>NC_080768.1:19799781-21049781 GCF_020826845.1 Diceros bicornis minor
TGACCAGAAACTTCTCTCCTTTGAATTCCAGTAATGAAAGTTGAGAAATTATCATTCCTTTATCTATTTCTATTAGAAAATAGTGAAGTAAAAATTTTTCTACTTAAAGTTGCTGAAATACAACAACAAATATATTCTCAATTTGGTTAGAAACCATACCATTAACATGATTTAGATCAAATTCCTTGGATAAATTAGCAGTTTTCCTATGTCTAGTTTACATGGCCTCAATTAGAGGTATGGTGGAATTGAGGTCAAATAAATGGCAGGGGTTCAGATCTGGTTTTGATTACCAAGATTTGTAGAATATGTTTTTGTGTTTAACTCTGGTTGTAACTTTGCCAATGAGTGTTTGCCTAACCTCTGCCTCATGAACATCAAGTTTCAATTCCCTAACATACATCTATGCTTTTAATTTGTATCATTCAGCTCCTTGCCAGAGTCCTGCGGTTCCTTCACATGCTCCCTAAGGCAGCACGCCTGTGTGATCAGCTGCCATATGGATGCTTAAGTCATGTACTGCATTCAGGCAAAAACTCTTGGCTCTTCCTAATTAGAACAAAATCTCTATTTAATGTCTCATTGTACAAGTAACAGTGACTTTTAATTAGTAACAGACTTCAATATGACTTTGTGACCAGTATTATACATACTATTAATTTCTTCCAATCTATAATTAATTTACAATAGCATTTAAGTAAATGGTAATTATAGGAATTTTTGTCTTTTAGGATCTGAGTTATTACCTTTATGAGTATATTCTTTTCTCTATAAGAGAATTACCACTATTTTCACCAGAAGTACATTTTAAAGTTAGTATTTTGTAGAGATAAAACTAGATTAAATAATTTTTGTTGAGTGAATGATATTTTAAGAATACAACCCTAATTGTTTCTTATGGCTTTCTATATTCAGACCTGTTCTACAGCAGGATATTTAAGAATGTAAGTATTAAAAATAGTCAAAGCACAAGTAAAGAAAATTGCTAGTTTGTTGACTCTGGAAGATATAAAGACATAAATTCAACCAAATGGCAGACTCACCAAAATTTCTTTTTGTGGGGAATTTTCAAGTCTTATAAAAATGCTTTTGAAATCATAGTATTAATTAGGGCTTGTTAAAAAAGCAAAAAGACAATCACCTCTGTAAGAATGCAGAGCTAATTATTACGTGTCCTAGAGAATGCCATTGCAACTAGGCAACTTAGGGAAACATGATTCTGTTTTTATTCAAGTTGCCCCTTTGCAAAAGGAAATAGCATATTATCTCTGTGAAAAAGAACTCATTCTCCTCTTCATACTTGAAGACATGCTTTTGATATATATATGATTCTTTAACACAAGATTAAATGATTTTTTTAGCAATGGTTGTAAGAATGTGTGGACTACAAGAGGCAAAAGCAGGAAAGCTGGTTCTCTCTGCCTCTCCTTTGAAGGCCCACAGGCAATTTATCTTAGCACCCGGTGTGGTCAGCCTCAGAGAGATTAACTCTCCCTTATTCAAGAAACCAAAGCAGCAGGGTCAGCCTGGTGGCGTAGTGGTTAAGTTCGTGTGCTCCGCTTCGGTGGCCCGGGGTTCGCGGGTTCGGATCCCGGGCGTGGACCTCCACACTGCCCATCAAGCCATGCTGTGGTGGTGTCCCATAAAGACAACAGAGGAAGATGGGCACAGATGTTAGCTCAGGGCCAATCTTCCTCACCAAAAAAAAAAAAAAAGAAGAAGAAGAAAGAAAGAAACCAAAGTAGACCCTTGATTAATGCATAGTGAGAACTAAGACCAGTTGATTAATACTCAGTGAGAGCTATAATTCTCTCACAGACAAGATACTATCAAAGAGTGTCTATAACCTTCTTAACCTTGTTGTTAGCAACTGAAATATTTGAAATTCAGTGGCCAAAACATTCACTGTCAGACCAATATTTGGATAATTATTGCCCGTGTTTCTGTATGTGAAACTCAAAGTATGTAGAATCGCACACTTTCTTCCACTTAAGAGCATATTTTGTTATTCACTATTCAGGACAGGGGATGTTGTCGGGGAAGGAAGTTGGGAAGTGTCAGATAAACGTGATCTGAATCCACGGGAAAAGATCTCTAGTCTATAAACAGGTAGACACAAATTGGGGTAGAATTTCGAGTCAGAGGTTTCTTAAAATATGCCATCAAAAATAATGAGGGTGGAAAGAATTGCAAAATATTTCTGGTAAAATAGCTAATTAAAATTCAAAACACTTAACTTCTTCCACCCCCCTTCATCTCTTTTTAATATTTTCCTTGCTCTCTCTTCCTTGTTCATTTCAGTCACTGTCTCAGGCCTGAGAATTTCTGCCTTTCTCACTCTTCACTGACAATCTAGGCTGCGCTGAGGAAAGCCTTTTTTTTTGTTGTTTTTTGCTTGGAAACCCAGAATTCCTAGATGCCCAAATATTTTGAATGTGGGATGAGGGAGGCAACAAAGGAGAAAATAAGAGAGAAAGTTAACGATTCTTTAGTAATTTACAAATAATGTTTGAGCATCTATTTTTTTAATTAGGATCCATATGATATAAATATTTCTGAAACATGGAGGGCTTTGAGTATAACTCTTAGTTTTTTATCATTATCTCCTAAAGAAACAATTTAACTATCTTCTTCCTATAAAAAAAGTAAATGAAAATATTTGTCAGGATATTGTACAGGTACTGAAGAGAAGTAATAATATATCCTCAGACTACAAGAAACAAAGGAAGGATTTGTAGTTCAGAGTCACATAAAACAGTCAAGAGTGTTAAAGAAAAAAATACTATAAAAGTGAGGAAGCAAAAACCCTTCAGAAATGAAAGGTTATTTGTGGCTCTGAGGGAAATATGCATAATTAGCAGAAAGTAATTTATATTACAAACTCTTTAGACATAACTTACTTGACAATATTTTACAATTTTTTTTTTGATCATTTGTTTGCTGTTTTTGGATTCACTTAATTATAAAGTGACCTCACAGTTTTAAAATGACAACGATGTGATTTATATATAATACACCAATAAATTTCTAATATTTCCTTTTGCTGTTTTCCAAATATTCTGTTAAAACTCTAATTTTCTTATGTGCATATCAACATTCAATGTCTGTATTATCTTTCCGCTGCTATAAATTATCAAAAAATCAAATTGAAAGGAATAGCAATTTATATTTTTCCTGAGATGTAGCTCTCAATGTTTTAGTTTATTTGAACTAAGATTTTAGAATGTTTACCTCTCTCCAAACTAAAAAGCAAAAGATTCTTATGTGATTTTCATAACTGAACATGTTCACACAATAAAGTGATTTACTTTTTAATGAATTGGTAGCATTTTTTTCAACATGCCTAATATTGTATTATTTATACTCTACAAACACCTACAAATTCCCACCAAACGCTATGCATCCTCCCTATCCTATAGATAGAGGGAAATTTTAATATACTAAAAATGTCTCTACATTGTTGTATTAGTCCCCTACTGTTGCTGTAACCAATTACCACAAACATAGTGGCTTGAAAGAATCCATATTTATTATCTTACCATTGTGAAGGTCAGAAATCTAAGTGGATCGTTGGAGCTGCATTCCTTCTGGAAGCTCCAGGAGAGTGCATTTTCTCGATTTTTCCAGCTTCTAGAGGCTGCCCATATTCCTTGGCTCCTGGCCCCACATCACTGCAATCTCTGCTTCAGTCATCATATCTCCTTCTCTGACTCCCTTGCCTCCCTCTTTCCTTATAAGAACCCCTGGATTACATTGGGCCCAGCCTGATGATCCAGGGTAATCTCCCATCTCAGGATCCTTAACTGCATCTGCAAAGCCCTTTTGGTCGGGTAAGGAAACATGTTGAAGGGTTCTGGGGATTAGGACATGGACGTCTTTGGGGGGATCATTATTTTCTCTGACCCAATTGCCTAGTCCTCACTGCTCACTTAAGAAAGATTTTCAGACCAAAACTTAGGATGCTTTTAAACTACTTTTTATTGTGTTTAAAAATCCTTAAAAAGCACCTTGAATATAGAACAACATTTTCATGCTCCCTGGATATGAATTGCATAATTCTTTTCAATGCCTTAATTAATATGGCTCAATTAATCTGTATCTGGAGACATACATGAGACACAATGGTACTTACTGTGCATCCAGGGGTTATTTCCTGCAGCATTACAGAAGTCGTCAAGTTTTTGTTAATGTCTAGAATTCACTAGAGCTGGATGAGTTTCTCAATCAGCTGTATCACCAGGATGGTGATCATATGGATGATTGTCAATTCCTTGAGCATCTATAGTAGGCACACAGTAGCCACTCAAGTATTGGTTGAATGAGTTTATTTCTGACTCCTTCTCATCCACAAAGTAGTTTGTCTTCCTAAAAGGATGTTTTAAAAAAAGGCATCAGGGGCCAGCCCCGTGGCTTATTGGTTAACTGCGTGGCACTTAGCTGCTGGCGGCCGGGGTTCGGATCTGGGTGCGAACTGACACACCGCATGTCCGGCCATGCTGAGGCCGCTTCCCACATACAGCAGCTAGAGGGATGTGCAACTATGACATACAACTATCTACTGGGGCTTTGGGGAGAAAAGGGGGCAAAAAAAATGAGGAGGATTGGCAATAGATGTTAGCTCAGGGCTGGTCTTCCTCACAAAAAAAAAAAAAAAACTAAAAAAAGGCATCAAATTCAAACTTGGTAAGGGTTTTTATTCCTTTTCAGTTAGAATCTGCAAATATAAAACTTTTTGCTACTTCTTAAGATTTATTTACTATTAATTAGTTTCATTTACACACACGCGCGCACATGAAAAAAAACCCAACGTCAGCATAAATGGAAATTCTGTAAGCCACATCTCCAGGGTAAAAGAATGAGAACTAAACTTTTTTTTCCTCTGTAATCTTTCTTTTGAAGCAGTCATATGCCCTTATTTTTCTATTTCGGTTCTAATTTCTGGAGTTCCTTTGGGAATAGCTGTACACTCTAAAAAATTTTAGACGTATGTATGATGTCTTTCATTTTGAATGCCTAGGATACCAGGGGAATTTAAAAATTATCTTTTTTCTGTGAGATAAAAAATAGTTCCATATCTTGGTAGCCAAAAAACTATCTTCTGAGGCCTCATCCTGCTTTTAGAATATTTTAGCAATCTCACTCAGCCCGAACTATCATCACTTTCTTCTTTCGTCCCCCCATATATAACCTTCCTCTCACTTCTCCCTTAAGGAATCGAGATTATTTTTGAGCTTACTCTTATCAATGTGATATTGCAGATTTAGGACTAAATGTGATATTCACTGTTTTTCCATTTGAAAAGGTATTATTCATCACGGTACAAGATTGTGCTAAATTTTGAAACGCAAGAGAACCCTGCTTCAATGTTTTATAAGATTGATGATGTTCACCAAAATTCAGAGTTTAAGCAGAATTATAGTTAAACATTATTAAATAAGAAAATGGAATATTTTTCAAGCTTCAGACATTTCTTTAGAATAATACATAGAAAGTATGTATTATTGCAAGTGATATAGATTTACTATGAATCTTATTGTGTTTGTTAAAGTTGGTATAACATGAGAAGTGATGACAAAAAGGGAAAAGTTGGCTTCATCAGCTGGTTTTGTGTGTGGGTGGCTTCAGCCACGTGAAAGCTTAGCCTCAGGTCATGAATAACATGGGATGGGCGGGTGGGGGAGAGGGAAGGAGGGCTTTACATCATAGGATCCTTCTTAGTGTCATTCTGTTATGATGCAATAATGAAGTAATAATTCAGATCATCCAGGTAATATAAATTGTTCATTAAAACATCATAAGGAATTGATGCATCTAAGATTTATATCTAATGTGTTGAACTTTACCATCAGTTCAATAATTGTGTTCCTTTCTGTTAAACTTTAAACAGTTTCTTTCCAATATACTTTAAATGGGTAATAAAGTCATGAGAGGGGGCTTCTGGAAACAGATATACATCTTTTAAATCCTTATTTAGAAAGTATAATTTAAAAATTTTATGCATCAACTGTTACTTAACCTGCTATGATTTAATAAGACATTTCTCCCAGAACTATCCTTGATGTAATCAGAAATTTTTCAACAGTCTCATAATGGTAAATCATTTGTCTTTCCTATCAGTCAGATTCTTTAGAGGTTTACTAGGCAGCACAAACATGATAGCTAAGGATAAAGAAGCAAAATTATGCTTGAACTTCTCAGCTTAAGTATTTTGAAATTATTATTGATCTTAAAAATATTTTCTTCTTTTAAATTTTTGGTGTGTTTTCTCTACTCAATATGTTAAACATTAACACCTAGCACATATCTTATTAATGGAATTTATTACAAAACTATGAAGATATTATTATGTTTGTATCAAACACGAATTAGCGAGTTCCATAAGGGCAGAGATCTAGCCTTATTCATCCATTTCTCAGCAAGTCACCTAGTGTTTGACATAAAGTAGGGGTTCTATACAAGTTTTATGAATAAATAAAATATCACCACAAAATATTGTTCTATAATTACAGAAAATAATGAGTTTTATAAGTCATAAAAGACTAATTTTATTACTTTACATAATACTCAAACATTTGCTTATGTCAGCATATGAATACATACATAAATAAACAGAAATAGAAATAGAAGAACGTTTATGGTTAAGGCTATAACTTGTGAAGACAAATAGTATGAATTCAGCAAGATAGCTTGAAATTTTACAGACATGGCTGATGACTGTAAACTTTCTTGAGTCTAGAAATGACACAGTTAAAATGGGCAGGGTGAAGAAGATAGAGACAATTATATCTACTCAACATTAAAGGGGTAGCTGGGAATATCTGAATACAAATATTCAAGAGAATATGTGTAAAACTGTAAATCTAGAATAATACTCAACTGGGGCTAATTTGCTCCCCCTCCCCACCTGGGTACATTTGTCAATGTCTGGAGATATTTTTGATTGCCATAACTTGGGAGGGATGCCACAGGAATCTAGTGGGTAGAGGACAAGGATAATGTTAAGCATCCAATGATGCACAGGACAGCCCATCATAACAAACAATTAATTGGTGGAAATTTCAATAGTCCTGAGGCTGAGAGACACTTAACTATAGGCTAGCAGTCCAAAGAAAATAAGCAAGGTCTTCTCCTTAGGTCCTTTCCATAAATAGGGAGACAGCATTCTAGAGGAATAAAACATATGAGTTTAGACATATTTTTAAACTCTCCATGAATGTATTCTCCCAACAAGTTATAAATGACCTTGAGATATGACTGGCTACTGAATTAGAAGCCAAAAGCTAGAGTAGAGTGGTTTTGCGTCTATTAAAAGTGAATATTTATTGTTTTTCTGATTAACTACACTTCATATATGTTCTTTTGTACAATTACTGTGTATTTGTTTGGTGTTTGCTACTAGAATGAAGGACCTCTTTATTAACTGATTTTGTACGTTATCTAATACAACAAGGAAACAACAAATTAGAATACATCGTATTTTCCAAAAGCAAGTGAAATTTCATACTGGTTTCCATTAAAAAAATTAAAATTTTTGTTACAATTTTTGACATAGTCCAAATGTAGAATATTTTATGGGAAGAAGTGATGTGCTTACATTATGTTTACTAATAAATCTAGAATTTAACTTTTATCACTGAGTTGGAGATATTGTTGTTTAACGTGGTAAAATGGCAGTCAAGAAAAAGAAATTTATGCCAAAACTAAAAGTTAGGTTCAAGTCTGCAGTCAAAGAAATTCAAAATTCTAAAAAAATAAAACAAGAGCTGGTTTAAGCCTGCAGAAGCAAAGGTAAACTAAAGGCAGAAAGAAATCAAGGCAGATCCACGGGTTGTATTTTAGGCTTCAAAATTGGCCTAAGATGGATGAAAATCTAGATGTGTTTTCTCCAAATACAGAGTAGCCAATTCCTTCCACTATACACGAGACTCTGAGTCATTAGGGATGTGCAGGACTGAATTTTGTGGACTAAAATCATCAGGCACAAATGAAGATCTGTTCCTTCTTCAGGAAAGAGAGGGTCTGGTCATCTCAAGGATTGATACTGGAAAACAAATGTGAAACATGGAGGTCATTCTAGTTCCAGAGGTGTTGAGGTGAGCTGCAAAACCTGTTAGTGAACTCAAATGATCAGTTTGTATTCATTTATTCATCTGGAACAGAGAACAGGGTTTTCTCGAGGTCATAGTCTGCTCTTGAAAAGTGCAGAATAGGCTTACTTACCTGATAGTCTATCCTCCAGAAATCACTACTGTCATAAGGGAGAATATTAGTAATTAAAGGAAAGCAATATATCTCATTTTTACCAAATGGAGGATCTAGATAATTCTCTCTTTATACAAGGAATGAAGAATATAAAATATAAATTTTAAAATTTATTACGTTTTAGTATTTATTGATGCTTTCTTGATCTTTGCTAGAAAAAATTGCTCTTTATTTCATTTTTGGGAAAAAATATGTGTGTAATTCTCTTTTGAAAGCTGACAATGTGGAATTCTTATTGAACAAAAGGATCTCTCCAATAACATATTTTATTTCACATTTAGTTTTTGGGTTCTGGTTCAATATGCATGCTGAGTTTTAGCACATTTTTAGTGAATTTGGCTTTGCTTAAAGCTATTAATTGGAATTATATGTAGACAATTATTCATGCATTACATTTACCTGTAGAGAGAACTGAATACTGTTTTGAAATAAGAATAACTTGAGTTGCAAACTGAAATAACCCACAAAGCACTCTATTATGCAATTGGCACTTCATTAAATCTTTTCACAATTACTTAGAATTTGTTGGATGAAACAATTGCTACAAATTATTGCTAATGTACCATCTTAAATAACTTCAATAATGAGCTGGTACATTTCTATTAAGTAGACTTAATGAGCAATTTAAGAAGCAAATACTCCAGCATTTTATATCGCTTTTTTCATCCTTCACATTTTCTTTATGTTGCTGGTTACTTTTTTAAAATACTAATTTTCACAAATGGGGAAATTTCTGATAATAGGATAATTTTCTGGAGAAATTTGGTCACTCCAAGGTCCCACTAGCCATTTTCTTGTAAAAATCCTTTGCATTGCAGGATTTTCATGCAGAAATTTCTATAACGAACTTTTCTCTCCCACTCCAAATCTCTTTAGCACATTTTTGGGGCACCTGATGACTATTTGTTCAAATGTAGTACAAATTTTATTCCTTTCACAATGCCCAGTAACCTAAAAAAGGTGGAAAACAAATGAAACAAATCTCTTTTAAGCTTTTTTTAAAAAAACTTCTGGAACACCTACTTTATTAAATTTTGTATACATGTATGAAACTACTACCTTATATGTGCCCCAAGACTAATTCACCGATCTTTATACAGAACAAATGAAGTTTCATTAATTTGGCTTCATCTGTTTGATTTCTAGGTACTCCAGTGTTGTGTGAGGAGCAAAAGAGCTCAATGACACTTTGGGATTTTGTTGGTGTGTGTTTGTTTGCTTTCAAAATTGTGTTGCAATGCAATGTTCCTCCTGGTTATACAAAATGAACAAAGTAGTCTGGAGGAAGGGTATTAATAGCATCCTTCCTTGGGTTTAGCAACAGTGTATCTAATTAGTTAGGCAGACGGCAGAGTTCTTGGGTAGAGTGGTAAGCCAATTGGCATAAGGAATCCAGCAAACTTTTGGCAGAGCCTCAGCCTTGATTGCCTGGAGCGGAAATGTAAGATATTTATTGTGAATTGACCTGTCCTGTCATTGTGGAAGATAAAGCCAAGAAGACCCTCAAAGAAACCTGCAATGAATTGAAAGAGACAAGACCAGTGGGCCAACTCTGAGATGAGTCATTGTGCTGATGTGGAAGGGGATTGTCTCTAAGGGTCAGTGTGGGTGGGTGAGGTGCAGGGATGAGTGTCTGAGGGATCAGGGCAATTGTCCACATCACAACTGTTGTAGCTCAACCCTCAGGGACAGAATTGTGCCCACCAAAATTCTGGTGGATGGAAAGACCAAGAACCTTGATTCTCTTCTCCATTTGGTGCCGTGTTTTCTTGTTTGGATGAACTTCATTATCTTACTTTCAGTCATTCCTTTGATGCTGCACTTGACCAAGAAGCTCTAGCAGGAACCTCACTTAGGGTGTCCTTGGTGGAATGCCAAACAGCATCTCTAAATTTCCAGTTTGGGGTCAGCCAGAGTGTGCCTGGGCCCCCAAGGAGCTCAGCCTATGCCTGGAGTCTCACAGGGTCTCATGAAAAGCGTCACCTGCATGTCTGTTCCTCACCTAAGCCTCAAAATGCATATCCTATTGCATGAAGAGTTCTATTAACTTCTTATCCTCACCTCTGAAACATGGGTATCCAGATCAAGGAGCTGGTCATCTTTTGTCTCCCTTACAATTACACATTTCAATCTCCCTCAAAACACATGTTTTCTTTCTTTTTTTTTTAAGCTAAGAGCAGCAAATTTCCTATGTTTTATTTTAAATGATTCTTTACTTAATGTTTGTATATCTAAAACTGCATTCAAATGGCTTTCTTTGAAAACAATCAGTTCTATAGATAAATTTAAAGTTCACTATTTAGGAAAAAAACAGATTTTCAATGATAGGGTGAATTTTGTGGAATTATTTTTGTTGTATTCTTTGACTAGCGTGTCCACTATATGTGAAGAATAGCTTGTTAATTATACATTTTGAGTAAGTAACAGCACTCTGGTGGGTTCTCCATTTGAGGAGGATTTGGGGAATAAATTTGAATCCTATTCCAATGAACATAGCAACACTTCAAGATTGAATGGATCTGATGTGTAGAATCGAGACTCTGGCATGGTCTTCAACTGCATGAGGAATTAACAAAAGTCACAATTATAGCTTTGTTTGAGTGTAGTATAAGGAAGCTTGAAATTGTGGTCCAGACTCTGGAAAATAAGAATAAGTAGCTTATCCAAATTAACCAAGACCAAACGCTAGCTTATTATCACTTTTTTTTCCAGATGAATTTTATTTATATTTTATAACTTGTTTCTGGCATACTTTTATCAAAGAAGTTCTATTTTGTTTGCAACTATTGGTGGTTAGTGATAAATCAAAGTTCAGATTACATAAAAGTCTTTATTTCCCATTAGGGAGTGAGGATCAGTTGAGTATTTTTTTTTTTTTTTTTTTTTAGAAAAGACAACAGTGAAGAAGGGTAAACACATGTTTAAAAACCTTAAACAAACATTTAACTTTATAACTCACGCATGGAAACAAAATATACGTTTGCTAGTTACCTTCTCATATTAGGGGAGCTGGTCTTATTAAAGTATTCAGTCACATCCAAATTGTCAAATCCAATGAATACGTACTTTCCTGGCATCATTTAACACTGATGACTAGTACCATGTCTTTCAAATTTTTTTGATACTGATATTTTCTGGACCCTTCTATATCACTGGCCTTCTCAATTCCTCCTTTAAATATAAGCCTTCACCAAAGCTCTATCTTTAACCTTCTGATGCTTTCACTTGGCCTCAATAACCACTTAGGTGCTTAAGATTCCCAAATCTATACCTCAAGTCTAGGATATTCTCCTGAACTCTAGACCCTCATATCCAATTATCCCATCTTCATTTGCATATTCCACAAGTTTCTCAGATTTAGTATTTCAAGTCCTTTCTTGACTTCATCACCTCATATTCAATTCCACACATTCTATCTGTATTACAACTTTCAGAAAGTTCTCTTTCCACACTACCAATAACTTAACTACTCATCTAATAAGTTGCTAAATCCCACTAACCAGTTTTCTTGCATCCAGTGTGGCACTTCCCCACCACCCTCCCTGTTGATGACAGACTGACTTCTCTATAACACAATCTGTATCAGTCAATTGCCTGTTTTATAAGCCTCCTGTTTTCCAAAGGTAGCTTCCATTTGGTCAAACCTTTGTAGTAGTATCTTCTTTCACTCTCTCCATATATGTGTTTTCTTCAGTAGAATGGAGTTTCCTGCAGCTCTCCAATTTTGGCAGGATTTTATGCTTCTATGTGTTCACAGATACCGATCCTGGCGTTCACTTCTCCTTGTTCTCCAATCGTTTCATCTTCCCAAGTCTTATCTTGCTTCAAATCAGCTCTCATGTCAAATCCATTCAGAGACTTCTCTGCTCTACAGAATATAATTACTTATGCCTTTTCCTCATTGTGCATTGTATCCTCTGCACACTATTATCACAGCACTGATTTTCCTCTATGTCCACACTGACACTGTTATTTTTCAGAGTAGGTTATGTCTTAATAATACTAGTTAACATATATAGCTTAATTTAACCCTCACAATAAACTTATGCAGATGAAGTTGTCCTTATTATTATGCCCCCTTTCCAGATGAGTAAGTTGAGGGAAAGAAAGTTCAAAACACAAAATTAACAAAGGCCACACAGTGAGTAAGTGGCAGAGGCAGAATTTAAACATAAGACAAAAAAATGAGACTCCAAAACTCACACTCTTAACTACTAAAGTATTTGATGATGTATTCCTGATACATGGTGTCTGGTACACAAAACACACTCTATGAATGTTGGTTAAAGGATGAATGAACTCTCAGTAGTGTGCTTTATCTTAAATAGATATTATAATAAAGATATTATTCAAGAACTACTAGGGGTAGAACTCAAGGGCTGAAAACAGTACCCAGCTCATATAAATATTCTTAATTAAATTCATTAAAGGTCTGCTATAATATGCCTTTTTTTTGTTGCCCACATAAGAAGCACTCACTGTTCTTGGGCATTAACACTACGCAGCTCACCTACAGAGCACTATTCTTCCCCTGAAAAACTCTTTCATGATTGTCGTTTCTGGTTAGAAGACACACGAAAACCATTATATACCTTTTTCTCTCTTTTGGACCGACTAACAGGGCCATCATGCTCGCATAATACCCTGCTCCTGCAGAAAATGAGAACTGTTCCAGAAAAGTCACTTCTTATTTTTGAGTCTTAACTTTTTCACTTGGGAAATGAAGAAAGATTTAAGGAAGAAATATTTGCCTAACACTTCAGAAGAGCTTTGGGGATAGTGGGTAATGAAATAATGATTTCTAAAACACTAGCAGATTTGCAGATAAAAGTGGCTGTGAGATGCAACGATGATAAGAATTTCGGGGAAACAGTTCATTTAATAGCCATTCACAAGAGAGGTTTAATTCTAAGAAGTGCTTAAAGAAGTGCTTCGATTTAGCTCTTAAAGTCCAAGTGATTATGTTAGGATTTTAAAAAATGCCAACTTGGGTAAAAAACAAATAAGCAGGGTTGTAAACATGTCGTCTTTTCTGAAAATCAAAATCTTTTTCCTATATTTAAAATGTAGCAAGATTTGTTACTCTGTATGGAAGTAAACAAAAAAGTGTCAAAGAAAGCAGAAATAAGCATGTTTTATAACAACACGAAGTGTAGTTATAGAAAGAATCATAAAAATAAGATCATGCAACACATTTCATTTCCCAAATACCTCAATATAGCATTCAGGTACCAAATAACATAGGGGATACTGTTTCTATATTAAATATTGGAAAAGAGAATATAATAATTATAAGATGGGTAAAAAACATTATCTTTCGTTTTTATCACATTAGTAAAAAATTGCTTTGACCTAAATTTCTCTTCAGCACAGAGCAAGATTGCTTCTTTAAGATTAACAGATTTTCAGAGAATTCTTTAGGAACTTATCTAGCTTGAATGAAGATATGTTTACAAACTATAACCATTTCCTCATAAAAGGATAAATTTTTGCTAAATTCCCCTTAGTTATGATCTATTATCTTAGTGAATAATCCTTATTCTCAGTTTCTTTCAGATGTATTTTGGTTACCTACATCCATAGTTAAGAAAAAGGCAAATTTTTAAAAAAATTTTTAAGTATAACTTTTTATTTTAAAGTAGTTTAAGACTCATAGTAAGTCACAGAAATAGAGAGTTCTTCGTGTATCTTTCAGCCAACTTCCCCCAGTTATAATACCATCCATACCAAACTCCATTGTCAAAATCAGGACGTTAACACAGGTGCAATAATATTAACTCAGCTACGGGCAAAGGTAAACCTTTAAGTCATAGATGGAAAGATAGATAGACAGATGTGGTTTCATTCCTTGAAGTAAAGACGGAAGAATGGGTAATAAATGACCTCATTTTACATGAAAATGAGGAAAATCTGATCTTTATTTTGCCATATAAGCTCCTTAACCCCCTGTTATTTATTCTACTCATCACCTCCAGACACATTGCTGTAGGATTTTTTTTTTTTTTTGCTGAGGAAGATTGGCCCTGAGCTAACATCTGTGCCCATCTTCCTCTACTTTATATGTGGGACATTGCCACAGCATGGCTTGACGTGTGGTGGATAAGTCCATACTCGGGATCCGAGCCTGTGAACCCAGGGCTGCGGAAGTGGAGCACGTGACCTTAACCACTACACCACCGGGCAAGCCCCAGGATGTTCTTTTTAGATACCCTTTATCACAATTAAAAAATTTTCTTCTATTTCTATTCCCTCCTGTGTCCTTACAGTAAATCCCTACCATTTAAGATAATTTGAGTATCTATCTGTTCCTAGCATTCAAAAGAGCCTAATCAAAGCAATGATAATTTTGTCACTATCTTTTAAATATTTATACCTCTCATTTTTCTTATTTTATTCCATAAGGTAGAACTTCCAGAATAATATTGAGTAATAGCAATGATGGCAAGCATCCTAGTCTTGTTTCTGACATTAATGAAAATGCCTCTAGAATTTCATCTGGATCCTATTTGCTAATATTTTATTTAGAACTTTACATTTATATTCAGGATTTTTATATCTATATTTGTAGGTGAGATTGATCTGAATCAATCACCAGTCTCACATGAATGATATTTAATGGCCAAACCATTTTCTACGGGCCCACTTTGTGATCTGGTCTTCAAATATCCCATATTAAATAATCCTTACAATGCTCAAAGGGCTTTGCTTTTTTTTTTTTTTTATGTTTCCATAGTACTGAATAAATGGTAAGACACATTGTCTGATCATAAAACTCTATGTTAGAAGGTTGCTATACTAATCTCTGCTATCAAGATTACTATCCTGATTAGCTATTTTATAAACTAATCAATACATTGGATTAAGATAGGGTGTACATCCACCATCCCCAAATTCCATGGTAGGACAGAAAAGATAATTTTTAGTGTAATGAATCCAATGCAGAGTGGGAAAACAAAAAATATTGTCATTAAAGCATAGAGATTTTATAGGATCCTTGCAAGGTAGAAAATACACAGGGATCTAATCAACGGAGAAATAAATGTCTAAAACAAGTGCTGGAGAAGGCTGTTGTTAAAGATAGGAATGATGTGTGGAAACTTAAGGTCCAGAACCAATGGATGGAAAAAGTGGACGTGCCCTGGGAAATTTGTCATAATTACATGGAGGCTAAATTAAGAGACACTAGGACATTTGACAAACATGGCAAATGATATGCATGGACACCTACAGGAATATTTGTGCTAAGCAGCAAAGAGTGGTGCATTTATCTTCAGGTTGTAACACAAATTCAGGAACTGGACCAGAGAGTCAAAACAATTCCCCATGTAGTTGCTCACCCTCGAAAGAGCAGGGATCTCTCACACACCAGAGCCAAGCCTCATCCTTCAGTTACCAATTCAAACTTAAGTAAATATAATAGGAAAATGATTAGGAATTCTCAAATACAAATATGAGCAGACAACCCCAAAACCTCAACATTGAAAGAAAATCTACACCAAAAGAAAATAGCAATCTCAACAGAACTAATACCCAATGAATTTAATAGAGCCAACAAAGAGTTGATAAAAAATATAAATGTCATATATCTTCAGAGATATGCAACAGATATTGCCCCCTATAATAAAGAATCTACAAAGACAAGTTTTAGAAATTGAAATTTTCATTTATAAGTTCAACAGACAAATAGCAGAATCATCAATCCTGAAGAGAAAATTAGTTAAGTAAAATGATTAAATTTAGGAATTTTCTCAGAATATCGGGTAAAAGGTGAAGGAAACGGGCACATAGATGATAAATTAAGGGACATCGAAATTATAGCCAGGAGTCCAAAAATTTCTGTAATTGAAGTTTGGGAAAAGAAAATAGGAAGGATAGGGGAGAGGTTTCCTGAAAGAAGTAACAGAAGGAAAGATGTGATCCAAGTCCTTGGCCTCTCCATTATAGTCCATTCTAAAAATTATCTTCTCCATATTAACACCTTCAGAATATTTTGAAAAGATCAAATAATATTTATTTATTTATTTTTCTGATTTTTTAAGTCTTGTGAAATATAATAATAAACACAATGATAAAGCTAATATTTAATTAAATTTCAGTATTTTCATTTCTCTTCAGTTAATACTGTTGTCCTGGTCCCGTGGAGCTCAGCTATGAAAGAGTATGCTTGACTCAGCCAACATAGAGATTTCCACAATTTTTCTCTAAATATAATCACAAACTTAAAATTCCAGGTAAATCAAACTATGATAGAAGGAATAGAATGACTGAGATTCCACAACCAAATATAACCAATGTGCTGAACATTCTAGTGTGCTGAATACAGAAAGTTTACACGATATAGGGGTAAAGACTTGCATAACTTAATAAATTCCTCCCTTTCCCCATCATGCAATCTCAAATCTTCATAACATTAACAAATTAGTTTTTTTTTCCCATGGTAGACAAACCTTCTTTATTACTCTTTTAAACTTGTTTTAAATATATGTAAATAACGAGTGCCTGATTTATTTGTTTTCTCTATGGCAATGATAAATAATTTGTAGTGCTTTTTCTCATTACTGAAATTACGTCTAATATTTCATGAACTCTATGGCAAATACTCCATATGGCAGAGGAGACCCATTTCTGCATTTGTGTTTGTTAAGACTGAAAACGCCATTTCAAGTAGGTGCTCTAACATTTATAGCAGAATCAAGATTTATTAAAACTACTCCACAGAGCAACATTGTACAGAATTTATGAACTGTAAAACTGCTATAAAGGTCACTTGAGATGCAAAAGTTTAATTTGGAGTATCGTGTTATGGTACAGAATTGCTGTACTCAACGCTTGTTAAAATAAATGGTTTAAGGATATTTGTCTCAGTCTGTGGAGTTTATGAACTTCAACAAAAATAATTTCATATTATCTAATATTTTACATAGCTTTGGTTTCTCTAAGGCTTGTTCACAAATCCACAATTCATCTCATGTGTTAAATAGTGAAGTAAAATGATACAAATTTGATCTCACTTTCAAAATTCACTGTTGTTTCATAGAGAACACTGCATATCCTTTCTTACCCATCTTTCAATATTCACTATTTCATATTATTATTCACTCTTCTTTTGATACCAAGATCTGTAGGAATGGATAATTTCTCAAGAGATACAACAAAAGTGAGCGAGACATTAAGTATTTGTAGCAGGAACATTTGCGAAGGCACTGCTGAACCAGATTAAGGATTATAAAAGTGTCTTAATTTGTAATATTATATTTATATATATATAGATACAGATATATGCAAAGTTATAAAACAATCCAAGCAAGTAAAATGTAACGAAAAATATCAATTTTAGAGGGTCATATTTCTTTAGTATGATAAATGTTGTACAATAAAAGTATAATAAAATGGAAAGATCATATAAACAATAGTGAGCATTTTCAAAATTGTTCTTATAGCAGATTCTCTTAATGGTGAATATAGTATAAGGAGATTTTTCTGAAGTTTGATTATACATCAAAACCAATATTTATTATCAAAGATCCAAAATGCAGAATCAGAATATTAATGTATGTGAGATTTCGTAATAGCAGAGTAACAAAGGATAGCCTTGCCATAGTGTTTACTTTGTGAATCTTAAACTGTAAAATACTGCACTCATCTCTCTATCAATTTAAAAATTTAAAAACCAACTTTCACTAAATTTTAAACACAAAGGAGCATCATGGTATCATGATTTAATTGTCCCTTTTGATATAAAGATGGTGAAGATGATATTTCTCCAAAATGGCCAGGACTGGAACTTTCTTCACCACCATGACAAACGTATAGCTAAAATGTTTTGCATACCTATAATTTACTAAGCATTTTCCTAAGCAATTCTTTGGAATTATTATTTTTTTCTTCCAACAATCCTACATCAGAGATGCTATTATTATCAATATTTTCAGGATGGGAAAACTAAAGCTTGGAGGGTTTTAAAAAAAGTGCCTAAAGAGACATAGACATGCAGTGGAGCTAACACTTAAACCAGTGGTTCAAGTCTATTTTCTTAAAAATGTATTGCACCCTATGTCCTGTATTTATGCTAAGGTCTATTAGAGCAAGACATGAGGAAACATCTAGGCAAAAGAATCAGAGGTTATTGTGGGAAGTATAAGTGTCTCAATCTGGAGGATTATGTGTTCTCAAATATTCGGGGTATGTCTCTACCTGAAATTGTGGGTAATGTATAAAAAGAGGGGCAGAATCCAATTCCTGACTTGGTCTGATGTCCGCTGCACACTTCTCTCCTTCTTACACAGTCTAATCCACACAGACTCTTCATGCTGTTGTAAATCTCACTACTTATCTTTCTTTGGCTTCCTATACCAGGGTCATGCTTTTCCATCAGATCCAATCAACCCAACAACACCCATCTCTTTTGACTGAGAAATTTGGAATAAAATGGAGTTTTTCTTGGCTAGTAGTTCCATGACTCAGACCACAAACCCATCAGGATTGCACTTTGCCTTTAGAATCTGCTCAGCAGGCTCTACAATGCACAAGTATGGGTATCAGTCTGTCCACACTCATATCCCAAATTAGCAGTCTCGTTGAGACCTGATCCTATCCAATAATACTTTACTGATCTCTGGAAGATATTCTTTATGCCTCTTGGAATCAGAGAATTTTATAAAATCTCTTTCTAAAGCTCAAGATGTTATTCACAGACATTTGCGAGAGAGAGAGAGAACATTTTAATATCCTCTTTGTTGCTCATTCTCACTAACATCCCTGTACTACACAGAGGTGGCAATGATAGGAATGCATATAGATAGGGCAGTTATATAGGTTGATTAAGATGATCTGAGACAGAGCGGCTCAATAATTTAAATGATGAGCTTTGAAGAACCCTAGACAGAGAACAGAACTGTTAGCAATTAATAATTCACTCTGGTTCAAGGAAATAAGTGTAACTCAAATATTCAAAATCAGAGTGGAATTTAGAGGTTGATTATAAAAAACTGAATGACATAGGAAGATTAACCCAACTCAGGAGAGTTCTTCTCTAGCTACTGCTAAGTAACGTTTCTCCATCATCCTAGAGAGACAAGTTTCTAGAATATGCTAGTTGTATTGCTCTTACATATAATTAATAATATGTATACAACTTTACTTATGACATAAGTATGATTATACTTATTCTTTAAGTATGAATACATTTATTTTCAACTACTCCTTGAGTAATATTTTTGAAGTTTGGATAAAAAAATAAATCTTAAAATATATTACAGTGAGATATCAAGTCTATGGAAACTAATCAATGATTTTGATATGCAGCTGGAGTTCTTCAGGTAAGTAGCAATGCTCTTTATAGATTGGTGTGTTTGTAGAGAAATTCCAACTTGAGAGTACCACCATGTTCAGCAATAAATCATATTTGTTTTAATCAACTCTAGAGACAGAATATACCTAAGGTAATACACAGTATAGCAGCTCTCTAGTGCTGAGAGTGGTCCTCATGATAAAGACCACTACAATTGTTTCAAACTATAACCTATTTCTAAATCTCATCTTTTTATCTTTATTGATAAGATTTAAATATGTCATTATACAAATACATTTCTCATCATTATCTCATGTTTTCTTTGGCTTTTAACACATAGCTAGGGTAACTAATTTACGTTTGTTACATTTGTTTTCCATTCAATTGTTCTTGTGACTGAATATAAGAAAAAGGCATACTGGGCTCAAAAGTGTAAAAATCCAAGAAAGGTATTGTTTTACAGATTATTCATTTCAGATGAAAGTCCTAATTTGTCACTTAATTGCAGAAATAGGTTAGTAGGCTTAAAGAGAATGGTACTAAGAATTCATCTGTTTCAAGAACTACAGGAAAACATCAAAATTATGTTTGTTGATTTGAAACTGTAGAAAGATGAATGACTTTTAAAATTTCACATATAGTACTGTAATGTTCCTGCAAACAGCTCTTCCTCCATGCCTGGAGAGCAACATACTGTACTGAATTTCTAATACATGGTAAATTTGTATGTGTGTATACATGTGCATTTACATATTTTTACAATAACGTTTACCTATGTGGTCAACAATTTCAACTAAGTTATATGGCTATGACCTGTATGCATGTTAAAAAAATAAATGCTTAGGAAAATAGAGTACACAATTTTGAACTTAGAATGTCTGTATTTTCTCACATTTTCCAAATTCTCAACATGGCTTACAAGTCATTTTAGAATTTGGCTTGTGTCTAACTTTCCAATCATACTTCCTAGAAATCATTATCCTCCTCCCTCAGCACGTTCTAACCAACCAGGTAAGTTTTCAGTTGCTTGAAACATGCCAAACTCTTTCCTATCTTGATGATAGTCCACATGATATTTTTTCTGTCCTAAACAATTTTAAAATATTCTTCCCTTGCAACTCTTGGTCATCTTTTGGGTTTCCAGTACAGTGTAATTTTCTCAGATAAGTTTTCATTCTAAATTAGATCTCCACTTTCTTTTCCTTCATAGCATATTTCATAATTTATAATATATATTCTCACTGGTTTAAAATGTATTGCCTTCATTAAACTGTAGGTTTTAAAGAGGCAAAGATATTGTTTATTTTGTTCACATAATTTGCAAATAGTAGACAGTAAAATAATTTTTGTAAGAATGTGAAAGGAATCACATTCAATAACCCTGTGTTTCCTTTGAAAAATCCAAAAATTCAGATAAGAATAATTTACTCATGTATCTAAATAGATGTTTTCAATGTGAACTTCCTTGAAATTGGAAAATTGTGAGGAATCTAAAAATAATGTATTTTTTTAGGGAATATAATACTGTATATTTTGTATTTGTATGATACTTATGCAGTGAGTGAAATTATATAGGTTAATTATTCTTGGTTATATCATTCACACTTAGGATAGTTGAAGTACATATTTTTGTATGGATAATTTTTCTTCCAGTAGAATACATTCTTTTGTGTTAAAGTTAACCAAATTTTGATAATATTTCATCATTTTATGTCTATACATTCAAGTGGAATTGTATACTAGAAACTTTAAGTGGGTATCAATTATCTGAAGAAGTCTAGCACTGACATATTAATATCACTTAAAAAGATATGACTAGGTAATTTCTTACTTAATGCTACTTTATTTATTAGGAATTCCTCTGGGTAGAAATAATTCTGACAAAACCATCAAAATACACAAAATATAAATAGAAGCTGAGCATCACTGAGGAATTATTTAAAACTATGAGATTTCTTGCATTTTTTTCTGAAAGTTTATCTCAACCCCAACCACACCAGAAAAAAAGAATGAAAATTCCACTGTCTTAAACCTCGCCACTGAGATCTGGGAAAGGTATATACGTGTGGAGAAATGAGAGACTCCAGCTGAGAGGTTAGAGTTCAAAACTGGCTTTGCAGCCTCAAATCACAAGACCTGGATACTCTAGAAACACTAGCTGTGAAATTTAATTAATGCCTTTTCTAGATTTCCAGTGGACCCAGATGCCTAGTAGAAGAAGAAAAGCCAATCCTTACTGGAGAAACCAAATTTTATCACAAAATTTAAAATATTTCACAAATACAATTCCACAAAATAATGTACAGCATTTTCAAAAGCACAAGCAAATGAAGATAAGAAAGAGAATAAGCACAACCAACCAAGAATGGAAAAATGTTTGCAAGAGTTTTCCATAATTGAATTATTAAACATGGACTATGTAATAACATATCTAATATATATAGAAAATAAAGACACGTTTGACAATATGTGAGGAAACAAGACACTATAAAGGATGACCAATGAGATTCATAAAATAACCAACACAACTATTAGAAATTAAACATATAGCAATATTGAAAAAATTTAATAACAAATGTGACATAGTTCAAGAGAAACTTAGAGAACTGGAATATAGATGTAAAGAAATTACACGGAATGTAGCCAAGAGAGTTGAAAAGATGAAACCTGTAAAAGAGATCTTAAGAAACACGGAAGAATGAGTGAGAATATTTAACATACCTATAACCGGTGTACCTGATGGAGAAGAGAAAAGGATAGAGAAAGAATTGGACAGAGGATATATTTGAAAATGTAGAGAATGAAAATTTTCGGAAGTAACAAAAAGTGTGAAGGGAGAGTTTAAAGAACACCAATACATACCAGCAAGACTTAAAAAAAAAAAAATCTATACATAAATAAATCATAGTGAAATGGCAAAGAGCGGAATATTAAAATTAACATATATAATAATATATATAACAAATATAATAACATAAATAATAATAAAGAATTAAGATATAGTTTTCATTCAAAGAAGTAAAAGTTTCAGTTAAAAACTAGCATCTTAGCAGGAACAATAGAAGCCAGAGAGATATCTTCAGTGGGTTGTAGAAAATAACTAACTACTGAAAATTCTTTACCCAGCAAAAATATCTCTCAAGAGTGAGGTCAAAATAAAGCCATTTTTAGGAAAACAACCAACCGTGATAATTTGTCAACTATAGACTCTCTCTAAAAGACATTTTTAAGGACGTACTTCAGGCAGAAGGAAAATAGTTCCAGGAGGAAGATCTAGCATGCAAGAAAAAATAAAAAGCAGAGAAATAAAAATATGGTAAAACTTGTAGACAATAACAATCAAAATAATAATATTTTGTGGGGATTAGGAAAAACAGAATTAAAGTATATGTCAACAGTAGCATATTAGTTAGGAAGAGGTTGAATAAAGTCAAAACTTTAAAAATTTTTTTATGGTTTAAGACAACAGTACAAATGTTGATTACATTTAGATTTTGTTAAGTGGACAAATTATAATTATTAGTATGACACTAAGACTCGGAAGTAGCCTGCCCTGGTGGTCTAGCGGTTAAGATCCTGCGCTCTCACCACCACAGCTGGAGTTCCTTTCCTGGTCAGGGAACCACCCCACCCTTATGCCAGTTGTTATACTGTGGTGGCTGCGTGTTGCTGTGATGCTGAAAGCTATGCCACCAGGATTTCAAATACTGGCAGGGTTGCCTATGGTCCACAGGTTTCAGAGGAGCTTCTAGACTAAGACAGACTAGGAGGAAGGACCTGGCCACCCACTTCTGAAAAATTGGCCTATGAATGAATGAAAATCCTATGAATAGCAGTGGCACAGTGTCTGATACAGCACTGGAAGGTGAGAAGACGGTGTAAAAAGATAGGGCAGGGTTCCACTCTGCTATCCACAGGGGCGCTAGGAGTCGGAATCCACTCGACAGCACTAACAGCAGCAACAAAAAACTAGTGTCTGAACAAGGGAGCAATTAACTTTCAAATTTATCAAGGAAAGAACTGGAATGAGAAATAAAAATAAATACGCAATGATAAGGGAATGAGAAATAAAAATAAATACGCAATGATAATCTTTAATGATAATAATAAGAAAATACTTATTTTTGTACCAGGCACTGCTTTAAGTGCTTTATATACTTTAACTAATTTGAGACCCTACCCCAAAATCGAAGAAAAAGTATCAAAATGAAAGTTAAGAAAGAAAGAATGAGAAGCAAAGAATAAGCATGGCAAATAGAAACAAAAAGATGGTAAATAGAAATCCAAATATATTTGTAGTTACAAAAAATGCACCAGACGGTTCAACTATAAAAACAAGATTGTCAGACTATGTATGCTAAAAACAAAACAGAAAAACAAGCCATGATCCAACATTATATTTTATAAGAGGCAAATCTAAAATGGAAAGATATAGACAGGATTTTTGCAAGTAGAAAATATATAGTACCTGTAAAACTCTTATTAAATAAAGCTGCTAGAAATATATCATCAGGTTATACAGACTTGAAGGAAAAAGCATTACAAAAATGAGCACAAACTTCACAATGCCTACAAGGTTGAATTCACCATTTAGATTTATCAATTTAATTAATTAATTTATTTATTTATTTATTTTGTGAGGAGATCAGCCCTGTGCTAACATCTGCCAACCCTCCTCTTTTTTTTTGCTGAGGAAGACTGGCTGTGGGCCAACATCCATGCACACCTTCCTCCACTTTATATGGGATGCTGCCACAGCATGGCTTGCCAAGCGGTGCATCGGTGCACGCCCAGGATCCGAACCGGTGAACCCCGGGCCGTGGCAGCAGAGCGCGTGCACTTAACTGCCTGTGCCACTGGGCCGGCCCCTATCAGTTTAATTTCAAGCATCTAAAAATAAAGCTACAGATGTGAAAAATTGAAAACTAGAATGAGAAAGAGTCTAATTACAAACAGAAAGATTTCAACATGGCTCTCTTAGTAAATGTTACAATAAATAGACAAAAAAAGTCACCAAAAATATACAAACTCACTAAGACTGTAGAAAATTTGATAAGCGCTACAAAAAATCTTGACTTAGTACATATAAAATATTGTGCAGAATAACTAAAGAATACACATCCTTTGCAAGCTCACGGAGAACATTTATAAAATTTGGCCAAATATTGGGCCATAAAGAAAGTCTCAGTGATTTCAGTATTTGAAATCTTACAGCTCATATTAAGATAGAAATCAACAACAAAAGGATAACTGAAAAAGATCTATGTCTGGAAATGAGAAACACACTTTTAAGTAACCCATATTTCAAAGGAGAAATCATCATTGAAATTACATTATATTTTGAATTAAATGACAAACATAATTTGAAGCTATTTTGAATTAAATAATAATGTAACACTACATATACAGTCTTCTAGATTCAGCTAATACATATTATAAAGAATAATTTCAAATCTTCAATGTTAATATTAGATCCTTATAATAGTATATGTTAAATATGCTTCCTCGAATCTTCCTATATTCTATTGTAACCCCTAAAAACACAAAAAGTAGTTCCCGGAAGGTTGTAAAAGTAACCTTTAACACTTTAGCAATAACAGTGCCATTTATCAATTGGTTATTATAGGCCATTCACCATGTGTGGTGGAGACTACTGTTGTACTTACTAGTCCATTCTTCCCCTTTTTCCAGTTAATAGGACCCTGATTTTTTTGTGTTTTTTTTTTTTGGAAGTGTGTGGCTGGTCAGTACAGAGACTACATTTCCCACCCTCACTTGCCATGTGTTGTGACCATGTACCTAAGCTCAGGCCAGTGAGTTGGGCAAGTATTGGGTGGTTGCTTGTGGAAAACCTCTTACAAAACAGCTGGTATGCACTCTTTACATACTAAGCAATGTGGATTTAATTGCTGGAGATGCTGACTTGACCCAGGACCATGAAAGTTATACATAGAAATAGCAGAGTGGTGAGTTGGAAGGCGCCAGAGTTCCTAGAAACTTCTTAAAGCCACCATGCCTTGGATGCTTATATCTGTACTTTGTGTAAGAGAGAAATGAGCTTCTATTACAATGATGCCACTGATATTTTTGGTTTTCTGAAAATAGGGTCAAACCTAATGGATATATTTTGCTCTGAATTTTATATATGTTATCTCATTTAATCCACATACAACCTCACAGGTAGGAATTATTATGCTTATTTTACAAATTAGAAAACGAGATTTCAATTTTGTCTTGTTTAATTTCTCAGTTAGTAAGTGAAAGAGCTGAGTTTTGAACCTAGGATTGTCTGGCTCTAACATTATATCTTCTGCACTAATCTCTGCTATTTCATATTATGATGCCTTCCGAGGACCCTATCAGCACCTACAACACTGGTTAGCTTTTTGTATATTAACTTACATTTAATGGGTGTCTTATAGATATTTGTTATTCAAGTCATCTATTACCATGAGTCAATAGGGCTTAGATAAGGTGGAATGAGGAGGTAAAGGGAATATGGAAAAAGAGGCAGATATTGCTGCCTCCTATGATGAAAGGAGTCCCTAAACTTTGGATGTGAATTCATACATGTACAGAATTTTCCTCAAAATTCTGAGGAAAATTGTTGGATAAAAAGTAGTCTCAAGAAATGACAGCACAGTAAAGTGGAAATGTCCTGGGAAGTAAGTTAAACTGCTAAGTTATTTTTGCATCCTTAGCACATTTATCTTTCTAGGAAAATTTTAAGTCTTGGCTTATTTTCATCTTCAGAAAAATTAAATTTGACATTTTTTTCTTAGTGCTTTGTTATAAACTTAAACTTTGAAAAGAAGCTTCTAGATAAACATGATTTTATAGCCTCTATCTTTAGCAAAAGGAGAAAAAATTTAGAAGAAAAAAGTTATTAACCCACACAACATGATGTGAGAGGAGACAATAGCAAAGAAGTTATTTCAATAAAACTGCAGAATATGGAAAGGAGAAAGGAAAATGGTTCCTTCCTTAGCAGAGGAGAGCAAGCTTCTTGTTGGAAGGAGGGTACTGACAGTAACTGAGCCCTTCCACTCTGCAGAAGCCCTGGATGCTCAGACTTGTAGGAACACGGGACAGTGCAAATTAGTAAACACAGACAGACAAAGGAAACTAGAGAGAGGAGGAAGAAACCATCAAAATAAAAAAGAAGAGAAAGACAGGAAGAAAGGATGGAGAACACAAAATGTTTTAAAATAAAAATAGGACCAATTTTTATTTAAAAAAAATCAATAGCCAAGAGGTGCAATATCTGTCTGATACGTGTTTCAGTGAAAAAATGGTATGTAGAAATTATGAGAGAAATTTATTAAATTTCCCATTAACTGAAAGTCTCCAGATGGAAGAGGTCAAAAGAGTGTCCAGGACAACAAAAGAAAAAGATCGTCTCATGAACAAATCATGAAATTTTAGAACATTTAAGGTAGATTTAAGATCCTACAAACTTGCAAAGGGAGGTTAGGTGGGGAGCACATGCACAAGAATGGGGTGCAGAATGGCATCAGAATTCTCATCAGCACAATTAAACTCTAGAAAATGGTGGAGCCAAAATTCAAATCCCTAGGGAAATGAATTTTTAACCTAGAATCCCATACCCATCCATACTATCATTTAAATGTGATGACAGAGTAGAAATATTTTCAAATATTCTATGGGTAAAATATATATAACTCTTATGTTATTATAGGTTATGTTTCAATACAATTAAGGCAAATAGACTACAGGAAAGAGAAAATCCAACAGAGAAATAAGACTGAAGATTATAATAGTAGATTAGTCTCATAGAAATCAAAATATAATGATGTACACCTGAAATTTATATAACGTTATAAACCAATGTTACCTCAATAAAGAATTAATTTAGGAAGTACAAGAGATAGATCTCCAGGAAATAAAAAATAGATAGATAGGTTTGTGATATAGAAAAAAAAAATATTGAGTAGTTTAATGTGAGAGTAGTTCTGAGATAAATGGTGATAAGTACATAGAAAACTAAGCTAATGAAAAAATATTAAAAATTTGATAGCTTCCAAGGAAAAAATAAGATAAAAAATAAAATAGTGGTCTATAAAAATAATGAATATTTACAGGTCATATTCTTGTAAGCACTGACTCTTGATTTAGTCAAAAAGATGTGATTGAAATGTGGGAAGAAGTTGTGAGACAGCATTAAAAAGGGATAAATTCTCAAAAAGAAGTTAATAGATGATGTTTGAATTGATAATTAGTGTCATAAGCATATGATTTAGAAATAGGGAGTTACCATGCCTTTAATATTCAAAACGATTTAAATTACCTTTAAAATTTTATAGGACTTACTGTACTACAACTCAAAATGGTGAATAGTTTTGCAAAACAGAATCAGTTCTGACTCATCTTTTCATTTTTATGAGAGCCAACACATTTTATTTTTCCTCTTGAATCACCACTCAATGATACAGCTGACTTTCAGGGAAAATCATTTCATGAAATTTTTCATCTGGTCAATTCTTTGCTAATAATGATAGAACATATGGTCATAAACCAGATGCGCTAGTTCATGCTTTGCCAAACTACTTTCCTCCTTCATGGAGGAAAGTTATCCAAGTCTTAGCTATGAAGGACAAAAAAATGAACTCTTTCTATTACAGTCTAACAATTTCATCCTACTGACTCACATCTACTCTCAATAATCAAAGAAGACATTTATGGGATGAGAACAGGAAGACAACAACAGATACCCACCGAGAGAACTAATAAATAGATCTTTTTCTCGAATGTTCATCTAATGAATATAACTGTGATGTGATTTTACTTAATTATGATAATTTAGACATGATATATATGAGAGCTACTTATTTAAGTAAAGCATTACATAGCAATATCTGAAAATTTTTTTAAATAAGAATAAGCTTTGCATTTAAATATACCTAACCAGAAAGCAAATTGTTCTAAAATTATCATTTGGCATGTTTCACCAATAATTTTTTCCCAATTTGAAAGATAGAATTTGAAGATATGTCATTTAAAAATTATACAGCCGTGCATACTTTTTTTTTACTGCTGATGTAATTTAGTTTTCAGTTTTTAACAAGTGGTGCTAAGAAGAGTTTATACATTTTGTACTTTTTTCCTATATTATTTACTATCATTTCATTTTAAAATGATGCAGTCAAGGGCCAGCCTGGTGGTGTAGTGGTTAAGTTCATGCATTTTGCTTTGGCGGCCCAGGTTCACAGGTTTGGATCCTGGTACAGACATACACTCTGCTCGTCAAGCCACGCTGTGGTGGCGTCCTATATACAAAATAGAGGAGGATTGGCACAGGAGTTAGCTCAGGGACCATCTTCCTCAAGCAAAAAGAGGAAGATTGGCAACAGATGGTAGCTCAGTGCCAATCTTCCTCACCAAAAGCTAAATAAATAAATAAATAATGATGCAATAAAAAAAGTAAGGTGCTCCTCTAACTGCCTTTTGTTCTTTTTGGAGCTAAATTAAAAAAAAAATATTGTGTCTTTATCTTAACTTTATTTTTATTCAAACACATGTATATTTCTCTCATCCTACAGACCACAAAAATCTCCTTTATGAAGCTTTTCCTTCATGTGGTAAAAATCCCTCCACTTTATAAAAGTTGTGGCCACATGCCTACCCAGCTGGATTGAAATGGATAGGTGCAATATTGATGGAGCAGGGAAGCAGGAAAGAAAAAAAATTGGCAATTAATTGATTCCTTCATTTAAATTGTTTTGTAATAATGAGTTGGTCTTACCTTGTGTTATGCATTGGTTAGAGTTTTTCCCCTTGAAAGTGATGACCTATAGAGTCAATGAAAATGAGACAAATTATTAAAATCAGACATATTGAGAAATATGAATATAACTTTACATATTAATGAGCACTAGTGACTTATGGTGGGGAGGATAAAGTTGTCCTAGACCCTCTTAGGATTTCTAGCTGGGTCTCAAAATTAAACTGACAAAGATAGATTAACAGGAGAAAGCATACAAATTTTACTGAATTTTTACATATACATGGGAGCCTTCATATGAGAAGGAAGACCTGAAGAAGTGACCAGAACAGGAAGCATTTGTACCTTTTAGACAAAGAAATGATAAATTTGTGAAGAATTGGCAAGACTAAGAGGTTTGGGCTAGGGGTAGTAAAGGGTGAAGAGCTGACTAGGAAGTTAAGGGTAAGATTAACAAGGTTTGTTTGTACAGATTTTTTGGCCCCAATTCCCCCATCTCTGGTGATAAGAATGTATTCCTTCCTGTTGGTACAGGGAGGGTACCTTTCACTTGGGAAATATATCTCCTGCTTTCAGAGAAGAAAAGTGAGGTGAGAGAGGTCAGAATAACCTTCTTGCTTCCGCTGTTTTCTCAAATTCCTTCAATTTGAGGTTTTCAATATGCCAAGGTGACATAATTTGGGGTAGCCTGTCCCGAACCCCATCACCTATAACAAATGTGGAATTGTATATTTAAAGAAATAAGCATCATATATGTAGAACGTGAGCCATTACATGCTTGTATATTTTATAAGGATCTGTTTCATAGGTTTTATTAGGATCCTGGCTGGGGTATTGAGAATCAATTACAAGAGGTAAGGGAGACCTTAGAAAACTACTGTTTGGAGCCTGGTGTCCAACTGGAGAGCACCTAGTCACATGTTGTTATTGAACACATGAAATGTGGCAAGTCTGCACTAAGATGGGCTCTAATTGTAAAATACCCATCAATTTTCAAAGACTTAATATGAAAAACAATAAAGTAAATACCTTATTAATATTTTTAAAAATTGATTACATGTTGAGATGATATTTTGGATACTTTGAGTTAAATAAAACATATTATTAAAATTAATTTCACCTCTTTATTTTTTCTTTTTAATGTGGCTACTAGAAAATTTTTAATTACATATATGGTTTGCATTATATTTCAAGTGGACAACTCTGGTCTATTGAGAAGTTATCAGACTCTGAGTTTGTTTAGAATGTACAGCCAACAAAATGGATTGGATTTGGAGTTTGAAAGTAGGGAGTTGAGGATGACTACAGGTTTTTTGTCTGAGCAACTTGGAGGCTGGAGTTGACCTTTTAAAACCAAGATGGGAAGAGTAGGAGCAGGTTTGGAGACAAAGATCAGAGGTTAATTTTCGGATGTGTGAAGCCCAAAACATCATGAATGGAAAATCTGAAAAGATGAGACTGTATTTTATGGTCACCTCTAAGTCCTTTAGAAGTTACGAATTAGAGAAGGACAACTTGAATGTCCTCAATCTTCACCAGTATGGGTACAAATGAGACCATATTAACACAATTTTTCTCAACTCGTACTTTTATAGAAGAAAAACTCCACATACCTTCAAAGTCCTCTCAAATTGTTTTTGGCTGCTGATGCTTCTCTGTAAAGATGGCATGTTACTTCATCAAGTAAAAATGCTATCTTGCTATTCTGATGCCAAGATGACACTGAATGCCTGGATGTCATGGTCTGTGGTATAGTGAGACAACAGCACAACATTATATGTATCAGATTCTCACAATGGCTCTTATGAAATCTGCTCTGTAAAATACAGTCCTAATCTGCTCTTTACTGGAGCTCAAAATTAGTATATTAGGGCAGGCAAGCCAACAGATTTAACACCATCCTGATATTTACTTTACTCATGTCCTCAGGGGTCCCTGAACAGAATTATACCTGTTCTCCAATCCCATCCCACCCCCATGAATATCAACACAAGGAAGTACACTCGCCACCAGCTCAACAAACACCCAGACTCTAAATGTAACATAAAGCTCAATTAAAACACTTTGCTATAATTGGTTGAAGGAATTTTTTCCCAGTTCCTCACCCTCAGCTGTAGGAAGTTTTGTCTTTAACAGAGGTCTTCCCTCTTCTATTGTTCTGTGCTCCAATTGCAGAGAAGATGCACTGTACATCAGGTAGAACTGAGTCTGTTGAGGCTGAGAATTTGGAAGCTATTCCGAATGCTCTGACAACAAATTCAACAAACAAATATGGAGACTCTTTCCATAAAGATAAATAGATAACTCTCTATTTGGGTTTTTAATATACCATATTACCTTAATTTCTATTTTTGTTAACAAGAGCAAAAAATATTCGTGACTATTAAGAATGTTTTATATTACAATGCTTTAGCTCCAAAATGTAGAGCTATATTTCGATCCATGTGTGTCAGACTTTAAATATAGCAAAATGTGTTATAATTGAAGCTCTGATTTTGCTTCCTTGTCAACTCTGATTTAACAGTAAGGGGGCCTGCCAGCTTTCGGTTAGCATGGAAATTAACTTACCTTGCAGCTATTTTCCAGTGAAAGGAATTAGAATGCAAATAGCATGCTAAATATTTAGTTCATCAGGAGCAATATTATTTGAAATACTCTTTAGTTTTCACGCTGTCATGACATTTAAAATGTAGTTTAAGGGAAATTGGCAAAAACATTTTAATATTTTCAGTTCACTAAATTCATGTTAATCTCATAACAAAACCCCTTGATTTCTGAGGCCATTATTTGTTCATTACAAATATCTGAATAGGTGTTAGTTTATACTTGATGTCTAATTTTCCTAGTAAACTTTCTCTCTAAATTATAAATTCACAATAAAAGGAGTTTTTTATCATTACCTGTCTTTATTCTTAGGTAGTTTCAAGTTCTCAAATATAACAAATCAATAAAATACTAGTTAAAAATACTTTAATTTGTTTAGTAAAGAATAATTTCTAAATCTCTAATAGAGAGCAATCTGTTAATGCAGTTTCATGCTATATGTATGCAAGAAAGTGTTAACAATTCATTTTTTTCAAAGAAGAATTTGTCATTCGGTAATTTCATAATAGAGAATTCTTTTATCACAACCTAAATTTTATGACAAAAATGTACTATCTTTGTTTACATCTGACAAGATTTGGCAGTTCTCTTTTTCAAAGAAATTCTATTTTTCTTTAAATAAAATTAATGACTTTAGAATAAGAATTTACAAAAATATGAATTGTTTTTAATTTGAACAACAATGTCTGCACACTATCCTAATGATTCCCAAGCCCGTTTTAGGTATTTTTAAAGAATATTGCCTATAATGACAGATGTCTATTTTAACTCCTATTATTATACACACACACACACACACACATACACACACACATTTGCCGGTAGAAACAGTAATCTTGGAAATCTCAAATAGGCTGATAAGAAATCTCTATTCTACTGTTTAATAACCCAAATACATTACCATTGTTTTCTTTGATTCCATATTAAATCACAGTACTGGAAGCTAAGGTACTAAATGCTTTCAGCTGTGTAGTCAGAATTCACAACCTCACATCTTTAAATGATATCTCTTGGATTTTAATTTTAACCAAACAAGTAAAGGAAAAGGCAAAATATTCTAGAGACAGATTTTTTTTCCAGCAGATGCAGTACTCTACAACTCAACTGAAAAGCCATGACACAAGCACAGCATCCTCAAAGCAATAACAATAAATGTTACCTGCTGTGCAACCATACACACTTGACTAATAGAGACGTTCACAGAACCACATTATTTTTTTATCACGTACAATGCTGTAATTACATGGGTCTCGAAGTCTTATTATAGAAGAAGAAAAATTAGTACAAAGGAGTCGTCTAGAAGAAGGTATTCTCCCTAGTAGTATGCAAAGAAAACAAAATGGTTACCAATGAGAAAAAGAGTCTTATAAAACAGAACCATTTGATAAAGATATTTCAATAAACATTGAAAAGTGCCAAAACCAATGTGCAATTAATATTCATAATTATTGGTTAATCTATTAAATATATGTAAGTTTTTGAAATGACTAATCTGCTCGAACAGTGGTGGTGGTCTTGGGTTCACTCGATCTTAGCCAGAGGCAGAGGAGCGATAGATCTTGGGTTCAGATTGACAATAAAACTCATGAAACAATATAGGCCATAATCAGCACCAGTTTACTTAACTTATTTATGCCTTGAAAATATACATTAAACCATATTTTGAAGATTTCACTGTACCTGAACTTTGTTCTGCAAAAGTTTTGAAGCAATTAGTAAAAATGAATAACATTCAAAATAGTTAATAACATTGAAAGTTCTGAAGTATAAATATGAAGAAAGGAATGGGACCAGTAAAAATGTAAACAAAGTTAGAAAGACGAGACCAAAGGAAGTAAACCGTAAAGGTCTACAGAATTGCTCTAGTTGGTCTCAAATTTAGCCTTGAAAATTACTAAGTCAAAGAGGCACAGGAGCTATCTTCAGTCATAGGATCCTTTGATCAGAGAGGAAGCCTAGCACTATTTTCTTAGCAATACAAATGCTTTTCCTGGATATACTTCTAAAAGATATTTTTCATCTGAGGCCTCATAGTAGGAACATTGAGCAAAGAGCAGTCGACATCCTTAATCATTCTCCCAGTAAATGTGGTTGTGAAAAGATGAGACTATACCTTATCTTTCCAAAGAAGACAAGATCTTCTTGAGAAAAAGCAACTTATTAAAGAAAAAATTGTGAGGAGTTCGAACAACGTACCGTAGATATGTGCCTTCCTTATGATCTCCTTTGATCCAGGATACCCAGGGTAATGGAAAGAATGCATGTATTTATTCAAAGAAATCTTCATAGATATCAGCTCTCAACCCAGAATGGGATTGATTAACTTCCAGCGAGAGTCTATAGAGTGAGTGCTTGAGTTGTGCGTATTTTGTAAAGTATCTTAATAAAAAATCTATTTAGCAATTCAAAATCTGAAAAATAAACCAACTAAATTTAGATTTACAGGTTTATATTATAAGGAGACTCCTTACATTTCTTTAAAATGAAATATATATGGTGACTGTGTATAGAAAGTACGTAAAAGTTAAAGACTGTTATAGACATCATCTTTTCCCAAACATATTTTGTGAGGAACTACTCTCAAGTTATGCTTTTCGGAAAAAGGACTTGATGGAAGACTACATTTGGGAAACATTTCATATTCCAGCCACTCTTACTTGAAAATTCACTTAAGCTGCTAAATCTATGGTAATTTGTTACTTCATCAACAGGAAACTAAGAGAGAGCAAAAAAACTTTTGAGAACAACAATTGCAAAGCATGATAGGAGTTATGTGTTATTCATTCTTTCTCTATGTGTGGACTGCCTACCTTTGTACTAGGTGTTAGAGATGCAACGGGCAATGAGACCACCTTGACCCTTGCTTGCACAGAGGCTAAAGTCAGTGGTGAGTCCAGGAATGAACAAGTCATTACTGTATTAGTGTGGACAATGCTATAACTGGGTGCAAAGGAGCATACAAAAGGGACACCTAGGTGGGACTTGAGAGTTGACAAAAGAATTGCTGGAGGACATTCTTGAGTTTACCAGGCAAAGGGAGATGAGGCATGAAGAAGAGAACGAGAAAGTTGTAGGCAGACATAACAGTATCCACAAGTGTTAGCTGGAGGGAGCATTTTAATATGGAGATAATGGGAATGTGGGGGGTGATAAATATGATTAAATTTGCAATTATTCATTGATCATATTATCACATCTGTCCTCTCAAAAATGCACAGGAAACCATTCTTCGATTCCTCATATCATGCTAGGGTGCAGGTAACCCTGAGGAGCAGTCACAGGCCCATCTCCCTGACTAATTTGTCTGCATTTATTCACTTGAATTTTTTTATTGGGTAGCATTGGTTTACAACATTATATAAATTTCAGGTGTACATCATTATAGTTTGACTTCCGTATAGACTACATCGTGTTCACCACCAAAAGTCTAGTTGCCATCCATCATCATGCATATGTGCCCCTTTACTCCTTTTGCCCTCCCCCCATCCCCCTTCACCTCTGGTAACCAGCCTTGCTTCTGTAGTTTAGTAGTTATCACATGCACCTCATACTTGATTTTTTTTTTTTTGTGATGAAGATTGGCCCTGAGATAACATCTGCCAATCCTCCTCTTTTTTTTGCTGAGGAAGACTGGCCCTGGGCTAACAACCATGCCTATTTTCCTCCACTTTATGTGGGACGCGGCCACAGCATGGCCTGACAAGCGGTGCATCAGTGCACACCTGGGATCCAAACCCGCAAACCCCGGGCCGCCGCAGCAGAACACGCGGACACAACCGCTTGCACCAGCAGGCTGGACCCCCCACTTGAATATTAATAGGTGTCTTTCTACTTTATAAATGAATTCATATTTTAGATACAGTTCTAAAACTAGTAATTAAGTATTTTAGACAGTTTTTAAGAAAAATTCTATTGCAGCAATGTTCATAGTCGATTAAATTAGTTTTCAATTGCTGGCCATTTATTTTTTTCATTTATTTTATTTATTTATTTTTTTTGTGTGTGAGGAGATCAGCCCTGTGCTAACATCCGCCAATCCTCCTCTTTTTTTGCTGAGGAAGACGGCCCTGGGCTAACATCTGTGCCCATCTTCCTCCACTTTATATGGGACGCCGCCACAGCATGGCTTGCCAAGCAGTGCGTCGGTGCGCGCCCGGGATCCGAACCAGCGAACCCCAGGCCGCCGCAGCGGAGCGCGCGCACTTAACCGCTTGCGCCACCAGGCCGGCCCCTATTTTTTTCATTTTTTAATTCAATGTTAGAATAAACATTTGTACATCTATATTTTCACACTTTTAAAAGTATATCCTACACCTGTGAGATAGATTGCTTGAAGTAAAATTGCTTTGTCAAAAGAGATCTGAATTTTAAAATGAACTGAAGGCTGGAAATTTTTATTGTTTTTTAGAATTTTACATATATATATGCATATAAATTTATATACACACATGTGTACTAAACTTAGAACAAATGTGATGACATCAGACAAGGTGAGTGTAGTGCTAATTTTTTTCCCCATTTCCATCTTCCCATTTTCCCTTTAGTAATAAGACTCCTGAGTTTACCTAGGTACTTAATGTCTATGAGCAATTGCCTAAACTTCTTGCAAATAAACGTGATTATATTTTAGCCAATGGGATGCCAATGGATACCAATACAAATTCAAGATCATATTTCATAAGGAATCTGTGTGTCCTTCCTCCTCTTTTTCCCCTTCCCACTGACTGCAAAATGATAAAAACTGAGGGAGTTCCCTGGATCCAATGATGAAAGCCCCAATTAGAGGGTGGGAGAGTTACTCTACTAGCCCGAATCCCTGGATTATCTTGTGGAGCAAAGCAATCTACCAGCTCCGAACTGTCCGCTTAATTTAGACCTGCCATATGCGAGAGAAATATACTTCTTTCTTTTTAAAACTGTATAAAATATTTCGGTATAGCAACTTATCCTATATTGTAACCACTGTCATTTTTTATGATGTTTTTCCTTTTTTTACTTTGTTACCCCCCTCTATTCCATCCTCACTCTGCATCAGCCCTATGTTCCATGGCGTTTCTTCTAAGGAATACTTCTAGAAGCCTTATATATATTTTTCCTTATGCCAAGTTAATCATATAAGACATTTATCTACAAACATAAACATATATTTATACATAAACTTTTTTTCATTTTTAACTAAAATGACATATTTTGTATATTTTTCTGCATCTGACATTTATCATTCAAGATTGCAACATGAAAATTCCTCAAAGTTGACTACTATAATTTTATTTCTTTCTTTTTAGCAACTGCACAATGGTCCTTGATTTAAATGTATTACACGTTATTCAACCATTCTTTTAATGAACGCCAGTCATATTACTCCAGTTTATTTTTTGCCACTGTAAACATGCTACAATAAATACTCATAGGTTTAAACATCTCAAACTAGGGATTATTAGGCAAAAATATGAACACAGATAATTTCATTGTAATTAGTTTTGCCAGTTTGATTTCTAAAACTATATCAATATACATTTCCACAAGCAGTGTATGAGATTGTCCCTTTCCTCATATCTTCACCAACAGAAAAAATATGTTAATTCTTCTTATTGTTACTAGTCTGATAGGCATAAAGCAGTATCTCATTGTTACTTTAATTTATATCTCCCTGTTTAAAGATGAATTTAAGTATATTTCCATGTTCGTTGACCGTTTCATTTTGTGCTTTTAAAAACTGAAAATTCATATTCATTAACTCTTTTTCTATTGGACAATTTATATTTCTCTCAATTGTATGAGCCCTTAATTATAAATATAGTTACATACATACATACATATGTACATACATATATGCATACCTTTCATCTGTCTTTGTGTTATATTTTTTCTGAGATAATCATATTTGTCTATTTACTGCCCATATAATATATTTTAACCATTCAATTTTTAAGAAATATTTTGTGAAATGCCTAACATTTCTTTCATACTCCCTGGGTTTCTAGAATTATTCAAGTGGACCACCCCTAAAATGTTCATATGACCTATACTGTCTTGTAATGATTCATTCTTTTATTTTTTCACATTTAAAAATTTAATCTATATGAATTTTATTTTTCTATATAATGTAACATAAATATCCATTTTAATTTTCTTCCAAATATTGCAGGTTGTCTATAACTACTTATTAAATAAGTATCTTTTTCAAATTTATGGAACTACTATCTTTTCATGCAAACCTTCTCATATACCGTATAGTCCTTATTTAAGTTCTCTATTCTCTTCTACAAAACCATTTTTTTCTAATTTCTATACTAATATCATAGTAATTTTTGAACTATACCAATATCATGCAACATAATACTAATTTTTTATGTCTAATATATCTTCGAATTTGTCATCTACCAAATTGAACGCCACAAACAGTAAGGTGGAATATTTTGTTCTGGCTAAATGGCATCAGATGCCAAAGAATAAGTTCTGTTGCTACAAATTCCTGGATAAAACTGAACAATAACCACCACCAACAACAAAATATTTTGAAAACACAGTTGTGCTTGCAAAAAAAAAGTGAAATCCCTATGGAACGTATACAAGGAGGATATGAATTGCAAAGAATATGATTACACATTGAGACAGTTGGAGACATTTTGGCGAAATCTGACCTGGAAATATTCCCTAATAGCTATAGGCTTTGGTTTTTATGCCCATAGATATACAAGAAGCAAGCTCTTGGGACCATTTAAAGCAGAGAGTTGTAAGCCAGTCTCCCACCTAAAGAGAGAGAGCACTCAAGGGGTTCCTTTCTCCCTGAAATGGATATAAGAAAATACTGGCTTAAATACCAGGAAGATGACAAAAAGCCTGTCTTTCCTTTAGGCTCTCAGTAGAGGGAAAATTAATAGTTCTATAATTCAAAGCCCCAGCCGGTGTTTGGAACTGCGAAGACGGTATGGTGGTTATGAGATGTTAATTTACACTTCCTCCATGGTATGGAAATTCTTAACCCTGAGAAAAAAACCACGAAAATGGCCCCAGATCAGTGATGCACTTGGGGTGTGTGACTCACCAGCAAACAGAAAATCACTCTGGGGCACGATTCCTCTACAAAAGCTGCATATGGTTTTCACAGGACTAGATGTAGGCCACACACATGAGAAGGCCAATATGAAGTTTTGTTAGTCCCTGGTGTAACAGGCTGTTAGGGATATTTTCCAAAGCCTAGACGCATATTGAAAGCTGCTAACTCATTTTATGAGGAAAATATATAATTAATTCTAAATCTAAGATGTTTTCCTATTAAAAACACACACACATGTTGTCCAAATTATTTTTAACGGCTTGTTTCGGCTCTATCTCCTGCCAGCAACTATAGATAAGACATTTGGTAAATGTCATAGATAGATCTCTCAGTAAATGTCAAAATAATGCATCACAATCAATTAAAGTTTATATCAAAGATGTAATTATGTTTTAACACAAGGATCTATATTAGTATATTGAAAGATAATTAGAAGTGACCATATCATAAAGTTGTTTACTGCGTGGAATTTAATGTCAAATGGCTTATAGTTCGTCTCAGTTGAACTATGTCTGTCGAGCTATTTTAGTCCTTTCACTATAATAAATATTATGCAGCTGGACTAGAAGAATTCTTCCTTAATTTAATAGAGTGGTGACCTGAAAACAATAGCCATCTTTATATTCAAGGAAAATTTCTAGATACCTCTCTTTACAAATTCAGGAATGTAAAAAGAATATGAATGTTCACAATTGTCGTGATGGAATTGACTATTTAATAAAAAAAGTTGAACTAAAAGAAATATGTTTTGAAAATGAGACAAATTTGTCATTATTTTCTTTTTTTTTTTTTAATTTTTTGTTTATTGCAGTAACATTGGTTTATAACATTGTAAAAATTTCAGGTGTACATCATTGTACTTCTATTTCTGCATAGATTACATCATGTTCACCACCAAAATACTAATTACAACCCATCACCACACACATGTACCGAATTATCCCTTTCACCCTCCTCCCTCCCCCCTCCCCTCTGGTAACCACCAATCCAATCTCTGTCCCTATGTGTTTGTTTATTGTTGTTATTATCTACTACTTAATGAAGGAAATCTTGTGGTATTTGACCTTCTCCCTCTGACTTATTTCACTTTGCATTATACCCTCAATGTCCATCCATGTTGTCACAAATGGCTGGATTTCATCGTTTCTTATGGCTGAGTAGTATTCCATTGTGTATATATACCACAGCTTCTTTATCCATTCGTCCCTTGATGGGCACTTAGGTTGCTTCCAAGTCTTGGCTATTGTGAATAACGCTGCAATGAACACATGGGTGCATGTACCTTTACAAATTGGTGTTTTCAAGTTCTTTGGATAAATACCCAACAGTGGAATAGCTGGATCATATGGTAGTTCTATCCTTGATTTTTTGAGGAATCTCCATACTGTTTTCCATAGTGGCTGCACCAGTTTACACTCCCACCAGCAGTGTATGAGAGTTTCCTTCTCTCCACATCCTCTCCAACACATGTTGTTTCCCGTCTTGTTAATTATAGCCATTCTGACGGGCGTCAGGTGATATCTCATTGTAGTTTTGATTTGCATTTCCCTGATAGTTAGTGATTTTGAACATCTTTTCATGTGTCTGTTGGCCATCTGTATATCTTCTTTGGAGAAATGTCTGTTCAGGTCCTTTATCCATTTTTTAATTGGGTTGGTAGTTTTTTTGTTGGTAAGATGCATGAGTTCTTTATATATTTTGGAGATTAAGCCCTTATCAGAAGTATGGTTTGCAAATATCTTCTCCCAATTGTTAGGTTGTCTTTTCGTTTTGTTGATGGTTTCCTTTGCTGTGCAGAAGCTTTTTAGTTTGATGTAGTCCCATTTGTTTATTTTTTCTATTGTTTCTCTTGCCCGGTCAGACGTGGTGTTTGAGAAGATGTTGCTAAGACTGATGTCGAAGAGCGTACTGCTTATGTTTTCTTCTAGAAGTTTCACAGTTTCAGGTCTTAGATTCAAGTCTTTAATCCATTTGGAGTTAATTTTCGTGTATGGTGTAAGGTAAGGGTCTACTTTCATTTTTTTGCATATGGCTCTCCAGTTTTCCCAACACCATTTGTTGAAGAGACTTTCTTTTCCCCATTGTATGTTCTTGGTTCCTTTGTCAAAGATTAGCTGGCCATAGATGTGTGGGTTTATTTCTGGGCTTTCGATTCTATTCCATTGATCTGTGTGTCTGTTTTTGTGCCAGTACCATGCTGTTTTGGTTACTACAGCTTTGTAGCATATTTTGAAATCAGGGAGTGTGATACCTCCAGCTTTGTTCTTTTTCCTCAGAATTCCTTTAGCTATTCGGGGTCTTTTGTTGTTCCATATAAATTTTAGGATTCTTTGTTCTATTTCTGTGAAAAATGTTGTTGGAACTTTGATAGGGATTGCATTGAATCTATAGATGGCTTTAGGAAGTATGGACATCTTAACTATGTTAATTCTTCCAATCCAAGAGCACGGAATATCTTTCCATTTCTTTGTGTCTTCTTCAATTTCTTTCAGAAATGTTTTATAGTTTTCCGTGTACAGATCTTTCACCTCTTTGGTTAAGTTTATTCCTAGGTATTTTATTCTTTTTGTTGCAATTGTAAATGGGATAGTATTCTTAATTTCTCTTTCTGCTACTTCATTGTTAGTGTACAGAAATGCAACTGATTTTTGTGAGTTGATTTTGTATCCTGCAACTTTACCATATTCGTTTATTACTTCTAAAAGTTTTCTGGTGGATTCTTTAGGGTTTTCTATATATAAAATCATGTTATCTGCAAATAGTGACAGTTTCACTTCTTCCTTTCCAATTTGGATCCCTTTTATTTCTTTTTCTTGCCTGATTGCTCTGGCTAGGACTTCCAGTACTATGTTAAATAGGAGTGGTGACAGTGGGCATCCTTGTCTGGTTCCTGTTCTTAGAGGGATGGCTTTCAGTTTTTCACCATTGAGGATGATATTAGCTGTGGGTTTCTCATATATGGTCTTTATTATGTTGAGGTACTTTCCTTCTATACCCATTTTATTCAGAGTTTTTATCATAAATGGATGCTGTATCTTGTCAAATGCCTTCTCTGCATCTATTGAGATGATCATGTGATTTTTATTCTTCATTTTATTAATGTGGTGTATTACGTTGATTGATTTGTGAATGTTAAACCATCCCTGCATCCCTGGAATAAATCCCACTTGATCATGGTGTATAATCTTTTTAACGTATTGTTTTATGCTATTTGCTAGTATTTTATTGAGGATTTTTGCATCGATGTTCATCAGTGATATTGGCCTGTAATTTTCTTTTTTTTGTGTTGTCCTTGTCTGGTTTTGGTATCAGGGTAATGTCGGCTTCGTAGAATGAGTTAGGGAGCTTCCCCCCCTCCTCAATTTTTTGGAAGAGTTTGAGAAGGATAGGTATTAAGTCTTCTTTGAATGTTTGGTAGAATTCACCAGGGAAGCCGTCTGGTCCTGGACTTTTATTTTTGGGGAGGTTTGTGATTACTGTTTCGATCTCCTTACTGGTGATTGGTCTATTCAAATTCTCTACTTCTTCTTAATCCAGTTTTGGAAGGTTGCATGATTCTAAGAATTTATCCATTTCTTCCAGATTGTCGAATTGGTTGGCATATAGCTTTTCATAGTATTCTCTTATAATCTTTTGTATTTCTGAGGTGTCTGTTGTAACCTCTCCTCTTTCATTTCTGATTTTACTTATTTGTGCCTTCTCTCTTTTTTTCTTGGTGAGTCTAGCTAAAGGTTTGTCCATTTTGTTGATCTTTTCAAAGAACCAGCTCTTGGTTTTATTAATTTTTTCTATTGTTTTTTTGGTCTCTATTTCATTTATTTCTGCTCTGATTTTTATTATTTCCCTACTTCTACTGATTTTGGGCTTGGTTTGTTCTTCTTTTTCCAGTTCCTTCAGGTGCATTGTTAGATTGTTTATTTGAGATTTTTCTTGTTTGTTGAGATAGGCCTGTATCGCTATAAACTTCCCTCTTAGAACTGCTTTTCCTGTATCCCATAAATTCTGGCATGTCGTATTTTCATTTTCATTTGTCTCCAGGTATTTTTTGATTTCTTCTTTGATTTCATCGTTAACTCAGTCGTTGTTCAGTAGCATTTTGTTTAATCTCCACGTATTTGTGGCTTTGCTGATTTTCTTCCTATAGTTGATTTCTAGTTTCATACCGTTGTGGTCAGAAAAGATGCTTGGTATTATTTCAATCTTCTTAAATTTATGGAGACTTGTTTTGTGGCCTAATATGTGATCATTCCTGGAGAATGTTCCATGTGCCTTTGAAAAGAACGTGTATTCTTTGGTTTTTGGATGGAATGCTCTGTATATATCTACTAGGTCCATGTGTTGTAGTATGTCGTTTAAGGCCAATGTTTCCTTATTGATCTTCTGTTTGGATGATCTATCCATTGGTGTAAGTGGAGTGTTAAAGTCCCCTACTATTATTGTGTTACTGTCTATTTCTGTTTTTATGTCTGTTAATAATTGCTTTATATATTTAGGGGCACCTACATTGGGTGCGTAGATATTTACAAGTGTTATATCCTCTTGTTGGATTGTTCCCTTGATCATTATGTAATGCCCTTCTTTGTCTCTTTTTACAGTTTTTGTTTTAAAGTCTATTTTGTCTGATATGAGTACTGCTACCCCAGCTTTCTTTTCATTGCCATTTGCGTGGAGTATCTTTTTCCATCCCTTCACTTTCAGTTTGTGAGTGTCTTTAGGTCTGAAGTGTGTCTCTTGTATGCAGCATATATATGGGTCTTGTTTTTTTATCCAGTCAGCCACCCTATGCCTTTTAATTGGAGCATTTAGTCCATTGACGTTTAAAGTAGCTATTGATAAGTATGTACTTACTGCCATTTTTTAACTTTTTTTTTTTCTGTGTTTTAGTAGTCCTTCTCTGTTCCTTTCTTCTTCTATACAGAGTTGATGGTCACTTTAGTTTGACCTCTGTCTGAAAGCTGTACTCTTTAACTCCCCTCCTCCCTCATGTTTTTGATATCATATCTAACCTCTTTGTTGTGCATTTGTATCCATTACGTTCTAATCATGGAAATAGATAATTTTTCCTATTTGTGGTCTTTTCTTTTCCCCTTAAATCAGTCCCTTTAACATTTCTTGTAGCACTGGTTTCTTGGTGACAAACTCCTTTATTTTTGCTTATCTGGGAAAATTTTGATCTCTCCTTCCATTTTGAATGATAACCTTGCTGGGTAGAGTATTCTTGGCTGTAAGTTTTTTCCTTTTAGCACTTTAAATATATCGTGCCATTCTCTTCTAGCCTGTAAGGTTTCTGCAGAGAAGTCAGCTGATAGCCTTATGGGGTTTCCTTTGCACGTAACTTGACATTCTCTTGCGGCTTTTAGGATTCTCTCTTTATCTTTAATTCTGGACATTTTGATTATGATGTGTCTTGGTGTGGGCCTCTTTGGGTTTATCTTGTTTGGGGCTCTCTGTGCTTCCTGTACCTGGATGTCTGTTTCCTTCCTTAGGTTAGGGAAGTTTTCATCTATTATTTCTTGAAATAGATTCTCTGACCCCTTGTCTCGCTCTTCTCCTTCCAGGACACCTATAACACGGATGTTAGTGCGCTTGATGTTGTCCCAGAGGTCCCTTAGACTGTCCTCAGTCTTTTTAATTCTTTTCTCTTTTACCTGTTCACCTCGGGTAATTTCTTCTAGTCTTTCATCCAGCTCACAGATCCGTTCTTCTGTATCCTCTACTCTGCTTTTGAGTCCTTCTAATGAATTTTTCATTTCCAGTATTGTATTCTTCATTTCTGATTGGTTCTTTTTTATATCTTCCATTTCTTTGTTGACATTCTCACTGAGTTCATCTATTCTTCTCCCCAGATCAGTGAGCATCCTTAACACTCTTAGTTTGAACTCACTGTCGGGTAGGTTGCTCATTTCTGTTTCACTTAGTTCCTTTTCTGGGGTTTTGTCCTCTTCCCTTACTTGGAATGTATTCTTTTGCCTCTTCATTTTGCCTCTTTCCCTGTGCGTGTGTCTACGTATTAGGTAGGTCAGCTACATCTCCTGCTCTTGGATAGGTGACCTTATGTAAGTGATGGCTTAGGAGGCTTCCAGTGTGCTTCCCTCAGTTCTCAATGTTCCAGGGGTGACCCCTATGTGGGCTACGTGTGTCCTTCTGCTGTGGCCTGTTTGCTCTCCCTGTAGGCGCCCTGGGAGGCTGAGTTATGCTCCTGGCCAGCTGTTGTAATGCTCAGCTGCTTGTAGTTGTTGTGGGCCCTTCAGTCTCTTTATCAGGTGTGGGGAGCCCCAGCACAGTTGGCTGCAAGTTCTAATACCACATTTGTGTTGCAGTATTTCTTTTAAGTGAGTAGGCCCGAACCGTGGCAGGTTGTTAGGCTCAGGGCCTTACAATTGCTATAAGTCTCCAGCCTTTAGGTCTCTTGTCAGTTCTCTGAGGATTGCAGCTGAGTGGGTCTGGCCTCAGGCACGGGAGCACCCAATTGTTTCAAGCTTTGGAAGGTGGGGCAAATTTCCCATGTGGGTCTTTGAGAAGCACAAGTCTTCTGCGGCTGCGAAGCCCTGTGGCCCACAGGTCCACACACACAGTCAACACAGCCCTGTCCCGTGTGAGTGCCCTGACCTCCCCAAGCGGACCCAGTCTCTCCACGGCGGGAGCCCCACACACTCTGCCACCGCCCCACACTCTCCACCGGCTCCTTGTGCACACCCTGCCCCGCTCAAGTCGGCTCAGTTGCCAGGCTGCAGAGAATCCAGTCACCAATCTATGCAGGCCCACAAGTTGCCTGAGGGCTTGTTGTTGGGTGGGGCCCGTCTCTAGGGTGGGCTGCCTGCCCTGGCTGAGCTGGATTAAATCGGTGCTCTAGCGGGTGGGGCAGACCCTGGGCTAGCAGGCCTCAGGGAGAACTCCAATGGCGTCTGTGTCAGCAAGTTCACACCAGGCCACAACAATGGCCGCCGCCAATGTCCCAGTCCCTGGAAAGGTCTCACCCCTCACCGAGATGCACTCAGGGCCTATTAGGTGAGTCTCTTGTCACCAAAGCACTGTGCACCTTTCTTTCTGGTGATTTTAGGGTGCTTCCTGAAACGAGTGAGTTTGTGCACGGGCCCTTTAAGAGCCAGTTTTAGTTTCTTTGTGAACCGGGTTTTCTGGGGGTGCTCCCCAGTGTTTTAGTAGCAGGCACAGTCAGATATTATGCCGCTGGTCTCGATTGTGCTGGGTCCACAATATGCCCACAGCGGGGGCGCTCCCAGCTCAGGGCCCCGCGCCTCCAGGGAGGCTGCGTACCTGTGAGCTGCTCCCAGCGGCCGTGACGTTGGCAGCTTGTGAAGGCAGCGTTTTTCCTCTCCAGAAGGGAGTCTCTGCCTCTTCCACCTCAGTTAGGATTGTCCGTTGTTGCAGGAATTCCTCTCATCCAGTTTCAGTTCTGTCTCAGGGGTAATTTTTCCACTAGTAGTTGTAAATTGGCTGTGTCCACAGGAGGAGGTGAGTTCCAAGTCTGCTTACACTGCCATCTTGACTCCTCTCCCCCCTTTATTTTCAAGCAATATGAATATATAGCTATAAAACAAATTATCAGCTAAAAAATACACAGAATTAATGATATTAAAAAAAGGAAGCAGAGTACAAGATAAATATACACAACTCAGAGACTTTCCTTTCCACCAGCATCCTTTCCACCAGATTTTTGCTTTTGTTTCTTCTGCTTATGGTGTCATATCCAAAAAATCATTGCCAAAACCAATGTCGAGGAGCTTTTTCCCTGTGTTTTCTTGTAGAGGTTTTCCTCAGGTCTTTCATGTAAACCTTTAATCCATTTCAAGTTAATTTTTGTTAGTGGTGTAAGATAGGGGTCCAGTTTCATTCTTTTGCATATGAATATCCAGTTTTCCCAATACCATATATTAAAGAGACTATCTTTTCCCCTCTGAGTATTCTTGGATCTCTTGTCAAATATTCATTAACCATGTATGCATGAGTTTGTTTCTGGGCTCTCTATTCTGTTCCATCAGCCTGTGTACATGATTTTATGCCTGTACTGTATTGTTTTGATTACCTTTGTAATATAGTTTTAAATCAGGAAATGGGATGCCTCCAGCTTTGTTCTTATTTATCAAGATTTCTTTGGCTATTTGGGGTCTTCGGGTTTCATATGAATTTGGGGATTTTTTTCTATTTCCGTAATATATGCTGTTGGAATCTTGATAGGGATTGCACAGAATCTATAGATGGTTTTGAGTAATATGGACATTTTGACAATATTAATTCTTCTGATCCATGAACACAGGATGTCTTTCTGTTTGTTTGTGTCTTCTTTGTTTTCTTTCATTAATGTCTTATAGTTTTCACTGTATGGATCTTTCAACTCCTTGGTTAAATTTATCCCTATGTATTTTATTGTTTTTGATTCTATTGTAAATGGGATCGTTTTCTCTGTTTTTTTTTTTTCAGATAGTTCATTGCTAGTGTATAGAAATGCAATTGACTTTTGTATGTTAATTTCGGGTCCTGCAACTTTACTGAATTCACTGATTAGTTTTAATGGTATTTTGGTAAAGTTTTTAGGTAAAGTTTTCTATATATAAGGTCATGTCATCTTCAAACAGAGACAGTTTTACTCCTTCATTTCCAACTTGGATGCCTTTTATTTATTTTTCTTGCCTGATTGCTTTGGCTAAGACTTCCAGTACTATGTTGAATAGGAGTGATGAGAGAGGGCACACTTGTCTTGTTCCTAATCTTAGAGGAAAAGACTTCAACTCTTCATCGTGGAGTATGATGTTAGCTGTGGGCTTGTCGTATACAGCCTTTGTTATGTTGAAGTACATTCCTTCTTTACCTGTTTTGGTGAGAGTTTTTATAATGAAAAGATGTTGAATTTTGTCAAATGCTTTTTCTGTATCTGTTGAGATGATCAATGTCTCAGTAGATTTTTTGCACATATAGACAAGATTATTCTGTCATGTAAATGAGAGACAGACAAAGGAACCAGATTAGCTAAAGCAATTTTGAAGAAGAATAAAGTGAGAGAAATCAGTATACCCTATATCAAGACTTTTTATATAGCTACAGTAATCAAGACTGTTTGTTATTTGTAAAGGAATAGATTAATGGAACAAAATAGAACACAACAGATAAAGACATGAAAATATACCCTAAAGACTTTTTTTAATTATGGTAAAAGATACATAACATAATATTTTAATCACTTGAAAATGTATAATTCCACAGTATTTCGTACATTCAAAATGCTGTGCAACCATTACCAATATCTAGTTCCAGAACATTTTCATCACTCCAATAGGAAACTCCATACCCATTAAGCAGTTACTCCCCATTCTTTCCTACTTTCAGCCTCTGACAAACTAATCTGCTTTCTTTCTCTATGGATTTACCTATTCTGGATATTTCATAGAAACGGATCCTACAATATTCAACCTTTTTCTATGGATTTACCTATTTTGGATATTTCATAGAAACGGATCCTACAATATTCAACCTTTTGTGTCTGGCTTCTTTCATTTAGCATAATGTTTTCCAGGTTCATCCATGTTGTAGTATATATCAGTACTTTGTTCATTTTAATTACTGAATAATATTCCATTGTACAAATTAAATCACATTTTATTTGTTTATTCATCCAAAGATGGACATTTAGGAGGTTCCCACTTTCTGGCTGTTGTGAATAATGCTGCAAAGAACATTCATGTACAAATTTTTGTTTGAACACCTGTTTTCACTACTTTTGAGTACATACCTAGGAGTGGAATTGTGGGGTAATATGGTATTCTATGCTGAACTTGATAAGGAAACATTCAATTGTTTTCCCCAGTGTATGCACCATTTTATATTCCTTCCTTGAATATATGAAGACATCTTTTTCTCTACATCCTCATCAATAATTGTTTTTTCCATTTTTGTTTTTATTTTAGCCATCTTATTGAGTGTAAGAGGTATTTCCTTGTGTTTTTGAATTGCATTTCCCTAATGACTACCATGGAACATCTTTCCTGTGCTTGTGGACCATTCATGTGTTTTCTTTGGAGAAATGTCTGTTCAAATCCTTTGCCCATCTTAAAATCGGATGTTTTTCTTTTTTGTTGTTGATTGTAAGAGTTTTTTTTTAATAAATTCTAGGTATTAGACTCTTATCAGATATATGATTTGCAAATAGCTCTCTCCCATTCTGGGGATTGTCTTTTCACTTTCTTGATAGTATCCTTTGATGCACAAAATTTTTAATTTTAAAATTCAAATTATCTATTTTTTCTTTTGTTTCTTATGCTTTCAGTGTCATATCTAAAAAACTATTGTCAAATACATCATGAAGATTTATTCTTATTTTTTTCTAAGAGTTTTATAGGTTTTTATTATTTTTAATGTTATTGTAAATAGAAATGTTTTCTTAATTTCCTTTTTGGATTGTTAACTGCTAGTGTATAGAAATACAACTAATTTTTACATATTCATCTTGTATCTTGCAACTTTGCTGAATTCATTTATAAGTGCTAATAGTTTATGTGGATTCTTTAGGATTTCATAAGTATAAGATCATATCATGTGAGAATACAGATAGTTTTTACTTTCTCTTTTCCAACTTAGATGCCTTTAATTTCTTTTTCTTGCCTAATTGCTCTGGCTAAAATGTCCAGCATCAAGTTGAATAGAAGTGATGAAAGATGGCAATTGCCTTATTCCTGATCATAGTCTTTCTCCGTTAAGTATGATCTTAGCTGTGAATATTTCATAAGTGTCCTTTATTATGTTGAGGAAGTTTCTATTTCTATGTTTCTGAGTATTTTTATCATGAAACATTTATGTTGTCAAATGTTTTTTCTTCAATTGTGATGATCATGTGATTTTTTTCACCTTCATTCTGTTAATGTGGCATATTATATTGACTGATTTCTGTATGCTGTACCAACATTTCTTTTCTGTAATGAATTCCACTTGCTCATGGTGTATAATTCTTTTTCAATTTCTTGAGGAATTTTGCATCTATATTCATAAGGAATATTGGTCTGTAGTTTTCTTTTCTGGTGACGTCTTTGTCTGGCTTTAGTATCAGAGTAATGCTGACCTATTTTTCTGTTCCTTCTTTTTCAATTTTTTGGAGGAGTTTGAGAAGGTTTGTTGTTAATTCTTCTCTATATGTCTGGTAGAATTCATCTGTCAAGTCATCTCGTCCTGGGCTTTTCTCTATTGGGAGGTTTTTGATTACTGATTCAGTATCTTTACTTGGTATAGATATGTTCAAATTTTCTATCTCTCCTTGAGTTAATTTGGTAGTTTGCGTGTTTCTAGGAATTTTGCCATTTCATTTTCGTTATCTAATTCGTTGGCATATGATTGTTCATAGTATTCTCTTATAATTCTTTTTATTTCTGTAAGGTTCATAGTAATGTCCCCTCTTTTATTTCTGATTTTAATAATTTGAATCTTCTATCTTTTTTTCTTAATCCATCTACCTAAATTTTGTCAATTGTGTTTATGTTTTCAAAGAACTAATTTTAGGTTTCATTGATTCTCTGTATTGTTTCTCTAGTCTCTATTTTATTTATCTCTGCCATTTGTAATAGCCCAAATCTGAAATTAATCCAGATATCCTTCAATAGATGAATGCTTAAACAAACTCTGGCATGTCTATACTATGAAAGACTATTCCTGAGAGAAATAAAAACACAAACAACCTGACTAAATCTGCAGAGAATTAAACTGAGTGGAAAAAAAAAGAGAAAAGCGAATCCCAAACTGTTTCATACTATATGATTCCACTTACATCACATTCTTGAAATAACGAAATTATAGAAATGCAGAACACAGTAATGGTTCCCAGGAGTTAAGGAGGGAATTGGTGTGGGAAGGAAGGAAGTGTGGCTCTTAAAGGGCAATATAAGGGATTCTTGTGGTGGTAATGGTATTGTTCTTTATCTTGACTGTATCAATGTCTATATCCGGTTTTGCAAGACATTATCATTGGGAAAAATTGGGTGAAGAGTGCATTGGATTTCCGTATTATTTATTACAACCTCATCTGAATTTACAATTATCTCAAAATGAAGAATCACTTCTAAAAAATGAACTAAAAATGTTCACAGAAATTTCATTAAGAAAAAAATCAAGTTTGAGCAAAGGTCATACAAAGCTTCATGAGAGTAAGGTTTTAATTTATATATCTTCAATGCTTCAGACATAGTAGTTGCTAAATAAATGAAAATATAAGTGATAAGATTATTTTTATGCTCATTAAATATGGTAAAAAAAATGATTATCAGTGCTAATAAAGATCCATGGTGAAAGTAGAATTTAGAGTTGATGTCAACGTAAATTTGTAGAGTCCTATCCATATGTTATTTGATATTTAGGGAAATAAGATTTGGGTGATAAATTTTGTCTTCACTCTTTCAAATTTATTTAATGTTATTATACTTCCTTTTATATTATCTATATTTTAAATTTTGTTTTTTAAATATTCAGCACACTTCAATTTGAGTAAAACTTCCCTTTCTACCCTTACTTTAATGAAATGAATTGTGCAATACCTTGCAACTATTAGGTCCTCTTTGTTATTAGCTATTAAGTACTCTTGGTTATCTGCTAATTTATTGGTTAAATAAATCAAGCAAAGTGCTTTCTTCTATAAATAACTCATAAAAATGCAGGTGAATAAGGAAATACCATTTGATTGTCTATTCACTGAAGACATTTTCCTTGGAGAGAAAACTCTTTGGACCTCAAAAAGAAACCACCTTTACTATACTTTTGTCCTTTATAGAAGGACCCTACTTTTTTTAACTTAAAATTAGAATATTTAATAAGCCTATATTTTCAACTCTAATGTCATTTAGCATTTTATAAAACAAATATTTTTGATACTGCTGTATTATATAGAATATACAGTTGGAGCTGCAACTTCATAAACACCAGGGCAGGCAGGCAGACACCAAAGCTGCATTAAATTTTCTTTCACGGCTGTGCGTTTCTATACCTAGAGGCTATATAGGGAGTTTCTGAATTAACAATGGATTAAAACTCTGCTCAGTAAAGCATAACTTCCACCTCAGAACAGATGTTTTTAAATACACACTCCATCATCAAAAGCTGTGTTACCACCATTAGAAAGATATTATGGATCATTCATCAAATATATATCAGGTAGTATTATCAATAGAAAAGGCTCTGATCTCAAGAGTGAAAACCCTGAGGGAAGCAAGAAAGTTCTTTATGATTTTTTAAAAATAATAATAGGGGCCAATTTATCTCACGTTATAATTCTTCTAAAATTGTATTCTTGCTCAATAAACATATTAAATGAAAAGAATAACTGAAAATATTCAGAATGTTGTTGAAGAATGATTTTTCCGTTTCAGAAATAGACCAGAAGAAACTAAATTTACACCATATCAGATTTAGGTACTAAATATAATCCTTGACTTAAAAAAATAATCACTAACCCAATGATAATTAATTATATAGAATTATTTGTATTACAAATGTTCACTCATATGCACTTGAAATATATATTTTTTAAGGACTACTGTATTTCGAATCTCATGAGTGTAAAGTGTAGCATCTGTTTCTGACTATGTATATTCACTTCAGGGAAATAGGGAACAGAGGCAATTATATAAAAACTTCAAGCCAAAATACATTTGTGATTTATTTATTCAACTATTCTTATATTCATCAGTGTGTTTTATAAACTATTGCTGCATTTTTCCCAGGATAGAAATGGATAACTTTATGGATTAAAACTTTAAAGCTATCCAGTATATATTTTTTTCTGGACATTTACTTTCAAAAGAGGCACTGCATTTTACTTTTTAAAAATAAAAAATCATAAAAGTGTTTAGGTGTATTACAATAATTTGTTAAAATCAAAGATAAGATCACATAATATAATATTGAGAAAAAGATATGGGTAAAATGTGAAAAAAATAAAGGAAAGGTTCTTATTTTTTTAACCAAGGACATTAGTCACAGAAATCCTGAAACAATGAAAAGCCAGAGCGGTATGGGAAGTATCTTTTGCTCCATAATGTTCATTTTCTTGTAAAAAGTGAAAGCAATTCTCTTTCAGCCTGTGACTCAGTTTGAAAGTAAAGTGTGGATATGAAAATTGTAAAGTACACACTCCCGTCATTTTTTGTAATGGAAAAGGAATGGATAAGATAACTTATTCCTCAAACTCTTACTGGTACTTTTCACCTTGGTGCCATTTGAAAATGTCAAAATATTTTAACCATATCGATTATTATGATTCCAAGGAGAAAAAAATCATTTTTCCATCAAGCATCTTCATAATACATGACAATGTCATATAAGTCCTGAACAGTCTTTCTGAAAGAAATCTCAGTATATTTCTACAGCATTGAATGCATCTTCAAAATAAGAAGACACCTACCTGCTCTTTAGTAAATTTATTTTAATAAATACCAAAATGAGCAGACCAAGCCATCTGTGTTCTTCCTGCTGGTAATAAAAAAGACATTTGTGTGATGCTGACATATTTCTAAGAATGTACCAAGTACTTTATTTTATGATGGTATTTTTACAGCTTCCTCTAAATGAAATAATGCAAGATGTTTATTATTTCAGCATCTGCTCCTATATTCTCTTAGCCACTTGAACAATGACACATTTTTTTGAAAAAAAAGAATCACTTGATTGTTTCATCTTAAAGTTGCACAGATAGGACTGTTTTCTCTTTAGTACATCATTCAATCTCAATCCAACAAATGCTGTAAAAGAGAAATGTAGATTTTATGAACGAGGGGAAAGAAAAACAAGTGTAGTCATAAAAAGTATTTATAAGCAAGTTCTTAGCTATTTTGTTTATTGTAATTGATATATTTATTAATGCTGCACCTTGTTTGAAAGGATTGGATGCGGCTGCCCTGCGTTACATTTTGCATTTCATCTCATGCATCCACTAAGGGAATAAAAAAGTTTGTTCATAGTTGTTATCATTATTGTTATTGTTTTAGTCTCAGAATTACTAAACTTCAAATGCTTTACACATATTTATGTGCTAGAGAAGCAGGTAGTGGAAAGTATTGCAAGTATTTACTTGAGGGACCGGCCCCCTGGCTTAGCGGTGAAGTGCACGCGCTCTGCTACTGGTGGCCCAGGTTCGGATCCCGGGCGCGCACCAATGCACAGCTTGCCCAGCCATGCTGAGGCGGCGTCCCACATACAGAAACTAGAAGGATGTGCAACTATGGCATACAACTATCTACTAGGGCTTTGGGGAGAAAAAGGGGGAAAAAAAAAGGAGGAAGATTGGCAATAGATGTTAGCTCAGGGCTGATCTTCCTCACACACACACACAAAAAGTATTTACTTGAGGACTCTACCTCAGAATGTTGCCTCTGTTGATTTATCATCAAGCTGAATTCTGAAGATTAACACACCTCTCTTAAACACAGTTTCTGACATATTAACATGCATTTGTATGTATATGTTTCTGTATGACTTTGGGAAAGTCACTTCTGTTTCCTTTAATCATATAGCATATACTTAATAGATGACTGTGGGAGAATAAATGATTTAATGAAACTAGCTGCAATTAACAGGAGTAGGAAAGACATTGACATTTCGTAGCCTACATAAAAAAACAAACAAAAACAAAACAAGACAATAAACACCTCATTTGGGGAGTATGATATATTATGTAATTCATGAATTGGGACGATAATCAGCTAACACAGCACGTCTGACCATGCCAGTGATACAGGGTCATATCAATCCAGTCTGATTTCTTAGTGCCATTGTTGTATCAGTTGGTTGGTAAAATTCTGGATATCATCATGAATTATAAGGGTTTCACATCCTGAAAAACATATAAACTTTGACAAATTAACCAAATGCTGCTTTATGATAGACTGTTACCCCAAACTCTACCTTTCCTTTTCCATTTATATAGACTTTTCCATATTAATGGGAATTGCTATATTCTTAAATATTTTACCTAGAAGATGATGTTACCAAGAAAGAATACATAGGGCTTAGTGTTTGAAAGAGAAAAATAGATGCGAAGAGTTGATATTTCCAATATTAGAAGTGAGTTAATTTGGGGCAAACGGAGATGAAAAGTTGGATTTTGGATGTGTTGAGATTCAGGTAATGGCAGGGCTAGTTTCAGTTACTAATTAATCTAGTGAATTATACTCACATACACATTAAGTATTCTCATCTGTTACGACTATGGCTTTCATTTAATCAGAAAGCACTACTAGTTTTGTTTTTGTTTTTTTTAGTAAAACATAAAAACTAATTTTAACACTTTAGTATGGGCAGGAAAGAAGGAGAATGACAAACCACCATCTTCTTAGCTTGTTTATCACACTAGCATTACTGGCATATGGTTTCGAAGCCAAGTATCTAAATTCTTCTCATTGGAGGTGACATAGTGGCTCAGATTACATCTTGACTGTCTCCAGAGCCTAAGGACCACTGCAGGGTGGTTCTGGATAAGAGCAAGCCAAAACTCTGAGTCAGTTTTAAGAAAGTTCCCTAATTCTCTTAGGCCAGGGAGATTTTTTCTAGTTTCCAAATGTCCCTGAAATGAGATCCCTCGCTGTTAGAGAATATGAGCCAAGTTTGTTAATTGCTTAAGAAGAATACATTAAAACGAGGCTGACAAGAGTTTCCAGCGGCCTTTCGAGCTAATCTACAATATGAAACCAAAGGAAATAAAGAGAACTAATTTGCGTAATAGAGTAAGTCCATCCAAACTCACAAGCTGTGTGCTTGAGTTCTTATTCTATTTCATTTTAGTAATGGGAAAAAAGGCTTGGGGCAAATACACAGGCTAATGTATAAGTTTCCTCATTTTAGGTCAGAGCTAGACTCACTTAACCCTTGCACCAAAACCAAGTTCAACCTGAACTTGAAAAATCTATTATTTTGCTTTCAAGACAAAATCACTGTTATTCTCAAGCCATCAAACCCATGAAATTTCCAAGCAGGAAATCATCAAAGTTATAATCTAAAATCTCAATTCAAAAAATCCTTCTGAAACAAATGAACTCACACTCCTTCAGTGTAAATTGAGAGTTAATTCTAAGAAATCCTATTCCGTTTCCTGAGAAGTTCTTTATGGCTGCGATATACTTTTTGCTCTCAATATTTATTATGAACAAAAAAAAAAGGAAAAATATATAAAGAAAAAATACATAAATTTTTTGCCATTTTTGTATTTTTTTTAAGTATATATTTGGCAATTTTGAAAGCAGAGAGAAAAATCTTTTATATATTTCAATACTGACCCATGTAATAAAAGGCTGTTATTAGTGACAAGTTAAAATTGAACACAACCTGTAATTATTTTAGCAGTATGATAATGCCTACTGCTTATCTACACTAATAATCTTAAGGAACAAAAAAAGCTGCTATTTTAAATGTTACCCACTGTTTCTCATGCTAAGAGGGGGAAGGAAAATGTGTTTCCATTCCCTAGAATTTTGAAAGTGTTGATTTCACTTCTCACTGACATGATAATCTAAGAAACTTGACTTAAATACATTTCTTTCAACTGTCGTGCTTTAAACTTTAATAATTGAGAAACTTTTTCAAAAACTCATATTAAAAATCTCTAGGGGTTAAAAAAAAAGCCTAATATACTATAGTTCTGTTATATCTACCAAAGCATAGGGAGAAGTAGTCCATCATATTTCTAATTAAAATCCTCCAACAGAAAGCACGTTGCTTTATGAGGCCCATTCCCATATGACTGGATTTGACACTAATGTGTATTTACTGAGATAAATTATGATGTTCTAACAAATATAACTAGGAGTGCATAGGTTAACTGTCAGGATAATTATATTTTGTAAGTATTAATGACTATTTTTCATGATCATTAATGGAAATTACTTTTTAATTGTTTTCATAGTATAATCACCCCCTTTCCTATTCCAGTAAACATCTATTTACTATATTTCTGATGGTTATTTAGGAATACAGCTGTGGTAATCTATCACTAGACAAGTGTTACATTTTTCATCACGTTTTACCAGAGTTAATTCCTGTAAGTTTTTTTCATGTTCAGTAATGGTCTTTTCTACATAAAAAAAAAAAAAAGGTCAATAATGATATTTCATAGGATAAAGAATTCCTTAGAAAAATTTCAAATTAATTAGCCATTTCCGAAACATAAAATGAGTAACGCTTCGGTGCCCCATTGATTTATAGTGCTTCTTAATTTCAGAATGCATTATTTTTACATACTAGCTCTATTTCAAGGGTCAGTGTTTGGTGTTGCTTGTTGTTCGTCTCATTGTGAGTAGCCACACGTTGTCTTTATATGATGCCTTTATGATATCTTTTACCATCTGATTTTACATCTCCCTCATCCACTTTATGTTTTTCAAATAAATTTCTAGTTATTCTGGCCTGTTTGCTCCTGTGGATCAACTTTAGAACTATTTTGTAACACTTTTTAAAAGCACCCATAAGGTATGTTTTGAGGTTTGTATTTTATTTATATTTTAAATTGAGACAAATGGAAAGTTTCACAATATTTGTTATTCACATTCAGGACAATGCTATTTTTTAAACCCCCTAATTAAGGTATCACTGACATACAAAAAGCTGTACATATTGTATGCCATAAACATATCCATCACCTCCAAAAGTTTTCTCCCGTCATCTTTATTATTATTGTTTTGTTTTGTTTTACTGATAACATTTAACATAAGTACTACCCTCTTAGCAAACTTTTAAGTATACAGCACAGTATTGTTAACTATAGGCACTATGCTGTATAGCAGATCTCTAGAATTTATTCATTTTGCATAACTGACACTTAGTACCCTCTGAGTAATACCTCCTTGTTGTCCTCTTCCCCCAGCCCCTGTCAACCACCATTCTACTTTTGGTTTCTATGAGTTTGACTATTTTAGATTTCTCGTATGAGCAGTATCATATACTTTTTGTCCTTCTGTATCTGGCTTATTTCACTTAGCATGATGTACTCCAGGCTCATTCATGTTGTCACAAATGTCAGGATTTCCGTCTTTTTAAAGAATGAATAATATTCCATTTTATGTAAATATCAAATTTTCTTTATCCATTTGTCTATAAAAGAACATTTAGGTTGTTTCTATGTCTTGACTATTTTGAATAATGCTGCAATAAATATGGAAAGGAAGATTATCACTTTGAGATCCTTATTTCAATTCCTTTGGATATATACCCAGAAGTGGAATTGCTATATCATATGGTAGTTCAATTTTTAATGTCTTGAGGAACTTCCATAGTGGCTGCACCAATTTATATTCCTACCAAGAGTGTGCAAGTGTTCCGTCTTCACATCCTTGCCAACGCTTGTTGTCTTAGTCGGTTTGGGATCCTATAACAAAACTACCGTAGACTGGGTGGCTTAAATAGCAAACTTTTATTTCTTACAGTTCCAGAACAAGAGAAGTCTGGGATCAAAGCATCAGTGGATTCAGTGTTCGGTGAGGGCCAGCTTCCTGGTTCATAGATGGCTTTCTTCTTGCTGTACCCTCACATGGTGGAAAGAGCAAGGGAGCTCTTTGGAGTCTTTTTCATAAGGGCACTAATTCCATTCATGAGAACTCTACTGTCATGACATAATCACCTCCCAAAGGCCCCACTTCTGAATACCATCTACTGGAGATTAAGTTTCAACATATGAATTTGGGGGGACACAAACATTTGGTCCACAGCATTTGTTATCTTTTGGGTTTTTTAAATAGTAGGCATCCTAACAGGGGATATCTCATTGTGATTTTGATCTGTGTTTCCCTAATGACTAGTAATGCTGAGAACTTTTTCATACACCTGTTGTCCATTGTATGTCTTCTTTGGAGAAATGTCTGTTCAATACATTTGCCCATTTTTTAATTGGGTTATTAATTTTTTTGCTATTGAGTTGTAGGTGTGCCCTATATATTTTGATTATTAACCTTTTATCAGATATATGCTTGGCACATATTTTCTCCCCTTCCCTATGTAGCCTTTTTATTTGGTTGATTATTTCCTTTGCTTTGCAGAAGGCTTTTAGTTTGATGTAGTCCCACTTGCGTATTTTTGCTTCTGTTGCCTACGCCTTCGGTGGTACATCCAAGAAATCATTGCCAAGACCAATGGTTTCTCTCTTTGTTTTCTTCTAGGAGTTTCACATTTTCAGGTCTTACGTTTAAACCGTTAATCCATTTTTAGTTAATTTTTGTGTATGCTGTAAGATGAAGGTCCAATTTCATTCTTGTGCATGTGAATATCTAGTTTTCTCAACACGTTTTATCGAAGACCAATGTTTTCTCATTGTGTACACTTGGCATCCTTATTAAAAATCAATTGACCATATACGTGTGGGTTTATTTCTGGACTCTATTCTGTTCTGTTGGTCTATATTCTGTATTTTTATTTCATCAATACTGTTTTTTTTTTCTTTTCTTTTTTTTTTTTGTGAGGAAGTTCAGCCCTGAGCTAACATCCATGCTAATCCTCCTCTTTTTGCTGACGAAGACCAGCTCTGAGCTAACATCTATTGCCAATCCTCCTCCTTTTTTTTTTTTCCCCAAAGCCCCAGTAGATAGTTGTATGTCATAGTTGCACATCCTTCTAGTTGCTGTATGTGGGACACGGCCTCAGCATGGCCAGAGAAGCGGTGTCTCAGTGGTCGCCCGGGATCCGAACCTGGGCCGCCAGTAGCAGAGCGTGCGCACTCAACCGCTAAGCCATGGGGCCGGCCCCATCAACCATACTGTTTTGATTACTGTAGCTTTGCAATATATATTGAAATCAGGAAATGTGATGCTTCCAGGTTTGTTTTTTTTCTCAAATTTATTTTGAGTATTCTGGGTCTTTTGTGGTTCCATAGAAATTTTAGGATTTTTTTTCTATTTCCATAAGAAATGCCATTGGTCTTTTACAGAGGTAGCATGGAATCTGCAGATTGACTTGAATACTATATTTGTTTTAATAATACTAATTCTTCCAATTCATGAACATGGGATGTGTTTCAATTTATTTGTGTCTGCTTTCATTTCTTTTTAGTTTTCAGTGTATAAGTCTTTCATCTTCCTAGCCAAGTTTATTTCTAAGTATTTTATTGATTTTGATACTATTGTAAATGAGATTATTTTACTAATTTTCTTTTCAGGTAGTTCATTGTTGGTGTATAGAAACATAACTGATGTTTGTGTATTGATTTTTGTATCCTGCAATGTTACTGAGTTTTATTAGTTCTAATAAAAAATATTTTTTATTAAAAAATATTAGATTTGTGGAATCTTTAGGATTTTCTTCATATCAAATTATGCATTTGCTAACATAGATAATTTTACTTCTTTTTCTCTGATTTGAATGTCTTATTTTCTTTTTCTTGCCTTGTTGCTCTGGCTATGACTTCTAGTACAATGATAAATAGATGTGGTGAGAGTGGGTGTCCTGCTTCTCAGAAGAAAAGCTTTCCATTTTTCACTGTTCAGCATAATGTTAGCTGTGGCTTTTCATATATGGCCTTTATTGTGTTGCAGTAAGCTCCTTCTATGACGAATTTGTTGAGAGTTTTTATTTTGAAATGTGTTGAATTTTATCACATGCTTTTTCTGCATCTATTGAGATGATCATGTGATTTTTATCCTACACTCTGTCAATGTGGTGAATCACGTTGATTGATTTGCATATGTCAAACTCTCTTTTTATCCCAGGAATAAATCCCACTTGGTCAGGGGTACTATCCTTTTAATATGCTGTGAAATTTGGTTTGTTAATATCTTGTTGAGGAATTTTGCATCCATGTTCATCAGGAATATTGGCTTGAAGTCTTCTTGTGGTGTCTTCTTTTTTAATGTTGGCATTTATTGCTATAAACTTCCTTCTTATATTGGTTTTACTGTATCCCATACATTTTGGTATGTTATGTTTTCATTCTAGTTTGTCACAAGATATATTCTAATTTCCGTTTGATTCTTCTTTGATCCAATATTTGTTTAAGATTGTGTTGTTTAATTTTCATGCATTTGTGACATTTCCTGTTTTCCTTTTGTTATTGATTTCTAGTTTAATTCCATTATAATTGGAAAAGATACTTAGAATGATTTCCAACTTCTTAAATTTGTTTTCACTTGTTTTGTGACCCAACTTGTGATCTATCCTGGAGTTCTGTGTACATTTCAGAAAAATGTGTATTCTGCGGCTATTGGGTAGAATGTTTTGGACTTGCATCGTAGGTCCATTTGGTCTATAATGTTGCTCAAATCTACTGTTTCATTATTGATATTCTGTCGGGACACATTGTGTCATTAAGCTTGGTGGCCCTATCCTCAAATATTACAAAAAGCTATATGAAATGACCAATATACAACCACTTTTGAAGTAAGAAAATGGCAGTTTCATTAAGTTAAATTTAATACTTAGATCAGTTTAATTATTAAATTATCATTCCTATTAACATAATATCTCAGAAATTATTTTTCTACATTTATATGTCATAAATTTTGTAAATTAAATTATTTTAATGCAAAACCTTTCAGTTCTCAGATCTATAACCTGTGAAGCAGAATTACGTTCTTTGAGGCCCTGTTTTTTCATATTTCCTTTATCGTAACTCCCATTAGAGATATTCTAGGCAAGTTTCATGATTTCCTAAGAACTAATGTGGTCCATTAATCCCTGCTCTTTACTCTTCCTCCACAAAACTGAGAAAACTAATCAAGAGTTGCCTGTCGTTGGACGTTAATTTGTCATCTCAAGGAATATTCTCAAGTTGCAATAGACATAATATGTCATCTACTGCTGTTTAATTCCAGCAATAGAGACCTTTTACTAATTATTTTCACCGATTTTAATAATTTAAATTGTTTTCACAAATGAAATACTCATCCTGTTTTACTGGTGTCAATTTGTACATTGACTAATCTGACTTTTTGTTATCCAGCTGATTATGAATTATTTCAATGAGCGGGAAGTTGTTCTAAAATATTTAAAATTTCTGACTTCCCCTGGAGACAATTACGTTGTAAGAAAATATACTAAAATTACCATGATTATTCATTCAGTTGTTACAACCTCATTATGAAACTGTTTATTATGATATATAGTTCTGAATATAGCAACTGAGTGTCTGGTAAAGTGAGACTTCAGTGTACCTGTGTGTTTTTTATAATAGCTTTATTGAGATACAATTGACATACAATAAATCACACATATTTATTGTATAATTTGATGTTTGAATATATTTATACACCAGTGAAACCACCAACACAACCAAGACAGTGAACACATAACTGCTTATATTATGTATTTACCTTCAAAGAAAACCATAGCTATGTCTTCAAAAATCCAATATTTTCCTTAAATCTTTGGCTTATATGGTTCCTTTCAGTTTAGAATTAGGTAATTTTTCAAAATTGATAGTCTATACAGATTTATTAAGGCAACTTACCATCACTGTCACAGAAGCAAAACAACAAAAAAAACCCAGCAGCCCTTTTTTAATAAACTGTGCAGGTCCTTGCTCTTTGAAACAAAACATGAGTATCTTTATAACCTTGGTTACTTCAAGATGGTCTTTGAAATTCAACACAATCTTATTGCTGTAATTATCTCAACTGACAGTTCTTGGTGTTTCCTTAAATGCAGAAGTACTTTGCTTCTCTGAATTCTTTCATGCTCTGTTCTGCTTCCCAAGGTTCCACTTCTTACGTCTTTTAATTTATAAACATTTATAATTTTGGGGTAATTTTGATATAAAAATATGCCAAAAGTGTTATATTAGAACTTAAATATTCCTGGTAGTTCAGTAAATAGAAGTCTGGGCCAAAGAGAATTTCTAATAAACCTAGGGTCCACTGGAATAAATTCTCCTTACAATATAATACTAATTTATTGAGTGCTTAAAATTAATTTCTTATATTAATAAAATGAAGTTTTTTTTTTTTTTTTGGTGAGGAGATCAGCCCTGAGCTAACATCCGCCAATCCTCCTCTTTTTTTTTTTTTTTGCTGAGGAAGACGGCCCTGGGCTAACATCAGTGCCCATCTTCCTCCACTTTATATGGGACGTTGCCACAGCATGGCTTACCAAGCAGTGCGTTGGTGCGCGCCCGGGATCCGAACCAGCGAACCCCGGGCCGCCGCAGCGGAGCGCGCGCACTCAACCGCTTGCGCCACCGGGCCGGCCCCAATAAAATGAAGTTTTGAGTTAGACAAATTAAAGTACAGACTGCAAGAATACGTATTTTTAATCATAGGACTTTCAATGAAAAATGAAATCAATTAAAACAACTCGGAGTTCAGTCATTCCTGTTGTAGATTAAGATTTATTAGTATCAATATATATTTTTTCTTTTTAAAATATTGTATTCATGTAAAAAATTTCTATTTTGATATTAGGAAAACCATGGGAAGAAATATGACTATTTGCCTAGCCCATGACTTTGAGAAATATTCATACAAGGATTTCATATAAAAAAGATTGCAATATCTTTTCAGATTTTTTGAAAAAAATACAGTTTTGTCTAGAGTATAATAGATACTCATTGTCTTAGATGATGTAAAATTGTTCAAGGATGTTAAAATACTAGTAGATAACAATAGGAGCAAATTTGATTTGATAATAAGATAACAGTTTGCCACTCTATCCCAAATAACTATAACAGTGTTAGGTCACAGTAAACACTCAATAAATAGTTTTTAAATGAATGAAAACTTAAAAAGAAAGAATATATACGCGAGCTCTCCCTAAGACTAGTATACATAATGACATATTTTTCAAATTATGGAGTATTTTAAAAAATATATAGTACAGTTTTTAGGAGGAAAAATGCTGTAAAAGCAGGAAGATAAAGAGAACAGTAGTAATTTATTATAATTTTCAAAAATATTAATTATAGATGAATACATACCTAAGTACCAAAACAGGAAAACAAATGTGGAAGGCAGGAACTCTGTACTTCCATTACATCATAATTTTTTTTACTAGAGTAATGTAATTTAAATCCACCTCTTCCCCCAAACACACATTTTTCCCTTGTAAATTCTGTACTCATTTGTTTCTTATTTTTCTCTTCTTTTTTCAGATTTCTATGGGCTTATAGTATAGTCCTCTCCTTTTCATTCTCAAGGCTGTTTTTATACTCAATGAGTTCTAGTCATGGCAGTATTTCCCACAAAGCATTGATTGAGTTTCAACTTGCATTCTCCTTTTCCCTGACTTTCTTTTTACCCCTGACTGCTGCATTGCCTGGCAATTGTCTGGGAAGCTACTGTCTATCACTTAGTCTCTGGAGACAGATACAGGAGAAGTGGATCAAAATTGTTCCAGAAGTGATATTGAGGAAGAAGTCAGTTAGTGATTAATTCAAGATTTCTCTTCCCTATATAAATTGCAGGAAGAAAACAGTTTTGTGAAAAATTTCATCCATGATAGATTTGGAAAATATATTTATTGAGACCTATTTCCTTGTCACTTGGTCCTTCTGAGGTTATTTTATTCAGTCCTTATATCTGCCTCAAAAATTGAGGATCTTTGTTATTCAGTGCCACACATGATTTGTAAATGATAGATATCGAAACTCAAGATATTTTCATGAAAAATTCTGCTTTTTACAGAAGATTATGTATTTTTATGATTTTTATAATTAACATATTGCCTTCCAATGCCTCTATCATGTTCAATTTATTATTTTACATAGTTCTAATCTTATAAAGATGCACCAAGTGAGTCTTCCCTTAAGCAGAAGTTAACTTTGAAATTGATGTTTTATTTTTTCCTGTAATTTGGAATTTCCCACAATAATTAATAAAATATATTCTCTCAAAGTATTTTAGGGAAACTTCTAATCATAGAATTCAAAACATTTATCTAGTAATCAGATAAATGAAACTGCATACTACAGTGATTAGAAGTCAGGGCATTGTGAAATCAACAAACATGAATTTAAAAACTGCTTTTTCACTTGTGTTACCACAGGCAAATCACTTAATTACTACATGCTTCCGTTTATTACTCTGTAAAAAGGGAAGCTAATAACTACCTCATACTGTAATTGTAAAGATTACTTTAGGCAATGTAGGCAAATTACCATCCATAGTACCTGGCTCATCATAGGACTGGGTATATCAGTCATTGTTGTTACTTTGGTTAGCCTGGTGGTTGAAAGTGTAAGCTCAGGATGTCTCAGTTTGGTATGGATGGGTCAGTTCATACTAGACTAAATCTTCTGTTAGTTACAATAATAATTTCTAAAAAATATAAACAAGTAGAAACCTGAGATTATGAAGAATTGACAAAAGCATGCAGATTCTGGAGGGGAGGGCTTGGAAGATGAGATGGGCAAACAGGGTGAGTTTCCTATTTGACCACTTTTAGCATGAGGAAAGTCTGCATTTAGTGGCTACACAGGGAATTTCTTCAGCCTTTCTGGCCTGAATAAAGAGGATAGAGTTGAGGGGACCAAAGGCTCTAGAAAGTAAGGTAGGAGTACCAGAAAGAAAAGACCCAGATAGGGGGTTACATATTCTGTTTAGAAAATCTTTCCAATCTTTGACTCTGAAATCATGCAACTGCAGGCCAGACTGACAGCAGTGAAAATAAATGAGCAGAGATTTAAGCTTCTGCCCTAGCAGTGATGTTTACAATTTGACTCCAAGCAAGTTAATCGCTTCCTAAAACAAAACATCAGAACTTGTTTATGGATATAACAGAGTCTAGATTCTCCATAATATAATATTTGCAATGTCCAGGATAAAATAAAAATTTACTTGACATATAAGAAACGATGAGTCTGTAACTCTTTCTAAGAAAATAGAAAATTAATAGAGGCAATTCCCAAGCTGAACTAAAAGTTGGAATTAGCAGACTAAGAAGTTAAAGCAACTGTTACCACTATGCTTTATGACATAAAGGGAAATATGCTCACAAAGAAGATCATAGAAAATCTCAGGAGAGAAATAGAAAATTGAAAAAAGAACCATATGGAACATATTAGCTCTGAAAAATATGATACCTGAAATTAAATTTTCACTGAATGAAGATCAAAATGGAGATGACAGAAGAATGTATCAGTAAATATAAATATAGTTCAATAGATATTGCCTGACTGATAGAAAACAGAGAGAAAAGTTTGAAACAAAAATGGACGGAGACTCAGAAAACCATGGGACAATATCGAAAGGTCTAGCCTGTGTATAATTGGATTCTCAAATGGAGGGAGAATGAGACAGACAAGACATGTGAAAATATGATGTTCCAAATAGTCCGTCAAATTTTTGAAAGATGTGTATTTATGTTTTAAAAATCTTAGCAAACCCCAAACTGTATAACTATCATTTGATATGGCCTTGTTTATCACTGGTAATATTGCCATTTGGTTCTTTTTTATTATCTTCCTTTTCTCCATATTTCCATCTTTTTAAGTCTTTGAGTAAACTCATAATAGCTGTTTTAAAATCCTCCTTACTGATTTCATCATCTCTGTAATTGCATGATGTGTTTCCATTGATTGTTTTTCTACCAGCTCTATGTCATATTTTCCTGCTTCTTTGACTATATAGTTAATTTTTTCAAAAATTGGATTCTGGGTGGGGGGGCCCAGTCCTGTGGCCTAGTGGTTAAGTTTGGCAAGCTCTGCTTCAGTGGCCCAGGTTTAGTTCCCAGGCACAGACCTACACCACTTGTAGGTGGCCATGGTGTGGTGGCAACCCAAATACAAAATAGAGGAAGATTAGCACAGAGGTTAGCTCAGGTTGAATCTTCCCCATCAAAAAAAAAAAAAAATTGGATTCTGGATATTATAAATGCTACAATGTTGAGTGTCTGGGTTTTGTATTCTTTAAATAGTTTTGAACTCTGTTTGGGCTCTTAATTAAGCAACTTGAACATCAGTTTGGTCCTTTTGAGGATAATTTTTTAAATTATATTATAGTCCATTGAGAATAGCCTTTCTCTAGGTTTATTTTAAACATATGACTATGGCATAACCTTCTAGGGTCTCTAATGAATGCATCGGGTATTCGACTGTGTTTTCTCCAAATGGCTTGTCAGAAACCAAGTCTCCAGCACAGTTTGAACTTGGGGAATTGTCCTGCTTAGGTTTCCTTTCCACAACTTTTCCTTTAATTCGAGCTGACTCAGCCTCCCTGAAATCCTATCTCTGTCTCTGCAATTCAGTGAGATTGTTCTCTGCTTCATATTCTCCTCGCTGCTCCATGATCTAAAAGGTGTATTTAGGCAGAAAACTCAGGTGATTGTAGAGCTCATCTTGTTTGATTTTTCTCTCTTTTGAGTCACAGTCTTGCAAGTTTGATGTCTGGAATCAACTTGTTCACACAGTTTGTGTAGTTCCCCAGTTGTTTATGGTGAGAAGGTAAGTCCTTTGCAGGACCAGTTTCTCCAACATGACCAGAAGAAGCGTCTATTTTATTATAAGCCATAGTTGCAGTGTATTTTGTTGAGGGTACGACTAAACTTAAAAGAGTGAATTATTCAAAGAATAGTATTAAGTAAATAAGAATGTAGGTGTTACTCATATAAAATAAAATAATTGTTAAGGTAGTATGAACATAAATGGGGTTTAGTGAACACTAATTTAGTTTATTGGTTTGACAGGGGATAAAGCAGTGAAAAACAGGGCAACAGTAGGTGTAAAATCTTGGAGGTGTAGGATAGTCGACACACTGCAGACATTGCTCTCTCCAAGGATGCATGAATGTTGATGGATTAAGCTCAAAGATGATTCAGTTGCCTTGTACTCCAGACTAAATCATGTGGCATTTACATCAGAAATAAGTGAGAGTTTTAATGTAATATGATCATATTTCTATTTTGGATAGTATACGCTGGTATCTGTATGAAAAAATGGACATGATCTGGCCTAGGTTAAGAACAAGAACCTTGTCATAAACACTTGCCAAATGCTTATAAAAATTCAGAAAGAGATGTTGAAAGAGTTAAGGCAGTGATAGTGAGAAGGAGAAAGCAGGGGATTAATTTTAAAGACATTAAGAGAATATAGATAGCATGAAAAAGTATTGCAGCCAAAGATCTGAGGGCTGGAAAGAGGGAAGTTTAAGGCATTTTTTAGGTGAATGATGATCCTCTTTTCATGATCCTGGACTTGACTTCTGAGGGCCTGGCTCCTGCCTGGATTTGCTTTGATTCATATTTTGATTGCTGGGTGACCTTATCTCTCTTCTCTCCCTTTCCACATTCAAGATTAAAATTGGTGACCCACTTTCCATTCATCCTATTTCTCTGGCTGGGCTGGTGGTAACTGCCAAACTTAGTGTGGAGCCAAGAGAAAGAAACTGCAGGAGTACATATATTTCCTGCATAGGATACTAAATATTGTAACAATGTTTCGATGTCACAGAGGTGAAGAAAGGTATATGTCTGTTGAGAATATACCAGATTATTATGACACACGGTAGAAAATTAAATCATTTTTGTGTATACAAAATTAATGTATCTGTTTGTGTTTAGTAGTATAAACATTGTAAATTTTGAATATGCTAATTAACACCAACTATTAAACCATGAACGCCATCTTGTGGAGAGATCTGCTACTACTATATCATATTGTCCCCCCTTGCCCACCCAAACCTCATCTCTCTAGCAGTTTATAGTTTTCTTCTCCAGGTCATGATGTGTCCTAATAATGCCCAACCATCGATAAAGGTGTTTTCATATAGAGACAAATCTCAAAATACTGCATTCCAGATAGAATTTTGCAAAATGTCAGCTCCTGTATTTTGTCTTATCTCTCCAAATCGTCTTATTCCCCCAAAACAGTTTAAAAAGAGCCAATTAATTTAAAACCAAAAATGTAAAAGTTTTATAAGAAAATAATTTAGACCATAATTATCACAAGTATAACAAGGAAAATACTTGTGATACTTTGCAATAGGCAAGACATTCTTAAGCAACACGCAAAAGCCATAAAGACACAATATTATGAGAATTACTGTCATGGAAATAAGTTTTTCTCATTGGTAGAAAATAGTATAAACACCATCAGAAAAGAAATGCTCAGGCAGGAGAAATTATTTTCTAAATATATAACAAAGAATGTTCTGGAATTAGTGTTGATGTTTGTATTTCTCTGCATCAAATAACAATGCATCAAATAACAATCTTGTTACTTGAATGTAACATCATTTCTCTCTAGTCTAGAGTCAATCTAGTCCTCTTATATAAGCCTCTGGGGACAGGCATTCTGCACAGTTCCAACTTAATTCTTCTCTTTTGGTCTCCTCGAATTGTGATGGTCCATAAAGCATTATATTTAATTTATAGATTAAAGAGTATGTCATTTAATTTCAAATTACAAATGTCAAACTCTGATAAGAAGATTAACTAAAATTCTGTGACTATTACCCAGGAATTGTTCTGTAAAGATAATGCAAAAATGGTTCTATTAATGGTTTACCAGAATCTTCTAATCTGTGTCTACAGTCAGTTGATAATCAAATATATTTATACATAAAGGGATTTTTCATGACTCAAAGACAAAGCAAATGAAGCTGCCTTAAATGTACCAAGATTGCTATTTTCATTTTATATTTGAAGCACATTTCTCAGATACCTTTCAAGTCCTATATTGATCTTCAAAATGTTCCCAGGTGTGAATATGGATATGCACACTCATTTTCTTAGGCACCATTTTCTTCCTATTTTGTTTCTCCATACATAAAATACAGGAATGACTGTAACTACCTAAGCCTTAGTAAAGTTGTGACAATGAACAATGAAACACGGCTAAGTACAGAAGAAAACAAATAAAAACATCATTTTTATTATTTTATATCCTGCTTCACCAACAACGAGATCTTGTGAAGTTCATGAGCATTATAATGCAAGTGTTCTATGAATTTGGACGTATGGAAATTTAAATAAAGAAAAGAAAATACAAAATTGAGAAGCAAGAAATTAAGTTAGAATACATTCAATGCATTTAATATATTCTTTTAAAAAAGACTTTAAAAATAGTTTACAATGATCATATTTGATATTACAGACACTGTACATGTTATTATTCCCTTGACATAACCATGAAATACTCTATCTCCCTGGGTGGAGTTCAAGATTTTTTTTTTAATTTTATCTCCAACGTAATTTTTAATGGTTAGAGATTGTACTACAATGTATAAATCTCCACTTAATGTTTTATCTTTTGTCAGTAAATACCTTGTAGTAAAGATTATTTGTAAAAAAATGCAGAAGGGTTGAGGCGACAGGATTTGTGAATTCTCAAGTCATTTTTTATGCTCTTATGAAGGAATTTTCCTGAGGAAAATGCTAAAATTGCTAGGCAGCTGATTCCAAAGTAGTTTACATTTTCATATTAAGTGTTTTATATACTCTACAATTGGCATATATATTTGACTTTTTTATTATGGAAAATTTCAAACACATACAAAAGTAAGCAGAATAGTATAATGACTTTACCCATCCTTGATAGTTACAACTCACAGAAAATCTGGTTTATTTGATGCTCTCCCCAACTTTTCCTACTCTCAGACATTACAGTGTTTCATCAGTAGATATTTCATTGCATATCTCTAGAAAGATAAAAACTTTTTAAAACATAAACACAATACCAATGTCACAGTAAAAAAGCATTAAAATTGATTCCTTAATAAAGTTAGTATCTAATGAATGTCCAAATTTCTAATAATTATTTCATAAATATTTTATTTTATTATACATTCCTTCACACACACATAATGTTCAATTTGTCCCATTAAATCAGAATCAAACTAAAGTCCACACGTTGTAATCTTAAATCCCTTTAATCTATAGCTCTCACTTCATCTTTCTTTTTCTTTTTTTTTCCCCTTCTCTTCTCTTTCTCTTTCTCTTTTTCTCTCCATCTCCCTCTGAAATTTATTTGTTGAAGACATTGAATCTTTTGTTCTATAATTTCAGTCTGCATTTCACCGATTACATCCAATTGATTTTTTTTTTTTTAACGTGTTCCTCTGTCCTCTGCATTCCCTAAAAACTGGTAATTAAATCTGGAATGTCTTTCAGACCTTTGATATTAGAGTATTATTTTGAGAAATATACTTCTGACTGATTCATTGGACTGACTTACGGTGGATATCTTTCTGTTTAGGGTATGTTTATCTATTATATTCTCTAGAGTCTTTTACCTAAACAAAAATGACACAATTTTGCCTGTAAAGTATTGAATTTAATTGGAATAGTTAAAAAATATATTGTAGAGACTAATTCTTTGTGCTATTATTTCCACACAGATTATTTGAGTCTTTGTTCTGATGCTTATTGTTTTAATCATGACAATAATTAAAGTATTTACAAAATTATATCTTAGAAAGAAGAAATATTAATAGAAATGATGACAATGGATCATGCATTATCAAAAACACATTGATGTCAAGAAAACACATAGATCTCAAAAAAGAACCTTCTAAGTTGGCTTTCCTAACTTAAAAGAATCCTATTTTGAACAATTAAACTGTGTTGTCAAGGTTGGGAAAAATTTTAAAGTTTGGATCATAGATTTGGATAATTACTGACATGAGAGGTTGGGTGCCCCTCATCCTTCGGAAAGACCTTTATCCTTTTCTTTGCAGATTCATCCCATCTTCACCCCAGACCTCATACCTCGGCTCCTTTCGCTCACTGCTCTCACCCTTTATTCCTCCACTGTAGTTTTCCTTTGTGTAATAACTCATATATCATGTCTTCTGCCATTACCTCCTTCATTAAAAAAAAAGTCTATGCTCTTATTCTTTTATGTCTTATTTCTCCTTCTACTCACATAAGAACACATTTTAATGATAATCTCCTGAAGTCAGGTCTTAACACAAAAAAAGTGACGAAGAAGGACTTTCAGACCCTGCAAACACCACAGGAAAACCTTCTGCTTTTTTTAAAGTCAGCCAATTTAGCAATGTCATGAGGCCATATACATGGTCAGCATTGTTCAAGTACTCCAGAATTCCAGTCAAGCTTATAGGTTTGGTGTTTCAGAGTTAAAATCCTACTTTCATCCAGTCACTTGATGTGCAAAAGGTGAGAGGAAACTTCAAAGCGACTGTGTTGATCTTCCTTGCCTATTACATGGATATTAGATGAGGCTGATTAAAGGGCTGATAAGTACTTTCAAACGTGATGTATATTCTGAACCCATAGTAATAAGTCATTTTTATATACTGAACAAAACCACAAACGTCTCTGAACAAAGAAGTGTTTTAGACCAAAGCTCATGTGTTTATCCAAGTGACAATTCCCTTTGGTTTGACTACCTGTCTTTTCCAATGTCTGTGAAGAAGACCAGAGTATTTAGAAAGAGACATTTATGGGATGAGTCTATCAAAATTAATTTTAGCTAAGCCACAACAAACATAAACTGCAATAGCATTCGTGGAAAGGAAATTTATAACCATCTCACTCCACAGCAGAATTTTTGAGAGGAAAGTAGTTAAACAGAACCAGTCTATCAAAAGCACAGAGAGAACGGTTGGTAAATACCTCATGGGTTTCAAAACTATTTGGTTGTTTAGCATGCAAAAACAGAAAAAAAGGCAGTTGTTCTGCATACCAAAATTATATGCCTAAAAGATAGAAGAGGTAAAAGAGATGGAGCGAAGTCTGTTGACTCTTTGGGTATAAACTGAGATCACAATGTTTGGATTAACTATTAAAGATAAGCTTTTGGTACTTACAGGAGACAATGGTGAGATTCAGTCTCAGCTGAAACAATTGAAATATCATGATAAAACCTTCTGACCTTACTTGAAGTTTTGAAATAATAACATTTTAGAGAACATAAGTACAGAATATGATGCATGTTAATGGTAAAGTAACTTTTCAGCACAAACCCACTGAACAATAAACATTCTGTTGGTGAATCTGTGGTTAATTGGTATAAAGTGGAAGCTATTTACTTGTAGTAGATAAGCTGCAGACTATATTAATGCAGGCAAATATATATTGTGGAGAAAGGGGGAAAGAAACAACAGCACAAAAGAGTTAAATGCTTGGAAAAATAATAGGACAATAACTCTTAAAAGGTATGCTCGGGTGAGAATCCAATGATGATACCATTACCATGAAAGTATTTCTGTTTCTTTTTTTTTTTAACGCAACTGAAATCTCTCTCTTTTTTTGGGGGGGGGGGGCAGGGAAAGATTTGCCCTGAGGTAACATCTGCTGCCAATCTTCCTCTCTTTTTTTTTCCTTCTCAAAGCCCCAGTGCATAGTTGTATATCCTAGTTGTAAGTCCTTCTAGTTCTTCTATGTGAGCCGCTGCCACAGTATGGCTACTGACAGACCAGTGTTTTGTGGTTCCACGCCCAGGAAGCCAACCCGGGCCGCTGAAGTGGTGAGCATGGAACTTTAACCACTAGGCCATCAAGGCTGGCTCTTTTCCTTTTTTTTTTTAACGGAAATAATTTAAAGTAAAGTAGCACCTCTCATTTTGAGGCTGGTGATCTGTGGGTGTCAATAAATAGGAACTGAACACGACGTGTTCTTGAAGCCCATCGAGATCTTCTGCCTAAATAAAAAGTAGAATAAAAAACTGATTATTCTGCAATAATCATTAAATGATACTTTCAATTATCCACACTACCTGCCTATTCAAGGGAATGGTTATTTTTTTTCAAGAATTTGGCATTGAGCCACAATTGAATAAAATGTGATGTTCAGTTTTCTGTACTTTCTAAAAGTGCAATTGATTAGAATGTAATATAAGCCGATACTCACTTAAAATCAATTGCTTTGTCTCTCTCCAGACCTGCTAATCAATAACAAAGGAATAAACAGTCATTATTTATTCTTCTTTCTCTGATTCCATTCAGTTCTGGATAGTTTTAAACGTATTTACATTAGTTCTTCAGGATTCCATACAAGTTAAATAATAACGTACTTGTTGCCACCAAAAAGTACATTTTCTGGAAATATTTTAAGTAAATATTCATATTTAAACCATTGCACTTTTTTTTCTTTTTTGGTGTCTCTAATTCTTGGATAAAACACTCTTCTCTTTCTATATTCATTTACATATCGCTAAATCTTCAAAATATAAAGTTATAGTTTGGGATATCCTTTTAAATTTCTGTATTCCATAATTCATGGCAGATTTTCGTATAAGTGACTAAGTGTAGAAATAACCACTTTAGCAAGAAAGTTCTCCAAGGCAGCGATTCCACTCTGTGCATTAAAGCAGGAGCCTATGGGGAGTTCCAGCATAGAAAACCCAATTTATCTGCCATTACTGTTGTCTTGGGGAACTGACATCTTTTGCAAATTTAACACCCAAGGAATCTCTCACATTTCCCCAAAAAAATAAGATTGGATTTTATGTGAATATATGTCCAATGACATTTAAGCTTACTCTATGTGCCATAAAAATATAAACTAGATTCAAATACAGATATTACTATTTAAAAGTTATCCATGTCCAAAATGAACCAATATATATATTTTTTGAGAAATAACTGTTATACTAAAATTCTAACGAAAAAGACAAGGCCTTACTACTTAGAGCATTAACATTTAGACTAAGAAACGTATAAGAACATGTTGGAGACTGCAGTAGCTCACCTTAAAGGTCGTTCTATTGCCAAATCTTGAATTACAACTGAGTTTAGCTTCTGACTTCAGAAATGAAGATAAATAGTGGACCCTCTGCACGGTGTTAACTTATATTTTTATAGAAAGTCTTTCTTTTTAAACTTTGTTCTACACAGAACATTAGCCATTTAGCATGCAGCTTAAATTAGCTAGTCCATGATAATTATTCTCTCTTTTTCTTCATTAAGATTAGAACAAAGTACTCTGGAAGATTTCATTAACTACAGCTTTATTATGTGTAATTTTTTGCATATTGCATGTATGAATGAAAATTTAGAATAAAAAATCAATTGAGAATTTGAACTGAATGCTTGGTTCACTATTACTTTGTTTTTAGCTCTCTTAAAATCTCCCATTTATAGAAAAATAATTTTATTTTTATAGGATACAATCTGATTTCTACTATAATACATAATATATAATATTTCTACTTTCTAAAAAATATTGCTCTCTGAGAGGTTAACAATGACATTTTGATTACCAGATAGACTGACCTCTTCTCCTGTTGTTATTTTTATTGGTAATTGGCAGCATTTAAAACACTTACCTGCCATTTCTTTTTGAAACATTTTCTTTTCTTTCTTTCTTTTTTGCCTTTGCTTTAGCCTACTGACTAAGAGCTTGGAAACGTGATGTTTCAACATAGTAGCTCTGTGATCTTGAACAAGTTATTAACCACTCTAATCTTGAATCCTCCACTATCCAAATGGACATTAAAATAATGGGATGTTACTGAGTCTTAAAAAGAATAATACCTGTAAAGTGGTTAGATCTATACCAGGTCCATGGTAAAAGGATAAGAAATATTAGCTGCCATCATTATCATTATTCACTGACACTATTCTATTCTGATTCTACTCCTATTTCTGTACTAGCTCCTTTTCTGTTTTCAGAACGCTTTATGAACACGTCCATTTCTGATCATGGCCTTCCTATTTTTTCACTTTGGTTTCACAGAAATATCATCCATCCCAAAGGATTAAATTATTAACTCTCGTTAAAAATAGGTAGACATTATTTTAACTTCTCTTCAACAGTAATGAGACAGTACCCTACATGCTATATTAAGATAGTTCTACCCAATTGCTTTTCAGATCTTGGTACTCCAGACCACCAATATCGTTAAGAGTACACCAGTTTCCCACACCAATCTTTATCTTCAAAATTGTACAAGACTTCTTTTTTATATAAATCCAATACCCGACTGGAACAGAGAAATAAGTAAACAACACATTTCTGGATAAAGGAAGTTAAGTTGGGTAGAAAGAAATGCAAGACATAGAGAGAAAGATGAATAGTGGGAGCAGATTGAAAGTCTCCAGCAAGAAGGAGAAATTATATTAAAGTCTTAGGTAAATACAACTGAATCAAAATACCTCAGGGCCAAAGAGAAATGTGAGAGAAACTGTACAGGGATGTACCAGGCTGAACATGACTATGCATCAGAAAAAAATGAACTGCTGGGAAGAGAGGTAGAGTGTGATATCAGATTGTACATCTTGGGCTCAAGTAGCATAAATGCATCTGTCAGTTGAAAAAAAGATGATATAAGGAAGACAGTAATGAGTGCAATAAACTTATCAGGTTTGCCGAGTCCGTGGCCACTCTTGAGAGGCTGTCCTACTGGGAGGATGGCTATGGGGTGGAAGCCTGGACACAACTCTATAAATCAGTTCTCAGATGTGTGTCTGCAGCCCTATTTCTCTCCTGGATCTAACAGCTGATTTTTCAAATGGATATTATCTGCTGAACGTTTTTAGCATTGTAAGCCCAAAATAGCCCTGGAATCACTTCTTTCTCATTTATTCACTCCAGGAACTTGAGAGGGCTCTTTAATGCTTCCTTGCTCGCCATGTTGAATCAGTTACCAAATCTTGCTATCCTATCTACCCCATGTCTCCTCCTTCCTAATTCTACTGCCCCAGCCCTCATTTCAGATGCTTGCTCTTTTTCGCCACAGTTATTGCAGTAGCTTCTGGATGTTTCCCTTCCTTCTGATTCTTCCAGTCTTGAATCCAACCTCTTTATGACTTCCAAGTGTCCAGAAACAGAATTCCAGTCAGGCTATTCCTCCAGCAAAGGCCCCTCCATGGGCACTGCATTAGCAATCATATCTGCCTGGCATGTACACTTTCTTTGTTATGGCTTCAAACTGTTTTCTGATTTTATCAACTTAGTCATTTGTTTAGTTCATTCAAAAAACAGGTAATGAGGGCCTATCACCTGTGATCAGGTTATACAGTGAAATACATACAAGGATCCCACTTTCATTCCACTTATGTTATAAACCAGGAGGGTGGATGATAAAAAAGGTTAACAAAAATAAACAAATAAAACAGGATGACATGATAGACGAAAAACATGGAGAGAAGTTTCCATTTTAGATAGGTAATCAGGGACAGCCTCTTTCTGGAGCAGACATTTGAACTAAGATCTGAATGACAGCGAGAAGCCAACTATGAGAAGGTCTGAGGTCAAACCCATCAGGATAGAAGATAGGCAAAAACAAAACCTCAAAGCCAACCAGCCAAGCTTTATACACTCAAGGCAAAACTTGGCTTCTGGCTGATTTGTGATCTTTACTGTGCAATTTTCCACATTATTGCCATTGTTCTTGATGGTTCCTCTACTCTAATCCTCTTCGTTGAAATAAAACTCATCCTTCAAGTCCCGATTCCAATGCAACCCTGAAGTTTCCTCTTTTCATCAAAATGATACAATTTTTTCCTATCCTTTAGAACTCATCTCTCTTGGGGCTTCGATTATATTCCATCATTTATGTACTCATTCGTGTACTTAGCATATGCTCTCTAACAAATTGAAGGTTCCTGAGGACAAGATTTATAATACATTATTTTTCTGTTCTCTGTCGGTCTAGTATAATGCCTTAAACATAAGAGTTGTTCAAAAAATATATATAAAATTTGAGTAAACACACTTTTATTGAAGCCTGAGACTATAGTTTAATAAAGTTTAGTGTGCATCAATCATAATGGCTCCCAATTACTCTTGAGAAAATGACCACACTGCTTCATAGGTATACAAAGCTCTTCAAGATGTGGCCTCTGCCTTCCCCTCTACAGCTTCATTTATTTACAATGGGCTTTTATTTTTCTATTACCCAGCCGTATTGAACCATTTTCACTTCTAGTAAAGGATTATGCCATGTCTCAGTTTTCTCCTTCGCACATGCAATTGGGTGTATTGGACTTACCCTCCACTCCCAGCTCCCACTTCTACCCTTTGCAATCTCCCCACCTGCAAAACAACCTTGTACTTCCTATATCAGCTTGAGCATCATACTCTCCAGGAAGCATTTCTTGATTGCTGTCTCTGCCCAAATGTGGATTAGGGGCCTATTACATGTGTTTCCTAAACCCATGTGTTTATCTCTATCATAGCATTGAAATATAATGGTCTATTTATTTATTTTCCTCTACACTAAAAGCTCCTTGAGGTAGGAAGTGGACTAAATTTTCACTCTTATCTTCCTAGTGGTAGCGTAGTTCTTGGTATCTAACCAGAGTTCAATAATATCTTTGACCGAATGAATGAACTGGTCAATCATAAGTTCCACGAGAGCATCTTTTATTCTCCGCTTCATCCCTAGTGCCTGAATCAGTGCTTGGGCGTATGGTCAGTACTCAATAAATACTTGTTAAGTAAATGAATAAAATGTTACAGTCATCAATATCTATTTTCTTCTACTTTTTCAAGATTGTGCTAGGTACAAAGGGGGACATACTGAAATGAGTAGAAGGCAGTGCTTCTCTCTAGGAACTTGAGATCTTACTGGGAAATAAAATACAACCAGATTTAGTTATTGTATAGTTATGGGCAAATTCTTTTACATTTCTCATCTTCAGTCAGCCAATGTAGCTGAGGACAATAATACATTTTGAGTTTTAGGGGGGATGTGCTTAGATACTTTAGTATCTGTTGTTCAGTCACAAGTGGCAATAATAAAGTATTAACATTTTTTTCAGCATTCAAATACTTCTTTTTGTACCATTTATTCCTGATGTTGTATATATAAAGTATAAAGCTTGTTAAAGAATATAGTCCCTGCCCTCTAGTGAGCATGTTTGTTTTGGGTAATAATTGAAATAGTCTCTACGTCTTATGGGTTACGTGCATTTATCTAGTAAAACTTCCTTCATAAATTATATAAGGCTGTGGTACTTATACCAGTTCCTTCTAGAAATATGAATTATTATTTAGATTAAATCTTAAGTAGTTTTTATAGGGACTCTCCTAGTAAAAAATGACATATTTGGATAAAAAATTGCTGAATAACTTACATGGATAAAAAAATTGCTGAAAGATAGCTTGAAAGTATCAGATTAAGTCTAATGCCTTTCAAAGAGTGGGAGGGCTTATGTATTCCTTGCCATTTGAAAATTGTCCCAAAGGACAATAGACGTTATCCCTAACTCCTTATTTTTCATTTCATTTTAATTTATCACAACATCCTCACTTGAAAATGAAGGCATGGGGTATGATGTCCTGATTTAAGCATGTACTTTACTATGAGAAGTTTTAAGTAAGAGTCGAGTTTATTTATGTAAACTATCTGTGGAAAAGCCCCCTGGATACATTGTGATGGCAAAAATAAATCTCATTCCCATAAAGTGGTCAGGGTACTCCTCAAATCTGAATAATATGATGGCAATGAAATGAATCACATTAATGTGACTTGGCAATACAATTGTCAGGGTATTTAAAAAATATTCCTTTTGCAAGTCTGCTTAAAAATGAACATGTATGTTAAGAGGAAAAGGAAATTCCATATAAATATCTGTGCTTCTTATGTTGGTAGGTGTGAATCCATGAGGTGTGAAAAAGGAAGGCTTTGTGTAGCAAGACAACTAAGCAAAGTGGCAGGTCTTGTGGAATGAGTTCTGGGCCTGGGCCACAGGGACGAGCAGCAATAGATCTGATTTAGCACCACCATCAAGGAACATTCTCTTGCTCTGGGTAATATTTCTGGGCTTCTCAACTGAGACCGTTGTTTTTGTTTTTTATTTGCTGGTTTGTTTTTCTCTGCTGCTCCTCTTCCTGTATTATTGTCTTCATTGTGTTTAATAGGCAGCATCTCCTTTGTTGACGGCTATTCTTCTCTAAGCTGCAAGTATCTCCTGTGGACATTCACTGTGGTGCAGCCAATATAGTTATTTTCTGGCTCTGATCATATGGTCCATACTGTTCCTTGTTATCCTTGATAAAATTGTCTATTGAATCCTCTTTCCTGGAGACAATGTCTGCCACACGAATTTTACGACACACTTGGGGGATCTTGACTACAATCTTGTCTACCCAAGCAAGTTGTCCAATTGTCTCATAAGATGGGAACTGTATTATTCATCTCACCAGATGGAGAAAATACATCTCAGAAGACTAATCAACACCTAAATTATTCTCAGTTTTCTCAAAATGTACTAAACATTGACACCCCAAACTATAGGTGTATAGCTTGGCACCAAAGAACTAACTGCTAAACAACACTTTTTCATATATGAAAAATTAGGCACAATTACAGTAATCACCAATATTTTATGTAAGGGTAAATCATTTATATATAAAGGACTTAGCATAATGCTTTATGTCTTATATAGATCAATAAATGCAGTTATTATAATTAGTGTTATAAAATTTTAAATGATTATCAACAACAGAAATTCCAATCAAAGTTTCAGGAGATAGGACCTATACTCAGCATTATTCTGTAGAGTTGGAGTAACCATGCACCCCGTTTTCCTCAGGACAGATGCAGTATATGTCTGTAGTCCCAGCATAATTATTAGTTAATAGCACATCCTTTCATTCTCAAGTCTCAAATTTAGGTGGTAAATTTAAAGTTTGCTCTACTCCTAGAGGACAAAATCTAGGAGTGTGGCGCTGGTGAAAGTATCCAGGGACTCTCATAAGAAAGAAAGTTGATATTTACCCTCCTGGAAATCCAAGCAGGAGTAAATAGTGGTGTCTTCATGAGTAAATTGAGCATAGGGAGGGGGCTGTAATCAATTCAGGGGTATGGACCTTTTTACAGCAGCACGTAAGAACATACTTAGATAGTTGACCCCGGGAACTGTGATGGGGCTCTGAGACAGGACTGTAGATTACGACTTAGAACAAGGTCAGCTAGCAAAAGGCAGGCAGAAAGAGATCGCACAAGTTAGATTTCTAGGAAATCTATTCAGTCAGAATCAAAGCACAGAACACCCAGAAGGGAATACAACATGCATAGTAAAAATAACAAAAACAATTAGTATTTATTGAAAGCTGTTTAAGTGTATTATCTCCTTCAATTCCATAATAACGGAATTTGGTGTCAGTCTTAAGTTCAAGTCCTGTCTCTGTCACTTACATTGATGTCACTTTGCCCAAGTTATTTAACTTTATCATAACTCAGTTCCCTGGTTGTTAAGGTAGGGGTAATAATACATACCTCACTGGTTGATTATGATGATTAAGTTAATATATATATGTATATATAGAGAGAGACAATATATACACCAACACACATGGAATCTAGCAAATAGGAAGAATGCATTAGTGTTATTATTATTATTAGGGTGATTATGAAAATTATAATTTTAAGTAGAGGTTTCATTTCAGGAGCAAGGCGAAAGTCCAGCTCCTTTCATTTGGATTAAAATCAGACCCCCGTTGTCAATCAGGTTTACTGGTCCTAAAGTCACCCAATCTAGACCTTTTAAATCACCTTGATAATTTGAAGCATGTAAGGTGGGTTAAAGCTTGAGTGGAGGGGGAGAGATACTTCAGGTATGGGTTAAGAAGAGATACAGAAGATAGGAAATAAACAATCCTTGATAATCTCTATGACACATGTGTTTGATAGTATTTGTCTTCTAGGAAATCCCCTATATTCACAGGACATTGGTATTACACAAAATCATCAGATTCGCAGGAAAATTGAGATGAGAATTGACACTCCTGAACATTCTAGAATGGCTCTTATTTTCTTCCTCATAAGCATGATATGTGATGTAATGTGACAACTTTAGCTATTTTAGTAATGGGACAAATTTAGCTATTATCTGAAATTAATTAAATGCACTTAATGAAATTAATAGTATCAAGTTGAGTCTTAGAGAAAACTTTTTTTCCTTCTTAGAGAAAGTTCAAATAATGCAGATGTGGAAAAAATGTATTAATGATTCAAAATTCCTTTCAGTACACGTACTAGTCTAACATATTGAATTCTTGCCCTTGCTTTTAAGAAGGAGCTAAGTTGAATCTCGTTTTCCTCTGTGATAGCCAAACTGCTGATAAGTCAACAATAAAACGGAGTGGAGCTATAGTGGTTGACTGGTCTCCAACAGACCCTTAAAACACCCGTGTTTTGTTGTTTTTTTTTTTGGTCTGTTGCTTGGAAAATTGAGTTAAAATTTTAGAGCAATAGTCCCACAGACTTAAATAAAGACATGAAGAGAGACATTTAATTATCATCAAATATTTACCAAAAGCCTACTTGATTTCAAAGTGGCACAGCATTTCTTTGGGATTCTGGCCCTGGCATTTATTACAGATGTGGTGAATAAGGACATCTAACTCAGAATTATTGTGACAATTATATGGAATAATATGTGTATCATGTTTTTATAAGAGGACCTTCTTTATCTAGTAATAGGCAATATGCCCAGGGATGGGTCCTTGACTCAAGCTGAGAAAATTAGTTCTCTCCACAAAAATGTTACATTGAAGCCGAGAAAAATTTTATGAAAGGTTTCTCCAGAAGACTGAACAAGAACATGTAAACTTGGAATTTGGTACAACCATACTTTCAACCATGTGGACCAAGAAAAAATATAATTCCAGGCCTAGGCATGCAGAAGAAATCAGATATAAGATGAAGACAGAATCTTGTTCTTACTCTACTGCCTGGGTTAATTTTATTCTCGAGGCTCTGCTGCACCTCTCCTCTTTATTTTCATCCTAAACTCATGTAATATACTGAATATTTTTGTCTATTTAAGCTAGTTGGGCTAGATTCATGTTTATTGCACTCCAAAGAGTCTTCACTGAAGCATATCGTGATTCTGTTGAGTATTTGGAAAAAACTACCACAAACATTTACCCCTGAAAGGTATCTTCAATGATCCTCTATCTCAGTGTTTCAGAGATATTGGATAAAAAAGATGGTACGTCATTAAATAGATTTGAAAAAACTGAGTTGAACAAAGCTAAACTTTTTTTTCTTTTTTGGCCGTACTCTCAGTGTCTTTAAAATGCCACGTGCATTGTGAATCTCTAAGACCATAGTATATTCTGTAGCATTTTGCACGCATATGTGATCTTAGAGCACTTTTCAGAGGAGCATATTCAGAAATAGTATTTCACAGAAAACCCTTTGGAATATGCTTATACATTCCAATTGCCAAAGAAGAAAGTAAGGAAAAGAAATTTTATTTAACCTAACCCAGGTCATATCCAGAAGAGAAAAAGCACTAAAATCCAGATTTCCAGACTCCCTGCCTATTTCTCCTTCTACTACTCTATGCTCTCTATTGTTATGACCAATAGGCATGGAAAAATAAACAACCTAGAAACAGCTTTCAAAATATAAAACCCTCATTAGATAATGCAGTCATTTTCCACAGGACACAAGTTCCTGTGAGCTCCTAGAAAGGCAGCAAAGTAAGATGGTCAGAGAGAAGACTCAGAAGCCACCACGTCTGCATTCAAATTCTGCTTCCTTTTAGATGTGTGACCTTGGACAAGGATGTGAACCTGTCTTGCCTCGTTGTGATCATCTGTAAAATGGGGATACCACTGGTATCTATCTCTTACAATCGTTGTGATAAGTATGTGATTTAATAAATGTATAGCAGATACCACTGAGAAGTTTTTCATTAGTTATCAATTCCAACCACATCCCAGTGAGCCTTCTTGCACTGCAACACAGCATCTTGTGGGACTTGAATTTGAAATTGAGCTATGTGGGAAAAGAGGTAGGTTGCAGATCACACATTTTGTGGGGACATGTTTTGTCAGAGGCAGCATGAAGATAGAGCTGGCTACTGAAACAGCACCTTCTCAGTTCAGCTGGTGGCTTCTAAGAGTGGAAGAAGCAACAGATCCTCTGGAGACACCAATCTGTGTTGAGTTTGGGGAGTTCCCAAAAGCAAAGTCTAATGTCTGTGTTCTCAGTCCTCCTAATGACTCTGCAATCCATTTAATACCTGTAGTAAATCCCTTTCTTCTTAAACTTGCCATAGTGGATTGGATTCTCAAAAAAGAAGCTCTGACTGAAAAAAAAACAAAAGCAAAAAAACATGTTCTTAGAATATTGCATGAAATGGAGTGAACAAAACACTCACATTATATTATCCCTTAAGATGATTATTTGGTGGACTATCCTGCAGCAATATTGTAGGTGTTACTAGGATGCACTAATTGCTATCTTAATATCCCAAAGTCACGAATGTGCCTCTTTAAGTGGAAAATTGTTCTGAGAAAGGGTAGGTATTAGACAGAAATAGAATTATATGCATGATCTTGACATCTCTTGATTAAAGGAGCTGTATTTTCTTTGTATTTAAGTTATTTTAACTGAACTTTAGCCTGACATTTCCAGAGAGAGGGAGAGACAGAAACAGAGAAACAGAGATGGAGAGGGACAGAGAGGAAATACGGACTTGGAATTCATAGGAGTGGACGTGATTCAATAATATTTCTTTGCTAACTTCTACTGTAGAACCTAAACCGTGAATCTTACCAGTAACTTAGTTATATAAAAAATATTTTTAAAGAAGAAAATCTATTTATATCATCTGGAAATAGTAAAAAGAAAACATCTTTATGCAAGTCAAATTAGTCTTGACTAATATGCCCTCAATTTGTACTAGATCATGTCTGTGGCATATCTATAGACACTAGCTAGCACTAAAAATTAGCTCTAGTTAAAGCCCTTCTTTTCTTCAATGTTAGATTTTGAAACTGAAAGATTGTAGGATTTAAGCTTTTACTTGGAGAGTAACCAACTGTTTCAAGTTTATAAGACAGTCAACAAATGCCTCTCTTCAATGTCCTCTTTCTTCCTGCTATCCCCCATAAAATCATAGATTATTTTTCTAATCCTCGAATCAGACAGTCATCACAAGCATCATATGATCACTTAATATTACCAATTATTACAGCAAGATAATATGTAAACATGAAGCAACTCTTCGAGGTACAAAGAAGACAGGCACCTAAAAGATGTTATAATTTGTAGGACATGGACTTTAACAAAGGCCAATAAATGACAGATTTACATAGATGGCTGCTAGGAGTCACTTTGGGTGTTCAGAAGAAAAGTTGTGAGGAATGAAATCATTATAGATGCTGCCATGAAAATCTATCTAAACTGTCACATAAAATAACTTTAAAATAACTTTATTAAAGCTGGTGTTTCCAACTGACCACAGAAGGTGCAGCACAATCCCTCAAGTTACCTAGACAGACTCTGGAATCTCTTGTTTTGTATCCTGTTTCTTCATCTGATACCATCCAGTCATTCACACCATCCTGTAAATTCTACCTTCCAATTGCACAAAAATGTCTCTAGTTAGAACTGGATCATCTCTTAACCAAGACTTTTTCACACTCTTCTCCTTTAATGTATTTCTACTCTGTCACCAAAGGGATGGTGATTTTTAATGTTTGTAATATTGTGGCAACCAAAGTAGGCATTTTAATTTTTTTAGGTTATCTTTTATTGAATGATTATGGATAAGCCAGGCACTGTGCTAAGTCCCTTTGTCACCAACTAATTGCCCCCCAAGAAACTCAAGGGAGGGTTCCAAAGCATTCAACTGTTTAAGAGATGCAATCACCAACCACCCTGAATCAAACCAAACCTCACCACAAGAGCAACACTTATGACTTTGCCTCATTTTTAATGCTAAAATCTCCTCTCTAGGAGGAACTTAGGCCTCCTTACGGTAATCTGCAGTGGATGAGGAAGCATGTTTTCCAACTGAGCCTGCGCAAGCGAATGCCCACCTGGCCCTTTTGAATATTCATTCCCCATCTGAAATAAAAGGCCCCTGCTTTCCCATGTTCAGGGACAGCCACGACTTTGGAAATGATTCCAGGTGGCCTCTTATTTGCTGCAAATAAGTTCTACTTTGTGTAACAACTACTTCTGGTCAAGAGTCTGATTTTAAACTCTCCAGGAGGTAAACCCACTTTTGGTTCGGTAACACATGTTATTCCATGTAACTGCCAGAATAATTCTGAGTTAGATATCCTTATTCACCATACATGTAGTAAATGCTAGAGCCAGAACCCTACAGAAGTCTTGTGCCACTTTGAAATCAAGTAGGTTTTTGGTAAATATTTGGTGAAGATCAGATGTCATTACTATGATCTCACCGGTACCCTAACAATCCCCGACTAATGAAATGAGGAGAGAGGAAGGCATTTGCCAAGTGATAATCAACCCAGAAGTTGGCTTTTCATCTAAAATATCTATAAAGAATCACAGGAGCAGTTTTGTGGATGATCAAGTAGTTAAAAAATAGAAAGAAAGAAAAAAATAAAAGATATCTTAAACACTGGTTAAAGGTAATAATTTTGAAAGGAAAACCATCAGAAAATTAATATGAGAACACAAACCATAAAACATTGCCTTCATTTTTCCCTACATTCTCAATGAAGTGGGCCGTCATATCAGTCAACTTGAATTTTAAATTTATTTTACACAACATTTTGTGTAAATCCATTATAGATAATGGTCAAAGTCTGTTTGAATCTAAGCCAAAACAAAGAGGACATTGATGATCCTATGTTCTTTGACAGAAGCTACTGTGTTGGGCACATGATGCTATTTCCCATGATCCTTATACCAGTATTTGCCAGGGGTCTTACTTGGGACTTTAGTTCCATGTTGTATTTATAAGTATTTAAAGGATTAAAACAACTATTTGCCGTTGAAGTAAGTCTTGGAGGCAATCTATCAGTTAGGGCAGAGCTTCTCACACATCTGCACTATACTGCCATGAATTATAGGAGAGTGAGGAGATCTGGAATACCTTAGCCCTTCAGGTGCCCGAGTAAGGCATTGTGACGCTAGAGATAGGTAGGACCAGCTTCATTTATGCATCCCAGGATGCTGAACAAATTGTCTAACTTTCCATGAGTGTCAGAATGTGAAAAAAGCTGGAAGCAATGAGTTCAGTTTTTTGTTGCAAGAAGCAGACATCATTTCTTGGTAAACTGGTCAAAAAAGGGAATGCATTGTTGACAATACCAGAAAACCTGCACGTGATGGGAGAAAATATACCTTGTCAAAGGGCATTGGGGTTCTATTAAAAGGAATGAAGTCCTGGTGGTTATAAGCATCCAGACTGGCACTTTTCTGGGTTAAACAAAGGAAAACAGGATTTTGGATTGTTGTCGGTAGCGGTTTTGTTTTGATTTGATTAAGTTTGATTATTTTACTTAATTTTCTGAATTTTAAATCTGCATGATAAGTCATATTAGACATATATGTGGCTTTTCTATATGTGTTCAAAACCAATAGGTACTTGACTACTGAACCTTTCTTCACAATTCAATTTAAAGAAGTAAAGCTCTACAAAGCATATTTTGGTAAATTTGTTTTATAACTAAATTTGCTTAAAAGACTTATTCTTATACATTTCAAATGCATCTAAATGAAATGAAAATAGCAGAGAGATGTATAAACACAGTTAATTTTAACAAGCAGTTGTATGATTGAGACTGAAGTTGGTAATTATCACAACTTCACTTTTGTATTAGCTAGTTTTTTAACTCTGGTGAGAAACTGGAGTGAAAATGAGAAGAGATGAAAACTATAGGTGTTTGCTCTAAGCATAGTGGCTGTTAAAAATGGAATGGTTTGAATTTTTTAATTATCTGAAAGACTACCAGAGCTCAGATTCTATCTGAAACACCCTAGCATTTTGAACATAAATTGAGTCAAGAACAAACACTAGCAAGGTGAAAACTTACTCATATTGGCTCGTGTTCCTCTCTTATTTTCCCATCCCTGCGAATGTTACCACCATCCTCCAAGTTGATCAATGGAGTAACTATACTTTTGGGGTGAGCTCATTCCCCCAAATCAGTCTGAAATCAACTTCTGTTGATTCCATCTCCAATAACACCTTAAATTCATCCAATTCCCTCGATTTCGATTTACTATCCTGGTTCAAACCATCATCATCTGTCCTCCACTTCTGTGGTGCTCCACTCACCAGTCCCCCACTGAATCTCAAGTCTTCTTTACAAGTAATTTTCAAATAGAAAACAAATCAAAAAAAAAGCAAATAATAGGCTTAAAAATCTTCCTCCTGTAAAACTTTGAAAACCATTCCAATACTTTTTTTAAATTAAAATCAGGACTTCTTACTATGACCTTTAAGGCCTTCTATGATCTGTTTCCTGTTCTATCTCTAGCTTCAACCTATTGCTCTCTTCCCAGAAGACACAGCAAGCTCTTCCCCACTTTAGGGCTTCTGCACATGCTCATTAGGGATTTAGAATGCTCTTCACCTGCTGTTTGCAAATCTTGCCTCTCTTCAACATCAGGTCTCAACTTCAATTACCCTTCCTTTGAGAGATTTGACCAAGAATCAGAACAACTCTTTCCCTTCTTTCAGGCCCCCAATATTCTCTATTAAAGCCCCTGTTCTGCTTCCTTCATAGAATGGCAGGATTTGTAGTTTATACAAACTTTTTTTATTACTTGTCTCCCATAGTAGATTATGCCTTTTCTGAAGGCAGACACTGTATTTGCTTCATTCACAACCATGTACTCTGCACTTAGCTACTTGCCTTTTATCTAACAGGTCTCCATACATATTTGTTAAACGAATGGTTACTGGGTCTCTGTTGTCCTCACATTTATTTTTCAAAGGAGAAAGGATCTTTTGGGGTTCCTGGACCCGATTCCAAAGAGTATGTCGGGGAGTGGGCTTCCCCACACACCACCAAGCAATTCTCAGACACTGAAAGGGTGTCTGAGAATTCAACTCACTTCTGCGCTATCTATCTAGAGAAAGCCTCAGGGTCCATAAGTTAAGGGCTTAATCCTACAAGACTACCCTCCCCCTCACTTCAGATGCCAGTCACAAGTTCAAGTTGTCACATGTACTTCTGACCAACTGGCTATAAATCAGAGGTTCCCCTAACCCCTTCCTTTGGTTTGATTAATCTACTAAAGCAGCACACAGAACTCAGAGAAACATTTTACTTACTAGATTACCAGTTTATTGAAAAAGGATATAACTCAGGAAAAGCCAGATGGAAGAGATGCATAAAGCAAGGTATGGGAAAAAGTTGTGGGGCTTCCATACTCTCTCCGAGAGCGCCACTCTCCCTGAGTCTGCGTGTTCACCAACCCGGAAGCTCTCCAAACACCATCCTTCTGGGTTTTTATGGAAGCTTCGTTACTGATTGATTAAATCATTGGCCATTGGCAATTAATTCAACCTCCAGCCTCTCTCCTCTCCTGGAGGTGGGGAGGAGGGACTGAAAGTTCCAACCCTCTAATGTCATGGTTGGTGCTCCTGCAAACAGCCCTCACTCTTAGGTGATCTAGGGGCATCCCAAATGTCTCTTCATCAACATAAGAAACAACACCCTTATCACTCTCATCACTCAAGAAGTTCCAAGGATTTTAGGAGCTCTGTGCCAGAAATGGGGATGAAGACCAAATATATATTTATTATTATAAATCAAAATATCACAGAGCGCTTCTTATCTTACTGCTACTTCCTGTATCCCCCAAAGCAAAGAAAAATCCTGACAAGTGTCTGTTTCCATTGTATCATTGACTCAAATGAAGGCAAAGAGGATTTCTTGCTAGGTGTTAAACTCCAGAGGGAAACGGGCTGTGTGTTTCTCTCCATTAGGTAGTAATAATGGCAGAAAATACTTTGGTGCTGTCTTGATTTCACTCTTAGAAGTCATATCCAATTAGAAGTCCTCTAGAACATTATCAATTTACTCTGCATTCAGGTCATATAAATGCTATGTTACAGCTACTTTAAAACACCTTACAGGAAAATATATAATAAAAAACCAGTCTTTTTCTTGTCTTTTCTCTTGGAGAGATGTTGACTTTTATACATTTGACGGTATGTTCTTGCTGCTATCCAAACAGCCTAACACCATTCAATTAAGAAATCTTTCCAGCTGGCATAGCCAATAAGTATTTGAACTTTTCTAAATGTTTTTGGGATCTTTCTCTAGCCCCAAGGTCTCCAGTTTTCACAATATTGCAATTTAAATGTGATTTTCTTTTCATAGCCTCAAGGTTAGCAAGAGAAATAGAATGTGCCTTTTTTTTTTCAGATTACGCTTTTCCAAAGAGCGTGTAGAAAAAAAGAAAAGAATACGTCTTGAAATTACTCGGTGATCACTTTAAAAATCCTTATATTTAAATCTATGTTTTGGAAGACACTTATAAAAGAAATTCAATTAACTTGGGTTATAAATATTCATTTAAATTGTGAGTTGTTAAAACACAGAATATCATTTCAGTTTCCTTTAGAACATATTAATAAAGCTTTGGTTTTTTACATAAATTTAATGCTGGGGACATCACTTCCTGTATAGGAATAAAACATAAATGACAATAATATAAGAATGTTGAAACATGGAGCAACTAGAAATTTTATTGCTCATTAATAATAAGTTACTCACCTTGATGATTTTATGAAACAATATTGAAATGATTTTCTATAATATTTTATGAAATTCAAAAGTTTGAGCCATCTGGTGATCAGTAGTAAAATTACTACAAGAGGTGAAGATTTGTTGCTATTTCACTGTATAGTTTGCTAGGGCTGCTCTAACAAAGTACCATGAACTGGGTGGCTTAAACGACAGAAATTTATTGTCTCATAGTTCTGGAGGCTGGAAGTCCAAGATCAGGGAGGGTTGGTTGCTTCTGGGGGCTGTAGAAGAGAATTTGTTCCATGCGTCTTGTGTAGCTTCTGGTGGCTTGCTGGCAATCTTTGGCGTTTCTGGGCTTGTAGAAGCATCACTTTGATCTTCACATGCCTTCATCTTCACATGGTGTTCTCCCTGTGTGTTCGTCTCTATGCACAAATTTCCCCCTTTCTGTAAGAACAGCAGTCATATTGGATTAGGGCCCACCCTGATAAACTCATCCTAACTGCAATTAAGGAATCTTCCGTAATGACCTTATTTCCAAATACTGTAAGGTCACATTTTGAGGTATGGGGAATTAGAACTTCAACATGTAAATTTTTGTGGGGACAAAATTCAACCCATAACATTTACTATAGGTTAAGCACTTGCCTTTCATTACTTCATTTAATCCCTGAACCAGCCCCATAGAGGTGTCATTATTTCCAGTTTAGAAAACAGAGACTTCAATAGGTTCAATAAATTATCCAGTCACACAAGTGGCAAATGCTAGATCCGGTGTCAAAACAAGACTTAACTGATTCCAAGCCCTGTGGCCTTAGAATGATATTTTGAAACTTCTAAACAAAATACTAATTTCAAACAAGTTTCATTAATGACATATGTCTAAAAGTAGCAATATTTATTCTCAAAAAGCCATTATTTAAAATGATGGTTATGTTTATGGCATTGTATATGGTGACAGTTTCACAGGTATATAATATCTCCAAACTCATCAACATGTATACATTAAAAATGTACAGCTATTTTCTATGTCAATAAAAAAAAGTAGTGCAATAGGGAACAATAAACAAAAATGAGCAATAGGAAAAAGAGAAAAAAATGACAGAAGTAGAGAAATGGTATGTAGATATTTAAAAAGAAATATTGCTATTTATCCTTAAGGATTTTTCTGACGTTTTCTCTGCTGCATAAGGATAGTAAACAGAAAATAATATCCAAACTTGGTTTTCCTGAATCATAACTGAAAAGACACTTATGAGACAAAGACACAGGCTTATAAATGTCTTATAAAACTTCACCCCCAATGCAGGCAGCTCTTTTGTGATTTCATGTTTGAAATTTTGGACAAGATAGTATATTCCTTTGGAATCAAATTTCTGATATGGAACAATATCTAACATACCTCAATATAAAGGCTTTTCAAGTCATTAACTTCTATTATAAATATGTAGTATTCGTACCTTGCAAATATGCATAACTTTGCTTGATATGATCATATTATGTATGTGTGCATATGTAAATTTGGTTTTTTTTTTGGTGGGGAGGTTGCTAGCAACATTTTGATTGCTATTATATTTACTTTCCCTATAATTTTTTCTCATTTTTCAGTTCTTAAAAATCCAAATTGGTAGCCTAATTCTGGAATGTTCCCTCAAGCTCATGGCTACGAATACTAAACCAACGTTTCCCTGGCCCTGTGTTAAAATTTACTGAAAACAAACAAAATTAACTACTTGCTCCAAGAAACACTTGCTCTTGAGAGATAAGATTGAACCAACCATAACAGTTTGCTTATCAAGACTAATGATTGCTCTTCAAGACTCATTTCAAAACCCTCTCTTTACTGTGCCCACCAGTATAAGCTTTTATTTCACAATTTCTGTCCAGTTCCAAAGATTTTCAAGTCTTTGAAGAATTGCTTTAAAAATCACATGTACCCAACCTTCAAACAACGGAAATTTCTTCTTCTGACTTTCCCCCTTTGAGACACTACCAAGTCTACGCCAAGTCAGTGTTCTATTTTACTGCAGTAAGTGTAATGAGCTTAACCTTTTGGTTACAAAGTTTTCTGATAGTCTTTTGTAGAGCTGATAATCAGCAATATAAAATAGAGCATCTGGAAATGTGTAAACTTTAATTTCTAATAATGGTGGTGGTGGTAGAAATAATAGCCACAGTAGAAGAAACAATATTGGCAATAGTAAATACTTCATATGCTCCCCTATCAAATTGGGATAACAGGAATCATACAAACCATATATGTTGATTTGATATATGTTTTCAGATTCTCAAGATATAATATATCTAATAATTTGAAAGTTGTATTAATTCTCCTAGAGACTCTTACAATTAGAATGATAAAAATGTATGTGGGTTCTTAAAGTATAGAGAGGTCTTTTATTGCTTTCTTTGTTTTAAGATTCTTAGAAAAAAACTTGTGAAATAAGTAAAATTATGCCCATTTTAAAAACACAAAACCCAAGACTCAGAGGAATTAAACAAGTTCACTCTGGTACTATGTGAATTAAATTCTTCGATTCAGAAACTCACATTCATTATCCCAAGCCAGACTGCCCCTTCAGTACAATAGTGAAGCATCAATTTACTACCTGGAATGGCATGTTATTTAATATACTGTAGCACTTTTTATTAAAAAAAATAGCTCACTACCACCTTTGTACATTTCATTATATCTTAGAATAAGTGTAGCATTTTCAACGTATTTTTATTCGCACTTATTTCATGGTGAGATCATTTGTTTGTATGTTTGTTTCCTCAATCTCTGTGGATAGAGATTGCATACCAATCATTTGTATATTTCTTTCACTGAATGATATCCGGAAAATAGGGATGCAAGAGGCAGACAAATAGACTAGTTGATTGAATGAATGAGCAGGAGTTCTGAAAAACCAAGTGCTTAATTACACAGTTCACTTATTTTTTAAAAAGAACTCTGAATATTTTGTAAATGAAATGTAATCATTTCCTAATTAATTTTTTCATATTGGTTTTTCTTACAGTGAGCTCCTATCCTTCATTCCCCTTTATCCTGGAATGGTCTTTTGTTATGCACATCTTACCTAAAAAGAAGCTAGGTCCAAGCAAGGGATCAGTAAAGCAAGTATGTTACTTGCTATGATAGAAGGGGTATATCATGAATCCTAGTTCTGTTTTCTGCTGAAACCTTCAGGACAGAGTACAGCCACTCCAGTTAATTTGTCAACTGAGCATAATGAAACATTCATGATGGTTTTAAAATTATTCTGTTTGTGAAGCAAATATATCAACTCTTGTATACTCCATATGAACATTACAGCATAGTTCAGGACAGAGCCTACAATATTAAACAACTAGAATCTCTAGAATAATGAGAAAACTCATGTGTTCCTGTTGGAAAGTAGCCAAACACTAGAGGCAACTCTTTGCAATTGTTTGAATAACCAAAAGTGGCCTATATCTCAGTGCTACAATTTGTCTGCCCACCCACAGCAGGTCCAAAGAGTTTTATCGAGTCTAACCTGTAAACCAGTCTCATTGTTAAACCACTCCAACTACTCACTCCCTTTGGCATCCTTCCTCGAGTGAGGGCACCACGCTGGGCGTCCTGTTGCCTCTGAGGGCCTGTAAAACACCTTCTTACTTAGTGGACCATGATTATACACACTAGTGTTTTTATATCTCTTGAGTTCAATAGGGCCCAGAACCTTTCTTTACAGTTTACTAGTACTTAAACTTGACTTGCCAAGCCCTGCTTGTCGAATCCTTAGGCAAATGGGTGGTCGTGCTGACGTGCACTGTTAAAATAGTGCCAAAGCTCCACTGAAAGCCAGCTTCTTCTGGGAGTAAACTACTTGCTTAAGAAAGTGTTTTAATTTCTTCAGGTCACCATCTATAAATAGTGCACTAATGGTGCCCAGGTGACAGGTTTAAAGCAACTGGCAAAACGCTTAAGTGGCAACTTAGAATCCTAAAAGAATGCATAAAACTCTGCCTCTCTGAATCTCTTAAGTCACCCAAAATATTTTATACTTCTCTTGTTTCTCACAATAATACCATAAGACTCAGGAGATAGATGATTATTTCATAGACAAAGACACTGAAACGCTTTTCCCAGTTGCAATCTTACATACAGTAAGACTTGGTTTATGTTTTTGAGAACATTTTTATGGTTGTAAAATTATTGCATGGACATTGTAAAATATTAGAAAAATAGTGAAAAAAAGAATAAAATAAAATCTTCCTGAATCAGCCCAACAAGAGATACACAGTAAACATTTTCATGCTAATATATATTCATACATTTAATTATGAATTTGTGGTTATATATTTTATTCACTTAATAATGTACTTTGAGCATTTTTTTTTAAATTCACACTCATTTTTGAGAACTTGGTATTACATAGATGCGATGGACCTTTACTTAATTCAAGCAATCTACTTTGTGCAATTAATGTGCAGCAACAACTTTGTAGAGAACTCTTTGTGCTTAACTATGACTATTTCTACCTAATACTTTCCAGAAAGCAGAAATAGTGGGTTCAAAGGTATGGACATGTAATATCAAGAGCCTTGATTTTAATTGCTAGGTTACCCTTATAAAGATTGAAAAAGTTACACTCCCACTACAATTGTCTGAAGATGACTGTCACTCTGCACGTTGCCAACTCTAGATGTCTCCATTGTTTCAAATCTTTGCCAATTTGATAGGCAAATAACAATAAATTGTTTAAATTTATACATCTTTGATGGTCTTTGAGATTAAACATTTCTTTTTAAGCATTTGTTGACTATTTATGATTTTTTTTTGGGTTCATTGTTTATTTGTGTCTTTTAGTCATTTTTCTTTAGATCATTTGTATTTTTCTTGATGAGCTTGTCAAAATCCTGAAATACAGATTGTAATTTTGTTTTCCAAGTAAGTGTGTACTTTTAAGATTATTTCAATTGATGTTCATATCTATGTTGGCAAATTCATCAGTATTTATTTTGATTATTCCTTTCTTTTGTTTTTATGCTCGGGAATCTTTTCCAATTCCAAGATCAAATAAACGTTCGCTTAGACTTTTTTTTTCAGTACTTTTATTGTTTTATGTTAAATTTCAAAACCATCTGGAATTGTATTGGCTAATTGGCCAATATAAAGATATTTGTCCAGAACTATTTATTAGTTGATTCATCATTTGCACACTCATTTAAAATGCCACGTATATATTAAACGGCCCCTATACATGCCTGGGTCTGTTCCTCAACTTGCTGCTGTGTTCCAAATATCTAATATTAATGCTTACACCATACACAGGCTTTTATAATTGTCATAACTTTAAGATATCATGAAGGATATTTGTCTTTATTCTATTCACTCAACATTTTATGTTTTACTGTTCCACTGTTGTTCCACGTACATTTAGAATCATTTTATAATATTAAAAATAATTCATTGGAATTTCAATGATATTAAACATATACACTATTTGGGGGGAATTAACAGCTACATGTTTTGAAATTTTAAATCTAAGAAGGCGAATTAATCTCCAGTTATTTGAACTTTATTTTTTTATAAGTTTTATAGTTAATTTTTTTAAACAATCTTGTAATTCCTTCATGTTCCTTATTAAGATCATATTTAAGTATATGTTAAGTAGATTTATAATATTTATAATCCTTGCTTCAGCAGCACATATACCAAATAATATTTGTATATTGAAAAAGTTTGAATTTTTATCTCAAGATTCAACCTTTCCACTGAATTGCTGATTCATATTCATTAGTTTATCTAATATTATTACTTGGATATGAAATATTCATCTAAACTTAACCAAGACAAAAACCTAATTTTCTCTTTTCTGCACTAAGAATGTCATTTCCTTAGGACATCTTCCTTGACCAACCTAGGTAAAAACTCCTCCAACCCTACACGACCCACTGTTATTAATTTTTACCCTACTATTCTGCTTTGATTTTCTTCTGAGTGGTATTTATCACCTAAAATTAGATTGTATGTTTATACATCTATTAGCTCCCCAAGCATACTCTAAAATATACACTACTTAAGGGTAGGAAATTTGCCTTTCATATCAGTAACTATAACAGTGCTTCGAACACACTTCCTACTAAATAAATATATATATAGTTTTTTGCTGAGGAAGATTGGCCCTGAGCCAACATCTGTGCCCATCTTCCTACATTTTTGCATATGGGACACCACCACAGCATGGCTTGATGAGCAGTGCGTAGATCCGCGCCCAGGATCTGAACCAGCAAACCCTGGGCCACCGAAGCGGAGTGCGCAAACCCAACCGCTATGCCACCAGGCCGACTCTTAAATAAATATTTTTAAAAGGAAAATAAAGACGAAATATGTTTTATATATATTTGTCATTATTTGCATGGTATCTCCTCTCATGACATTTCTTTAATAAATATCTACTTGTGTCAAGAGGAATTATTGATTTTTCTATATTTATTTTTTAAATGTTAACTTTGCTCACTCTCTTATGAGTTATAAACAGTTTTCTCATTGTTGGTCTCCTAGTTTCTCCAACTATGCCATGACAACATTGGCCAATACTTACAATTTTAAATTCTAACCTTTTTTTACCTGGCTAGAAATCTAGAATTGTCTTAAACTGTAGTGATGATAGTGGAGATCCTTATTGTGTTTCAGACTTTAGAGAAAATTCCTTTCTAGTTCACTGCTAGGTTTCACTGTTGATTTTGTTTTGAGATAATCTTCATCATTTAAAAAAATGCTTTTGATAACTTGTTTATGAAGAATTTTAATCATAATGAATGTTATTTATTTTTCTCTTTAAACAAAAGCTTTTTTGGCATCTGTCTAATCATAGTTTCCTCTCATTTGACCTACTTTTGAGATGGTTTGTATTAATAAATATCCATTATTAATACCATTTTAAAAGATCTGAGATGAATTCGACTTCATCATACAAATCACACGTGCTTTCTTGTCAACGCTTCATTATCAGAATTACACTAGTTTTATACAATAAATTAGGAATCTTTCTTTTTCTAGCTCAGAATAGTTTGTAAAATAGGAATTTTGTTTTTCGGTGGTATAAAATTCATTATCCCTAAAAGAATGCTCAGCTCAGAAACTTTTTCAGATAATACATTTATGCATCTTTCAGTTTATTTCCTTGTCGTTGATCTATTGAGGTGTTCTAATCTTCTTGAATTATTTTTAACATTTTATATTGCCCATAAATTCATCCATTCTATTAACATTTTCAGATAGCTTTGTTATACATAGTATTCTTTCAAAATTTAAAGTACTGCTTCAGGTTTATCTTTTTATTTTTTTTGGATTTAATGTTGGATGGTTTTGCTTTTCTTTATTTTGTGGGTTAGATATGTTTTATTTATTTTATTATTAAATTTTCCACAAGTTACCAATTCTTCATCAATTCTTCTATTTTTCTCTTTTCTAGTTTATTTATCTATGTATGTGTGTACGCGTGCATGTATTTTTGCATATGTTATATTGTGAGGATGAGTTTGAGATGAGCACCATCACTTGTTAGCTATGTGACTTGGGTAGTTGCTTAATCTTCCTATACCACAGCTCCTTCATATGCAAAATACGATAATAATATTGCTTATTTTATGAGCCTATTATGAGAACTGCATGAGATAAGACAAATGAGGAAATTTGAATTTATCTGCCATATAATAAATAGTCAAAAAAGTTGCAATCATATTTACCTTCCTCTTGTTTTTTAAAAAGTTATTTTTCTGGCTTTTAAATTTGAACACTTATTTCAACTTCTCCTTTCTCGTGTCTATTCCTTCTTAGTTTAGATCACTCTATTGTCTCTTCTTTAAGGTCATCATCTCTAATCTCAGCCCCTTACTCTCACTCTTAAGCACTCATTTCCTTGCATCCTCATTGTACCCTATTCATACCTGCATTGCACAAGTATGTGCAAGAGTTTATTCTCTTTTTAATAAAAAATTTTATTCCCTTTAGCCTTTTAATAACTAGAAATAAAATATTTTTGAACAGGTGTTTTATTTTATTCAATTTTACAACGCTAGAATTAAACACAATTACTCATATATAGAAATACTCTGAATACAACATTGGTTAAAGGACAATGATTTGCTCTACTGATTTAGGGTGCAAAAATAATACATCAAAGTGTTATAAATATCAGCAAAGTGTAATTATTTTATAAGAAATTTACTATTAAACTAAACAAAATTAAGGTTATCAAGTTGAAATTTGGTGTAATTTCCTAGTGAGTAAATAAATAGACATTTTGTGTTCTTTTCAGAGCTTTAATTTTAAAATATACTAAAAAATACTGTTATATTCCATGTCACGTCTTTTACCTACATCAGAGTAAATGGCTATAAGTTAGAGAACTGATTTATGATAGTCCCTCAGTGTCTCTCAGAATGAAGTTCTAAATATTCCCTGGCCAGATTAATTCTTTGTCTTTTGCTGAATATTTATACAGTATTCAATCTTGTAATTTTTTTCTCCAAATAATAAATTGAGCTCTTAATATTTGCTGATACATATTTGGACAGCTGTCTGTTTGTAATTTCTTGTTAATAAGAACATTGTCTGGAATGTTCAATATCTGTGTTTTGATTTAGCTGAGCCCATATTATAGAAGTTGAATAATAGATCTTAGATAACACTTGCAACTATTTATTTGTGTGATTTTTTGACCTAAGTACCAGTGAAATGCAAGTCAATAAAAACAGCTGTAATGTAGTAAATAAATGCAGTGGTTACAGATGAAACTATTTATGGATCATGGATGCTAGTTCACTGAGTCATGAGGAAGTATTGATTCCTTACTATTGTAGCAAATGGAAAGTGGAATATGTATTGTCTAGCTCCAAAAAATAATTTTAACTTACATATCTTTATGATTATATCAATTATAATTGTTATCAATATATATCAATATAACATAAATTATATGTTCTAAGCCCCAACTAGTTTAAGTCACTTTTCATATAGAAATACAGAGCTATTCATTTTGCATCCCAAAACATTAAGTTAAACTAATAAAATTCTCATATCTCACTGAATTTTTGGCAAATATTTATATAACAGTGTAACCTACAATTAGAAGATGCTACTTCTTAGAATAAAATCACAGATGGCTCATATGTTTATGATATATTACATGAAACATTCAATATCATATAACAATAAGATTATGAATTAGATGTCTGGAGTATTAATTTGGTTCATCTCTTAGTCAGATTTATCTGTTTTCTAATAAAAAGCAGAATTGGTTCATGGATATCTTCCTAGAACAGTAGATGAACTCCCTCTAATAAGGTTCAGAATCCACATATCTACCACATATACTATTCTTATGTGTGGGGATAATAGATACTATGCTCTTTCTGGTATATCTTTCCCCTTCTATCGGAACAATACAAATCTCAGGACTTAGAATACACGTTGGATCTTTTAATTCTTCAAGGAAGCTACTCACCAAAATTCTCTTTGGGGAAACTTTCGTTCTAAGCACTTTCTGCAATCTCATGCTCCACTCTCTTTGATCTTTGTGTTGCACTGAATGTTAATATAACATGTTGTAGATTTTAAAAATATATACGAATTTAAAGTACAAAATGAAATGATCCATTTTCCAACCACCAAGATAATCTTCCGTAGCAGCCAGAAGGTTCTTAGTTGCAAACAACAGAATTTATTTTTATTACTTTAAGTCAAATAGTAATTCATTAAAGAACATTAGATAGCTTGCAGAGTCAGTGGGAGGACTGGAGAAACAGATTGAAGGCTCTGCTTCTGGTAAAAGGGATCAGACCTACTCTGCAGAACCGTCCTTTTGTGGAAACAATTACTATGGCTGCAAACATCACAGGGCACTAATGACAGAAATTCTTTCTGCAATGACCCCTTGTACAGCATCAAAGCCATTTCTGTGTCAGGAACTTAATCTTGTAACCACTGTTGCCTACTCCCCTTACCTCCAGGAGCCAGGTAGCTCTGAGGCCACTCATAAAAGCAAAGTGGAAGCTCTATTCAGAGCATGGTCCACCATTCTGCTCTTTCTAATCATGACACAGAAAGCTATATCACTCTTTCTAATGATTGAATCCATCAAATGGGTGCATTGTAATTTAATTGGCCCCCCTTATGTTGCCAACTCTATTTTGTTGTGTGTGTGCTATTGAAAACTCTAGAAATAAACATTGCAGAACATACATTTTGGTGTATTTTTTAGATGTATTTCAGTGTAAATTCTTAGCAGTGTAATTGCTAGGTCAATGGGAATGTATATTTAAAATTTTTGAGGGTTACTGCTAAATGCTCTCCAAAGAGTTACACCAATTAATATACACATGAATTTTATGATCATGGATGATTCTTTCATACTTGCAAACATTTGTGCTAATATGATATACAAAAATGCTACTTATTTTTTCTCAAGACTGCTTGTTTCTGATTTTTCTATTAGATTTTTTACCGTTTTCATGTATATTTATTTAAATAAAGGAAATTAACCATATGTTTGTTATATATTTTCAGTTATTTCAGCTAAAGGAATTACCTATAATTTACTTTATATAAAAAATGAGATAGAGTTCCAGTTTTACTTTTTTTCCCCAAATGGATAGGCAATTATCCCAGTCTCATTCATTGATCATTGAATAATTTATTATCCTAATCTAAAATGACACATTTAAAATGCATTTTTCTGAATGCTATTTTTAACTACCTGTATATTTCTTTCTTTTCTTGTTTTATAATAAACTTTATTTTTTCATTATTATCCATTCTTTATTATCTATCTTGGTCCTTTTCCTCTACATTAACTGTGATTATTTCAAACCATTTCTCTATTTTTCTTTTGAAACATGTATTTCCGCTTTCTTATGTTTATTATCTCTGCAAGGATGTTATTTTTCTTTCTCAGTTCCTAGCACTACAGTCTTCCATTTTCCCCTCTCTGTTATATTGTCATCATGTTGTTGATATCTTTTTTTCTGTTGAATCTATATCCATATGTATTTTATCTTAACGAAAAATTAAAGATTCTTTTCCCCTCTTCTCTTGGTTTGGTTTTTTTCCAGATGGGTTTTTCCTCTTTATTTGGTTATGTTCTTCCCTTCCTTTTTTTCATTCATTGTAATACTTTTGGCTACCTGAAATTTCATTTTATTTCTCTTTTTCATGTTTAATGTGGAGAGTTCTCTTATTTTCTATGAATGTAGTATGAATAAAGTTTCCTTCATTTCATCTCCACCTTTTCTATTTCATCTGAGACTTGTATTTCTTTTCTTTATGTTACCATATATGTATATTGTGTGTTTTTCACTTTTTTTTTTTTTTTTTCGTAGCTAGAGGGTTTAAGTGTCCAAGTTGAAGAGCTCACCTGGGATAGTGGAAGGCCAAGTTGACCACTTCTGGTTCTGGTCATTGTGGGATGGACATGGAGGGGCATGGTGGGTAGTCTATGGGAGTTGGGAAACACATGGTTTCTTTTTCTTTCCTTGGCCACACTTGTAAACATTTTCCACGAAATTGAACTCTTTATTTTCTTGATTATTAACATTTTTTCTTATCAAAAAAAATCTAATTCGGCTCAATTTAATCACATTTTAGGGAAGGAGATATTTTGACTTTACCTTAGACTCTTAACCAGTAAGTCTCCATTCCCTTTATTTTTGAAAAATACCATGCTACCATGAAAAGGGATTAACAATATTCAAAAATAATTTAGCATAAACGACCAATTTGTCTGGTGAGAGAAGAATAATGTGACTGTGCTATATGAAGTAGAAAAAGATCACCATGTTTAAAATTATATATTTTATATATTATATATTATATATCCTTGCAGCAGCTTCTCTGGACCATGACATAAATGTTCTTGAAGTAGTATTGTTTTGACATTGGCGCAAAAAATGAACATTAAATTTCTTTTTAATTAAACTGAATTAATAGGAGTTAGCAATTGAGGATATATTTGCAACAAATATGTAAGTCAAAGAATTAGAATTTTTAATATATGAGGAGTGCATTACAATAAGATAAATATCAAAGGGTATGAGTGGACAATTTGGGAAAGAGGGAAAAGCAAAATCCTGCAAACAACAAGAAGTGATATTGGGTAGGTTCAAACTTATTAATAATGAAAGAAAGGTAGGATATTCGTCTATTAAACTAGCCGAATAATGAACTTGTGATAAAAATGAAAAGTATAAAATGAAATAGTAAAAATAATGAAATTGTAGACCTAAGAAATTTAAGCTGAAATAGACAATCCCAGCCACTGCAGGAGAGAATGGGAAATTGTACAGTTCTGGAGGAATCCATTGACAAAATCAGCCACTATGACCTGCTGGACACCAACGATAGGGCAGGAAAGAACACAAACACAGTCCTTGATGTCATGGGGCTTCTAGTGGGAAGACAGACAATGAGGTAATTGTTAAAATAGAGGAAATATGGTGCAGGTTAGAGGGATGTAATCTAGTCTTCAACAATATTCATATATTTTCATGTAGCAATTAAAATTATAAGAATTTATCTCAATATAAACCTGCAAACAAATAGGTTTTATGTATTAAGGGCTTTCATTGCACAGTTAACAATTCACAAAGTGAAAAATTATGAACCAAAACGTTCAACATTTGAAATAACTGCAAACTACACTGTAGTACAAACGTACAAAGAAATAAGACATAAGCATTAAAAATAATATATCTGAAAAAGCAGTAAAATGGGATAACCCACAATGCTATAATGCTAATTTTAAGAAAAAGTGAAAATTTCAAGCACAATGTTAGCTTTATCATTTAAAATACATATAAACTGAACAGAATAGCTGAATAACTATGAAGAGTGCTGAAGGAGGATGATGATACATCTTCATTTGTATCTATTTTCAGTGCATGAGATTCTTTTATACAACAAAACTAGAATAAAATTCAAGACATAAATAAAATTACAGGCAATTTATTATTATTTTATCTTTATCATTTTATTAAATTTTATTTTTAAAAAATAGGCACACATGAGATGATGCATAATTTAAAAGATATAAACTGATATACAGTGGAAAGAAGATGCCCTCCGCCACAGTCTTCTATCCACTTAGTTTCCCTTTGCATTGGAAGGGAACACCCTCCCTTCTCACCAGTTACTTGTGTATCTTTCCAGAGGATTCTTTGCATATATAAACCTGTATCTATAACATGTGTGTAATATGTACACGTTGATTAGGTCTTTGAACCTGTAGATCTCTGTTATGAGAGGACAGAGTGTAGTGGTAAGAGAAATAGACATGGAATCAGAATCACTCAATTGTGTTTGTTCTACTACCTAGGACATTCACCAGAGTTTAAGATTCCTTCATATTTCAGATTCTTTATGTGTAAATGAGGAAAATAGCCTCTTGCCTGACAGTCTTATAGTATATTAGATCTAATGAAGTATGGACGGTGGTTCAGAGCAGGGTCACTAGAGCCATACTGCTTGGATTTGCCACAGCCCACACATTTCCGTACACTATGTGGTTATTAGGATTATGTTATTAATTTACAAATGTTTAATGATTTTTTTTTCAATGTCATTCCAAAAAATTCTAGGTTGATCTTTTTTTTTTTTTTCCTTCCAGCACTTGAAAGATGTTGTTTCATTATCTTCTGGCTTGCACGGTTTGTGATGAGGCAACTACTGCTATTCTTATCTTTCTTCCTCTGTACCATAAGTGTCTTTTTATTTCCGGTTGATTTTAAGATTTTGTCTTTATACCAGAATTTTAAGCAACTTTTGTGATATTCTTTGATGTTTCACCGTTTATTTTGTCAGAGTTCCTTGGAGCTTCTTGGCTCTGTGGGTTTATATCTTTTATCTAATTTGTAAATGTTTATGTAGTCTTAAAATAATCTTAATATTTTTTTCCAGTTTGTACATTTTCTATATTATTTCTCAAATATTTTATTTTTCTGACTCCATTTCTCTTTTTTCCTTCCAGTACTCCAGTTATCAGAGATTGCCAATATTATCCCACAGATCACTTACGTTCTGTTTATTGTTGTTCAGTCTTTTTTTCCTCTGTGCCTCATTTTGCATAGTTACTATTTTGTTTTCTTCTGTAATATCTGATTTGGTATTAATTTAATAAAGTAAAGGTTTTATTTCCCATATTTTATCTTTTATCCCTGGGGGTCTCACATGATTTTTTTTTCACATCTCCTATTTATCTTTTCATTATGATGATATTTTCCTTTATATCTATAAAAACAGTTTTAAAAAATATTTTTGTCTGATAATTCCTCCTCTTATCATTTCAGAATTTGTTTCTATTTACTATTTTTGAAAAAAATTAGTCATATTTTTCTGTTCCTTTAGATAATCAAAAATTATTGTCTGGATGCTGGACACTGTGAAATTTCATTGTTGAGTGGTGAATTTTATTGTGTTTCTTTAAAGAGTTTTGAATAAGTTATGAAGAAAAAAGCTACTTGCAGAATCTTCATAGGGGTGTGTGTGTGTTTTAATTTGAAGGTGAGTCTAGAGTGGCCTTTACTCTAGGGCTAGTTCAGCTCCACAGCTATGATGTGATGCCTCTGGGGTCATCACTTAATGCTTCAGGTATTCATCAAGATGTCTTTACTCTAGCATACAATAAGTTGAATGATTCCCAGCCTTATGTGAGTTTTTGCAATGACTCAATTTTAGCTTTCTGGCGATCGTACTTTCTCTCGCAGTAGCTCTTTTTCAAACTTTATAGAGTTTTATACTGTGCTCGTACAGATTGGTATTTAGGCGCCCAACCAAAGACTTGAGAAGACCCTTAGATAAAGAACTGGAGCACTTTCTCCCTTTTGCTTCTTTTGTTTTTCTTTTTCTGGGGCTAGGTCTCATACTTTTTAGTATGAGACCTAAGCATTGATTACCACCTTCTTAATTTAGCAAAACTTCTAGACTCTTTTTGGATTGACCCTCTTTGCACTGCCCTCTGGAAATAGCTTCCAGACAAAAAAGCCTGGTTGATGGTTGGGATTACCTTGCTTGTTTTCTTTTTTTCAGTGATAGTAGCCCTGCCCTGCTCATTGTCCAGTGTCTAAAAATTGCTGTTTTATATATTTCGTCCAGTTCTCTGTGTTTTTTTTTTTTTTTCTAATGAGAAAGTAAACTCTGCAGCAGTTGCTTGTCCAAGGGCAACTCCTATTGCCTGATTTAAACCCTAACTGCCACTTAGCAGATGTATGGAATGACCCGGAACAATTTATTTAACTCCTTGCATCTGTTTTTTCATCTGTAAAAGGGGACGAATAATAATACTTACTTTACAGGACTGTGATGATTAAATGAGTTAATGTTTGCCAATTGCTTAGAAAATGTCTGGTGTATTGCAAACTCTAGGGAAGGCAATAATCGAAGCTTCAATGGTGAGCAAATGCAGATACCATCACTGTCAACATGGAGCATCAAGGCTAATGCGAAAAATGCTACAGTGAAAAATTCAACTGTGAAGAATGCAGCAGTGGAGAAGGATGCTGTGTTACTAGCGATCACTAGTTAAGAAAGGCTTCCCTGAAGACTTGATATTTGAGGTGAAATTTGATATAACAAATTATCCTGATTCTCCCATTCTTTAGAATAGGATGTTACAAACCACTTCGTCTGATATTTTAGTTCTGTATTGGATTTCAGTGGGTTATTTCCTGCAGTTTGAGAATTAGATACAGTTTATTAAAGTATAAAATAGAAAATGTTCTTCTTGAAATATTGTATATTTCCTCAACACATTTACATTCCATGAAGGGCAAGATATCTACATTCAAATAGTGTTCAATGCTTTTTTTCTCTAAAAAATCAGCCTGGCAGCTAAATGTTGTACTTTAAATCCTGTAGACATTTGCTTTACTATAGGTAGCTTTTCAAATCTCTAGTAAGGATAATTTAATATTTTTCTTTCAAACTGAAGCATACTTTTATACTCTGGTGGTTTACAACATGATCATTCTGTCAATCTTTATAAAAGCCTATACGTACTTCCTTGGACTTTGCAAAATGTTGGTAATTGTTGGTGCTTGTTCCTAACAATGTAAAAATTGAGTTGGTGCTGATTCATGGCAAATTTATTCATTGTCTCCATTTCCTAGACATTTGATCAAGTAGGTAAAGGATTGGTTTAAGAAAGAATTTAAGAAAAATATGGGAAGGTATATTACTATTCATTTTGGATCTCAAAAAGGATAGTAGATAAAAACTCTGTGGACTTACTAGAAGAGTGAGTAAAGAGAAGAATATAATTTATGAATTTCTTCAAAAAAGTTTTATGCAACTTTTACAATGACTTTTATTTTGCTATTACTTTCTAGTAAATGTTTCCTTACTTTTCCAATAAGTGGTGCCCAGATAATTGTTCAAAAATGTTTATGGAATCATGGGGAGAATAAAATCTTTACTCTGCCTTCTTGAAGAAGACACATTTTCTTTGTGGAATGATAAGCTTTTCTGTCCATCAAAATCTTCACAGCCTCTCAGATGTCTAAACCAACTTAATTACTGATCCGAAGGCTTAATTTATTTTACACTGAAGTAGATATTATTTTATTCTCTCTATAAATGAATTAGTAAGATTACATCTGTTTTAATTCTATATAATTTTATATGATTGCTATATAACAAAAGGGAGTGACATGACTTTTCCTCCTTTCTCATAAGTAACCACTAACCTGAGGGTGTTTGTTCATCTTCCCTACAAATATTCTTATTTTTTAAATTTGTATGTTTGTATCCATAAACAAGTAGAAACTTTTCCACCTGGGTAACTTTTATACAAATATAATCAGACTATATGTGGCAATATTCAACTTGATTTTTTTTGCTGTTCAACTTTGTTTTTAAAACTTATCCGAATTCAATCCACAATTTACCCATTATCCTGTTACTTATTTTAAGATACTTTTCATTTTCACCACTATGAGCAAAGTTACAATAAATGTTCTTCTGGAAATATTTAGAGTTTCTCTAAGGAATAAATCTGGAAATGTAATTGTTGGATAACTACTGGGTTACAGATTATGAACATCTTCACTTTATTGGAAATGACCAAATTGCTCTCCAAAAATTTTGTACCAATTTATACTCCCACGAAGAGTTTGAGATTTTCCATTTCTCCATATTCTTTCCATCACTTGTTATTACCAATATTTGTCAACCTGTTGAGTATGAAGTAAAATGTCATTTCAAATGTATGTTCCTGCAGATTTTCTATCTGGATACTGTTATTTGCTATTTATAAGAGTTGCAAATACCTTCTACTGAGAAATGGCCTTGCTTTAACTTCTTTTATGGTATCTTCTTTTAATAATAAAGATATTAACATTTAAATGTTACTCATGATTTTCAGTTTTTATATCTTTTAAAAAGTATCCATTTCTACCCCAAATCACAAAGATATCATTCTATATTTTCTTCTAAACTTTTTGTAAAGTTAGATATCACATTTGGGTCTTCAATCTACTTGGAATAGGTTTGACTTTTAGAGTACTATAAGAACCTGTTTTTATTTCATTTTTCTCTGCATAACTAAATATACCAAACTAATTACTTCCTCAGTTTTCAACGCTGTCTCTATTGTCATGTTTCCATAAATACTCTTTCTGTTCCATTGGTCATTTGCTTATCCTTGTGCCAATACTACGCTGAAATAATTACCACTACATTTTAATGTCTTCATATCAAGTTGGAAAAGAAATCTATTAATTCAAAATTGCCTTAATTATGCTTTATCTTCTACACTCAATATCATTTTAAGATCCACTTGGTGTGTGTGTGTGTGTATAACTTTATATTACATTGGTATTTCTGACATATTTACAATCTTGGTCTTTATCTTCTTTAATGTGGTATACCTGTATCCATTATTCATTGCCCTCAATAATGCTTTGGAATACTTCTGTAAAGATCTTGGTGATTTGTGTTAGATTTATTCCTAGGTGTATTATAATATTTTATTTTATGATGAATGGGGTGTTTTCCAATGTATTTTCTAATTAGATTCTAGTGGTATGTAAAAATGTTACTAATTCTTACACATTCATCTTGTATCTATCACTGCATTCCTATGATTTCTAATACATACTCTTGTACTCTTCCTCTGGAAAACTAGGTGGTTGTTCAATCTATAATTAAATAATCATTAGGAAGCATAGGAGGCAATTGGGTTCTTTCTCAAAAAATCAGAGATGCTTCCAAATATTTATTGCCAATCCACATCTGAAGACTAAAAATAAATGGTTCACTCTTAAATGATAGTTTCTTAGTTTCTAAAATAGATTAAATGATAGATAGTTAGATAGATAGATCAATCTTCTTTCTAATGAGCTTTGTATTATATCTGAGTCTACACATGCTATGTAGTGATAAAATAATGAGACTGAGTGTTTCCTTCACAATGATGACTGTAAACAATCATTTATAACAGTAATTCCACTACTATCCAAAACATTCTTATAATTAATCTTTTAGAAATGCTTTTAGACTTAATTTATAAGACACGAAAAACATCTATCTCACTAATACATACACATAAATATTTCTTTTAATTATAAAGGAGGACATAAAATGTAAATATATAGACATATTTTTAGCTCCTCCATGATTAAATTTCCTTGTTATACATAGTATATATCATCACTGTATGATGTTGATTAAAGATAGTCTGCACTTAATGAAATCTTAAATTACGTAAAGCAAAAACTAACAAAACTTATGATTATAATTGTGAACTTGTCAAACTCTCCTTGTGATGTTGACATGTGTTTGTCATAAAGAAATGTCAAGTAGAGATATATTAGTAAAGACAGAAAAATTGAAATTAAAATTTACAAGCACGATCTACTTGGTAACTATCAACTCTTATGCCAAAGAAGAGAATGTTTTTTTCTTTCCCTGAAAACTGAACATTTACAAAAAATTGATAAGAGATTTGATCATAACAGAAGTGTCAACACATTTAATAGAATTGCTATAATACAGATTCCATTTTCTGATCAAAATGCAATTACTACATTAAAAGTCAGAAATTATATTAAGAATCAATAATTAAAAAGATCACTGCATATATGTTTTTAGAAACTAAAAAAAATGCACTCAATTGATGGTATAAAGAAAATGTCAAAATTGAAATTGTCAGAAATAGTAACTGAAGTGCAATGCAAATCTTACATAACGAAGTGTATGGGTGCAGTCAAAGCTGTACTCGGAGGTAAATTTATAGTTTTAAATTAAGACAGTAAATATTCAATTCAAGATATTAGAAAAAGTGCAGCAGAGTAAATCCAAGGAAAGTGAAAGAATATTATGGAAATAAGACAAAATTTAAAACGAAAAAAGAAGTAAACTTTGTACCTTTAGAATTGCTTATAAAATAGAAAAACTTCTCGAAAGACTGATCCAGAAAAAAGGGGAAAAACCCTAATAATTTATAGTATATGTGAACTGAGACAGAGAGGGAGAGAGGAGAGAGACAGAGAGAGTCTTGTCATCAAGAGGTGTTGAAGGTAAGTATTTACATGCATTATCAAATGTTCATAGGACTGTGCAGTCAAAATCATTTTAAAAGCATGTTGGAAGGACTCAGAAAGCCTCTGTGGTTGGAAAGAGTCAAGATAATAAGATAAGATACAAATACTGAAGGTGGCAGATTCATATGGCTGGCACCTGGGGGCAGGGGATTTGGAGAGGATTTTAATATGAGCTGGAAAAGCTACTCCCTAAAAGGTTTAATTTAGAAGACTGATGAGAATTTTGTAATCGAGCACAATAGCTGGGAAGGCATATTACCTAAAGTTTCTGGCATTCACAGACCTCTTTACTGGATAAATGCCTCTGGGATTTTTTAACATAGGGGAGGAGGCAGACAAAGAGTCTCAAAGCCTCTACTTCTAATAGGGCAATTTGGGATTTGGGAGTCATTGCAATCTAATTTTATATGAATAGGGTTGGTTGTGGATGCTACTGGGGCCAGCCGAGCTCTGTACTCCCATCTGCTGTGCATGTTGGCTGATAATTTACAGCTGCCTTCTTCTCTAGAAAATTGTCATAATCCCAAAGGGATCCATCTCGCCTGCTAATGCCTCACCCACTCACCCACTCCCACCCCCAGACCAATCTTGGCCAATAACTGAATGCCATGGGGTGTGAACGGCCAGCCCTCTTGCCTCAATTGTACTTTCTCCTCTACTGCACTGTAAATGGCAGACTGAATTGACATGCACAGAATTGTCCTTAAGGGTTTCAAGCTGGAGTTAAGTGTGAGCTGAGCCCACATCCTTTTTTAGCTTTTATCCTCCTGCGTCATCCTACTTCTTTCACTCCTTGCTCCCGAGAGAACTCCACTCACTTGTATAAGAATCCTGTAATATAGGTATTGTTTTTTCGTTTTTTAACGCTGTCTTGACACAGTTTTGAGGCCCTGGCTGGAGGCCAGTCAATTCCCCTTCTTGAGCAGCTAATAAATCCACACCCCTACCACTTCCTTTCTTGGGGTCCTGTAGTCCAGGCCACAATGCACCCACTCTAATCGCCCCAGGGCCAGGTACCAGACAACTAGGGATTGCTGCCCCTATGTTCCAGATCCAGCTGAAATTATTCAAACTAGCCAATTCTAAACCTGTTTACCCTGCCTTGCCCTTTTCTTCCTGTAGAAATCACAATAACAGATCTTGTCCACAGTTCCCTCCCTCCCTTTGCCTTGTGACCCGCTCTGGTGCTTCTACTGATGGCCCTACATGGCTGTGTTCTCCCCTGGAACTGGGAGGATAACAAAACTGTAAAACTCTTTCTGTTTTTCCTCTCTTTCTCTTAATCTAGCGTTACCATACCTCACGCAAGATAATATGGTTAAAATCAACCCCATCTCAGGTTCTGCGTCTAGGAAATCCACCAAGGACAGGTGGTGAAGTCCGGGAATATCAAGATTTCACATACATTTTAGAGAAAACCTAGGGCCTCAGAGATCACGAAATTCAGTGTTTTTCAGTGGAATCTCCACATATGAATCACACGTTGTTGTAATATTTGTCTGTTTCAAAGTGTGCATGTCCATCCTCTACTCCCAGAGATTCAGATTCAGCAAATCCGAGATGAAGCCACAAGCAGCTGTATTTTTAAAAGTCTCCACAATTTTGTGATATAGTGCCATAGTTAAAGACCATTGATTGAATCCTCTCCTACCATTTTATAGTTGATACATCCATTTATATATTCAGTATATTGATGTATATTAGAAGCAAGCAAACTATGAGGTTATTAATGATATTTTTCTTATCCTTAGGATTCCTTCTTTCTTTTTCTTTTCCTTTCTATTTTTCTTCTTTTATCTTAATCATATTTCAGTTCTTTCACTCATTTTAGGACCTCGGGAAAATTATTTGACTACTCAAACTGTTTTGTCTTTCTTAATAAATTAAGTTATTACTGTATAATTTGCAAAATAGTATAGAGCATAGAGAAAAAGTATGAAAAGTGCAAATGTCTACACAGCAATGGCTACATATTAAGCACTCAATGTATTTCCTTCCTTCCTTCCTTTCTTCCCTCCCTCCCTCCTTCCTTCCTGCCTCTCTCCCTCCCTCCCTCCCTTTATTCTTTCCTTCCTTCCTCTTTTAAATTATCCTTTAGACTCTTTAGACCAATTGAGGATATTTGGCCATGTGTAATATATACTCAAATATCTATCATTTTGATGGACGTTCTCTACTTTATAAACACTTATCTTTGGATTATAATGAAACAACGTGGAGGCTAAATAATAAAGCCTTAGGGGAACCAAGACATGCAAAGCCCAGAATTTTAAATAAATAAGGTTTATTGAACATTAAAAACAAATGTATTGCCCTTTCCATGGAGAATACTTTATCCTTGGTTGCACTGACAATAAATATTAACAACACAAACAAGATGCAAATACACCTTCTTAGTATGCAAAACATTGATCTTATTTGGCTTACAGCTTTGATGTTGTAATGCTAGTGCTCACTGACATTTAATTTTTGGTATAATATTGTCCCAACTGCTGCCTGCCTTTACACTATATAATGCAAGCTTTTGTCAAAAGTGACTTTGAGAAGCCTTTGGGGGCATTCATTAACTTTACAGCATTTATAGAAAACAGAGCCTGGTGAATACAGAATAAATATAACTTATTTTTAAGTTTTCTTAGGCAAAACAACTTTTCGAAACTTTCTGAAACTTTCTTACTCTCCATTCTCATGCATATTTACCCCAAAAGATTTTTGTCCTCCTCCTCAATTCCCACCAAAGATTTCCCTAAGATAACTCCTTAAAGATTATTCTTTTTACTAAAATTTAGTCTACTAATTCCAAAACAGATTACAAAATAAGTTATTTTTTAAGAACCAGGGAAGTTTGCTATTTAAAGGGAACCATTGCCTACCAGCTAGCCCATCCCTATTTCTTAATCAATTTATCTAAATTTATGTATCATAATATATATATTTATGAATGATATGTGCTTAAAGTAAGGCAAATGTGCATTCTGACTCAACTCTTGAAATTACATTCCACTAAACAAAGTATCTTACAATAATATAAATACAAATAATATACATTTATAAAATAAAGTAAGTATAAAAATTGACTGAATCATGCATTGTAGAAATTTAGCAAGTTGACATAAAGAAACTTAAAAATGATATTTTTCTGTTGTCAAGGATGAGATGTGCCTTTCAAAGATGTCTCTGGGTCCAAAGAAAACAGATTATGACACTATGACCTATACTAGTGTAAGAAGTAGCTAGGTTGTTACATGGAGTTTTTGCTTTAATTTCTCTATTTTATCATTAGCAAAGTTGAATAATCCTTGCTTATTGAGTTAATATTTTTAATTATATATTTTCAATTATATACTATAATTTTTATGAATTATATTTCTTTTAAAAAATCTATTATGCTTAATTTTATGTGTCAACTTGGCACCAATGATGCTAAAAAATGTGAAGTTATTTTTAGATGTAATTAACATTTAAATCAGATTTTGAGGAAAGCAGATTACTCTCCATAATGTGAGTGGGCTTCATCTAATCATTTGAAGGCCTTAAGAGAAAAGACTGAGGTTTCCTAAAGAAGAATCAATTCTGCCTCAAGACTGCAACATAGAAACCCTGCCTGAGTTTCCAGCCTGCAGATTTTGGACTCAAGATGCAACATCAACTCCTCCCTGGATTTCCAGCCTGCCAGCCTGCTCTGTAGATTTTGAATTTGCCAGCCTCACAGTTGCATAAGCCAATTCTTCAACATCCCTGTCTATATATATATGGATACATATATATAATCTTTACATTTTTATAGAGCATTTTATTTCTTGTGGATTTGCTCCTGTAAAGCTCTTCCTTGCAAAAGATCAGATATATTCCTCTCTCTATATTTTTCTAACTATAGTTTTATTTGTTACATTTAATAACAAATGTACATGGATTTAGTAATCCATGTGGAATTTATGTTGATGTATAGTATAAGGTTAAAAGTTATACTTTTTCTTACATGTTTTATCAATTGTTTCAGCACCATTTTTAAAAAACAACCTACTGATTTGAAACGTCTACTTTAGTTAGGGTTGCCAGAGTTAGCCAATAAAAATTTAGGATGCCCTGTTAAATTTGAATTTCATATGAAAATGAATATATTTTTAGAACAAGTATGTCCCATCCAATATTTGAGTCATACTTATACCAAAAGTATTTTTTGTTTTTTTTGAAATTGATATTTAGTTGGACATCCTGTATTTTATCTGGCAACTCTAACTTTAGCCGTTATTAAATTTTTTCTGTGCATTCTAAGGAATCTTGAATCACAAGGAGGAAGACTGCAGGCACTGGAGCACATACAGTAGAAGATATTAGAGATACGAGAACCCAAGTCTTAGACGTATCATTTCAGCCTCACCTGGACTATTTTCAGTCACATGAGCCATAAATTCTTCTTACTGCTTTTAATACATCTAATATGGCTTTTCAATATGTGGAACTGAAAATATTTTAGCTGACATAGCAGAGATTGTTTTCTTGCAACTGAAATTAATGTGCATTTTAGCTTATTTGAGAAGATGTGGTTATTTTATAAAACAATCAGTTTAATATCTCTGACATAAATCTAATTTTGAATATATTTTGGATTTAAATGAAGCCCAGGATTCTCAGTGTAAAATCCAGGATCAGAGAAAACAATAGATAGTGAAACTTTTAATATAACAGTAAACTTTTGGATACTTTAGTGACTCACCTCCTTAGAATAAGGTAGAATAATATGACAAAGTCTGACGTAGAGAAGCACCATCTTTTGATATAATTACACTTCACTATGGTCTTAACCATTTTATTGTGACTCTTCTGTCCTGTGGGGGCAGTTAACATTTTAAAATATAGCAATAAAGTCATTGCTGGCATAGGGCTCATCTTGAGGGACAGAGGTAGTTCATGGAAGGTGACATTCAGCTGGGAGCTAAAGAAGCCATTATATATGTGTCTCCTGCTTCTTTGTCCATCTTCCCCAAAAGTAGAAGAGAAAGTCTGTATTTGGATTCACCAATATTACAGGATAAACTGAGCTGACTCAATATTAGAGAGTAGTAAGGCCTAGATAGGAAAATGTGAATTTCTGAATGTGGTAGAAAGAACATTCCTTGAGAGGAAGTTATCAGTCTAATGCAAGGAGTAGAATTTTCTCAACATTACTAGCAAGAGGAATTTTAGCATGTGATGGGAACACATAGTGTCACTTTGAAAGGAATTCCAAGTAGTTTTGGTCTTCCATGTTGTCAGAACGCAGTAGCAACTAGTATACTAGTGCATACATGAGGGTTGGATACTTCACAGAAACCTGCTATTATTGATAATTATGATAGGTAATTATGATAATTATAATTGATAATTTTTTTCCACCAAGAGTGCACTTATTTTATCAAGCTACAATTTCTTGCCCAAATTGTATTTATATTCTCTCTCTTTCTCAATATATTACAATGATTTGTAATTAACATGATACATAATTTTAGTATTCTGTGTCAGATTATATTTTCAAATGACTGTTGCAAGAATATCTGCTATCCAATATGCTCTTAGTAACGTGATCTTGCCACTAACCCACCAAAAGGTGAAGTCTATTTCTTTACTCCCTGGAATCTGTGTGGACCCTGTGGCTGCTTTGACCAACAGAATGAGGTGAAAGCGATGTGTGACTTCTGAAGATAGATCGTAAGAAGTCAAATCCTTGTATCTTCTCTCTGGGCCACTTAGAATGCTTACTCTTGGGAAATCCCCTCCGGGAACATAGCCTTCATCTATGAGAAGCCCAAGCCACATGGAGAGGCCATCTGTAGGCACTCAGGTTGACAGCCCCAGGTGAGTTTTGAGATGATAGCCAGCACCACCCGCCAGCAATGTGAGTGAGCCTCCTTGGACATAGTCCAGCATTGAGATGACTGCAGCCCTGACCACCATCTGTCTGCACTTGTGCAAGATACCTCAAACGAGAACTACACAGAACTGCCCAATCAACCCAGAAACCTGAGAGATAATAAGAAACGGGTTTAAGTTAAGAAATTTTGGATGGTTTGTTAGCCACAAGAGACAACTAACAGATGCTTAGAATAACCTCTAAAATAGTCCAGGCAGAATCCATAATTGACTCACCCTTTCAGATGCCACCTCCCTTCACTCCCTAAACAAGTCATTGTCGTTAAAGAATTCTACTAAACATTTTCCTATAATTTCTTATCACTTATTTTCATTTCACTACCTCTGTCAAGATCATTGGACTTAATGACTTCATTTTTGATTTGCAAATAAATAGGAGTCAACTCTGTGAAGTACTGCATCCTGTCCTAATTCTCCATTTTCTACCACTGTGGTAATACCCAGAGTAAGGACGTCTTGGTCTCTCGAGGAATGTGATAGTGCTGCTTTATTTAGTTGTGTTCCTAGCTTAGATTAGAAAAAACAAACAAACACAAAACCCTTTGAGGGGTGGTAGAGGGCAATCTAGAGAATACTTCTCAGAGGTTAGTCTGGCTTCTCTCTCCCTGTCTTGAAACTAGGAGACATAGAAATTAACTTTTTCCCCTGCAGACTCTCCAAAGAACATTTGGTAGCCATTTTGCAGTGGGAAGGAAATAATGTGGAAAATCTTCTCTTAATAGCACAAAAAGTTTATAGTTCATTGGAAGTGGCTACGTAAATAGCCTACCCCACTCTATTAGAAGTTCTTTCAATGTGACATGATTGTAAACGAGAATCATGAAATGAGATAATTCAAATAACTATTTTATCACAATGTGAGAAAGCTGCACTTATAGCAATATCTCTGACCAAAAGGAGAAATGAAAAGATATATGTTTAACTGAATTATTTCTTTTTTAAAATTAAAAGCTTTTTTATATTTGTTTTTTGCTTGCTTTTTAATAGATTGTCAACAGTAGTTTACACACAATACTCACTAATAACATGGGCAAGGTCCATTAAATGATCCTAACTATTTAGAATTCAAGGTTATTTTGTGATATACAAGGAATCAACGGAAGGAGAATGTGCCAAGAAATAGTATTCTGACAAGGTGGGTCTTGCACATATACCTGCATTCTTTCTCCTAACCTCTGTGAAAAGACGGGTAATTATTTTATTTTAAAACGATGACCTAGTTAAATTAAATAAAGGTGTTTTTTTTAAGACATCTTAAAATGTCATTAAAATAGTGCTTCACAGAGTTTTAAGGTTGGAAAGATATATGATTGGTTGGATTTTTTTGTCATGAAGATAGTACAAAAATCTTTTGACTAGCTAAAGACTACAAGTAATTGACATTTTTGAAATAGAGCTAAATTAAAATGTATTTGATACATGCTTCTTAATTCCAGCTTAACAAAACTACTGGGTACTTTGTATTAATTTGTACTCACTTTTGGCTAGAGAAAATACTTTTCAAATTCTCGTCTGTGGCAGCTCTCACGATGCTGTCTACACATTTGTGAAGTTATCCATCTGTTCGGTTATTGCTGTCAAATGCTGGATTCCTTCTTTTACCTGAGGGAAACATCTTAAGGGACCACTTAAAACTATTTCTTAAAATCTGGAAATTATAGTGAGACACTACCTCCGTTTTCAGAACAACAAAGACAATGTGCTAAGTATAGACATTGCTGATGGAAAAAAAAGGTCAACTCCACAGAAGGGAATGAGGATGAGATTTATTAATGTGAAAGGATTCTAAGATTTTTGTTTTTTTCTTCAGCTTCAGGTATTCAAATTATTTTATTTTGTCCAATGTGGTTTGCTATATAAAATGATTTATAGGTTTAGTGGTCATTTGGTTGACATATGTAAAAGATTATTCTATTATGCAAGCTCATTCTTCTCAGTAGAATATTTTTACAAAATCTATCCTTCTATACTGCATTGTAAATGGCAAACTGAATTGACAATAAAATTATGTGCATGTCAAATTTGGCCTCTCATTGCTCGACAGGAACACGCTGGCTGATAGAAGTATCAAAAGTCTTACTCAAAATCCCATTTTTCATTTTTAATTACTCGTGAAGACCAAAGTATGAGGATCTGTCTTATATTAATTTAATCTTTCCCCTTTTGTAAGGGTTTTGTAATAAAATTAAACTGAATTAACTTATATCTATCTTCAGAAGATATTTGGCATTAATGAAAATAATTATTCTATTCCTTGCCGGAATGTCTGGATAAATTGTGCATTGAGTATAATTTATCACAATGTTTTTTTTCCAGAAATGAGACAAAGAAACACTATAATGCATTCACTTTCCATTATGTCATTTTCTTCAGACATTTGCTACATTATGATCTCCTACAGGGAAATCATTATCTTTCTTATAAGGAAAAAAATGAGGCAAGTCACCATTTCATTACCTATATTTCAAAAAGTTAAATGATTTAAAATGCCTGCCCTGGGAGATCACTGTATTGCTTGTCCATGCTTTCTCAAGTACCATTATCCTCAGCTATAATTCATTTTCGAAATGCCAAAAATGAGGCAGAATAATATTTACCAGATTAAACCTTGTTCATTTTATTGGTTAAAATGAATCCATGGAATATGTGCACCGGAGATGAAAGTGCCCACTCCGAAAAATAAAATGAGTAGGTCTCATTCTGGAGATTCATGTGTACAGTTAATAGTATTTATTTGTATGACTTAGAAAGGCTCAAATGTTATGCTTATCTATGATAGGCACTAAATAAATATACAATCAACAACAGAAATATATGTGCAATGATGGCAAGTTAATACAAGCTCAGTTTGAACCTAAGAGTTCATTCATTGTGACCTAGTGGACCTTGGAGCAGAGCAAAACCGTAGTTCTAACCTTGTATCTGGCACCGTGACCATGGGCAAGTCATTTACACTCTTATCGTCAGTGCCATGAATTCTTGCTCTGCTACCCAGATCTCTTCTTTGAGATTAAAGTATTTTTTTCTCCCAGCAGCTCAGAAAGTTGTCCAGCAACTGATCTCAGCTCCTACTCCTTTCCTGGATTTATTCTCATCTGAAGACAGCTGCCTTGACCAAGGCCACACTCTTCCCCAGAGGCAGGCCACCACAGAGGAAGGAAACAAACTGTCTGGTAGGTCCCTTTGTGTTCTGAAACTGACATATTTCATACTAGGGAATACTAACATGACTTTCACACACAGATGATACAAATGCTGTCAACATTGGATGGAGCTCAGAGCACGGAAGGTCCAGGCTCAGGTGCACATCAGGTGACCTGTGTTATTAGATCCAGCAGTAGTGGGAAAGGATTCTGTGTGGTGTTTCTGTCAAGTCCCAATGGGAAGATCACAATGTGGACTTCTGAGTTTCTGGAGCAAGGCCATGCTGTCTTCAGGAGAATATTATATACCAATTAACAAAGGAAGAAGCCAAAACTCAGTTCGCAGATGTGTTGGCTCAGTATAGCCCTGGTTGTGGATAGTCTTGAAAGACAACGGGGAGGAGAAATCCTCTTAGTCACCAGAGTTTTGGGTGGTGCCTCAGTTATTTGCTTTGTATAGAAAGAGAAGTGTCCTCTGGTTAGAATACATATTGACTCATGTGCAGTGGTGAGAAGCTAGGACATTTGATCAGAGACAGGATGGAATACTCAGGAAAAGTGGGCTGACGGATCTATGGAAGTGGGCACAGGTGTGAATATTATAGTTATCGTGGGGTAATACCCATCAGGGAACATCCAGGAAGGAAGCATTACTAAATAACCTCGACAGGATTACTTGGACAGTTGATGTGTGCCAGCCTGTCATTAGCCACCTCAGCACTGACATACATATGATTGGAGGAGCCCAGGTGGCAGTTATGGACACTATGCATAGGCCTAACAGAAGGGCCCCCTGCTCTCCAAGCCTGATCTATCAACTGCCGCTGATGAACATCCAATGCACCAGCAAGCAGTTAACTCTGAGCTTCCGATAGAGCACCACTCCTCAAGGAGAAGAATTAGATAGTTGGTATTGACTACAGTACACTTCTTCCACCCTGAGACAGAAATTTATACTCACAGGAATAGCCACATTCTCATCACGGTTCACCTTCCTTGCCAGCAGGGCTTTAGTTGGCACCATTATGCAAGGCCTTAAAGAGTTTTTGATTCACCAATCATGAACCCATATGACGTCAGATCGAAAAATCCACTTTGTAACAAGAAATATGGCAGTGGGATGAGATAGGATATATGATTCCTAACATTTATTGAACCATCCAGAAGTTACTGGTCTAATAGAATGATAGAGTAGCCTACTGAAGGTGCAGCTAATGCACAAGGGGTTGCATCCTCCAGGCTGTGTTCTCATCAAATTAGCGACCATTCTATGGTGTTGTGTCCTCCAATAGGTAAAATACTTAAGTCTGGGAATCTAGGGGTGGAAGAAGTGGCCTTGCATACCAACAAAAGAACCCATTTGGATACCCTGTGCTTTCTTTCTCTGCAACTTTGGGCTCTAGGGGTTTCAGAAGTCCTGACTCCCAAAGAGGGGACTCTGCCATAGAGTAGGTCACAGCAGTAATATCAAACATACAACTGCAGCTGGAAACCAAGAAGTTTAGGCTCTACTTGCTCAAAGAAGAACAAATAAGAAGAATCATCTTCCTGGGGTGAGGTTGGGGAGGATAATGGGCTCTGATCATCATAAGGAGGTATGGCTGCTATTGTACACTGTGGGTAGCGAGGGTACCTTTAGCATCCCTGTGATCCACTTGGGCATCCTTAAGACTCAGTCATCCAATTTTGATAGTAAATGGACAAATGCAGAAGTTGCAGCCTGAGAAAGCCATGAGAACCAAAAATTTAGACTTCTCACTGATGGAGACCTGGGTAACCTCACCTGATAAGATGCCTAGACCAACAGAGGTTGAGGATGAGAGGAATCTATAATAAATAGCAGAGGGAGGAGATGATGACTATCAGTTGCAGCCTTGTAAACAGCTACAGCAACAGAGGCTGTGGTTTGTTCCATTAACCTTCCTCTCATCAGTTCCTCCTAGGAAAAGAAATCTAGCAGAATCCTGAAGCTGTAAATTATAGAATTTATATAAAGCAAGTGATTCCCAGCAATGCATGGGATGCAGCTTTGTAACACTCGGATCTGTTTTAAGGCTGAAAGATTTAATTCCCTAGCTCCTGAGGTTCTCAGCTGAGAGATTTTAGCTGTCAGCTCTCTCCCAAAATAACCCTTAGCTGTTGAGAGCCTCTTCACCTACTCAAGGTCATACCACTTCTTCCAAGGGCAGCCAACGTCTGAAGACTGGTTGATGCAATGACATAAGAATCCAAGCCCTTTGCCTTAACTCAGGACTCTCTGAATGGCCATTCCAGCTTTGGGAGTCCCCCAGTATCAATCAAGGCCTGCACTGCTGCCCAACTTCTCTGCCTGCCCAAGTCTATTTCTGTCTCTTCAACACAATTATTGATTCTAGGAGCATTCCTTAATATGATTCCTATATGCAAATCCATGTTGCAGAGTTGGCTTCCTGCCAACCAGTGAAACTCAGTTTACTAACCTGTAAATGTGGATAATAATATCTACATTTAGATAGTGAAATTAGATAAACTGATGGTTATAAAGCAGCATAACCAGCCCTGTATAAAAATTATTTCTACTTTCTGCTTTGTTTTGCTATTGACTTCAACTAAAATAACACAGAAGTCATGTCAGCATTCTTCCAAGCTAATCTTACCTTTTCCAGAGGTAGAGGAGTAGAAACATCTTGGCAATATGCAATCGCAGCTGTGGGCTTCCTTGAGACCTTATGCATGAAGTTACCTTTTAATAGACTCACTTGAGTGTGTGTCAACTCACAATATTAGTCCAATTCTTTTGTGATTTACTTTTCTTTATTTTCCTGTTCTTGCTTACTAGGACTTTATTATTATTACTTAAATTTGTATTCTGAATTACATGATATATTTCTCTCTATACGTAAAGTAATATATTTTTCAAAAAACTAAGTTACTTTTTTTTCACAAAGCCACTCATGGGTAAGGATGTGAACACAAATCATAATATGAACTGAATTTTTGTTCTACTGGAAGTGAGGTGTTAATATTTAAAACTGTAAAAGTTATGATGTCACTTTGGTTTATTATCAGATTATTTTTATGGAATAAAATGCTTCTGAAGATATTTAACAGAAACTTTTAATTTAAACAACTAAAAACACAAAAACAAAGGCTACTTTATGACACATTTTTAATTCCTCATACGCAGTTCTGATTGCACCCTCTCTGTGAAAGCAATTTGGTTCATTCGGAAATAAATCTTCTAAGAAATTTCCTGTGTACTTATGAAGGTCAGTTCAAACTCAGGGTCAGGATTTGGGATTTCAGTCCAAACATTCCTAACCCCACTTCCTATAATATGTTCAAACCAAGATTGAGGTCAACAAGTAGTTTATAAAATAGCAAGAGATATTCAATTTTCCACTTGATAGATGCAATTAAAAAACATATCAAATTGAGTAAATAAATCATAGTCTATTATGGAGCAGCCAAATTAATTTCTTTAAATAAATCAATATGTTTTTTGCAGAAATTTAAAACCAAATTAAAAAATAGATCCAACATAGGACAGCACGATAACATGGAAAAGAATATAGGAAATTAAAAACAGAAGGCTTCGTTTTGAACACCTGTCTGCTCTGTGCCACGCTAACTTGGCTCTTGGTAAATCTTTAACTTCTTCAAGCCTCCCTCAATAAAACATAAAATCATGCTAATATATCCACAAACTTGCTCTCTGTCCATGAGCAAATCGTTGAAAGTTTCCTTACCCAGAAAATCAAAAAATTGAATAATCTTTTAGTCCAATGTTTTAGAAATCCAATATGTGTCTTTTCTAACTTACAGGCTTGGTTTAAAGATTAGATAAATAATGAATGTAAAGTGATTTAAAAATAGTAAGTACTATGCAAAGTTAAGTTATTGATAAACATATAAACCTTTTTTTCTACACATAAACAGAATTAAATACAGCAGTAAAAGCACAGTAATGCAATTCTATACAAAATAACTACTATATGAAATATCAATTATAGTGTTCTTAAAAAACAACAACCCAGGGGCCAGCCCCATGGCTTAGCTGTTAAGTGCGTGTGTTCTGCTACTGGCAGCCCGGGTTCAGATCCTGGGCTCGCGCCCACACACCGCTTGTCCGGCCATGCTGAGGCGGTGTCCCACATACAGCAACTAGAAGGATGTGCATCTATGACATACAACTATCTACTGGGGCTTTGGGGAGAAAAAAGATTTAAAAAATAGGATGAGGATTAGCAATATATGTTAGCTCAGAGCCGGTCTTCCTCAGCAAAATGAGGAGGATTGGCATGGATATTAGCTCAGGGCTGATCTTCCTCACAAAGCAAAACAAAACAAAACAAACAAGCAAACGAAAAAAAAAACCTATGATAATATAGAATTTAACTGCCATATAAGAAACAAAAATAAGAAAAATTAGACAGGTCATACTTACTGTGTCTTTGCTGTAAAAACAAAGGGGACAGTTGTTCACATGAAGTTGACTTCAGACTGGAAAGATGATAGCACAAATAAGACATTTAAAAAAGAAAAAGATCTGTAGCTTGGAGAGAAAGTCTGCTTAAAAGATCTAAGCATCCGAGACTCTTCCCAATGAGTGAGGACTCATTTTAAAAGTTGAAACTCCCTAGGTTCTAAGTCCTAGAAATTCATTAGATTCTCTCTTCAAAATTTTTTTTCACCCTCTTCACTGCTATCTAAATAAATTAATCAGTAAAGAAATCCACTTGTATTGTCATTTTATAAGGTCAACTCTGCTTCATGGATCCAGTCTCTAAAGAGGAAGGTTTTTTCCCCTTCCTTCAACTCATATTTATTCCCCAGAAACCCCTACAAATGTGGCATTTCTAATAAGAATCCCAAACTTCCCAGTAATTATTTAAAAATTGGTATGGTTACTTTCATTTCTTTTCTTAATAGTTAATATGAATCTTAGATTATTTGAGAATATTCAACAAGACTGATTTACACGAACAATTTTTTCTCAAGTAAAATACTCCAAATGAAGAAAGTAGGAATTCATCTCAGCAAATGTATGATTACTTATTACTTTCAGCTTCCCATAATTTTTTTCAGTATTCCTGGTCACCATTCTCTTTTGATGGACTTTGCTTGCCTACTATTCTGGTTTCCTCTGTAAAGACACAAAAAGAATTTGTAAATTCATATATAGATGTTGTTAATGACTCCCTCTTAGGAGTAAGAATTTCAAAATAGAATAAGATAAAGGCAAAGTTTAACCTCCAAATAATGTCTGATGCAGACATGGCAGCCATCAGTGACTAATGGGGTCTCTTACCCTCATCATATTCTGCATACTGATCAACAAGGCAGGCAATTGTTGAAGGTTGACCAAGGTCTTGAAAGAAGAAATGAGCAGGATTCAAATCAGAGACAATTAAAAGGGCATAATTCTATTACAAGTCCCAGATAGAATGCTTTGCTAAGTGTCAAGTTTATACAACAAATTTTAATAAAGTTTTTCTCTCTTATTCTTCTAAATTCATAAGGAGTTTGCTTTTAGAAGGAAGGCAATATAAGATCATGAAAAATGAATTATAATAAAGTGAATACATATTTTCAAATATTAAATACTAAGCCTAGCACATTCATAATGCCTTCTGTCCCATATTAGTTGATGATTTGTAGGAATCTAAGATGGTGAGGTTTATATCTCTTAATTTCCTGTAACTTGCTGTCTTTTCTATAATTTACAAAATTCTACACCCTAGAACTACCAGAGATCAATCAAGTAAATAATTTCTCCAGATTCTGAAATATTCTCCCTGCAAATGTTGTGAGGGCTCCAGAGGTCCTAAATTCTGAATAATATATTAGAGAGAGGAATTATCTTTCTTAACTGTAAATCATTTCAATATCACATGTTATACGGTGAAAATAAAGACACAAATGTTTATCTCTATCAATAGTGTCCACATAATTGATTCTTTAAAATTTCAAATCTAGCAGGAGACAAAGGCTGAGACTTACAAAAAGTATCAAATTCAAAACTCCTGTATCAAGTTAGGAGTAACCCAAAGCAGCTCTCATTAGAGTGACTTAGAGGAGGAAGGAAAAAACTGACCCCTCAAAGGAAGGCAGTAAGAAATAAAGGATTTCCCTTGGTTAACAGGGAAAAATAAAGTCTCCCTTATAATTTAAAAGAAATTCTGACTCTCACGTGGATTTGGGCTAGAATTTATAATTTACCACCACCAAAAAAAAAAACCAATGTAAGTTGAGAATTAAATTAAATCTGCCCTGTGCCAGTAATGCAAAGTATTGCACCAGTAGCACAAAAAAGCAAATGCTTTCTAGACTAGAGGAATCCGTTTTAAACTATGTTTCATAAAACATGAGTTTGAAATAAAAATTATGCAGCACATGTAGAAACAAATCAACACGAGTGAAAACAGGAAAAAAACAGATAATGTAAGACTAGATTTTGGAACGATATGATTAAAAATATAAAATAAGTATTTTTAGAATGCTTAAGGAAATATAAATGGGTAATCAGAGTACAATAATAGGGCAAGAAACTATAAAATTGCCTATGTCTATTAGAAACTAATAGGAAATAATTTTTAAAACTTCTTAAATTGAAAAAATATGATTATTGACAAAAGAAATTCTATGGACTAATTAAGCAGTAAATTAAGCACAGTTAAAAAACAAATGAGTAAGGTAGAAGATATACATCTGAAGAAATAATAGAATGCATAATAGAAAGATAATTATGTGAAAAAAATGGACGAGGCACAAATAGCTGTGGGAAATGGAGAAGTGATGTCTAATATAAATTAGAGGACTCATTTGAAGAGATATTGGCTTACAATGTTTGGAAAAAAACAAAAACCAACACATTAATTGTTGTATCTAGGAAGACTAAAAATCCCCAATGAGATAAATACAAAGAAATCAGTACTTGGGTGCATTGCAGTGAGGCTTTAGAATACAGAACACCAGGGAAAGTTCCCACAATAAGTCAAAGAGAAAGTAGTTTATCAACACAGAATGACTTTTAGGCAGACAGCTTATTCATCAACAATAAAAGTTAGACTATTAAAATAGCATGATATCATCAATTGCTTAGACAAAAATAACGATCACTATTTATTATCTCCCGTCTTTTTGATGATGGTCATTCTAATAGGCATGAGGTGATATCTCATTGTGGTTTTAATTTGCATTTCCCTAATGACTAATGATGTTAACACTTTTTCATGTACCTGTTGGCTTTTTGTGTATCTTCTTTGGAGAAATGTCTATTGGTCAGGTCCTTTGCCCATTTTTTAATCGGGTTATTTTTTTTTTTGCTATTGAGTTGTGTGAGTTCTTTTTATGTTTTGGGTATTAATCCCGTATCAGAAAAATGGTTTGCAAACATGTTTTTCCTATTCCATAGGTTGTCTTTTCACTTTATTGATTGTTTCTTTAGCTGTGCAGAAGCTTTCTAGTTTGGTGTAGTCCCTCTTGTTTATTTTTTATTTTTTTGCTTGTGCTTTAACTGTCGTATCCAAAAAACCATTACCAAGATCCAAGCCAAGAAGCTTTGTTCCTATATTTTCTTCTAGCAGTTTCATGGTTTCAGGTCTTACATTTAAGACTTTAATCCATTTTGATTTAATTTTTGTGAGTGGTGTAAGATATGGATCCAGTTCACTCTTTTACATGTGAATACCCAATTATCCCAGCACCATTTATTGAAGAGACTGTCTTTTCTCCATTCACTATTCTTGGCTCTCTTGTGAAATATTAGTTGACCATAGATACTTGGTTTATTTCTGGGCTCTCGATTCTGTTCCATTGGTCTAATCATCTGTTTTTTTGCCAGTACTATACTGTTTTGATAACTATATCTTTATAGTATAGCTTGAAATCAGGAAGTGTGATACCTCCTGGTTTGTTCTTCTTTCTCAGAATTTCTTTGGCTACTCAGGATCTTTTGTGGTTCTATAAAGAAAGGGTGGGATTTTTCACTGTTGGTGGGATTTTAAATTGGTGCAGCCACTAAGGAAAACAGTATGGAGGATCCTCAAAAAATTAAAAATAGAACTATGATATGATCCAGCACTTCTGCTTCTGGGAATATATCCAAAAGTAATGAAAACACTTACTTGAAAAAATACCTGCACCCCCATGTTCATAGCAGCATTATTTACAATAGCCAAGTCATGGAAACAATCTAACTGCCCATTAATGGAGGAGTGAATAAAGACGTTGTGGTATATGTGTACAGTGGAATATTATTCAGCTCTAAAAAGTGAGGAAATCCTATCATTTCGGACAACATGGATGGACTTGAAGGCATTATGCTAAAGTGAAATAAGTCATAGAAAGAAAAATACTCCATGATCTCACTTGTATGTGGAATATTAAAAGAAAAAAGAAAAATTCATAGAAAGAGATCAGACTTGTGGTTACCAGAGGCAGGGGCTAGGGGGAAAGGGAATTGGAGGAAAGTGGTCAAAAGGTACAAACGTCTATTTATAAGATAAATAAGTATGTACAACATGATGACTAACACTGCTGTATGATATATAGGAAAGATTTTAGAGAGTAAATCCTAAGAGTTCCCATCACAAGAAGAAAATTTTTTTCTTCCTTTCATCTTTTCTTCTTTCTTTTCTTTTTATTGTGTCTATATGGCAAGATGGATGTTAGCTGAATGTATTGTGGTAATCATTTGACAATATATGTAAATCAAACCATCATGCTGTACGCTTTAAACTTATACAGTGATGTAGGTCACATATTTCTCAATAAAACTGGAAAAAAAATAATGATCAACTTAATAGTTGATCAACTAGTCAACACCTAGTTGAAGTATCTTTCAATATCAAGGGAAAATTAACAACATACTAAGATAATGGCAAAACATTTACAAGAGAAACTTATAAATGATGGATTTCGGGAAGAAGAGAAAATGAGCTGCTGTGAAAGGTGGGAAAGGAAGTAAGGAAGAGCCAATCAAGAAAGTAATTAGTATTTTGGTGGTGAACATGATGTAATCTATGCAGAAATAGAAGTATAATGATGTACACCTGAAATTTTTACAATGTTATAAACCAATGTTACTGCAATAAACAAAAAATTAAAAAAAAAAGAAAGTGAGCAATGTGTGTGTAAATCGAAACAAACATTTGCGTATCAAAAAATAATGATAATGGAGTAGCTATATTTATTCCATACAATATAGGCTTTAAGTATTACTAGGGATAAAGAAGGTCATTAACTATTAATAAAAGTTTAGATCATCAGGAATTTATAACAATTCTAAAATTGAATGCACCTAATGGTGTAGTTTCAAAATGGAAAAAAGTCACCACCAAAAGGGGAGATTTTTAATACATAATTTACGGTAATTGAAGACCAAGTACAGAAAAAAAGTATCAACAGAAAAATGGATTTTTTGAGGACAGCAGTGGGGTTATGTGAAACATTGCATCCAAAAATTGGAGGATACACCTTCCTTTCAGGTACATATTAAAAAACAAAAACAAGAAGGAGGTCATATTTCACACATTGGTAAATATCAAATAATTAATATTATACAGGATATATTTTCTGTCGAAAATGAAATTAAGTAAAAATATCATTAAATACCAAAAATATAAAAAAAATACACAACTAGACATTTAGAATATTACCAAAAAAGCAACTTTAACCTCAGTGATGAAAGAAAAAAATGATGTAAATTCAAAAACACCAAATTAATTATTATTTGAACTGAATTATAATTACAAAGCTACTATAAAATCAATATGTGGGATCTAGTGAATATGGCATTTAGAGGGAAATTTGTAATTTAAAGAATTATTTTAGAAAAGAGGAAGACTGAACATGACGGAGTTAAACGTCTAAAATAAAAGTAAGCAAAAACAGAAAAAACAAACCCAGCCACATGAAAGCAGAGGAAATAATTAATAAGCATAAAACGGAGGGTCCAGCTGGGTGGCACAGCAGTTAAGTTCGAGTTGCTCCGCTTCCACGGCCCCACGGTCGCAGGTTCAGATCCCAGTCGAGGACAGATGCACCTCTTATCAAGTCATGCTGTGGCGGCATCCCATGTAAAGTTGAGGAAGATGGGCCCGGATGTCAGCCCAGGGCCAGTCTTCCTCAGCAACAAGAGGATTGGCAACGGATATTAGCTCAGGACTAATCTTCCTCACACACTCACACAAAAAGAATAAAACTGAAATCAAAAATTAATGAGATTAAAACATACTGAGACAATCAATCAAGTCCAAAATTAGCTTGTTGAGGAGAATAATAAAACTGAAAAATTTCTTTGGCAAGACTGATCCCAACTGAGAAAGAGAGAGAGAGGGAAAGAGAAAAAGAACAAATAAATAACATCAAGAATGGAAAGGGAGATACAACTACATATGTGCAACAGGTATGGATTAAAGAAACCTGAATATTTGGACAACTTCATAGCAATAAATATTAAAAATTATATGAAATTGATAAATTGTAAAAAAAATTTAAAACCAACTTAAAATTTCAAAAGTAACCTAAGAAAAGGATAATTTGAACAATCCTCTATCAATTAAAATATTGAGTAACTTGTTAGATATTGTCCCGCAAAGGAAGGCATCAGGCCAAGGCAGACGTTCCGCCCAACATTTACAGACCAGGTAGTTGCAATCTTATACAAACTTTTCCAGACAATAGAAAAAGAGGAAAAATATTTTGTCTCTAGTATACCATAATACCAAATCCAGCATATTATAATCTAAGAAAGAAAATTTCAGATTTATAACACTTCTAAACATAAATGCAAAAATCCAAAACAAACATTAAAAAATCAAATCCAGCAAAATATAAGTTGTGTTTATCTTGAAATGCAAAAGTAGTTCAATGTCAGAAAAACTGTTAACATGATTCACCACATTACATCAATGGAGGCGAATTATATGATTATCCCAATGGACATAGAGAAAGAATTTAATAAAATCTAACCCCTTTCATAATAAACGCTTGCAATAAACCTGGAATAGAAATGAATTTCTTTTATTTAATAAAGATAGTTGTAAAAACTCTAAACTAAGTGATGAAATAAAAAAAATTCTCTTTAAAAAAAATCACAAATCACGATCATTACAAGAATATTTCTTTTAACATTTTCAACAATTTAACAAGTATAGTGGGATGAGAAAAAAATTGGAAAAGAATTAGAAAAGAAGAAATATTATTTGCTCACCTGTAAATTATCCAAATAGAATCCCCAAATCTATATACAAATTATCAGAAATATTAGTTTACCAATTTTGCAAGACATAAAATCAATCTCTTATATACCAGCACTAAATCAATGAAAAATGTAACTTATAAAAGATGTTATTTTCATTAACAACAAAAAATAAATGACTTAGGGATAAAGGAACAAAAAATGGATCACACTTTCATGGAGAACACTTTAAGGCTTCATACAAAGACTTTTTGATGTCTAAATAAATTGCGATATATGCCAAATTTATGAGTAGGAAATATTCATATATTAAAGATGTTAGTTATTATTATTTTGAGCTCTTTGTTCAATGCTGTCCCAAGTAACATTGCAACAGAACATTTCATGGGAACTTACACGATAATTGTGAAATTTATGAGGAAGACAAAATGTGCTAGGAATAAATGTGTCTGGGCTGTCCCATAAAGTAGCTGATAGCTGTGTAAAATTAAAAGTTCAATTTCTCAGTCACACTATAACTACATATCAAGTGCTCAGTAGCCACATATAGCTAGTGGTCACCATATTGTACAGTGCAGAGATAGTACATTTCCATCATCATAGAGAGATCTATTTGATAGCATCAGTCTAGACACTGTTTTAGAAAAGATTAAAGGAGATGGACTGCCTTATCAAAGTTCAATATTTGTTTTAAATTTTTGTTAATTAAGATAGTGTTCTAGTGGTTGAGGGTTAGAAAAATAAGTTAGCGGAATAAAATGTGCTATAGAACCCTGAAATTGCCCAACATATTTTTGGAAACTTAATATTTTAAATTGTTAGCATTTGTCAAATAGATTAATGGTTCCATAAATGCACCTGGAAAAACCAGTTAATCATGCAGAAAAAAGTAAAGTCAGATCTCTACCTCATACCATACACAAAAATAAATTCCAGATGGATGAAAAACTTAAATTTCAATAATTTAAAAAAGAATATTAGAGAATATATTTATGACTTCAAGAAAAGAATTTCTTAAAACACACACATGCAGAAAAATAAATGTTAACTAATAAAGGAAAAATTAATCAGTAAATTATTTATAAAATTAAGAATTTCCGTTCATAGGATCCACAAACTCAGAGAAAATATTTGCTACATATATAATAAAAACAGATTACTGTCTAATATATTTAATGAACTCATCAAAATACAAAAGGATAATAAACCCAATAGAAAATAGACAAAAAAAATGAAGTGAAAAATCTTTGAGGAAGATAAAATATAAGGATAAGAAAACATGTACAACCTCATTATTAAATTCACAACAATAACCATTTTATGCTGATAATTTGAGTTCTTGATTCAATGCTATCCCAAAGGTTAAGTTAACAAGAGATAGATCAGATCTTTATGAAGAAAATTATAAAGACTTCTTGAAAGAATGTTAAATATCTAAATAAATGGAGAGATAATAGCTATGCAATAGATATCATGCATAACTATTGCATAATAAAAAGTGCTGGCAAGCAGGAACCATGGGAACTTTTGTACATTTCTGACAGGAGTGTAAATTTCTATTACTGTGCTATTTTTCATTTGCCACACTGTATCCACTCTCCACTTTTCTCCATCCCTCTCTGAATGCCAAAATGGTGACTTTAATATTCTACATTGAGGGTATTCCTTTCCCCCTCGCTTCCAGTTGGGTTTGGCCAACGGGAGATACCAGCAGAAGATCAGAAGGTGCAAGGGAAGTAGAATCAGAAATTTTATTTCCCTGGATCTCTTCCTGACAGGCCTCAGGGTTTGATCGTGTCCCTCTACTAAGGCCACAGATCCTGTAAGGCAGCTCTCCCCTACAGCCACTGTCTCTAAGTTTTTATAACTGCTCCTTCCCTGCGTCCTTTCCCTTCAGGAGGAGGCTGAGTCATAGCTCCCAGAGGTTCCTAGCCCCTGGATGCTTTGTCTTCTTTTCTCTGCTGACAAGTTTTAAAATATTTATTTATTAAGTTCTTTTCAATTATCCTTATTTAACTGTAACACCTTTTCCTGCTGCTTTAACTGTAACACCTTTTCCTGCTGCTACTTTGATACAACTGTTTTCAAAAACTATTTGGCATTATTCAGAAAAATTAAGATGTTTATTCCCAAAAACTTCACAGGTCATTCTTGGGCGTTATCTGGGCATACTGATACCATGAATAGATTATGGGTGTGCCTGAGATCTTCTCCACTTCAGCCCTCATCTGGGAAGGGCAGGGCTGAGGGCAGCCAGAGCCTATGTGCTAGTTACCTCCTCTTGTGAGTGGAGCCAACTATGTATTCCAGTATGATAGATGAATATTTGTGCTTTATTACATACAGAATTTGCGGAGTCATTTCCCTAGAGAAATTCTTGCATGTAGCAACAGGGGATTGATATGAGAATGTTCACAGCAGCATTGCTTGTAATGGCAACAAACTCAAATAACCTGAATGTCTATCAACAGAGTAAAGGAATAATCTCATAAGCATATAATCTGATGCTTTACAACAGTAGTAATAAATGATATGAATGATACATAGAATGGACCTATAGCATGTTACATGAATCGAAATGGATAAATCTTAGGTCATTTTGAGGAAAGAAGGTTTAAAGATATATACAGTGACTATATAGTTACATAATTCAAACACACGTAAAACTAACCAATATTTTGTTAAATATAGATAAAATGGATAAATTATAAAAAGAAGCAAAGGAACAATAGGTACACAATTCAGGATGAGGATAGTAACCACCTCTAGGTCATTACAGAGAAATACAACCTGGCAGAGGCAAAAAGGGGACTTCTGGTTATTGTAAAATGTAATGTTCTATTTTTTAAGCCAGGTGGTGGGGTCCATGGATGTCCATTTTATTCTTTATCAAGCTCAACATTTACATTGAAAGTTCTCTTCTTTTATATATAGTTTATTATATTATAAAGCATATACATGTTTTGAACATAAAGGACTCTATTAAGCTCTGCATAGGTGCCACTTTTGGAGTATTAAATATATGTAGTTTGGAAATAAAAATAATAACATAGACAAAATTTTTAAAGATATTTTGTTTTTGAGCAGAAATAACCCTAAAGGGATATAAGATTCTAGACACAATCAAGTACTAAAGTCATACACTGATTCATATTTTACCCTTTGCACCTTCTAATGCCATCGAAAATGTAATTGGTATAATTAATGAACAGTCTGATAGGAGAAGCGGTTCCAGCCATAAAAGGAAATGGTTTCATGAACTCCTCTACAGCATCTGAACGGTCTATAAAGTGCTGCTTGCAGAAAGAAGAGGAGAGGATGAACGACCTCTGGCCTTACGTAGTGTTTGTACTTGATTGCTTTATAAAAATTATGCCCTTGAGAAAGGCTTTAGGTAGTCATAAAATCGTAACCAAGCCCAACGAATTCTAAAATTAAAACATAATCCATTCCAGAAGCATAATTAAATTAGTGAAAAACCACAGCTATATAAATCCATACTGGAAGCGGCTTCTGAATACTGATTAAGAGGAATCCTGCTTATAAGAATATTCACCTACTTCAGAATATTACTAGCATAGGTTTCTGATCTCTGCCATAGAAGATAACAATTGCTTCACTTTTTTTTTTTTTTTGGTGAGGAAGATTGGCCCTGAGCTAACATCTGTTGCCAATCCTCCTCTTTTTGCTGAGAAAGATTGTCCCTGTGCTAACATCTGTGGCCATCTTCCTCTGCTTTATATATGGGACGCCGCCACAGCACGGCTTGATGAGCAGTATGCTTAGGATCCAAATTGCCGAAGCGGAGTGCACGAACTTCACCGCTAAGCTACAAGGCCAGCCCCAACAATTGCTTCAGTTTAAGGTGAGGAAGTGCTCATCTAGCTAATGTCTGCCCCTTGGAGATGCGGGACCTGGGGAATATATACACAGAAAGCAAATGGTAGCAAACACAACTGCCATGTCTCAAGGAAGGAAACTACTCATCTTGGCTGTTAAACTTCACTCACTATACATTTTCTGAGATGAAATTGAACTATTGTCCCCCTCCCCACTCTTATGGAAGCTCAGTTTTTAAGAATTAATTATTATCAATGAACATCATTGCTATTAATGCTTCTCTCTTTTGAGAAATAATGACTCCCATTATTGCTCTTCTGTTATCTTGTGTCTAGACTGTGCCTTTTCCTACTTGTGGGACTTTTGACAACCTATTTAACCTCTCCAAGCTTCAGTTTCTTTATCTGGCAAATAATAATGACTAAATTACTGGAATTTTATGGCGGCAAAGAACAGGAATCATTCAATCTTTCTCAAATAAAACTTGTGAACAGATTGAGAAGGGAGATGTTATTATAAAGATACACATCTCACGTGATTCGATGAATATTCAAAAGTACTCAGACACTTAAGTGTCTGTAGATGGATGAATGGATAAAGAAAATGTGGTGTATATATATATGCATATACATATACAATGGAATATTATTTAGTTTTAAAAAATAAGGAAATCCTGCCATTTGCAACAGCGTAGATGAAACTTGAGGGCTTTATGCTAAGTGAAATAAGCCACACAGAGAAAGACAAATACTGCATGGTGTCACTTAGATGTGAAATCTTAAAAAACAACCAAACAAACAAACAGAAAGTGGAAAAGTGGCTGCCCTGGCTGAGGGTGGGGGAAATAGGAAGAGGCTGGTAAGATGTTACAAACTTTTGTTTATAGAATGAATAAAGTCTGAGGATCTAATATATAACATGGTGATAATAGTTGATAACACTGTATTGTATAATTGAAATTTGCTAAGAGAGTAGAACTTAAATATTCTCACCAAAAAAAAAAAAAAAGTAAATCTGTAGGTGATGGATGTGTTAATTAACTCAATGGGGGGGAATCCTTTAACAATGTATACATATATCAAATCATCACATTTTACACTTTAAATATCTTACAATTTTATTTGTCAATTACACCTAAATTACTTTAAAAAAAAAAAATAGAGTATTCAGGGTGGTTAGAAGCCAGTTGGCTCCCGGTACGTCTACACTAAGAGTTAACGGATCTTAGTTTTAACTATTCTGCCTTGCATGTGACTCAGCTTATTTCCACGTCTATGCATTGATTCTGAGGTCTGAGTCTCTCTGAGACCCAATTCCACATTCCTAGGAAGAAAGTCTAATTGGTTCAGCTTGGTCTTAGAAACCAGGAGCATGGGGTCATTTATAACTACTTGACCTCTAGATGTTTAAACCTAAAGGTGGGAGAGAATTTATCCTCGTAGCAGGAGATAACTCATGGACTTGGAAACTTCATGTGGGATTTTGGGTTAGTACTAAACAATTACCTTAGAGCATACAGCATAGCTCAGAAAATGTTTGCTTCTCTCAATCACATGTTAGATTTCACTTAGTGAATTCCCCAGTTTACTCAATAAACATTTATTGCTTCCTGCATTCAGTAGAAGGAATTGGAGTGAGAAGCATTCATTGAGTTGCAAATACTTTGGCCATTTACAATGTAACCTTGCTATTGGGCTCATCTATGGAAGGGTGTTATTGTTACTGTGTATCTTCCTAATAGTAAACATGAGACTCCCTCATAAAATACATTTTTAAAATATAAAGCAATGTTCAAAGTTAGGAGTTACTATTATTCATAACAGATGCTATGAAAAATATGGAATATATTCTATAAAATACAGAAATGAAAATCTCTGAACTTTAAGAAGTAAGTCATAAAGTTGAACTAGAAACTAGGTATTAAGACTCTGTCCAGTGTGTTCCTACTAAACCATGCTTCCTCAGGATGATTAAAAAAACTAATAAAATAATTAAAGAAGACTTGATATATGATATGTAGGGAAAGAAGCATATGTTTTTTTATTTTCTAAATCTCCTTCTTCTTTTTTTTTTTTTTTTTGGTGAAGAAGATCAGCCCTGAGCTAACATCCATGCCAATCCTCCTCTTTTTGCTGAGGAAGACTGGCCCTGGGCTAACATCTGTGCTGACTTTCCTCCACTTTATGTGGGACGCTGCCACAGCATAGCCTGACAAGTGGTGCGTGGGTGTGTGTCCAGGATCTGAACCCTGGGCCGCCAGCAGCAGAGCGTGGGCACTTAACGGCTACACCACGGGGCCAGCCCCTAAATCTCCTTCTAATTAAAGTACATATTGATTAAACACTGAAAACTGCTTTAAAAAAATTGAGACATTTAAAAGCAACACAGAAAGTAAAGGAGTTTAGTGATATACATAAGGGCCCTGAATTATTATTGTGTTCAAGTAAACATTTTCAAGTTGTGTTAACAGTTTTCTAAGCATTCATTGGCCTTTTTTTGTCTATGAGATGAAAATATCAAGAATATCTAGTGGTTTAATGACATAATAGCTTTCATGATTAGAGAGTTCATAATTTGTGGTGAGCAGACTCATAAAAATTGGTATAAGTTATTTAAATTTTCCAAAACTCTAATACATATGGACACAATTATGATGCATATGCTTCCTATATTAGCAAAAAACAGAATATGAAATATTTTATCCAGAAAACTGATTTTTCAATCTCTCAAAAATGAAATACGAAGTATTTTCTTATTACTTAGAAAGTCAAGTAACAATTCAGTTGTTAGGAAGAAAATAAATCTGAGGAAAAAGAAAATAGGAACATACAAGTAAACCAGTAAAATCAGCTAAATAAATCAGTAGCATGTTTTAAATAACTTTTTCAAAACAAAAAAACATTTAACCAAGGGAAGAAAAGATAAATTGTAAAGGTAGCTGGTTATTTATTGTTCATTTGGTTAGTTTTTATTTAACTGTGCCCACCTTTGTGTTAGGCATCGTACTTGATGTTGGTGATGCAAAAATGAATAAGACAAATGTCGTGCCTTCCTCCATTATGATAGCACGGGGAAAGGGAGAAATGATAATTGGTGCTAGTTTGTAAGTGTTTGCTAAGAATTTGAAGGATTCCATATCTTACCTTACAGTGCTGTCGGGGACCTACCCTACAATGTTACACAGAAATGGCAAGGGGAGACATTCTTTCATTGTTCCTTCTCTTAGGGAGAAGGCACTTAATCTTGAACTACTAATATAGAGATGTAGCCATTCCCTTCTATTCCTAGGGGGTTTGTTGTGAATGGCTGTTATGTTTTATTCAATGCTTTATCTCTAACTAGTGAAATAATCCCACGATTGTGTGTTGATACCAGTGTTGATATGGTGAGTTACATAGATTGATTTTTGAATGTTAAACCAACTTGCATTCCTGGGATAAACCCTCCAGGGTCGTGATGTATTACCCTCCTTATATATTGCTGGATTCAATTTGCTAACTTTAAGGATTTTTCTGTCTGTGTCATGAAGGATATTGATCTGTAGTTTTGTTTTTTTTTTTGCAACATCTTTTTCCTGATTTTGTAGGAGAGTAATACTGGCTGTTTAGAGTGGTTTGCAAAGTGTTCCTATATCTTCTATTTTCTTAAAAAGATTGTGCCAAATCGGCACTCATTTGAAAACTTTCCAAAAAAGTCTGGGCCTGGACTTGGCTGTGTGGGGAGGTTTTGAACTAAGAATTTAATGTTTGATTAGATTTAGGATTATTCAGTTTATCTACTACCTCTTAAATAAGCTTTGGTAGTTTGTATCTTATCTTTTAAAGAATCGAGCTATTTTTATCTAAGTTATCAAATTTAGTAGCGTAAGGTTGTTTTCCTAATATTGCCTTGTTGTCTTTTAATGTCTACAGTCATGCACTACCTACTGATGTTTTGGTTAATAACAGACCACATGTGTAACGGTGGTCCCATAAGATTATAATGGAGCTGAAAAATTCCTATTGCCTAGTGATGTCATTGTTGTCACAAAGTCGTAGCACAACGCATTACTCACATGGTTGCGGTAATGTTGGTACCACTTTTATCTTTTATACCGCACTTTTACTGTACCTTTTTTATGTTTATATATATTTAGATACACAAATACTTACCATTGTGTTACAATTGCCTACAGTATTCAGGATAGTAACATGCTGTACAGGTGTACCTCGGAGATAGAGGGAGTTCTGTTCCAGACCACCGTGATAAAGCGAACATCAAAATAAAGCGAATTACACGGAAGTTTTGGTTTCCCAGTGTGTATAAAAGTTATGTTTACACTATACTGTAGTCTAAGTGTGCAATAGCATTATGTCTAAAAAAACAATGTCCATACCTTAATTAAAAAATACTTTATTGCTAGGGCCCATCCGGTGGTGCAAGCGGTTAGGTGCGCGTACTCTGCTGCGGCGGCCTGGCGTGCCCGGGTTGGGATCCCGGGCGCGCACCGATGCACCGTGTGGCAAGCCATGCTGTGGGGGTGTCCCATATAAAGTGGAGGAAGACCAGCATGGATGTTAGCACACAGCCAGTCTTCCTCAGCAAAAAAGAGGAGGATTGGCAGAGGTTAGCTCAGGGCCAAGCTTCCTCACAAAAGAAATAAATAAATACTTTATTGCTAAAAAATGTTTGTCTTCAGAGAGTCATAATCTTTTTCCTGGTGGAGGCTCTTGTAAAAAAGGCAATATCTGTGAAACATAATAAAGTGAAACACAATAAAATGAGGTATGCCTGTACAGGTTTGTAGCCTAGGAGCAACAGATTATACCATATAACCTAGATGTGTATTAGGCAATACCATCTAGGTTTGTGTAAGTACACTCTATGATGGTCACACAGTGACGAAATCACCTATCAATGCATTTCTCAGAATGTGTCCCTGTCATTAAGTGACACATGACTGTGTTTGATCTGTAGTGCTGTATTCTCTCTCATTCCTAATGTAAGTAATATATGACTTCTCTCTTTCATCCATGATCAGTCCTCCTAGAGGTTTATAATTTTATTGATCTTTTCAAAGAACCAGGTTTGATTTTATTGATATCTCTATTTTTTCTCTTTTAAAGTTTATTGATTTCTGCTCGTATTATTTCCTTACTGCTGCTTGTTTTAGGTTTAATTTGTTCTTCTCTTTCTAATTTCTTAACATGAAAGATTAAATCATTGTTTTGAGCCTTTCCTCTTTTCTAACATGCATATTTCATGCTACAAATTTCTCATGAGGCAGTGCTTTAGCTGAGATCCACAAATTTTGATATATTGTAGTTGAGTTCAGTTGCAAATATTTTCTAATTTCCTTTCTGATCTCTTTTTGACCAATGGGTTATTTAGAAGGGGATTAATTCTAAATATTTGTTATATTTCAGATCTCTCTCTGTTACTGATTTCTAGTTTAGTTCCATTTGGTCTGAAATAACACTTTGTATGATATGTAATTATTTTAATTTTTTAAAATTTAGTTTATTGACCAGTATATGGTCTATTTGTGGGAGTATTGTATGTGTGCTTAAAAAGAATATGCATTCTGTTTTTATTTGCTGATTTTTTTCCTACTTGTTCTATCAATAACAAAGAGAGAAAGGTTGAAGTCTCTAACTATACTTATGGATTTGCCTATTTTTCCTTTCAGTTATTTTAGTTTTTTTTAGGTTGTATTTTTGAAGCCTTGTTATTTTTGGGCATAAATATTTAAGATTAATAAATCTTCTTGATGAATTGACCCCTTTCTATTTATATAATGCCCATCTTTCTTCTTGAAAAGTATATTTATTTTAAGACCTACTTTGCTTTATACAAATACATCCATTATAACTTTCTTATGATTAAAATTTGCATTGTTTATTTCTTCCATCCTTTAGTTTTCATCTATATATGTCTTCATATTAAAGTCAGTTTCTCATTGAGAGAATATACTTAGGTCTTGTATTTTTATCCAGTCTGTCAATTAGTGACATTCAGTTGTTGTGTTTTGACTATTTACATTTAATACAATTATTGATATTGTTGGATTTTTAAATCTGCCATCTCACTAGTTTCTTTTTTCTTGTTTCCCACTTCTCTGCCCCTCTTTGGGATTGAACATTTCTTGCTCTCCATTTAACCCATTATTTGTTTATTAGTTTTATTTCTTTTAAAAATATTTTCAGTTATTGCTCTGGTGTTTACAATATGTAACTTTGACTTATCACAGTCTATCTTCAAATAACATTATATGGCTTCATATGTAGTATAAAAATTTTACAGTATGTATTTCAATTTCTACCCTGCCATTCTTTGTGCTTTTTTTGTCATATATTTTATTTCTACATACGTTCCAAAACCCTGTTTTTAGTTCTACTACAAGTAGTCAATTATCTTTTTATATTTACCCTCCATTTTTCTATTTCTTGTGATTTTTATTTCTTTTTGTTGATCCAAATGTTCATCATATATCATACTCCTTCTGTCTGAAGAATTTCCTTTAATAGCTCTTGTAGTTCAGGTCTGCTGGCAATGAATTCTCTTAGCTTTTGTTTGTCTGAAAAAGTCTTATTTTACTTTCATTTTTGAAAAGCCTTTTCATTGGGTAAAGACTTCTGAGTTATATTTATTTTTCTCTCAGTACTTCACAAGTGTCGCTGCAGTCTCTAGCATGCATGGTTTCTGACAAGAAGTCTTTATTTTCTTCAAATATGTTTTCTGCCCCACTTTTTAAGAATTTATGAGAATTTAAGCTTTTTTTCCTCATCTACTTCAATAATGGCTGCCTTCTCCTGCCATGGTCTGCCACATGTGAGACAGTTCATGGTTTCTAACTCTTCCTGAATGAGCTTCTCATTCCCGGGAATTCAGTTTAGCTGACTATCTTGTGAATTTTCTGTGTGATGGGCTCAAGAGCAAGCTGTCATTTTATAGATTATCCAGCTTTCTCTCATTGTTAGGGTGAGAGAGATGTTGTGCTGCAGCTTTTTACAGCCCAACTGTAAGCAAGATTCCAGAAGTTTATGTTTGATGGCTTTTTAAGTATCTATATAAATATAAAGCAAGCATATCTGCTAAGAGTGAAGAGTCTGCTGGTGGTATGGAAAATTTTAAGAGTATAAAAATATTGGGCATAGCTATTGTGGAGAAATGAAAAAAAAAATCCTAATTAGAGAAATATGAAAATTTGTCAGATTAGAGTAAAGATATGTTTGATGCTGGGTATTGTAATTTGCCATGGCACCTCTCTGTACCACTGAAATTTTCTCTAGCATGACTGTGAGGTAAAGTGAAAATAGAGAAAATGAGAGTACTGGAAACAGTGGATTAGTCCAGGTATGAAGGTGTTTTAGTCCAGTTTATAGAATAATCAGGTACAAAAGTTTGAGGATACTGGTTGAACTAATTTAACCAAGGGTAAGCTAGCTAAAGAAGAATTGAAGACATGAAATAGCTGATGATTTGGGAGAAAATACAGCAGACAATCAATGACAGAAATAAAATGTGTTACAAGATCATTAGAGTTTAGGAGGCATAGGAACTGGGGGACTAATATTAGATGAGTTCTCCGTGTAGCTTATGTCTACCAGCTTGATGGCAAAACATGGAACTGTCGGGGGAAGAGGGAGAATCTCCCTCTGCCCTTTCCCTTAAGGTTCTTCTGGCTGGCCAAATAATCAACAAGACAGGTTAGCAGGAGAAAATAATACCAAGTTTAATAACATGTATACATGGGAGAAAGCAGGGACACTGTGTTTCTCAACACAATAGCAGAAATTCTCGTCTTAAATATCATTTTCAGCCAATGACAAAGGAGGATTTTGGGGGTGGGGGAGTCAGTTACAGGAGATTACCGCTAAAGCACAGTAAACAAGAGTAAGGTTTATTATACAGCCCCAAGGCCTCATCTTCCACATTGATAAGTTACTAGAAATGAGCTCACCCCCCCTTTTTCTCAATACAGAGAGGGAGATACTTTTACAAATGGAGACTTCCCTTGTAAATGATTGTCTGACAACTCCTCGCAGGGCCATCCAAAGAATGTGGCCAGAGAGACAGGACTCCCGATAAGATGGGCTTGTTGGTGCCTTTTCTATTGTAACCTCTATCCTAAATTATCTTTTATAGCAGTCATGATAATAACCCCTTCCTAAAACAGATTTTTTGGTTTTAAATTCTTTAGGCAGTTTGGGAGGGGAAACTCAAATATTTTTCTTGAGCTCTCTGAGTCCTTATTGTCTTCAGCTCGAAATAATCCGCATACCAGAGTGGTGCTTCCTGGGGCAGCTTGCCCTGAGCACTATCAGAACACGGAGAAAGAATATGATACAAGCGATAAACTCCTCAGTGAATGAGAGCCAGTGACAAGGAGGTACTATACACAAAAACGTATTTGGAGGGACATGGAAAAGTAGTGGTCTGGAAGTGGCTTGGGAGGATGAAAGACACATATGCATGTCCTAAAAATGAGTTATGTGAAAAGTGTCAGAATTAGTCACATACATTGTGCTTCAATGCAAAAAGGTGGAAGAAACATTCAGTGAAGAGATTGAGGATTCCAGAGTGATCAGTAGAAAGTTTTGGTAGGGAGGACAGTAACCGATATTTGAGTCAGAGAAGAAAAAACACACAGAATAGGATAAGAATGAATGAAAGAGCTTATGTATTTGTTACAACCAAAGACCATAATGATGAGAGAAAGTGTAAGTAGTTTAGCAAGTTGTAAGTAGTTTTCTCAAAAAGTTTGTCATTGTATTCCCTTGTACATGAGAGTCACATCCAACCTAGTCATAGATCTCAATTGTTCTGAATGGTATTTGCTACAAATGAAGTCATTACCCACAGAAAGCAGCAACATCAATTAATTCGTCATCAGGAATAACCTCATATTGAAAGCAGCACCAGCATCTTGTATTTGTGGGAAAATTTCCCTTCACTTCAAGGAGGTCATTGTGGCTTTTTATACACTATCCAGGTAATAGAGAAAAGTGAAGTTTTCCTGGTCTAGAAGCCCATTCTCTTTCTAGAAGAGGACTTAGCATATTTTAGCTTTAATTTTAGAATTTTTTGATAACTAATGCTAAATATTAGAAGATTGTATTATTTCTTTTTATTTTACATTTTCAGATCACATATTTGTCTTTACTATACTCTAATCCTCACTCCCGTTAATTTTCAAAGATAACTTGTTTTTTTTTTGTATTATCTGAAAAACTTCTCCAATTCATGTAGTTCCAATGGTTCCAATAAATAGTCCAATATTTATTTCAATCAAGTCTTAACTTTCTTATATATGCCAAATTCTAGTCAATATATATGTGATTAAATTTGATTTCTGAGACTCTGGATAATTTGTAGAGACACCTGGGCCTATCTGCTCACATCACTTCTACCACCACCAAATGATAATGTGGCCTTCATGATATTCAGCATGGCTCAAGAACATGGAAGGTTTCAGATATCTGTAAATACCCAACATTAAGGTCATAAATTAGTGGTGTATCTTTCTGAATGGTGTGCTAGCCTTACATGTAATAAAGATGTGGCACAGCAATCAATGAGCTGCTCAGATCTGGCAAGATTCTACTTCACAGAAATAATGTCACTGCCATTAAGAATTCTGAGAACCAGGCGTCAATTCTCCCAGACACGGTTCATGGATTCAGTAAAATATCAGTCAAAATCCAAAGGATTTCTTGTGAAAATAAGATAATTCTAAAGTTTTTAGGAAATGAAGACTAACCAAGGCAATTTTGAAGACAAAAGAGAATGGACTTACCCAACCCAACAGCAAGATTTGTTGTAAAGCTACTATATTAAAATAGTCCTGGAAAGATAAGTAGAATAATGGATTAGAATAGTGAATTTAGAAACAGACCTATGTATAACTAGACATTTGATACATGATAAAAGTGGAATTGCAGAGCAGTGGAAATAGGAAGACCATTTCAATAGACGGTTCTGTGTCAATTGGATACCATTATTGAAAAACACAAACAGGAAATAACTCCTACTTTACCAGATACAGAAAAATCAAGTACAGATTTATTATGGATTTAAATTATAATAGAACAAAAAAATTTCATGGATTGGAAGAATTAATACTGTTAAAATGTTCATACTAGCCAAAGCAATCTGCAGATTTGATGTGATCTCTATCAAAATTCCAATGGCATTTTTCACAGAAATAGAAAAAAATAATTCTAAAAAGTGATATAGAGAAATGTTTACATAACTTTGAGGTAGGAAAATTTTATTCTTCAAAATAGTTAATTATTACCCATAAAAGACTATAACTTTAAATTTATTATACTTAAGAACATCTGAATATCAAAAGTATTCAGTCTGCTGAAAATATCCCTGAGAAAAGCAACCAATGGCATGATCATTGAAACAAAGGGTTGTTGTTCAGAAGCCTGAGAGCAGGGAGAAATGAGAATGGAAAAGCCAGCCACAGACCTGGAGAAGATATTTCAACATGTATAACTTACAAAAGGCTTGTACTCAGAAATAAAAATACAAACTCCTACAATTCGGTAAGAGAAAGAACACCGGTAGAAATACGTGAATAGATTTGAATAGGTGTTTCCCAATGAAGATATCCAAAAGGCAATATACATATGAAAAAAGGTTCAAGCCCATTAGTAATTACAGAAATGCAAATTAAAATCAAGATGAGTACTTCTACACACCCACCAGAAAGATTAAAATTAAAAAACATTCAAATCAAGTGGTAAAAGCTTGAAGCAAGGACACGAGTATAAATTTATAAATCTACTTTAGAAACTGCTTGGTTATTATCAACTAATTTTCAAAATATGTGTGGGAGATCAAAATTGGCCACCCTGAAATATATCTCTTTACCTTGACTATTTTCTCTGACAGACATTTGACCTCCTCCAAACCTCCTAAGGAATTTAACATAAAAGATCTGTTCCAGGAAGGAGTTACTGTTATCTGATGGCTGTAATATAATGTAAAATAGAAGTTACAATAGGAAAGGCACCAACAAGCCCCTCTTATCAAAAATTCTGTCTCTTCCTGGCCACATTCTCTAGGTGGCCCTGCAAGGAGTTGCCAGACAAACATTTACATTTATAAGGGAAATCTCCATTTGTAAAAGTATCTCCCTCTCTGGGGGAATGGGGGGACGGCCTCTCTAGAAACTTATCAGTGTGGAAGATAAGGCCTTAAATCTACATACCCTTGATTACTGTGATTTCCATCTCCCACCCACCCCCAATATCCTCCTTTGTCTTTAGCTGAAGATAGTATTTAAGATGAGAATCTCTGCTATTGTGTTGAGAAACTCAGTGTCCCTGATTTCTCCCATGTATACATGTTATTAAACTTCGTATTATTTTCTCCTGCTAACCTGTCTGTTAATTATTTGGCCAGCCATAAGAACCTTAAGGCAAAGGGCAGAAAGGGATTCTCCCTCTTCCCCCTTCCTGAGGACCTGGAATTTCACTCCCACTTATGTGTCCAACATAAATGTGTACATACAAGCCCAAAAGACATGTACAACATTGTTTTTAGTTGGCAGCATCTTATGAAATTGCCAAAATTAGAGACAATGAAACATTTCTTAACTAGAACAGATAAATAAATTATAGTATATTTATATAACATGATATCAATCAGCAAAGAAAATGAATAAACTTCTGCAACATGCAGTAACATGGATAAATCTCACCATGATGTAGGATGAAAGAAGTCAACTACAAAAAAAGAAGAGGAAAATAGAAAAGAAGGAAAGAAGGGTGGAAGGAAGGAAGAAAGGAAGGAAAGAAGGATGAAAAGAGGGAAGGAAGAAAGGAAAGAAGGAAAGAAAGAGGAAAATAGATACTGTATGATTCCACATGTGTAAATTTCAAAATTGGCAAAACTAGTCTATGCTCGTAGTTACTTTTGGGGAGGAAGGAGTTAAGGAGAAATAAAAGAGACTTTGGGGATGCTAGTCATGTTCTATTTCTTGCCTTGGGTGGGGATTACACAGGTGTGTTTATTATAAAATAATCCATCCATCTACAAACTCATTTTGCAAACTTTTCCTGATATTATCTTTCAATAAAAGTTTAACTTAAAATATTCATTTCAGAATCGTAAGCTAAACTCAAATACATGAAAGTCAGGGTTTAACTTCTGGAGAGCCATATATTACCTAATCACTAATTATCCACTTCCTTTAAACATAGCTTAGATGTTTATTGCTTAGCTTTCAGCAATAGTTTTAATTTTGTTCTTTTCTCTCCTGATTGAATGTAGACTCAACTGGTTTCAGTCCAATACACAACTCAGTAAGCCTAAAGATCCTCTGTTCTCAGCATACCTGCTGATTAACAACTCCTTTCAATATTATGAAGTTTGTGATATCTTTTTTCCCCCAGTAACACTATTTTTATTAATTTCTACATAATTATAAAAGTACAATAGAATATTTTAATATTATACAAACCCAGCTATAGATAATGCCACTGATGAATCTGTATCGGTCATTGGCAGACTGCACCAATATACAAGAATACAAAATTTCCATGTCTTAGCTGATACATCAAATTTTGCATATAAAAGTTATTATAATGATTAAATGTGTAACTTATAATAGTGTGAGGTATTCAAAAGCACAATATGTTAAAATTAAGGACCTCTAGTATATTGTAAGTTATTTTATAATAAATTTTATTTCGAATATCTACATGTACTATTTCTCTGACCCATCGCTTGGTCTATAGACATACTATTTGTATATTTTGTTCAAATAAACTTTAAAAAATAGAATTTTCTCTGGCCATAATGAATAAGTGTTATTCCTGAAACACAAAGAATATTGAGCTGTTTTTAGTTCTTTTTCCCCTTCCCTCAAATTACTACAAATTAATACCTTCTGTTTTCCTAAATTTAGAGTACCATGACCATTTAAACAAAACTAGACATGTTACCATGTTTCTCAATATTTTAATCTCCAAACAGGAGGAGTAGGTTTATAAATTGTTTTGAACAATGCATGATCCATAGCATTCCTCTGTAAGTATTTGTTAAAATAAAATAAAACATGATATAAGTAAGATAAAATCCACCTTGATATGGTAACATTGTAAGTTGGTTTTAGGCTCTGTGGGCCTGGTAAATGTTAAAGCTGACTCTCTCTTTCATGGGTTTCTTGGGCTTTTCATTTTGTTAATGCTGTTTTGACCATTAGGATTTTTTCTGTAGTCATTTATTTTCATCTCTTTCATTTCGGTTTCTTCTTTTAGTTTTATATTTTAAAAAGTCGTTATATCTCCTTTTCCCCCCACACACATATCCATTTAGAGTAAATATTTATTACTTTGTAATTTTAGGTTTGAGTTTTTTCTGTTTACATTTTTCTTGGTGTCTGTGATGAGATGGGCCAGGAAATTTTTTGACTTTTACCTAACAAATTGTTCCAGCAATTTTTTTTGCATGCCTTCCTTCCACCCTTCTTTTTCTTTCTTTCTGTTTTTTTTTTTTCAGGGAGATTGGCCCTGAGCTAACATCTGTTGCCAATCTTCCTCCTTTTTTTTCCCCTTTTTTCTCCCCGAAGCCCCAGTAGGTAGTTTTATGTCATAGTTGTACATCCTTCTAGTTGCTCTATGTGGGACGCTGCCTCCTCAAGGCTTGATGAGCAATGCGTAGGTCCACACCCAGGATCCAAACCTGCAAACCCTGGGCCACTGAAGCAGAGCACATGAACTTAACTGCTATGCCACTGGGCTGGCCCCCCTTCCACCCTTATTTTGAAATCCCACATTTACATAAATACAGATACTTCTTTCTGCCTTTAGGATTTTGGATCTATTTCCACTGATCTCTTTATTTCTGCACAAGAACTATACTAACTTTAATTATTTTTGCTCTGAATTAAATTTTAATATTCTCCTTTACTTTCTGTAGTATTCAAAACCATCTGAACTATTTTTCCACCTATTTTTTGATGATTTTGAGAATCATCTGATCTGGGCCTTATAGGATGAGTAGGAGTGACCAGATGAAGATGGCAACATTCACATCAGGCACAGGGAGCTTCAGTGCAAAAGCACCAATGAAAGAGACCATGGAACTTTCTGTGAACTGCAAATGGTACAGTATGTTTGGACTGAATAATTTAACAAGGTGAGAGGCACAAGGTGGTACTGGATAGATGATCAGGTGCAAGTCATATAAAAATTTGTACAGATTTTATTCTGAAGATAATAAAAGGTTTTAAGCTGGAAAGAGATATGAACAGATGAGTATTTTTAGAAATATCACCTTGAAAATATCAGAAAATGAATCAAGAGCAATGGAGACTGAGATGCTGCTGTAATCCACAAAAGAAATGATAAAGGCCTGAACTAAGGCTGTGGGGTTGGAGAGGGGAGTATAGAAGATTCAAGAAAGTGCAAGAAGAAGATGACTCAGGAGGTAGAAAAGATATGCTTTTATTAACAATTGTAGTCAAAGTTGAGAGGGGCAAAGACCAAAAGAGTGAAGAATCGCTTCCAAGTTTCCGTCTTGAGATAATGGGGAGAGAGGTGTGCTTATTAACCTAGAGACTGTCGACAGAGGTACATAGTTGAAGAGAAATTTTGAATTGAAGACATCCAGTGGAATATGACCAATAGTTAGTTGTAAATGTATGTCAGGTGCTCATGAGAATTATTGAGAGTGGTGATCTACATTTAGAGGTTATTCCATGTAAATTGAGATCTTCGGATTAGATAAGATTACTCTGAGAAAGTAGGAAAAAGTGACCAAAAGGCTGAAGATGAAATCACAAAACCAGCCACATTTAAAGAGTAATTGGCAGAAGAATCATGAATAAAGGCAATGAGGAGAATGAGAGTCAGCAGTCAGAGAAGCATGAAGAATAGTAAGCAAAGAAGTGCCCTGGAAGACGTGGATCATGTTTCAAGGAGTAAAAGACAGTCACACTTTCAAATGCTGCAGAGGACAAATGAGGTAAGAAATATATCTACTGGATACCACATCTAGGACTTCATTGCCAACTTTTGAGAGAAGAACTTCAGAGAAATGAGGGAAGGAGAGGAGGTCACAATGTTTTGGAGAGAATGGATATAATTCCAATCAACTAGTTGTTCACTCTTGCAATGTATATTTTTGTGAGGACTACTACATAATAAGCACTACATGCTGTGCTGGGCGTGGGCAGGTAGCAGTGAACAAATCAAATTCTCTGGCCTCCTGGAGCCTACCTTCTCCCTTGGGAAGAGATAAAACATAAAGAAACAATAAAGAGATAAAACAAATAAAAACAGAGAAGGCTTCACTACAGAGGTGTTTAAGGAGAGAGCTGAATGAAGTGAAGGGGGAAGCACTGTGACAAAGAGCTTTGTGGGAAGAGGTTACAACTCAGTGGCTCCCAGCCAGACCCGTGTTTAGTGGGACTGAGGAATAACTTAGAGCCCAGGGTGGCTGAAGGGGAGGGGGGAGAGGGAAGCGTGTGAGAAGAGGAGGAATGTGAGGCAGAAAAGAGCGGGGTCACGTGGAGCCTCGAATAGAATTTGGTAGAGAACTTGGAACGCATTGTAAGTATGTTGGGTAGATTTCGGAAAATTTCGAATAGATGAGTATACTGATCTGACATATTTTAAAAGAATCATTCTATTGCTCTTTGGAGAACAAATTGTGGAAGCAATGAAATAGAGCAATGGTAAAATTCTTGTACAAGTAGCTTAGTAGAAGAAAGGGAATAGATTAAATGATAGCTAGATTGCAATGAAGGGAAGAGAGAGGGATTCTGAACATGAGAGACTTGAGTATATGTTACATAGTCCAGAGAAGGAGGCGAGAGAGGTGAAGATATGGCTAAGAAAGTGTGATTCATGCAGGAAAGTTTTAAGGTGAAAGAAGGATTAGATTTGGGCCAAAAGAAGGATAACTCTTCCACTGAATTAGAAAAACAGGAAAAAAACGGAAGCCAACATAGCTAATTTTGTACTGGACTCTCAAGAAGTTCAAAAAGTCTTTGTCTATTGTCCTCTATTTTCTTCATAAAAAGGCAGGAATCGATTTTGGAAAATGAAAAAACTGAGATTGGAGACTCACTGAACTATTGTCAAGCAGTATTAAGGCCCAGCTGAAAATGGAGGTAATGTATGTCATGACAGAAGGAAAAACTTCTCATCTGGTGTAATTACTTACTGCCATGTGTTTCTATCCTTACACCGGGCCTTAAAATATTTCCCTGACATTAAACAAGTCTGATAGGCATGCTCACAACACACTGTGTATCGGTCATACTATCACTTTCAGTTAATTTTATTTACTTCCCTAAAACATGATTTATTTAAAAGATTGTCTTAATGGGACAATGCTAATAATTATTAGATAAATATTTCACATCTGTCACAGAAAAAAATGTTATTTATAAAAAAGGAAAGATAAATGCCATATCTTGAGATATCATGTCAAATCTCGTAACAGAAAACATTTTCATAAAAAGTCTCATTGTACACAACCTGTTGCTAATAAATTGCAGTGAATGCCTGAATTTTATCTATATTACCATGGGCACTTAAGGACTAAATATAAATGTTTCATTGCAGGTAAGGGCATTAAAGTTACACATTGAATGTCTGACAGATAGCCAGAAATAATCCCAAGATATCTACTCTTCAAGAGTCATAGTTCAAACAATAAACATACTGGGCAGTGTTCTCATTTTAGGAAAAAAAATATTTTTCCACATTTATTCTACTACATTAGAATTTTCTCAGAAAAAGATATTGCATTATAAAATTTAATGGAATAATGGAGAAAGATCTGACCTTTGAGTGAAATACATTTTATTATAATAATATTTTATGCTTAGGATATATTTTATTTCAAAGAGCTTAGAAGGCAAGTATATAAGCAAATATATAACTTAATTATTCCTAAATATATTCTTTTACTTTTTGCAATATTAACTGAATTAGCTTAGTGTAGAAATTATTATTGATTGGGTACCTAGCTATGTATCACTCAACTTTAGAAATATTTTTTCCAAATTTCCATCAACTAAACAAATGCCATTAGCATGAAGAGTTCAGGGACTTTCACACTCCCAGATCATTTGATCTGTTTCGCTGGCATGCACTTAAGCTTACACGTAAAGCAGGGGTGGTGCCTTCTTCCTAGAAAGAATAAAATGATTCATGATAAAGATATAATGCAAATGCAGCATTTCATTTCATAAAAATATCAATGCAGACAGGCCCTGAGGGTTACAGATATCATGTTCCAGAATACGCTATGTAAATTAAAGTTTGGATTACATAGTTTGCTCTATGTATTTTCCCATTGTCCTCAGTCATACTCCTACAGCTTTGGCAGCATGTGAGAAACTGAGATCACTCTAATACCAGTGAGAATATGCCTTCTAGATGTTCAAGACTAGGATTAATTGCTAATGTAATAAATAAAAAGGGATGCCTCAGGCCTTGGGAAGCCAGATTAGCTCTCTCAGACTCCAGGGAATAACATATGAAAAGGAAACCCAAAAATGTGTTTCACACTGATTGTTTTCAATGGTCTACCTACGACAGTATGGGTAAGTGTATCCCACCTGGGGCCATCTGCACACTATCTTCCCCCAAAATGTAACACACCAAAGTGTGTACAAGTGTGTAAATAAAGGAAATGCAGAGGGCTCTGTAGTCTCTGTGTACACACGGTGATTTGGGAATGAAGGGGTCGGGATGGTAGGAATTATCCTGTGTGGCCATTATGTTCTTCAGACTGACTCTTGCATCGTTCTCTGTTTGCCAACTCAGAAATTCCACCAAGGTTTTGGCACAGCAACTTTGGAACCCTAATTTATCCCTTCTCCCTACAAATTGACCATTTGCAGCTACCCCGCACTCTTCTCGTTAAGAAGAGCATTAAATAGGTTTTACATTTTTTCAGAAATTACACTATTGAACATTACGGGAATCTAAAGAAAATCTGCAGCTCTATTCTACCAACCGTTGAATCCTCTGCCCAGAGGAAGGAGATGACCACAGAACACTAGGTCATATTTCTCTACACCTGGCCCCCAAACTTGACAAACACAGTGACTGAAAAATCTCAGTGGAGCATCTATCTCTGTTATTTACAAGAATTTTTTAATATCGTGTTTTAAACTTTACCATTTAACTATAAAAGTTTAAGGGGTGCCTAGGAAATATTAACAATGACATTTATTTTAAAATTTTATTCCTAACATATTTCCATTTATTATAATATTTCCTTATAATGTAGTTCCCAACTTCTATAAATATAGCAATAAATCTTGAATATTGATTTAATGATTAATTTGTTTCATATGGAAATGGAGAAAACTATGTGTTAAGATTGAAGAATCTTTCTTCCTTCCTTCCTCCCTCCCTTCCCTCCTTACCTCCCTTCCCTCCCTGCCTCCCTTCTTTCTTTCGTTCTCTTTGTTCCTTTGTTTCTTTCTCTCTCTCTTTCCTCCCTTCCTTCCTTCCTCCTTCTTCCCTCCCTCCCTCCCTCTCTCTCTTTCTTTCCTTCCTTTCTTCCTTCCTTCTTTCTTTCCTTCCTCCTTTCTCTCTCCTTCCTTCCTTCCTTCCTTCCTATTTTTCAGTCTTTCCTTTTTTCCTCCCCCTTCTCTTTCCTTACTTCATTTCTTCCTTTCTATCAGAGCTACCAAAAAGATCGAGTAACTTTTCAGACACAATATAGTCCTGCAGAGCCCACGTAACACTGAGGAATCCCCATCAGTCACCTAATTCACAATTTAGTACAGTATCGCCATTCTGTCTACTTGGAAATTTGCTGAAAAGTAATGCACACACTAGTTGTATAAATGTTCATGTCATTTAAAAAAATGTAGAAATGGCCGTAAAAATCTACTCTCTCTTGTTAGGTTTCAGGGTCAGGTTATCAATTTTAAACACTCTAAGTAATGATTATCACTCCCCCATCTCCCTGCTGCCATTGTGATCCAAAATAAATATAATGTGAAACTATAAAATAAGAGGAGAGAAGTCATCCAGGTTCAAATTTTTCTCATGATGACTATTTTGATGTTCTTTGTATTTTGGATATATAAGTTTCTTCAACAAATGTCTAGTTTTTGTAATGGTTACCCTTGCATTGCCGGGGCCCTAAAGCATGTGTTGAGTCTATCTGCTGGGTTATCTAACATGGTTAACATTCTTTCAACATCATCGGTCTCTAGGGGAAGAGTTGGTTTATACTTATGATTCTCTTCCTCCTCCCATATAAACCACTTCTTCAATGCTCAGAATTATCTTTTGTGAGTTTATGATGTATCTGTAGACCAATCAGCACATGTTTATTAAACATACAATAAGGGAAACCCGTTGTAATAGCTGCTACATGCAGAACAACAACAAAAAAAGGTAAAAAAAAATCCCTTTTTCCTCAGATTTTTTTTAATTAAGTTACTGAAATGATGACAGCACATGAGAAAATTAAGCATATTGCTAACCATTCAGGGACGAATAATCCAGGTGAGAAATGAATAATAACGGCTTAAAAAGAGGATAAAACTCATTCTGGATTCTGTTTCTCATGGATAAATTCATCTTGAAACATAATTAAGGTATTTTATAGGCAAAGAAAAATGGGCCAAATGTTCACAGTATCTAAAAAGTATGGGCAAAGAGAATGCATAAATCATATTTGAAGGCTGGTAAATGGTTGGGTGAAGTGAAGGCTTTTAGTAGGTGAGTAGTGGGAGATAAGTATATTAAATAGGTCGGTTCACATTATAAAGGGCCTCAAGTACACTGCCAAGGAATTTGATATAAATGAGGAACCACCAAAGGCTTTTAGCAAGAGAGTGACATGATTGAAGTAGTGTTTCCAGATTGGCTTGGCAGCAATGTGTAGTGCATATTGGAGTAAGGAGATTGGGCTACTGTACCATCCTCATTATTTAGCATTCTCTATATTATAAAGTTTTGGAACAAATCAAAATCTCCCTTTAGATACCACTTGATAGTGTGAGAGCTCCCTATCTCATCTAGCATAGCTTTATACTTCTCAACAACATGAACTCCTCTTGACAGCAGATGTCAGATCAGGAAGCTTTCCCCAAAGCTATTCCACATGTTCACGACACACCCATCTCTGAATGAGCTAGCCACACCCAGAACACTAGACATGATGCTTATCCAAGAATAGAGTTTGGAAGTTTCAAGCTGTTTCCCTTTTGAACTTAACCCTTGAGTTATATGAAGATGTCTTTGATTTATAAGATTTCATACTATGACTGGTTCCTTTCTGGAGTCAGTAGAAGGCCCAATGCTCATTTTCCCCAAGGTTCTTAAAGGATATTGTTTTCTGCTATGTATTATCATAGAAGTCAGTCACTTTATCAAATTCATTCCATCTGGCTTTTAATTCATCTTTAATGGATAAAGAACAATTAAAGCTGCTATTCTTCTCTCAATTATGTTGTCTATAATTTTAAGAAGATTCTAGCCTTCTAAGACTTCATGGACTCACTGAATGATGTTACTTAGTGTAGTGGATGCTGTTAACAGCTCTCCAAAATTTCCTCTTCCTCCTAGGGACTCAATTCCACCTATTTTCAAGTCTGCCTTGAAGTTAGATGTTGTCATGGAACTGGGTTGAAACCAATAAAATGTGATCAGAAGTAATAAGTGCGATTTGAGCCTAGCCCTTAAAATTCTAATGTGTACTGGTCATGTTCTTTACCCCTGTGGCAGGCAAAGCTGGAATGGAGATAATCTCTAGGTTACTTCCTAAGTCATATATAGAGGATAACAGAATTTTTGTTAACCCAGATCCCTAACGACTCCCAAGAGACAGATAATCCCACTGATGTGTCCACCTATCCGCTACTGGTACATGAGTCAGAAATCAACTTCTATTGTCATAGAAGTTATTCTATTCTGTTCTAGTCTAGTCTATCCTATCCTATTCTATTCTATTGTTTATTGGACAATTATAAATTTTGAAACTATTTGTTATATGGCAGTTAGTCTAACATAACTATACAGAACCAACATTTGCTTTGTTCTACTATGAAAAACAAAAATGGTTTTAAAAAGACGTAAATTCATGGAAAGTTAATTTTTAATAATAAATTTTGTGGTCAGCAAAGCTTAAAAACCATAGAAATTAAAGCTAGTTCTGGTTACATGATTTAAACATTTGGCATATATACAACATAATTGGGCATATTTAGATGACTAATCGCTGTCAAGGATTCTTAATTAGTTAGTGTGTTTGGTTAAAAATAACTTTTTAAAATATGTATGTATCATCAACACCATTTTTATAGTTCTTTTCAATATATTTTCTGGAACCTAAGTAAATTCCAGGAGTGAAGAATTTCTTACCGTATTTAAACTCAAAAATATTTTGAAGAAACTTTCTTAATCATGGTTTTCAAATATATTTTTATATATGAACTGATATATACCACCTGGCTATATCAGTTAGTTAACCAGGATTGCTTCAAATATGGAAGGAACATGTCGTGTGTGTCACATAGTTACTTAATTAGTAAGTACCCTTTTTAAATCTATTAAAAAGGAAAACGTCCAAAATGTTGAATGAATGGTTAGGACTGGAGTAGATTTCAGAGCTGCCTCTACCTCTTCAAATGTTAAGGTAAAAATGTCAATAGTGTTACACAATGATGCTCCATTCACAATTTCAGTCATTAAATTTCATTAAGTATCTATTTGGTAACTATCTCATAGCTCTTTATTTTCATCTGGTAGTGCTTTAATGGTTTTGAACACATCCATTTTCTCTCTCGCCTTTTCTTTCTTCTGTGTACAGGTGATGAACATAGTATAGAGTGGATCTTTTGTTTTGAGAGAGAGCAGATGTTCGTAGGGTCTTTGATAACTGGAATCTAATAATATCTTTTCTAAGGCATTTTATATCGCTAAAAAAAAAGGTTAGAGCTAGCCTCACTTAAGTTGGCTTTTTGTTGTTGCTGGTGGATTTTTTGTTTTGTTTTTTTTTTTTTGGTTGATATTTAGAGATTGCAGATGATGAATTCAGTGATCTGCCATATTTTAGGATCCTGACTTTGAGGCACAAGTTCAATGTGTAAAGTAACATTCTGAAATAGTTACCAATTAAAGTTTTAACGTTAATTATAAATGCAATAATAGTATCAACATATACTTGTTTCTAAGATTTTAATAATAAACTCTACTGAAATATTTATTTATTTACTTATTTGGATTGACCTTTATCTCCAGGATTTTAGTATGACTTCCCCAGCATTTATTTCATCTCACGTGAGAAATGTTTCACATAACATTTCTTAGGGAATTTTTAAATTTCTTGCTGTGACATCTTCTTTGTACTAATATTGATTATGCAAATGATCCAATTAAATTTAAATAACAGCTGTATTCTAATTTCTTACATGTTGTTGAAGACACATCTGTAATACACTGTTCAAAATACATTGCCAAACTCTAACAGTGAAGTCATCTCAAATGTGACATGTGATACTCCTATTCTCGTCACTTGCATCATTTTAATGGATTCTTTATACCGTATCATCAGTATCGAATCTAAACCACTTGTTGATATTTGATTCTAAAGCATTAAAAAAAAATGTGATCACAGCTAAGCAATGAATCATTCAGTCACTGCTGTGATTCCAGGGTTCAGTCCTCAACAATAGAAATGTAATTGTTCTTCCTCAGCCCAGTATTCCTGATAATAAATATGAATTCCCTATTTCTTCCTTCTTTTTCATCCATTGTTCAGTATCGTCGTTAAAAAAAAAGGAGAAAGGCCGGGCCAGTGGTGTAATGGTTAAGTTTGAGCACTCTGCTTTGGTGGCCCACGGTTCACAGGTTCAGATCCCGGGCGTGGACTGATGCACTGCTTGTCAAGCCATGCTGCAGCAGCATCCTATATGACGTAGAGGAAGATGGGCACAGATGTTAGCCGAGGGTCAGTCTTCCTCAGCAAAAAGAAGAGGATTGGCCACGGATGTTAGCTTATGGCTAATCTTCCTCAAAAAAAAAAATAAAAAAGAAGAAGAAAATGCAAAAACATTTTAATTCTCTGTCGAAGTTTTATGCTAGTAGAGAGATTTTAGATGACAAGATGGAATAAAATCATCATAGAAGAACATAAAATATTTTTGCAATCAAACAGATGCATTATTTTGAATATTATTATTTCTACTAACAATTCAAATAAATCATGTAGATTAGGTACTATAAAAAAATTAACTGGTATCTTTTCAAATTAGTGTTTTCATGTTCTTTGGATAAATATCCAGTAGTGGGATAGTTGGATCATATGGTATTTCTATTTTTAATTTTTTGAGGAATCTCCATACTGTTTTCCATAGTGTCTGCACCAGTTTATATTCCCACCAGCAGTATGTGAGAGGTGTCTTTTCTCCACATCCTCTCCAACACATGTTATTTCTTGTCTTTTTAATAATAGCCATTCTGACGGGTATGGGGTGACGTCTTATTGTGGTTTTGATTTGCATTTTCCTAATGATTAGTGATGTTGAACATCTTTTCATGTGCCTGTTGGCCATCTATATATCTTCTTTGGAAAAATATCTGTTCAGATCCTTTGCCCATTTTTTGATTGGATTCTTTGTTTTTTGTTGTTGAGTTGTATTAGTTCTCTATATATTTTGGATGTTAACCCCTTATAGGATATATGATTTGCAAACAGCTCCTCCCAATTAGTAGGTTTCCTTTTCATTTTGTTGATGATTTCCTTTGCCGTGCAGAAGGTTTTTAGTTTGATGTAGTCCCATATATGCACTCTTATGTTCAGTGAAGCATTATTCACAATAGCTCAGACTTGGAAACAACCTAAGTGCCCATCAATAGATAAATGGATAAAGAAGATGTAGTATACATATATATATCGATATATATATACAGGTAATAATCATAGAAAAAGATAAAATCTTGACATTTGCAACAACATGGATGGACCTTGAGGGTATTATGCTAAGCGAAATAAGTCAGAAGGAGAAAGTCAAACACCATATGATTTCACTTATACGTGGAAGACAAACAAACAAACACATAGATACAGAGAACAGACTGGTGGTTACCAGAGGGGAATCGGGGTGGAGAGGAGGGTGAAAGGGGTAAAGAGACACATGTATGGTGATGATGGCAACTAGACTTTTGCTGGTGAACACAATGTAGTCTACACAGCAGTCAAAATATAATGATGTACACCTAAAATTTACATAATGTTATAAACCAATGTGACCTCAATAAAAATTAAAAAATAATAAGTAAATAAAAATAAATTAACTAGTAATAATTATTTTTTCATTTATTTTAAATTTAACACTTACTCTGTGACGTTTTTGTGTCTGATTTTAAATGCTTCTATGTTCAGTATATATTTTAATTTTTTTAAGTCCTCATAACAACTCTCAGATAAGCAGTATGATCATCCCCATATTAACATGTGAAGTCTAAGCACTGTGAGATTAGGTGACAGGTCCAAGAGCAGATGGTCATTAAGTACCTGAGCTAGGGTTCAAACATAGACAGTCTGAGCAGACTTTGGGCTTTAACCTGTGTGTTGTGCTGACTCTTCACACATTCAAATTGTACTTTTTTCTTAATTATAAATAAATAAAAAAAATCACTGTGCCCTTAGCTCTCGTGTCTCTACTTTCTTTCCAACCTCCAGCTTTGCTATCTTCTCTTTAAAGACCAAATCAAGCAAAATTAAAGAAACTTGTCCTTCCATTCTTTTTCACAATCAGGTTTGATTTTTCTTTTGGGGTGATTTTATTTATTTTTTATTTATTTGTTTCTTGTTTTGTTTACTATGTTTAGTTTTTAAAGTTTTTAACTGTGGTAAAGTACACATAATATAAAATTTACCATCTTAACTATTCTTTTTTGTTGTTGTTGCTGAGGAAGATTCGCCCTGAGCCAACATCTGTGCCATCTTCCTCTGTTTTGTACGTGGGACACAGCTACAGCATGGTTGGTGAATGTAGTAGGTTTACACCCAGGATCCAAACCGCTGAAGCAGAGCATGTGGAACTTGAACCACTTGGCCCTGGGCCGGCCCCCATCTTAACCATTTTTATGTGTACAGTTCAGTAGTGGTAAGTACATTCACATTGCTGTGCAACCATTCTCCAGAGGTCTTTTCATCTTGCAAAACTAAAACTGTCCATTTCTCCCTCCCTCCCACTCCTGGCAACCACCATTCTACTTTCTGTCTCTACCAATTTGACTACACTAGGTACCTCATGTGAGTGAAATCATACAGTATTTGTCTTTTTGTGATTGGCTTATTTCATTTAGCATAATTTCCTCATCCATGTTGTCACATAATATCAGAATTTATTTCCTTTTTAAGGCTGAATAATATTCCATTGCATGTATATATTATATTTTGTTTCTCCATTCATTCCTTGATGGACACTTGGGTTGCTTCCTGTTATTTATCTTTTAAAGAACTTTTATATTCTTTGTGTCTTGGCTGGTGCATGAAAAGCTCTTGGAATATAAAATTTTACCACTAATTATATGTCCTCAATTTGGAATCTCACGACACATGGATAATCTATTAGGGGTGAATGAGAATTGAGAGTTTTATAATTTACAGATATTAAGTAATGATTTTAAAAGTCAAATGTATGCTTAATTTAAGATTCGAAAAAAGAAAAGAAAATCATGCCACTTTTAGTATAGTTCACCAATAATGGTATGATGACATATTTTTCTGTCCAGTTAAATGATAAGAAAGAAACACACATAAACCATAAATAGATTTCCTGGTGATAGAACTGAACAGGGAGTAGGAGGAGCTTAAGTTCCAGTTCTGTAAATTCCCAAGCTAAATGAGTTGGAATAAATGCCTAAACATCTCTTTCCTTCCTTGTAACAAAGGAGGTTGGACTAAAGGCTCCTTTTGGCTCTTTTACTTCATGAATTGCCCTTGTGCATTCTCTTGCTCAAAATATACATACATTGAGGTTTACAGTTTCTCATGAGGGCTGAAACTCACCTAACATCTATTCTCTTGGAGAATAGATTTTGATTTGGCAAAACAAAGTTCTACATCGGAGAGAATTTCTGCTACATAAATTTTCATTTAGAAAGTAAATATATGCAGACAGGAAATCTGAGGCAATGATTAGAAAATGAAGAGTCATATTGATACACCTCAATGTAAAAGGGTATATCCTCCAACTTGAAAGAAAAGTATATTTTTAAGTCCAGCCCAGAGCTCACCACCTCTACTTTGAGTCAGCACTCGTTTCCCAGGTGTAACCCTTCTTCAAAGGCCACATATGTATGTTTTGGACACAGTCACTGGGTCATAGTTTTCTCTGTAATTTTAAACTTTATTTTCAAACTGAGAATTTCCAAGGGAGCAACTTGTGTGAAGTATGCTTTTGGAAAGTTCTAAAGGTTAAGCATAGGATCAAAAAATTTTAAAGCCAAGGGACCTCTGAGTTGCCCCAAGGTATCTATTTATCATAAGCCTATCATTTGACCCCAAGGCTCCAACTAAACATATTGCATATAAAAAATAATTTCTTCTTCTAGCTTGGTCCTCCTAGGACCTAGTCAAAAATCTGTACAATATTTCCAAGAAACACTCTCTCTTCTCCTTTGCCATCCAGTTTCATATTTTCATTTGTGTTACTCCTTGAAGTACAGAGATAATAGCTTCAAAATTGGAAGCTTACAAAAGGCTTCTTCTAAAATCCCTACTTCTCTAGTTCATTTATGCTAAGTTCATAAGAATAGGCCAGAGCTGCATGTGTTGTGTGCATGTCAGCAATATTTCTAGTCCACTTGGTTAACCCAGTTAGATTGAATCTGAAAAAACGTCAGGTTGCCTTGGAAGCAAACAAATAAGTGTAGCTGATCTTACATTTCCTGTGCATTGAAGGGCTTCTATGCTACCTGCATATCTCTAGCAAATAATTTGTGAGTATTTAGTGACATGGATTTGTGGTTTCAAATCCATATCACTAAGTGTACTGTTTAAATTCAAATGTTATTGTGTGATATTTTAGTACTGTAAAATGAAAATTTCCTTTCTCAAAGCACAGATTTAATATCACCAAATCTGACTTTTCTTCTTGCTGTTGCTTCTCTTTGGAATGACTCTCATTTTTTCTCCTTGGACCTTTGTGGCTCTTCCTGTCCCTCAAAATCACACTTATAAAAGAAAAACAATTTATAATACATTTCTAAATACTCACTTGCCTATATTCATGCCATTTTCCTGGATGATTTTCATCATATTTCATCATTAAAGAATCCTCTTTGCCATTGTCTTCTCCTTGGTCAGCCATTGCACAGGTTATGATAAAATTGCAGCACTGCTCTTATTGGAAGTCAGTATTTCCTCAACACACTTGCATGATGATCCAGCATCTGCAATATGATAGAGTCAAACACTGTAAAAAACATGATGAGACCAATATAGCAGAATCCCTGTGTTCTTTCTGCCCGAACCAGGATCTCCTTAGAGAGGTTCCTATAAGCAGAGCGTTATTTCACCACCAAAGCCATGCATGGGCTCTGTGGATACCGACCTGATTATGAAGGGTCTGAATGGAAAATTCTCTAAGTTTAGTAAATATTTGTCTTTCAGGTTTAATAGTGAGGAAACTTGCCATAACATGACTCTCTCTTCAAGGGTGCTAAGGATCAAAGATTTTTCTGAAGCCAGCTACGCTTCCTGTGGTGCCTTTATAAATGGAGTCCTAATAAGGTAGCCATGGGATAATTCAGTACTTAATTGAACGAAAGGAGTTTCAGTCAATTATAGATCTTCATCAGGAAGAGAGACCAAATAAGTCTTTACTAAAAAAGTGGCATTCAGATAGCTACAATGCTTTAACAAACCATATATTTTTAAAACCATTGTAAAAGAAAACAAGATAATGCCTGTGATTGGCCTGGAGGCTAATGCACTGTGTTGATTTTAAGATCTGCCTAGAGGTGGAAGTATTGCTATCGCATAATTCCTTGATAGTGATTTGGCCAATGGATCATCAAAAATCACTTTTAATGTACTTTGAGTAACAGTGACTCACATTGAGTCACTGTTATCAAAAAACATTTCCTAAATACTAACTGAATATGTGGGCAATACTGTTCTAGGCTTGCCCTTATCTGTTTCCACCTACAGACATTTCCAAAACAAAACCTCATTAACTGATGATGCCCCCAGGAAGGAACAAGCATTTTAGCTGCTGTTTTCAGGAAAGGTAAATAGTACATTCCTGCATAGATCTGAGTGTCTTCATTTTTGCTATATGACGGTGACAAGCATTTTCTTTCCCCTTCTGAATGAAGATTTAATTCCATTTATAAATGAACAAAAATGAGGGAAAGCTCATTAGTAAATATTATTTAAAACAATTTTTCTTATACAAGACACTTTCTACTAAATCACAATCATTGTAAAGAACACAGATTTAACCATAATTTATTCAAGTGTAGGATGAGCTAAATTAAGAATCACTGCAGTTTTAATTGCTTAGGAAAAGAAAAAAAAAAAACAATAAGAAACCAAGAGAGAGAATGCTGCTTCAGATTAGATGATGGATACAATCCAAGCAATTCTACTGACATCACAAAGGTGCCTCTAGATTTTATTAGCAATCCTATTCCCATCGGTTTTAGGTCTGACAATTTTTATTTGACCCCTTTCTGTGTTGTTGGGAAAAAGATGACTAAGAGAAAGAGAGAGAGAAAGCATTGGTAACTTCAAACCTTTTTATCGAATGCACACTTGAAAGTTTATACAAACTGCTCGAGTCACTTAAACTTTTACAGACCTGACATTCCATAGTAATGAATTGGACATTATTTACAGCGCTTCATATATTAGGCATCAGCTAAACTCTAAAGTTGTTACCACGACCTGGGAAGACTTTAGACACCCCCACCATCCACAGTAAAAGGCCAACAAATACATTACTACTTTAATATATTCACTGAAATGGCCGGGAAGAGTTAATAGTGTTACCCAAGAGCCTATTTTCCCTTCAGAACACCTTCATACACAAACGGAATCCAATTCAATGTGAAAAGAGTCAGGCCCACAGCAGCCCCTTCGCATAGGTGGGCACATATTTTTATTTCTATATTGCCTACAAGGAACTGAGGCACAAAAGAAATTTTATCCTTAGATACATGGCAACTTTAATGGTACAGCCAATGTTAATATGAGGTTTGTTATTAATTTGACTCTAAAAGTAGTGTTTAATAATCTATAGGGTAAACGCACATTGAAGTTTCTGGAAAATTTTTTTGATTGCTAGCGCACTTTGCATTTCATGACGTTAACACTGGTAGTTTACTGGTATAACAACAGATGTCTTTTTTCTTTTCTATGTGATTTTTTAAGCAGTCCTTAAAGGTAGGTTATTAAATTTAGCTATTTTTCAGTGAATTTAAGTATTACTGAAGGAAAAAATATATATAACTGAAGTTACAAAAAATTAATCAGACTCAAAGTTAAAAGATGAAGGTACCACCTAAGTACTGGAATATTTTCTTTAACGTGAAAGTCAAGACCATTAAGGCATAAAGCCTGGTACTCCTCTTGCCCAACAAAATATCAGAAGAGCCAGTGTATGTGTCTTTTCTTGATGACTTATAAAGAAATGGGCTCAGTCATATTATCTTTGCATGGCGGCTCACTAATAACAGGCCACTCTGACAGAAATTTTAAATAACAGCAACAGTAATGCTGGAAAAGACTCTGAATATAGTTTTGTCTTTATCAAAGCAAACTATGCTACTTCATTAATGTTTTACTCCAAAGGAGATTTTCAAAATACAGCCCGCGAGACGTAAAAAACGCTACAGCTGCACTTTACAAGTGTGTTTTTTAAAAAAACCATATAAATACAGATAAACTTTATATTCATCCTTTACTGTTTACTAACTACACGGAAAGGGAGTGTTGAAAAGCCCAACAACTCGCGTATTGCTGTTCCGGATACTACATTTCTCCAAGGGTAAACAGAAATAATTAAGGTTATTATTGTTCCGATCCTCTGGCAGCAAAGCACATGTTTATTTTAAGCAATAGATGTTCAAAAGATGTTTGAAAATGCATGACTCTACCTGAACCACAGTTTCATAAGGAAAGAGAAAGAAAAAATATCTGCAGCAAGATTTTTACAAGCCTACAGCAGCCTTTCTCGCCCGCGTAAATAGTTTCACTGCTAAAGAGCTGAGTCATTGGTTTTTCCAACAATCGTTTCTCACTAACTGAAAGAAAACAATACTCTTTTTTTCCAGAAGCCAATACATTGAAGCTGTTAATTAGAGTGTCTATGGGTGGCATTTGAGACTTTACCAGGCCAAACATTCTACACTGCGGGTAGGTATCAAATTAACCTCAGGGAGAAGTCTCTGATAGGTCTTAGTGTGCCAGCAACACCCCCAGCCCATTCTGGATTGCAGAATGAGGAATTTGAAGGACTATTAAACACTCTGTAAAACACTAATAACAGATCAGCATAAAGCCATACAGCGCAGGTGTTCCTGTAATTGAAAAAATGCTCCGTGTTCAACGGCCCCTCAAATTCATCCTCTTCCCAGGCACTCCTTTGGGCTCTACAAAGCAGTTCAGGAAACCTAGGTGCTGACTGGAGTTTTCCAAAAATTTAGGCTTACACATTTTGTGCCAAGTCAAGAGATGGGTTTTGTTTTTCCACCAGACTTTACTTAAGGAGCTGTCAGGAAGATAGGCATCTACAGCTCCTTCTCCAAGTCTGTTTGAAATCAAAGATTCTGGATCCGTGAAAAACTCACACGTGAGAAATTAAGGATATGTTTTATGAAGAATATATTACAAATGTTACAAACCCATTTCCCTCCAAAACTATTTTACAACTTTGAGCTAACTCTCTTTGCAGAGTAATTCATAGAATAATCCAAAGAATATGATTGCATGTTTTATCTGAATCCTTACTACATCAACGAAATATCTCGCATTGCTGAACACTGCCTCTAATTTCTGTTTTTACAAGTGCTGTGCTGATAGAAATCGTAAAGAACCAGTAAAGGAAGACTATCTGTCGGGCATTTAGCAGGCAGAGTGCTAGCCATTTTGTACCTTCTTTCCTCAGGGTATACCTTTCTTGAGTCATGCTCTCTGATTGCTATAAGGAGAACAACCAGTTGTCACTCTATCTTTAGAGAAGTCTGCAATTTTGCTGCATTGTTAAAAGCAGTGCTATTCTTACCTGAAAGAAAACTTTTTTCCATCCTAAGTACCTCCTCCTCTCCTTTTTCAGTTGCAGGTAATGAGTCTATGAAAAAGAAGCTGTTCTCTTGCACGGCTATCTGGACCCACTGTCTCCTTAACTGCTGAATACATTGGTTGTGCAGAAAGCCTACTCAGAGAAATGGCTTTCTCTGAGAAAATACCTCAGCACTGAAGACTTCATTACTGAGAGACTTCTCACCAGATTAATTATTCACTCCAGTGCAGGCTAATGATACATATGATATAATGTAAAGATCAAAGATTCCAAATATTAGAACATGGGATAGAGAAGATCCATTCCAAACCTCCCCAACTTTTCTTTCCAGAGATTAGAGAACAAAATCTGAGACCATGCTTGTGATTTGTCATCCTGATAATCAAGTATAAACAGTGGAAGAATTGGAAGTTAGTTTAGCTAAATACAAAACAAAAGTTTTTAAAAAAATCATTAATTGTATAACCAAAATGGCTCTTTTAGAGAAGACAGAAAAGTAGACCATTCTCCCTCAATAGAATCAAAGCTAGACAAGGCTCTTCATGACTATTTGAGTTCTCTTTATAAATTATAAAAGACAATAAATATAATAAAGAATGATGATATTATATTTGATTTTGATAATGAGGCTCCTCACCGGGAAGGTTGTCTAGTTGTCTTTACGAAGCATTGTGGTATAATCAGGAACTCTCCTAGTATTTCATATTTCACTAGTTAATTTGGTGAAAATTAAATATAAGTGCCTAAAACACTACTCAAAACTGACAGCAGCCGTTGGAAGGGTTTGTCTACTTTGGTCATTATTATCATTTATACATTGCCTCATGTACTGGTCATTTTATTTTATATATATATCATGGTGCCTTCCCATATAAAAATTGCTTTTCATGAATATGGTACCTGCCACACAAAGTTATGAATATATGAGAATGCTTTTATAATACATGTGGCTTGGTATGCGTGCCATCTGTCTAACAACACACTCATATTAGATACATTGAAAATATATTTATGAATATGTTACACAACACTGAGGGACAACAGATTCATTTGACTTGATACCATTATACACAACAGATCCATTTGACTTGATACCATTAGTTTCATTTTCTATTAGTCTGTCATCACTTTACTGCCATTTTCTTGTAACTAGCAAATGTAACTTCTAATTTTTAATTGATAAATTACAGTTTTTGCCTGAGTTTTCAGGATGAGAGATAATTTAACACAACTGGATGTGGTAGGTGAGCAAAAAACCAGGTTATAGACAACATTTCACTATGTGTAAGAGAATGTATGATACCAATAGTAATATAGCAGTGAAAGTTAAAATACATCAACCTTTAAAGGATAATGCAATTTAAAACCGCTGCTCAAATAAAGACCTTACTGTAACAATTTTTGTAACTCATAATTACAATAAGATTTTAAAAAGGGAAAATTAAGGGTTTGAAAGAGAATTTTCATGTTATGCTTTCAACAACAGGTGTGCTTCATTTGACACATTAGATGAATTCCTGTATAGCTGTTTCTTTCTTTCTTTTCTGCGGTAAATTATTCATAAGTTAAATGCCTGAGGGAAGATTGCTAATTAAAGGAATCTTATAATTAATCATTTGGTTAATATAAAACTTAACTATAGTCTTCTTGTTAAATGTGAGTTTTTGCGTATAAATCTAATTTTAAAGTTGATTTGAATTGGGTACAAATACTTGTTTAGGTATAACGTTGATGGTTTGTGCTAATGAAAAACCTCAGCAAAATGATACACAAAGTACTCATCGCTTAGAACCTATGACTGTCACAATTGCCCAAGGTTCTATGGTACCCAAGAGAGGCATATCATTTATTAATAGATTCATTAATAGCTTGCACAAAGACAGGGCTTAACATATTTATACTTTTACAAGCAATTTTGCCTAACTTTTAGTTGCTAGGTGCTATAAGTAAGATTTAGAGAAATAAAGTATGAGCCTTGCCTTCTTAAACATATCATTTAAGAATTTGCAAATACATGAACATTGAGGGTACAATAGAGGATTGGAATAGACCCTTTAAAAATTAAAGTACTTCCACTTTTTCTTAATTTCAAAACTTTATCCTATCATACCTGTATGTACACATACAGAGAAATATACAATACATACTAAAAATGTTACAAACGGGTTCTATGTGTGTACGTGATGAGAAATATAGATAAAATTGTATGTATTGTTTTGTAACTTGCCGAATTTCTTTACTTAAAATGTGTCTTTTTCATTATTATTATGGGATATTGTTGAAATATTATTGTAACATGCATATTTTACTCTTTAATACTCAACATACACACAGACACACACACAGAGGTATAGCTAAAAGATAACAGAATAGATAAAAATGAGCACTAAAAAATACTTTGTTTATCCAAAATAAAGTAGAAAAGTGGGAATAGAACAAAAAGTAGAGGTGAGACAAATAGAAAATAAATACCAAGATGATAGATTTAAACCAATACATATCAATTGCGACATTCACTAGAATACATGGAGCACACCATGTAAAAAGTAGAAATAGTCATAGTAAGTAATAAATAAGTTACTTTTTAAAAAAAACCTTGAACTAGCAATACGCTGTTTAAAGAAATACATTTTAAACATAAAGAAACAGACAGGTGGAACATACATGGGAAGAAAAATGCAGACCAAGATATCACTAAGCATAAGAAAACTTCTGTGGTGATATGCTATCAAAAAAAAGTAAACTTCAAGACAATCAGTGTAAACAAAAATAAAGATAAAAATTTCACACTCATAAAAGTTCAATGAAACAGGAAGCCATAAACAAAGTAGAAAACAAAAAGAGAAATTAAAAGATATTTTACATTTAATTATTTTGAAATGTATGTTAGAAGAGAAGTCTAAAATAAATTATCTAAGCTTCTACTTTAAAAGGCCGTGACAAGAAAAGCAAATTAAACACAAAGGAGGTGGAAGAAAGGAGTTTATAAAAATAAAAAAGGAAATAAATTAGAAAAACTGACAATGGAGAAAATCAACAAAGACAAACTCTTTCCCTTTCTGAATTCACACCCTTGCAATGAGATGATACTGGCCCTTCCAATAAGAGTTAGAGTCTTTTGGTCTACCCTTTGAATCTGGTTTAGCTATGTGACTAGTTTTGACAGATGGGACATTAGGAAATTGACAAAAGCAGAAACTTGAAAATCACTGGTAGGTCAGCTCTTCCCTTTCTCGCTTCTCTTGTGATACCCGTTATCAGGGTTATGTGACAAAGCCAGGGATAGCCAGCAGTCTGATGAAAAAGTGATGATCCTGTCCCTCTAGCCACTCAAGCTGAGAACCACAAGGATGAGTCTAGCCCAAATTTCCAGCCCACTGAATCGTAAAACAATAAACATAGAGTGCCAATAGTCCTAATAACTTCTTTCTTAGGAAAATATATTGATTCATAAAGTGTTTATATTAACATTATTGGCTGATTATTGTTTTTAGAAATGAACTAAAAACAAATTATTTTAAAATTTTCTCAGTTTTACTTTTTAATCTGCTAAATATCAATAGCTATAACCCACATAAAAAACACACTTTAGGGTCTTCCTCAATTTTTAAGAATGTAGATGAGGCCTAACACCACAAAGTTTGAAAACCTGTTGAATTCATCTAATTTAAATTATATGCAGCTTAGATAACTGTATTTTTATTCTGTCTTCATATATTTCATCTATTTACTTCCCTGTACTTTGGTCTGTATAATTTTCTCAAACTATTTTCTGGCTCCCTAATTCTCTTTTCAGTTGTATCTAATTTGCTCTTTAATCTTTCCATTGAGTTTTAAATGTCGATAACTTTGTCCTATGAAGGTATTTTATATTCTGAGTCTGATATTTCTACTCTATAAAGTCCTTGGTGTTATAAGTCTAATATACATTGATTCCTAATCGTATTAGTCCAAACCTAATTCTTATGAACTCTGAGGGCCTACATTAAGAATGCTATTCATTAAAAGGATATTCCTTTACTCTTGACAGGAAGTGCTACTCACTTTTGAGCATTTAAGTTAATTTTCATGGATGAGATTTCTCTAATTCTACAGGGAGCATAAATTCAAAGCACAGACCCTCATGAGAAAAGGCTTAGCAATTCTCAGAGAAAAATTAGTATCATCATTTTTTTTCTCACCTGGAGCATGCAAAAATAAACTATTTTCTGGATTGATTTTATTTCTTCCAAGAGGATAGTTCCTAGCTTAAATTTATACTAAGGTTATGGCATATTGAATTCTCCCCTATTTATGCAACATTCTCAGATTTAGATTCTCGTCTCTGCCAGGCTTAAGTTCTAGTCTCATTCCCAACAAAACTCTCTATTCCTGCAAAAGTCCTTTGCATTCAAGGCAGCCTCAGTCTCCATATTTATTCACCACTGTGGTATCAGCTTACTCTTGGGGAGAAGCAAGGTATGGAGGCCCTTGGAGATATCCACCATCTTCCTTTAAACTCAGCAATGCATTTAAAAGTTTATGGTTGTAATTTATCCAACATCTGTATGTTTTGTGCCAGAAGGGCATTTCAGAATATCTACTCTGCCATTCTGATGGAAATGTAAGTCTGGACCCCATAGCCTTAGGTATTTTCTGAAATAATTCCTTTAAATATTATATAAGGACACACATACAAGGATAAAACGAAGCGTATGCCTAAATTGTGGAGCCTAATTTTGCTGCACTTGAAATTTTTAATCTAAAGGTAAAAGTAAGCAAAATTCTCTCATTTCCAAAATTATTTCACTGGAGTTAGGCAAATTTGGAAGCTGCTTGTTTTCAGGCAACCAGAGAAGAGTGGAAAATTACTGTTTCAAGAATCTGGGCCCTAGAAAATATGGCTCAATGTGTACCTGTTTTACAGAAAAAATAAATTTATACAGCTGTGAACAAAACCACTATAATTTGCAACACTCCCTCATTTTCTGAAGTATTCTATTTCTAAGTCTTTACTTTGCTCTGAGTCATACGGCTCATAGAAGAAAACAAACATTCTGGCTCTCCTCAACCGTATTTTAAACTAAGTGATATGTTGGAAATTATAGTGCTGACAAGCGTGATAGGATTAGAATGCTGACGCATGGATAATCCAACTGTTTCTTTTAGCCCATTCAGCTCATGTGCTTTGATGTAAACACTGTAACATCACCTGCCTCCTTCTGCATGCGCATTAAAAAATGCAAATAAATCCTGGCTTACTTTGACTTTAATGGTTATGGTGTCTGCGTTTTGTATTCTCCACTGTCATAGCACTGCTCCAATTCCACTCAAAGTATGGCCTTCTAAAAACTTTAACTTTCTTAAATACAATCTTTTTTTTTTTTCTAAGTGCACAGCTAGGGAGTTTTATCTGGTTTTCAGTCAATGATCATGGCCCATCTACTGCATGCATTGATTACATGATTCTTGGTGAAGAAGTAATGAGGTAATGCAAAGCCAGATTATCCTTTTAAAAATATTACTAGCATAAACAAACACTGGAAATTTCAGGGTTTATTTCAATTTCACTGGTATATTTCCAATGAAATGTGATAAGCCTGAAAAATAGAAGTTTTTGAAAACACAAAGATAGAATAAACAATATACATGGAATAGTTTGGGCCAATGAAATAAAAGAAAAGATTCATTCAATTAGTTAAAATTTAGGTTTCTTATTTAATGTAGTATATAGATAACTCAAAGATGTTTTTCATAACAGTATATTATATATCATATTATATGAGAGTTTGAATAGGAGCCTAGTTCTGCTGAATGTTGTATTTTTATGTCTGCATATGACAGAGAGTTCTTGTACACTAGGATAAATCATGAAGGAAGCCACTTGTTTCCACTCCGTGACAAGAGAGCCCCCGTCCTTCTCAGACTCTTAAGCTAGCTCCGGTATAGGGTCCTTTTGGGATCTCTGGGAATTTCTTGTGGACTCAGCAAAGCATTTAAATGTTTATGGCTGTAATTTATCCAGCATATGTGTGTTTTATGGCAGAAGCGCATTTCAGAATGCGTTTTCTGCAATTCATTCTGATGGAAATGTAGTCTGGACCACACTACATTTAAGTTCTTTTTTGAAACAATTTCTATGAAATAATAAAATATATATATATTAGTCTCTAGCTGTTTCCTGACACAAGGCTCCTAAAACCCTTATAAATAGGGGTGCTGGGAAAATCGTTTATTCTAATATTTGGTCTCTGACCCTGGTTCCTGACAAGGAGCTCTTAAATCCCTTGGAATTTCCTTGGTGATAAAAATGTCTTTTTTTCTAATGAGGGGACTCTTGGTGGTATCTTGCATGGGGGCTGGTCTCCAGAAAGACCAAATCATGATTAGAAGCTTGAAACATTCAGCCCCAACTCCCATTCTCTGGAGAGAGGAGAGGAGCTGGAAATGGAGTTAATAATCCATCATGCCTACGTGATGCAGCCTCCATAAAAATCCCAAAAGTACGGGGTTCAGAGAGCCTCCAGGTTGGTGTACTCCATTGATACAGAAGTTCCTGAGCTCTGGACCCTTTCAGAACTCGTCTTATGTATGTCTTCATCTGGCTATTCAGTTATATCCTTTAAAATATCCTTTGTAATAAATCAGCAATATTAAGTAAGCTGTTTTTTGGGGTCTGTGAACTGCTCTAGAAAATTATCAAACTCAAGGAGGAGGCCATGGGGACCTCTTATTTGTAGCTTAGTGGAACAGCAGTTGTGATAACCTGGGGATGTACTATTTGTGACTGGCGTCTGAAATGGGGGCAGTCTTGTAGGACTGACCTCTTAACCATGGGGTCTGAGCTAACTCAGGTTAGTGGTAGAACTGAATTATATTGTAGGATACCCAGCCAGTGTTGAAGAATCAGTCAGTGTGGGAAAAACCCCACACATCTGGTCACAGAAGTGTTCTGGTGTGATAGTGTGTTTTTCCTAGAAAATTTCTTAAATGTAAATTAAGGGCACTCAAACAACAATGAAGCAATGCATGTTATCTGCTCTCAGGTCTTAGTCCTTGGTTTGTTGCATGAGCCAACAAGCCCTCATATAGAGATAATACATCCTGGAAGTGCTTTGATGATTCTCCACTGCTGATTAAGGAAGGCCTCTATGGGATTGTGATGGACCGAATTGTTTCCCCTAAAATTTATATGTTAAATGTGATTGTATTTGGAGATAGCGTGTTTGAGGAGATAATTAAGGTTAAATGAGGTCCTGTAGGTGGGTCCTTAATCTGATAGGACTGGTGTCATTTTAAGAAGAGGAACAGACACCAGGAGAGCACTTCCACAGAGAGAAAAGGGCATGTGAGGACCCAACAGTTGGCAGCCAACTGCAAGCCAAGGAGAGAGGCTGCAGGGGAAGCCAACTCTGCTAGCACTTTGATCTTGGACTTCCAGCCTCCAGAACTGCGAGAAAATAAATTTCTGTTTTTCAAGCCACCCAGTCCATAGTATTTTGTTATGGCAGCCCTAGTCGACTAACACAGGGATGCTCCAGAACACAGAATTACGGAGCAGAAAAGATATTTTCCAATCATCTATTTCAGCCTTTCTCAATCTACATGGCATGAATAACATAGAAGTTCAAAAAATTTACTCCATTACAAAATATTAATAGATACAAAATTATATCTATAAAATACTGCACCCCAATATATTTTTTTATGGGGAAAGATGTTAGTGGAGTTAACTTGAATAATAGTAATGACAATAGTAATAACTGTATATAAATATTTAATAATGCAATATAATTATATAAAATTGGCCTTAATATTACAATAACAAACATTTGATAAGTATTTCTTCTTGCTCTTTTCATGCCTTTCCTATTATAGGTAATAACATCCTCACTTACCAACAAGCAAATTGAAATTCAGAGATACTAATTAACTTGCAAGTGGTCATAGTGTTAATAAATACCGTAGGAATCTAGCAGATTCTTAGATACCACTTGGAAGTGGGAGCCACAGGAGAGTAGCAGCCATCATGCATTTCAAGGCACAAAAATATAATTACACTATAAAAATTATACAAAATTATGGACTTACTCCAAGTCTGAATTTATCAGATGAGTAAGTTAGGTACCAGGAAAGTTAAGAAATACCTTCAAGGTTAGATATCTAGTTAGCAGTAGATTCAGAACTAGAACCCAGATTGACTGAATAACCATTGAAATTTCTTTCCTCTCCTATACACTGTGAAAAATTATAAAGTGATACTAAAATAAAAATGTATGATACTGAAAAATCTAACTAAGACAAAGAGATCCAACTAAAGCAAAGGCCAAACAGCAAAAATAACAATTTGTGATTCACCTTATTTCCAATTCTGATATCCCGAGGTTTCATATAATCATAATAAGAACATTTACATTTTTAGAACGTTTTATACCATTCGTGCTTACATTGAAATAAACTTAGTCAACATCAGAGAGCTGATGTTGATAAGACATGGGGCCTAAAACCAAAATTTTAATAAGTAAATAAATAAATAACTGTTCCATGGAATCTTCTAAAAAAAACTTTTGAATTGCAAATTGGGAGAATTTTGATGGTTAAATACAAATTTAAATATTTAACTTAGGTTTTTATTTAGATTTTAAACCTCTTCATATATCTTATACATTAAGGAATTTAGAATTGGAGGCATCAAATTATAAAGTTAGTTTTTAAGGACATAAAGTATCTTCTAAATTATGGTTTATTTGTTTTCCTGATTTAATCTTACAGTTGTCTCATCTGTTCTTCACCCACATTATCTGACTCACATAGGATTTATAGAGAAAATCAGTATGGTTGGAATCTTCCAAGAAAAAAACCCCGATGGGTCAATCCTAAAGAGAATCTTAATGGAATGTTTTTATCTTATTTAAAAGGCCAAATTTGGAAAGAAAATAAAAGATTTTGACAGAAACAGGCTTTGGTTTTTTTCTTGTAGGAAAGTTGCCTGGTTATGTAATGGCTCCCAGATCGTAGACAGCTTTCTATTATGGACAAGTCTCACTTGACAAATGTTAAGTGGGCATCACTCACTACTGGGGCCACTCCAACTGGGAATGCCATGTGGAATCTACCACGCAGGTATCTGAAAAACATCAAGCAGAAGAATGTGAATTCATCCGTTTTCATATATATCAGATGAAGTCAAATATTGAAAGTCTATCAAATCATACCTGAAACCCAAATTGTCATTTTGTTTTTGTATAATGTTCTTTGTATAATACAAAATAAATACAATACTATTATACTTACTGATAACAATAAACTCGTAGTCTCCTAAATTTCAATTTGAGTCTGTTTTCTAAAAAAAAGAATTTTTTACAAGAGTGTTAAATTTATTAAAATAAAATATCCATATAAATAAATAGATATTCCATTAGTAGCTAATCACTCACTAAAGTACTACTAAGAATAATGTGAAAAATAAGATTGGAATAACCCTGCTAATTATAGATGGAAAAATTCTCAACAAAATATTAGCAAGATAAATTAAACAGCATATTCAAAAGATTGTACACCATGATCAAATAGGATTTATCCCTAGGATGAAAGGATAGTTCAACATATGCAAATCAATAAATGTGATACACAGCATTAATAGAATAAATATAGAAATCACATGATTATTTCATGAGATGCAAAAAAAAGCATTTGACAAAATATAACACCCTTTCATGATAAAAACACTCAATAAATTGTATGTAGAAGGAACGTAACTCAACATAATAAAGTCATCTGTGATAAACCCACAGCTCATACTCAATGATGAGGGGTTGAAAGCTTTTCCTCTCAGATCAGAAATAAGACAAGGGTGCCCACTCTCACCACTCCTATTTAAATTAGTGCTGGAAGTCCTACCCACAGCAATCAGGCAAGAAAAAGAAAAAAAAGCATCCAAATAACAAAGGAAGAAGGATGATTATCTTTGTTTGCAGATGATATGATCCTATCTATAGAAAATCCTAAAGACTCCACCAAAAACTGCTAGAACTAATCAACAAATTCAGTAGAGTTGCAGGAGACAAAATCAACAGACAGAAAACAGTTGCATTTCATACACTAACAAGGAAATATCTGAAAAAGGAATAAAGAAAACAGTCTCATTCACAATAGCGTCAAAACAATAAGATACTTAGGAATAAATTTAACAAAGGAGATAAAAAATCTGTACATTGAAAACTACAAGACTTTAATTAAAGAAATTGAAGAAGATACAAGCAAACAGAAAGTTATCCTGTGTACATGGATTGGAAAATTAATATTGTTAAAATGAACACATTACTCAAAGCCATCTATAGATTCAATGCACTCCCTATCAAAATTCCAATGCCATTTTTTACAGAAATAGAACAAACAATCCTAAAATTTGTGTGGAACCACAAAAGACCCCAAATAGATAAAGGAATCCTGAGAAAGAAGAACAAAGCCAGAGGCGTCACACTTTCTGATTTCAAACTATACTACAAAGCTATAGCAATCAAAACAGTTATGGTACTGGCATAAAACAAGACACATAGACCAATGGAGTAGAATCAAGGGTCCAGAAATATATCTGTGCATATAAGGTCAACTAATATTTGACATAGGAGTCAAGAATATTCAACGGGGAATGGATAGTCTCTTCAATAAATGTGTTCAGAAAATTGGATAACCACATGCAGAAGAATGAAATTGGAACCCTATCTTACACCACTCACAAGACTGAACTCGAAATGGATTAAAGATTTAAATATACGACCTGTAACTGTCAAACTCGTAAAATAAAAAATAGAGAAAAACTCCGTGACATTTGTCTTGGTAGTGATTTCCTGATTATGACAGCAAAAGCACAAGCAACCAGAGCAAAAATAAATGTTGAATTGCATCAAACTAAAAATCTTCTGCACAGCAAAAGAAACAATCAACGAAATGAAAAAGCAAGCTATGGAATGGGAGAAAATATTTGCAAACCATATAGCAAATAAGAGGTTAATATCCAAAAAATATAAATGACTCAAACACCTCAATAGCAAAAAAAACAAACAATCCAATTGAAAAATGGGCAGAAGATCTGAATAGACATTTTTCCAAAGAAGACATACAAATGGCAAACAGATACGTGAAAATGTGCTCAACATCACTAATCATCAGGGAAATGCAAATAAAAACCACAATGAGATATCACCTCCCACGTGTTAGAATGTCTATCATCAAGAAGACAAGACATAAGTATTGGCGAGGTGTGGAGAAAAGGGAATCCTTGTACACCGTTGGTGGGAACGTAAATTGGTACAGCCACTATGGGAAACAGTACGGAGGTTTCTCAAAATGTTACAAATAGAACTATCATATGATCCAGCAATCCCACTTCAGGGTATATATTCAAAGGAAATAAAAACAGGTTCTGGAAGAGATATCTGCACTCCCATGTTCATTTGAGCATTATTCACAATAGCAAAGATATGGAAACAACCCTAAGTGTCCACTAATGTATGAATGGATAAACAAGATGTGGTATATACATATGCAATGGAATGTTACCCAGCCATGAAAAATAAGGAAATCTGGTCCTTTGCAACAACCTGGATGAAACTTGAGGGCATTATGCTAAGCGAAATAAGTCAGACAGAGAATGACAAATACTGTATGATATTTGTTGTAGATGGAATCTGAAAAAGCTGAACTCAGCTTAACAGAGTACAGTGATGGTTACCAGGGGTTAGGAGGTGGGGGAAGTGGGGAGATATTGGTCAAAGATATTGGACAAACTTCCAATTATAAGATTAATAAGTTCTGGAGATCTAATATACAGCATGGTTATTATAGCTAATATTACTGTATTATATACTTGAAAGTTGCTAAGAGAGTAGATCTTAAATGTTCTCACCGCAAAAAAGAGATGGTAATTATGTGATGGAGGGATAATTATGGAGGGTAATTATCCCTCCATGGGGATGGAGGAGTTAGCTAATGCTATGGTGGTAATCATTTTGCAATACATAAATGTATAAAATCAACAGGTTGTACACCTTAAACTTACACCATGTTCTATGCCAATCATATCTCAATAAAACTGGGGGGAAAAACTCAATCATCCCTACTTCTGAAGTCCTTTAATTATGGATTTTTCTTTCCTTGTGCTTGTGAATTCAAAGAAAACATTCCTGGTTTCATGAGAAATGTTTTTGTTTCAAAAGAAATCAAGGGAAAGTCTATGAAGATAATTAATCTAGATTGAATTTATTAACATTAATAAAACTGTAAAGATAATCCATGAATATCAATTTCAGAAAACCTTCCCTTTTACAGATGAACCACAAGTACAAGCTCAAGAGCAGTCATTGTGAAATGCAGGGCTACAGGGGATAAGAAAGATATGTAGCTATGGGTATTAAAGTTTTCTTTTTTATTGAAGCTAATAGGTTTTCACATATAACTGTTATGTAAGGAAGGATATGTAAATGCCTGTTATTCTTTGACCAATTGTCATTCACTGAAAATAATTTTTTAAGTCAGTTCATAAATCACTGCTTTATGAAAGTTAATTTTTGAGAAAGAGCTTCTATCTGTGAAAATAAAATATTTGGAGAACAAAGGTGGGATTTAAAAACTAATTTATTTAAATATTAAGTAAATTTAGCTTTACATCAATATCTAGTTAGATAGATAAAGGGGTCACTATTACAGAAAGACATGCAGAACCTTAGAGATGGAAAATATGAAAGGATTATGTGAGGATGAAAAATTCTATGTCTATATTCACTCTTGGAATTTCAAATAATTCTATTTATGTAATTCCTCATGGGGTTCCAAATTGTGAGTCAATGCTTTCAAGGATAGTAGAATTATGTTTGGAAAGATTACTAAGCTATGAGCTCAGATACCACTATTCTGTGTATAACATTGTGTAATCCTAACTTAAATAACTCTTCATCTTTCATATTCTTTTTTTTCAGGGAATGAGAGAACAGAGATAAAATATCTCTGAAGCATTGACTAGTCATCTACAGCTTATCCCACTCAACTTCATCATGAACCTTTTCCCAAATGTTAATTGAAATTTTCTATCATAAGACTATACCTATTATGCCTCACTCCACCCACTGTACTTAATTGTAAGCACTTTGAAATCAGAAATGTCATTTGCTTTCACCATAATAATCCAGTGTTTTTCATGGCTTGCCCAGTTCCAATTCCCTGTATGGTATGTTCACATGGTCTGTACAGTTTATTTGTGATCTCCAGCCCCGTATCCTCTGCCTCATCAATAATTGTGAACTTACGAATTCCCAAGCCCTATTGTGAAAATTAAGATTGTTTAGATATGGGGATGAGGCTCAAATTATTTTAGAAAAGTATTGTAATCCAACAATTGTGGAAACACTATCTCAATTGAATATTGTTTCCTCACTGCTCAGAAAGTGGTACCGGGGCTGGCCCCGTGGTGTAGTGGTTAAGTGCAGGTGCTCTGCTGCTGGCGGCCTGGGTTGGGATCTGGGGGCCCACCGACGCGCCACTTATCAGGCCGTGCTGTGGCGGCGTCTCATATAAAGTGGAGGAAGATGGGCACAGATGTTAGCCCAGGGCCAGTCTTCCTCAGCAAAAAAAAGGGAGGATTGGCATGGATGTTCGCTCAGGGCTGATCTTCCGCACAACAACAACAGAAAAAGAAAGAGGTACAAGGTACAACAGAACATTCATGCCGTGTGGATCGTGTTGACTGGGATTGACTGGAATCTATCAAACTATTTTTCAAACAATTAAAATAAATCACTACAATTACATTGCCTGGTCTGGGTATGTTATTTTTAGTCGCAGGTATAATAAGATTTCCCAGTAGGTTTTAGAGAAAAATGAGAAGCATCTCTTTGTGGCTTGCAAAGCATCTCAGAGATCAAGAATTAATGCTGGATGGAGCAATCAAGCTGGCAAACACTGGCAACAGACTTAATTTTCTAGTTAGAATTCGTTGTGGGCGGGCAGGTCAATCACTGCCACTTAAATCCTCACACCTGTGCATCTTCTCCCTTTGGATCAATGACAAATTTAAAAACAAAACAAGCTTTACTCCCAGAAAAACACAACCCTTGAAATGATGAGTGACAAATTCTACAAAAGAAAGTGCTGTCTTGTGGTGTTCTTACTTTATTTTTTTTTTAAGAGGGATTTCTGTTTACTGTAGGCAGGTGCACGTGTCTTCGCATACTGATGAGTTCTCAGGTGCAGTGTCATTGAACTTGAGAAAGCGAAGCTTGCAAAAAGGAGGAAAGTAGTTAAGTAAAACTGCTGCAGATTGCAACCACCTGCTCTCAGCCTGGCTCAGGAAGTGTTGGGAGGGCATTGCCAGGTTCTTAGAAAACAGATCGACTGCTACTCTTACTGCCACAGAATATTGGTGAGTGTGATGGTTCTTAAATTAACCTGGATCTCACTATCAATCTCTACTCATGAGAGAAAGATCTGAGATAAGTTTCATTCTTAGAGTAGAGAGAGAGAGAGAGAGAGAGAGAGTGTGTGTGTGTGCGCGTGTATGTGTAGGGGCAAGGGTCAGTGGAACCACTCAGACAACAGCTTATGTTTTAAAGCATATTATAAATTAGCAACCTAATTTTAAAAATATATACTAAAACATATTCTAACCATGTATTACATATGACATGAGTTATTATTGCCAGAGCGTAAGCTTTATGAAGGTGGGCATTTTTCTGCTTTGTTCACTGCTGTATTCTTGGCACTAAGAAAAATGCCCAGCTCATGGTAGGTACTTCATAAATATTTGGTAGAATAAGTGAATGTGTGTATTCTGAGTTTATATAATTATTTATAAATGTTTTCCCTTCTACTCACGTTAATTAAGATCTTATTGTACTTGTACTCAGGAGCCTGTGAAGTTCAAAATAATTCTTCCTACAATGTTCCAGGACCTTCGCATACAACACTTCATTTAAATCTCACACAAGTTTATCACATAAGAGTTTTATTTTCTGAATTTACAAATAAGCAGAGTGAGACCCAAAAGTTGCTCAAAGACTTGTCAAATGTCACCTACCTGGTAAACGTTGGGTTTTTGTTTTGAGCCACGTGATGGTGTTTATATCATTGATATCACATATATTCTGGCTCTTGTTTTGACTCTATTGCATTTTGTTCATTTCTTCTACTAAAGGTCTGCACCTGCAGCCTTGTTTATACACTTGGAGTTGAGTGAGTTTCCTTTCTATTCCTTACCAGTTGTTTGCTCATTTATAAGTTATACCCATTTATCCTCACAAGGAACGAGAAGCACGTGCTCCTCACTCTAGAGTCTTCATCCAAAGGGCTTGAAGTCCTGGCAGGTTCTGAAGCTGAAGGCAAAACAGTAGGGATGAAGGCGCAAAGGTGTGGTCTCTCTCTGAGCCCTCATAACACTTGACAAAAGAAGGAAACAACAAGCCATAACAAGGAAGTGTCTCCGGAAAGGCAGGATAGTGGAGACCCAGTAGGGGAAGACACACACACACACACACACACACACTCCTTTATAAAAATTTTCTGTTTTGGAGAAATTTGAATATAGACAGAATAGAGAGATTAGTATAACAAAACCGTTGTATCTCTCACCCAGCTTCAGCAATGATCAAACTATAGCCCATCTTATTTCATCTACACTGCCTCTCCTTTCCCCTTCCTCATGGATTACTTTGAAACATATCCTCCGTATTATATCATTTCATCTGTAAATATTTCAGAATGTAACTAAAAATGATAGTAATTCTTTAATATAACTAACCAGGCATTTAAAAAAATATCTTGTTTGTTTGTTTGTTTGAATCAGGGTCTATATCAGAGCCATCCATTGGAACTGGTTGATATGTTTTTAAGTCTCTTTGGATCTTTAGGTTTTCCTACTCATTTTTGTTTTTTCTCGTTGTGACTTATTTTTTTAAAGACTGATTTTTTTGTCTTGTAGAATTTTCCACCAACTGGATTTTGCAGAATTTCTTCCAGTGATATTCATCACGTCCATTGTTCCCTGTATTTTTGTAAATTGTTATTTAAATCTAGAGGCTTAATCAAATTTGGGTTTGATATTTTCACAGGAAAGGTTTGTAAGTGTGGAGAGCTTCCATCTGGAGACACTCATCTAGGGGGCTCTCTGATGTGATCTCAGCAGCCCTTGATGGCTGAGGCTAAATCCATTATTGCATTAGGTGTTGCAAAGTGGTAATTTTCTCATTTTACCAATTCTTCTTCAGTAATTAGTGAGAATATGTCCATAAAGAGAACCAGCACTCATCATCTGTGTGCTTACCCTGAGGAGTGGTTTATACCGAAAAGACAGTATGGTAACTTGGTTGTTATAAACTGGGACATTTTTGAGAGTAAAAGGGGGCCTCATTAATAATTATAACAGAGCAAAAAGTATAGACTTGGTAAGTTTGGGCAAGCTAGAACATATGGTCACTGTATGTATAATTCATTGTTAATTTATTTAAAAAAAAAACAAAACTTTTTTTTTCCCATCACAGAGCATGTATGTGCTAGGTATATAAAATATTCAAGCATGGCTATTTTATGGACCCTGCCCTTACAGAGATTTCTGAGAGATAAACTAAGACAGAAGTACACTCAGAGCTTCAGGAACCAAGAAGACATATAGAAAATTGGAAGGGCTGTAAATCATTCTGCCCACTTTCCTTTTGTCGGAATTTAGTCACATGTCCCCTCTCCTAACCAAGGGAGGCTGGGAAATAATCTAGCTATTTGCCCAGAAGGAAGTTATAATAGAGATGATAAACAATTAGGCAAATTATCCAGTATGATGTTTTTGTGGAGAAATAAAATGAATTTTGAATATATGGAATTTATTATAAGACCTCCACATGCGTGCCTATATGCAAGTTTGTGATAATATTAATGCAGTCTTTTTCAGGCAGAATTCAGACACACAGGTTCTTTCTAAAGTTCAATTACATAGCCTCGTCTTAACAGGGTTAGGGCTATTACAGCAATTAGGAATATGATCTTGATAATCTGGCAGGTCCATACATGAATTTCAATAAAAAATTGAGGTAATTAATTTGATAACTAAGAGGAAATCTTAAAAGAAAGCAAAAAATTTTTGTTAGCTTGCAATCCCCTGATTTTCTACCTCACTTTGTTGACATGGACAATTTCTTTTTTGTTTGTCTAGATTTTGTTTTTCAATCAGAGGTGGTTTTCTTTCACATACTTAAATATATACTTACCAGTTTCAAATTCCCATCTCGATATTGCAAAACACTTAACATGATTGAAGTCGGGCACAGTAGCCTTTAACCACTAGGTCAGTGGAGTTAATGCAGTGAAAGGACATGGGGATGCTGCCTTCTCATTTCAGCTGAACTAGCTAGGTGAGTCATTCATCTTGAAATTGGAGCTATACAGTGTAGTTATTACAAGTGAGTTCCGTCAACATGACTTTACATTCTTGTAAAGTTTTATCAAGAAATGGATATTTTAGATTGGATGTGACTCAATGTCAGAGAACAGGCAAGGGAAAGCAAGAAAGGGCGTTGATTGCTAAGTGAAATCTCACTACTGAAACCCTACGGTCCACTCTCGTGATGATGATGGGGCACCCGCTGCTATGCTCCAATTTGAAAACAGAAATTATTATAGACCTGGGAATATTTCCCAGCTCAAAAGAGATTGATATTTAACTGCATGTGAGGATAGCAATAAATCATGCTAGATCAAAAGGTCTACAAGTTAATAGCTAAAAAACTATTGGAATATTTGCTTTCATTTTAGACTAAACTCTCTCTCGAGTATATGCAGTGTAACAGAAGCAGGTAACTTCATCCATATACAAATTATCTTGTGTGTGTTACATCCAGACTTTGAAACCCCTGCTCAACATTTCCGTTCAGGTCTAATTCATGAGCCTGACACTTATAAATTTAAGAATCAAATTGCAGATCATTTTAAGCTGTATGTACAGAATCATGAACTCATAGTGAACGGAGATTCTCAGTCTATATTTGGTCACATGGGAGAAAATAAAACTAGGCTTTTTGCCGTTTCATTCAATAGGAAATAAAATATTACAGCATTGATTTGAAGATGCAAACTGATTTTAAATGGATATTTATCATTTTCTCTCATTGATATGCAACTTGGTTAGGTGATACGATTCATGAGATTTTAAGTGTTTCCTTAAAAAATAATCGGCATGTAATTTGATATCTGGAATATTTCAGAAAGCTTATATTTTGGGTACGTTTCACTCACAGAGGGAGATGGAAAACTAAGGCCATAATGAGGTAATTAATCAAATTAAATATCATAATGCTTTCAATTCCCCACATCCCTCTGTGCTCATAGACACAGACAATGTCTAAAAGGACTGTAGAAAAATAGTCACTGTATTTACAAAGGAGAAAATGTTATATACGTTGCTTAGAAGTTTGCAAAATCAACTCTAACACTCCCAGATAAATTGAGGATATGAATTATATTAAGAAATGCCATTAAAATATTGATATTTTAAAATTATTGAATCTAATTTTTTTCTAGGCTCCAAATTTTTGTAAAGCCAAGTGTGAAGCTATTTCTAAGGTAGAGGATATCTAGAGTATTAAACAGTATTAAATAGAGTATTAAATAGTAGATACTAAAATACTCTCAAAATTATTTATTTGCCTTTTTTTTTTAATTTATTTTTTCCCCCAAAGCCCCAGTAGATAGTTGTATGTCATAGCTGCACATCCTTCTAGTTGCTGTATGCGGGACACGTCCCCAGCATGGCCAGAGAAGCTGTGCGTCAGTGCGTGCCCAGGATCCAAACCCCGGCCGTCAGCAGCGGAGCGCAGGCACTTAACCGCTAAGCCACAGAGCCAGCCCCATCATCTTACTTTTTTAGTGAGAGTTTCAACTGACAGTATGGATGTCTGTGTAATTTTCCCAAATTATTTAACCAGATAGTTCCTAATTTTAGAAGAAGAGAAGTAGAGGTCAGTTTATTCTTAGGATTTCTGTGCATCAAACAAATAATAAATAGATAGAGGTTTCTAAGGAGTTTACTCTGGCTTCCTGCTTCCTCCATAATCAACTAGCAGGCTTATCTCAAACTCTTGAACACAAAATATAGCAAAAAAAAATATTATCTGCCGGATAATTGTTTATTAAGAACAAGAGAGACTTGCACCACAGGATCGATCTCCTTAAAGGACGTTAGCTAAACTGCAGTGTTGGTGAAGTGTATTGAAGGAAAAAGCAGAACTAGATAGGTAATTTGAATTATTTCTCATAATTATGTTTTACCAATCTTTTACATTTTTAATGTAGTGATTTGTAAAAGAATTCTCATGCATTTATAATGCACCAACAGAATCTGGATAGTGAGGAGAAAGGGTAGTCCATTCCTCAAGGGAGGAATTGTATGTGAAAACCCAAGTCAGGAATTTGTAAGGTACATTGAGGCCAGGATTAGTAGTTCTCTTTGTTGGAATGGAAGCTCGGTTTATAAGATATGAAAAATACTTGTTAAAAGTTCTGTAACACCACTTCTGGGTTATGGAACTTCTCTTTAAGAAGAAAGGACAAACAGAGATATTTGAGTCACAGGTGACATGATGAGAGCAATGTTTACAACTACCAGAAGATTAATCTGGTGGTTGTATGCAAATTTTGTTGGAATAGAACAGACTGGAACCTGACAGATTAGTAATATATTTTTACTAAAATCTAGCGAAGGAAGCATATGGTATCGGTCATAGGAGTGAAAAGAATGGACTAAATGTGAAAAATATAATTAAGGAAGATGACAACAGTAAATCACTGAATGGAGTTTAAATTTGGAGTTGAGAACTCCAAAGCGTTTATTAAGCCTCTATAATTAGGAAAACTATACTGTGTGGACAGAAATGGTAAATATTAAGAGATGAAATAATAGTAATTAAACATGCAGATTGTGAAGAAAAAACTGCTTGGTTCATATCCTGTCTCAACAGTTTACTATTGAGGAACACTGAGCAAATTACCTAATTTTTATGAGATTCTTTTTCTTAAACTATAAAATTGAATAATAACAATGCCTACATGTTAGGTTTATTGTGAGGATTATTGTATATTAATGAATATAGTCCATATAAAGTGCTGTCACATGATGTCTCGATAATTGTTAGCAACTGTTGTTATTGCTGTTGTGGTGGTGGTTATGATGATTGTAGTGTTTTTGAACCAGCTAGATAATCCATTAAGGGGGAAATTTGAGTATGATTTAACATTTATCCATCCTACTGAGTAGTTGAACAGGCTGCTGGAGACATATGATTGCAGTTCAAGGATGGTCCACAGGTTGAGATATGGAACTGAGAAGAATTAAAATAGGGGTAAAAGTTCATATTATGAGATTGAATGCATTTTATTAGGATGAGGTAAGATGAAAACAGAGGAAGTCAAATTTCTAGTTTTTCTTCACAAAAGAACTGGTTAAACAACAATCACACAACAGGAATTCTGACAACTGACTCTTAGGTAAGAAATCTAGAAATCCATGTGCTAATGTAGATTTCCTTCCTTAAAGGGCCCAAGATATTATTACCTTAGGGTTTCCTAAAGAGTTTTCTACAGAGCACTAGTTCCACCATATATTTAATTTAGAAAGTTTTAATGATCTGATATATTTTAGAAATCTATTAAAAGATCTGAAAAGTCCTGCAGGAATATTGTTTACCTTATTTGAACCAGAATTCCATGAAGTTGTTCAAAGAAATCCTCCCCTCTTTCTTATACTATCTATTAGCATTCTGAGGAATTCGTGCTCCAAAGGACAGAATTACTATATTTATTGGTCAGAACCCTTTCAAATCCAGATAGTCCTTTTGTGCAGGCAGAGATGGTCACTTTGTTTTAGACCTTCCAAGAAGTAGACAAATGCTTCCAATATCCTCAAATTTCACTGAGTCAAGGATCACACAGAGTTATCGTTTATCTCAGGATAAATCTGTTGATCCTTGTCTTCTGTCTGTCTTTCTGGCCACCTATGACTTATGACCTTGAACCTGTCTGTTCAGGTCTTGATGGCAGAGCTCTGTCTTACCCCATACCTGAATTCAAACAAACTGCTCCTCCCAGATTTGTTTTATGGTTGTTTTATCTGCAGTAATACAAAATAGAAAGGGAAAACACTGGTGTAAATGTGCAAAATTATAAGGTGCATATATAATTCAGCAAGTTTAAATCTTGGATCTAGAGATGATAGTTGGCATGCACAGCAAGAAACACCACACTCTGCACTGGACCACTCCCACTCATCCTTTGTTGTGGTAACAGGACTAATTATATATGCAAGGGACTGTTCGCTCTGGGAAATGACCACAGCATCCCTCCTGTTCTGAAACTTTTCTCTGACACCTTCAAGGTGTTACAAGAAAGCTACTGCCGGTCATCATTCCTTGCTGCTATGCAGAATGGATCTTCCTTAGAACCAAGGATAAGAACAACAACACATGAAGAAAGTTTCAGGATGAAAGAGTATTCTAGTACCCACTCAGCTCCCGTTGAGCTGATGTAGGGAGAAAATGTATACACACACAAAAAAAGACAATAAAACCAAAGGGCCTTCATGTTTCTCAAAATAATAACCACTTTCAAAACTCTCTGGGTTACATACCCTAGGATCATACACATTCTACATCAGGCAAATTGTTTAATAAAAATATAATAAAGTTTTAGAAAGGCATAAAATTTTGTATTACTTTTGGAAACAGAAAGTAATCTGGTGCTGCTCTGACAGTTACTACAGCTGCAAATGATGGTACAAGATAATGATCAACAAACATAGCCTTGTTTTTCCATTTCCCAGAGAATTTTCAGTGCATCAGCATATGTTATTTCATGTGTGCATGTGTGCCTGTGTGTGTGTGTATTAGATGCCTACATCATAATAAAGAATAAATAAGTAGTCGCTATTATTATAAAAGCTGCTAAAAATGTTAGATTCACATAGCTATAGTGTGGAGACCATTTTGAAAAGACATGAAGCTTTGTCCTTATCCAATTTATTATGGAATGTTGTCAAGACACCAATTTTAAAAGTTATTAGGAACTAAAGCAACACATTCTTGCACAAGAAGTCGAATTTAAATGTTGTAAGACATGTTTGAATATCAGACACATAGAGTGATCTCAATATTATCTGATGTTATTAATAAGTATATGTTTAGATTAATAGATTGCTTCATCGGTACACTGACCATTTCCCAAACTCACTCCAAGTAGTTCATGTGAATGGAGTTTGGAGAAACGAGGAGTCTGACAGTGTTTGGTGTGTAATCTGACACTCTTTGGCACAATAAAGCCTCAAATGCCTCAAGTAAAGCAACTGGAATCACAGAAGAAATAACGCTCCAAAAACCAATATTTTAAAAGATGTAGTAAGGAATTTTCTATCACCATTTCTTTGGTGGAACATAATCGGATAGCTTTTAAGCAGGAGAGTTATGATTAGATTTGTGCAAGTCACTCTGGTATGGTGAGGGGGGTGGATTAAACTAGGGAAAGATTAGAGGCATGCCAACGTACATCAGAAATGTTTTCTCGGTTTTATTTACTTGATTTAGAGTAATGAAAACTAGCAATGTTTTCCACAATGTTTATATAAAACTGAAGCTTGCTAAACAGAGTCCTCAGAGAAGCCTCGTAATTTAATTAAAAATAAGTTTTATCGGATAGAAAATATTTGGCTAAAAGTAACGGAAAAACCAACTCAAATTATCTTAAATAGTGTAGGAATATATTAGCTCACAATGTAATAGATCCAGAGGCAGGTTAACTCCTGGCATTGTATTGCCAGAATGTTCTTCGCTTCTCTGTAATTCTCTTGGCTCTGTCTTCCTCCTTCTATTTGTTTCATCTCATTCTGGTAGCAAGCTGGCTGAAGCAACTCCAGGAATCGCATCCAGACACAGCACACGCATAAAGGGACCATCTTTTTTAGTATCTTATTCTTATGACTGAGAAAACCTTTTCTAAAAGACCCAACTTAAATTTGTCTTTCTTAAATTTGTCTTCAAGCTTCACTGGCCGTAGTGAGTTAGAGAGTTACATGTCGACCCCTATACAGTCACTGACAAAAGGGATAGAAATACAATGATTGGCTTTGACTAAAAAAGAATGCGTCCATGAGCTGTGAATAGGGTGCAACTGCCTGATGCTGGGCAACTGAAAAAATGGAATTCTGGTTAGCACACAAGGAAGGAGGAGATGTTGAGTAGGAAACCAACAGTATCTGCCATCTACTGTCATGAAAAGTTAACTAATATGTATCAGTATTGGAAGATGGTGCTTCACCTGGAAAGCAGATGTTCATCTTCTACTGGCTTCTAATAGTTTCCAGAACTCTACTATTTATGGCCTAAGACTGTATGTCCTATCAGGTCTTTATTTCTAGATATATCTCATTCTGAATATGTAGGAGCAACATTTTGCCCCTCCTCCCTTTGAAAAATTTCTACTTTCCATAGAATATTTATCCTTCTAAAGTAGAAATGTTGATAGTGAATGGAAAGTTCAGTCAAATACAGCCATTTTAAAATGAACAATTTGAGTGTCAGTTTCTACTCCAATATTCTACAGATGATGTTATGAAAAACCGTAATAGAAACTTAGGGCACTTGAACATTGTCTCTTATGAGATCTCAGTGGTGTGCAAATGGTGGCTATTTAATTGAGCTCTATCTGAAATTGAAGCTAGCATATAAACAGTCTAGTGGTTTTTCAAGTTGCTAAATGAGGATTTGTTCTTCCTCCACTTTTTCTCAATGATCATCTTTATCCTCAACACACTACTCTCTGTGACATAAATTCTAAACATGTCCTGTCAAGTGGAAAATGGTGAGTGAGGTTGAAATTAAGCATGTTTATTAAAATCACCAGTCAATTGGGACCAGCTTGTGGCGTAGTAGTTAAAGTCTGGAACGCTCTGCTTCGGCAGCGCGGGTTGGCAGATTCGGATCCTGGCCGTGGACCTATACCACTTGTCAGCCAGCCTGTGGTGGCAACTCACATACAAAATAGAGGAAGCTTGGCACAGATGTTAGCTCAGGGCCAGTCTTCCTCAGCAAAAAAATAAAAATAAAAATAAAAAAATTACCAGACATTGTACACAGAGCTTAAGTACATTGTTAATACACATTAAGATTTGTAATGTTATTTTCAGCAATTAAAAAAGCTGTATTCCTCTTGATTACACACTAAAAGCATTGTAACATATGTAAGTGGTTTATTTGACATCTCAGCTTTTATCATAGAATAAACAACAAAATAAAGATAAGTTTGATTAGTTAAAATAACACAATATATAATATCTGAATATGACTTGCATAAAGTAGTTCAACTCAGAGGAAACTATTAAATTGAACAAAATCAATAACATCAATAACAAAACATGATTTTGAGAATTACAAGAAAATTTAGTGGAGATGGACAACTGCAGACAGAGAAGAGAAAGAAACAAAGGAGGGAGAGATGAAGGCAATGGATGGAGGGAAGGCAGGTGGGAGGGAGGGAAGAAGGGCTGAAGGAAAGAAGAAATTTAGTCTGATTATGTCTTAATTTAATTGTGAAGGTGTCCTAGCACATAAAGTTTCATATCATGAGGCTTCACTAAATTATTTATATATATTTTGTTGGCAGAGCATAAGAACATATATGCTCAGAATCAATCAATCATTAATAAATAAATCATATAATTTTCCCCAAAATAATCCATTGCAATTATATTTCTTAATATACAGCTGAAGTTCCAGATTAGAAGTAAATGACTCAAACATCCGTAGCGAAAATTAGAGAGAACGAGGGGAAAAGAAGATGCCACCTAATGTACCAGATTCCTGATTATTGTCAAATAAAATTAGAGGGCAAGTAACTGATTACAAAGTACAAAAATTCTGAGAAAGCAAAATATCTACATATAGTGGGATCTTACTGTACATCACTCAATTGATTATTCATTATTTAGTCCTCTCTTCTTTCTTAGTGAATGTATTCCTCTAGTGGCTTTAATTGTCACCCTCAACACCCATCTCTTTACCCCTCAATCTACATGTGATTTTGCCGATTTCCAAGAGACCTGATATTGAGAGGACAAAACAGTGGAAGCCTATAAAGAATATTCAGTGAGAAGGACATAGACTTCACATGACTGGGTCTTCCACACTCTAAAGATATGTCCAGATCATCAAAAGAACAGGTTTTCAGTCAAGATTCTTTTTCTATTTAACTTTTTCAAAGTAATCCATATTACAAAGCCTGAACACAACTGAAACTGTATGGTTGACAATTTTTAAAAATGGTTACAGTAGAGACCAAGTAAATAAAACATCTGAAAATATCTCAGAGGAGACTTATCCTTTGTCTGAAAGATAGCCATACTTGGAAATATTTGGTCTTCTACAGTGTCAGGGGTACTTGGAATGCTGTTAATGAATGAATCATGAGAGCAAGATAAGAACCTTGAATTTACTTTATTACATAATTTTCACTCTGAAAAGCAGTTACTGCCCAATTTATGGGCTCCTAAAAATCCCCTTTGTAAAGAAAGGAGACTGTTTTTGGCCCCGATTACTGGTCTGTGGTAGCAAATATGTTTTATTCTTCTACCTGAGGAAGAATAGAAATAAGAAGCAAGTTAAATTCTGGCTTCCTCTCAGATAATCCCTTCCTTGAAGTCACATGACCAGGATAAAACACCCTCTTAATAGAATAAAGAGAGACCATTGCCTAGAGGAGAAGGAGATTACCTGTACGCATATCAGACAGGGCATAGGAGCACAAACCCAAACACAACATAAATCCAAACCATTTCCAATTAATACTGGGGCATTCAGTAAATACTTTGTGATCTCAGGGTAAAACAAGGCTTAGAATTTATTTCCTTGTGGAACAGAAACCATATTTTCCAATAGAAATTGTATTTTCTCAAGCAGGAGAGATTCGCTTGGATAACCACAGAGGCCTTGTTCTCACTCTAGAGCACAAAATAAAGATATATCTGCTTGAATATTTGGCCTGGGTAAGGAAATCTGGGCACACTTATCAGGCAACCCTATTTCCATACCATTTATTGTACTCAAGGCAGTTTGGGGCACATACTATATGACAGGTTGCCAGTTAAATAGAGATTAGTATGCTAGTTGAGCAATAATTCAAATCCAAGTGAACCTGAACCCTTAGAAGCCGCTAAAGTACCACCAAATAACTCCTTCTTTTCTTTTCTGGTTCACTGTTCAACTTCAGATGAGAGAAAGAAACCTGAACCCCTAGAAGATTCATATTGAAAAACATGAATTTGTTTTCAAATATGATACGAGTCAAGACTTTTCTGTGTTATATTTTAGTGTTCTTTAAACCAGCATAATGATACTTATCATCTGTAGAAATTCTTCTCTGAGACTTGAAAAATACTTTGCATATTCACAGTAACTATGTTAGGAAGGGTTGACACTACTTGATAGGGCCAGGCCTGGCCCCTGGCACTTGGAGATTTCATGCAGTTTAATGAACTCAGCCAAGCACATTGTTCAAGTGTCCTCCTCCAAAACAGTGAAAGAGCAAACCAAAAGTGGCCTCTTAGGCTCAGAAGTCTCCACTTCAGTAAGGGGTCAAGAGAGAACTACTTGGCATTTCCGCATGGCTAACCCATGCATCAAGAGCCAGGAGCAAACGGGCAGAATATCATTTCTCAAGGCTTTCCATTGTGTCTTGTTGCAACCATTAAATACACTTTAGAGTCCATGTTACATGTGGGTGTGGAATACTGAAAACAAGTATCACAGCCTGAAACTTACAACAGAAAAAGCAGCTAGCATGCTGGGAAAGGGCCTGACTGAGGGTATAAGAAGGTATAATAATAAGCTTTGTAAAATATGCGAACAGGACTTTATACCTTGTCTAGGCACTGGGAACACTAAGCTGCACACCAAGAACCATCCACAATGAGCAGTTATTGATTCCACTTGTAAGAAAATTTGTAAACATGAGTGGCACAGATAAGTGCTCAATACATCAATCCTCCAATATTTCAGTGTGATAAGTATATAAAATAATTGTAGTTGGCATATTGAAAATAATCTTCATGTATAGAGTGCATGACCACTGATTTACAAATATTTCATAAAACACTCTTTCAGGTAAGATTACTTTTGGTTCATAATTGTATTTATTTACATTTTGCTAAGGGATGATGTATATATATATATATATATATATATTTTGTGTGTGTGTGAGGAAGATCAGCCCTGAGCTAACATCCATGCTAATCCTCCTCTTTTTGCTAAGGAAGACTGGCTCTGAGCTAACATCTATTGTCAATCCTCCTCCTTTTTTTTTTTTCCCCAAAGCCCCAGCAGATAGTTGTACGTCATAGCTGCACATCCTTCTAGTTGCTGTATGTGGGACGCAGCTCAGCATGGCTGGAGAAGCGGTGCGTCGGTGAGCACCAGGGATCCGAACCCGGGCCACCAGTAGCGGAGCGCGCGCACTTAACCACTAAGCCATGGGGCCGGCCCTGATGTATATATTTATTTTATCATGGGCAGGATAAAAGTGGTATCTTTCCTTATAATAAATTAAATGAGCTTATTTTTACCCTGACATTATTATTCTGATGGGATATTTTATAAAATAGTAATTCAGAAAGGTGATATAATCAAAACTCAAGTGGCACCAGAAAATCCTGACCAGAGAAAATCAGAACTGAATTCCAAATATATCTAATTGGTTAGGCAAAGGCCTGGAATTTCTTAAGAGGAAAGGATTTTCTTACAGAATAGAGGGTCTTAAGACAGTTCAAAACTGATACATCATTCCGTAGGGGCAAAAGTATAGGTAGGATGCAAATCAATGCTGAGACACTCAGTCCAAGATCCAAGAGGAACAGCTCAACATACAGCTGGTAGAGATCAAGAAAGACAGGACTGCAGCCTCTGGGTGGTCATGGCTACCATTAAGGATCTATGCTCTAAAATTTGGAGCCCATAAAAAGAAATCCATTAGTACAGACACAGGAAAATTAGAGAAGTTGGGTATATAAAAGGCTATAGGAATTATTGAAAAACTGAAATAGAAGGAAATAATTGATCAAAAGAAATATGAACTAGGACAAGAACTTGGTTTCTATCACTAAGGTCAGAGTTGGACCAGATGGAATCACTTCAATGTGAATCAAAAAAACACTTTTTAAGTTTCCCTATATCCCTCCTGCTAAAAGGCTAGATTAATCTGGGACAAAATCTTCAGATGTAAGTTGATTACATTCCACTACTAACACAGAAAAACATAGGTGTGAGAAGCCCAGTGAGGATTATACATATGTTGTATCTCCAAACTCAGTTGTTTTGTCCTGTGTATGTGGTCACAAACATATAGTCTAAATTCCCAGTTTCTAATGGAATGGGTGTGCCAACATACTAGACTTGGGCTAATTAAATGTAAGGAAAACTGATTTGTAAAAAGTCTACTCTATTTCCAAGTTAAGTCAAACTGCTTCCATTGACATTGGCTCCCTCCTACTCTTCCTTCTAGCTGGAATGAGTATGAGGCAGTAATCAAGCTTCAGCCTCTCAGATGACTGCAGTATTTCCGGAGACGGCCAAGCAACAAAATGGAAGAAACTTGAGACTCTAGTGACCTCAAGGAGCTACACTGCCACAGTGGTCGAGAAAGATAGTTACATGAATGAGAAATGAAAATATATCATATTTAATCCACTGTGTTTGGAGGTCTGTTATTTACAGTAGCTTAGTCTTTCTTCTAACTGATTCACTAGAAAAAAAGAAGCATATTTGTTACTTCAACATTGTGGCCAATAGAAAGCCTAGAAGAAAAGATGAAAGGACATATGAGGGAAATCATTAGCATAAAGCACTTCAAGAGATGGCATGATCTGGCTGGAGGAGATGCTTTAAATTTGATACAGGCATTTCCAAATATGTGAATTCTTTCTCTATGGTATGGAGTTGTCAAAACATGAGGTAGTAATTAAAACCTCTCATATATTTTTAGTTCAAAACTGAAGGCAATGTTTAATTAGAAACACCAAAGGCCACACAGCACCTCTGCTAGCTTTCCACATGAAGCTCTATCATTGTGCCCACACCTCCGATCATCTTCATCAATTTTCTATTATTGTTTGGAATTGTCAGTTATGATACAGGTACATAGCAATGTGGTCTCATAATACTGATATTCCCTTGATGATTGCGTATTGTAATTTCTGGATGATCTATTGACATATAATTTTATGTCAGCTTATTATGAAGATAATAATCACTATTATAAAAACTATTAGTCCATTAACAATTACTATTAAATGTAAGTTCAGCTAAATATTAATAATTTGAATTATAACTGATATAATAGTTACCTTGTTTGCATGCCATCTCACAAAGCTTAGTCTTAAGCATTGCAAAATATTTTTTAGCTCTATTGCCTTAAATGCTGTTATGTGCTGAACCCAAACAAGAAAAGTTATCTTTTTTATTCTGTTAGTCTTTGCTTTTCTCACTTACTTTTACTAAGTCTTTAACTCATTATGATCAACTCCTTGCCTCAGAAACTTAGCTTGTATTATAGCTCAGTAATTCACACTGTGAAAAAAACTTGCACACATCTTTCATTATTTTAGTTTTCTGTTTGTGTTAATTAAACATGGCATTAGTCTCCGACATTTGCCCTGGGCTAACATTGAAGGATTTTTTAAAAACATTGTAGGGATATCCTTTCTTCAACATATTTGTCATAAATGACACAACTCCCTTGTATTGCCTCTATTTCTAAGGAGTTTGATAAAGATAATATAAATAAATTTTTGGACTTCATAAATGAAATTTCTGTTTGTCTAGGGATTTAAAACCAACTTAGAACAGATGAATGACAATATCAGAATAAATATGGAGGAATCTATAATTGCTGAGGTATTATAAGGGGGTTATTTCAGTGAGAAACTTAGGAGGTGGTAACCTTGGAGAATTATACACTTTTTGTATTTCTAAGATTTTTGATTCTTTTCTTTTTTTTTTTTCTGGGAAAGATTCACCCTGAGCTAACATCTGTTGCCAATCTTCCTTTTTTTGCTTGAGAAAGATTCGCCCTGAGCTAACATCTGTTGCCAATCTTCCTTTTTTTTGCTTGAGGAAGATTCGCCCTGAGCTAACATCTATGCCAATCTTCCTCTATTTTGTATGTGAGTTGCCACCACAGCATGGCTGCCGATGAGTGGTGTGGGTCTATGCCTGGGAACCAAACCCAGGCCGCGGAAGCAGAGTGCGCCAAACTTAACCACTATGCCATGGGGCCGGCCCCCCAATTTTTTACTATTTTACCTTAATAATTAGGAAAAATTATAAAGACAGCAAAGAATAAGTGAATAGCAAGCATTCTTCTATTGTACTTTATCTAAAGTTAAGAGTTAACATATAGGATTAAAGCTTAGTTTTGGACCAAACAACTTCACTTTCTATTAACAGTAATATATTTTTATGCAAAGAGCAGATATCCCCAAATCTCACTGATTCAAACTGCAGAATCCTTAAGTAAGCACAGAAGGAATCCGAGCAGTCACAACAAACAATAAAATAATTTTGACAAAAATTTTGAAACATTGACAGTCGGCACTAATACTTTCAGCTCTTACTGACTTTTAAAATGTTGAACTCAATTTGAAAACGTATTCACTTAATTCAAAATATATTACTTGATGTTTACTATGTACTACATGCTGTCCTACTATTTTATCTGACAGGGGATACATCAGTAAATAAAACAGACCAATATCCTTGCCTCCTAGAACTTATCTTCTAGCAAGAGGAAGAAGAAAAAATAAGCATAAAAAATAAGTAAAGTATATTATAGGTTCTAAGGTGATAAACACTGTGGAAAAAATAGAGTGGAGAAATGGGACATGACCATGTGGAGAGTGCTCAGGCTGCAATTTTAAACAGGGTAGGGGATGAAGGTAGACATCACTGTGAAGGTGACATTTGAGCAAAGGTTCAAAGGATGTAAGCACGTTAACCAGATGGATATCTGAGGGAAGAGTATTTCAGGAAGAGGAAACAGGCTGATAAAGCCCTCAAGTGGGAGCATGCGTAGTGGGTTCCAGGACAGCAAATCACCCAGGGGGCTTGAGTAAGTTCAGCAAGGACTGGAGGGGAAGGAGACTGGGATGTGGGAGCAGTGGGACAGATCATGGAGGCGCTGGTATGAAGACTGGTCATGGAGACCAGTATGAAGAATGGCTTTTACATTGCATGACAAGGAAACTGACTGCAGGTTTTGAGCAGAAAAGTGACATGATCAGATTCATATTTTAAAAGAACTCAATTTTTTAAAACCCTGAGTTATTCTGTTTTCCAGAACAAAGAAAATTAGAAGCAATGCTTTAGGAGGAGTGAATGACCACTGGAACAATCATATTTAAGGAAGCAAAAAAATGGCAGTTTATTCTTATTTTTATTTTTTTGTGAGAAAGATCAGACCTGAGCTAACATCTGACGCCAATCCTCCTCTTTTTTCGCTGAGGCAGACTGGCCCTGAGCTAACACCCGTGCCTATCTTCCTCCACTTTATACAGGACGCTGCCACAGCATGGCCTGACAAGCAGTGCGTCGGTGCACGCCCAAGATCCGAACCCGGGAACCCCGGGCCTCAGAAGCAGAGCATGCGCACTTAACTGCTTGCGCCACAGGGCGGCCCCAAAATGGCAGTTTAAAAATGAGAGACAAGAGAAAATATCATATAAAGAGGTAAAAACAAACAAAACAACACAAATACCCGAACCATTAATTGTCGGGACAGATCATTTTAAATTATTCAGGAGCTACTAAACTAGAACAATAAATATCCAGTCTTTTATTGTAGGGTCAAATCATTTTATATTTGTATGACCCCACAACATTACTATATTTTAGAAGATTACATTAATTTAAAATTACAACAAATGTTATAAAATTTTAACAGATTATAGATATCCAATCCCTTTTCTGAAAAGGATAAGGAATAAATTTGTAAGGCCTTTTAGGATTTAAAAAACCCATTCAAATAGAAAATCTTTCAACACTTAAATGGGTAAATTTTAGTTTTCTTAAAATTTTACTTTTTTGTTGAAAACAATCTCTGACAGCAAAAGATAAATGAGGTGTTAATATAGCACAATGTGTTGGTTAGGTGTGCTCCACATGAAGCTTAAACAGGAAGAATAAAAATGATGTGGGTTGGCTCACTTTTATTTCCATCAGAAAAAATGATAAGGGGAAATGGATTCTTCCCATATTCAAATTGTAGGGCGAGAAAGGAGTAAAACAGAATCAAGATTCCTGAATGTAATAAGATTGAATTCCATCCCAGTTCAAGCATCCCTTGTCATCGGAAGTGGAAATTTGGATGATGTACAAAATGCATTGACGATTCCACATTTCTTCAAAACCCAAATTACCATTCCGTAAGAATTATGTCCTTAAATATTATGTTCAGAAATAAGTCACATCTAACACAAGAAATGACAATGTCTCCTTTAACTTTGAATCCAATTTCAGTAAATGCCAACTAGGCACTTAGAAGAAGCGAGTCCTGTGTTTGTACTTCTTTGTGTTTCCTATAAATGCAGCTATTTCTTTGAAGGCTTAGCCACATGCCAGATTTGAAATGGCTGTGTTTAGTCATTTTAGTTATTGGTGCACCTATTCCTTCATAATTTAAAAATAACTGAAAGGATTATTTTTCTTAGAGCTTTCCAAAATAAACAGCTTATCACTTAGATGAAGTGTGGAAAAGTTGAATTCTAAAGCCAAAAGGGTTATGAATGTCCAAAGGACTGAAAACAGGATTATAAAAAGCAACTTGAGTCCACACTTTTTTATCGTGTTTGCACCTATAAACACTACATGGAACATCCCATTTTTATTTCCTGTTCTTATTGTTATATCCAAACCTATGCTGTTTGGACACATATTAAGAAGTTAAATCATATTTTTTCTGGCAAAATTTATGAAAAATAAAGGGAAATAAAAAACATAATCTAAGGGAGGGGTGGAGTGTAAAAAATCAGTCATTTCTTTTCTATAGATTGTCTATTCATGACATAATTTACTCATTTCACACATACAAATTCTAATGATATAGTCAAATTGCTTTTAGACACCATTTTCATTTAATCTGAAAGGTACTCTTTTTGATATTCAGTACTGTGACTGCAAAGATTAACTGCTAAATTTTAACTATCTTATTTGCAATTCAAGATTTACTATCCTATTCAAATCAATCATAACGGTATATTGACAGAAAGAAGGGGCCCATCTCAATATGTCTCAATATATCTTTCTCTGGGCAGATCCAGTGACCTGAAATTTTCCATATGCGGCCTCTTAATATGCATAAATTCTTCCTCACATAACAGCATCTGCAGTACTTCTGTTTAGACTTTGAGGCAGAGACACTATGTTGGAGTTATTTTAGCTTCTCTCATAACAAATATATTATCAGATTTGTATTTGTCAAGGAAGACTGGAGTCCCAGTGGGACCAATGAAGTACATTTCATTGTAGAGAAGTTTGCCATATTCTCTCAATTCCAGCTTCTCTCCCCATTATAATACAATTTCAAGGAATGGATATTGTGAAATGAACCATGAGACGATAAGGCTGGCCTGACTTTATAGATGGGCAAGTAGAAATGGAAATTAAGTAGAGAAAGGAAACAGAACACCATCTTGTGCTTAAAGGTCACACCATTACCTTATCATGCTATTTCAAACTCAAATTTTAATTTAGATTTCTTAAAACTTCTACCTCAAGGGTGCCTATAAAAATCGAATACCACTGAGAGTGTTAGAAACATAAAGTTAGAATAAATTTATCTCAAATGATTCCTAGAAGAATCTGCTGGAATAGAATCAAACAATTTACATCTTGATAGGGCTGGGGAAAGCAACCTGTGGTGTCTATGCACATACGAGCTTCTTCAGGAGAAAGGGATGCTGAAAAGAACTGTACAGAAGGGAAGAAGGAAAACTCCACTCACTTCAGCATTTTGCCTGAGTCCAAATGGTGGGTCACCAAAAGCCAGCCTCGTTCAATCCCAGCTACTACTAAGAGACAATAAACATGATTCTCGTGAATCACGAAGGGCGCAGATTGTCTACTCCTAAGAAATTCTCAAATCACCATTTCCTGAGCCAAAACATTGCCAAAAATTCACTTACTCATTCATCTATATACTCAAATGTTAATATGTGGGCAGCACTCTGAGAGATGTAGAAATGAACAAAACACGGCCCTTTTGCTCAAGAAACTCACACTCCAGTGGAAGACACAAAGCAAAAAGAAAAAAAAAACATTATCTTAAGAAATATAAGATGATTGAGAGAGGTAAAAAATGCCATAGCATTTTTGACTAGGAGACTGAAAAAATTCTTCACGGAGGAGGTGGCATTCGAAGTGGGCTGTGAAGCCAGACATTTTTCAATAGGCAACACTGGAGACAGCAATGCCCACTACTTATTGAATGAATGAATAAACGAATAATGTATAGGAGAAAAGGTATTGGACTAGCGTCAGGGATGTGGAGTCTGCCTCCTGTTCTGCTATATTCTCTTAGGCGAACTATCTAAACTTTTTGAACCCCAGTTTCCCCATTTGCAAAGTATGAGCATTAGATTAGCTTGTCTTTAAATTTCTTTCTACCATTATAACTCTACGAAAGCGTGGAGTGCATGTTTGGTCTCCAAGGGTCCTGTGGGGAAACTTACTACTCTTGTTTGTATTTCTGAAAGTGATGGAATTCTGCAGTGTGTGACGTGGTTATCTTATCAACCTCCATTCCACTCTCCTTTCCTTCTCCTCATTTTGTGTAGCAGCCAGTAAGTTTGGGTGGGATTTACTTCATCCCCAGGTCCAAGAGTACTTCCTGCTTTCACACTACCTTTTCCCAATAAGATTGTTTCATCAGGGGCCAACCCAGTGGCACAAGCGGTTAAGTGTGCATGCTCCGCTGCGGCGGCCCGGGGTTTGCCGGTTCAGATCCCGAGCACACACATACGCATCGCTTGTCAAGCCATGCTGTGGCGGCATCCCATATAAAGTAGAGGAAGATGGGCACGGATGTTAGCCCAGGGCCAGTCTTCCTCAGCAAAAAAGTGGAGGATTGGCATCAGATGTTAGCTCAGGGCTGGTCTTCCTCACACACAAAAAAACATTGTTTCATCATTCACCATCTAACTTAGTCCTAAACCAACATCAGGCGTCACTGTGGCCAAACCAATTGGTTCAAAGGTGAGTACCTTCAGATGGTCCAGTGAGAGCAAACTTAGGATTTTGTTCAGCAATTGAGGACAGTGGTTGTTGTCTCACACTGGATCTGCAAAAGAAGCTGACAGCCACCCTATGATCACAAGGATAGCATCTTGAGGATAAAGATGACAGGAAAGAGATGGAGATGCAAAGAAATCAAGAAACACAGAGACAGAGCTCTGCTCACATTCTGACTACAGTCCATCTATCCTTGGACTTTTTGTTTTGTGAACTAATAAACCCCCTTTACTGATTAAGACATACAAGTTTGGAGGCCGGGCCCAGGCATACTGGTTAAGTTAGGTGCACTCTGCTTCGTGGCCCAGGTTCACGGTTTTGGATTCCAGGTGCAGACCTGCACCACCCATCAGCCATGCTGTGGCAGCGACCCACATACAAAATAGAGGAAGACTGGCACAGATGTTAGCTCAGGGCGAATCTTCCTCAAGCAAAAAAAGGGGAAGATTGGCAACAGATGTTAGCTCAGAGCAAATCTTCTTCAACAGAAAAAAAAAAAAGGACGAGTTTGGTTTTCTGTATCTAACAACCGTGTTTCTAAATCACTAAACCACTTTTTCAAAATCTTTTTTTAGTGAAATTGTTCTTTACTAAACCACTTTTACTAAGCAAATCAACTACTAAACCGTAAATTGAAACATACACATTCTCAACTTAGAGAGCCTACAAAAACTTACCTGACAAAATTCCCAACAAAAAGGCTATGACTTTCTCTCTCTGAAGTAGAAAGCTCTGTTAACTTTATACTAAGAGCTTTAATAAGAGAAAAGATTTTAAAAGGATGAAAAGAAGAAAATGCCTTTTCTCGAGAGGCTTTCAATCACTCTGGAATAACTTTAGTCTAGATATTTTTGGTACCATCCTTGCTTCCATCTCTTTAAAACTTGAACTCCATCTCTTCTGTTAGGGGGTGCAAGTGTTGTCAAGAGTCAAAAAGAATAAGAAATATCCTCTGCAGTCATCTGCCCCACACCCTCTTCTACAAGTGAGGCACCTTAGTCCCAAAGAGGGTAACAGCCTTGCTTGGGATGGTCAGTGTCAAAGCAGGGACAGGCTGTCAGGTGTACGTATGTCCAAGCCAGACAACCTCTGCTTCGTGACAGCTGTGGAATGCTCTGATTTGGCTACAGTTATCTGTTACCAGTTGACACTGCCATCCAGTTATACACAAACCTGTGCCAAATAATTCTTTTTTTTTTTTTTGACTTTCCCAGTATCAGTTTTCCAACTCCCATTTCACAGATTATTATAAAGAAGCACTGAGAATCAAAGAATCCAAATTATTCAAACAAGGTTATTATTCCATTAGTGGCTGACATAGAATTAAACACACACTTCCAGACTCTAGCCAAGTGCTCAGTCCTCACTTCCATCCCATCATCCTTACTGAGTGAGCAGCACATCTTGAATAAATGTTTTCCTACAGTCTCTCGATGAACAAATCAGCTTTTACTATTGGGATAATGAAAATAGAGAATTTTGGACTTGGAAAGAGCTTTAAAGATCATTTAACTGAAAAACATTCCCCAGTGAACTATGATGCCAGAATCTACCTACTAGACCTATTCCTTCTCAAAGAAGAAGGTGGTCCCCATTCCATACAATGAATGTCCTCTCGTTTTTGTAGGGCTGGTACAGTGTCATGGAAATTTGAGCACTAAAGAAATGCTACTTCTTGGCAATAATTCTCTTGTTTTTTACTATAATACTTGTGTGTATGAAAAACAGAGAGAAATCTTTCAAAAAAAGCATCCCGTCCAAAACTACGTTACTGTAACATTTACTGACTACATATAAAATACCTTTTTTGATTTTGAATTACACAGAGATTATTGATATAACTGCACATTGAAATATGATTCCATATGAAATATTACTTCTCTTGTTTAGTGTTAGTTTTCCCTGACTTTGAATTGTGTCTAAGGAATGCCAGGATGAAATTCCCTTTAGTCTGCCATACTTATGCTTTGTTTTGGTGGAGAGTTTTTATCACATGTTATATCCCAGTACAAGAAGATTTAAATTGTCTAGTTTGAGCTTTCAGATGACTGAACAGTACTTTCCTTGTGACCAGAAATAAGTACTAGGTATCGTAAGCTCTGAAATAGAAGTGCTTAACTGTATACAAGTCATAAGAAATTCTGAAATATCTGTAGGGTTTTGAGAAATTAGGTACATATTTGGTTGACCTACTATATCCAGGTGGGCCCTTGCAAAGATAGAAAATAGTCTTTTTTGTTGGTTTAACTCTCTTTTCAGACTGTGATTATTAGTGGATAGTGGCTAATTATTTTAGAATTTATTGAGGACCCCATCATATGTTAGATAAAATTTAAAATAAACAGACTTGGTTGCTCCAATTTACCATAAATCAGAGAGTAGAATGGTCTATTGGAAAAGGAATGGACCTTAAACCCCAGACAGACTTGGGTTAAAATCCTAGTTATAATGTTTGTTTACTGATGTTTTGGGCCATTCACTGAACTATTCTGGTCCTCCATTTCCTCATCTTTAAAAGGAGAATTATGGTGTCTACTCCTCAGAATGTCCCTTGAGAATTAGAAGTAACGTGTAAATTAAACAGAGTCAGCAAATTGCAAGTATTAGATGCTTGTGAGCGAGAAATACTAGTTTTTCCATTCACAAAGATAGTTTAAGGAGCCGTGGGGAATCAGACTACTCAATCTTTAAAAGTCATATCTGTTTTTATCAGGCACTTATAAAAATATAATCATGTTCACTTTTGGCATAACATTCTCTATTAAAAACATATCTAGATATCTCACCTGCTGCAGTAATCAAATAGGACTAACTGTACCAAATCAAATTATTTAGCAGTGAAAATGGATCAGCACTTGTGATTTATTCAATGTCATATGTTAGCATGGTCTCTGTTACTTAGAGGCTCCTTCGCTTCTTACTTTCTCCCAGTGAAGGCGCTCCTAAGAATGAACACAATTAAAAACAGATTTACCTTTGCAAATTGGTGTTTTCAAGTTCTTTGGATAAATACCCAACAGTGGAATAGCTGGATCATATGGTAGTTCTATCCTTGCTTTTTTGAGGAATCTCCATACTGTTTTCCATAGTGGCTGCACCAGTTTGCACTCCCACCAGCAGTGTATGAGAGTTCCCTTCTCTCCACATCCTCTCCATGGACATTGAGGGTATAATGCAAAGTGAAATAAGTCAGACGGAGAAGGTCAAATATCGTATGATTTCCTTCATTAAGTAGTAGATAATAACAACAATAAACAAACACATGGGGACAGAGATTGGATTGGTGGTTACCAGAGAGGAAGGGGGGAGGGAGGAGGGTGAAAGGGATAATTCGGTACATATGTGTGGTGATGGGTTGTAATTAGTATTTTGGTGGTGAACATGATGTAATCTATGCAGGAATAGAAGTACAATGATGTACACCTGAAATTTTTACAATGTTATAAACCAATGTTACTGCAATAAACAAAAAATTAAAAAAAAAAAAGAAACAGATTTAATGTCAAACCAAGATGGGAACTTATTCACATTCATCAGTGAAAACACTACTATGTGATTAAACTATAAAGATAAAGTTAGCTTATAAACTGAGAATGACAGTGGCTTCAGTCCGTTTGTCATTTGTATTTTAAATAATATTAATTTTTTTTAATGTTGTGTTTATAATTTATGACCTGTCGCTTGAAGAACTATTGTGTTCAGACTAGTATGGTGTTTGATACAGTGTTGAAAACAGCTTTGTAGAAATGTTGTTTTCTGCTTCAGAAAATGCTGTGGTGTGCTTATAACTAGTTGCATGAGAAGAGAATAGATAGGTTCTAGTTTCCCTACATTTTTACTTGTTAATCAGCTTCTCAATGTCTTTTTTATGTTTCTACTTTCATCTTTCTTCCCTATTGCTTAACCATATTGTCAGCCATAAAACAGAACTTTTTATATGCTCACAAATGTGGGATTAAGAAGTATCATGAGAGAATTTTAATATAGCAACTGTTTGGCTAAGGTCATGCCACAGTGAGATACAAAGCAATCCGTAATAAGAAAAAATCACTTAAACATAAGAAAGTTATTAATAAATCAGGACAAATCAAGTATACGTGAAAAAGCTGGATGTTATGTTTTCTGTGTTCTCAGATATATGGTTTATCACCTGTGTAATTGCTTTTCCACGTAGGATATGCATCTGAGCAAATGTTGTAAATTACTACAAAGTATAGACAGCAAAACCTCTTCATAATATTTCCCCACTTTACAGTTTCCCATATGTAGTAAGCCCCTGACTTACACAGATGTTATCCTTTAGGAGCAGGGCTCAAGCCGGGGACTGCCTTAACCCTTCTCATTCATTCCTCAGCATTGTGTTAATGATGTATGAGAGTTTCCTGGGTGCTAGGGACAAAAATACGATCAAGAGGACCTCAAGATGCAAATAATCTCATGGAGAAGAGGGGAAGTCTGCAGCACAATGCCACTACTGCTACTAATAAAAACAGTAGAATTCATATGTATTTACAGAACCTTCCTGTAGCGACACATGACCTTGATCATGTTACTTATCATATGAACCTCTGTTCCATAATCTGTAAAATATGGATAATAGGGGCCTCATTGAATGGATTTAGGGTTAAATGAGATATGTATGGTAAGTGTTTAGCATCATGCATGGAACAAGGTAAGAACTCAATGAATAGGAGCTATTTATGTATTGCTGTTGTTACTCATGTTAGTTTTATTATTGGAGGTATAGTGACATATTAAAAAATTCTCTGCACCCAAGTAGCTCAGGGACTAGTTAGCACATTAAAATATGCAGGAAGATAAAAAAGTAATCATACCAGGCATTATATATAATAATTACAAACGAATGCCAGGTAATCCATGTTAAAGATGTTATTTTTATATACCCATTTCTCTCCAAAAGAAAATATGTATATATAGAGAGAGAGTTAGCATGACATTTCTGTTCACAAAAAGATCAAAGAGAAAGAAAAACATGGTATGCCCTACTTCAGGTTTCATGATAAGTATTAGACTCATTTCTCAATACAAGTGTTATAGAAGATTCTAACAACTATGTGTCCAATGTAGAGATGTCTAAAGATAAATAACAATTTTCAAAAGCCATAATCAATCAAATTTAAAAGTTTATATCTAATCAAAGATACACAAGGACCAAAGTAGCTGAAATAATGGAAAACGTAACATATGTAATTTTCTTTACAGCTTTTAAAATACAGATAGTTATTGACTTTGTCTAGTTGGTTGTCTTTTGTCTATTTGTTGACACAAAGAATTAAAACTTCTGTCACTGTAATTTTGTCCCTAACTTCATGGTGAAAATAACAATGGCCTCTGACAAGACAAAGTTGACCTGGGCAGACAGCTGCTGTGACTGGAATGCTTGTTCTGGGCTGATGGCCATTTATTGACTCATGCATGTTAGCTGAATCAGAGGCAATTTTGAACTGCTGAGCAGGAAACGATCTACCCATTCAATGAATAGATGGGACACTTGGGAATGGGATCGTGGCAGAAAACATCTTATTGACAGGTCATTGTTGGGTTTGAGGCAGAAAGAGGAAGGCTTTGTGGCTGTTACACACTTGAGCTCATCCTAACCCAAACAAGTATACCAAGGAAATGACTAGGGATCGAAGGGTCCACCTGTCCTCACAAGTGCCAATCAAACATTTTGCTGACAGTTTCCCCTAAAATGATAGAAAATAATGATTTCAACCTTTCAAATGGGTATTTCCCTTGGTTATTGCATATACCATAGAGGATAGAGAATTAAATATTATGACTAGAAGCTGAAAATATAGTGGCATAAAACTTTAACTTTGTTCCCTAACTTCTTCATTTTCATCATATAGTTACAGATGTTCCTATTATTTATTTATTTATTTATTTATTTATTTATTTATTGTGAGGAGATCAGCCCTGTGCTAACATCTGCCAATCCTCCTCTTTTTTTGCTGAGGAAGACTGGCCCTGGGCTAACATCCGTGCCCATCTTCCTCCACTTTATATGGGACACCACCACAGCATGGCTTGCCAAGCAGTGCGTCAGTGTGCGCCCAGGATCCGAACCGGCGAACCCTGGGCCGCCGCAGCGGAGCGTGTGCACCTAACCGCTTGCGCCACCAGCCGGCCCTCAGATGTTCCTTTTAAAAATATGAAGGTGAGAAATGATCTGGAACTTTTATTTTTCATACTGGTTATATAAACTGCATCTGAGGTTTTAAAGAAATCAGGCACACTGTTGAAGAAGTTTACTGATACATCAGGTGATAAAAATTTTGATAAATTACCTTCATGCCTTCTTCATTTTGACTGATTACTTCATGTATTTATGTTTGTTTTGATGGGGGATGAGAAGAGAATTTGTGGGATGGTTTTATTGATAGGACTATAAGAGGGAGAAGTATAAAAAAGTGAGAATGTGCTAAAATAAGCACAGGCATTAATTTTGAGGAAAATGCTTAATCCAGTATCTTAAATATCTTTTCCCCACTGGGGTAAAAATATCCAGTAATTTTGTATTGCACAAGAGAGCTATAAATTAGTATAGAGCTGAATCTTTTTAAGCCATACCTCTTTCAAAATGATACTTTAGCTTCATTATTATATGAAAATAATATGCTAAATGATTACTATTAAGGGTCTTGAGCTTCTAAATTAATAAATAAAGCCTTGGTTTGCAAGTATTCAGAAAGAATGCAAATAATTATATCAACTTTAAAGATGCACCAAAGATGTAAAAACAGCTCAGAGATTTCTGGGTAGTTTACTCGGGATGTAGGAAGAATATAGTGACATGTCACAAAATTTGGGAGTAAGATTGGCAAAGTGCTAACTTAAACAAAAATACGTGTGTCGATAAATGTGCTACTAGTGAGTGTTTTCAAGTCTCCATTAAGAGTGCACAGCCAGGAACAATGAGATCACAGTGCAATGATGTCAAGGTGATGTGATGCTAGTATCTCTAGAAGGGCATTAGCCCATGTGGAGTCTTAAAAACTAGAATACAAGAACCAGGGTCTCTTATTGTTTCCAGCATTATCCAGAGTGGGAGAGGTCCTATCTGCTAGGATGAACTATTAGATTTCATTGTTTATCATTGAGAAGAGGCACTAGGACCCTGTAATACTATAATACCATCCCAAACAATCCCCTATTCCTCTTGAATTATTTTGGCTTTTCATTCAGGTTACTACACAGAGATCAGAATTTTCTGTTCAACAGAGATGAACAATCTTACCCACTTTGCAGCATTAATTTTATTTTAAGAAATTGTCATTCTGAATAAATAGTCAACCATTTGTCAGATAGATTGGATGATGTGAATAAGTCTTGTAAAGGAGGAGAAGACACTGGATATTGATCACCCTATATAAGTACAATGACCTGAGGAAACACTTCTGCCTGTAGAGACAGCTGCTTTATCTCTGACAAGCTCTTGACTATGACACATGGCAGATAACTAAAGTGACTCATTTGGTATTATATAAGTAAGAAGACTGAACTGAGAATTAAGCCAGAAGAAAATTATTTTTAAAAATAATTAGCATGTGTATCAGTTATTTATTGCTCCCCTTACAAAATTCCCCCTACATAGTGGCATAAAACAGCAATGATATATTATTTCCCATTAATTCTGTTCATTGGCAATCTGTGCAGTTCTTCTGCTGTTCTAACTGGGATTGATTCATGTAGCTACTGTCATCTGATTGCTTGAAGGGGCTGGAGGGTCCAGGGTGGCTTCACTCATCTGGAAATCTGCGATGTCTGTTGTTTGGGGCAACTCAGTCTCCTCCATATGGCTTTTCCAGCACAATCTACTGACTAAAATTAATCAAAAGATCAGCATAGTGTCAAGGAGTTGGAGAAACAGACCCCACCTCCTGATGCTAAGAGCAGCAACATCACATTGCAAAGGGGCACGATGATGCTTTCCTCATTGGAGACATAATTCATGCCCAGCCCTTTCCTCGGCATTCTGCTCCAAGAGATCCCACTGTGCATTTCACTGCCCGCCCAGTGTCTCAGTTCAAGACTTTACTAAGGATGCGTGTAAGTCAAAGGCAGGGGAAGTAAATCCAAATCTCTCTCCTTTTTTTAAAAAAAAGTTCATGGATCTGTGTTGAGCTTCACATAGAAAAAAATCAGCCAAATGTATCAAAGACTTTAGAGAAAAATAAACTATGAAAAATATTGCATAAAGTAAGGCATGTGGGAAAATAAATGCCTATTATAAAGCTGAAAAAAGAAGTTTGCACAGAGATACACTTAGATCCAGCGTGGATTTCACAAATCGATGTTTTGTGCAAACCTTAGAGTACCAGCAATTGTCCCAGCTACCTTGCTCATGCTTTTATTGTTTTTGTTTGGTAACAAAAACATATCCCAGCTCTAAATCAAAACTAGTTTGTATCAGGAAAAAATTTTCAAAAAAGTTTACTTTCCATGCTATGATGGAACAAAATTTTTTTCAAATTATTTTAAAAACAGAAATAAATACCACATAGGATAGTTTTTTTTGTTTAAACTGGAAGAAAAAATATGAAGAAAGAAGAGCAGTAATAAAATTTCCAAAGAAAAAGAAATATTAGGTATAAGGGAGCCACTTAACAGTAGCTAAAAGGAAAATTGATGACAGCTGAGGTTCCCAGGCCCCTGAACAACTTCTGCTGTTCTGTCCTTAAACTTCAAACAAAGGAGATGTTGGACCACTGGGAAACTGCTGCTCAAGAATCTACAATGGCTTCCTTTTAGCCAATAAATCAAACTCCTCCTTGTGAAAACATGAGAGTTTCTATATGCAGCTCCCACTGGAAGAATCCAAGCTGTTCTGTCACGACTTGCCAGAAAGAGCCCTTAGTCAGCAGGCGACCCTCGTCACACTTAACATTGATCATGCTCCCTTCCAACTACCTAGCTGTGCTCATTCTACTTCTCCCTGGAATATGCTGTATCTCATTTTCTAATTATTCAAATCCTATGCATTCAAGATCTACTCACCTCTAACATCTTCTATTAAACTCTATCTAACTGTTTTAGGCTGCATTTATCTTCTCTTTCCCTACTTCCCTAGGGAATTTTTTTGGAACTGATAGCATGCAACAATAATGATGAAAGAAACAGCAATGGCTGCTATATTTATTGGGCACTCTTTATGTGCCAGTATGGAGGGTGATGTCACGTTTTCGTTTCCTAGCTCCTGTTCTTCCTCTCAAATATCATCGCTATTTTCTATTGAGCAATGATCTCTGCCTATTACGTGTAGTCTAGAATTGAGGAAAATTCCAAGAGATTATCTTCCAGTACACCACCAAGGGGCCAGATCTTTCTCTCTTTATTCCAGTATCCCACAGGAAACAGACACACGCCTTTGTAGCTGGAGCAAGGACTAGTGGAAAGGCCAGAAGTCATCCACCTAAGTGGTGGCGGTCACCAATGTGGTGTTCTCAGCATCCCGTCTAGGCCTTTCCAGCTATAAGACTGCTGTTTTTCTTCCTGATGCTGCTTCTTGTCTTTCTGGAGCTTCTCAGTTCTTGTCATTCCTATAGCTGTTCTGGGCAGTCTTCCATTAATTCAGTGAGTTCCCTAAAATTTTTCAATAAATGGCTTTTCTTTCTTTTTTTAAAGATTTTATTTATTTATTTTCCCCCCAAAGCCCCAGTAGATAGTTGTATGTCATAGCTGCACATCCTTCTAGTTGCTGTATGTGGGACGCGGCCTCAGCATGGCCAGAGAAGCGGTGCGTTGGTGCGCGCCCAGGATCCAAACCCCGGCCGCCAGCAGCAGAGCGCGCGCACTTAACCGCTAAGCCACGGGGCCAGCCCTGGCTTTTCTTTAATTAGCCTAAATCTCCTTGAGTTATTTGGAACCCAAATATATTTGATATAGCCAAACACTGTAGGATGTATGGATGTAAACCCAAGTCACAGACATGGGCCAAAGAAAAGCTACTTACTTATTTTCCTTTAACTGCACTTAATGGCTATGTTTTTCAGATGGGAAGATCCTAGTTAATTCAGGGCATTCTTAAGAGTTGCTTCTAGCTCATGGGGTATACAAGACATGGACTGGTCAGGAAGAGGCTTCTGTCTCTCTATAGTTATCACTTATCCATGCTGACATCTGTTGATGCCTGGTTTCCTGTCAGATCCGTGGCCATTGTTATGAGCCAAATTATGCACTGCCCCCAAAGTCATGTGTTGAAGTCCTGGCTCCCAGTACCTCAGTCAGAATGTGACTGTATTTGAAGATAGATCATTTTAAGTGGTGATTAAGTTAAAATGAGGCTGTTTAGATGAGCCTTAATCCCATCTACCTAGTGTTCTTATAAGCAGAGGAAATTTAAATACAGAAAGAGACACCAGGAATGTGTGTGCACAGAGGAAGGACTATGTGGGGACACACTGAGAAGGCAGCCCCCTGAAAGCCATGGAGAAAGGGCCTTAGGAGAAATCAAACCTGCCAACACCTCGACCTCGGACTTCCAGCCTCCAGAACTGTGAGAATATAAATTTCTGTTGTTTAAGCCACCCGGACTGTGGCACTGGGTTAGGGTAACCCAAGAAGAGTAATAGAAACATTTCTCTATGCTAACCACTGCTGTTTGCTCATCCTGTTCATAACCTCTGAAGATTTGACTCTGAATCTCCTTCATACACTTCTTCGAGCTTCTGGGGCAGTTCTAATTTCCTCTGAAACCCAGACTCTTTTTTTTTTTTTTAAAGATCATTTTTTATTTATTTATTTATTTATTTATTTATTTATTTATTTATTTATTTATTTTGTGAGGAAGATCAGCCCTGAGCTAACATCCATGCTAATCCTCCTCTTTTTTTGCTGAGGAAGACTGGCTCTGAGCTACCATCTATTGCCAATCCTCCTCCTTTTTTCCCCCCGAAGCCCCAGTAGACAGTTGTACGTCCTTGCTGCACATCCTTCTAGTTGCTGTATGTGGGACGCGGCCTCAGCATGGCCGGAGAAGCGGTGAGTCAGTGCGCACCCGGGATCCGAACCCAGGCCACCAGTAGCGGAGCGCACGCACTTAACCACTAAGCCAACGGGCCGGCCCCCCAGGCTCTTAAACACTGCCTTAGACTGTTTCCTGTCAAATTATACTGTCACATTGCTTGCTTCATGCATGGAGGTATACAGTGTCCACAAGGCAGAGCACAGGGATTTACTAACTAAATAAACTCAAAATCACATTGATGACTGACACTTTCATGAATTTGGGACCCAATTTACTGTTTGTGGGGACTCCCCACTTTGCTTCAGGTCTCCTGTCCCCAGCTAAAGTAACTGTTTTATATGGAAACATTTAGGTCAAACATTATGTCAGTTTAGTTTATACAAAATAAAGTTAATATATATAAAATAACTAAAGATATATATATACACACACACACACATATATAATGATTTTTTTTATATAAAGTTGTTAATTCTGGAAATCCTTGAAACTTTTATATTATTAGGGTGTGGTCAAATTGAGCCTGGTGTGGTGTCCTGTTCAGAGTGGCCACTCAATAAATATTTTTTTAATAATTAGTGCCGAGCATAATTAACATTAATTTGTGATTTGTTATAGTCAATAATTTGTTAAATTTTGCTTCACCTTTTGTTTTAGAAAGAAATGAATTTTCATGAAGTGGGAAAAAGAGAAGGCCAATTTTTTTCCGTTGAGAAATGAGCAAAATATTGCTGTACAGACAACCTGTGGAATCATTTAAGTCTGGACTGGACAGAGAAAAATAGTAGATTATACCAGAGGGAACAGCCCTGTGTTTGCAGGGAAAAGAAGGAGATGACATGGTTGGTCTTTTCAGGGATGAAAAACTCCCATTTTCATGTAGCTTCACTGCAAATAGAACATGCATCTTCATTCAGTTTTTGCATCTCATTGTCTAGTAAACAAACTATAGGGGCAAAAATGCTAGAATTCTATTTTCCCAGAAAATGATGCCAAGTAAAGGCACTTTAACCTTTCCAGCTCTTTAGCAAGCTTCCCTCAAAGGCTGCCATAGTTAAAAAAAAAAAAGTGCCTTAAATTCAAATGGAGGGATTGGGTGATTGTTCTCCTTTTCAGGTGAATAAGAAAAAAATAAGTATGTCTTTTCCAGGTTGATGTATATGATTACCAGGAAATTTGGGCAAATTAAATGAACTTGTGTTGGGAGTACAGATGTTGTAGGTAATAACTCCTATATAAATGGTGAATTGAATGTTGCTCATTTGCCTTTTCAGCTTTGTAAAAAGAGCCAGAATTCAGTGTATTTGCAGTGTAGCCACATGGCCTCTATGTACAGAAATATAAATTTCATAAGCACTTGCTAAAATCAGTCACCTCACCTGAGTCACATAAGCCTAAAGCCAGAAGGACAAAGTATCACGTCCCTTGGCCTTGCAGCATAGAATCCTTCACTTGCCGCACAGAGTTTAATCTAGTCTCATTCATAAGCCTTTTCACTCTAGCCAGCCGACTTAATGGCCCCTTTGTGCAATTATGATACTGTTCTTGGTTCTATATGACTATACTAAAAAGCTATGAGTTATAAACTTTATAACATAGTTACAATATTGATGCTAAAATTTAAATGAATACACTAAGGTTGGAAGCTGACTGACTATAGAGATAAGTCTATCTCTTGGGGAAAGCTAGACTATGAGAGTCAAAATGTCAAATATATGTGACAAAATTGGGATTATTATTTTTATCTAAGAAATATATTTCCTATAACTGATGTCCCCAATAATTTAAGATCTCTATTTCCAAGTGATCTCAGATATAATGTGGTTAGAGTGTAGTAGATGATTCTGGGCAAGGAAGTGAAGATTTTAAGACATTGTAATTATTAGAAAGACAAGAAGCAGGTTAGAGTTTGGCTACTGTTCTTTAGAACTATCTGTCTGTCTGTCTATCTATCTATCTATCTATCTATCCACACACACATGTACACATATATATATGAGTGTGGATATATAGATATGTGTGTATGTGTGTCACACACACACACATATATATATGACAACTCTAGCAAATTTTAAACTTTTCCTAGGTAATAATGGCCCAGATACTCACTCATCAGTTGTCTGTTCCCTGCTGGAGAATAGAATTATATCTAGTAAATGACTGTGGGTTTCCCAACTAAAATACTCCCTTGTCCACCCCATAAACAGAGAGACCATGTTGGAGGATGTGGTTGAAGCCTCTTGGCCAGGTTGGTCTGCCAGTACTGAATCCCAGGACTGGACAGGCTTCCCCACCCAGTCCCTGCAGCCCTCCACCTCCCCCGGAGCACAGTCTCTGCAGAAGCACACGAGGAGCCCAGCCTCCAGCAGCAATTCACTCCCCCCAAAAATGATGGAAGGGCTTTAGAGAGCATGCATCATTTTCCCAAATTTTTCAACTAGATTAGTCACTCCATCTTCCCAGGGGTGACGTTAGTAAAGGTATGGATATCACCAGTGGGGCAAAAACGTATCCAATTTAAAAGCTATGATTAAATAATGAATTAATGCTGCAACTAATTATTATACAAAGAAGAAGACACATTCTTGAATCATTGTGTCTTTAGGTCAGTCACATACCCTCTTACAGAGCAGCCATAGAGACTTCTGAGTGGGCCTTGTAGCAGGAATATAGTTGATTGTTCTTATCGAAAGTGCTGGTTAGAAGAAAGGATACGAGAGAATGCCTGAGTGTAGCAAGGGCTGTTATTACTCCTTGTATCCCCAGTCCCGAGAACAGGGCAAGGCATGCATTAAATGTTTGCTGAACTGAACTGATATGTAGCATCATTTCTGAAAATAAATCTATAATTATGCATAATTGCATGGTTACCAAAGATGGTGGATAAAAGTATGAAGTTGGAAGTTAGACTGACTGTGGTTTCAGGAGTCCACTGTGTGCTGGATGATGGCCTGGGCAAGTCACTTAGCCCCCTCCGTAAAAGGCCCCTGTGATGGCCCTCCCATCAGTAAAATGAAAACAGGATAGCATTTACCCCAGAGGGTTGTATTGTAGAATACATGAAGTAATGCAGGCATGACCTATGACCGGCAATAGTAAGAACCAAAATATTTTATAACATTACTTATGAACTACCTCTCGCTTAACTGATTTTTCCTTAAGGATCTTTATCGTATGGGAATGTATTTATAAGGGCCTTTTTAGATCGTAAGAGAATAATACGCAATGATACGTTGATTTTACAGAGCCCCCTTTCTAAAGAACCCAAATAATCACTGATGTGTTTGTTTTTATGTATTTCTATTCATTATATTTGGCTATATATATTCCATTGTGCTAAATGTGGTCAGGGGTTTCAGGCAGCTCTGACTTACGTAGTATGCAGACTAGGTAAAAAAAAAGCTAGAATAGAGAACCTAATAGTATATATAACAAAATATGCACACAATTGTTGCCTGCAATACAAAAATTATGTTAAATTTTAGAATTTTGATCTGGATTTGTTGATTAGGGACAAAATAATTTTTTATCCATGGGTCTATGAAGAAGAAAAGATTTCCCGTAGATTGGAGATTGGTCCAATTGTAATGATTTGCAACAAACTCAGAGAAAAATAAGTTCCTTAAGTAGTAAAATGAGCCTTAAAAAACAGATCAGAAGATAATACTCCTGAAAAGGAAGGTTTCCAGGGAAGGTCCTGGGCAGCAGCAGCCACAGCTAATAATCACTGAGCAGACACTCTATTAAGAGCTTACTTCAGACTCTTCCTGTCCTCACCTGAATGCACTTAGAGTTCGGTCTGAACATCTTTGAGGTCACTTACTACGATAACCCAGATATTTATTTTCATATTTCACATTCCCTTAAGGCCTCTTGATTGTCCTTTACTTTCATAACCAGGTACGATGTCTTGGGAGACGCTCGTTCGATAATTAGTGGGAAATCTATTTTTTCTCCCACTAACTCTGAGGTCCTTTGAAGAGATTTGAGCTGGGAGCTGTGGTATAAATTATATTTTTCCTAGTAAATTCCTTCCTTTATTATAGTTTTCTATTCACTCAATTATTGATCCTTACTCTGACCCATTTCTGATGACTGCCATGCCCTTTCTCTGTACTATGTCCCAATATAGCAGATCTCAAATTCCTCCTTTCCCCAAGAGGCCCACTACCACAAGGATGGAGCACTTAGAAAAGATTTTTCTCAAATTTTGATTTAATAAGAAGGATTTCAGAACGTTGATGCACTACCGACAACTAAAATTAGAATATTGCCATCCTAAAAATTGCAAGAGACAATTTCTCCCAGTCCTTGGCTCTGATGAAATTCTCAGATTATCGCCATTTGGAGGAGACTTTGTTCTTCCAAAACCCTTCTCCCCTTTCTAGGTGTCAATCCTCAACTCTAAGGTTTTTTTTTAACTTTCTTATGCCAAGCACTTGGCTTTCTACTACCTACCCCAAATAGGTTCCAGGCACATCATGTGAATAGGAGAAAACTCATTAAGGTGCTCCATTACATAAACAGCTATCTACCCCTGGATCTCAGTCCTTTACAGTAAATACAAGGGAAGAAAATGGGAAATGACACTTTCCTATTAACGGCTATCACATTTTTAGGCTCTCTTAGCAGTTTTTGAATATATAAAGACAGCAGTGAAAATGTATTTTCCCCCGTTCAGGGCAAACCTAGAAGTCTTCAGTTTATGTTATTGTTATTTGTAGGCATATATTATCCCTGTACTGGACTGTAGGATCCCTCAGGTCAGGCTCAGTTTTGATTAATAGATGAACATAGGTCAGCTGACTATTTGGGGACCATAATACTGAAAAAAATAGGTCAATACAACTAAAAAGTAACAGTATTGTGTGCTTTGGGCCTTCAATGAGTACATTGCGAATGAATGGTAGTAGAGATTATAGAACACATTGAAAATGGAAAATTTATACTAATGTAGTTATGCATCCATACCTAGATAAATTAAAATAACTTTTAAAAAGTTGAACAACAAAATGTAGAGGGTTTGGATAGTCATTGACTCAATACCATATGCACACCATAAGGTGACCATATAGCTGGGTTGAGAAGTGTGCTCTTTGTGCAGAACATTCTAACGGGTGTCACGGAGGGATTTCAAAGAAAGAGGCAAGCATGGTTGCTTGTCTTCATGAACCACACTACCGAGATGACAGGCGAAGACATCACAGTAGGGCTTCCCACACTAGTGGATAGTTTATATCTTGCAAAAGCCAGTGGCGAGGAAATCGTAGAGCCCTCTCACTGCATTATGCCACTAGTCCCTCTCATTACAGTGATGGCACAGCAGCTTAACAATGAAGACCATGAGGTAGAGGATAGGCCCATCTTTTTGGCTGGATTCCTTGGTATCCTGCTATTGAACCATGCTGAGCAGTTACACGCTAGCACATGGAGAGCAGCACTTCCTAATCATTCTAATTAGCTCTCAAAAGCAGTCATTAAAAGATCTCCTTCCACTCCATAGGATGGTGAAAGCGGAGGCTAATAAGTGACATTTTCTTCATTTTAAACTTCTCCCATGTAACACGTTACAATGGAAAGCTGTTCTTTCATATTGTCATTGATAAGAAAAACAAGGTTGTACGCAGAGGAAGACTCCTTGGTCTCAGTATTGAGAAGGAAGGAAGGTTTGGGGGCTATATATCCAGGCAATATCTATGGCAATCTAAGTTAATGGTCTTTCCAGACTGGGTCTGAGGGAATTCATGGAGCAGTCTGGTCAAGCTGGCTCTGCAGAAAGGCCCAGACAGTCTGGCCAGGCAAAGCGTATCGGAGATTTAGATGCTGTATCAGTCTGCTCGGGCTTCCATGACAAAGTACCACAGACTGGGTGGCTTACTCAGCAGAAATGTACGTCCTCACAGTTCTGGAGGCTAGAAGTCCAAGATCAAGGTGTCAGCAGGGTTGCTTTCTTCTGAGGCCTCTCTCTTTGGCTTATGGATGCCCATCCTCCTCCTCTGTCTTTACATGGTCTTTCATCTGTGCGCATGCATGTCTGCTAACTAAATTTCCTCTTCTTATAAGGACACCAGTCAGATTGGATTAGGGCCACCCTAAAGACCTCATTTTATCTCTGTTACCTCTTTAATCATCTTATCTCCAAATAAAGTTACATTCTGAGGTACTGGGGGATTAGGACCTCAACATATGAATTGGGGGGGGGCGGAATTCAGACGTAACAGATGCTATACAGCCAGTTAACAGGAAGGGTGAAATTGTATCCTAATTCTTACCTGTGTGATAAATTGATAAACTCCACATGCCAGAGAAAATTTATTCAAATAAATAAGAATCTACTGTTAGTAGATTAGAATCTACTATTAGTGGAGTTTGGAATTCTGTCGTCATGGCATGGAGAGTCCATATTTCCTCATTTATTTGTAGGAACTCCATGAGAAGTTTTTTTAAAATGATTTAGTAAAATAAAGTTTTACTCTCTAGAAAGAACATAGTAGTTCTTTGGGATCATTGCATAATTTTGAAAACACTAAAAAAAATAATCTGCTTAATAGGCCATTGTAGGCAGAAATTCAGTATTAAGTGTGTACAAATTTCTAATTCCAGCATCAAGAAATAGCATTTTATTCTCCAGGTAATAATTTTGAAGTAAAAATTTTTAAGCAAAATTTGAATTACGCAATGGGCTTTTATTGAGTACAACTGTGCATGCAATACTGTGGGAGGCACTATATGAACCAAAGCTGAAAAACTTTAAAGTTTAACATAGCTCCAATAAAGACATTTTACCTCTAAAAGATGAAACAGGGCCGGCCCTGTGGCTTAGCAGTTAAGTGTGCGCGCTCCGCTGCTGGTGGCCCGGGTTCGGATCCCGGGCGCGCACCAACACATCGCTTCTTCGGCCATGCTGAGGCCGAGTCCCACATACAGCACCTAGAAGGGTGTGCAGCTATGACATACAACTATCTACTGGGGCTTTAGGGGGAAAAATAAATAAATAAAGTGTAAAAAAAAAAAAGTATTTAAAGAATAAAAATATTAAAAAAAATAAAAGATGAAACAAACATGAGATAACTTCACAAAATGAATTCTAAACCTTTACAAACTTAGAAAATTTCATTCTTAGACAAAAAAATGAGAAATTTTTGGAAATATAATTTTTATAGCTGATATTTTATTCTGTATTTTGATGAATAAATTATTTTCATAAATTGACAAGCATATATAATTTAATATGGTTTAATTTTTTAATTTAAGCCATTTACTGAAGCATATGAAATATTTTCTAACTCTAAAGACAGAGAAAAACTTAAGCTTCAATCATGTTCACAAAACTATTATCTACATGGATGAATATATTTTGCTCAGAATCTTAGAATCATTGAATGTCTACCTTTGAAAGACAGTAGGAGGATTTGTTTCTAGATCTGACCATCAATCATTTGTAATATCCATTTCAAACAACCAAAGTCATCCTCATAATACAGTGTTCAGTTCCTTTATAAAAGAATAGAAAAAAGAAAAAAATCACAAGAAATAAATAATGTTATATATAACTATTATTAATATTGATAAAATAATGCACTCCTACTAATATACTTGTAATTTAATGTTATGGTTACTTTTGGATAGATCAATATATTTTTACTGAATATCTACTATCATCCAAAACAAAACAAGATACTATGTAAGATACAGTAAGACATAAGATGGCATCCATAGTCCTCAAAAAAGTTACAACGTTCCCTAAAAGTTAATTTCATACATTTGTATCATAAGACATTAGTGAAATAAAACATAGATGAAGTGTAAAAATCATGAATAAAGTTCAAGAGAGATAGAGAACCCATTCTTGTTTATGTACAAGAAGTCATATTGAGAAAGAATTAAGTAAATAGAACTCAAGAAGATGCTTAAAGAATTAAAAATATTTTCATGTGAATAAAAATAGAAATAAGGAGTTAAAGAGTGAATTCCAAGTGGAGGAAGCAATATAATCATAGACATTAAAAGGTTAAATTATGGGAGCTGGCATGGTGTTGTAGTGGCTGAGTTCGCGCACTTCACTCCAGCGGCCTGGGGTTCACAGGTTCTGATCCCGGGCATGGACCTACACACTGTTTATCAATCAAGCCATGCTGTGGCAAGCGTCCCACATATAAAGTGCAGGACGATGGGCACGGATGTTAGCCCAGGGCTAATATTCCTCAGCAAAAAGAGGAGAATTGGTAACAGTTCTTAGCTCAGGGCTAATCTTCCTCACACACAAAAAGAAGTTAAATTATGGAATGATGAGTAAATCTTTTTTGATTGAATTTACTCTAGAGTATATCTTAGAGAGTATAGGAAAACGAATTTGCTTTTGGAAATATGATCTACGTTATGTACTGGAGGTTTCAATAGCATAATATGGCAATGGATAGCCTTCATTAAGTTTTGAGTGGGCTAGCGGATCAGAAAGAGTTGAGCTTGATATAAGATACACATTTACGAGTCATTTTCAAAGAAGCAACAGAAATGTTTATAATGCCTAAAACAAGGAGTTTAGACAGGATAACCTTGTAGCCTGACTTACCTAGGACTCTATAGGCTTGTTATGTACTGTCTTAGTATTCTCTTTCTCTCTCAAAAGCGTCACAGTTTGGATCATAATTTATATGGTCACCCTACCTATAGAGAAATCAGAAATCTGGGAGAACACTTAGAGTTAGTGATGGTAAACACAAAACAAGTCCAGAGCAGTAATGGAAAAGTGGGAGAAGAAAGCTTGGAGATCACACTTCTGATGTGTGTACCTAATAGTTATAACTGGGCCGCACATCACTGTGTTTGGTATTCTTCATATTTGGCATACAGTAAACTCAGTTCTCGTGTTAATGGGAATAATTCAACATAATTTTACATTAATTGTATTTCACTTTGGACTTACATTTATTTCTTTTAACATCATAACTTAATCTTCTAATTGTTGAAACTAACTTTAAAATAGTTTACGCTTATTAAGCCAATACCAGCTCACATCAAAGGAAATTGGTCATGGTGGTGATAAACAGCACAGACCATGAGACTGTAAGCAATCTACAAAGTGGATTATTCACATGTGCATGAAAGAGAATTCACTTGTGGGAGGAAGACTCCTTGATACATGTTTCTCTTAATATTATTTTTATCCAGTTCATCCATTCAATTTCAAACCTCTTGTAGACAGTGACAATTCTTTTTCTATTTCTAGTAAAATGCCTGCATACGTCAGATAAAAAGCAAGGATTGATTGCCTGACTAAGCTGTGTTCCATTAGGGGAAGAAAATTGCCATGAGTATACATATAGCAGCCACTGAAATATCTCACTATCAGCATTGTGCATGCAAGTGTTTTAATAGCTTCACATCTGTACTGCTAACCTGGCACTATGACACAGCTAGCAAATTTCCTTCATCATCAGTGCTGTTGGCTCATATGCCTCATGCTTAACATTTTTATTACATCACATTTTCCCTGTAGAAGTCTAATCTCAATGGAGAACACTTAAAGAAGAAAGCTAATACTTTTTATAAAAGAATTATATTTCTTTATTAGATAGGAAAATTTAGTGAGTTTTCCACTATTTTATTCCTATTTGCTTTTACTAAAACTTCTTCTCCATTGGAGAGGTGTGATAAAGATTTGTTTAGTAGAATATATGTTAAGGAACATTGGCAAGTTAAAAGCACTAACACTGTCACAAACTGGCTACTAGAATATTGACTTTGCCTATTTCTCTCTGTTTCATTGCCTGTTGTGTCTAAGGAGGTTGTGTAAGTTTGTGTAAGTAGCCACATGTCCTTTCAACAAGTGGAGATTGCGAAGTTTCCCTTGTTAAGAATTTGAGTTTTTAAGTCTTATCATAAGGATAGTCTTAAATTGTTCAAAATAATTTATGTTACCCTTTGTCATTGTCACTTAGTAATTATTGATGCAGATTTGGTGTGGCCTTCCAGAAAGAGTGGCTTAGCCTTTAATTTTTTAGGGAAATTACAAGAAACTCAGAGTATTTTCACATTCACCATTTACATCTGAAAAAGTAAAAATAATTACTTTAATCTTTTAAATATTTGACTATGTAATAAAACCTATAGATATAGCATGGAACCCAGAACATTTTAGAAAAATGGTACTCTATTAGTTCTGGATTATGATAAAGTTAAACTCTTGATTTGGCTTTTGCATACTCGGGTTCTTTTCATCAATTCAGTTCTCTCTAATATCTTATTCTTTACTGTTAAGTGGTTAAAATATAAAATTCAAACTTTTTCTTTTTAAAGATATACTTTATACACAAAAAATGTACCCATTTTAAGTACACAGTTTAATGAGTTTTGACAAAACATATACTTACATAATGCCCCTCAATCAAGATAAAGAACATCTCCATCACCCCAAAAAGTTTTCTCATGCCCCTTTGTAGTCAACCACCTCCTGCTTCATCCCCCAGAGAACCACCTGTCTGCTCTCTGTCATTATCATTTTGCCTGTTCTAGAATTTCATATAAACACAATCATATAATAGTACTTGCTTCCTTCATTGAGAAAAATGGTTTTGAGATTCATCCCTGTGGTTGTGTATATCAGTTGTCTGTTTCTATTCATTGTGGGATAGTACTCCATTGTGTAAATATGCTCCTTTCTTTTTTAAATCCACTCATCTATTGATAGACATTTGGGTTGTTCGCAGTGCTTGAATATTATGAAGAAAGCTCTATCAACCCTTGAATACACATTCTTTGTGTGTGTGTGTTTTTTTTTTTTTTGTGAGGAAGATCAGCCCTGAGCTAACATCCATGCCAATCCTCCTCTTTTTGCTGAGGAAGACCAGCTCTGAGCTAACATCAGTTGCCAGTTCTCCTCCTTTTTCTCCCCAAAGCCCCAGTAGATAGTTGTATGTCATAGTTGCACATCCTTCTAGTTGCTGTATGTGGGACGCAGCCTCAGCATGGCTGGACAAGCAGTGTGTCAATGCGCACCCAGGATCCGAACGCGGGCCGCTAGTAGCGGAGTGCGCACACTTAACCGCTAAGCCATGGGGCCGGCCCTGTGTATATGTTTTTACATCTCTTGGGTAAAGGCCTAGAAGAGGAATTGCTGCGTCAAACAGTAGGTGTATATCTAAGTTTATAAGTAACGGCCAGTGTTCCTGAGTGGTTGCACATTGTTCACTCCCAACAACAGCGTATGGGAGTTCCACTTGCTCCACATCCTAGCCAACTTTCTGGCATATTTCACTATATTCAGTTGCATCTTTGAGACAAATGAGATTTTGCAAACCTGTGTACAAAAGCCTATCTTTTGAAACCATTCTCTGGTCACCTGCTTTTTTTTAGTATAAAGTATACCATCACTAGCCCCAGCTTTTTCTAACAACCTCCTGTGGGCATTTTAGGAAGATTACCTCTCCATGATTCAGCAATGTGACATTTTTAAGAACGCATTCCAGTTCATTATTAAACACTAGTTAAAGAAAATTAAACCATCCAACAAAATGTTATTAACAGTTTCATCACACTGACCTTAACTTCTCGTACTGGCAAATGTATTTCCGTCTAAGCCTAAAACATTCTACACTAGGGAATGACTGAATTTGATTTTAACAATGATCTCATAGACAAATAGTTTTTTTTTGTGTTAGGAAGATCAGCCCTGAGCTAACATCCATGCCAATCTTTCTCTTTTTTGCTGTGGAAGACTGGCCCTGGGCTAACATCTGTGCCCATCATCCTCCACTTTATATGGGACGCCACCACAGCATGGCCTGACAAGCGGTGCATCGGTGCGCACTGGGGATCCGAACCTGGGCTGCCAGCAGCGGAGTACAGGCACCCAACCACCACGCCACGGGGCCAGCCCCAACAAATAGCTTTTTAATATAAACATCTTATTTCAATTATAGGCCAAAGTAGTACATTAACGCTCAAATAAAGAGATATTACTGAGTAATAATCCATATATTTAAATAATTTCTCTGAGTCTCAGTTTTTGCGTAAATTGAGGTTAACAATAATAATATCTATTCCACAGAACACTTTTTTTTGTGTGTGTGTGTGTGTGTGTGTGAGGAGGACTAGCTCTGAGCTAACATCTGTGCCCATCCTCCTCTACTTTATATGGGACGCTGCCACATCATGGCTCGACAGGCAGTGCACCGGTGCATGCCCGGGATCCAAACCAGTGAACCCGGGGCTGCGGAAGCGAAGCGCGCGCACTTAACCGCTTGCGCCACTGGGCCGGCCCCTCCATAGAACTCCTGAGACGATCAAATGAGTTAATATTTGTTAAGAATTTAGCACCACTTCTCACTCCTTAGGAAATTCTCAGTACATTTGAAAATAAACAAAACACAGGTAACCCAAACCGTATATAATACTCCAACGTTATCAAATATGTATCGCCACAAAGAAAATGTCACTTTCTGTCAAATTTGGATATCTTGTAAACCATGTTTACAAAATGGGCCATTTAATAAACTGCAAATTTCCAGAGAGTTTTTGTTGTTGCCCATTTGTTTTGTTGTTTCCATCCAATTTTTAGTATTTTATGTGCTATATCTGATTAAGTGGCTCTGTAATACAACAGAACTAGCAAAGACAAAATGTTATTTTCTCCCTACATAAGCTAGTACTTTTATTCACTTCTTAAATTCTAGTAGTATCTAGTAGTAGTAAATTCTAGTAGTATCTAGTAGTGAAATGATGACAAGAAAGAACAACCGAATTTATCTTTCCTACATTTGCTAGTTGTTTTTGTTTGCTTGTTTGATTTTTTGAGTTCCCCTCCCCTCAGTAGAACCACCTTTACCTTGCTGGTGCATATATTTGTTGTTACAGAGGAGAAAATCAACAGTATGTCTTATACTTTTAATATCAAATTCATTTCAGAGTCTCTTGTAAAGAAATTCTCTCTTAAAGGCTAAAAGATTATCCGTAGGGAAATCCACGTGGTGGGTCACTACATCTCTAACTGAACTCAGAGCATCCTTCCAGCACCTCTGAGTCATATTGAAGGCATTCTATGAAATGACAGAAAACAAGTCTGCCTGCCTTTCAGATTCTGCTAAGAAGGCATGTTACTGAAGACCTTTTGGAAATATGCTTGAACTATCAGTGGCATAATCAGGCAATAGGTCCCCCCCAAAATTATGGTTAAAATGGAAAAAGAAAATATTTTCTAACAGTTTGAGTTAATGAGATGACTCACTGTGTTTCTGAATTTTATACCCTTGGATGTCATAATACAAGTAATTCACATTTAAACTTCATCCAGTTCCCATTTTTAGCATATTATAACTCAGTTGCAGCTTCCTTGAAGTCATATGAGTGAGCTCCAGCTGTTAGCAAAACCAAAACCAAAACAAACAACAAAAATCTATCCAGAGTGTTGTATTTCACAAACGGCTACAGCAACTTCCGTTAATGCAGTTCTGTCTAAAGATTTTCACTTTTTATTTTCATTACTTTTTAACTCAACTTAAAAACTGAAGTGCACCTCAGACGGATAGTTGGTGCTCAGAGCCTCTGCTGAAGAGTATATCATTTTGAGAGAATGGATCTCCATAAATCTGCCTATTTTCCCCTCACTTAAAGAGTTCCTCTGTAAAATAAGCTTGATTTGGTGTGAAATGAATCCATTTTGGAACTTTTAATCAAAATAGAAAAATTTCTAGTCTGTGCCACCCATCTCTGAATAGCCATATTATTACCTTAGATGTGTTTTCTTACACATTTGGCATCTCAATTGTTAGAGCTTCCCAGACTACAAGTTCCACAATTTTTTATGATCACTGTGTCAGAGAACCATGAAATGAAGTGCTATTAACATCTGTCTGATAGATACTTTATAGTATTATAATTTTTTTCTAAAATGTAGATAATTACATGATTATTGGAGTGAGCTATTAATTCACTAGAAACAAATGCAAATGTGAAGAAACATACTGATTTTTGAAAACACTTTTCACAAGGACCAGAGAACAATATGTAATTTTCAGATTTTTAAAATTCCTATTATGGTGACTTTTTATGTCCTTTTCTTTACATGGTATCTCTCATTAACTAAATCTGAGTTAAAGAAAACAACTTTTCTCTTCCATTTACATTGACAGTTTCAATGAATTGGGAAAGGTAGTGAACTGGAAAAATAAGAAAATTGACTATGCAATGGTGTTTATTAAAGAACAAGAGTATTATCCATAAATGTATATTACATTTCCTAAAATACATTTATTATCTATTTGGTCTATTCAGACTTTTTCCTCTTTACCTTTTCTGTCTCCAGTGTCAGGAGAAAATGCATAACAATGGAGTCTTGCTTTTAAAGACCAAGTTTGTGCTAGTCTCAAAAAGATACGAAGAGAGAATGGTCATTAAAGGTTATAATTATCAACAAACTACCGAGGTTTAGAAAGGCGAAAGATTTGTCACAAGGTCATTTTCCCAGTAAGTGGCAGAGCCAGGATGTGAACTCAGATACATCTTACTCCAGATCCAGTGTTCTTAATTTTTCTGTAGCATTTTTAAAATCCTCATTGATCATCCTTATTCGGATGATGCACTAGCTCTTGAAACTCTTCATTATTCTCCTTTTGCCTCAAACAAGCTCTTCTCTCTTGTACAGGCTTCATCATTCTTAACCCTCAAAATATCTGATTCATTTTCCACATCTTTGGTCAAGGGTGCCATATTTTGTTTTAAAATGTTTACCATCCCTTTCCGTCTTTCTGTAGTTCTTTTTTTCTTCTTTTGCATATTCGGCTTTTCCCCACCAACCTATACATTAATAATCCCTGTATTTTCCCAAATCCTCATTGTTTAAAATAACAGAAACATCTGCCTACAGCAAAAGCCATTTCATTTCCTCCATGGACATACAGTCTTTGCAAAATTAAACTAAAGTGAAATCAATTAAGAGACTGTATCTTATTACTAGATGATCAATAAGTTTTCTTCCCAATCTAACAATTATATGATGTTTCTCATTATATTATTTGTCGATCATTTTAAAGCTAAAATTGAAGTTACAGAAGACTCATTCACCTATTTTATCACTGAGAAAGTCAAAGCCCAGAGATCTTGAATGACCTGGTCAAGGTCGCAGAGTTAGATAAAGAGTTTGGAAGAGAAATAACTCATTTGCCTCTCTGTTGGGAATTTGTTCCATTAATCTGGGATATGATAGACTACTGTGGGTAAAATATTATATTCATAATCACTATAGAGACACACCACCAAAATGCTTATTAAAAGAAATGATAGGCTTAGAGCATTCAGACTGAAAATTATTTTACATCTAGTAAGATGCTTTTTTTCTTTTAGTTTTAGAATATTTGATAAGCACACAGAAATTGATATGCATTTGATTAATTAGAGAAGAGATAAAAATGTAAACCATTTTTCCATGAAGTAAAAGCCAACTTTGGTGGTACTAACACTTTTATGCAAAGAATGCTAATATCCACATTTCTAATACTACGTTACTTAGGATTAGGTTGGTCTCTACATAAGAGAAAATCCAAAATAATAGTGGCTTGAACACCCAGTGATTCTCTTATGTAAAAGTAGTCAGGAGGTTTACAGTCCAAAGCTCATACAGGTTTCATGAATTCATTATGAAGCAAAACACTTCATTCATTTGTCCCCCTCCATCCTTAGCATGTGACTCTTATCTGCAAGATTACCTCATGGCCAAAAATGGCTGCTGAAACTTAGTCATCAACCTACTTTCCAAGAAACAAAAACAAAAACAAAAAAAAGCACAATGTCTCAACCTGTTCCCTGAGTCAGTACTTAAGCAGCCTTGAGAGAAGTTCCACAGAATGCTGCTGTTTATATATCATTTGCCAGAACTTAGATACAGGGTCTATACCTACCTACAAAGGAGACTGAAACATGTATTTCATGTTGGATACACAAAAAAGAAAGGGCAGGGGGGCGGCCCCACGGCATAGTGGTTAAGTTTCGCGCGCTCTGCTGCTGGCAGCCTGGGTTCGGATCCCCGGTGCGCACAGTCGCACCGCGCGTCAAGCCACGCTGTGGTGGCGTCCCACATAAAGTGGAGGAAGATCAGCACAGATGTTAGCCCAGGGCCAGTCTTCCTCAGCAAAAAGAGGAGGATTGGCATGGATGTTAGCTCAGGGCTGATCTTCCTCACCCAAAAAATAAAGAAAGAAAAAAAGAAAAAAAAAAAGAAAAGCAATGATATTGGGTAGATCACAATCTATCTAACATACATAATTTGGAGAATAAGCCCACATAAAACTTTAATTTGCAGCCTTGAAAAATATTTCAGCATGGCAGTATAGTGCTTAAAACTATACTTGAAAAACTGTGGTATAATCTTAGATCTACTTCTAAGACGGTGGATCACAAGTAAATTCTTAAAAATTTGTACACCTTAGTTGGCTCACTTGTACAATATATAGAAATTTTGCTTTTGAGGTCATATAAGATAATGCTAATGACAAAAAAAGACTTCAGATTTGGAAAAGCTTTATGAAAGTATATTTTTATTTGTGCCAGTGTGAGGGGGTGTGTGTGTGTGTATGTGTTTGTGTGTGTGTATATAGTTTTAAAAGAAATCCGTGATACTTATTATTTTCTTAAGATATTTTAAAAATTGAACAAGCATCAATATAATTTTCCCTAAATTATTATTATCTAGGGAAAGTAAGCAGATTTAAGAACTAGGACATTGGTGAGGTGTTATTCTCCTTTCCATGTTATACACTCAGCCATGATCTATTTTAATGATAAATATCCTATAGCTTTTTTATATTACCTATTCAGCTATGATCTATTATCATCATAAATCTCCTACAGTGTTCATTTTTTTTTTTTAATTTTTGAGTCTGGACTTTCCTAGAAAGTTATTTTCTCCCATTTAATATCCTAATTGTTCCATTAAAATTACTTACACATAAAATAAGTTGATTGTGGGACAACCAACTTAATTATGGACTATTGCTTAATTAGTCTTTTTGAGCTAAAGCCAAATTAAACATGAACATTTGGGTTATGAATCTGGATGAAATGATTGATTGTGTCATATAAGACTTTAAGGGTTTCAGTTTTAAAACTATACTATGATATCATGGCTGTGTAAACATCAACACAAGATATTTCTCAATTCTTTACATAATTTAGTCATTTATGCAACCCAGTAGTAAAATTGGAAAACAAAAATGTTTCAGTACTGAATTATACTTCTTAGCCATCAATTGAATGATGTCTTCCTTCATTTTATTCTATTTAATAGAATATTAATATTTTATTCCTGCTCCCATCACGCATGACATATCTTCTCAGTGCTTCAGTTATCAAATATATAAATTGAAAACTAAAACCTATTAACATCTCTATTCCAATTAATAACATACTTAAAATACATTAAGAAACTTTATATAGGCAAATTGGTTTTTATTAAGTGGTAAATCTAAGTGGTCCCTAATGAAAACTAAAGAAATGTAAATATCAAGGAAAAAAGACTTTAGAATTGAACTAGGCAGTGTGATTTCAGGAGAAGCATTAATCCTAAATCTTCTCGAAGTAACTAGAACACTTAATTGTGGAAGCTCTATATTGTCAAATGTTATAAAATTAAGTAATACTGGCATTAGCTACAAAATTTTCTTCAAAAATTAACATCAGTAATTTCTATTTCAGTAAATATTCCATAAAAAGTACATTACAAAATATTAGAATACCTGTCCCTAATTATGGGTGGGTGTTTATTCTGCTTTCAATTTCAAATATCAATTTAGGTAGACATAATTTATATTTCATTAACTCTAGTAGTTAACATAACCAGAATTGTATATCCCATGTTTAAATTTAAAACCCAATTTAAATAATAGATATTAATTTTATTTAATAAATGCTTTAGCAAATATGGCAGCTCTGCATTTTCAGAAACTCCATATTTATTGAATTTTAGTTGTGAATCGGTAGGCTAGACACAGAGTTAATGATTAACACAAACACCTTTACACAGCTGCAGAGTACAGAAAGTGAACATCTTGGCCATCACCCCACCCAAAAAGGGGGTTCTCATAAAATCCCCCTCATGTTCTTTAGTGAAGAACACACACACACACACACACACACACACACACACACACAAACACACAAATCCTATACTTTGCTAATTAATTGTACAACGCTGGTCCCAAGGAGGATCCCCCCAGACCTTTTAATTTTCACTGTGTTAATTTGTAGACCTACTTTTATTTTTGTCATTTTTTTCTTCCTTCTTGTCTCTGCCCCAACATCCTTTACTATTTTTCTTCTTAGCATTTGACATATAGTGTATTTGTTTATTTATTGCTTCTTCCCTCCTCTCAACTAGAATGAAAAGCAGGGCTTTTGTCCCTTTTCCCACGACTCTACGTTTCTCCAGCCCCTGAACCATGCTGGACCGTGCTAAGTCCTCGATACCTATTTGTTGAAAGCATGAACAATCAAATTATCATCACGAGCCCTGTCTCTTACACTGGAATTGCTTCCTAAGCGGTGCCCTGCCTCCACTCCTGCCCTGTTCTGAGTGATTCTCCACTCTGCTGCCTGAATGACCTTTTCAAAACATGATCATGCTGTTCTTCTGCTTCAAACTTGCTCTTACTGATGAGATCCAGGCCAAAATCCCAAGCTCGGCTCATCAGCTCCCTCATGACTGAACCTCTGCTCTGCCTGTTCCGCCAGTTCACCAAGCTCACTCCACGCACTTGAGCTACACTGACCATCTTTCCACCTTCCCCAAACATCTTACATCGTTCCAAACCGTAGTCCCCAAAGAGGCCCTTCTCCGGCCTCCAACCCTCCTTCCAGGGCCCTGAACTTGAGATTTCAACTCAAATGCTATGTCCTCGGGTAAACTTTTCAGATAATACCCAGAGTGTATTAGATTCCCCAGTGTAGACTCTCTAGCCCCTTATACTTTTCTTCTTTACACTTACCACTTAAACTGTATTTTTGTAGCATTATTTAATGAAAATCAATTTTCTCCACTAATTTTAAAGCTCGGGGACAGAAATGGTCTCATTTATATCTCTACTGCCTGGTACAGATCATAATAAGTATGCAACAATAAGTGCATAATAAGCATGCAATAAGTGTTTTTTAAATATGAATGAATGAATATCATGTACATAGGCATTTGAGGTTGTACTGCTATCTTGCAGAACCCTCAGTGTCACCTCCATCCATCAAGAGTCTTTACATTGGCTCAGAAAAAAATAAAAAATCTTAACACACAGAAATTTTTCTTTGCCCCAGTGAATGCTTTCAATGTGCTAACTTTGTTCAAGGTCATACAACATGAGCAATTACCTCATTTTTTAACATTGAAGAATGCCCTTAATGTAACAATGAAATAAAATTCACGCAAGGACATCTACCACATCAACGATATAAGTAATTTCTATTTTGTTGAAAGATAATCTTGCATAAATGATAAGGAACGTTAATCAGTCCTAGTAAATAGCATTACTTTTATAGAGTCACAACAAAATTTTTCATTTTTATAGATGCAGGTAACTCTTCAATTTCTATCATCAGCAATAATGTTGAAAATTTTTCCTCATTATTGATATGAAATTGATCCCCCAACACCCCATGATACACATTAACAAATAAAGTTCTTGGATGTCCTCCTCAAGAGCATGCCTTCAAGGCATGACTCACCTCCACTCTCCAGCTGCTTTATTCAAAGTTCAAGGTTGAATTATTCCTCCCAAAAAGAGACTTACACTGAGACCCCACAAGTAAATTCCCCGGGACCACCATAATATTTATTTTTTTAAAAAGAATTATTTTCAAGCATTAAAGAGGAACATTTTGAGATGTAGTGGTAATTACATGACTGTCTTCATATGTCAAAACTCTTCATATCATACACTTACAATTGTTAATATTTATGGAATATAAATTATACATAAATAAAGCCAATTTTAAAAAATAAGAAGGAACTTTGGGCCCAAATGATGTCAACATTTTCCCAAACAGGGGCCCCGCATAGGTGCTAACAGCTGGAAATGGTTAGCAGGCAACTCTTGGAGGAGACACAGGAAGTGTTGTCTGCAGCGCCCTCTGCTGGTGGTTTGGGTCAGGAGCGGGGCTCCCAGGTGCAGCTGTGAGGTGTGTGCAATACAACCACACCCCGTCCGGGTGGCACCAGACACGTCCTGGACATCGTAGAGTTTTATGTTGAATAGCCGTTGGCAGAAGACTCTTGTCTTCTCACAAAACGAAACACAGGAAAAACAGGAAATAGCACATAAAAACCCGTATCTGACATTTCTTTTGATAAATTAAACCTGTCTTCTGAAATGGCAAACATCAGCAGGAGTTTCATATCTGCTGCCCTTTAAATGGGGCCTGTACTCTTCAGCTGGTTCAGCCCTCACTGCCCTCTTCATCCAGTCGCCTCGCCAGCCTGCTCCCTGTAGGCAGTGGAATTCGCAAGCCCTGTCTACAGGACTGAACTCCATGCCCGCAAAGCCCTTTCTTCCCTCTGCACCTATCTGCATACTATTTCCACTGCCTGACCTGCTACCTTATTTCTACTTGTCAAAATCCCATCTGTTCTTTCAGGCCGAACTCAAATGTCACTGTGTTCAGCATCTTACTGCAATTGTAGATTTACAGCGTCATTTCATGTGTTTTAAATTGTTACAAGACTCAGTTCATCTTTTGCTTTATTTTCTTTGCATTCTGATACCCTTTTTGATTTTTTTTTTTTTTATGAGATCCTCCCTCCTTCTTTGGAAATATACGTAACTGATTTTCACCTAAATGGAATGTTTAAAGATAAGTGAATGAGGAAATGATCATGGATATTCTTATGGAACGTAATTTTACTTCCTCCTTTAGTAACCATTTTATATATCCAACTCCCACATTGTTTATATTTCAGAAAGTCATCATAGCATTAAAGTCTATTGTTTCTCAAATAAGAACAAATCCACAAGTTTATTTTAGTGTTCTCTTTAGCCACACAGCTTTCAGCAGCCATGCTTATCACCTTCCATTTGAGCTAAAAAAGAAAAAAAAAAAAATTCTTTCTTGATTCCTTTGATTTTTGTGCAATGGATGATCATTCATTTTGTTCAATAAGGTAGAAAAGTGGCTGCGATGAGCTTCCCCCAACTTGTATTTATTGTGGCAGAAAACTCTATTGTTGGCTAAACTTCATAGAACAAGGCACCACCGTAAAGGATGAGCATTCAAAGTGTTAGAAATTTAATTCCAGATATACAAGCAGTAATTCTCAAACTGCCCAGTTTCTGCTAATACAAAATGACACAGGTGAGAAGAAAACATTCATTTCCTTCTTGGAGCATTTCCAAGATGTCTGAGCAGTTGAAATTTTCTATTACATAAAAATGGCCACTAACGCTTTTCAATGGTTGTCCTTGGTGCACAATCCCTTAGGCTTGAAAAGAAAAAATCTCTCACAATACTGTCCTCACACAATGCACATACTGTACAAAAATGAAAAGAAAAAAAAAATTTGTCCACAAAAGAAACATTGGGGAAAAGTGATATAACAACTTAATTACAAGAGATGGTAAAATGCTAAACCAGTCACAAGTATGAAAGTATGAGGGAGAAACAGATGTCAAACTCTAAACAATCAGAGGAAATTTTCCCAGGATCAACTTCACTTTTATTAACCATTTAATGAATAAATATAATGTACTGTGACATCTACAGATGTCTATGACATCCTTACTATTTCTGGTGAAATAATTTATCAACTGCACCCAAAACCATTAAACGGAACATTCCCTTCAAGATGCATTATATTACTTCTTTGCATGTGTTTCAGTCTGCTGATGTTTTCATTTTGGTATCACTTTTCAACGCAATTTTTAACCCTTACTATTATATCTCAGGACTTGTTTGCTAAGTTGGGTGATTTTCCTAGCAGCAAAATATGGCCAGTGTGGGGAGGAGTTTGAATCTGGTTCTTGGTCAGAAGGAAGGAATCAATGACGGGGAGATAAATGGCTCTTTAGTTTCACCCACATCTTTTTTATTATATTTTCCCTATAAGCCAGGCACCGTTCTAGGCATTAGATTTGGTTCTAATAAGGATGCCTATGTGAAAACACAAGCAAATTACTATTAGGCTATTAGGAATAGATTCTTTGCTAAATCTAGATGATGTTAGAATTCTATATTTTAGCAGTGGTTGACATCCAGAATTTCTGCCTATAAATCTTAGCTCCCTCTATGCTAAGCCAAGATCCAGGTAACAGTAAGATGGGGTCCTAGAGCAATTTCTGAACAAGAGAGCCTACCAGAAAAATAATTCATAAAATGGCCTAAGCCATTTGTATAGTTGTGTAAGTTGTCCAGTGCACATAGACACCTAGCTGCGGGGTGAGTAGGACTGAAATTCAGCATCTACTCTGCTTTCCAAGCCGTCTAGCCTGGTGTGGGGTCACATCTCCCAAGAGCATAAGGCACTTTTAATACATTGCATAACACGTGGTCTACACACCAAGTCACTCACCATGTACACAGGATACAGCCCACCCAGAAAGTGCTCTTTTTTTCTGATTTGCACAAAGACCCCCTATACATTAGCAATCTTGGCTTTGTTAGTCTGGAGTCAGCATGCTGAAGATGCTTAAGCATTGGAGACTGAGAATCAGAATAGAATCACTGAGTTGGGGAAATGAGAACATAAGATTCCACCCGGGGAATCGTATAGAATTCCAGAAGCTTTCACTGGGACCATCAGGTCCAGCTGAGGTTTGAAATATGTGATTTAAAGCACCATAAAGACACCCAATAGTAGGAGTGGAGCCCCTGCAATGTCTCAAGGCAACATAATAAGGAATGTCTTCAATATTAAATGGCTCAGGTGCCTCCTGCCATGACTTAGGATTGGTCTGAGATCTGGGACAAGACAGAGCCCGGGTGTGGGGAGATTAAACATCTAGCTGAGGACCAGTTTAAGAGGCCTGGGGGCCTGTGAAGGATACCAAAAGCCCTGCCTCTCTCTAGGGTTATCTCAGACTTACTTCAACAACTGTAAGGCAATTCAGACCCAGTCTCTGCATCATTATGGCTATCAACTCTGCATCTAGGAGCTCCAGAGATCTTGTGTGAAAGATGGTAAGGGAAATGCATGAGAATGAGACCAGTTCTGATTTATCAGGACACACTTTAACTGCAAGCACATTCACAAATCTGTGCACCAGCAAGCAATTCCATGTTCAAGCCTTGCAAGCCACATAAAATCTTTCCTATATCATTTACTTTTGGATACACGTATCATAACTTACTTTCTCATATAAAATAGCTAGAAAAGATAATCCAAACTTGTATATCAAATATTTATTTCTTACTTCTGTGGTATGGTGCTAAAAGGCCATAGTCATGGGTTCACACAAGTGCCACCTGGCTTTGCTGAATATCATAGCCAGGGAATTGATCCTTCTGTGTCCATTCCCAAATTGCAAGGAAACTAGGTAAGATAGAGCATACATATCAAAAACAGCATGTCACTGGCCCTGGGGCAACAAATTCCAGCACACATCCCTGGTAGGTGAGTATGCTAGTGTATAAAAGACAGTACCTTTCATTTTTTTTTCATTTTATTCAGCAAAAATGTATGAACACCTACTATGTACGAAGCATGATCTCCAAACCCACTCAAACTATAAAATTTAACCTTCTAATAAGCACCCATAGTCTCCATGAGTAACATTGTCATTATATTAGGATTCTCGGGTCGCTCCTTCACAGAACAAGAAATGCACTGGCGGAGGCTTTCTTCCCTACCAGCTAAAATCACCCTCCTGTAAATTGCCATCCATGAGTCAAAATCACTCTTGAAGGAGTTTTAAAATATAATCACAAACATTTCCTCTAGGTAGGCATTTAACCTCTGTATGCCTTAAATACTGTTTGGGAAATAGGAAAATGATGCTTGGTGTGGAGCAGACTGAGCTAGAATAAGAACGTTTCACAGGTTGGAAATTCTGCTATTGTTATTCTAAGGTGGAAATTCTAAAGCAGCCTCACAGCTTCCCTCTATGTCCCTAGCACAGCTGTAAAATATTCCTCTATAGATGGAAATGAGTGCTGAGTGGAGTTTCTGGGGAAGAGCTGTGGTTTTCTCTTGAGCCAAGAAATAGCAATATCAAGATGTCCCCACAAGGCACTAGCTCTTGACGTTAGCCTGTTATGGCTCCCAGGGGCTTCCTTTACTTGATGATGCTCTCGGTGCAAAGCTAACTCCAGAGACCCAGAGGTCTGAGAGCATGCCAGGGTCATCATGGCATGGGTTGGATATTTACTAGAAAAGACCTGAAGCTATGTGCTTCGGTGTGAGACATTCAGCTTAAATAACCTTTGAAGAATTGATGAATCACTTTGAAGCATAGCTAGCATCCCCGCATTAAGGTGATGGTCAGGTTTTAACTCAAGCAAGCCACCTCACCACTCACAGCCCTCTCCAGAGCACACTCCAGGAGTTCCATTTGCCAAGTGTGGCCTATGCTTCACTTCTACTCTTCATCATCTGAAAGTGTAAATTATGCTCCAGGTCCAACTCTATCAATAACTCCAAACTCAGAACAGAGCAAGAGCTACCATAATCTTTGATAATTATTTAATGTTAAAAGGATGATGTAAAATAAAGAAGTCTCATTAAAATTAAGAAGTCTCATTACTAGTGTCACATGTGTATCAGTTGTTACACACAGGCCTTATCCTGTACTTCAACTCTCTGAACATCTGCAGTGACAAATTTCATGTCACTGACACTTCAAATAATGAAAAAAAATATTCTTGAATAGTGACGTCAACATCATGGCAGAGTGAGCTTTCCCATAAACTCTTCCTCGGATAAGATACAATAAAAGGGTCAGGCACAGACCAACAACAGACTCCTACACAGCAAAAAGAAAGCTCAGAAAGACCCACACTGCTGCACATCTGAGAGTGGTCGTGCTGTGGCCCCTGGAGGAAGTGGGGAGAGGTAAGGAGAAATCCTCTCCCTCCCCATCAGATCAGCGATCGGGTCAGTGCAGCTCCCAGAGAGGGGGGAGGGGCAGTCCTCTCCGGGGAAACCGTAACTCTTCAGGCTCTCTCAGCCAGTGGGAAACTCCCACACAGAGGACTCAGAACTGCTACGGGGTGCCATCAACATCTGAACACCCCAGGAGAGCAGATAATGAGGGGTGAGCGAGAAGCCCCCCACTCCAGGGAGCCAGCAGGCAAAAGAGAGAGCCCCCCCATTCCTGCATGCCCAACACTGCAGCTCAGCTGGCCAGACCAGACAGAGCAGCCAGGCAGATCGCAGGGAGGAGCCGGGGCAGAGTGCAGGGGGCTCAGATTACACAGCCCTTAACCTCCACATGGTGGCGGCAGGTGGAAACTGCAACCAGATATTTCCAGGATGAGGAAAAACAAAGTGAAACAGGAACCACAATGCAAAGGTACATGAAATCACCAGACCAGAAAGAAAATGACAAGCACCCAGAAACCAACCCTGAAGGCACAGAAATCCATAACCTAAATGACAGAGATTTCAAAATAGCTATCATAAAAAAACTCAATGAAATACCAGATAACACAGACAAATAATTCAATGAGATAAGGAGTTTCTCCACAAAAGAGACTGAAATCATGAAGAAAAACCAATGAGTACTGATGGAGATGAAGAACACGATGGAGGAGAGAAAGGAGAATCTGGAATCTTTAAAGAACAGAGCTGACAATATGGAGGAAATAATTAGCATTATAGAGGCTAGGAATACAGATATGCTCCAGATGGAAGAAGAGAGAGAACAAAGACTAAAAAGAAATGAAGAAAGTCTCTGAGAAATATCCAACTCTATTAGGAAATGTAACATAAGAATTACAGGTATTCTGGAGGGAGAAGAGAGAGAAAGAGGAACAGAGAGCCTATTCAAGGAAATAATAGCTGAGAACTTCCCAAATCAGAGGGAGGAGCAGGAAATACAAGTAAATGAAGCCAATAGGTCATCTAAATACATCAACAGGCAAAGGCCCACTCCACGGCATATAGCGGTAAGGCTGGCTAAAGTCAATGACAAAGAAACAATATTAAGGGCAGCTAGACAAAAACAAAAAATAACGTACAAAGGAATGCCCATCAGGCTCTCAGCGGATTTCTCAGCAGAAACTTTACAGGCTAGGAGAGACTGGAATGATATATTCAAAATACCGAAAGACAAAAACTTTCAGCCAAGAATACTCTATCCAGCGAAAATATTCTTCAAATATGATGGAGAAATAGTAATTTTCCCAGATAAACAAAAGCTAAGGGAGTTCATGGCCATGAGACCCCAACTACAAGAAATACACAAGAAGGCCCTCAGGCCTGAAAAAAAGAAGAGAAAGGGAATACAAAACTTGGAGCAAGGAGAAAAATAGGTACACAAAATCAGAAAAACAGTAGATCTTTACTGGAATAGGTTAGCAACCACTTAAATACCAAAATCAAAGATCAAAGGAAGGAAATTACCAAAAATAATTATAACCTCATCACTGTAAACATACACCCACAACACAGATAGAACAAGTTGTAACAAGAATGACTTAGAAGAGGAAGAGGAGAGAAATTGAATTGTCTTAGTATAAGGAAATAAGAGGCCATCAGAAAATTGACTCTCTCGTACACAAGATTTTTTATACAAACCCCAAGGTAACCACTAAACAAATAATAGAAACAAAATCACATATGATACATAAAGAGAAAACTAGAAGAGTCATAAGACAGAACAACCAAACTGAATTGGCAGTCCAAAACACATGGGACAAGAAACAAAGGAAATGCAAAAGAACCAGAAAGTAAGTGACAAAACAGCAACATTAAGCCCTCATATATCAATAATTACCCTAAATGTAAATGGATTGAAGTCTCCAATTAAAAGATACAGAGTGGTAGGATGGATTAAAAAGCAAGACCCAACAATATTCTGCCTTCAGGGAACACAGCTCTAAAGACAAGCACAGGCTCAGAGTGAAAGGCTGGATGACAATACTCCAAGCTAATGGCAAACAAAAGGAAGCAGGTGTTGCCATACTCATATCAGACAGACAAAGTAGACTTCAAGATAAAACAGGTTAAGAGAGACAAAGAAGGGAAATATATAATGATAAAAGGGACACTCCACCAAGAAGACATATCAATTATAAATATATATGCACCCAACATAGGAGCACCAAAGTACATAAAGCAACTATTAACAAACCTAAAAGGAGATATTAACAACAACACAATAATAGTAGGTGATCCTAATACCCCACTTACACCAATGGATAGATCGTTCAGACAAAAAGTCAATAAAAAAACAGTGGACTTAAATGAAAAACTGGACGAGATGGACCTAGTAGACATATACAGAGCACTCCATCCAAAAACATATGACTACACATTCTTCTCAAGCACGCATGGAATATTCTCAAGGATAGACCATATGTTGGGAAACAAAGCAAGCCTCAATAAATTTAAGAAGATTGAAATCATAACAAGCATCTTTTCAGACCATAATGCTATGAAACTGGAAATCAACTACAAGAAAAAAACTGGTAAATTGACAAAGATGTGGAGATTAAACAAGATGCTACTGAACAACCAATGGATCATTGATGAAATTAAAGGAGAAATCAAAAAATATCTGGAAACAAACGAAAATGAAAATATGCCATACCAAATCATAGGGGATGCAGCAAAAGCGGTCCTGAGAGGGAAACTCATAGCGATACATGCCCACCTTAACAAACAAGAAAAAGCCCAAATAAGCAACCTTAAATTACACCTAACAGAACTAGAAAAAGAAGCCCAAAGTCAGCAGAAGGAGAAAAATAATAAAAATCAGAGCAGAAATAAATGAAATTGAGACCAAAGAAACAGTAGAAAGGATTAATGAAACAAAGAGTTTATGCTTTGAGAAGATAAACAAAATTGACAAACCCTTAGCCAGACTTACTAAGAAAAAAAGAGAAAAGGCTCAAATAAATAAAATTAGAAATGAAAGAGGAGAAAGTACAACGGATACCATGGAAATACAAAGGGTTATAAGAGAGTACTATGAGAAATTATATGCCAACAAATTGCACAATCTAGAAGAAATGGATAAATTCTTAGACTCCTACAACATCCCAAAACTGAACTAAGAAGAAATGGAGAATCTGAATAGACCAATCACAAGTAAAGAGATTGAAATAGTAATCAAAAACCTTCCAAAAAATAAAAGTCCAGAACCAGATGGCTTCTCTGGTGAATTTTACCAAACATTCAAAGAAGATTTAATACCTATCCTTCTCAAACTATTCCAAAAAATAGAGGCAGATGGAACTCTTCCTAACTCATTCTATGAGGCCTACAACACCCTAATACCTAAGCCAGACAAAGACAATACAAAGAAGAACAATTACATGCCAATATCACTGATGAACATAGATGCAATAATCCTCAACAAAATATTGGCAAACCAAATACAGCAATACATTAAAAAGATCATACACCATGATCAAGTGGGATTTACACCAGGGACGCAGGGATGGTTCAAGATCCGCAAATCAATCAACATGATATACCACATCAATCAAATAAAGAATAAAAACCACATGGTCATCTCAATAGATGCAGAGAAGTCATATGACAAAATAAAACGTCGGTTTATGATAAAAAACTCTTAGCAAAATGGGTATAGAAGGAAAGTACCTCAACATAATAAAGGCCATCTATGACAAACTCACAGCCAACATCATACTCAACAGGGAAAGGCTGAAAACCATTCCTCTGAGAACAGGAACAGGACAAGGCTGCCCACTCTCACCACTCTTATTCAACGTAGTACTAGAGGTTTTGGCCAGAACAATTAGGCAAGAAAAAGGAATAAAAGGAATACAAATAGGCAATGAAGAAGTGAAACTCTCACTATTTGCCGACGACATGATTTTATATTTAGAAAACCCTAAAGAATCCATTGGAAAACTATTAGAAATAATCAACAACTACAGCAAAGTTGCAGGGTACAAAATCAATCTACAAAAATCAGTTGCATTTCTCTATGCTAATAACGAACTAACAGAAAGAGAGCTCAAAAAGATAATACCGTTTACAATAGCATCAAAAAGAATAAAATATCCAGGAATAAATCCTACCAAGGAGGTGAAAGACCTATACAATGAAAACTACAAGACATTATTGGAAGAAATCGATGATGACATAAAGAAATGGAAAGACATCCCATGCACATGGATTGGAATAATAAACATAGTTAAAATGTCTATATTACCTAAAGCAATCTACAGATTCAATGCAATCCCAATCAGAATCCCAATGACATTCTTCATGGATATAGAAAAAAGAATATTGAAATTCAAATGGGGCAACAAAAGACTCTGAATAGCTAAAGCAATCCTAAGAAAAAGGAACCAAGATGGAGGTGTCACAATCCTTGACTTCAAAACATACTACAAAGCAATAGTAATCAAAAGAGCATGGTACTGGTACAAAAACAGACACACAGATCAATGGAACAGAATTGAAAGCCCAGAAATAAAACCATACATATACGGACAGCTAATTTTCAACAAAGGAGCTAAGAACATACAACGGAGAAAGGAAAGTCTCTTCAATAAATGGTGTTGGGAAAACTGGACAGCCACATGCAAAAGAATGAAAGTGGACCATCTGCTATCACCATTCACAAAAATTAACTCAAAATGGATCAAAGACCTGAAGGTGAGACCTAAGACTATAAAACTCATAGAATAAAATATAGGCAACACGCTATTTGACATGGGTCATAAAGGAATCTTTTCGGATGCCATGCCTACCCAGACTAGGGAAACTAAAGAAAAAATAAGCAAGTGGGACTTTTTCAGATTAAAGAGCTTCTACAATACAAATGAAACCAGAATCAAGATGAACAGACAACCCACCAGCTGGGAAAGAATATTTGCAAAACATATATCTGACAAGAGGTTAATCTCCATATTATATAAAGAACTCACACAACTGAACAACAAAAAAACAAACAACCCAATCAAAAAATGGGCAGAAGAAATTAACAGACACTTCTCCAAAGAAGATATACAGATGGCCAATAAGCACATGAAAAGATGTTCAATATCACTAATCATCAGGGAAATGCAAATCAAAACAACACTAAGATATCACCTCACACCCGTTAGAATGGCGATAATTACCAAGACAAAAAACAACAAATGTTGGAAAGGATGTGGAGAAACAGGAACGTTCATACACAGCTGGTGGGAATGCAAACCCGTGCAGCCTCTATGGAAAACAGTATGGAGATTCCTCAAAAAACTAAAAATAGAAATACCCTATGACCCAGCCATCCCACTACTGGGAATCTATCCAACGAACCTGAAATCAACAATCCAAAGAGGCTTATGCACCCCTATGTTCATTGCAGCATTATTCACTATAGCCAAGAAGTGGAAGCAACCCAAGTGTCCCTCGACTGATGACTGGATCAAGAAGATGTGGCATATATACAATGGAATACTACTCAGGCATAAAACAAGACAAAATGGTCCCATTTGCAACAACATGGATGGGCCTGGAGGATATTATGTTAAGTGAAATAAGCCAGAAAGAGAAAGACAAACACGGTATGATCTCACTCATATGTGGAATATAAACCAACACATGGACAGAGAAAACTGTATTGTGGTTACCAGGGGCAATGGGGGTAGGGGTGGGCACAAGGAGTGAAGGGAGACATATATATGGTGATGGACAAATAAAAATGTACAAATAGTTTCACAATGTTGTAAACTATTAAAACATCAATAAAAAAATAAATAAAAATAAAATTAAAAAGAAAAAAAATTATTCTTTAAAACCTGCTGTACCAGGAATGATCCCACAAGTATGTAGATTTCAAATATTCTAGACACTTCTCTTTAGTGGTAAATATTTTATAATTTCATATCAAATCATATATATACACACATATGTACGTATGTATATACAATTAGAAATTTAATTTGTTTCTATTCATTTTATATTGTTATATCCTATTCCTTGAAACATGGGAACAGTAAGGAATAGGATATAACAATATCAAAATCATGAAATTGATTTCATGATCCACTCACAGGATGAGACCAATAGTTTGAATAAACTATATAGACAGTAAAGTAATTTACATAATTCTATAGGATGCTGAAAAGTCACTCTGGTGAACAGCATTTCTCATCATTGGAAGCATTGATGAGGCCATTAGCAAAAAACATTGCTCTAGAAAACTGTTAAAAATGCACACCTTTAGGGGGCCAGCCCAGCGGCATAGTGGTTAAGTCTGCGTGCTCCACTTCAGCAGCCTGGGGTTCACAGATTTCGGATCCCGGGCGTGGACCTATACACCGCTCATCAACCCATGCTGTGGAGGCATCCCACATACAAAATAGAGGATACTAGCCCAGGGACAATATTCTTCAAGCAAAAAGGAGAGGATTGGTAGCAGATGTTAGCTAAGGGCCAGTCTTCCTCACCAAAAAAAAAAAAATGCACATCTTTAAGCTAAATATCCTCTAGTCTAGGATTCTCAATTATGTGCCATCTATGCCCCCTCTGTAGGTATTGCTAGTCAATGATTACGAATTAATCATAATATTCTTTCTCTTTGAGACTAGATAATACTTCAGATCCTTTCAATACTGCACTCCAGGCAATTGCTACTCATTTATTGTAATTTACAGGAGAAATAACACCTATTTTCTGTCTGATCCCTAGTGCTTGTTTATGTTAGTTTTGAGTTATCTTCCAATTTGACACTTTTAGACAGATGAGGAACTTTGGGGATGGGATTTTAAAGAAGGATGGAAAGAGAAGAGCTAGGTGACTAGGAATGGTCCACAGGGCCCCACATAGTTGATGAGGACTTGGAGTTAGACTGTGCTATGAGAAACTGCTTAATTTTGCCCAAAACTGCTCCATCCTATCTTCTGAGATTCCTGCTTCCCCAAACTCTAATTATGTATCATCAATTTAACGTAAAAGTCTGTTTTGACAAATGAGCTGACAAAAGTACTTATGTACGCTCCATAAGGATACCAGATGTTTCTTCTGTTATCTATTTCATTCCAGGCCTGCTTTTCTTCTTGACATCCCTCTGAATTTGACTCTTCTATTCATCAGTAAGATTTTCTTCAGCCATCCTTTATTTGGAACAACCCTCCCTATCCTAGAGATATCCTTGGTCATATTCCATCTTGGGTAACATTCAAAGTGTAACTTTCACACATAGATATTGATGTACATTTTATTTCACTATTCCAAGTCCTGAGAATCTATTAATTACTCCCTAAATGTTAATTAGCTTCCTATTAACCAATTATATTTGCATAAAATTTTAAAGAGGATTAATTCCACGAATATATAATATGATGAAATATAGTCTACTTATGTTTTTATGGTTTTGAGTTTATTTTGACTCTTGCCTTGAAGCCAGGTACCCTATCATCTACTTGTTTTTTAGGTAAAATTTCAATATGGTAAAATACAAAGAACTTAAGCATACAATTCTATAAATGTTGACAATTTATACAACCAAATAACTAATACCCTAAACAAGACACAGACATTTCCATTACCCGAGAAATTTCCTTTATGCTCCCTTCCTGCCCCTCCATAAGCAATCACTGTTCTAATTTCTATCCTCATAGATTGGTTTTATCTTTTTTTAAACTTTATATAAGAAGCATAAAATGCAACTAAACTAATGTTTTAATCTAGCTTCATTTGCTTAGCTTTTTTGAAATTGACTCGTTGTTGTACATATCAGTGGTTCCTTCCTTTTCATTGTTGAATAATATTCATTTATCCATTCTCCTACTGATGGAAATTTGATTTGTTTCAGCTTTTTGCTATTGAAAATAAAAATGCTATGAAAAATTTTCTGCAATTTTTTGTGGACTTATATATTCATTTCTCTTCTGTAAATACATGGTAGTGAAATTATCATGTCATAAGATAGATGTATGTTTAACTCTATAAGACATTGCTGAACAGCTGTCCAAACTGTACAATTTCACACTTCTATCAGCAACACAGGAGATTTTTAGTGCTATAAATTTTTGCCAAAATTTAGTGTTGTCCATCTTCTGAATTTTCCGTATTCTAATTGTCACACCATCTATTAGATCTCTTTCAGATCATGTATTTGCATAGTGAGTGCTGTGTGGAAATCTAGTTCACTACATTGGAGCCCAGTATTCACAGTTTAACACACTCATAAATACTAATGAGAGAGACAGAGGTGATAGCAGAAATGTTGAAATGAGCTCTTCCCCCAAAATTAGAAATATTTTCCTACTTCCAGAATGCAAAGATACAGGGTAAAGCAGTATCTACTGTTTTTCTCTTCTCTCTGGTATTATCTGGGTAGAAAGTTTTCTAGGCTAATACACAACACTTTTAAGGGTTCATGGCAGAATTTTCCACTAAGACAGAAAAATCTAATCCATGACTCACATCTAAGATCTTGAATCTCTTGTATTCTCTCATATTAATCATACTGATGTTTTTTTCATCAAGATCAAAGTAAATAACTGTACTGAGTTAAAAAAAATAGGTGAGCTCTTTTCGCCTTTTCTACAATTAGATTTAACTTCATTTAAATGATAAATATTGTTGCTAATTAGTTATATACAATTTTATCGTCTAACTCTCATGATATACAGTGATTTTAATGAATGAAAGGCATTGGGAAGCCAGTTACTCTAGCTGATTCCCACCATACATTTCTTATTCAGCCTTCAGATTAATCAGTACTCCTGCTTTCTTGTTCAAATTTCCCACATATAGATTTGGGGAGGCTTAAGGTAGAAGCAGAAGTTTTCACTAGAATATTCCTAGCTGGAGCTCTTTTTCTCTCAGATCTTCCTGTGTTGCCATGGTGTTTTCTTCCATCCTGTCGTCAAAGACATTCTTGAATTTCTCCTCTCCCACACTCACCAGATACCTCAGCAATCTCTTTTTAAGTGTCTCATCTCTCTTTCTTTTTCTGATTCCACATTTTTTTCACACATACAAAGCACTCCTATTAATAACATCTCTCATTACATAAAGTGTCTCTGAATTCCCCACCCATAAGATACGGATATATTTTCCTTTGAAAAAAATGTGTCTTTCTCACATTTACCCCCTTCTCTCATTTCATTGCCACTGCTTTAGTTCAATTCTTATTCATTTCTCACTTTAACATATGCAATTTTTAAGACTCCTAGTCCTTAACACTTTTTAGTCTCTTTTCATGAAAAAAATTCCCCACATGTATGTTTTTCAATGCTTCAATGTTTCAGTGTTTCCCATAGCGTAAATTTGAAATTCCTTAGTCAGGCATAAAAAGTTGTTCATCATCATTTTGCCCCAAATTCCCAGTTCTACTTTTTCCAGTCTTTTATGTGGGTAGACATTTGCTACACTGAATTATTTACCAGCCACCAAATAGAACCTACCCTTTAGACCGCCACATATTTCCATGAGCTATTCTTTCTGCCCACAATGCCTTTCTTCTCTCATCTCTACTATATGCCTTATGTATCCTTCAAGGCCCTTTTCCCATTCTACCTGCCTTGTGATGTCTCTCTGTACCAGAGCTGGCCATGTTAGTTAGCTGCTCTTTCTGCATTCCCATATTCTCTTATGCCAGTTTCTTATTAGCACAAAACTTCCTATTATTCAATGTAGTTTAACTTCCACATCCTACACTAGTATCTTATTCAGTGGTTAGGTTCCAAAGTGAAATGCATAAAATGAGAGCATAAAGTGAAAATAATAAAAACACAAAACTAACAATAAGAACCCATTAGGAAAATTTCCCACTGAAGACAGACACACTAACCCTCAATTATTCAATATGGCAGATTTTCCTCCAATGCTGGGACAAATTACTATTTCTTCAGTTGGGTACCATATGATGTAGTTGGCTTACACTTAGGACTTAGTAATAGTTATATAAACTTAGTGTGTATGAGTTCAGTGTACACTTCATTTTGAATCTTTGAAATAAAGAGGAGGAGGTTATGTTCCTTTTTTAGACAAAAGAAAACAGGTTTTAGGAGCCCCACCGACTTGCCCTAAACCACTCAGTAAGTTACTCAGTTACTGAATCACAGAAACAGATTTTGAATGCAAATGTTTCTATCTCAAATCATCTGTGCCAAACTATTGTTGGGTTCACAATAATGAAAAAATTTGCACATTAAGTAAGGCAAAGTAGAAATGCTCAAAAAATTGTGAAAAACCTCAAAGACTTCAGTGCTGCTGATTTTCATTTAAAGGTCTAGGGACTTTGAAAAGTTCCACATTTACTCCCTTTGAATTACAAGAATCAAATAATCAATGCCTTTATGATAAAACAAATACATATTTCTTCAAAGAGTGAGAAATCTGGAAAAAAAATCTTCAAACATGGCACATCAGGATAGGTCTAATCTGGTTACATTAACAAAAGGTGCACACCAAAAAAGCAGCAAAAGAAGAGAGACATTTTCTGTTTCAACTGCATTTTCAACGTAATATTCTAAAACCTTTAGGTACCAAGTTTCTCCTCCATAATTCTATTTTGCATTGTATATCTGGCGGTAAGCCACAGATTCTCCTTGAGAAAGTAAGATCCTATTTCTTTTAGGAGCTATGGTAGACTAACGATTGCTTGACCCCAAACACAAATATGAACTGTGTCTTCCAAAGTTTGAATGTTCCAAGTTAAAAGAACCCCTGTGATCCGGTCAATGGTATCTTTTGAAAAAAGCTATGAACTACAGAAATTTCCCCAGAAGACACAGTCAGTATGACTTTAAATAGTTACCCAGTAGGAAAAGAACAGCATTTAATAATCACATAGAAGACATAGATACAGGATAAAGGGGAGATAAAATTGAATCTGATCAGCACCCAGGTGTGACAGAAGAGCTGTGAAATTATCAACTAAAGGCAAGTGTGGTGTGATTGCAATGCTACACACTGAAGGTGGAGAACACAGCCAGGTGATGCTGAGACTGAAGAAAAGAAGGTAATTTACACTCTCTCTACTGAGAGAAAGCACGCCACAGGGTTCCAGGAATACTTAGTGAGAAGCTTCATAGCAAGCAAAAGAAGAAACGAGAACAAAAGAGAAAAAGCAGTTGAGAAATGGAGAATCGAGTTTCAAGGACCAAAGCTAACAATAAAGAAAATTTCAAGTACATAATCTGAAAATGTTTTGTTGTTGTTGTTTGCAAAATGCCCAAGTGAAGAAAATTCCTCTTACAAACGAGCACAATGGAATATTAAAATTTCTTGTACTGGAAATCTGCTAAAAAAAACATTTTGGCAAATAAATGGATCACAGCTAAGGAGTGGAATTGCTACTGTACTACAACAGAATGTGTTTTGTCTAAGGAAACTATTCTTTAGAAGCCATCAGTCATAATGCGGCAGAAATGCCCTTCTCGCTGTTGCTCTTCGGGCACATCCTGATCAGCACTTGTGGAAAGCACTGTTGTTGCAACATGACTTTTCTCAAACTCAGGTGTGAATTTAAGGAATCCAAAGTAGAGCAGGTACCAACATAACCAAAGTCTGCCGCCTTACCTTGTTATAGTTGTTTTCCCTTCTGTGCTTTGTGATTCAGTCTCTATGAACAAGCCGTTATGGGGTACAGAGATGAGAACAAGGACTCCACACTCCCACTGTATCTTTAATCCCCCAGGCACACCCCGCATCATGCTATGCTAGCTATGACTGGGTCATTCTCTGACTTCAGGATTATTTGAGGCCCCCCTGCCATTCTACTGTCCCATGTTGAACTTTAACCCAGGGCCAGCATGACCTCAGTGTCATAGGCCTGCACCGAACTATACATACCCTGTCTTGTAGCAATTACCATTTTGTTGGACTTTGGCAGCCCAGTCTCTGGACTAAAGTGCTTAGCTCATTGACTGAGGGAATGCGTTTTGACTTTAATTTAGTTTTGACTTATTGCTTTAATTTTGAAAACCTAGTTTACATTGTAGCTGTAATTATGTAATACCACATATCTCCTGCAGCTAAGTGGGCCACCCAACATCTGACATTCCTCTTTTCAGGGAGATTGAGCATCCTAATGAAGCCTATTCTCACAGTAAGCCAAGACTTTTGTCTGTGCTCCCCAAATATGTGAAAATAAGCTATTGAGCGACGTAGTACACAACTTCAACCTTCAACCTTGACAATTTGTGTGAAAAATACAAAGTCAACTGGAGATCTGGTAGCAATCACAACACAGCTGGCAAAGGTAAGAATAAATATATCAACCACAGATCAATACACAGACCTGCATTCTCTCCGCTGCACAAATTACCTCCATGAAACACACGCATACGCACATCCATTCATAACACACAAGCATATTTGCCTTCCCCCACGTGACCACGGTTCACTGGCGGGCCTGCCCAACTACTTACCTTTCTGCTCCTTTGAACTTTTTCAAAGAAATGAAATATTAAGAATTTGCTGAAATTATCAAACCAGCAAACAAGCAAACAAATTATCAAACGAGTCTAACGGCTTTTAGACTTGAAGCCTTTACATCTCCATCAAGAAGTGGCAATAGGAGATTTGGGACTTAAGGGGGCACAATTGTTAAGTCAGCTAATGATTATAGGTTACGTAGAAGCTTTGTGGTAAAGTGAGAAAATACGTGACAGGTTAGACATAATTAAAAGCTAAGATAAAGATACAAGAATGCAGGGAGGGCTACTACTTTCTCAGAATAACCCTTCATTTTTACAAAATATTAGCTACATTATGGGCTGATTATGTAAAACATCTTAGCAGACGTTGAAGTGAACAGATTTATCCCACCAAATAGTGTAAGACATATAAATGAAGAGAACCACAAGATATTGAAACTATAGTAAAACAAAAGTGAGACTTCCAGTAGCTGAAAATTGATGTGGAGGTGGGATCAGGGAGGGGTGAACTCAGAAATTTGGGTAGCAATGGACCCAGACCAGAGCAAGACACTTGGCAATTCTGTCAGCTCAGCCAGAGAAATTCCCTGTGACAAGTTCTCTCAGCCAGCTACACAGATGATTTATCAAAACTGGGAAACAGAAAGAAGTTGAGTCCACAGCCATTCTTGAGACTCCTAAAGTGGAAACAGTACACAGGTGTATAAGCTATTGATTTCACCTCTAGCTATAAAGTTGGATAGAACCAACCCAGAATTGTAAGTATGATTTTACGAAGGTCACAGGTTGAGCTAGAGCACTGGAGAGCCCCGGGTGTCTAAGCTATGATCTCTACCTGAAGTGGGGTGCAGGAGTTGGATCCCTCCTCCTTCTCATTCCACTCTCTCCTCCAGCTTAGGGTCAGCAGTATTAATAAAGCTGGTCATCTGCACATGCAGGTGTGTGTGTGTGTGCGCGCGCTTGTGTGTGTGTCTTTAGGGATGTGGTACTCTATGGATGAACAGCTATCTCTCAATAGCTGAAGGTGTAATATTGATCAATCCTTTCAATACTTCAGGAAAACTATGAACATGGGATAATATCTGGCCAGTGCAACACTACACATTGCAGCCAAATCACTTCAGGAAAACCCTACCTTTGAATTCTGGAGATAAAAGGTTTGGAATAGACAAATGTCCTCTGTTCCTCTTGTTACTTTTTGGGACAAGGCACACATCCATGACTCGTCTCACTTTTGCTTTTGATTTTCCCCTGTCCAACTTCAGATGCTATTCTGCTTCAACTCTATCATCCACACCATCTGCACAATCTGCGTCTGTCTGAACTTGACGTTGGCTATCTCCATCTGCCGCGGAATCCCAGGATGTTCAAGCTCACTACATGTGGTCAACATAGACACTGATTTATCTGATTGACACATCACTTTTTTGGCTTTGTCGCCTGGTTTCTGAACTGAACAACTAGTATGTGGACTCTGTATGAGTAGGGAGATTCTATTTTAGTTCTAGAACTTGGCTGTAGCAACCTGACCTTCCCCAAACTGTAAGAATAATTCTAATTTTCCTATATTCATCTCCAGTTTCCCATACAACATAGGGGTGTGTTACTTTTTAGACCACAAGGGAGTGTGATAAGACAAACAATATATTTTCTTCTTTTCAATGGCTTAGTTGGTAAAAGAGAGATATGAAGTATGTATCATACAAAGTTGCCAAGGGAAGTATCAATTGAGAAGTAACAAGAAATGTTATAGAGTTACAGTCAGCGTGCTCAGGAAAATCTTCTGAGAAATGAAAGTGCTTAGGATGAATTTGGAAAGTGGCTGCAATGTAGAGAGGCTGAGAATGAGGAAGGGGTGAGAGGGACAGGCATATAAGGAAGAGTGTCAGTAAAGGATGAATAGGCATATGTCTTCATGGAATGCAGAGTATCTTGCTTTTGCTGGAAGCGGAAGGCGAACTATAGAAAACAAGGCAGGAGAAAATAAATTATTGTGGAACTTCTTGATTAGTTTAGTTTTGGCCAGTTTATATAATTTATATATAAATATAGCATATAGACATATAAAATATAATGCAAGTATCAAAAAGAGGATAAAGACAGACATTTTAATGAGGAAATATAAGTTGCCAATATGTGAAGTAGAAAATGAGTGATCAGAATTAATAGGGTCGTGCTATGTAAAAAAGTAAGCAAATGATGGAAGAGAGTTTCAAAAATTAGGACATGCTCTCTGTATGAAATGCCATAAATGGGTAACATAAGTTCAGAATAACATAATTAAACCTGGAAATTAAGAATTAATGAGCATTATTATCAATAATCAAAGCAAAGAGCATTTATTGAGCACATACTATGTGCTAGGAATTATGCTAAGTGCTATAATGCTTTATCTCATCTAATCATTAAGAAAAAGTCTGTGAACCAGAGGCAACTAGAACTGTGAGAATACACTTCTACATAATCATTTGGAAAAGAAATAAAAGAAAAAATTACAAAATATGTAGGAAAAACCCAAAGTGATATACAGTAGAAAATATACAGACTTAAAAACATAAACTATAAAAAACATTGAATATAAATGAACTTTCACTCAAGAAACTAGAAAAGTTTAATCATCCAAAACAAATTGGAAGAGAGGAAATGATAGAAACATAAATTATTAACATGAAAATCAACATATAATAAGGTTGAATGAAACCAAACATCAGTTTTTATAGAGAATAATAAAATACCAAGAAACAAATAAATACAACTATACATAGATATACATAGATATAGTGGTATGAGCTGCAGCATTGTTCATAATTGAAAATAAATCATGTTTATTAGAGAATGAAAAGAACAGCCTTAAACTAAAAAATATTGTAAATAATGAAAAGTAGAAAAATCATATTCGGTCAAGTAAGGTACAGAATGTGAACTGAATAAACTTCTGTGTTTAATCAATTCCCCTTCTCTCTGTGTTTCTGTTAAGCATGTTATAGATAATTAAGACTATCTACTTGTTTTCCAAGTATATATTTAACAAATTCTAGCACCATCTGCCTTATGTAAATATAGGCTAGGGTTTTCTTATTTTGCCAAATAATTTACTATTCTATTAGACAAATTCTGAAAATATATCAGCAAATTAAAATATATATTGTGGTTATGATTTTAAGTGAGTCATAGAAAATTACTAAGTGACTTCAGTTAAATTTTTTCTCTTTCCCAAACATTTATAAAATAAATCGTCTTATAATTGATTATTCCTTTAAAATGTTCCTAGGTAAAACTCTCAAAGGTTTAATGTCAAAAGCAGATTGCTCAATTAGATAATTTTTCTTGTTTATTATTAAAGGAAATATTAATATATCATAAAGTCATAATTACAAAAGGAATGTTTTGTTGGCTCAAGAAAAAATGAAACCACCACCAGAAAAGAGGATATAGAGATCTATCTATGTACACATGAGCACAAAATGTATATAATAATGTCATCACAAATCAATGAAAAAATAGTATACTGTTTTGGCAGATGTTGGGAAACACACCTCACCATATGAGGAAAAATATAGTCAGATCCTTAGCTAAAACAATTTACAAAAGTGAACTCCAAGTGGGAAAGAGAAAACTGTGAAACTAATAGTCAATAAAATAGAAAAATATCTTTGGACATAGTGATCAGCATATTAACAATAGTCAATTATATAGGAGAATATCCTTGAGACACATTCAGCTTCTTGAGTAAACATTCAAAAGACCCCCCAAAAAATGGCAAGATAAATTTGATTACATAAAATTAAGAATTTTTTCCAATGAAAGATATTATAGGTAAATTAACTACTAAAGAAATGATTAGGATAAATTAAATGCAATGTCTAAAGTCTACAAGAGACCAGTACCTAAATATAAAGGAAACTCTTAAAATACATGAATAGCAACAACAAAAAAGGATCCCAAAAGAAAAAAGGGGGAAACAGAGGAATAAATATTTTACAATGAAATAAATTCCAAAGGCCAGTCATATGAAGGGGTTTTGAAACACATAAATAATCAGATACATACATGGTAAAATAACAAAGAGATATCATTTTACAGTCACTATAGAAGCAAAAATTAGAAAGCCAGAAAATGCATAGTATTAGTTGGGATGTGGGAAGTAGGCAACGTTACACATTGTTAATGGGAAAATATTTTTAAAGCTTCTTAGCAAGTATAAAATATACAAAGACAAGGAAAATAGTACAGAAAATTTGAAAATTAGAAAGACAGATAAAATTTCGTAAGTCCAAATAAAAGGAGTTCCAGAAAAAAAGAGAACAAAGGAATGGGGAGGGCATTGGAGAAGAAGTTATCAAAGAAATAATTAAGGAAAATATCCAACACCTGAGAGACATGAGCTTCCAACTTGAAAAAGTCTAGCATAACAAGTCATAAAAGACTTCCATGCCAAGATACTGATAATGGAAAATGTGGAACACGAGAGCAAAGAGCAAAATCCTAAAATCTTACAGAAAGAAAAAGAGTTCACATGTAGAGAATAGGAAATTAGATAGGCACCTGACTTTTCAACTGCGATATTAGAAGGTAGAAGACAATGGAGCAATGGCTTCAAAAGCCAAGGAAATAATATTTCTAAATCTGAATTATAAACCCAAACAATCAATCTGAGGCTTAAATTTTCCTGAATTAATATTATATAAATGTTTTATTTTATAAACATGCTCATGTATAGCTTTGGTGAAACTAAATAATTTAAAAACTGATAATCTGATGCCAATCCAACCTGAGTATCAAAACGATAATATTATTAAAATTATCCAACCGTACGTTCTTATTTAGATTGCACATGCAACAAGCATTTTTATATAAATTCTTATCTCAATGTCCAGATCATACATTAAAATTTTACATCAAAGTAAAAACTTGATTACTCACATGAATATTTTATTTATACACACATATATATGCAAACGTACATGAACATTTATATAAACATACACATGCCTACAGATGCATACGATACCATGTCTTCTTGCCCACAATAACTAAAGTTTATTTTATTTTTAAAGAGAGATTTTTTTTAAGTACTGCATTTACTAATTCGTAGATTGTGCCTATTGTCTAAGATTCTGAATTCAGAATGTTGAATGTTCACAGGTCATCATTGTCCTTGAACGCAACTGGTGGAAATACAAAATAATTTACTATAACTCAAATTTATGTGTTTGGACATATTTTGTTTATGGTTGGTTATGCTTCCAAGAAGAGATTTTAGAATTTGATTCTGAAGGCCTGAGCAGTAATATATTGTTATTAACCCACATTATCTTTAATAATATAATAGAACAAGTAGTTTATTCTATTCAAATAAAGTTGCACTCTGTTCTCTACCTTAGTCTTTTGTAGGGTGTAATGGTAAGAATCACATCCTTCACCATGTCTGGTTTTTTATAGTTCTGTATGTTCAGTCATATAGGCCTTCCTAAAGGCCTAAGCATCCATTAGTATCCCAAGATATGATAACCGGCTTTCTTTTTTTAGGGTACACCAGGGCAATTACACAGCAAAAGACTTTTATCTAAAAAAAAAAAAAAAAAATGGCTTCTCAAAGTAATGACCCTGCAGATAATTTTTAGAGAGATAGGTAATGGATGCAATACAATTGATTTTAAAATTTTAAAATAACTAATTTTAAATGCATTGCTAAATTACTCCACCCAAAATGAGGATAGATGAAATCGAAGTAATTGCTTTAATGGAGATTGGTAGCAAATGTCAAAAAGAAATGAGTGGTATATTTTTAGAGACATTAACCTGTCAGAGATTACATACTGGAAGCATATATTTTGGCTTTGATTGCTTCAGACACAGGCATCCCTTTGAGACCTTTAACAATTCACATTGATTTCCACTGTTTCTGATAAATATGTGCAAAACGTTTGTAGTAGCACACCTTGAGGTCGTGCTAAAACAGATACGCCAAACTATACACCAAGTCATCATATTCTCTCCTTTCTAGAATTACTTGCCAGTAGCCTTTTAGCTCTAAGCTATGTTACCCTGAGGTCTCACACTGAATGTCAGCTAGAGGCTAACTTTTCATATGATTTATTGTTCAGCAGAACTGTATAGATACAAAAGAGTAACAGGCATTTTAAAAGACACTCATATCCTTTAGCTGGAGTTAATATGGCTGCTTAACAAAGTATCCAAAATATAATGGCTTAAAACAATAACATTTATTTTCCTCACAAATCTACAATTTGGGCATGGCTTAGTGGAGTTTGATTCGGCTCCACTTGGCATCAGGGGGAACAGCTCAAAGTCGGGGGGTTGTAATCATTTGAAGCCTTACTAATTCAAATGTCTGGCAGTCGATGCTTGGTGTGGCTGGGACTTTGGTTGGTGCTATTGGTTAGAACTCCTACACATTACTTCTCTGTGTGGTCTAGGTTTTCTTACAACATGGTGGCTGGGTTTCAAGAGCAAATGTCCTGAGAGAAGAGAGAGCTGGGCAAGAGCTGTATCATTTTATGACTTAGCTTCAAAAATCACATACTATTAATTCTCCACACTCTGTTGGTCAGAATAGTCACAACCCCTACTCTATTCAAGGAGAAGGAAAATAGACCTCACCTCTTCATAGAGCTGTCAGTTATATTGTAAGAAGAGCACGTGAGATGAGTTACAGATGTGGATATGTATGTTTGTGTGTGTTTATGAGTCCAGGCACATGTGGGCGCACATACATATGTATAAATATCTTGGGGATGCAATCTGCCGCACTTGGATTCATTTTAATTCCAATGGAAATATAAAATTTTATTACCTATGGAAACTACTGGAACTCTCTCAAGAGGTTGATCAAGAGCTGATTTACTCTATTAAGTGAGCTGGGTGGGCACTACCAGGTAAGGCACTTTTACAAACCCTTAGATTCTATCAGTACTGTGGGAAAAATAAAACCAATTAAGAATGGGAGAGTTAAAAACTATCAAAGGGAGAGTATAGTAAAAAGCCGTTGTTTTGCCAGCATAGAATCCTTTGTTTCAAATACTGTATCTATTTACTTTTGGCAAAGCTGAGGCTCTTGGAGGTGTTTATAATATCCCTTGGCACCTGTGATACTCACTGACACATGCCTAACCAATAAGATTAATCCATCCCCTTGATCATAGTGATGGACTCATGAATAAATTATAGCCAATGTTTATCATTGCTGAGACTTTTACTCAAACTTTGGGGGAAATTATGATCATTTTCCTTTTCAGTGACCAAGCAGGTAGGATACAAGCCTGTGTCTGGTAATTGTCTTTTTGCTATTGATATAAAAGCATACAGAAGAAAGCAAAGTCAGACAGAAACTGGCACTTTATGAGCCATTTGAGCTTTTAGATAATGTGAGCAAATTCATTCATTTTTGTCTATTTATTAATTCAGGTCAATTGAGTTTCTGTCCCTTATAATCAAGAACACACAATAAACTGTATGTGGGTGTTAGGAAAACAGGAGTATAGGTAGAACGGATATTTTCACAGTGGAAGTGGAGTTAACTGCATTTTACAAATAGTAAAATAGCAAAAAGGCAAATATAAAACCAACCACATCAATAACTACATTAAATGCAATGAAAAGGCAAAGATTGTCAGACAGGATATTTTAAAAATCCAACTATATAATGTCTGTAATTAAGAGCCTTTCTATTTATTCTGTACAACTATTTAAAGTGAATGAAATATAGCCAAGAATTAAGTCATTAAATCTTCACTGACTGTGGTGAGAAGCCAAACATTTAAATCCATTATGGTCCTGACTCAGTAAAGAATCAATAGTTAAGCTCATAAATCATCAAGCCCTAGCTAATGTTATGTCTTTTTTCCTTCAAATTACTTTATTTGTTTGTAAAAATAATTTATTTGTTTTCAAGAATATTTTTTTATTTCCAGAATGGCTGAGTTAGAAGTTCATTAAATCCTCTCCCCAAAAGCAACAAAAATGAACAAAATTGTCAACCAAGAGTTCCATATGCATTGACACTACTCTTCAAAAATGAAGCATTTACAATAAACCAAAACTGAGATCATTCATTGTTAGCAGACCAGTCTTAAAAAAATGCTAAGTGAAATACTCAAGCTGAAAGGAAAAGACAACAGACAGTAACTTGAATCCACGTGAAGAAATAAAGAAAGATTCCAAAATAATAACCTAACTTTCTACCTTAAAAACTAAAGAAAGAAGAGTAAACTAAACATAAAGTAAGGATAAAGAAATAATAAATATTTCAGAAGAAAATAGAAAAAAAATAGAAAAATCAATGAAATCAAAAGTCGTTTGTTTAAACAGATCAATAAAATTGACAAATATTTTGGTAGATGGACAATAAAAAAAGAGATGATCTAAATTAAAAAAATCAAGAATGAAATAATGGACATCACTACCAATATCACAGAAATTAAAATTATTATAAGAGTATAATACAAAGAACTTTATATTAACAAATTAGACAACATAGAAAAAATGAAAAAAATCCTAAAAAATACAAATTTCCCTAACTCAAGATGAAATATAAAATCTGAATAGAACAATAAAAAGGAAAATAATTGAGTTAGTAATGAAAATTTTTCCAACAAAGAAAACTCTAGGAGCCGATGGCTTCATGGATGTATTCACTAAAACATTTAAAGAAGAAATATTAATTCTTCACAAACTCTCCCAGGAAGCAGAAATGGAGGGAACACTTCCTAACTCAGTGTGTAAGTTCAGAATTTAATGCCAAGGCCAATTACATCACATGGAGAGAAAACATTTGACAAAATCTAACATGTATTCAATATAAATCCAACACTCCTTCATTACAAAAACTCTCAATAAATTAGTGGTAGAAGGAAAACTCCTCAACACACTAAAGGGCATTCATGAAAAACCTACAGCTAACATCATACTTCATAGTAAAAAAAAGAATGCTTCCTCCCTAAAATTGGGAATAAAGCAAGAATATTGACTTGTTACTTCTATTGAATATTGTTCTGGAAGTTCAACAAGTGTAGTAAGGCAACAGAAAGAAATAAAAGGCATCCGGACTATAAAGGAAGACATAAAATTGTCTTTATTTGCAGACAACATGATTCTCTAGGTATCAAAAAGAAAAAGAAAACAAAACTAAGAAATGCACAAAAGCATTTCTAGAAGTTAACAAAGGTTCAGCAAGTTAGACAGATGGAAGATCTATATACTAACATCAACAAATATCTATATACTATCAACGAACAATTCAAAAACAAAATTAAGAAATAAATCTATTCCTAATGGCTCCAAAAAATAAAATGCTTTAGAATAACTTTTTAATTACATACTGAAATATACAAATCAGTACTGGGAGAAATTAAAGAATATCTTAAAAAGTAGAGACAGACCATGTTCATGGAGGGAAAGATTCAATGTTGTTAACATGGTATTTCTTCCCCAACTGATCTGCAGATTCAACACAATCCCTTATTAAACTCCCTGCAGAGTTTTTTGGTTTGGGGTTGTCATTGTTTTTTGTTTGGTTGGTTGGTTTGTTGGTTTTTGCAGAAATTGATAAACTTTTTTTGTAGATTCTAAAATTTATGTGAAAATGCAATCAAGACATAAGATATTGGCCTAGGTATAGAACTATAGACTAATGGAACATAATTCAAAGTCTAGAAATAAATCTAACATTTATAGTTAATTTGTCAAAAGAGCCAAAGAAATTCAATGAAGAAAGGGTAGTCTTATTAAAAACTGGTACTGAGACAATTGGGTATTCATGTGCAAAAATATGAATTAATAACTTTATTTCAAATTAACTGAAAATGGATCATAGACCTAAATGTAAGTACTAAAACTATAAGACTTTTAGAAGAACACATAGCCATAAATCTTTGTAACCTTGGGTGAGAGCAAGAGTTCTTAGATATGATGCCAAAAACATGACCAATAAAGGAAAAAATAATAAATTAGACTTTATCAAAATTTCAAATGATTATACCACAAAAGATAGCACTAAGAAAATAAAAGAGGGCCAGCCCTGGTGGCCTAGCAGTTAAGTTCCGTGCACTCCTCTTTGGTGGCCCGGGTTTAATTCCCAGGCAGGGACCTATACTATGCATGTTATACCTCAATAAAGTGCTTTAAAAAGAATCCTTTAAATAGTTTTCTTACAATAAATTAACGTAACTATACTCTAACTACTAAAAAGAAATAAAGAAAGAATGATACTACATTGTCTCCATTGAGAAGTAAACTCTAAGAGAAAATGTTAAGGAAATCACCAGCATTTCTGTGAGATATATAACTTAATTTAATTGTCTTCAGCATGGAAATTAATTTGAACATACCCCACAAAAACTATTTGAGTAATTATAATGCTGTTATTAAAATGGAAAACCACTTTTTCCCCATTTATTAGAAGAAAATTGTTTCATAATATTTTGCTTAAAATAAGCTATTCCAAATATTAAAATCCATTGTGGGCTGACATTATTTCCCTTGGGTCTTTAATTTCTTCTGAGTGTCTAATAGCTGATATAATAATTTTAGATATAAAGTGATACTTTATATAGCAGATAATTAAAGTATGTAAACTGTGAACTGGGTTTTACATAGTCAGAATTACTATAAGCACTACTGTAAATATCTTCTTTTATATTTTGTAAATTTGCAGTTTACAAAACATAGTATTTCACTTATTTGTTTAACAAAAAATTTGTCACTTACTATGCATCAGGCAAAATCTAGAGTCTGCAAAACATTAGGAAGAAAGCAAACAAAAAATCCATGAATTTGTGCAGCTTATATCCCAGTGGAGGAAGTTTATTTCATGTTTTTTTCCAACATTTCCCCTGGGCAAAAAAATTCCAGTTGGAATTTTTTTTTGTCTGAAATGGCTTATTACTGAAATGCTAAAATTTTTTGCAGTATTATTTGCTCTGAAGCCAACTATGAAATGTGGTCATAAGATACGCTCATGCTCTAAGACATTCTGACTTATTTTCAGATGTCCATATAAATCAGTCAGATATACATTTTTCTACATTAAGATATATTAGAATAATGGACACACATGGTATATAATATATAATAATATATAATTATAATAATACAATTATATAATAAATATATAGTATAAGTATTGTATATATATGTATATAATATATAATAATATTATAGGTATATGATGTTAATAGGGCTACCCAAAGAAATTCTAATATGATGAATTAGAAAAATAGCAAAATAAGAGCAATACATTTGATTAGGAAGAGTTCTTGCTATATCGAATTGCTGACCAGTACTTGAAATATAGAAATAAGTTCTTACTTATATAACTTCACCTAAATACAAACCTTTTAAGGAAAGCAGTTTATTTTTTAAAATGTATTGATTATCTATTTAAGAAAGCACTTTGTGGCACATTTACGAATAATTTTTAATGTTTTCTAGACTTGGTTATACAGATTTTACTCAGTGTTAACACATGGAAAGTGCCTCTGTTCTCATCGTTTTCAGTTATAATGTGTGCCTGAAATAACTATTGAAAATAATCGAGTATGATAAGTATAATTAAATTACATAGAGAATTTTGATTCATTGATCCTCAATTAATTCTGATAGTTTTGCAAAATTTACTGGATATTTGGAAAAGAAATAATACTCTTAGCTAAGATTCTCTACATTCACATTCTCCTACCACCAACTCTCCCATCTCTCTCTCAACTTGCTCTCCCCCTGCCAGCTCTCTCCCTTTAATCCTATTACAATAGATTAACTCCCATGCCTTTATTTGAGATAATTCCCTCCACTTGAGCACTGGATCCTATCCTCAATGGTACTGGACATATTCTTGCCTAGATTGTTCTTAATCCTCTTCTCTAGAGAGAAGGTTTCCCAACTCTTTCTAGATGAGCAAGTTGGGGACAGAGAAAGAGATCCAAAGAGTTTGTTATTGTTTTGACTGTTTGGAGAAGGGAGACTTAACCTTGATCTTTTTAGGTCAAGTCTCTGGAAGTTTTTAAAAAGAAATGGAGAGATAGTGAGATTAATGTTAATTCAACATTTCTGATTGAATATGGGGATTTCAGAAAAATGAGAGGGATCCATATCCCTATCAGATGATTCTTGTGGGAGCAATAAATGAAGGGTAATGAGTGGGGTATTGGGTCCTAACTAGACCAAAAGCAGCTCCACTTGGCTTCCTGGGGCTGAAAAAAGTGAAGAAAGGCAGATGAAACTGTCTGCTCACCAGAGAAGTGTACAGAATTTAATGATAGAAAAAGCTAGCAACTATGCAGGAATCTGAAGACTGTAACCAGGGTCAGCCCAGTGGAAAGCTTTATGTACCATATATCAAAGATAAAGTGGAAACATAGGAAATTCAGGAAAAGTCAACAAGGAAGATTGAGGATGTCTGAGAAGCAGATGGGATCCGAACAAGATAGGTCTAGCTATACTCAGCAAAAGCCAGCCAGGGTCGTGATGATGACCAGAAACAAGATATCACCTGGCGATGCAATGGCCCTAAGTAGTCCCCCATGTCATAGATGGCATGGAAATCATGGGATTTGGGGAAACCCTTCTCTGACTGAGCTCATACTTGTTTAATGACATGATATTTTCAAATATTAATCTTTGTGTCTTTATTTCCCCTGTCCCTTTGTATATGATCTTTCTCCTAGACAGCCAGAAGAATTTTTTGATTAAACTTTACATTACACTCCTTTAAAAGAGCAGGTCAATGTTGAGCTTTTTCCTGTTGTTGTAGTCTGTTTGTTTTCCAAAAGATTTTTGAGGATTAGTCAGGGAGCTACAATGAAATCAATTTATGCTGCATTATATGGAATTAGAAAGAACATAGAAGAAGAAACAAACTTTATCACTTGTCTCTCTACTCTTGAGAAATCTACAGAAGGGTTTCCCAGCCATAGCAAAGGCAATGTAACAGGAATGGGTGTGACTTTGGAGGACGTGAGGGTACCTGCTCTCTCTAGGAGAGAAAGGTCAATGGAGTCTGCATCAGGAGGTTGCACTATATGTGACTTGTGTTTGGACACTCAGCAAACTTGTGAAAGCCAGTCCAGTATCTTTAGCATTCCTCATCATTGAAATAGTGCTACAATTCATCATAGTGGAGGAACTCTGTTAATTGTTTGTCTAATTTCTGTAGAGTGTAGTCTTCCTTCACCAGCAGTATGTATGTGGCCCTTCCTTGCTCCATTTGAACTGCCTTGTGTAAACATCTTCACTTATTAACAGACAATCACAAATACCACATGAATAAAGGAGACATCATTGACCTTGGGGCTCAGAGGGGCAATCATTGTAAGGAAGGGAAAATTCTAGCACTGATATTTGAGTGGAACTTGAGAAAGTGTTATATCTAAAATGACTAAAAACTGTTGAAATTGATGATTTTGTTTTCTATCATTAGATGGAAAGGGAAGCTAAAGATAGAGACTATATTAAGTTCTATAAGACAAATACACAGGCATACAAAGATAATTACACATCTAAGTTTGAGGCCTATCAACATTAGGTTTGCTACATTTTCATCTAGTATATTTATTGTAATTTTTTCATATTTATCCTCCATATTTCACTGCAATCCTCTGGAAGGCAGGAACTATGTGATATTAGTTTCTCTAGCCTCAGAAATTAATATAGTACCTTAAATATAATAACTGTTCAATAAATGGTTTTGAATGGGAAAAAATACAAGAATGTCTGGATGAAAATAATTCATAGCTGCTAACCACCTCACGGTGATAAGAAGAATGGAAGTGTGGAGAGGCCTATTTCTTCAATTTACCTCGCATATACAGATACCCTGAAAGAATTCTTGCTTTCAAATATGTTGTACCTCTGAATAAATGAAACCACATCACAATGAACCCTTTGTGAGCTGAAAGAGTCAGTGTCTCACTAATGTATTTATTTTTTTCTCTCCATAGAGTATTCTCCATCATCTTTACTAAATGAAAACTATTAGGGAATCTGTGGCAATTAAAATACAATAGTGTTTCTCATCAATAGTTTTGGGTAGATCTCCACTTTCTGCTTCACAAATTCTCGGGCATACCTACTGATAATCATTTCAGTCAATACCAGGGAAAAGGAGGAAAAGAAATCGTCCGCCACAGAGCACTTGTGTTTAGAGCACATATGGTTCCACACAATCCAGCTCATCCGGGAAAACTGGGACAACTGATATTTTTATAAATTCTTGTAAATTCTATGGAAATATTTAAGAATATTATGAAGAGCTTTTCATTTTATAGAGCATTACATTTCAGTTGTACCAGAGAAAAATTATTGTTCTTTCTCTTATGTAACCTTAAAAGAATCATCTCTAAAACCTAAGTACTATTGATGATACAAATGCTCTCAGAAACACTGCCTTCTCATTACTCAATGAATCCATTCCTTCATTACACATATAGTTTCTAAATTGCAGTATGTGGCCAACACTGTTAAAGTTGCTCCAATACAGCAGAGAATAGATAAACCCCTGTTCTCATCCAGGGACTGGGGAGAGCTGTGGAGAAGGGGTGCAGAAAGACATTAAACAGTAGAAAAATGACTAAGAGAACTTCAAAAGTCATGTTCCATAAAGACAGTGAGAAGACGTGATCATAGAGTGGCTAGAGGGGCCTATTGCGGAAGTGATCTGATGCCTGAAAGATATAAAAGAACCAGTAAGTGCCAAGGCCTTCAATGCTGTGTTTGCCACACTTTGCGGAAACTTCATAAGCCTGGATGGTAATCAGGAAAAACATTTTAGTGTAAAAAAGAGCTCAGAATCATTCAAAAGCATCATCCTGGGGAAGAGTTGTTAATTGCGCAGGAGCTAATTATTCCATAAAACTGGAGAAGTACATTAGACTGGGGGAGTTTGAGAGCCAATTTAGGTATTAGTGGGCCTCATAAGCAGCTATGTCGTGGTAACATACCATTTAACACTTCTACTTAAAAGCTGAGATTAAGCAATAATAGAAAAGAATATTCAAAAACAGTTAAATAGCTTAAGGAAGGCTCTGTAGGTGTGAAAGAGAAATGCAAGATCTTTAACAACTGGCCACAATATTCTTTTCAACTCTTATAATATTTATGTATTTTATTTAACCACTAGTCTTTCATGATTTTAAATTAGCAAATGTCTTCTCAAATACCAGTGTTACTGAGTTACCTGCGCCTCTCTCACCTGTCCACAGTGACATGTGATTCCACTAGTCATTCATTCCTTTCTTTTCCCCAATGATTTATTATCGTCATGTAAAATATATATATTCAGTGGTAAGGCTTAAACATGAGTAAAATACAAACCCTGTCCTATACAATTTAAGCCTGTGTCTACATTGTTAAAAATAAGTAACAGCAAGTTCTTGGTGGAAGTTACCAGATATAGTATATACTTAGGGACATTCATAAATCACACAGGATTAAATAAATTTAACATGAGAGAAATCATTTGGAGAGATCAAATTAAAAAGGATAGTTGCCATAAATTTTAACCTTAATCTTGAAATTAGCAAAATACTGCATCCCCTTAGTACAGTCACCACTGAATGGTCCCCTACGAACTGCCGCGGCTTAAGTTCCCACAACCCTATTTTCTCCTCAGATGGCGCTTATCAGTTACACATGGCAGCACAGAAAGCTATAAGAACTCAAATATAGGCCAAACACCATATCCATGTTTGGCTTTGGCATCTCCTTTGTCCTTTTTTAATCTTCATCCCCAGTCCCTCATCCCGTAATGAATAAGATGCTGCCAACCGGAACTACCACAGGGGATTATAGCAGCAACTATTTTTCCAGGAACTGCAGTGCCCGTAAAACTTTAATGAACTCATGAAACTTTTATCACTTTCTCTCCTTTTTGACTGGTATGAGATAAAACCACTACCACAAAAATATAAAAAAATTAAAAATGTTAAAAAAGGCAAAACAAAACAGCAGAAATTTTCGCGAAGATAAAACTTCTCGCAGTTCTTGAACACACACTAGCATGACTGGAAGTCTTTATTAGCCCTGTGAATAATGTCTGATAAAAGATAAAAAACATAAATCTGTAAGAAAATAAATGGTTTGCACACTGTCATGGGTACTGGCAGTCCTTACCAAACAAGAAACACTGATTTTACTCATGCTCTTGGTTATATGTTTTAAGTCACAAAGAAAGGGATTTTTAATAATTTTTTGTTTTTTGTGTGAGAAAGATTAGCCCTGAGCTAACATCTGCTGCCAATCTTCCTCTTTTTGCTGAGGAAGAGTGGCCCTGGGCTAACATCCGTGCCCATTCCTCTACTTTATATGGGGCTTGACAAGCCCCATGGGCTTGTCATGTGGGCTGGTCTGCCCCCAGGATCGGAACCCGCGGACCCCTGGCTGGCGAAATGGAGTGTGCGAACTTAACCACTACGCCACCGGGCAAGCCCCAATGATTTCTTTTTAGGACTCTTTTATGGAATCTCCATTAAAAATGATTTGTGCTAAAAAGTAAACATGACTATACTGTTCAGAAGTTTAAATTCAACACTCAATCCTTTTCTTTTCCATTTTTCAATCTCCTTGTGAATCTACTGCCTATCATTGTGAAGAACACATAATTTATTTTTTTTACTAAACCAATCTGCCGTTTTTAACATAAAAATCTTTATATGATTCTCTTTAATTCAATTCATCCTTTCTTAATTTCTTATATTTGTTCATAATCCAATTTTCTTGCATGATTAGTTAAACTCATCTCTTAACCCAGAAAAAGTTCAAATATTCAAAATAAATCTATTCAAAACAGGAAACGGTACTTTTTTATTTTTTATTTTTTTTGTGAGGAGATCAGCCCTGTGCTAACATCTGCCAATCCTCCTCTTTTTTTGCTGAGGAAGACTGGCCCTGGGCTAACATCTGTGCCCATCTTCCTCCACTTTATATGGGACGCCACCACAGCATGGCTTGCCAACTGGTGCGTCAATGCGCGCCCAGGATACGAACTGGCGAACCCCGGCCGCTGCAGTGGAGCGTGTGCACCTAACTGCTTGTGCCACCGGGCCGGCCCCTGGAGATGGTACTTTTTAAGAAAAATTTTAATTTTAATTTTTCATTTTATTGAGTTCATGTTGGTTTACAACATTATGTAAATTTCAATATATATGTACATCACTATATTTCGGCTTTTATTGTTCTTATTTCTAATGAGTTTAAAAGTTGATCACATTCTGTCCGACAGTTGACAAAGTGTTTCCTATTTAACTTCTGGCTATCTTTCGATTTAGAGTCTGGTCAGTACGTCATGTTTGGAAAAAGAGCAAATTCTCTGCACAAACATAAAACTTTTGCCTGAAAGCCTTTGAGCTCCAAGGGGCTTGTTTGCTTGAAAGGTGAACACAGCTCATCACAGCCTAACTAATTTTCCATTTTGTTAATAAATGGATGAAAGATATCACTACAGGAGAAATATTAAAGTAAGATATGATTCTGATGTGACCCTGGGGATGAGTTAGAGTGACAGGGCACTAATTACTGCCTTTAATGGGGTATTAAAACCTGGACACCCTGAACACCATTTTATAAGGGCACACAGGCAGCACATCCATCAAGTGTTCTCAAACTTGCAACATCCTGAAATGTAGTTAAAATGATAATGCAACATTACACTATTTGTAACCCATTGTATCAATAGATATTAATTGCAGGACCACAAGACCTTGAAAACCCCAATATTAAGTTTATGTGCAACAGTAATCATAATATTTGCTTTTGTCATGGGTTTTAATATTTCAGGCCTTAATGTTCTTAAAAACTTCACTGCGCCTCATAAACCACAACAAGTGAGCCATAGCTGAAAATTTATTGGAAAATTTCAATTAAATATTAATATGTTGTTACAATGACTCAAGCATAAATGGCATTATGTTTTCTACTCAACTATTCTAACACCTGAAATATGCATTGTTAGGAAAATATACACACTAATATAATAGTATAACTAGATATTAAATTGATATTGATATTAAAGCTCATTGTCCCATTGGAGTTACTTTGGTTTTTGAAAGGAACTGATTGTGACAAATTGCAAGGACAAGACTAATTAATAGGATCCCTTAATTAATATCACAATCCTGTGGCTAAAATCTAGGGCATAAAGGTATGTAAAAGAGTTACTTTCATTTCCCTGGGCATCAAATATTAATTGTTTCTGAAATCAACTGTGGCATATGCCAAATAATTTTAATAGTGAGGAAAAAAGGACTTTGATTCTCAACATTTTTCTTGAAAATAACAGCAGTGGGAAATATGGCTGTATTTTCATATTTCCAAATGAACATTTTAAATAATCCCCAGTCCTTACTGCATGCATGTCCTGATTCTACTAATTCTCCTCGGATTCGTTATCCTTCTTTTTTAGGCCTCAACAGCATCATCACTTTCCCTTCCGACAAGGGATGTTCATCTCCGATGGTTTCTGGGCTAGCAGATCTGGTACATCCAGCTGCAGACACATCTGGAGCAGCACTCACAGCTGACACACACTAACCTTACAGCACAGAGAAGTTTCTCACGTGGTGTTTCCTCTTTGTATATTATCCCACAAATTGTCTTCAATCATAAACTGAACACAGTTCATATTTTCTCCAAAAGATTCTTGAAACTATATTTCTCAAGCTTGATCTAACAACGTTCAAGTTTCTAGTGCTTCACCATCATTATAACAGCATAAATGAACATTCAGAGTCTTTTTGAAGAAGAAGAAGAAAAAAAACTGTTAGAGATCAAATCATGCCCATATATATAAAATTATATTGAGAAAGCATCAAGTACAAGATTTGTCTACTGAAAATGGTGTTAGTTGTACCTTAACATGGAAAAATAAGTAAATAGTATTAAACTCAGTTCATGAGACACATGTAAGCTAATTAGCATTGTTCATTAGTTATGTTCAAAGCCAATTAATAATTCTATGAAATAAGCTGGCCTTAAACTATAAAGATGTCATTAAGAGTCCAATAATATTGAGACAAATGTGTCAGTTCACTACATGTTTTTTATACCTAGGACTTTTTATGCTTGCTACAATGATGGTAACATTCTTTGCTAAAGCATTTCTGAATAAAAATTTTTTATTCAGTGTTTAAATATTAAATTGCATGAAATTATATGATCTAATAACGAGCCAGCAATTTATACATTAGCATTTCTCAATACCACATCTGTAGCCCAGTAGTAAAACTCCACAGTAGAACATTAATTAATGTATGCAATTTTTTTGTGACATAAACAAACATAGTCTACATAGAAATACATTTGGGGGCCGGCCCCGTGGCTTAGCGGTTAAGTGCGCGCGCTCTGCTACTGGCGCCCGGGTTCGGATCCCGGGCGTGCACCGACGCACCGCTTCTCCAGCCATGCTGAGGCCGCGTCCCACATACAGCAACTAGAAGGATGTGCAGCTATGACATACAACTATCTACTGGGGCTTTGGGGGAAGAAACTCCAACCAGGACCATTCAGAAACAAAAGCAGGAAAGCAGTCAATCTGCTTGAGAGAAAGGAGAATCCCTCAGAGCTCCAGGGAGAGGGCACAAGCCTGTCCCAGCTGCCCAGAGCTATGCGGCCAGTGCTTGGCAGCTGTGTTTTTCACTCTTCTGCTTTCTCCTCCTCAGTGATTTCTTCTGTTTAACAAGGACTTCCTTCTGCCCTTTAATTTTTATTTGCATGTAGCTTTGACTTGCTCTGGTGCCAACTTTATGTTAGTTTCACATTCACCATTGTCTGATGACTTTCTCTGAGTCTTTTTGCTCAAATTCTCCAGAGAGAAAATTTGAATAGCCTGGCCCATGGATTAGTTTACTTTGAGACAAGAATTTATTACAGGTCCAAGCAACTGAGGCCAGGGAGATAAGGTTAAACAGTGCATGCCTCTCTGCCTAGGCCCACCCCTCCAGAAGAGATTGTGGACTGCAAGTGATATTTTTTTTAAAATGAGACATGAGCTAAGCAAATACCTGGTAGTATACTTTCTACAATGGAAAAATACCAATTTAAACATTCACGATTCATAACAAACTGCTGGAGATCATTATTAAAAGAAAAAAACAATAATTAATGAAAATTGAGGGTAAAATTTCTACTTATATAAGGAGCATAGTCGTTTTATTTGAAATGTAAAAATATGGATCCAGGATACTACTGGGTTGCTTGAAAACGTGCTTCTAATGGGAGGTCATTGGAAGTTATCAAATTTTCTATCAATCTATCTATCTAATAATCTATCAACCAAAAACTTTCCAATTATATATTAAATATGCATACCTAAATATGTATATATATGCATGCTCATATGAAAAATACAGTCTATATGTATTTGTTTATGCATTTATATCTGTGTATATGTCTATATGAAATGACCTACATATGGAATACAGGAGTTATTCATTCCCCTAGAGATACCCTCTGTGCTCTCACATACACCTCCCTGAGAGAAGAACTGATATAGGGAAGACATATCTCAGTGGCCTCAAGGTAGTGGATACGAGGGCAGATAAGAGAATTTTCACTGCCACAGTCCAGTAGTGGTTCCTGAACATTCTTTAAAGGCTTAGCAAATGGGGATTTTTGTGGCTTCCTGTGTCTAGGCCCACACAGTCATGTGACACAGCATATTAAGTATGAGGTCAATTCTGTATTCTAAGAAATATACATGCATAAAGCGTTCATTATCTTTATATTACCCCATGACAAAAATGCCTCTTGTTTGATTTTTAAAACAATACTTTTTTCCAGGTATGTATTGCATCAGATTACAAATGTTATATTTTTGCAAAAGGAGAAATTTTTTAAGAGTAGGGAATCTAAAACATACAGAGTAATGCTTTCAGTGACATAACCGTTAAGAGAGAAGTGATTGGCCTACGGTAAGGTGCATAGTTAATGTATTGTCTAACGATGATAAAGAAATAGAATACTCAAATTCTCACAAACTTCTACAGAGGCTGAACTACATATTAAATAAATTTAAAAACAAAATAAGCAGATCTCTCTGCTTCAAATATTTTGACTTCACCTGTGTATACTTTTTAATTTTCGTACCATAAGCATGCATTAATTGCTTTAAAAATCAATACGTATGTTACATAATCTGATAAGTAAAACATACCCAAGTGTGGAAAGTGAAAGACAATGGAAATTATATCCTGCATATAAGGAGGCCATCAGGGAGAAATGTACTATGGGAATATTTACATAATCTAGGAATAACTTGTGCTTCTCATATTAGAAATACTAGATAGTACGACCTGGAGGAAATCCTTCTGCAACTCAAAAGAATTCCTTTTAAAAATTACCCCAAAACACCAGAGAATATCAGAATTTTGAGTAGGAAATGTTCACATCAGCCTTCTCCCTATCTGAATTCTGAAAAAAACCGTTACTACCTAATTGACAGCAGTGGGGAGTAAAGGGGAATGGAACATCCTACCCTTTGCCACCACCAAACCTAGATATGAGGAAAAAGTAATACTAGCATGTGATATAAAATAATCCTTAAATATGAGGAGAAAATAGTGCTTTATAGTTACAGAACAAAAGTATTTAATTGCATGAAATTTACTGAACAAAAGAGAAAAATGTGTTAATAAACAACTACTTTGTACTTGCAAAATAAAAGAAAATGGGGGTCCTTCAAACGGAGGATGAATACACACAGATTCCCAGCAGCCAGGTGAATAAGCCGGCCCCAGAGCAAAGACCACCAAATGTTGGAAGTTAGTATTCCCAGTATTTTTGCCTTCTCCTTACCAATAAATAAAAATACAGGCAACTAGTTTACATATTTCACATTCTAACACAGAGCAGGCAAAAGATATAAGCCTACCTCCCCCCCAAAACCTCAAAATCTAAAAGCTAAAACCAAGAAAAAAAACAGAAAAATATCAAATCAGATAAGGAAAAGATAATTCTAAGAGTAGAAGAGAACACCACAAAATTTGAAACACTACTCTTAGAATAAAAGCAAATGATATTTCATTCATAAAATGAGAACAGAATGGTATAATGTAGGAATAATCAGAAAATGGAAATAAGCTGTTAGGATTACCCAAATAAAAATTCAATGGAAGAATTGGAAGGTAAAGTCCGGGAATTATCTCATAAATTAGAAGAAAAAGATGTAAGTGGAAAACATTAAAAAAAAATTTATCCCAATCTTGAGTTTAAAGAGGTTTGGGCAGGAGAAATGCATCTTTGAATCTTCTGCCTATGGGTAGTAATTGAAGCCATGGCCATGGATATATTGACTAAAGAGAGAGAATGATTTGAGAAGAGGGCCCCAAACCAAACCTTCTAGAACTCAAATATGTAGTGGTCTAGAAGATGGTGAACCTGCAAAGCAGTTTACAGAAAAGGAGTAATTGGAAAGGTCAGGGGGAAATGGGAAATTGAGAAATTTCTCAAGTCAAGGAAAGACAATGGTCAACAGTTCTTCAACAGAAAATGTTGAAGACAGGTCAAGTCAGATAAGAACTAAACACAGTGTAATGTAGAGGTAATTGTTGAATTCAGCAAAAGCTGTTTTGGTGAGACAGAAATTAGATTTTAGAGAGTAGGGAATAAGTAAGTAGAAATAGTGAGAAGACGCAGCACCAGGAGGAGAGTGGCAGAATACATCTTTAACATGGTAAAAAATATCTACTTTATTTTTCAAACCCACAGCCTACAATGTTCTTGAAGTGAAACTCTTAAAAAGTATGCTCAATATAATCAAGAATGCATATAACTGATTTATGGGGGAATATAAATTCTTTGTGTATAAAGATGAAACTGTTGGGCTGGCCCCGTGGCTTAGTGGTTAAATGTGCGCGCTCTGCTACTGGCGGCCCGGGTTTGGATCCCGGGCGCGCACCGACACACCGCTTCTCCAGCCATGCCGAGGCCGCGTCCCACATCCAGCAACTAGAAGGATGTGCAACTATGACATACAACTATCTACTGGGGCTTTGGGGAAAAAAAAGGAGGAGGATTGGCAACAGACGTTAGCTCAGAGCCAGTCTTCCTCAGCAAAAAGAGGAGGATTAGTATGGATGTTAGCTCAGGGCTGATCTTCCTCACAGGAAAAAAAAAAAAAGATGAAACTGTTTTCTTTATTCCAATAAATACTAAAAATTGTGCTCTGTCTCACTGAGCACTTTCCTTGCTGTCAGATTTCATTATTATGCAGGTGGTATGGATTCTTTATTTTGTATGTGTTTTGTTTTACGTGTATGTGTTTGGGGAAGAAGAGTGCTTTCTAACACATATCGCTCCAGTATTCAGATGGGGAGGAAGAAGAAGGGAGTAAGACTAGGTCCCTTTGGGATTGTCACTGAGGAGGGTGCAGAACGTCCTCTAGTGGATGCCATTTCTATTCTGCTAACACTGACCAGTTCTTCTGTTTTTCATATTTGTTGAGTATTTTAGAGGATGCTATGGGAATCTTGCTCTTGACATGGGGTCTCTACTCTGAGATTCACCATTTCCTCTCTCTTTTTCTGCACTGGTGATCCACCATAAAGCTTTTGGCTATGTGACCAGCAGAGGGCCTCAAGTTTCAACAACCTTCTGTGGTTTCTACTTAATACACAGTGGGAATGCTGGATGCCTCACCAGCAAGTCTTCTCTCAGCTCTGCTTTCTCTCTCTTCTACTCCTTTCTCCACATTTGAGTAACACTGTGCACTCGACCAATTTAATGGCAGAGCAACATCCAAATGAGAGATGATCACCACGCTCCAAGAGGAACAGTGAACAGTTCAGATACCCCAAATCTTTCCATTGGTTCTTTTTTACTCAACCCCAATGTGAGCTGAAGAGACAGAAGAGCCTCTCTTCATAGCCACTATTTCTTTGAAACTTAAACACTCTCTTAGTCATATTTTTATTGACAAGGGGGCCAGGATTGCGTGGGATGAGTAATTCTGATCTTGCTAGCTGGCACATTTCAACAAGCTCTAAGGAGAGGAGACTCGCGGCACCAAATGGCAGTTTTCTGAATCAGGCGCATATTCTGTTCTAAGCTAGCTGTAGGCGTTAGTTGATGGTGTTATCACTTGGCAGTAAAATTCTGTTGCACTTGTATTCTTCATAATCATTTAACATTGTTGCTTGAATTCTGTCCAACTGAATAAGACAAGAAATAGAGAAAGTTAGCATATGTGTGTTTAAAGAAAAAAGATGATCATTTTGCGGATGATAGTCTAGTTTAGAAAATACGCACAAAAATAAAAATTTAAAAGTCTACTAAAATTAATAATAGAATTTAGTAAATTGGTTAGTAAATGAATATAGAGAAATAACAGGTATTACTGGTCAGGGTATAGTGAATTGACTATCATTCTCCTAGCTGATGACAATGTAAATTAATTTGAATAATTCTGAAAACTTTTACAGAGTATATCAAGTCCTAAAATGTTCATATCCCTTGATCCAGTGATTATATTGTAAGGAATCAATCCTAAAAAAATTATTTAGGGCCAGCCCCATGGCTTAGCGGTTAAGTGCGCGCGCTACGCTACTGGCGGCCCGGGTACCGATCCCAGGCACGCACCGACGCACCACTTCTCCGGCCATGCTGAGGCCGCGTCCCACATACAGCAACTAGAAGGATGTGCAACTATGACATACAACTATCTACTGGGGCTTTGGGGGTTAAAAAAAAAAAAAGGAGGAGGATTGGCAATAGATGTTAGGTCAGAGCTGGTCTTCCTCAGCAAAAAGAGGAGGATTAGCATGGATGTTAGCTCAGGGCTGATCTTCCTCACACACACACACAAAAATTATTTAAAAAATAGGTAAGAATTTACATTCTAAAATGACTATTAAAGATATATTTAATATTAATAAAAATGAAAACAATATGGGAATAGTTTTAAAATGTGGTATTTTCTTACAATATATTATTACACAATCGTCAGATATTATATTTATACCTACCTTTCACAATACAGAATACTCATGATGCAATGTTAAATGGAAAAAGCAGGAACTTAATTGTCTGTAAGCCAGAATACACGTAACATTTAAAATGAGGCCCTTTCTGTCTCAAAATCAACTAAGGTCAAAATAAATGCATATCTAATACCTGGCACACCCTAAATTTCTAGCCTTAATATTACACAGGGCATGTCTACAGCTCATAAAACTAGTTTGTTCCACATTAGCCCAATATCTACCTTGAAGGGATCAAATCAATGACATATTTGGTGAGAGTCACCAATGTTCTTTGCATCCCACTACTCTGAGGGGAGGGTGTTTCTCCATACCCAAGCCAAATGAGATGGGCTTTAATAAAATCTCTCAGAGATTGGCATGAGTCCCACGACATGTTGGCTTAGTAAACAAAGAAAAAGAGACGGGGTGCACTAGGGTGGAGCTGTGGTTTCACCAATGGTGGAGCAGGAATCCTGCCCAAAGAGGCCATGAGAAGGGAAAAGAGATCTCAGTTCAGGCAAAGGGGGGGAAGCTGGAGACCAGAGGCTGTGAGAGGGTGATGGGTAGAAGACGTTCTGGAGGCAAGATGTTGCCAACGTCAAAGATATTGCAGCTAGCGATGGAAAGGGTGTTTCTGAGAAACTATATCCCAAGAGAGAATGAACCAGCAACTATACATGTCACACACATACAATATCTGATTACACGCGTACCAGCCAGATTATTCCTCTACCATCCCTGTGTCAATTACCCATAATCCCTTCAACCAGGGGCTCGATCTGAAAATGACAGAAACCCTGAAGTTCGGAGTTTGATGTCACATTAGACTTGTATTTATTTAGGAGTTTCCAGGAAGAGTAGGAGAACTGCCTGAGATTTCATCTGGGGACTGAGAAATAAGTATTCAAGAGAACAAATGTAACAGGAAGTGCTGAAATATAAACTGGTTGTTTAATAATTGTACCCTACCAAATCTGAGTTCTTTAATCCACCGTTTACATGTGGATAAAATTAAAAATGGAATAAAACATAGAAAATATTAATAGAGGTAGTTAGGTAATAGATTTCTTGGTCATTTTCCTTCCTTACACATTTTTTGTATTCTGTTTTAGTGCAAAACAATATTAAGTCTAAAATCATAAAATGTTATTAAAAAATAAATTAAGCCAAAGAAGTAGAAAAGTAATTCCAAATCCATAATCCCCAAATCATCCTCCACCACCACATTGGAACTAAGATTGTCTAATCAAACACCAGTCCTGGGACTTAGTTAGTGTGAATTTTGTTTAGCCTCTGAATTTTTCAACAATCCAACTCTCTCATTCACTCTATGACAATTTTATTACTGACTTTAGCTGAGGACAATATTTCACAATTTTGTTTCAAATTAATGGAACAAATTATGCAAACACAAAATTCAAGGACAGTATGTTGCATACATTAGGTATTAAATAAATGCTATCTGATACCAGAAACAGAACTCATCACTTTTTGAGGACTGCTACTTGTCCATACAACAAAGATGAAGCAACGTTTCTAAAATGAACAAGATATGCTAAATAACTATCTATCACCTCCCTAATTAGAGCTAGATGAATGACGTATGCTGAATATTCATTTCACAAACACAGAAACCTGTGACAGCCCCCCAATTCTTCAGAACACACCCATTAGAAAAATGCCCATTTGATTGAAATTCTTAGTGGGAAGAGAGGAAGGATTCCTGTTTTATTGCTTATCCTTGTCTACATTTATTCCGGCTTCAAATCAAATGTGTCAATTACATGCTCATATTATTCACCACGTACAGACTAGGTGCCCTCAATTGCTATAAACATTGGCCTTGGGTTTTCTTATTGGGCTATAAATTTGGCAGGGTATGTAATGGGAAAGGTGCAGTCATTTGCCTTTTCAATTCTGTTTTCATGCATCAGGGTTTTCCCCCAACTCTGAATGTGCTCTGCTTGTCAGTAGTGTAAGTAATTAAAAGGTTCATTGGTTAAGTATTGATACAAGTAGTACAAAAATAAATTGTCATTTTTAAAGACAGATGGAGAGACAAGTACAGACGGATAACAAATGCATGATCCGTGGACTGATGTGGAGCTAGAAAAAGAAATACTGACACCATTCTTCACTAAAAGGAGACAGGCAGCTACATTTAAGGGCAGAGAAGCCCATAAAGGAATAAGTTGTAATGGTGAGGCACATTATTGTATTCAATGGTAGGCACTTTATGAGAGAAAAAAATCAATATAAGCGTTACATTTGCAAACAAAAGTTGGGGTTATTGTTTCATTTGTCAAGCTTTCAAACCACAGAGTAGAAACATTTAAATGAGCGATTTAAGTCAAGCTAACTTTTACGAGATAGTCCATTTATTCAAAACATTAAACTTAATTGGGGCTTCAAGACATTATTTTTTCCTTTCTCTCCTGGTTGTCTTAACTCTCACCACTGCCTTCCTGCTGATTTCTTTTATTAGACTCTTTAAGTCGCATAATTGAAGTTAATGTGTATTTCCACTATCACCACTACACTTATTAATATGTGACAGCTCTTAGCATCCTCAAAATTCCAAAAGGAGGAAAGGAAACCACATAATAAAAATATATTCTTATTTACTTTAAGGATCAATTCATACCAAATATTCATTTTTCTCTTTAGAAAAATAAACCCAGGTATTTGTTATAATGTGGTCCCAAACATCGTTGTACTGTTTTAGACTTTCGTTTTTTAATTATCATCATTTAAAAAGCAAGCAAAAAGAAAACAGTCGTTTGTAGCTGTAACTGCTTGATTTAATCTCTTCTTGGTTTCCCAAGAACACTCCACCAGTAATGTTCAGAGAGAGGTTGAGTTCTTCATCCAGCAGAAAGAAAATAACTGCACTATAGCTTGCGTTCACTGTTCCTTGGTATTTGAAGTTCCCTGGAAAAATTTTTGCTTGTTTGTTGTTTATTTCATTATCTTTCCCATGGAACTAACTCTGCTCCAGGTGCTTTCTCATTAATCCTCCCAGTGGTTCTGTGTTGCTCCTATTTTTCGGATGAAAACACTGATTTAGGGAGCTTGGAATTATTTTTCTCGAAGATCTACAGGTGGTAAGTGACAGAATTGGAGTTTGTGTCAGTGCCCCACTGGTAAGACAATAGTAACAGTCCCCATCTTCCAGGCTGTGAAGGTTAAAGGAGTTAATAGACACTGAGCACTTAGAACTATGCCTGGCATGGACTTAGCCCTTGATAAACGATTATGGGAACTCATGGGTGGTTCTGCTAAGTTCTAAGAAAGAGAAACTTGAACAATATTTTGGAATATCCGAAAACAATATTTCTCAGAGCACTAATAATGGACCACCCACATTCGACTAATCTGAGTGCTTATTAAAAGGGAAAATTCCTGGACACTATCCTAGAACTCCTAATTAGAAACTCTATAAATGGAGCCTAGAAATCTTGATTTTCAATAAATTTCCATTCTGAAATTTTGAGCGCAGTTAAGTTTGAGAAGTCCTATGGTCTGGTCAGGTTTATTTGCATACTTTATAATGTGACTTTCCAACGTGAGGTTTAAATAATGAAAAATATTAATGATAGCAGAAATGATGGGGAAAATGAAAATTTACATTTGTTTAGTGATATGTTATTTGGATTTTTTATAATATTATAAGTCAAACACCTAGGGAATTAGAAATATGACCAAGATTCTTACTCCTTATTTTATTATTCTTATCACTTACATATTTAAATATTTATTATAATAGTGGAGCATGGAGAAAACATCAGTGTAGTCTAAGCTTTTCTACATTCACAAGGCAACAAGAATTTTTAGGTTCCTGGTAATTAGTTCTCCAAACCTGTTATTGGGAACGCCACAAGCATGAGTCAGAACCGCTGTCTACATTGTTCTTATATCCATGTAAATCCAATCACGATGAAGTGTTCTCAATTATCCAGAGTGAAGGGGAACTGGAGAAACCTGATAACTGAAAACTTGGCTAATGGGAAATGATCAGTATATAGTGGAGCAAGAGGCTCATTAGAGCAGTAAGGTTGCAAGCAGTGAGCTAGAATTAAGGGGAATCGTCAACGGTCCAATCAAGTACACCCTTTAGCAGCCATCAGTCTTAGCAAATCTTAGCTGCAAAGATTGACATGTAATATGTCACACATCTCGTCTCCTCCCTAAACTACTTATTTCTTTCCCTTCTCTCCACTGTTTCATCTATTTTTCTACCTCGCATGCCTCATAACTTATCCAAAACATTATTTAATAAAAAAGACTGTGTATAGCCAAAATGCTTAATTGCTTTATTTAAATTAAAAAATCTGCATTAGTAAATCCATTAGAGAATTTTGTACCTGTTATCCTATTATTTTATATACTTAGAAGTCAGTCCCTTTTCAGCTAAAATAGTCCCCTCTAATCAAGCTTAAACATTTCAAGTTCATAGGCTGCTCTTCAGAAATAATGCACAGCACATTATTCAATGTGGGTTCAGGGTGCTAGATTAATTAGATCCTGCAAAATCCCCTAAAAGCAGTTAAATTGAAGCTGGGTTTCTGGTGTAAATGCAAAAATGTCAAAGATACAGCCAATGAAAACACCGATTTTCAATGTGGCCTTGTGCTTCAGATGATAACATTTATTTTTGAAATAATGGCTCCTGCTTCATGTCCATAAAGTCTGTGAAAGAAAAAGCATGATGTAATACTCAGATTCAATCATATCAACGTTGAAAAGACATTTAGTGTTCGTAAAATACGTTTTAAATGTTTGAAAAATACAATGTCAGAGTACTCAATGGTCTGCCTCAAAGATATTTCTGGCATGTTTCATATTGCACTGTATTCATTATTGCCACCAACTGGGCTGTCTCTACACACAGGCTTGGAGTTTGCAACCATGGCAAATACCAACTGACTCACCTACTGGACAGAACCCAGAAACTCAAGGTGTTATTACTTTATTTAGTAGACCAACCTCAAGGAAGTCCACGTGTTCCACAGATTTTTGAAAACACAAATCTAAGTATTTACATGTCCTAAAATGCAAAAGGAAGAGACAATTGCTGCCATCTTGCACATGAGAAAACTAAGTCCCAACCCACTTGACACTTTCTTGGGGCAGGAAGAGAAATACATCCTAGATCCCAGGTCTGTCAGTACAACACCCATTTCTTTGATGGAATGAAAACAATAAAAATTAAATACACAGAACTTCTTTCTGTGGTTTGGGAGGGGAGCTGAAAATATCATTAGCAATTATTAGGGCACACTAAATGAGTGGTGATTATGAAGGGGAGCCAGTGGCATTTCTCATTCTGAATGTGGCCCAGTGCTATCATGAAGTGGATTCCTCTGAATCGGGCAGGTTGTTCCTGATAGCATTCATAGCCACTGCATGGGTGTAAGCACAAGTGGCATGTGCCACAGCACTGGTCTGCCCTGAGACCACTTGTCTGCTGTCTCTTCTAGGCTGTCTTCCCACACATCACTTCTCAGTAGAGGAAGAATTCAGCGGGCTATTGATAATTGAAGTTAGACAATCCTTAGAGAAAATCTAACTAAAAGTATTATTATAATTCACAGTAGAGATTTTCATGTACCTTAGTTTTGGAAATAAGTCTCAAAGTTAGTCACCGATGTCCAAGTCCTCAACATCAAGGCTAATGTCAGGGTAAATCATTTCTATATTTACACTAACCTTGGTATGTAATTTTTAGGATGTATAAACCTCTAAAATGCAAATAAGATGCATAACAACTATGGCAATAATAATAATAACACAAGCTAACATTTTGAGTGCTTACTATATTCTAAGCACTTTATGTGTATAAATTAACTTAACATGTATAAATTAATTATATTTATAAATTAATCCCACCAATAGTCTTATGAGAGAGTTGCTATATTATTTCTATTTTACAGATGAGAAAGCAGGCACAGAAAGGTTAAATAACAGAAAATTATCTCTTTATTCTCCACAATTTCTTCATTTTAAATTAGTGTACTCCTGATGTACACCTGAATTGTATATAATGTTATGAATCAATGTTACCTCAATAAAAAAAATAATTAAAACAATTAGTTTCCTTCTGTATCCATGCAGAGCATCTATTTGTAGGGCTGATGTTCAGGTCCTCAGAATATGGTCACACTTGAAATTCATGCATGCATGTTCTTCAATATTTTAAAATCAACCCTGGCTATATGCTTGTGTATATCAGGGTTTCCTTCCCTATATTTCTAAGACATTTGGAAGTTAGCTCTATTATTGCGGAAATCACTATCAAATGCATGAATTTCATATCTACCTCCTTGCCATAGACCAAATGAATGTGTTCCCTCAAAATCATATGTTGAAACCTAATCCCCACTGTGATGGTATTTGGAGGCGAGGCCTTTGGGAGATGACTAGGTCATGAGGGTGGAGCCCTCATGAATGGGATTAGTGTCCTTGTAAAAGAGACCCCAGAGAGATTCCTTGCCCCTTTCACCATGTAAGGACACAGCCAGGAGACAGCTATGAATCAGGAGGTGGGTCCTCACTAGACACTGAATCTGCCTGCACCTGTATCTTTGGACTGTCCAGCCTCCAGAACTGTGAGAAATAAATGTTTATTGTAAGCTACCCAGTCTATGTTATTTTTTTTTACAGTAGCCTAAGCAGACTAAGCCATTCTAGCCTGACTAGATTGGGACTTTCAAAAGCAAGGATTAATTTATGCATCCTTTTATTCCTAATATACAGCAAGGTACTTTGTAGACGGTGGTGCTCAACAATTATAATTGAGTAAATGCAAGAAATAGGTGATACTGATTCTATTTTCTCGTCTAGAAACAGCAAAAAAGAACAATATGATATCACAAAATAGTTTTGAAGATAAAATAAATCAGAAAGTATAAACTGTGCTCAGGAAACTATAACCGTCTTATATACCTATATGAATCAACGTGCCCTACACGCTGGACTTACAGCATTGAAAGTTTAAAAATTTCACTTAACTAAAAACTGAATAAGATCACCACATTTGGCTTATTCCAACAGCCAAATTCATTTATTGAAGGCCATGCCATAATTACCTGACTGCAGCCATTTTAATGACTATACAAAATACATATATGCAGCCAGCCATTCTCCTTAACTATCTGAAGCCAGTTCTTAAAATAGCAACCAAAAAAATAAAAATAAAAAGAGGCTCCAACCCAAACAGATTAAGTTTATTCCAAATGGCTACAACTCAAGTCTGCCAAACCGTTGAGTCAATGCTCTGCTTCTCATATGTTCTACTCACTTTAAATAATCAAGAGTGATTATTTTTCCTCATGCAGCTTCTTTGTTTCCCAAGGATAAGTACTGATATGCCTCTTCCTCATTATAAATACCTCTCAGTAATCCATTTCTACAGTAATGGGCTACTTGGCTCTTTGTCTCTGGACTCATATAAATCACCTGTAGTGTCTGCTCTACTCCAAATTGTGAGACAAACTTTGGCCCAGATTATAACATACACAATAGCCTAAGAATCAATTCTGTTTTATAGTCATACACAGCCTTCTCTGCATTTGGCACTTCAGTTTCCCGGTTATAAGAATCTCTCATGTTCATTTTGTGGCCCCATTTTTCCTATCCATAGCACCAATCTCCTCAAAACAAAAGATCCTGATATCTAAGATCCCTGTGTAGTCTGCTGAACTTCTTCAAAAGTTTGGCCACCTTTCCACTGATTTCTTGCAATTGGAATCTTGTTGATCATTTTATCCAGTTGCTTCTGTTCAACAGATCCTGGAAACTAGCCTCGATTTGAACATTGAGTAAACAGGTCCCAATTTACCTGTCCTTCCATAGAAAGGTTACTCTGTTTCAGCTGTACCTGATGGTACATGTTCGCACGTTGCCAACACTAGAACATTTGTTGCTTGGCTTGGCCTTCACATTCAAATATTCAAGCTTCTTGTAAAAATTAAATAAGATAACTTGTAAATTAATGCAGGCTTGGGAGGTAGGCTTGGGAGGTATCTGGCACTCATTCTGTATACCAATTTCTGTTACACAGAAACTACCGTCTTCTAATTTTTCCTTCTTTCCTTCTAATTTTTCTGGATTCTAGATATCTTCTTGGAATATGATTCTCAAATTTCCCCAAGTCCCTATTATTCGACTTCAAGCAAACATATATTGAATAGCAAATTTTTCCTGGGACTGTGGGAATATAAACACGTTTATGACGTGTTCTTTCTCCTTGAGTGATGAGAAGTCACTAAGGCATGAGTAGAACCACAAGACAAAGTCATATCTGCTCAGAGCTCTGTGGGCTCTTCAGAGTTCCTCCAACATGCTGGTGGAACCCTCGCTTGTTGCCTATAACGCTTTTCTCCCAGATAGTCACATGCATCATTTTGTCACCTCCTTCACATCCTTGCTCCACTGTCACATTCTCAGTGAGACCTTTTCTGACCACGTCCTGGCAGCCCATCTCCTACCCCAGCACTCTTCATCATCCCTTTCTGCTGTAATTTTCTCCGTTGCACTTATCACCCTCCAATATACTTTACGCCTGTATTTGTTTGTTGTCTGTCTCACCCTACTAAAATGGAAGTTTCTTGAAAGCAGGAATTTTTCATTATTTTTATTTTTGACTATTTCTTCAGGGCCTAGAATAAGCCTGGTACTTAGAGGTACCCAGCAAAAACTTTTTGAATGAATGAATGAATGAAGCTCCAGAAATAAGGAATCATACAAAATCGTGAAGAGGAAATCATTTCCCAATGAGGAGATCAGGAAATCCTTGGGAAGAGATTGCATTTGAGTTGATCACTTTTTTTTCCTCCCCAAAGCCCCAGTACGTAGTTGTATATTCCAGCTGTAGGTCCTTACAGTTCTATGTGAGCCACCACCACAACATGGCTCCTGACAGACACGGGTGGTGTGGTTCCCCACCTGGAACCAAACCAGGGCTGCCAAAGCACAGTGTGCTGAACTTGAACCACTCGGCCATCAGTGCTGGCTGGAAGTGATCATTTTTAAACATGCGTAACTATGATAGGAAGAAGAAGATTCCGAGGAAGTCTAAGACTCATTAAAATGCAGGTGACATTATCACAAGTTCATGCTGTGCTAACATAGCAGACTCCCTCCCTTTGCAGGTCTACAGAATGGTAAGTAACGGTCCAAGCGTATGGGATGCATAGAGAGAAAGTCATCAAAAATCCCAAGCTTCAGGGGCTGGCCCAGTGGCGTAGTGGGTAAGTTCGCGTCCTCCACTTCAGTGGGCCAGGGTTCACAGGTTCGGATCCCAGACATGGACCTATGCACCGCTTATCGGGCCATGCTGTGGCAGGTGTCCCACATATAAAGTCAAGGAGGATGGACACAGATGTTAGCTCAGGGCCAGTCTTCCCCAGCAGAAAGAGGAGGATTGGCAATAGATGTTAGCTCAGGGCTGATCTTCCTCACAAATGAAAAAAGTCCCAAGCTTCTTGTGAAGACCTGAAACACCTCAGAAAGGCCCTGAATTGAGTCTAAAGGCCACGAGGAGTCACTGAGGGTTTAGAGGAGAAATGTTATGTTAAAATTTAGATTCTATAAAAAAAAAAAATAAACACATCACAAAGAAATAAAAGAAAGGTCACTGAAAACTTAGAGCTCAGGTCGAGGCCCAATCACAGAAGCAGTGCAGCTTTAAAAGAAGAAACATTCCTGGGGCCGGCCCGGTGGCGCAAGCGGTTAAGTGCGCGCGCTCCGCTGCGGCGGCCCGGGGTTCGCTGGTTCGGATCCCGGGCGCGCACCGACGCACTGCTTGGTAAGCCATGCTGTGGCGGCGTCCCATATAAAGTGGAGGAAGATAGGCACCGATGTTAGCCCAGGGCCGTCTTCCTCAGCAAAAAAAGAGGAGGATTGGCGGATGTTAGCTCAGGGCTGATCTCCTCACAAAAAAAAAAAAAAAAAAAAAAAAAAAAAAAAGAAGAAACATTCCTAAGGTGAGAAAAAATGGTCTCAGTCAGTGTCTATAAAACTTAAATATTTTGCAGTCAAATCTGATATATCAGTATATATGTACTGATTTCTCCTTCTTTTCAGTCTTGCACAGCATAATTTTCCCCCAGAAAGAGTGTCAAACATAGACTGGTGCGATGATTTTTCCCAAAGTACTTCTCAATGAACAAATGGAAAATCATACTCAACCTCTTGCTTCTAAACCATCACAAGCATTGATGCTGCTTCTATTACAACTCTGGCCCCTATGGGTGGTGGAGGGGAAAACACATTATCCACAAATTGTGGCTAATAATAAACAGGACATTTTCAGAAAAAAATCAATATATTTCAGTTCAATGAAAAGTATATCTATGCACATTCAATGGTAAAGAAATATTATCTAATGAATCAAAAGTAGAGTCTATGGAAAAGAAAAGGGAACCTCAGTGAGGATCCTAAACGTGTGAATTATCCTCACTAATAATTAAATAGGTCAAGTCTGGTCACATAGTCTATCAATAGGTAAATCACAATTGTTTCTGGGGACCCAGAGGGGAAAACTTCCCGTTTTTCATTGCCTTCATGAAAATCTCCATGTGATGGCTCATATGATCCACAGATTAGTCTCTTCTCCAAAGAACTTTAATTTTTGAGTCTGTAACAGATTTCCAAGGACAAATTGTACACGTTGAAATGGAATTTCTGAGAATCCAGGAATTCTCCTTAGTAATGAAAAGACATATCACTTCACCAGATCATAAAATATACTGTATATTAAATATAGCTTTTAATGGTCGAAGAAACAAACTCTGTAGCTGATGGCAAATATTACACATTGAACTTTTTTTGCAAAAATTGTATATTACACACTTTTGGAAAAGTTCACTATCAGCCTCTTGGAAAAAAGTATTATATTAATAAGACAAATGGGGAGGATTTAGTCATGTCAAGCGCAAAGAAACTTCCAGATCCAAGATATTTCTGAAGCAATACCATTGACTTTTTGCAACTATTCCCAAAGGGACTGATTCTGAATAAAATGACAACTAAAGGCAGTTAATGTGAAACAAGGACTGTATGAGAAAATTCAAACTGCTTTTGGCACTATCTGCTTTTACACTCCCAAGGAATGCATCCATAATAACAATGAGTGTGAGGCAAAATACATGATGTCTGTTATCAGCTATTAACAGAAGAGAGCTAGAAATTGAGACATAATAAAAAGACGTGCTTACTTACTCAAATGAAATCTTTGTAGTTCATCGACCGTAAACCATGTCCAAGTAAGCCCTGATTTTAACATCTGAGAGTAACAAATTATAAAATATTCAAAGCAGTATTACGATTGTTGACAGAAGCATTTGGTTCATATTTACTTAAATCTTGTTTACTCTCAAACTGAGTATTAAAGTGGCTTTGTCTGGCTAAAGTGCTTTCTGTTCAAGGCTAATACCAATTACACCCCTTGCTCAGAGCACATTCTCCTAAGATAAACTTTGCAGGATGGGTGAAACTCATGAAAAGAAAATCAAATCTTCACAATCTTCCAGGAAGACTCATGAATGGTAAGAGTTAATGTATGGTATTGTTAAAGTGTTGATTATCAATATTCCTATATGATATTTTTAGCTCAGTCAGAACCACTCAATTCTCCAGACCTTCTTGGAAGCACAATACAAAATACCAAATAATGAGTGAAGAAACTCTGGCACTTGGGCTAGTAAATAATTAATGCCCATTTTTTTCTTATCAGCAAAGTAACACACACCACCTACATACATTCTCCTCATTATTTAGTAAAAATGCACATTCTTCATCCAACATGCACATACTATCTCTAGTAAGATAATGGAGACATTGCTAGAAGTGCAAACATGTCAACATATGAAATTTAGATCCAAATTTATTAGAGAGGAAGGATAAGACCTAGAGAACAGAGATGGATGTACAGGCTGAAAATCGCAGAAAATGTTATTGTACTGAAAGGCAAAAAGATATTTAAAGTCCCTACAAAGTACCAGAATCCAAACATTCAGTCTCATTGTCTATCTGAGCCTGATATTTCACAAAACACTTAATGACCAATATACAATATCCATCTCAAGTTAGAATGTGACAAAGCTACAATGTAAATGTGTGATTTTAGGAGTTTTAATCCTCCATCACAGCCCTCCATAAAAGGAAGGGCTATTGAAGGTAGAATCCTGGTTAATTCCCAAACTGCATTGTCTGCATTACGGACCAACACCTAAAAACACACTTGATTATGTCAATTTTCTTTTTAAAAATCACAAGATTTTGGACGAGTGAAAAATTGCATCCTTTCTTTATAAATTTGCTCTGTGTCTTTGTTGAATGGGGGGAGTTTTTTAGGAGGGAAAAGTATCAAGTTTTCCTTACATGCCATTTCAGTTAAATTACAAAATTTGTGTAATATTAAAGACAGGCATAGTTGTACAAATAGAAATTCAGGAACCTATTTTCCTCCCATAAATATGAACGTTGATCAAACAACTCTCTCCTTTAATTTTCATCAAATGTTCCTATCTCTGTGCCCCTTTAAGAAAGGCCTTGACTTTACTCTTAATAATTCATTTGTATTTAATGCTTTATAGATTTCTTCAAATGTATAGATTGCTTCATAGAAGTTTTCCATTTACTTACCCAGGCAGTCTTTTTTCTATAGTAATATTTCCCAGAAATTATTCTGTTTAATATTAATTTTTATAAATGTATGTTAAATGATTTCTGAGAATAAAACAAAATAAAAATGAACAAAGACTACATTAGCATTAAGTTCTCCTGAAATTTATTTTTAAAATAATGGATGGGGGCTGGCCCGGTGGCATAGTGGTTAAGTTTGTGTGCCCTGCTTTGGTGGCCTGGAGTTCGTGGGTTCAGATCCCGGGTGTGGACCTACACGCTGCTCACGAGGCCATGCTTTGGCAGCATCCCACACACAAAATGGAGGAAGATTGGCACAGATGTTAGCACAGGCACAACCTTCCTCAAGCAAAAAGAGGAAGATTGACAACAGATGTTAGCTCAGGGCCCATCTTCCTCACCAAAAAATAAAAAAATAAAAAAAAATAATGGATGGCAATTAGATTCTGGGTGGTGAACACAGTGTAGTCTATACAGAAATCAAAATATAAAGATGTACACCTGAAATTCATATAATGTTATAAACCAATGTCACGTCAGTAAAAAAATACTAAACAATAAGAAAAAACTAAAAAAATAAAATAGTAGAAGAAAAATATTATGAATTATGAATCTGTCATTAATAAATGGAATTTAATAAATGGCAGATACAGAGTTCATAATAAGAAAAAACGATTTTTCTCCAACAATAAATTATGAGCCACACCTGAGAATAATGGAAAGTCATGTGAAAAAGCACTTTCTATGAAACCACAGGCCTGTCAGCCCTGGATACAAAAGCCCTACTTGCCAACTCACAGTTGCATTAAGGTATGTCATCAATTGGATGTTTCCACGTATGTCTTCTCTTTCCTTTAATTTCAACCTGTAGCTGTGATAACATTGATTGTTTATTGCATAGTAAATATTTCTACAAAGCTAGTTACCCCATAACTCTAGGGTAAAATAAAGTTTTTCTTTTTTTTTTAATGAAAAGTAGAACATCATGGTTCCCAAATTGTTTATGAAAGATAAAAGAGAAAGGTGATACTCAAAAGTAAAGATCACCAATTATAGGCTTCTGTTTCTAAAATTTTTGAGTAAAACTATCCCAGAAAAAAAGAATATTGTTGGATTTTAGATTAGTCTGATGCTACCTATGTGATAGGTACAAAATATGTAACTTCTGCGCTTCCTTTTTCAAACCATATACCTGTGTGAAATCACATCTTCATATTACATTGAAAAGAAAAATATTGGATAGATAAAAACTTGGTTTTATGTCTGCTTTTGAAGATTTAAAAAAGTGACTTGACGGTTAAGTGCGCGCGCTCCGCTGCGGCGGCCTGGGGTTCGCTGGTTCGGATCCTGGGCGCGCACCAACGCACTGCTTGGCAAGCCATGCTGTGGCGGCGCCCCATATAAAGTGGAGGAAGATGGGCACAGATGTTAGCCCAGGGCCGTCTTCCTCAGCAAAAAAAGAGGAGGATTGGTGGATGTTAGCACAGGGCTGATCTCCTCACAAAAAAAAAAAAAAAAAAAAAAAAAAAGTGACTTGATTTCTATTATTTGACATATACATGATATAAAGATCCCAAAGCACTGTTTTCATTTTAACCTATTTTCTGTAAGTCATATTTCGTAAGAATAATATAAAATGAAATATGTTTTACTTCCCTTTATACATTTTTAATGAATATAAAATGAAATATTTTTGTTTTTCTGGCATAGATTTAGAAAGGCAAGTACATTGGGAGATTGGAAGGAATTAATCCTTCAGTCACATTCCCCTGTAGATTCTGAACTGATTAAAAATAGATAGAGGAGTAGAACCAATTAAGAATAGACACAACCTGTGCAACCATACATGGTGTTTCACACAAGGGGTGGAGGGGCATTAAAATACAGTGCTTGCTTTAATAATACACATCCTGGACTAGAGTGCAACTCGGTCCCGCAGCAAAAATGGGCTCCCTCCAATTTCTGTCTTGGCTTGAATTCTCTGACTAAACTTGCTTCAGTGAGCTTAAGACAGAAGGAACCACAGAAGTGTGGAGAAAAGGATGCAACTTTCTTTCTTAACTTCTCTTTAGATGAGTAGAAGTGCCTAGTATCACAGTCTGAGGCAAGAACTCAGAAAAGCGAAGAATGGAATTTTGAAAATATATTGTAGCAACTTTATTATAAATGGTATAATAAAAAATGTTATAACTTTTTAATAATCACTTCATCAGAGAAACAGTATAGTATAAGGTGTCATGTTGTAATCACAGGCTGAATCTAAATCCTAGTTTTTCTACTTATTGTTTCACAATTTTCCTCATCTATAGAAAATAGGGATAATATACTGTTATCAAATCTAAAAAGATTTCAACAGTAAGACCCAATTTTAAATGCCACTAGGAAAGAAAACCACAGCCCATTCAAATATGACACAAAGCTGTATTAATGCTATGAATTTCTATTTTGTGTGCTTATTGAAGAAATCCTTTAGAAAAAACCCTTTTAGAATTAATTATACACAGATTTTTTAATCATATACCACTATCGTAAGTATACAAAAAGGAAAGAGAAGCAACATAAATTGCTTTAGATATTCCTAAGACTTCTTCATATTCAGATTCAAACTCTTCTGAATTAGTTCTTGAATTAGATTGATCAGTATCTGAGTTTTTCCTTCTAACATTGTCCATCGTGCTATCAAGTGTCAGTGGTACAGCATTCCTTAATAGAAATACATAAACCCGCTAAATGCCATTGCGCTGGGCTCTAATCTGGCTTTACAGTTATAGAACCTGCCTACCATTGATACAGGCTTTAGGAATGCTGCTAACACATATGCGGCTCACCATTCCCCCTACTACCAACCAACAACTATGCGGCTCCTAGGAGTGACTGTCCCTGGGATTCTCTTCCTAGCTCCTGACATCTATTCTGCATGTTTTGAGGCTGGTGATTTTGATGTTTTCACACGGGCAAGTAATAACAATTATCATCTCGGCTGCTACCTCATGGATAGCAACTGTAAGAAAGCATCAATTTTAAGACAGATCCTGATTTTAGAACGGTTAAAATATATAAGACCATGTGTCACAGAACTGATGGAAACAGTAGAGTTGTTATATGGATTTAAATGAGTCAAATCATCTAAAGACCTTAGAATAGTGGCTGATACACTGTAAGCACACACCAATGTGATCAGTTACTATTACTCCTGGCTAATCTAGGCCATGTTCATGAGCTCCAGTTGATTAATTAGTTTAGGGAAATGCTACTTCACAAGTCTTTGTATTTTGGGATCCCAAACAATGAAGAAAGTTCTTTGGAAAGGTAAATGCCAAGTAATCAGTTCCTTTCTAGTCAATGGCTTCTCTTATGGTGAAGATTAAACCTGGGTTTCCAAGAAAACAGAAATAAATGTAGCATCAACACCAGTGTTACAGCAAGTCCTACTTAAGGTATCAGTAGAATCACTACAGCACTCATGAAAATGTGGACTTTTATAAAAGACAGAATTATCCTGCCTTTCCCTAATATGTTCTACATATCACCATGCAGAAAAACAAAACAGTTTTTACTCTATACTAATGCTTAGCCGTTTAAAACCTCCTGGAGCAAAGGTGTGGGAAACATGTTGCTCAACGGGTCAGTTATTTTGCTTTTGCTACTAAGAAGAGATGATGGTCCCCCATCAGAAGTCTCCCACGGCCCAAGATCAGAAAGAGGGGCAGACTACATTATACTTCAAACTGGCGGCTGAAGTTTACCCTTATTCATAACAGCATTTTGACCAACATAAGCTCACGCTTTCGTAAAACTAGAAGAACCTACCTGAAAACAGACTCATGGGGTTTGTTTTCATTTCATAAATTCACCTTCTATTTACAACCCAGTACATTTAAATCCGCATCACTGCATCGGTGAAGAGTCGCTGCCACCTATAGACACAAATTGGATGAGGGAAACAATGCAATACTTAAGAAAAATGAGAGTGTTCCAGAATTTAAATTAGAAATATTTTGTTAAAACAGGACCTTAGCAAAGAGAAATATAACAGAACACTCTTTCAGAAGCAAATCTTTTCTCTGTTGCTTTACTGCCTGATCACATCATTTATCCAAAGAGATATCAGTGTTACCTGTAAGATGAATGAGGTATGTTTATTTATATGCAATACCCTGAAGTTTCAAAATACTAATTTTCCACACAGTTGGAAACATGTAGAAATAATGAATGTGGCTTCCTAGTTTGTTTTCTAAGAGCAGCTTGCTAAAATGTAAAAACAACTATGATTGTACAATAAACATGAGTCTTCTTTCTTCCCTAACATAAGCAAAGAAAAAGAGAAATGTTGTTATTGCTGAAAGAAAATAGCATACACAAACAAAGTAAGAATCCAATATTAAATTTCAACCTAAGTATTTCCTTATTTATCAAAAAGAGATGTTCCCATATATTTCCCACAAATGCACGTTTTCAGCAAATCAGCCAGATGTCCAAGCAATGAAATACCATCTTGTGAAAAAGCCTGTGCTTATGGTATTTCTGACATACCCAAGCCAAAAAGTGGCTCTGGCCAGATTCCTCTTTCTTATGCTCTCAAGTCATATTTCCAGATAAGAGTAGTTAAATTACATTTGGAATTGAGCATAAATGCCAGGAATTTATCCACACCAATTCACACTTTGTTAATGCCAACATTCTTTGGTCTTAACCTGGGTATTTAATCCTGCTTTCCTGCTTTTAGGATCCTTTTGATCTGCGAAAAAGTTTGGCCTAGAATCAAAGAACAATTTTGGTAAAAACCAAATGGAAAGAAATGCTGAGGCATTCATTATCTCTCAGACAATAGCAACTATTTCTCCAAGAATTGTTTTGACAATAGGGTGGCCTGTCCATGCATTCATCTCCATAAAGCTTCCCATGATTGTCTGTTTTAAACTGATCAGAATTAGTCTTCATGATACATACTCCACCTGTGATACACACCATGCCCTTTCCTTTCTCAGCATCACTCACAGAGCTCAAAGATATTCATGTTCTCAAATTTAAATAGAGTGAACCTAGATTTCTTAAATTATAACCTACGTGTTAGTGCAGCAAACATAAAGTTAGCCTCAATTTACACAATAAATTAAATTTCTAACAAAAAATTTTACTTATTAGCTTGTTTATACCAAAGATAATCAGCAGCTCTGTAAAAACATGATACAAAAATGGATTACAAATCATGTTTTTAAAAGATTGACTCAAGGTTGTATGATCAAGGCCGGTAATGGCATCTGACTTCATGTAGGTATTGAGGATAGCTCACGGATGTTGTTCACCTTTAGTGAGTCCCTGGAAGGAGGGAAGATCGAGGGGACAGCCAGACAACCATGGGATTACACTCATAGCCATGAGTTTCTTAACTTCTTTAAGACACTGATGTCTTCAATTCACATTTTATCCTGGAATCCCCAGGTTCTGAATTTTTCTACCATGTTACTTCAAAATGTTGGTCTTGGTTTTCTCTTTTCTGCCCACAGTAGGATACAAGAAACAGGAACTTCTTGATACAAAGGTGAACAGAATTATCCTTTACTCTCTATTCCAGATTTCCTCCTTGAGTCAACATTTGCTTCCCAGTTACTCAAGATTACTCAAGATATGCAGAGAATGTGTGCCAATTTATAGATGATACTGTACACACCATCAGTATTGAAACTTTTTTATATGCAGAGGAATTATCACTCCTCTTTAATGAATTAGGAAACAGATGATCATGCAGACTTAAGGGCTTGATGAATATCAGACACTTGATATGTTAAAAGCAAGGACTTGAACCCAGGTTCGTCTATGATCTTCAACATTATATTTTACTCACAAGCAGAGGGCAGAGTTGGGCTACTTCACCCATAAACCTACAAAATTCACTGGTTTAATCACTCTGTTCTGCCATTATCTAGAGCTTCTTTGGATAATCTATAATCAGATTTGCATTTGGATACAGAAAATTAATGAGAGCAGTTTACCTATTTTTGGGGAGAATAAGCAGTGTAAACCTATCGCCTAAAATTATAGAAAGCTGTCTTCAAGCCTTGAAAACAAGTCAAAGTCATCGCAGGTAAGAATTATGTTTAGTGTAGTGAGAATTCAAATCAGTGTGCAGTCTACACTGTACAAATTCACAGGGTATAATTGTATCCTGAAGCATTTAAAATCAAAGATTAGTATCTAGCCGTCTCATATAAACATAGTTAAACAAGTCAAATTGCCTTAATTTAATCAATGAACCAACATGATTTGAAATAGAAATATCATAAAGCTTTGCTGAACTAGTGTTAAATCCATTTTTTCTAAAGTAATGAAGCATATACACATTCTGGTTTTTAGTAATACATTATAAACAATCAAATGTGAGCATCATGCCCAGACTGTGTATGAGCAACCTGGAACTATACTTGAATAGAATGCCAGAGTTAGAAGAACTGATGCAGGTAAAGACGATTTCAAAATGCAAGAGTGTTTAAAGGAGAAATAGAATTGCCTTTTATGAGCAGTCTTGACCCAACATTGGCGTGACCCAACAAATCTGAATGTAGGAGAGAGCAAGTAGGTTGAGTAGGACATTTTTTTCTATACTGAAGCATTTTTATAGATTTCGAAACTGTAGCATATTTAAATTAATTTTCACACATTAGAAAAGGCAGAAGACAGCCAAAAAATTCAGAATTTGTAAAATTATTCATCAAATATATAATTTCATAATAATACACATGTGATGGTATTAGACAAGTTATTAAATACTAACACGTATACCAACTCATTGTGGGCAATTCAATTCAGATCTGGCAACAAAACGACCTTGAGCATATGTTCAATAACAGCACAGAAATGAAGTGATTTCCATTTTTAGAAATGAAAATATTTCTAAATGACAACCCAAGTATCTGTCCTGAACTGTAAATTGTAATAATGAGAACATCAAACTTCCAGAGCAATTGTGGCATATGCAATCCTCCCAGCATCAGCATAAAGCCTAATCCACAGGACGAGGTCAATATACATTTGTTGAATTAATAAATATGCAGCAATATAAAGATAGCAAAATGTACGCTATACCTTTCAAAAGCAGGGTGGAAAATTCCAAAGATGAAACAGTGTTTATAGAGCATCAAAATGAAAGCCACAAAGAGGCAGTTGATGTTTAAATCATATTTTCCCATCAATTTGATCAACCATATTTCTAAGCAACATGTAATACAAGTCCTGTCATGTTTCAGAATTAATAGACCAGGGTTCTTAATTCTTACTGGGTTGACAAATTATTGTTCCTTATGGCACCAGTCACACTTGATCATAAGTAGCATCTCTACGCGTAACTTTCCTTCCATCAAATTGAGCCTAAGTTTATTTGTCTAACACAAAACGCCAAAAGGTCTGTGATGTGCAATGAATCAAATGTTCTCCATTAATGAGCAAAATGTTTCACGTGTGGAAAATGATTCTCCAGCTCCCGAAAGGCTTCATGCAATACAAAACCACTGTTGCAAAGTTATTATTTTATTTCCAGGGTAAATGACTGTTGTGTAATGTTTTTATAAGTAGCACCAAGTTGTTTTCAAGTCATTGAGACTGGAGGCATTGAAATGTCACAGATTTCAAAAAAGTATATATATATATATGTTTATATTTTTTTCCTGTTACCATCACACACTTGTTTTTTTTAGCTTTGTTTAACTTAAAGGATCTATTGAGAGAATAATGTCACACTACCACTGAATTAACAAACATTCTTTGAAGGAACAGAGTCTCTTAATAGGATTTGTCTTTTAGTTTCAATAAGTTTTCTAAGCACTATAAATTGGAATAAATTCTCTATTCTATTATTTAGAATGTGCTATTAAGAGGGAAACAGAAATCTCAAAAGATATAGAATCAGAGCACAAAGGACAGGCTTTAAATCTCAAGTTCACCTCTAATTGATTACAAGCGTACCTTGTTTTATTGTGCTTCACTTGAGTGCACTTCGCAGACACTGTGCTTGTGGCAACCCTGCAACGAGCAAGTCTCTCGGTGCCATTTTTCTGGCAGCGTTTGCTCGCTTTGTGTATCAGTGCCATGTTCTGGCAATTCTCACAATATTTCAAACCTTTTCATTATTATTATATTTGTTATGGGGATCTGTGATCAGTGGACGTTTGATGTTACTATTGTAATTATTTTGGACTACCACAAACCAAACCCACATAAGACGGTGAACTTAGTCGATAAATACCGTGTGTGTTCTGACTGCTCCACTGACTGGCCGTTCTCTCTCTTCTCTCCCTCTTCTTGGGCCTCCCTACTCCCTAAGACACAACAATACTGAAATTCAGGCGATTAATAACCCTACAGTGACCTCTAAATGTTCAAGTGAAAGGAAGAGCCACACATCTCTCACGTTAAATCAAAAGCTAGAAATGGTTAAGCTTAGTGAGGAAGGCATGTCGTAAGCGGAGACAGGTCCAAAGCTAGGCATCTTGTGCCAAGCAATTTGCCAAGTTGTGAATGCAAAGGAAAAGTTCTTGAAGGAAATTAAAAGTGCTACTTCAATGAACATGTGAATGATAAGAAAGCAAAAGAGCCTTATTACTGACATGGACAAAGTTTTAGTGGTCTGGATAGAAGATCAAACCAGCCACAACAGTCCCTTAAGCCAAAGCCTAATCCAGAGCAAGACCCTAACTCTCTTCAATCCTATGAAGGCTGAGAGAGGTGAGGAAGCTGCAGAAGAAAAGTTTGAAGCCAGCAGAGGTTGGTTCATGAGGTTTACAGACAGAAGCCATCTCCATAACATAAAAGTGCAAGGTGAAGCAGCAAGTGCTGATGTAGAAGCTGCAACAAGTTATCCAGAAGATCTAGCTACGAAAATTAATGAAGGTGGCTACAGTAAACAACACATTGTCAATGTAGATGAAATAGTCTTGTATTGGAGGAAGATGTCATCTAGGACTTCCATAGCTGAAGAGAAGTCAATGCCTGGCGTCAAAGGACAGGCTGACTCTCATTCTTATGAGGGGCTCATGCAGCTGGTGAATTGAAGTCGAAGCCAACGCTCATTTACCATTCTGAAAGTTCTAGGGCCCTTAAGAATTATGCTAAATCTACTCTGCCTGTGCTCTATAAATGTAACAACAAAGCCTGGATGAGAGCACATCTGTTTACAACATGGTTTACTGAATATTTTAAGCCCACTGTTGAGATCTACTGCTCAGAAAAAAAGATTCAAGATATTATTGCCCATTAACAATGCACCTGGCCATCCAAGAGCTCTGATGGAGATGTACAACGAGATTAATGTTGCTTTCATGCCTGCTAACACATCTTCCATTCTGCAGCCCAAGGATCAAGGAGTAGTTTCAATTTTCAAGTCTTGTTATTAAAAAATACATTTTGTAAGGCTATAGCTGCCTCAGATAGTGATTCTTCTGATGGATCTGGACAAAGTAAATTGAAAATCTTCTGGAAAGGATTCATCATTCTAGATGCCATAAAGAACATTCGTAATTCATGGGAAGAGGTCAAAATATCACCATTAACAGGAGTTTGGAAGAAGTTGATTCCAACCCTCGTGGATGACTCTGAGGGGTTCAAGACTTCAGTGGAGGAAGTAACTGCAGATGTGGTGGAAATAGCAAGAGAACTAGAATTAGAAGCAAAGCCTGAAGATGTGACTGAATTGCTGCAATCTCATGACAAAACTTTAACGGGTGAGAACTTTCTTCTTATGGATGAGCAAAGAAAGTTGTTTCTTGAAATGGAATATACTCCTGGTGAAGATATTGTGAAGATTGTTGAAATGAAGACAAAATATTTAAAATATGACATAAACTTAGTTGATGAAGCAGTGGCAGGGTTCGAGAAGATTGACTCCAATTTTGAAAGAAGTTCTGGTAGAGTGAAATGCTATGAAACAGCATCTCATGCTACAGAGAAATCCTTTGTGACAGCAAAAGTCAATCAATGTGGCACACTGTACTGTTGTCTTACTTTAAGAAATTACCACAGCCACTCCAATCTTCAGCACCCACCACCCTAATCAGTCAGCAGCCATCAACATCAAGGCAAGACCCTCCGCCAGCACAAAAGTTACAACTCGCTGAAGGCTCAGATAACAGTTAGCATTTTTTAGCAATAAAGTATTTTTTAATTAAGGTATGTACATTGTCTTAAAGACATAATGCTGTTGCACACTTAATAGACTACAGTATGGTGTAAACATAACTTTTATATGCACTAGGAAACCAAAATATTCATGTGACTCTCTTCATTGCAATATTTGCTTTGTTGTAGTGGTTTGGAACTAAACCTGCAATATCGCTGAGGTATGCCTGTGTATAATCTTGGATTAGTTACTTCACCTTTTGTATTATCAGCTTGATCATCTACAAAATGGACATACTCATACCAATTTCATTATGAAGATTAAATAAAATTTTTTAAGTAAAATACAAAGCTTAGTGCCCAGCACATGGTCGATACTCAAATGTTATTTTATTTATTTTTTATTTTATTAATGTTATTTTATTTATTTATACTCAGATGTTATTTTATTATTTCATTTCCTCACTTTCACACATCTGCATTCCAGTGTTAACTGATAAGGGAAGAAGGAAAAAGTCCTTAAAACTTCTTTTCTGTTTAAACGCAGGGCCAATAGTTCAAGACCAAAGAATGATCAGTATATAAGCCTAAGAGAAAGAAACAATGATGGATTTCACATTTGATAGAATAGTAGAGGATGAGTTTGATATAAATCTTTATGCTTTTCACCAGATAAAATTTTCAAAAAGGTGTGACCGCCCAAAGGTCTGGGCTCTAGTCCAATCCATTGCTTCTTTCACGACACAGATACTTCAGCATAGGCAGAGGTGGGTTAACATGTTAAATTTCACCTACTTGAGCTAAAGCAGCTCTTGTTTAATCATAACAGAAGTCAATCTCAATTTGATGGGAGGCCAATGGTACAGATTAAGTAGATTTGCTGGATCATCCCACTATCTCGGATGCTGAGGATAAACATATCCCTTTGGGGTCAAACCCTTCTGGTTCCATTAGATTAGATTTTCTGTAAGGAAAAATAGGACCTTTCTCACTCTTGATCACACCTTGGAAATTCAGATATTTCCAGAACAACTGCCCATAATTCACACCCTGTTTTAGGTTGCCTACTTCTCAGTCCTTACTTCTTTGGCTTGATGTCCTAGAAGTATTGAATTCACTAACTCTACAGAGGGTTTCAGAAAAAATGAAGATTAATCTATGATCAGAATATTATCATTAGTAAATATTTTTTATTGTAATATTATAGTTATTTGAAAATTGATAATACATGTACAGAATTAAAGCTAACTTTCTATTAACACAATTTAAGTAACTAGGAAAAATATTTATTGACCTTCAGATAATAGAGTCTGTATGCAACTATTATAGTACTAATGTAAAAGAAATGAAAAGAAAAAGAAAGCACTCCTTTAAGAACAAGAAATATGCTAAAAATATCATTTATTTAAATTTTGTTGATTGAGTGATCACTTAATCCTTTATACTTATATTCCTACACTAGAACATAGCCAAATTATTTTTTAAAAGGTGTTTTCAGAAATTAGCTCTTATCGATGAAATAAAGCATCTTAAGGCATGATTTAAGCAAAGTGAAAGATCTTTTTTGAAGATAGTTCAGTCTCTGAGATGTCTTATTTTCCATCACTGGAACTAACTGTGCTCCCCAAAAGACTACATTTGACTTTATATGGATGCAGAATTATGTTAAAAGAGTTTTCCTCCATACACATATCAAAAACTTACTTCTCTTTTGAAACTATTGAGAGAAACAACACCTGTAATATCACAAGATTAAAATTGTACACACACACACAATGCCATTTATTTCAATAGTAGATTTGGAAACAAGAAAGTTGAAAACAAGACCATTACAGGGTTATGTATGTAACGGTGGAAGTGTCTTTTAAACTCCTTATTAAATGACTTCTTTTAAAATGCCAAATGTGCCACCTTGATTGAAATGCTGTAGAGGTTCATGTCAGTAATTGGATCTCAAACTTGAATTCCCGAGCTTAGATCACAACGGTAGCACATGTTTCTGATGCAACTTTGGGGCTGCTGACATTATGAAGGATGATAAAGCCCTCTCAGCCCCTCTAGTCTGTCTGACAAAGCACAGACCTGGAGACCATTGTGAAAAATTGAGTCTTGGCAGTGTCTCCTACAGGCCTTAGCTCAGTCAGGGCCTAAAATCAGATTATGCTCGATCCCATTGGACAAACTCCCAACACGCACTGAACATAATTCCATTTGTTAAGGTGTTTTCTGAGACAAGAACAGGCCCAAGAAGAACACTATTGAGATCTTTTATTTTCAACTGAATTTAAAGGCATTACACGGACACCCTTAAAGAATGGAAATTGGAAAGATGACAGCTCCAGCCTTTAAGACATACTTGGGCATATTCCTACATCAGTGTCTCAGCTCCACCTGATGGGAGCAAGGCGGATTCATTTCAACGCGTGACCAACTTCAGCCCTTTCTGACAAGACCACCAATATTACAGCCGTGGTTGCAGCCTTGATGTTATCTAGGCTTTGGATCACTGAACTCAGACAGGTAACCAAGCTGTACACTTTACAGGCCAGCGAGCATGGCATAAACAGTTCTGATTTCAGGGCCCTAATGACTGGGAGAAATCTTGACTGATAATCCGTAATAGGAAGAACTTCAGATACTAATACTAATCACCCACCATCCCAGACCTATGTTGGACTCTGAATTTTTAATGACAATCTCAGCTATTGCTTCTAGCTGAATGCCAATGTATTTTAAACATTTTCTAGATGCCTAACATCGCTACTATGCTATATAATGGAAATATTAAATACAAAGAATATTACATGTATTTTCTTTGCTATCTGCATATATACATATGCAAACTGTGGAGCAGGAAGATCCAGCTACCAATCCCAAGTGAGGACTCCCACTGCCTGGAAGAGGCAAAGATCATAACACTGCCAATTACCAGAAGTAGGAGCCCACAGACCTGGCTCACTGCATCTTCTACAGGTTCTGAGTGACCAAGGGGGACTCAACACACAAGGCGCTGGTTAGAACAATGCTTTATTCACAGAAAGAAGAGACACAGCAAGATCAGCATCTGTAGTGTGTCCTAGTCTCCCAGGGCCACGGGTCCCTCCCGACACCTGACACAGGGAGTCGTACTGCATGCACCACTCTCCTGCTGTGGGCAAAGATTCATTCCTTTCTCGTGATGGGCTGGCTGGGTGCCATATGAGCACACACTTAAGCAATACAAGGAAGTTCACTGCATATCCAGAATGAGGGAAAGGTTTCTCCTAATAAGGAAGAAGAATCTGGGAAGCACCCAGCTTCTGTATAGGGGAAGGTTGCAGGCCCAGGGCACTGTATATCCATGCAATGGAATATTATTTGTCCAAAAAAAGAATCAAATACTGATTCATGCTACAGCATGGATGAACCTTGAAAACAATACTCTAAGGGAAAGAAGCCAGACAAAGGCCATGTATTGTATGATCCTATTTAAAGCAAATGTCCAGGATAGGCAAATCCACAGAGATAGAAAGATTAGTGTTACTAGGGACTGAGGGGAGGAGACAGCGGATAATGACTCCTAATGCATACAGCGTTTCTTTTTGGGAAGATAAAAATGTTCTGGATTTAGTGGAGATGGTTGTCACAACTTGGTTAATATACAAAAACCACTGAACTGTACACTTTTAAAGAATAAATTTTATAGGATGTGAATTGTATCTACAAAATAATGGTTACCTTTTTTTTAATGGTGGGAATGAAGTAATAACAGCTAACATTCATTAAGCAGATACTGTGTGCCAGCACTATATTAATATTTTCTTTACATTGATTGCCTCATTTAATTTGAAAATGACCTCATGTGATAGGTATTGTTTTAATCCTCATTTTATAGTTTGAAGACCTATTTTAGAGAGAATTAAGAAAATTCCCCAAGACCAGTCAGCTAGCGAAGAGCACAACCAGGATTCCAACTCTGGCAGTCTGACTCTGGAATCCACAGACTTAACACCGGGCAGCATCTCCAGTAGTAGACCCTTGGGAAGGTCAGAAACATGGTAGTAGGTGATTATTTTTGTCTATACATGTGCTGTAGTAGTAAATAAGAAGAGTAAAGCTGCCAGGTGTTCAGCTGTGGCTCCTTTTCTGTTTGGCTTAAAATAACTCTGAATGAAGATGTTATCAGAGAAGTCAGCATTTTAAATGCTAAACTTTTCCATAAACACCTGGAGTTGGAGGTGGCAGCCGGGAAATAGGCCAGCAAAAATTATGAGAAGTTAGGCCCACTCCAAGGTAAACATACGTTAAGATATAGAGAAGTCCAAATCAAAACAAGTCAGCCTGCTGACAGTTCTTTTTTAACTGTGGAATATTTTGAAGATTCTCTGCTTCGTAAACAAGTCAAAAATAAAATGGCATGTAAAAAATTTCAGAAAACTTTTCAGCCTCTCATAACAAACTCGCAATCAAGAAACTACACAGGGACCAAACAGTGTTGATCCTATGTAGAACATATGCAGGAATAATTAGAAGTAATTATAGAAGGGAGGAAATTCTACCTTAGGGACTTAGATATATTAACATAAGCATTGAAGACAGAAAATTGTATAGGCAACGTGTAATTTTAATTCTAAACCATGTCCAAAACAGTTGAATATTTTCAACATGCATTCTTGTTGAATCTGATAAGCTTATTTTGGTCCCTTACAGAATTCCAGAATTGCTTATTTTTACAATAGTTTATAAAGACGTATTTGCATGCAGAAGTCTTCATTAAATATCTGTCAAAAATGAAGAACGAAAAGTCTGCAGGTTGGGGTAGGGGAATGAATCAGCCGAGTCTTATGCTACTAATTTGGCAACAAGCCCTGAGTTGTTATTTGGCCAGTGAGCAGTCATGTGCCAGGCAGTCAACAATTTTCTGGGCATCGATTATTATGTCATTAAGAAAATTCCAATTACCACACTTAGCAATCTTTTGTTTGTCTGCTTCCAGCTTCTGCTACAAATATAACTTGAATTTCTAGAGTCCCCTTGGGAGAGAACGAGTGAGAAGTATTATTATCTTGGTCTAGTGGTAGTGACTAGATCCTCTATTTCCTGCAGTGACAAAATTCAGATTAATGACTTGTAATTTTATTATATTTTCCTTAACATGCATATAAAATGTAGGTAGCATGGTAATTATACCTTGAAATGCATTCTGAATGTGTTTATAGTGGACATTTCCAGTTTTCTAATTCCTGTCACCATTAATTATCTCTCCATCTGCTCCCAAAGTTGTTTTTTCTTTCTTTCTTAATCATCCAGATATTCTAAGTTACTTTTGTACCACTTTGGCACAATCCAGGTAAACAGCATCCTAAGCAATATTTCTCTTCCTGGCATATACCCTGGAAAGTAATACTATTTGTTCCTTTTTCTAATTGAGCTAATCTGATCCTGATACCCTTATTATCAGCAAGTGTTTATAAGCATGTACTGTATACAAAGAACTACACAGTGTTAAGTCTTGGTAGAGTTTCTGGTACTAGTGTGTATTTTCCAGGGACACATAATAGTGTTCTCCGGCTAAGGCGCCACCAGTTTAAAGGTAAGAACCCCACCTCCCCAAATCCCATCCTTCTCTGAAGGGCCCTGGGTTGTTATACACATTCTCTGAAGGACCGCTTTGGCTCTTCTCTTTGCATACATATTGTTCTTCCTGAGATATTCCCAGAACCTAAGGGGATTCCCATCCATCAAGCTGACATGGCCACCTCAGGTGGAAGTTGTTGTTCCTGTTGTGACTTGGTTACATCATCCTTTCACTTATCACTAGCATTGTCTCCTTCCCTGAAGGTAACACTATAGCTACTAGGACTGTTCTAGCTCCTTTCACACACACACACACACACACACACACACTTGTACTGGGGAGAGGGACAGAAAGAACCTTACTTTACTAATATAAATAAATTGGTTGATACCAACGTATGCTACCAGAACAAGGTAATAAATCCCAATTTATTTTCTTCTCAGAGCTTTTTTCCTCCCTGAAACATTCTCTGGAGATTAAGGGCCAGCATTTATCCACTGCCCTCAGACTTGATAAATAATTTAAGTCTAAATATTGGTTACCATCTCCAATATATCTCATGTTTGTGCCTCACATGAGGTTTATCAAAATTTCATGAAAATAGAATCTCCAATAACCTATCTTAACAGAGAATAACATTTATTGTGCTTTCTGAAATTATCATTACATGCAAATAATTAAATATAAAGTCCCTTCCCTCAAAGAGTTTAGAGGTTAAGAGAAAGAAATGATATAGGGGGAGAACAGGTAGTTTTTCCCAAGGGCTGATTTTTTTTCATGAGTAAGTCCTCTATTTCAATATTGGAAGCAAAAGTATTAGAAGGGCCCACTGACTCAGTGGTCAGTTTAAATATTTCTTATTAGGTATATCTTATTATTACAAAAGGAAATCTACCACTAATCAGAATGCTTTCAGAGTATGAGAGCTTCAAATCACGTGTCCTTTATAAGAATATGGAAATTTGTTTAAATGGACATCAGTATGTGGTTGAAGAAATAAAATATTAGAGTTCAGTCACTTTAAAAATTAGTTTTGTTAATGTTTTCTTACCTTGTTATTTCATTTATTGACTATTATTTTCATCATATTATTCCCATAATATCAAGTTTATAAATTTTATTTTTTTACACCTGATATTTATCCTTGCTAAACATGGTGAACATACATCCCTGTTTGCCTAGGACAGTTCTTGTTTATACTGGTTTTCTGATCTAATTATTAATTAAGTGTCTCTTTTCACTGTTAAAGATTTGGCAAATGAGTTACATGACCATCCTTTTCGTAGACGTATTAGGTTAGATTCATCCCACCCTATCCCAAAGCAAAACTTGAGACAAGGTTTGCACACACCAAGTGTAGTGTGAGAAATAATCCATGGGGACAGGTCTGAGTGGACTAGGAAGAGTGAAATGGGCAAAGAGGAAAGCAACATGAGGGTATGCGGTAAGCTGAATAATCCTGGTTACCTGGGGCAGCGAGGCTCATTTCCTCTGGGGGAACTCTGAAGGCAAATATAAAATATGTCTCATAATTGTCTGCCTGAGACATAGAAGAATAGAATTATTTATCCACAAAATTTTGTTTCTCATTGGGCAATGATTTCCGCAAGAGTTGTTATTCCATCTCTCCTAGGATTTGTGCATGCATCAGAATGAGTAGTGTCCTATAGTAGTCTCACACAATGGCATTAGATAGCAAAAGATAGTACAGTTGAGATAAAGTGTTATCAGGCTAAACTCATGCATCTTGTTGCTGCAGCAAAGCTGGAACAAAACTTTAGGCCAAGTGTATGTGAGACAGGGCACAGAAGATGCCCAAACACAATTGACTACTTGTACCACTTGGATCCACTGGTGTCCTATATTAGTTACAATCTCTCAGAGAGTATTCAGAAAGATAGTGAGCACCTACAGATGCCACAAGAAAAGAAAATTACAGGTCAATATCCCTGATGAACGTAGACACAAAATTCCTCAACAAAATATTAGCAAACTGAATTCAACAATACTTTAAAAGGATCATATACCATAATCAAGTGGGTTTTATGCCAAGAATGCAAGGATTGTTCAATATCCACAAATCAATCAATGTGATACACCCCATTAACAAAATAATAAAAATCATATAATCATCTCAATAGATGCAGGAAAAGCATTTCACAAAATTCAACATCCATTTATGATAAAAACTCTCAACAAAGTGTTTATAAAGGGAATGTACCTCAACATAATAAAGGCTATATATGAAAAGCCCACAGCTAACATCATACTCAACAGTGAAAAGCTAAAAGCTTTTCCTCTAAGATCAGAAACAAGACAGAGATGCCCACTCTCACCACTTTTATTCCACATAGTACTGGAAGTCCTAGCCAGAGCAATTAGGCAAGAAAAAGAAATAAAATCATCCAAACTGGAAAAGAAGAGTAAAACTGTCACTATGTGCATATGACATGATATTATACATAGGAAACCCTAAAGACTCCACCAGAAAATTGTTAGAACTAATAAACGCATCAGTATGGTACTGGCATAAGAACAGACACATAGGCCAATGGAAAAGAATAGAGAGGCCAAAAATAATTCCATGCATTTACAGTCTATTGATCTTGACAAGAGTGCCAAGAATGTATAATAGGGAAAGGATATGGCAGGACTGTTAAAATTATCAGAACAGTATTTAAAAACAACTATGATTACTAGACTTATGGCTCTAATGGATAAAGTAGACAACATGCAAGAGCAGATAGGCAATTTAAGCAGAGAAATGGAAATCTTAAGAAAGAACCAATATGAAATGCTAGAGATCAAACTCTGTGACAGAAATGAAGAACATATTTGATGGACTTCCAAATAAGCTAAATATGGCTAAGGAAGGAATCTCTGGGTTGAGGATATCTCAATAGAAACCCCCAAAACTGAAAAGCAGAGAGAAAAAAGACTGAAAAAGACAGAACAGAATATCCAGGAACTGTGGGTCAGCTACGAAAGGTGTAACATATGCATAATGGGAACATCAGAAGGAGAAAGAGAGAAAAGAATAGAAGAAATATTTGAAACAATCATGACAAAAATTTCCCCAAATTAATGTCAGACACCAAACCACAGATCCAGGAAGCTCAGAGACCACTTAGCAGGATAAATGACAGAAAAACTACACCTAGGTATACAATTTTCAAACTACAGAAAATAAAAGATAAGAAAAAATTCCTTAAATAAGCCAGAAGGGGGGAAAAAGCAAAATATCTTACCTATAGAAGCGCAAAGATAAGAATTACATCTGACTGCTGTGCAGACACCATGCAAGCAAGAAGAGAGTGGAGTGAAATATTTAAAGTGCCGAGAGGAAAAAAAAATATCAACCTACAATTCTGTACCCTGCAAAATTATCTTTCAAAAGTGAAGGAGAAATAAAGATCATCTCTAATAGACACATATTGAGAGAATTTGTTCCAGTAGACCTGCCTTCAAGAAATATTAAAGGATGTTCTTTAGAGAAGGAAAATGACACGGATCAGAAATTCAAATCTATATAAAGAAAGAAAGAGCATCAGAAAAGGAATAAGTGAAGTTGAGAAAACTGAAGCTCAGAGAAGTCATCCAGCTAATAAATGATGCAGCCCAGAACCAAACACACCTGCTCTGACTCCAAAAACTGCATTCACTCTACTATCTCAGACTGCTCCAAAAGATGGAGTCTTATGGGAGAGCTATGTTTAGGAGATAAAAGGAAACAGCTCATTGGATAGAAGAAAGCTCAGTGGGTGTGAGGTTATGGAGGCCAAGAGAAGATAGAGTCTCAACATGATGAAACTGGAAAACAGGGCTAGACACTGCAAAGAGAGTAAGAGAATGAGAATTGAGACAAGGTCACCAGATTTGGTGAGCAAATCATTATTAGTAGCTATGGACAGTTGGAGAGAGCAGTATCAGTAAAAATAAAGGTGACTGCATAGGAGTAGGACCTCACCATCTCCTGCCCCTGCAATGGTACTGATGTAGAAACTCCTACTGTTGTCAATTCAATTCTACCAGTATGTGATGGTCACTGCATGTGGCTATAAAGGGAAGCCAAAGCCTTTGTTCTTTTTTTTTTTTTTCCTTCAGATATTTCATTGAGGTCATAATGATTTGAGGTCACAACTTGATTGGAGATGCTACTTTTCAAATATGAAGACAACTAGAGAACAATCAGACTTAAGGGGAGGGAACTAAGGCACTGGCCTCTTCCTCCCATTCTGCTTCTGCCTTCAACCTGCCACCTTTCCTCTGCTCTGGTCAGGAGGGACAAGCAGAATTCCTCTGCTGGACCAACTTCAGGCTTAAGTGGCCCTACCAGAAAAAGCATTCAGCTGCCACAGTGCCTGAAATATCAGCATTATCATCAGTTCTTTTGATTAAGAATCTGAAAAGAAAGATAGAAAAAGGCTACCATTGATATCCTTTCATCTGTTCCATGCACTTCACAAGTCTTCATTATTCCATAAAATAAAATAAAAAATTAATGCTCAAATTTTTGAGATGATAGTATGTTTTGATTGAGAAAAATATATCAAGAATTTTGTTACTGAATACATCTTTTTTATACATAAATGAGTAGAAGTTTTTAATTCAAAAGCTTCAGGCAGTATTGAATAATCCTGAAAAGAATATATTTTTTTGCTACTTTTGTTGTTGTTAGTGCTTTCCTGTGGATTCCAACCTCTAGTGCCCCTGTGTACAGCAGAATGGAACCCTGCTCTATCTTTTTGCACCATCCTCTCACCTTCCAGCGCTATGTCAGATCATGCTCCACTGCTATTCAAAGGGTTTCATGGCCACTTTCTTCCAGAAGTGGGTGGCCAGGTCCTTCATCCTAGTCCATCTAGTCTGGAAACTCCACTGAAACCTGTCACCATGGGTGACCCTGCTGGTATCTGAAATCCCAGTGGCATAACTTTCAGCATCACAGCAAAATGCAGCTGCCACAGTATGACAACTGACAGACAGGTGGTGTGCTTCCCTGACCGGGAAACGAACCTGGGCCATGGTAGTGAGAGCGCCGAATCTTAACCACTAGACCACCAGGGCTGACATTTTTGCTACTGTGTATACTCTTTTTAACATCTGTATGATTAGGATTTTTAAATTCAAAAGTTTCCAGCAATATTAGAAAGCGTCTCTTATACAAATGTTAGTAGCAGCATTATAACTCTAATGATTTACAATTCAAAAGAAAGAGAATACTTCTATCTTCATAAAAAAAAAAGAGATGTAATAGAACTCTTAACTACCATATAATTTTCCCCCCAAAGATGAATCAAATCAATAATTTTCATAATACTTACATTTACTTCTCTAAGGTTTTCTCAAATTGGGGCAGCGCACGTTTCTCCACAAAGGAAAAGAACAGTGCTCTATGCCATCATTTGTTTTATCGGTAAATGTTCTAAATATACATAATAAGGTACAGGGGCTTATGAACCTGCAATAACAGGGATCTGAATATTCTACCCCCTGGGAGTCTAAAGTAACCTTTGAGGAATGGTACTCTATCTTCTGAAGAGAGTTGAAAGGATTGGCATAAATTCTTTCTTTTACTCATTCAATTACCACCTGGTAACCACTAGGAAAGCATCACACACATCTAGAGAAAGCAGTCTCTTACTTTCAGAACGACCACTCACCTTTCACAGGTGATACTGCTAGAAGTTTAAATCAGCCACTTCAAGTGATAAAGAATACAAGACAAAACTGTGCTGCTGTTAGAACTACAACCATTGGGGGCCAGCCCCATGCCTTAGCGGTTAAGTGCAAGCGCTCTGCTACTAGCGGCCTGGGTTCGGATCCCAGGCCCGCACCGACGCATCGCTTCTCCGGCCATGCTGAGGCCGCGTCCCACATACGGCAACTAGAAGGATGTGCAGCTATGACATACAACTGTCTACTGGGGCTTTGGGGGGAAAAAGGAGGAGGATTGGCAATAGATGTTAGCTCAGAGCCGGTCTTCCTCGGCAAAAAGAGGAGGATTAGCAAGGATGTTAGCTCAGGGCTGACCTTCCTCACAAAAAAAAAAAGAACTACAATCATTGGCCAGTTGCCAGTTGCTTCTAGTCTCCTCAGTATATTTAATAACACCCAGGAAGCACTGTTGGAGGTCAACATATGGGAAAAGATATCAGATGACTAAAGAGCAGACAACAGCAGAGAGTTATCTAAAGGAACAAGAACACAGCATCTCCTGCAATTGAGAGATCAAGACTGCTGGCAGTCACATAAGAGCTCAGCAAGCAGAGTGCCACACACTCCTCAGAAAATCCAGACCTCACAGTAAATACTTTATTCACAATGTATAAAGATCCCTCTCGGAGGGATTAAAAATCCTTGAAGCCATGATCTCTATGAGACAGTGAAAGACAGTGGGATAGCATAGGACTGTTCTCCATAATGTACTAAGTACTGGCAAGGATGCAGAACGTGGATGCAAAGAAATTGCTGGTGGGAACGCAAACTGGAAAGCAGTTTGGAAGTTTCTAACAAAGTTAAACATACATTTATCACAAGTGCCAGAAAATCCACTCCTAGATATTTACCCATGGGAAGTTAACACTTATGTACAAAGAAAAATACATGCATGAATGTTTATAGGAACTTTATTCATAATCGTCAAAAACTGGAAAACAACTAAATGTCTATTAACTGGGAAATAAATATATTTTATTGTTAACTATAGGCCATTTGTAGATGCCCTTTATAACACTGAAGACATTTTCTTGTATTTCTAGCTTGTTGAGAGTTTTTATAATGAATGGGTGTTAAATTTTTTCTGCATCTATTGAAACGATCATATGGTTTTTCTTCTTCAGTATATTGATATGGCAAATTACATTGTTTGATTTTGAACTGTTAAATGAACTTTGCATTCCCAAGATTAAACATATTTTGTTATGATGTATTATCCATATTATGTGTCACTGGATTCTACTTAATAAAATTCTTTTGAGAAATTTTGTGTTTATACTCAAGAGGGATGGTATAATGGCCTGTAGTTAGCTTATTTCAAAATATATTTCTCTGGTTTTGGTGGCAAGGTAATTGTGCCCTCATAAAATGAGTTGGGAAATATCCCTACCTCTTTGATTTCCAAGGTAAGTTTGTATACAATTTACATTATTTCTTCCTTAAATTATTTTAAGAATTCACCAGCGGAGTCATCTATGCATGGAGTTTTCATTTTTGGAAAGTTTTACACTATAGATCAAGTTCTTTAATACATACAGACTATTTGGATTATTTATTTTTTGCTCATGAGCTTTGGTACTTTGCAACTTTCAAAGAATTTGTCCATTTCATCTAAGTTGTAAGATATAAGGACATAAAATATTTCCGAGTATTTCTTTCTCATACTTTAAATGACCTCAGGGTCTGTTGAGTTGTCCCCATTTTTATTCCTGATAATGATAATTTGTGTCTTCTCTCTTTTTTTCTTGATTTGTCTGGCTAGCAATTTATTAATTATATGGATCTTTTCAAAGAACTTGTTTTTTGTTTCATTGATTTTTCTCTGTTGATTTTCTGTTTTCAATTTCATTAATTTATTCTCTCATCTTTATTATTTCCTTCCTTCTGCTTAGTTTTGGCTTTAATTTACTTCCTTTAGTAGTTGTTTAAGGTGGAAGCTCAGATCATTGATATCTGACTTTTCTTCTTTTCTAGTGGAGTAGTTGGTGCTACACATTGCCCTCTAAGCACTACTTTACCAGCATCTCATACATTTTGAAATATTGCATGCTATTTTCATTCAACTCAATTATTTCCTAATTTCCTTGTGACGTCCTCTTTCACCAATGGGTTATTTACAAGTTTTAATTTCTAAATATTTTGAGATTTTCCACATATATTTCTACTACCAATTTCTAGCCTAATTCTATTAGCCCAGGAAGCATAGTTTGTTTAACTTCAATTTTTAAAAATTTAATATGGCTTGTGTTATGGCCCAGAATATGGTCTATCTTGGTGAATGACCCATGTGCACTTGAAAAGAATGTGTATTATTCTGCTATTTTATTGAGTCTTCTATAAATGCAATTAGCTCAAATATGTTGGTAGTATTTTTCAAGTCTTCTATATCCTTACTAATACTCTACTTGCTTTATCAATTACTGAGACAGAAGTGTTGAAGTTCCTTACTATAATTGTGGATTTGACTATTTTTCTTTCATTTCTAACAGGTTTTGCTTTAGGTATTTTGAAGCTATGTTGTTAGATGCATATACATTTAGGATTGTATGGCTTCTTGGTGATTTAATCTTTTTATCATTATAAAATATACCTCTTGGTGCTCATTGCTCTGAAGTCTACTTTGTCTGGTGTTAATATAGCTAATTCACCATTCTTTTGATTACTGTCTGCCTGATATGTCTCTTCCCACACTTTTACCTTTAATCTATTGGTATCTGAACTATTTTTGATGAGTAACTTTATATCTCTGTGTCTTTGTTTTCTTCTTTGTTAAAGGTATAATAATGCTTGCCCTGCCTCCCCTGTAGGGCTACTGTGAAGATTAGATGAAATAATGTATATGAAAAATGTCACATAAGTGCTAAGGGCGATCACTATTTTAAGATTTTATAGGTCTTGTAAAACAAGTATTTTAGGAAGATTAATTTATCAGAAGTATATAGAACAGACAAGATGGACTAGGTTAGAGGGTGAGAACCATATCAGGAGGCAGTTTTTAGTAATCTAATCATTGGGTGATGAGGGTCTTTAACAATGCTCTGACATGTTCAACTCATGCCCTTTACAATACTTCCTCACACTATTTTCAATATAATTTAATGACATGATTTTGTTGCACATCACATTTTGTAGTTTTTATGAAAACAAGAGAGATATTGAAAATGCTATACAACCAGCCTTGCAGAGATTCTGGTACATTCTCTAGGCATTATCCCACCATAATCTAGAATCCTGGCTTACATAAACTCCATGTGAAATAAATTTCTGGAAGTTAAAGAAGCTTTTTGACTGAGGACATTTTAGAATATTTCATATGTTAACATTCATTGATAAATATATTTTTATATTTGTGTGTAGAATATCTCAAGGAGTAGGAGCTGGTCTTTTATGCTTTTGGACTAATCCCATTCCATAGGACTATATGATTAATCACACTACCATCTGATGCTCTGTGTTTATATAGTATAGCTTCATGTGAAGTATATTATTATTTGATTGGAAAATAAATCCAAGTACCTATTTAAAATGCAAGGATATCTAAAAAGCAGTCCTCAAAACCTGGGATAATTTTATGTTAACAGAGTCTGAGGGGAATATTCAGATGCAAACATTTTGAGATGTATCATCATCAAAATTAGACATAATGATGATAGGCATAGAGAAAAAATTAAATCATCACAATGATTATAACATGTCCAGCTCTTTCTTCCAATTTACTGTTCCTTACATTAGATATTTCATCCCTAAAATTCACAGAAATGCATGGAACTGGTAAAACGTCTCCACCTATCTGGCTATGTTTTTTACTTTATATTGCAAACATTAAATAAGTAACAGTGGTATTCATTTTCCATGACATTATACTAAGACTATTAGTCTGGGGAGAAGACATGGGGGAGAATGTATCCTACCTGATTTTACACATAAAATGTTAAAAAAGTAAATTTTATACTGTGTTTAAATAGTGTCACTGCAGATGAAACTGCACTCTATGTGTAACATCATTTGTTCAGTTTGGAACTAACTTGTCACGAACTAACTAAATCATTCTTTCAAAGGGCCGTAATACAATCTTTCTCTTTATCCATGTACTTTAGAAAGACCATAAGAAGGATAAAGCACTCCATAAAAGAGTTATGTAATTCTTGGCATTATAAATAAAAAAAAAGAAAAGAGCATTTTCAGAGCATACTAGAGACCAGCTGCATTTCCCTAATGTGGAACTTAAAGGAACTGCTTTGAAGAAATGCCAAGGGACAAAAAAAAGAAAGAAAGAAAGAAAAAAGGCTTTCTTTATGTAGAGAGTATCTCACAGCATCTACTTATAATGCAAGTATCTCTGAAAGAAAGACCTCCATAACTGTTGATAGTTTTATGTTAGTAAAGGCCTGGAGAAATACTTAAATACACACAAAAAAATCATCTATCAGCAAGAACAGCTCAGAGATATGATTCATATACCATAAAATTCAACTTTTTAAAGTGTACGATTTGGTGCTTTTTCATATATTGATGCAACCATCACTACTATCTAATTCCAGATAATCTTCATCGCCCCAAAAAGAAAAGCCATACCTATTAGCAGTCATTCCCCATTTGCCCCTCTCCTGGTCCTGGAAACCACTAATCCTTCTGTTTCTTTCTTTCTCTGGATTTGCCTCTTCTTAATATTTCATAGAAGTAGAATCATACACTATGTGGCCTTTTGTCTTGGGCTTCGTTAATTTAGAATAGTTTTCAAGGTTCATTCCTGTTGTAGTATAAATCAATACCTCATTCCTTTTTATGACCAAATAATATTACATCGTATGAATATGCCACATTTTATTTATCCATTCACCTGTTGATAAACATTTGAGTTGTCATTTTTTGGTTGTTATGAATAAAGCTGCTATGAACATGCATGTACACATTTTTTGTTTAAATGTATGTTTTCGATTCTCTTGGATATATACCTATCTGTGGAATTTCTGGGTCATAAGATAACCCTGTTTAATCATGTGAGAACTGCCAGACTGTTTTCTAAAGGAGCTGCACCATTTTACATTCCCACTAGCAATGTATGAGGGTTCCAATTTCTCTACATCTTCTCCAACATATGATACTATCTGTCTTTAATTACCGCCATCCTAATGGGAGTGAAGTCGTACCTCAATGTGGTTTTGATTTGCTTTTCTCCAATGAATAATGATGTTGAGCATCTTTTCATATTCTTGTTGGCCATTTGTATATCTTCTTTAGAGAAAAGTCTACTTGAATCCTTTGCACATTTTAAAATTGAGTTGTTTGTCTTTTTGTTTTTGATTTATAACAGCTCTTCCTATATTCTTGATACTATCCTTTATCAGATATATGATTTTCTCCCATTATGCCAGTTGTCTTTTTGCTTCCTCGATAGTATCCTTTGAAGCACAAAAGTTTTATTTTGATAAAGTCCAATTTATCTACTTTTTCTTCAGTTGCTTGTGCTTTATTATTATCTAAGAAATCACTGCCTAATCAAAATAATGAAGATTTATACACTTGTTTTCTTCTAAGAATTTTATAACTTTGGCACTTACATTTAAGACTTTGACCCATTTTAAGTTAATTTTTATATGGTATAATGTAGAGGTCTAACTTCATTTTCAACATGTGGAAACTCAGTTGTCCCAGCAACTTTTATAGAAAAGACTATTCTTTCCCCATTGAAATATGTGGCATCTGTTGAAAAATAATTGACCATTAATGCGTGGGTTTATTTCTGGACTCTCAATTCTATTCCATTGATCTATATATCTATCCATATAGTATTACCACACGGTCTTGACTACTTTTTAAAGTTTTGATAATTTTGTGTTAAATTTTCAATTGGGAAGTGTGGGCCCTAGAGCTTTAATTTTTTTCAAGATTATTTTGGCTAATCTGGGTCCCCTGCATTTCCATATAAATTTTAGGATCAGCTTGTCAATGTCTGGGCAAAAAAGCTAGAATTTTGTGATGGATTGTTTGAATCTGTAGATAAATTTGGGTAGTGTTGTCATATTAACAGTATTTAATATGTTATACTTAACAGCAGTAAGTCTTCCAATCCTTGAACACAGATATATTTCTTTTTATTTAGATCATCTTTAATTTCTTTCAATAATGTTTTGTACTCTTCAGTATACAAGTCTTGAACTTCTTTCACTAAGTTTATTCTCATGTATTTTATGTTACTAATGTTATTGCAATTGGAGTTATTTTCCTAATTTTACTTTTGGATTGCTCATTAATAGTATATAGAAATACAATTGATTTTTGTATATCAATTTCTATCCTATAATCTTGAATTCGTTTATCATCTTTAACAGTGTTTTTTCTTGTCCTTAGAATTTTCTACATACATATCATGTCACCTGCAAATAGACATGGATTTACACTTTTTCATTCCAATTTGGGTGCTTTTTTCCTTTTTTTTTCTGCCTAATTTTCCTGCATAAAAATCTATAGTACAATGGTACTATAGATTGGTAGGAGTGGATAGCTTTCTTTTTCCTAATCTTAACTTAGTTGGAATTTTTCAAAGATTTCTATTACGAACTAAGTGCTTATTTCTCCCCAAAACTCATCTATTGAAACCCTCACCCCTAATGTGATGTTATTAAGTGGTGTCAGAATTGAAGGAAAAAATATACAGTTCAACGAAAATTATTTGGAGACTTCAATACTCCACTTTATTCAATAATGAATAGAACAACTACAGAGAATATCAACATGGAAATAGGAGACTTGAATAACATTATAAACCAACAGATAGAGTATCCAAATCCTAATTATAGGAAAGACATTGTTTCTGATTTTATGCCTTCCTAAATCTGGAGAATGTGTTCATTCTCTGGGCTCCATGTTCGAAGGGGTACATTGGACCAAATGCCAAAGAGAACACCAGGAATAAGATGTTGTATTAAGTGAGACAAAGTTGAAATGATGGCTAATTTCAAGCATGTAGATGAGAGGACCAACCAGGAATCTGGTAGTTTTCTTCAAATGTTGGAAAGACTATTGTATGGAAAAGGATTATGCTTACACTGTTTTATGACATGAAGCAGAATTGAGACCAATAAAAAGAAGTATCATCATTAACAGATATCAACTCAATTTATAGAATAATATTCAAAGATGAGATATTCAAAGACGGAAAAAGATGCTACAGGAGACAGCAAATATTCAACCCATTTTTGCAGCATAGATAGGGCAGAAAGGTGCAAGTAGAGATTTAAGAAACAGATGGGATTTTGATCTAGACGTCCTTTCTAACCTTGAGATTTAGATTCTATTATTCTAGGATCATCTCTGATATAAGTGTTTTACCTTCCAGGTGCTCTGGCTTTCTACTATCTGACTACCAAAAATAGAACTTCAAGGGCCTCAAAAGCTATAACCAATTTTAAGGATCCAGTCAAGTGTAGTATAATTATTTAGTTAGAATTTTCAGGCAGAGGGAAAAAATGACTTTTTTTATTCTCTTATATGTATCTCAAAGAGTCCAAATTTTCTTAGAGGTGGTGCCATGCATCCAATTTCTTAAACAGAAAAGGACCCAGAGAATAACAGGTCTCTCTCCTACCAACACGTTAGTCAGAAATTTCATGTATTTTTCATCTTCATTACAACAAAATATGTGTTAACGTTGATGTAAGGCTTGAAAAGCACTTAATGGTAACAATTTTATAACTAAGAATTGTATGATAAAGTCCTCTATTGCTCTTTTCCCCAATAAAGTTCATTTTTTATTAGATGGAAGACAAGAAAAAACAGGAGGAAGAAAAACGTTGGCAGATGGTTGGTGAATCTGATACATTTTATAGACTAGAGTATACAAGCACATCCATGGCTATATCCTCACCCCTTTCTGAGGAAATGCTTTTCACAACCACAATTTTGGCAGACGTCTTCCTGGTCTGGGGATCAGGCGTAAAACAAATGTTTATTGTTAGATTCTGTCTGGCCAGGAAAATTATCATAGCAGAAAATACCCTCTTTCAGTAAACACTTTATTCTTGGACTAAAAAAGCATGTTGCTCTATTTCCAGAAATGATGCTCTGAACAAGTAAAACATTAGTTGGAGACAACAATGTGGCCACAGATGTAAAACCATAAAAAAAACAAAAACAAAACTGGATACACACTCAGGCAGTGTGTAAAGATTCCCTTGTGGTTTCGGGAAATGGTGATTATGCTTTGTGGTGATTTTGTTTATGATACAAACTTCAAGATAGCAAGAGTGTTTCTACTGGAATCTTTGGGTATATTATATTTGTTAAATTTTATTTTAGAATCTCTCTATCTATCTGTCTATCCATCTATTTACTTCTAGTGGGTAGGAGGTAAAAGAAGAATGTTAGTAAATGTGCAATTCTTATATCTATCCCTTTAAGTACTATGAGAAGATATTGATAGAAAAAACAAACAAATGTTGATCATTCAGGGTGTACTTCCCTGGCTCAGCTGGAATTTTTTTTAACTTGTTGCATTTTCTCATCAGCCTCCATTTTAAAACAGTGAAGTTTGTAACAGCAGTTTTGTGTAGCAGACTACGCATCAGGGACATAACTCTGAATGCCATAACACTGTGAAATCTCACACTTTCAGATTTTCATTCATTAACTAAACATATGTGATAATCTGTAATTCTGCATTACGGAATAATGGTGAGTTTTGAGATTATTTAATAAATAAGTGTCTTCTCATTTCAGCCTCCAAAGATTGTAGGGAGCTGCTAAGAACAAATAAAATACATTTTCTAGCAAGATCCCTAAATCACTGATAGCTTACATACACACTTCACCAAGCAGACTGTTTTTTACATTGTCAAGAATGCTGTGTAGTAAACTCAGAATTACACTTTGGAAACTGATTTAAACTTACTTAATGACGTTAATCGCATTATAAAGCATTCCTTATGCATTTATTACTCTTTGAAATTGTTTTGGGTTTGGTCTTGATTGAAAAGGGTTGTCACTCAGCCTAAAGTATTATGTGCTTTAACACTAAAAATTTAAATTTCTGTCACTTTCTTAAAAATTGGAATGCTCCCTTTGGCACCACCGGAAGGAATTTTTATTGGAAAAGATGTTAACATGCGCATGTTTCTTGAATAGCATTATCCTTCAGTTTTTAAAATTTTATTGGTTTTTTTTTTTTTTTGTCAAACTAAATAAAAAGAAAAACAAAAGAGAGTAACATGGAGTTAAGGCAGTGGCCAAAAATTGACTGAACTGATGAAATGTCTTTAATTAGTTGACTTTAATGTATAAGAAACAAAAAAATTTTCCTGTCTCGTACGTGACAACTTCTAGTAATTTATTAATGTCAAATTTTAAAAATAACAGGAATTGAATATTATTGCTCTTGAAAGCAACTTGTGTGAGGCTGGGGTCACAAATATAAATGTTATCATTGTACTTATACCTAAGAGAAGGATCTCTTATCTAACTAGGTTGAGAAAATATGTATTTGCACTGATTTGTCTCTGCTACAGTTTGATGTGAAACATATTCAATTGTATTGTGGTTAATATTTTGAAAGAAAATTCTTAACCATGTTGCAATAAAAAATAAATCTAAAAAACTGTCAAATACTGTTCCCAAGCAAAAGTATCCTTCCTAATCCCAGCTTTGCAGTGCAGCTCATTATTGCATGTCCTCTGAATTGATTTTATTCTCCAGAGTTTCAGAGAATTGTTTTCAATATACTGTTTACTGTTATTCCTATGCAGATTTGAATATTGGAAAACTAGCTGCATGATTTACTGTCGTATATTTGGAATCCTTTTACGAGAAAGGCACTGCAATTGATCTTAATAGGGACATGTTTACAGAGAATTTAGCCTGAAAAGTACAGCTAAGACTTCTTAGATTGCTTTAATATTGAAAGAGGAAACACATGGGAATTTGCTTGTGTATCAATATCTGCCTTTCGTAATACAAGGAAAAGTTAATTGCCAAAAGGCAATCTTAGAAAAGTAATTTACTGCTGCCTTGCAAAGGCTTCTTTTTTTGTTTTACTAAGAAAAATAATACAGAACAGATATGTAATGTCAAGTTAGTGACAAGTTAGGGATGAAAAAAACAACCAGATTATGTCAAGAACATTACATATGATGCTGATAACCATTATATTTCTTCTTCTAAAAATATGTATGAGTATTTTCGTGTGAGCCCCTCTCAGATAAGGCAACACATTGCCTCAACCTAATTAGATAAGAAATCTTTCTTTGAGGTATAAGTAAAATGAGACATAAAAAATAATAAAAGAGGAAGTAGGTTTTTACTGTTTTGCTACTAGAGAGTTCCTAAGTTTATAAAATCTTAAATAGCTTATAGTTTTTAAATTTTCTTTTCAATACTTAGTAATAATTAATTGACCACATTTTCTGAACCAAAAATTGGGACACATGTCCTAACATCTCTTATTCCTTTGTCCCAGAACTCGGACATACTGTTTGGAATCTTGTTGTGCTAGTAATTGTAGAGCACCAGTAGCATGAGTAAAATAACTAAAAATAAAGTCCTATACTTTGATGATGTGAAAATGAACACCATATAGTGATCCATTTATTCTATAAAGCTCTAATTTAATATCCTTTCTATTTTGGGCACTATACTACAATTTAGAAACATAAAGAAGATTTCATGCCCTTTGCTCAAGGCAGAGGCAGGGATATTTGAAGCATGTAGGACTTGCAGAGATGTCTAAAGGAAGGAAGGAGAAGCTCCTCCGAAGTGGTCATTTTTGGGGTGCTATGTGGATTGATGAGGCCATGGATTCCCAAAGTAGCCCAGTGGAGAAAAATCAGGACTGCAAAAGCACTCTTCAAATAGATAGGTAAAGCATAAAATATATAATTTAGAAAAATTAATAATTGTATATAGTTTATATTTTCATATTTGTAATAAAACCAGGTTACTATTCTTGCTAGTCATAATAATTAATGGAGTTAGTTTCAGTCATTAAGGAATTCTAATGTGGTAAGATGATTCATTTTTGCACCTTAAAACAATTTTCAATTTTCAATAAAATTGAAGACTAAATATCTTTATTTAAAAATACTAACTGGGCTCTACTTTTTGTAAGGGAAGTATGAAGCAATCAAGCAATTCCAATCTGTAGAATCTAAATAAACTTGGACAAAGAAAGGAATCATTTCACAGCATTGAAAAATGACCAAATGCCAGCAACAATGTGAAAAGTGTTTACTCATCAAAAGCTGCCGCTGCATCAAGTGAACAGAGCAGTTTTGGGTTTTTTTTTGTCTGGGTATATTCCCATTCTCCCCAGCTTAGGCAGTGCAAACTCACAGGTTTGCCAGCTAGTGACAGTAGACTCAGTTTGGGGTAACTAAATAAGTAACCAAACATTTAAGGATGATATTGTTGAAGTGAGAAAGCCTTACTCACATTAAGAAATACATATAAAAGAGCTGAGACAATAAGCTCACCATTGAACAACTTCTAAACCGTACACGTATGCAAGAGATGCTAGAGAAAATCAAAACCCTGGAAAGACCTGTGAATACACTGCATCTTTGAATGCGTTCTTCAGTCCGAACAATGCTCAGGTGGCAAAGAGTGGAAATTTTCTGGCTTGAGATGTTTCAACTTAACCTCTGCATAAGTAATTGCATAATCACTAAACAATACAGCTGAATGGAAGACCTCGGGAAGCTAGGCAAAAAACAAAAACACAAAGAAAAGCAAAAGCCTCATACGAAACACTGGTGGCTGCACATTATTTTGCAATTTGAGTCCAGGCAAGTTAATTGATTATTAAAGCAAAGTAAAACAAAACAAAACCAATAACCTTCAAAAGGACAAACAGAATCCAAAGTTGCTACAATATATTGCCTACAATGTTCAATTTTCAAACAAAAAATATTAGATATAAAAAGACCAGGAAATTGTCAGGCATATTTAGGGGAAAAAACAGTCAATAGAAACTGACTTTGAGTGGGCACAGATGTTGGATTTAGCAAAAACTACATTAAAACATATAAATATATTCAAATAATCAAAGAAAAATATGTTCAAATAATAAAGAAAAATAGCTAAATATGAGTAAATGGGGAATATCAATGGGAAAGTGGAAACTATGAAAAAGAAATAGAAATTCTAGAGACTAAAAAGTATAATATCTGATATAAAACAACCTCACTAGAGGACACAACAGCAGATTGAAGATGGCAGAAGAAAGAATCAGTGAACCCAAAGTTAGATGAATAGAAATTACCCAATAAGAAGAACAAATGGAAAAAAATGAAAAACAACAAGACCCTCAGTAATCTATGGGATAATTTCAACATTCCAATGAAACAATAATTGAAATATCCCAAAGATAGGAGAGAGATATGGGGCAGAAAACAAAATGTAAATTATGGCAAAACTCTGTCCAAATTTTATGAAAATTTTAAACTTATACACCCCCAAAGCTCAATAAACCCCAAGTAAGATAAAAGCAAAACAAAATCATGACCAGACACATAAACAAACCCCTGTAAGCCACAAGTTGTATAGATGTGTGTGTGTTTGTGTAGCAAGAGTGTGCTCCTTTATGTAAGAATAGGGGGTAGGCGAGTATCCAAAGCTGTGGTCTTGAATAACATAAGCCAGGAAGCGAGTAAAGAACATAAAGAATAGGGCTGAGAACATACCTCTACGGAAGACCCGCACTTAAGGGATAGACGTAGAGAGGACAGCCATGGAAAGAAACTAGAAGACAATGTTCTAAGAGTAAATAAAGTCTGAGGAAGCATGTCAGAAAAACCAAAAAAGAGAAAACACCAAGGAAAGAAGAGTGTTAGCAAGGCCAAGTGCTCCCAGTGTGTCAGATAGGATGGGATGAAAAGGGAAGCCTGCAGGTTCGCAGTTGGGAGGCCACTGATGGCCAAGCAAAAGCTGTTTCTTCACAAATGGAAGATCAAAAGCCAAACATGTGAATTGAAATTAAATGCAGGGTTAAGTGAATAACTTCTAAGAAAGTTAAAAATGAAATGTTTGTAAATGGGAAGATAGTTAAAGTGAATATTACTTTCAGGATGGTGAACACACGAGAGGTTTACGCCAGATCATTGGAGTTTGGCCCCAGAAGAGGTGGAAGAGAATGTTTAACAAAACCTCAGAGAAAGAGTGAGGCTTCCACGGAAGTGTGCAGTATGCATGTGTGTGTTTGCGGGGAGAAACATCTTTCCCTATAAGAGGGGGAAAGGTTCAACAAAGCTGATAGTCACCCATTACCTCCTGGTCCAGACATGCCTGTGTTTAAAATATTGCTGCTGCTCTGAGTGTTCATATCCCAGTGGTCCCTCCATGGCTACTGTATGTTATCCATCCCTCCCCTACTCCAAGCCCCAGCAGAAGACCTCAAAATCACGCATTCTAGTCCTGATCATTTGGTGCCAGTTTTAAATATTTTGAGTATCACCCCTTTTTGGGGGGTGGCGGGGTGGGGGAAGATCGGCCCTGAGCTAACATCTGCCAATCCTCCTCTTTTTGCTGAGGAAGACTGGCCCTGGGCTAACATTCATGCCCATCTTCCTCCATTTTATATGGGACGCCGCCACAGCATGGCCTGACACGCGGTGCGTTGGTGCGTGCCTGGGATCCGAACCAGCGAACCCCCGGGCCGCTGCAGCTGAGCGCGCACTTAACTGCTTGCACCACCAGGCCAGCCCTTTGAGTATCACTCTTGATTATCAGAATAGTGAATATAGATTTGGGGCTTGAAGCAAGAGAAGTTAGAGAAGTCCATGTCTCAAAATTTTGAGTGATTTATATGTTAAAAATCATCTGCTGGAAGAGATAAAGAAAAGATGATTTGAGAAGCATGAGAAAGAAGAGAGTTTAAATAATAGAATTGAGGTTTTCTAAAAAGTCATGAGAAACTGGCTGAGGCTGGGGCTTGTACAAGTGTCATGGGGCTATCACCACTGTTATGCGACATTTCTTAAGAGGAAGCAGGAACAAGGAAACCCAGGAGTTGATTCCGTTTTTAAGACTGGCCAAGTCATGGCAGTGGAGGGACAGGGGAGCAGAAAACAGAGGACACTAGAGACAGAGCTCTTACCAATGGTGAGATCCAGCCTAGGTGGGAAAGGACTTTAGGTCAAGAGAGAGCTGAGAGGTCATGAGAACAGGCAAGACTCGAGTGAATGAAGGTCACAATAAAGCCATGACTTCCTGAGAAAAGTAAAGGGATAGGACGCTGACATAAGGAAAGAAAAGAAATAGTGCACCTGCCCGTGGCTTAGCGGCTAAGTGTGCGCGCTCCGCTACTGGCGGCCCGGGGTTCGGATCCCGGGCACACACCCATGCACGACTTCTCCAGCCATGCTGAGGCCGCATCCCACATACAGCAACTAGAGGGATGTGCAACTATGACATACAACTATCTACTGGGGCTTTGGGGTAAAAAAGGAGGAGAATTAGCATGGATGTTAGCTCAGGGCTGATCTTCCCCACCAAAAAAAAAAAAAAAAGAAAGAAAGAAATAGTAAGAGAATCTCAAGATTTACAGTTTCAGAGACTGAACAGTTTGAGACATGATGTGGTCTGGGGATCAGTGATGAGAGAGGGTTAAATGAAGCAGAAGAAAGTTCTCCTGAGACAGGAAGGGCAAGTCTAGGTGAGGCCAAGGTGATGACATCAATGTGGATGTCGTAAGTTAGCAAGGAAGATGGAAGGAGACAGGATGGAAAAAAAAAACATGAGCCAAGTGATAAAGAAATACGACCAATGACATTATAAAGAGGGTGAGTGCCAAATATCGAGAAACTTAAAGGCAAAGGAGAAATGGGGGCAGTTCTTATGCCAGTTGTTAGTTTCCGAGGTGATTCAAGCAGGAAGATTTGCAGAGGAGAATGCCTATTAGCACTGTGTGTTGCAGTGCTAAAAATAATAAGCTTTCTTACCACAAACTCTTTTTTTTCTTAGCAGCACGACCCATATTGGTATATTTGCCAGAGAAAAAGTGAAGTGCGCCCCCTTGGATATATTCACACAAACTTGGACCTGAAGTTTCACTTTTTGAAACAGATTGGTAAAATCTAGTTCCCTGAGAAATTTATAACACTGCCTTACTATTCAGGGATCCAACATAACTCTTTGCAGTTACGTGAACTGAACAGTGGATTGTCATCCTTGAAAGCTTAGCTCTTTGGTTGAACCTCTAATGATTTGCTTGGCCTTTTATTGCTTGAGAATGTAAGGGGAGGGGACTGCTGAGTTATTATAATGAAAACGTTTGCCTTGGGATTGCTGCAGCCACCAACCTGACCAAGAGGTTATATTTTCTACTTTAACATTTGCCTTTTTATTGTGATTTTCTATTGTACATAATGATAATAAATAATCCATCTCTCAACGCAGCCACTCATAGCCATGGAATTCAAAAGGCATTCAATATCAAACTCTCCCTTTGGAACTCTAAGTACCGAGCTGCTGGCTGAGACAGCCAGGTCCCCAATATTCAGAGGTAATAGAAAGTTAGAAGTTTAAAATACCTTTCCTGTGTTGTAAAGCAAAAGCTGTACAGCAATGCAAGACCAGCATAATTCAAACCGGGTATCTTTCTCAAGCGGTAAAAATTCCCAGCCCATGAAAATGACTAATAATATTGCTCTGTATTTGTATAGTGTCCTCCTACAAAGGAGCTGAAAATGTTTTACTAAAATTTTCTCATTAACTCTACCTTCATCTCTGTGAAATACGTGGTGTGAGTTGTTACTACTATTTTTCCTTGGTTTACTGATGGTTAATGTGATGTCTGGTATGGTGAGGCCATAAACCCAAGGTCATCCGTGGACTGGTGATGGCATGAGTTCCTTTATTTTTTTCCCCTCTTTGCTCTACGGTCAGTGATAACGTCTCCTTAATTCAGGTTTTCAGTTCTCTTGTCAGATGGGTGAGAGTATATCTAGCTGAGTATAATTAGGCTAAGTTTATACACTAAATTCATGATAATATTGATAAACTTTCATTTATTAAGTTCTTAGCCATTAATTAAATACTTTCACAATAATGATCTGTCATTTTGCTGATAGACACTGCAGAAAAAATGTTGTGAAAAATAAAAGGAGAGAATAAATCGTTGATCGGCTCTGTACATTTCTGCTTTTGAAGAAATCAGAATTCAGGAAAGGAAAGAAGTACTGAAAAGCAATAAAATTATCCGAATAAAATTTTTCTAAACATACATGGAATCACTTCTTAACAGTCTTCTGTGAGTACGGTAATATTTCAAATAAAAGTCTTCACAGTCTTATAAGAGGTAAAACGGAAGACAATAAATTGGAAATTTTAATTATGACCAAAGTAGTTTCATTAAAAAATGGCATTATAAAGCAACTATATTCATTCGGTTATTTTGATGACTTTACATTTGGTTGCCTGAAATCCATTTTTTTACTGGATTGTTTAGATGCAACAATGTTTTCTTATGTCTCTGTGCCTTTGACATACTATTCCTTCACTCTAAACATACCATAGTTATGTTATCTTTTTGAAGTCTTTTCTGAGCACCATAAAAATGTAGGTCCCTCCTTCCACTGGACCTCCACTGCACTATGCAAAAGCGTATCTACTGTAGCTCTCATCCCAATTTTTCAAATATGTATTTATGTACTGGTTCTCTCCTAGACTATGACCTGCTTGAAGGGAAGGGAGCATAACTTATCACAGTCCCAGTGCCTGGCATATGATATGCACTCTTAAATGTGAAGAATGAATGATTTAATCAATCCTTCCTGATTTCACTGTATCTTACTGTCTTACTCCATTTACTTACTGAACAAGTCTATAGCTAAATAAATAATGTACTTAATGAATGAAGGCACTCAACTGATAATAAATGTATTGGGATAAACTTCAACCACTTTTAGGCAGCACTTAGAAGAAGAATAGTTCAGTAGAATGGTTGACTTTCAGCACCTATGAGTCATAAAGCAGTGTGCAAACTCAGCTATTGACCTGGACCACAAGATGAGCCTCTTGGTCTCTATAGTTTATTCACAATGAAGAAAGGTATAGCTACTGGCTATGATATTTTGTTGGTGTTGTTCATAAATCTGTCCATTTATGTTTTATTTTCAAAAATATATTGGTTGCCGTCTTGAGTATCTATTATTAATCAAACCATTACTAGCACAGGATTTAAAAACATTCTCTTCACCCAGGTCTCTCTGCCGTCCCCAGATACAGATAAACCTGCAATAATTCTAAATATTTAAAATCACTCTATGCTTTAATACTAGAGGAATGATTTGGATCCTCACAGTAGGTTAATCCCATGTTCTGCCAATGATTGGCATATCTTCAGTCACATTCTCTTCTCCATGAGTCTCTACCACTTTTCATCATCCTTTGGGTTTCTCTGTCACCCCTACCCCTGATATATATATGTCTCTTTTAGGACAGCATTGTACACATAGTGATACATATTCAATAAATATTTAATATACATTTAAAAACAGTGTATACAGGAAGAAAACGTGATCATCAAAAGTCATATGACTCTAAATAGGTAAAATCTTTTCTTCACTTTCTGTTCCCTTCACATAGGACCCTTCAAAACCCAATTAAAGAAGAGATAGAGGGGCCGGCCTGGTGGTGTAGTGGTTAAGTTCATGTGCTCCACTTCAGTAGCTCGGCATTCACAGATTCGGATCCCAGTCACAGACCTACCCACCGCTCATCAAGCCATGCTGTGGCGACATCCCACATACAAGATAGAGGAAGACTGGTACGGATGTTAGCTCAGGGACAATCTTCCTCAATCAAAAAGAGGAAGATTAGCAACAGATATTAGTTCTGGGACAATCTTTCTCACCAAAAAAAAAAAAAAGGAGAGACATAAGGTTTAAAGAAAATGTACAAAATGTACATACATTATGATAACAATATTATATATATCTCACTTCATAAATTGACAACAAATATTTTGGTGTAAAAATTTAGAAATATGTCTTCATCCTATTAAAAGTTATCCTCACTGATATATCATTTGGTGTTAAATGATGTCATTAATAAAGTTAAAATTTGCTGTGACAAGGCACTGCCATAAGAACTTTTCCCCAATAATTAATTAACTCAGCCACCATTACACGTTGCCAAACAAACACAGGGATCAGTATTCTGAGAGTTTAAGAAAAGTATCTTTGATGATATTTGCATAAAGTCCTATAATTTAGTATCTTATTCAGCTCAGTGGACATGAAGGTGTTTCTTGAGCCTCTAAAAATGCTATTATCATAATCATGTTAATTCTGATGAAGAAGAATTCTGCATCAGTGATTACACAGTAAACGTCCATTGACAGTTCTGAAATGGTGTTGAAATAGAAGAGATTAAATGCAACTTATTGATCAGTATGCAATTGGACCATTAAAATGCATGAGCTTCCTTATGATGGCCCTTTCCAGTAATAATGTTACCTAGTGAGTTTATTTATTTAGAATTTTGAGGATTTCACCACATATTTCTTTTTTAAATAGATATTAACATTTTTTTAAAGGCTGTGTTATTATTTTTTGAAGAAGAAGATTGGCCCTGCACTAACATCTATTGCCAATTTCCTCTTTTTTGTTTTTTTTTCCCCAAAGCCCCAGTACACAGTTGTGTATCACAGTTGTAGAGTTGTAGCTGTTCTGTACGGAACGCCACCCCAGCATGGCTTGATGCGCAGTGAGTAAGTCCACACCCAGGATCCAAACCGTCAAACCCCAAGCCGTCAAAGCAGAATGCGTGAACTTAACTCCTACACCACCGGGCCGGTGACAACATTAACTTTTCTAAGGATACAAATAGACATAGAGAGTGAGTATTCCATGGGGTTTTTGATTTTTGGTGTACATGGATTCCAGACCAACACTTTCCCTTGTCTACATTTTTGTGACTATCATCAGGAAGAGATTAATGAGCTACTACCATTACCAATGACAATAATAATAGTAATAATAATTATATTTACCTTTTAATTTAATATTTACTATGTGCCAGGTTCTATCGTCATTACTTTGTTACCCTGATACAAAAGCCAGATAAGGACACTACAAGATAAGAAAATTACAGGCCAATATCCCTGATGAACATAGAGGTAAAAATCCTCAACAAAATATTAGCAAGCTGAATTCAACAATACATTAAAAGCATCACCCAACATGATCAAGTGGGATTTATTCCAGGGATGCAAGGATGGTTCCACATCCACAAGTCAATCAATGTGATACACCACATTAACATAATGAAAAATAAAAATCATATGATCATCTCAATAGATGCAGCAAAAGCATTTGACAAAATACAATATCCATTCATAATAAAAACTCTCAACTAAGAGGATATAGAGGGGATATACCTTAACATAATAAAGGCCATATATGACAAGCCCACACCTAACATCATACTCAATAGTAAAAAACTAAAAGCTTCTCCTCTAAAATCTGGAACAAGGCAAGATGCCACTTTTGCCACTTCTATTCAACATTGTACTGGAAGTCCTAGCCAGAGCAATTAGGCAAGAAAAAGAAATAAAATGCATCCCAATCAGAAAGGCTCTGTGTACAGATGACAATTTTATATGTAGAAAACTCTACAGAGTACACAAAAAAATACTGGTAGAACTAATAAACTCAGCCAAGTTTAATAAAATTCAGCAAAGTTGCAAGGTACAGATCAAGATACAAAAATAAGTTGTATTTATATAAACTAACAACAAATCTAAAAAGGAAGTTAAGAAAATTATCCCATTTAGAATAGCATTAAAAGAATAAAATATCTAATAATAAACTAAAAAAATATATAGTTATCAAAACAGTATGGTATTGGCATAAAAACAGACATATAGACCAATGGAACAGGACACAAAGCCCAGAAATTAAGCCCCACATATACAGTCAACTGATCTTCCATATGGGCAACAAAAATACGCCAGGGGGAAACGGTAGTGTCTTCGGTAAACGGTGTTGTGAAAACTGGACATCCACAAGCAAAAGAATGAATTTGGACTCTTATCATACACTATACACAAAAATAAATTCAAAATGGATTAAGGACTTAAAAGTTATACCTGAAACCATAAAACTCCAAGGAGAAAACATAGAGAAAAAGCTTTTTGACATTGGCCTTGGCAATGATTTCATGGATATGACACCAAAAGCACAGGCATCAAAAGCAAAATATAGACAGATAGGATTACATCAAACTAAAAAGCACAACAAAGTAAACAATCAACAGAATGAAAAGGCAACCTACATAATGGAGAAAATATAGGCAAACCACTTATCTGACAAAGGTTTAATTTCCAAAACATATAAGGAACTTAATAGCAAAAAAACAAGTAAGCTTATTTAAAAATGGGCAAAGGAACTGAATAGACATTTCTTCAAAGACATACAAATGGCTAATAGGTGTATAAAAAGGTGCTCAGAGGCCAGCCCGGTGGCGCAAGTAGTTAAGTGCACACACTCTACTGAGGCGGCCCGGGGTTCACCGGTTCGGATCCCGGGCGCACACCAATGCACCACTTGGCAAGCCATGCTGTGGGGGCGTCCCATATAAAGTGGAGAAAGAGGAGCACGGATGTTAGCCCAGGGCCCGTCTTCCTCAGCAAAAAAAAAAGAGGAGGATTGGCAGATGTTAGCACAGGGCTGATCTTCCTCACAAATAAAAAAAAAAGGTGCTCACCATCAGTAATCATCAGAGAACTGCAAGTTAAAATCACAATGAGATATCACCTCACACCAGTTAGGATGCCTATTATAAAAAAAAAGTGATTGCAAGTGTTGGCAATGATGTGGAGAAAACGGACCCCTTGTACACTGTTGGGAAGAATGTAAATTGGTGCAGCCACTGTAGAAAACAGTTTGGAGGTTCCTCAAAACATTAAAAATAGAACTACCAATGATCCAGCAATTACCGAATGATCCAGCAATGCCACTTTTTGGTATACATCCAAAGGAAATGAAATCAGGGTTTTGAAGAGATGTCTATACTCCCATATTATTGCAGCAGTAATCGCAATAGCCACGATATGGAAGCAACCTAAATGTCCATTGATGGATGAGGGGATAAAGAAAATGTGATATATATATACCTATACACACTGGAATATTATTCAGCCTTATAAAAGAGAGAAATTCTGCCTTCTAGGACAATGTGGGTAAACTTGGAGGATATTATGACAAGTGAAATAAGCCAGACACAGAAAGACAAATACTACATGATACCACTTACATGAAGAATTTAAAATTGTCAAACTTAGAGAAACAGAGAGTAGAATGGTGGTTGCCAGGGACTGGGGGGAGGGGAAAATGGGGAGGTATTAATCAAAGGGTGCAACAATTTAGTTGTACAAGATGAATAAGTCCTAGAGATCTCCTGTACAGCATAGTGCCTCTAGTTATCAATACTGCATTGTAAACTTAAATATTTGCTAAGAGAGTAAATCTTATGTTGTATTCTTATCACAAAATAATAAGAAAGAGAGAAAGAGAGGAAGGAAGGAAGGGAGGGAGGGAGGAAGGAAGGAAGGGAGGGAGGAAGGAAGGAAGGCAGACAGAAAGACAGGCAAAGAAAGAAAGAAAGGGAGAGGAAACTTTTGGTGGTGATAAAAAGTTTATGGCATAGATTGTAGTGTTGGTTTCATGGGTTTATACTTATCTCTAAACTCATCAAATTATATAAATTAAATATGTACAGCTTTTTGTATGTCACTCAGACTTCAACAAAATGGTTTTAACATATAAAAAATTTTTTTATGAAGTGTGTTATTAAATGTCATGGGTGAGGATAAAGAGAAAGAGCACAACAGGGGATGCCATTTTAGAGAGAGTGATGAGGAAAAGGCACTCAAAGGGGCAATTTTGAGCAGAGACTTCAAGGAAGCTAAGAAGCATGTCGTGTGTAGATGTGAAGGAAGAACATTTCAGACAGAGGGAAAGGCCCTGGCATGGGGACACATTTGCTCAATTACTGCAAAAAGGTCAGCTGTGAATAGGTCAAAATAATTGAAAGGGAGAGTGGTAACAGATAAGTTTGCAGAACTAGAGACTGTCGGGTGTCATATGTCGTAAGATGTGGAAGCCACTGTATAGACTTCGAATTTTATTTACTGAGGTATTAAGCCCTATATATCATTCTCATCTTATGTCTTTCTCTCTAAATTTTTTCCAAGGTTTATCTATGTTGATACACATAGATTCATTTCATTCATTGTAAATACTATGTACCATTCCATCTTACAAATGTACTACAATTTTCTATGCCAGCCTCTTATTGACAAACATTTAGCTTCCTTGTACTTTTCATGTCATTGTGTTGTTATTCATTCAGAAAGTCTCTGCCTTAAATTAAGAAGACTTATTGGTTTATTTATTATGACTGATATCGTGAAATAGTTTCTACAGTTTAGTTTTGTGGGTTTTAATTTGCCATATTTGTGCTTTGTTTTTATATTTCTCCTTTTTCTGCCTACTGTTGGATAGATTGCATTTCCTTAATTCCCATATTGGCCGCCTCTGGTTTGAAATTAAAGCAGTATACTTTTAGGTTTACCTTTAAATGCTTAACACCCAAGCTTATCTTTTAAAAGGCTAAAGTGATTGAATATCTTTGTCATCTTTCTAAACAATGCAATTCCATACCCTTCCCATCTTCCATACTTTTGAAATCTAGTACTTAATGCTTGTCTTTTTAAAAATTTCACCAAAGTTGTCTTTAGGTTTCTTTTCAATTCCAATCAATACTTACCAAGATATAACAATTTTTACCAATGTCTTTGTATACAATTTCTTTGTATCTACCTCTTCATCTGGGTTCTTTTTTCTCTTTGCATTGCTTAAGTATGTATTTTGGGAGAATTTTCAGTGGGCCTCTGTAATCAGTAAACTCAGTCTTTTATGTCTGAAGTTGTCTTTGTTTTTCCTACAATTATTTCACTGTCACTTGACATTTACTGACGCTAAAGGAAAGTCTACTGTCCTGATTCTTTTCAAGTGATCGGTGTACCTTTGTCTTTGATGCACCAGACTCTGTACCAAAGTCTAGGTAAGAATTTGTTTTTATTTGTGCTACTTGGAGCTTAGTATAAACCTTCAATCTGAGTACTCATGTCTGTCTTCAATTCTGGAAAAATTTCAACAGATTATTTTAGAATATTGCATCGTCACCATTTTCTCAATTCCCTGCTTCTACAACTTTTAATAGGGAAAGGCTGGAGCTTTGCCTTCTCTCCTCCATTTCTCAAATTCTCTTTCATATTTTCTATTCCTTTTCCTCACTGATCTGTATTCAGTGATTTCATCATATCTATATTCCAATTAATTAAGCCTACTAATGCTTAACTCAGCTTTTTATAATCTAATGCTTAAAATATCTGGTAATTTTTTAAATTTATAAAATCTATTTTCACTACAGTCTTGTTCTTATTTAATGATTTCTTTCCTTTCTCTTTGATCACTTCAAACATGCTTGATGTAAACCCTCAGAAGTTGAATTCTTAGAATATAAACCTCTTATTTTTATATCAGCTAGCTCTCATCCATGGCAGTTTGTTTCCTGGTAGTATTGTAATTTTTTATGGTGATCTTATAATACATGTCTTTCTCCCTTTGAATAGGAAGTGTCCCAGTTTGTAAGGGAGAAGGTCCTCTACGCTCTAGGTCCTTCTGGCTGGTCTAAGCATTAAATTGACATGAGACAGAATAACAGGAGAGAATCAAACAGAGTTTAATAACATGTATACATGGGAGAAACCCAAGAAAGCAGAGTAACTTCCCAAAATGGCCAAAGCCACCACCTTAAATACCATCTTCAGCTAAAGACAAAGGAGGATGTTGAGGGTAGTGGTTTGGGACTTGAAATGGGAGGAAGGCAATTCACGTGTAGATGGAAAAGCAAATATTTGATAAATAAGTGTTTGCTGGGCCATCTGTAGACAATGGCACCCAAAAGGGAACTTTTGATAAAATAGCCCTTGCTAGATGCCTTCCTATCTACCACACCTAGAATTATCTATGGTGATAGCTCCTTTCTGGGATAGGCCCTTCTATCTTAAATTCTTTTAGGCAATTTGGGGTAAGGTCAAAGTTTCTTTCAGAGTCTTTTATCCTTAAAAATAATCAAGCCAGGGCTGGCCCGGTGGCATAGTGGTTGAGTTCACGTGCTCCACTTGTGCGGCCTGCGGTTCGCCAGTTCAGATCCATCACTCATCAAGCCATGCTCAGGCAGCGTCCTACATAAAGCAACTAGAAGGATGTACAACTATGACATACAACTATCTACTGGGACCTTGAGAAGGAAAAAAGGAGGAAGATTGGCAACAGATGTTAGCTCAGGGCCAATCTTCCTCAAAAAAAAATCAAGGCAAAGAGACATATTTTGGGGTGGCCAATTCTGATTCCTCACAGTAGCATTTGTTCCTGTTAGGATTACAAGCTTTTCAAAGAATCTGGACTAGTTTTATCCTTCTCATGAGAAATTCCCTTACCATCTATGTCATATGAAATTAGACTCCATATCGTGACTTGGCACCTGCTTGGTGTTCCAGTTTTGTGTTGGTGACATTGCTTCTCTGGACTAATGGGCACTTTTTCTAGTCCCCACTTCACCAAGGAAGCAGTACTTCAGGATTTTTGGCTTTATGTAGGGAGCTCAGTTTTGGTTTCTTCTCAAATAGATTTGGAATCTCACCTCCTGTCCCTATGCTGCCAATAAAACCCTAGACCCTAAGCCTGTAACTGGTTCTAATAGTCACATCAACCATTTGGCTTTTAGATCCCTCCCAGCAATAGTTACTTAGGTGTTTTCCTTTCATGCTTGCAATGCTCATTTTGTTTGTATGTTTTTTATAATGAAGCCATGTGTTTTCCCTAAGTATAATTCTAATCCTTTTCTCATTGAACTGGCTACACCTAAAATCTCTCTCTGGAAATAAAATGTTGCTATACACTAAATATTTATGTCCACCAAAATTCATATGTTGAAATCCTTATCCCCAAGGTGATGGTACTAGGAGATGGGGCCTTTGGGAGGTGATTAGGCCATGAGGGTGGAGCCTTCATGAATGGGATTAGTGCCCTTATAAATGAGACCCAGAGAGCTCCAAGGCCATTCCACCATGTGAGCACACAATGAGAAGACAGCTGTCTATGAACCAGGAAGTGGGCCCTCACCAAATACTGAATCTGCTGGCACCTTTTGGACTTCCCAGCCTTCAGAATTGTGAGAAAATTTCTGCTGTTTATGAGCCACCTAGTTTATGTTATTTTGTTATGGCAGCCTGAATAAACTATGATAAATGTCAAACATCTCTTAAGATGTTATAGAAACCAGCTTCATGCCTATCAAAAAACCAGCATATTGTGGTAGAAAGTACCCAGGTTCAATGTTTCACTCTTTCTGCAACTAGCTGGGTGGTTCTGGGAAAAGTACATAAATTCTCTGAGCCTCATTTTCTTCATCTCTGCTTGGCCATGCCTTCTTTTGCAAATTTCTGTCTCTTTTCCTAGCTTGTTTTTTTTTAACCAGATAAGCCGCTCAAAAAAGAGTTTGTTCTGCCTATCCACATTTCTTTTCTGCTCATTGTTGCATTAACTCTCCGAAATTCATCTTTCGTGTGCAATACTGTAATAAAACTGTTCGGTTAATGACTTGTTTTTTGGCGCATCCAGTAGCTAGAAGTGAAATGGAGCTCTTTCATTAAAGATCTCAAAGTCATGGAAACCACGATTTTGAGACTCATTTTCCCATTTGAAGCATATGGATATGGCTTCATTGGTCTTCACTGGCCTTTGTGAAGCTGATTGAAAATGGCTTTTGGGGCAGTGGTGGCAGAAAAGTGCCTTTATGACTCCTTATTGGCCTCAGTGGCTTTTCCCAACAGAAAGTCTGAGTCAGAACAGCAGACAGGCAAAGAGTCAAACAGCACATCTTAACTGAGGAACTGTGTTCATGAGAAGTCCTTAAAGTCTCCCAGTCAAAACTGGAAGAAGCATTTAGAATGACAGAGTCATTTCAAGAATTGCTTTCATAGGCGTTTGATTCTATCTCACCTTTTTATTTACTACTTTAGAAATCCTGGCATATTTCAGTCCTACAATGTGTGAAAACAAATCATACGTCTGAACTCTTGAGCCAGCTCGACAAGAAAAGTTGCTAACAAGCACTACACTCTTCTCACAGTTTTGAATGGATAGCAAGCACCCAAAGAAATATTTGCAAAAATAAAACAAAAAATAGAGTAAAAAATTTTTTGTAGCAAACAAGTCACAAGCACAGTTTGCTGGTAAAAATATAATCATGGGGGCCAGCCCAGAGGCACAGCGGTTAAGTGTGCGCGCCGTGCTTCAGTGCCCTGGGGTTCTCAGGTTCGGATCCCAGGTGCGCACAGATGCACCGCTCATCAAGCCATGCTGTGGCGGCGTCCCATATAAAGTAGAGGAAGATGGGCATGGATGTTGGCCCAGGGTCCATCTTCCTCACCCAAAAAAATAAAAATAAAAAAATATATATATATAATCATGTATTAATATTTATGTTCTACAAAACTAAAAAGGTTACTTTCAACAGATTTTCCCATAACATGAAAATGGCATTCTTTTTTTCATTATTTATAACTAGTCTTTAGAAGCTTGCAACTAGTTTGTTTAGGGTCCTTCATGAACTGTAGGAATATACGTGAATTTCTTGGCACTTAAAAGAAAGATTTGAAAAACACGTTGTGCTGTTGCTTGGAATCACTGGAGAAATTAAATAAATTTTGCATGCAAATACAAAAATGGAAAAAGTTTGTTAAATAATACTTCCTACAAAACTACTAGATGAAATTAATCTACCTTTGTGATCTACCTGCTACCACAATCTCATATGAGCTACCAGAGAAAGTAATAGTCTATCTTAAAACAAAATACAGAAAAGTCCACATGACTCTACTACTTTTATAAATGTTTTCCCATTTTCTATTAAACAGTCTGAAGCAAAAGTCTAAAAAAGAGCAAATTTTCCTATAAAACAAATAAAGAATAAATAACTTGAGTAGGGTGTTGATGTTGTTGTATAGCAGGTGTGGAATATATGTGGATGGGGATAATTTGCAAAGAGCAGTCCCATGTTACTAAAGGCAGCAAAGCTGAGAGCCTAAAGGATTTCAAACACCCCTGCAAAGCTTCGAGCTAACTTCACGCCGATAAGCTGAGCCTTGTAGTTGATTATTAGATCAAAATATCAGTAGAGGTTTAAAATATACATATAACTATATGTTGAGAGAGATACATGGGGGTAGATGGGTTTTAAATGTACACCTAACTACATAGAGATATTTTTTTTAAAAATCTGTCCTACTATTAAGTTTGGACAGTGACCAACTTTGTCAGGCAGCCAAATGTCAATATTGTGCATCTTCATGTCGCGTCTACACTTCTTTTAAGGAATTTTGCATTCAGTGCTACATATGCCAAACAATGCAGTTAGGAAGGTAGCTTTTTCTGAATTTCTTCTGGGTCTATCACACAGTTTTAATTTTCGAAGTTTAGTATCTGATCTTATCAGTAAGCATGTAGCAAGGTATTGATCTACAGCACTGCAAAGCAGAAAGGATCAGGCACGGTTACTTTGCTGCAAAGCTGGATCTTCCTTTGTGTGTGTTGTCAGCTGAAATGGAGATGCACTATGAAAAATTCAAGGTGAAAACATTGTTGTTTTGGATAAATATGGGTTCAGAAGCCTATTCAGTAACATGAGAATTCCTCCACAGGACTGAGAGCCTCTAATAATCTAGATTGGACCTTTTGAATTAATGCTGAGAACTCTTTGCTCGCTGCATAATTGCAGTTAGAGAACTGTTCCTGCAATTGACCAAAGTTAGCAGGTTTCACACCTACTTTTACTTATCTTGACAGCTCACACTCGTGATACAAGGCAGCTGCCAGGATTCTGTGCTGCTGCAAGAGAAAATTGCAGAGTTCAGATGAGGCCACCAACTGAAAATGAGCCTCAGTTTCTGGATTAAAATATATTTCGATGGGTTGCATTCTGCCTAGTTTGTCCCTGAATTTTATTTTCCACTAATTTGAATTGAGATTAAAATTATAAAGTTGAAACTCTTCAAATAAATTCATAATAATATTGTTTTTTCAGAATTCTAATGCTATACTTTCTTGAGTTAATTTTAATTTCAAGCAAGGTTTCCTAAGTGTTTACCCAAACTCCTTACAGGTTGCCTAATTTTCTGGTGAAAAAAAAGTCACTGAATTAACATCCGTGCGCTGACAGGAACTGTCACAAAGAAACTAATGATGTGATTTGTCTACATTGACCTGACCTATTGGTTAAGATACTCTCATTGTGACGATTTGAAATGAACAAGATTTTGGAGAAATTTCTCAGGTATGATGTGAAGAAAACCACAGATAAATGTAGACTAGCTGAGAAATCTATGCTGCCTTGTAAATATTCACACCAAATTTTCAGACACAAAGAAGGAAGTTGATACCCCAGCAAAACCTAAGGTTTTCAGGAAGGAGTATAACTAGTTTCACTTTTTCTCTTTCTTTAACTCTACAATTGATCTTTCCATGATTATTCATATCTCAAGGAATATAAAAGTATAATAATACCATAAGGCAGTAATGAATTTGTTTGTTTGCAAAGAGACTTTTTTTTTAATGCTGAGAAAGATTCACCCTGAGCTAACATCTGTTGCCAATCCTCCTCTATTTTGTATGTGAGCCACCGCCACAGCATGGCCACTGATAGACAAGTGGTGTGGGTCCACGCCTGGGAACTGAACCAGGTCGCTGAAGTGGAGAGCACCGAACTTAACCACTAGGCCATCAGGGCTGTCCCAAATAGACTTTTTATTGATATAACAAAATTACTCTGGTATTAGAGATTTTATTACCTTTATTGACCTTACTCATCTCCAGTTCGCCAATTTGGATCACCTGTTTAAACTTGTACCTTACATCCAAAATCTAAATATAATGAGATCAAAGTGGTGAACATCAGAGCTGCTTCAGACATTGTTTACAAACTGTCCAACCCCCCCAACACACATATTTCTTCCAGGAGTAGCAATCCAGAACCCCCTGTCTTTACTACAGTCCTCAAAAAGTAAGGCTTGTTATACATGGTTATTTAATATCGATCATTTATAAAATGTGTCATTGAAGTGCTGTTCTTTTGCTATTAGAGAGATATTTCAGCCAATCTTGAAACTGCTGCCAAACAAGAATTTTTAAAAATCAAAAATTTACCTCCACAAAGCCCCAAATTATGTTAAATCTAAGTATCTATTCAGATCATTTTGCTTTGAAGTATAAAAGCAATCTTGTTGTATCTAAGAAAACATTTTTGTGAAAAAAATATAAAATAATTAATAACGTACATTTTAAAATATTGGTGCTGGTCTTTAACCATAGAAGAGGGATAAATTCTAAAAGCTCAAACACCTAGAATAACACTTCAAAATAACATATAGTGAGATATAAAAAAGAGAAATATATCTTCCATAATTATATTCTTATAAATTTATCATTTGCAAATCTGTGAAAGGGAAAAAGCTATTGTGCAGGGAATTTCAGAATTTGGTCACATTTATTGTTCTCTATTCATTCAGTTATTCTATTCACTTCACAAAGGAGAAAATAAGAACAGTGTTCCCCTTAAATGAACAACAAAAGGAAAGAGAGGCATGGAGAATTTTTAGTTCTCATTCACAAGATTAGTGTCATTTTGTATTAGAGTTCTTGAATTTATCTTCTTATCTGCATAGAGCAAAGTAATCTGGCATTGATTCGAGGTATTATTTGTCTCCTTTCAATGCAAGCTGTATTAAATAGCATGTAAATAAACATGTCAAGCAGAACCTATTTATTGTCACAGGAAAGTCATTTGGTAGACAGCTTGTCAGAGACTGGAAAATTAACATCTTTTTCAAACAATTTTTCTTCCTAACAGGTTGATACATTTAAGACAAAATATAACATAGCTTGGTGTTATTAAAGGTGTAACTATGCCTCCTGCACCTGAAGCTTAATAGAAAGTAGTAAAACAAATTTTAAGTTTTGTTATAGCTTTGACACAAAGTAAGTTTGTGTTTTAACTTTAATTGAATTTTAATCATTTCATTTCATAAGGTATATTCATGTTTGTATGTTCATTACTCCACAATAGAGAAATTTAGTATTGGAAGAGCTATTCTCATTCACCATTATTTTTCATTTATTTGGCTGCCCAATCCTCCTGCTCTGTCATAGGAAGGTAGCAGAAAGGGAGGATTGGTCTCAGATGAACCTCTCCTGGACTGGAGCTTTTGAGAATGCCCTCCAAGGATTTGAGGAGAAAAACTACCAAGTTTGGTGTATTCAATGCCCTTGCCCTATAATCAAGTATGCTTAGAGCAAGCAAAGATACCAATAACAAATACAGAGATGAATGAGTGATAATAAAGGAGTATCTAAATTTTTTGTCATTACAAAAGTTTGAAGAATAATGCCTTAACCTAAATGTTAAAGCCCCAAACAAACAAAATTATTCATCAGTCAGTTGCATAATGCACATGATATGATAACAAATGCATCAGTCGTAAAGACCCAATGGTAACACTTAAGATACTTATTCTGAGATTTGTTGGTTATTATGATTATTATTAGATGTAGCAGTAGTGGTAGAAATAGTTATGGATTTGGGGTAATCCATCAAGACCAATTTATAGAGTCTGGATTTGCATGTACATACAGAAAAGTTTACCAAGTTGAACAAGAGTCGAAGCTAATTTCCAACACTTTTTCTTGACTCAAAATCATCGCCTGCTAACCAACAAGGTAATCGGCTGGCTCAAAAACTTAATGGTTTCCCTCTTTCTAACAAATTAAATACAAAGTCTTTAACCTGTGTTGTGGACAGACTTAAATCACTTTGGCTTTTTACATTTATTAATTTGGGGGAGATAATCAGTCTCTAATAGGTAGATATGGTTGAGAACTACAGGTTTCCTCCCCCCATGACCACTACCAGGTGGTATGAAATCAAGTCTCAGACTTAATTATGTCACACACACACACACACACACACACACACACACACACACACACATGTACCAGCAACCTGGCACACAAAATAACATGTAATCTTTTGTTATTTGATCAATAATATCTCACCTCTTTCCTTTTGGCCCTCCAACTATGACCTTGTATATGAGATTCACTTGAGGCAAAGGGATCACTACGCCAATGGTGGAATTTGGCCACCTTTCCTTTTGGAATCAGGCGACAGAATAGGCAGGGTAGAATGCGGCCCTAAACCAAGAATGTGCTCGAAGGATTATAGGCTGCCGAAGTCCCTAAATTCTCATGCCTTGTCTATTCAAGTGTGGAGGTATGATACAATTCATCAAGCCCATTTATGTATCTCTAGTGAGACTCGTTTTACCAAAGAAAAAATATTTCCAGCATTGTTTATGCTACTTAAAGAGAAATGAGTAGTGCTGATCAAGATACCAGATAATGGAACTACTTGTAACAGTTCTCTTTGGAGGCTAGAATCCTTACAGTTTTTTAAATGCTAAATAACTATCCCTGGACTGTGTATGCCTGATTATTTTGACATATTTCAAATACTACTTAATGCCTCTAGGGGGTAGATTAAAACTAACACCTTTCTATAAACTTTCTAGAACACTATGCAGAAGTTTTTTTGTTTTTTTTAAATCACAAAAAATATGACACATTCAGGGCCGGCCCAGTGGTGCAGGTGGTTAAGTGCGCACGCTCCGCTGTGGCAGCCCAGGGTTCAGATCCCGGGCATGCACCAACGGACCGCTTGGCAAGCTATGCTGTGGTGGCGTCCCATATAAAGTAGAGGAAGATGGGCATGGATGTTAGCCCAGGGCCAGACTTCCTCAGCAAAAAGAGCCTCCTCTTTTTGGCAGATGTTAGCTCAGCGCAGATCTTCCTCACAAAAAAAAAAAAAAATGACACATTCAAGGCCTTGTGTGATATGGTTCTCTTCATAATCTTCCCTAAACTCTCCCTTACATGTTCCTATCAAATAACTCACTAGACTTGAATATATCCTGTGCTATTGTCTATTTTCTCTCTCTGGAAAAATTTTTCTCTCCCTATTTCTATTCAAAATATTTAATTCGGGCCAGCCCCCTGGGTTAGTGGTTAAGTGCGTGTGATCTGCTGCTGGCAGCCCGGGTTCGGATCCTGGGCACGCACCGATGCACCACTTCTCCGGCCATGCTGAGGCCGAGTCCCACATACAGCAACTAGAAGGATGTGAAACTATGACATACAACTATCTACTGGGGTTTTGGAGAAAAACAAATAAATAAATAAAATTATAAAAAAAAAATATTTAATTCATCTTTGAAAACATTTTTAGAGCAAATTTCTTTATTTCCTTTATTTACCATACATTTAATTACATTTATGAACACACTTCTATATATTTAATAACAAACTTACTATATACTTAGTAACAAATGTTTTTAATTCCTTTATTGATTATACATTTATTGAACACAGACTATGTGCTAAGTAATGAGAGCAAATAATATAGTTTGTCCCCTAGGTAGCTTACCAGCATGCAAGCCAGCCAGGAAAACAATGTGATGAGTGGTCTCGTGGAGAAATTTATGAAAAATTTGTTGCTAATACAGTCTGAGGAAGGGACTTTCTAAGTCAACTTGGGAGAATCTTGAAGGCTTTTCAAAAGAATACTACTTGAGGTAAGATTAAAGATAAATAGAAGTTCTTTTAAAAAAGCAAAGGCAGAGAAGCATGAGAGAGCAAAATTTGATTTTACAAGGACATATTATATGACTATTTTTGTTCCTGGTTGTTACTATGGATGTGTACCATGGTAAGAATTTTAAATCATATTTTATAGACTGTGGCAGCCATTGAGATAGAAAACATAGGACATGAGTTCAAATTACTTTAGAAAGATCACTCTTATTGCCATATGGGAGATAGATTGGAGAGGGCAGGACTGAGGGAGTGAATCAGAATTGCTAATGGTTCAGATGAGCAATGAGGAAGGCCTGAAGTCAGTCAGTGGCGATAGGGATAAAGGAGGTGAAAATGGGACCAAATAAGATATTAATTAAAAGGCATTAACAGAATGACTTACAGCAAATATTTGAGAGCGAAGAAAGCATTGACAGTTAAGATGACTGGCAGGCCTATTACATCAATGTTTGTGCCACAAAAAGAGAAGAAACACAGAGGGAGAAGCATCTCAGTGGAGAGAGAGGATGTCAGTGATTTCAATTTTAGAAATGCTGAGTCTTTTAGGCATGGCATGTCTAAAAGATAGTTTTATATGTAATTCTAGAGTGCATGAAAAAATACTGGATAGAAATATAAACTTGGGTTCATCGTTATAGACTAATAGATGAAAGAATGGACATGAACAAGAGTGCTTGAGCAAAGCAATAAAATAGAAGGAAAAGAAGGCCTAAGCTTTAATCCTTGGAACCAGAATCATTTAAGATGTGGATGGAGGTAAATAAATCTATGAAGAGACCTAGGAGGGAGCAGTCAGAGAATAAGGGAACCAAAAGAAATTGAGGGAATGGGAAACAAGAGAGAAAAGAATTTCAAGATAAAGAGTGTCCACATTGTCACTTACTCCAAGAGAATAAGAAAAAGTAAAAGAAGAAAAAAAGTAAAAGAAGAAAAAAAGAATCCATTGGATCCGATTCCTAGAAACTCATAGGTGACCACAGTGAAAATAGGTTCAGTGAAGTAGTGGGGCAGAATATAGGTAAAATAATTTACTCAATGTTGCCCTTATTCTCCCTTTAAATAGTAGTACTAAGTCATTTTGTTCCTTTCTAATCCCGGCTACTATTATGTCATATGACTTTTCTTGGTTTCCACTCTAGCACCTAGGGCTATACTTCGTAAAAACTTTCCTGAACTATTTTGATCTTCTACATGATATTCAAAATAGTAAACTTGTGCAAAAGCCCAAATGAAAAATTCATCTCTAAAATGTATTTTCCTATATATAAAAGCCATAAAGTTTATTTTCTAGGGACAAAATTAATAAAAGTTCCATATCTGGTACAGCGCTGCTCATGTATTTTGAATTTACAAAGGGAGAAGAGGCAGTTATAAAGGTCTAATACCCTGCTAGTGAACATGAATCCCGGTGCTTCCTGCAGAAGAGAATAAGATATTTTAAATTCTTGAATTGCCGGCTTCATAACCTCAGGGATATACAGGAAGTAACAGGAGGCAGAGGCATGAGGGCACAGAGAAGGTAACATGGGAGACAATCCAATCACAGTTGTTGTCTATTACAGCCAATAACTGTCTTTGACTCACTGATGGATTTTGGCTCCTAGAAGCAGACAAACAAACAAAATCGCCTCTCATGGCCAAAATTACAAAGTGTTAACAGTCGTCTGTCACATAGAGAGTTTAAAATTCAAGACCAGGCAACAATCAACTGTGTACAGTTTGCAGCGATTCTCCCAAGAGTTATCTTGAACCTTTCTACCACGTTCTACACTGTGTTTGCTGCTTTTGTGATTTTATGCCTCTGGGCCAAAATGAGAATAGACCACAACTAGTGACTCCAGACCTGAACTAGATAAATAATTAATTCTCAACTCAGCCAGAAGCCACGACTGTTGGCTTCAGTTGACAAAAGGCAACTATTACCCTGGCTCCGATGCTGAGTACACAGGCTTGGAGAAAGCCCTGGAGTGTCATGATATTGCAATATGTGTGAATGACGACCTGCTTTTAATACAGTTTCCTACCTCCTATTTTCCCCAGTGATATCCTAGTAACGAGGAGAAGCCTGAAAGAATTACCATTTCTCTCTCTTTTTTCCTTACTACACAAGAGCATGTTTCAGCCTGTTGCTATGTATTCTTTACCATTCTTGAAATCAGGAGATCTGTTTTTAAAATACTAAATGTTCAAAATAGGCAGAAATTCAGAATTCCTTTAAATTTAAAACCAATTTAAATTGCAGATATCTATATTCAGCCTCAGAAATTCCATTGCATTCACAGAACTGATAAAACAAACAGGTCAATGCAAAAGACCTATTCCAAGTACACAAATGGCAATTTCTTTTTTAAAAATTCAAAACCAGGTACTTTGGTAATTCATTTACAATTGTTTTCCTATTTCATGCTAAACATGAGATGCCTATTAGAAAAATAAAAAAAAAAATCTACTGGTTAAGATGATCTCTCCCCACTAGATTATATATATATATATATATACACACACACACACGTACGTATATATGTATATAGAGATATCTTACTTATATATTTTTTCTCCCTAATTTTTTCAAAGCAATGATTTTGAGTAAAGTACAGACAAAAAAAGTCAGTACAACTGATTCAAATAATCTAGAGGTTTAAATAACGCCTAGAGAGTGGAAGAAATGCATTTAATATCCACCCAATTTTGTCACTGGTGCCATCCTCATTGGCCAAGGCCATAGTGTTTCCTGGAAGCCCCTTGGCTCTCCTTCCCTTGACTGCAGGGGTCTGTAAAAAGACTGTGAATACCAGGGCTACAGATTCGGCAACCTTACTTTCACCAATAGCCATCCCCATTGAAGTCTTGCCACCACCTGTGAACACTGCTTTGGAGGGAGGAATAGGTCCTTAAAATATATGGGAACTACTGACTTCATCCCTCATTGGTATCTGGGACTATCTTTACTGTTTTGTTACACTCAATGACAATCTCTTCTATCTCCCTTCTATATAACTTATTTTTCCAATGTACTTAATCTTTTACACACAGAGAAAAAAGAAAAAAACAGAAAGAGCTGTTGTCTTCCTGAAATTTGGATTCAAGTGTGCAAAGACCCCTGAGACAAGGAAATACTAGGGGCGTTGCTATCCAGATGGAGAAACGGAAAAGGGTAGGGGGAGAAAATTCAAAGAGCAAAACAAAAATCAATATCTCAAAAAAGTATCCTGTCACCATGGTGATTAAGGGCCTAGGCAAGCCTAGATTCAAATCCTGGCCCTGCCATTTATATGTTGAGTGACCTTGAGCAAGACATTTGACCTCTTTTTTCCCCAACATTTTATAGAAGAATAATATGTAATAATACGTACGCTAATATAGAGAAAGAAACGTACACTTACCTTAAATGTATAGCTCGTTTTCCCAAGCTAAACAAACCTAGCTAACCAGCACCCACATCCAGAAAAAGAACAGCCTCAGCAGCCCAGAAACCCCTCTCCTTATACTGTTCTCGTTACTGCTAAGATAACCACTATTCTGACTTTTGATAGCACAGATTAGTTACTGTTGGCTTCTGTGGACATTGTCTCTTAGTCTGTTTTTACTTCATTTGTGAAATGGGGATTGTATAGTACCTTCATACTGAGGTTGTTATGAGAAATAAATGAGTTAATAATTATGAAAGGCTTAGAAGAGCCTACTACATAGTAAGTACTATGTAAGTGTTTGTTAATTAAAAATAAATGTTTAGAAAAATTAATCTATGCTTTATTAGTGATTTACTTTAATATAAGCTGTATGAGCTTAAGCCTATGGATTGTAATTAAAAATAGTTAAATTCAGGGGCTGGCCCGGTGCATAGTGGTTAGATTTGTGCACTCCACTTCAGCGGCCCAGCGTTCACAGCGCCCCATGTACAAAAATTATGGGAAGATTGGCACAGATGTTAGCTCAGGGCCAATCCTCCTCACCAAAAAAATAAAAAGTTAAATGCACACATGATAAAGTAAGTGAAGATCTACTCTAGTTAAACCAAAAATCAATTTCACAAGTGTATTGTTCACTTTTACAAAGAACCTAGAAAAATATTATTCATATTTCTCAGATTGGTTTGATTGAAATAAAATGTAAATGTAGATATATATCTCAATAGTAATTGAACATGCTTTCTCTCTGAAACCCAACACTTTTTTCTGTTGTGAAATAGTTACACATTATGTGTCATTTCAAAGAACCCATAGATATGTTCAAATTTGTTGCATTAAAATTTATATGTTGTTCATATACAAGCATTATTAACTTGAAAAAAGTAAACTTAATAAGATTGCAAATCTTTAGATTGAATAAATGTGGTTATTGAATTTAAAAAATATATCCTTAATAAAGACAATGTATCTAGAAAAGATATACCTGCCATCAGATTAAAGTGGTTCACTACATACCTAAAAGGTCATGAAATCAACATTAAGAATCCTGTCTCATTTATCACCATTTAATAGAATTGATTTTCTATCCTCAGAGATAAGGAAATTTTAGGGCCGGCCCCGCCGCTTAGTGGTTAAGTGCGTGCGCTCCGCTACTGGGGGCCTGGGTTCGGATCCCAGGCGCGCTGATGCACCGCTTCTCGGGCCACGCTGAGGCCACGTCCCACATACAGCAACTAGAAGGATGTGCCACTATGCATACAACTATCTACCAGGGCTTTGGGGAAAAAAAGGAGGAGGATTGGCAATAGATGTTAGCTCTGCACCGGTCTTCCTCAGCAAAAAGAGGAGGATTAACATGGATGTTAAAGATAAGCTCAGGGCTTATCTTCCTCACAAAAAAAAAAAGAGAGAGAGAGAGAGATAAGGAAATTTTGTAACAGTCACCGAAAGACAGCATGACTTGACTCCAAACACTTTTTTTACAAAGAAAAGAAAAAAGAGAGCAGAAAAAAATTTTTTCCAAGTTGAAAAAACAAGGCATAGATTAAAATACCATTTCATGTAAATTTTATCTTTGCTTTCCTTTTTCGTTTGTTACTGAACACCTATTATGATTGCTTTAATTTTCTGAAAATCTTTACACTTATTCAACTCATAAATTATATTTCTAGCTATTCCATGACATTACACAACCAAACACTTACATCTGAAGATACTATATCCAATGTTACATATGGAAACTGCAGAACCAAAACTAAAATGGAGTCACGTGTTGGGGACAAAATGGAGTTGGAACACAAGTGCATTAAAGGAAAATGAAACTTAACCTTACCTAATGTAAGTTGCCGAAATTTACAGCTCCTTACAGAAGTCAGCAGATGACAGCGACCAATCCCAAATGCCAAGTCTGCTCACGCCATCGTTGAACTTCCTTGTTCCCCTGACTCAGCTACTCTGATCCAAATAAGGAAGATCATGAAGCAACCAATCAGCTGAAAAAGCCCGGCATTTACCCCATAAAAACCCTGTAGTCTGTGAACATCTCCAAACTCACTGCTCCTGTGGTCTTGAGTGTCTGGGCTTGCAGGTTGAAACACCTGCAATAAACTCATCTTTCTGCTTTGTTTTACTCATGCAAAGTGATTTGACAAAACACATGCCAAAATGACCGACGATACTAAATTCCAAAGGTTTAGTATAGAAATCGAGAAAACATTGAATGAACAAACTTAAAAACGTACCATGTTAAGTTTAGAATTACCCATTACAGACAGTAATTCTCTGAAGTTTCATTTTTATAAAGGAAGCTCCAATTTTGAACTATATCAAAAGCCCATATTTGGCAGATATCCTATTGTTTTTGGAGATTTGTTTTTATGTTGCTGGGGGAAAATATCTGAATTTTTCCAGGGTGGGCATAGGATACACTGCGCCTTAGAATTTGGCTCTAAAACACTTTTAGGTCATTACACGTGGCGCAGGTTCACGAGTATGCAGCCTCTGCAGCTACATGACGCTCTGTTCTCAGAGGGCCTCAAATTTGCAATCTGCTGTTGCCATCTTGAAATTCTTAATAATTTTGGAACAAGGAGTCCTCATTTTTCTCTTGTACTACACCCTGCACATTATAGTTTGATCTGATTAGAGGACTGCTCAATACCCCAGTTCTCCCTTTGACAAACACATTCAATGGACATTCAGCCCATTTATTTCCCCTAAGACCATCTGAAAGAGTGTAACTAGCAGCATCTATCTTGCCGTGCCCCTGACTCATAGTGTGTCTATGTAAATGGGCTACATGCTTTGGTCTCATTTCCCCTAGTGTCGCCTGGGACTTTTTTCTTTTGGTCAATGATACCCTCTTTTCCTGTTTCTTTAGACTCAGTCTTCTCCATATTAGTTTACTTTCAATCAAAACATGCCCAAATATCCTCCATATTTAGAAAAAAAAAGTCTTTTATTAAACTTTTGTCTCCTATTTAGAAGCCTGTCATTTTACAGCCAAGAATCTGAAACATGATATACTCTTCTTCACGAAAATAACATGAACTCACAGTGGGACATTAGAAAAATACATACAAATTTTTCAAAAAACATTGTTTTCTGAAAATAATGTTTAAAAATATTGTATTTCTTTGCTTTTTCTAAGCATTTAACATAGTTAAGATCATATCAGTTGTTGTCACAGTGTGATTCATGAGAGGACCAAAGGAGGTCTTCAACACTCAGGGGGTCTGTGAGGTCAAACTTACTTTCATAATAATATTAAGATTTTATTTTTATTTTTCAGCATGTTCAGACTTGCAAATATGGTGCAATAGCAAGTGTAGGTAAAACGATTGTCTCCTCAGCCTGAATCCAGGCAGTGGCATGGATCCGTACTAGCAGTCATTGTATGCTCCACGATCACACCCTCAGAGGGAAAAAACAAATGCCTTTTTACAGTCCTCGACAAAGCAGTGGTTTTTATTAAATCTCAACCCTTAAGCACATGTCTTTTTAATATTCTGTGAATGACATGAGAAATCTGCATAAAGTACTTCTGTTGCACAGCAAAGTAAGATCGCTGTCTCAAGGAAAAGCACATGTACCATTGTTTGAGTTGTGAACTGAACCAATTACTTTATCATGGAGCACCATGACTGACTGAAAACTATGTTTATTCAAACTTGAGTATTTGGCAAAGTTTCTCTCAAAAATGAACACAGTGAAGTTGTCACTTCAAGGGAAAGAATGAACATATTTGTTGCCAACGATAAAATTCAAGCTTTCAATTGAAAAGTAGAATTTTGGAAAACATGTTGCCACAACTGTGTGCTTTATAGCTTCAGAGTAGTTACAGACTTTTCTGATGAGATTGGTGGTGATGTGAACAAATTTGATTTTTGATATTGTATAACTAAATATGTTATTTAGGATATATGCATAACTCAATAAACCAATATCTTCCAAGATCACGCACGGATAAAAGAGCTATTCAAAGTATAAGACAGAAGAATGGATTTTAAGGTAAAAGCATGAAAAATTCATTGATATGATTTTAGATTTCAGATTGCAACTAACCTGTAAGAAACTACTACTTGTTCAGTTAAAATGTACGGTAGTCCCCCCTTATCTGCAGGGGATATGTTCCAAGATCCCCACTGGATGCCTGAAACCGCCGATAGTACCAAACCCTATATACACAGTTTTTTCTTATACATACCTATGATAAAGCTTAATTTATAAATTAGGCACAGCAAGAGATTAACAACAATAACTAACAATAAAATAGAACAGATGTAACAATATACTATAATAAAAGTTACTGTAGATCTTAGTAACCTCAGCATTCCATTTTTTTCTTTCCCTATTAGTCGAGAACTTTCACTTTTTCACTTAAAGGAAGCACTTTACAGCTTCTCTTTGGCATATCCAAATTGCTAGCATCACTGCTCTTGCGCTTTGGGGCTATTATTAAGTAACATAAGGGATACCGGAACACAGGCACTGTGATACCGTGACAGTTGATCTGATAACTGAGATGGCTACTAAGTGACTAATGGGTGGGTAGTGTATACAGAGTGGCTCTGTTGGACAAAGGGATGATTTACATTTCCACCAGGTGGAGTGGGACATAGTGAGATTTCCTCAGGCTACTCAGAATGGTATGCAATTTAAAACTATGAGTTGTTTATTTCTGGAATTTTTATTTAATATTTTGAGATTGCAGTTGACCCACAAGTAACTGAAACCACGGATAATAGGGGGACTACTGTATTATCAACAAAAATATCAACAACTATCTGCAGAGACTACTTAAATATTTCTCTCATTTCCAAATACACATTCGTGTGAGGCCAGATTTTCTGCATATTTTTCAATCCAAAAAACATATTGCAACAGACTGATTAAAGAAGTATATATGAGAATTCATATAAACAAAAGCTATTTGAGACCTTCAACAATTTTTATAAACATAAAATATTCCTGAGATGAAAATATTAAGACAGACTAAAAAGGTTTTTTTTTTTTTTTTTGTGAGGAGATCAGCCCTGTGCTAACATCCGCCAATCCTCCTCTTTTTTTGCTGAGGAAGATGGCCCTGGGCTAACATCTGTGCCCATCTTCCTCCACTTTATATGGGACGCCGCCACAGCATGGCCCGCCAAGCAGCGCGTCGGTGCGCGCCCGGGATCCGAACCGGCAAACCCCGGGCCGCCGCAGCGGAGCGCGCGCACCCAACCGCTTGCGCCACCGGGCCGGCCCCTAAAAAGGTTTTTAAAAGTTTGCTGCTATATATTTTTTCTTACCCCGAGGTTTTCATTTATTATCATTTATTACCTGCCTAACACTTATTGTTACTTTTTTATTCAGCTATCTCCTAACTAGACTGGTAACTATTTGATCTGAGTCTTTTATTCAAATTCATATTCTCGTTTTCTATCTAATACTTGGTACTTAGCATATGTTCTATAAATATTTATTGAATGAATAAATTGCAATGGGACAAATCAAATATGTCAGCTGCACTGAGCTCCATTAAATTTTAATTCATGTCTCACTGGTTGCTTTAGATTACACTCAATGTCCAGAAATGGTGACTGATTCTTTCCAATATTCCCATATCAGTGAATTAGTCCCTGAGAAATTAGTCCCTAGGCAAATCACTTAACAATGAAGTAGTTTTGTTGAGTGGAAAGAGCTCTGATCCAAATATCTGGGTTTCCAATCACAATTGTAATCATATTGATATGAGGCATAATCTTGGAAAAAATAATTGTGACATATTTTCCTCAGTTATAAGTTTTCTTCTTCATACATCAAACATGAATAGTTTGAATTAAAAGATGACAATATTTAGAAGATTTTAATGCATCAATGCTTTACTAAAATGTCATAAGACAAAGAGTCACCTATGAAAGATGAGTGTACAAGCTTGTATCATGCAAAGGTGTAGAGGCCAAATTTGCATTTTGCCCACAGTGTAGAAGCTATAAGATCAGAAAATTAAAGACAAAAATCTCAAAAACTAACAGAGATAAATAAATAATTGTTTAAAAGAAACAATAAGCAGACTCTAAATAGTTCTTGTCAATAATAGTAGATATGCAATTATTTTCAAAGTGTCAGAATCCAATTCAAAACTCACTGTCAAAAATAACGTGAACTAAAGTTATTTACAGACACTCAAAGCCATAAATCTTTATTATCCATAGATCTCTGTTAAAAATAATAAAATAAAGAGATTTTGACTGAAACAGACAGGGTAAAATATAGAAAGAAATTATGAAAAGAAATAAGAAATAGGAAAAAGTTGATAAACCTAAATCAGCACTGAATGTAAAAAAAAAAATTTAGAAAAATAAATTGGTGAAGTGAAATCAAGGCCTAAATGAAATATTTGACTATAATAACACAGAGATGGGAGGAAAGAGTTATAGCACTCTGAATCCCCTAAAGTGTGGGGAAAATGCAGAGTGGATAGTCTTGCTGTTAAGAAGATTTAATGTTAAGCTTGCATTTTTAAAATATAAAGGCAATAAAAATAATATAAATAGAATGCACAAATTTTATGATAGTAGAGTGGAAAAGGAAGTAAAAAACATCAAATAACTGCAATATAAGGCCGGAAACAGCAAAAGAAGAAACAACGAAAAACAGAGTTAAATAAAAAAAATAAAACAGTGGAAATAAACCAAATGCCCCCAATAATCATTGTATTAGTCTGGGTTCTCCAGAGAATCAGAACCAATAGGAGACAGATATATAGTTTTATACACACATAAAAATCTTGGTGTTGCATCTTTTAATTTGCAATTTATCAAAGAGGAAGCTCTTAAAATTGCTGAAAACAATATAAACATAAATTGATACATAGCAAGTCTAAGAGGAAGCAGAAATGGAACTGCCTCCTCAGTTCAGAAGATTCATTTTAGAAAAATGGCTTCTCAACAACAGAAAGCACCACAGGACTATACACATCCTCAAAGTGCCAACTTAATGTTGGAGAAAAGGATCCTGAAACCACTCAGGTATAGATATTGGAAACAAGGAGAATCTATCCACCCTCAGTCAGCAAACGTTTGGTGTCTACACACTTTCCCTTGTTCAAGGGGAAATAATCACACGAAACAAATATCAACATAAGGTCTGCATAAGAGACATCTTGTAGAATCACAGTTCCCAAAGTCTATGCCTCAAAATTTATTCTGACGCTACTAACAGGTAATGTAAGAGAGAAAGGCCCTCTCATAAAATATATTTTTAAAATTCTGACTTAAATGTTGAAACGATTTCTGTATTTCAGGATCTTTTGGTACTTTCAGTATGCTGTTATTCGTTATGTATCTACAATTGATGAATATTTGCTGAGAATTCCTCATGGAATTGGTATTTCCAGACAAACTTTGGGAAATGCTCCTGTAGATGTACCTTCTTCGATAGGGAAATATGTGCATTAGAAAGTTATAAAATCAAGCTACAAAATTTGTTATACGATAAATTTCCATATACATTTCCAGTTGGTAAGAAAACACAATGATATTATATATATTCAATCTATATGAGACATACAAATAAATGAACAGAGTACAGTATTACGAATGGTAGGGTAAGTGAATGTATATGACTTATTGTATCCATAGGAGGCTATCTAACTCAAATTTATAAAGAAAAGCCTTTTTGAAAGAGGAGGATTCTGAGCTAAGACATGATTATCAAATCAGAGATAGTTGCAAGGTGAAAACAATGAGGGGAGAATGGCTTGCAGTCCACGGATGATTGAGTTTTACATTTCAGACTGGGAAAACATGACCATCATCCATAGCCATAAAAGGATGAAATGTTCAAAAACAGAGTATTTAGTGCGGTTGGAGTTTAGAGTATGAGGTTGGGAGTGGTAAGATAGCCTGCTGGAAAGGTAAGAAGTTGTGATATCATGAAAGTCCACACAAGATGTATAAAGAATGTGAACTTTATCCCATGGGCAATGGGGAACCAAAGAAAAATTTTACATAGGTTAGGGGGAAAACTCCACTTTTGTTTAAAAGATTATACTACCCTATGGAAATGTGATCTAAGGTGGCAAGAATAGAGAAAAGAAGACCAGTTGGAAAGCTGAATGAGAAGACGATGGCCTAAAAGTAAAAGGATAACAGAAAAGGTGAAATGGAATTGACAGATCTAAGAGATATAGAACAGACAAGGTGTGGAGAGAGATCAGTTTCAGGAAAAAGGAGTCAGCATGACACCAGAGTTTCTAAGAGATTTGATGAAAACTTGATGAATTCATTCAATGGCATGAAAAACAGAGAAAGAGAGTGTGTTTGGGGTAGAACAGAGCACGGGTCAGGGATGTATTGGATCCAACTTTGATTACGTTAGATATGAGAAGCTTTTGAAACTTCAAAGTGGTGGGTGTGTAGTTAATTATGATGCAAATTTGGTTGTTCTATGAGTGCATTTATATTCTTTCAAGCATTTAAAAAACACATAATTTCCTTGCCACAGAAATCAATCTAAGGCATGTAAAAAGATGAAATTTTACCTGATTCACTTGATGAAGCTAGAACAATTCTGGTACTAAAACCTTAGAAATACAGCAAAATAAAAGAAAATCACAAATAAGTCTAGTTTATAAATACAGAAACAAATATATACCAGATCTAATTGCATAAAACTTTAAAGACTTCTGTGTCAATAACATCCTAAATATAAGACAGCTAAAATATTCCCAATTACTTCAAAAATTATCAATAGCCTTAATATTTAAGGAGAAAATACTGTCGAAATGATCCGAAAAAAATATGCAAGGAAAAAATTGTAAAAGAGTAAGGAATATACTATTGGCATAAGAACTAAAAGATTCCAAAGTTCGTCAAAATTGCAGATTTTTTTCCCAGTGTTAGAAAATTCCAGAGCAACCTGATTCTGGAGAATTATACCCTAAAATAAACTGAATGGGTAAATTTAGGATATTCTGAAATGTGTTGTCATGGGAGTTGTATATAGGCTTTAACTTAGAAGTCTTCTTCACAGAGGACAAATATTCTTCAGTTCTAGCCAGGAAAGAAAAAGGAAAAACAAGTTTTTTTGATATCCTACCCTTGGGCAAAGCAAATAATGAGAGTATGTGGGAAATATAATCACGTAAGAGTAGAGTCTTGGGAGGGAAAAACAATAACAACAACAAAATCAACAAAACATAAAATAAATATAAATGTAATTTTTTTAAAAATGGTACCAAACAAAAGCCTGAAGCTTTTATGTGTTTAAACCACAGCTACTGGTAGCTCACCTGGAGGAAAAGAAATAAAAAGATGCAAAAGGGAATTCCTCTGCATGTACATAGAAGACCTGCTATCCCCAAATCTGTATATTATTTAAAAGAATTATAGAGAAAGGGATTAAAGAGGAAGTTCCAAAACTCCAGCTACCCCAAATCCTAGAAACTTGTTCTCCCACAACACCCAGACAGCTGGAGGGCTGAGCAAAACATAAAAATCATCAGTAGCCAAGCTGCTATCTCAGTCTCTTAATAAAGGAGTCAAGAAGTGTATGGCTAAACAGGACTGACAGACAGGGAAGTCACTGGAACTCTCTTTCTGATAACTTGCAGAGCGAATAGAAGACCTCGAGAGAAAACGCTTGATTAAAAAATACACAGGAAAAAACTGATCAATGCAAAATATCTAAAAAAAATTGAACCCCCAAATTGTGTGTGTGTGTGGTAGTGGGTATGGGTGTGTGTAAGAGAGTGAAAGAAAGGAATAAATAAATATGAAGGTAAAAAAAACATAAGAAAAATCTATTTTTGGGAAAGAAAAAGCAAAACATCTCAAGAAACAGAAGTGATGCCAATGTAAAAAAAATCTTTTGCAATCTTAAATAAAATAAATATTAACTCTATGAGACAAAAATAATCAATCAAAAATTTATTGGTAAGGCATTATGCTAAGTAAAATAAGTCAGATAGAGAAAGACAAATATGGTATGATCTCTCTTGTATGTGAAATCCAAAAAACAAACAAACAAAAGCCAAGCTCATAGATAGAGAGAACAGATTGCTGGTTGCTGGGGTGGGAGGGGGGGGGGTTGGAGGTGTGGGAAATGGATAAACTCTTTTTTTTTTTTTAACTTTAATAAATTGAAATTGTTTTCTTAAAAAAAAATTGGCACAGTGCACATATTCCAAATAAAATACAATAGTCAAAATATGGATCTGTGTAATAAATTAAATTCATCCAGAAACATTCACAGTTAAATTATTTGGTTAATAATAATTACATACAATTTAAAAATCCCCAAACCATATAATTAGTGAAAATAATGAGCTATTTATTAGTAAAAAAGTCTTAAACTAAACATCTAGGTAAGCTCATTAGGAAGAGAAAGAGAAAATAAATGTATGAAATGGTTTACAGTTAAAAGAATATAATATTCAGCACTCCTGATAGTGCATTTGAAAACTTCAATGAAAAAGTACTTTTTGGAATGATGTGAATTATTTAAAAAATGAAATAGCTAATCTCTTGTTTAGTCACATTGTAGTTGTAAAATGCAAAAATATTTTGAATCAGGTGCATGTTCTCAAATTACCTAAAGGCAGAAAAAAGGGAAAAATAACGTGGATATTTTCAGTCTTTTTATTTTAAACAAATAGAATCAAGAAAAAAGTTATCGGGGCCGGCCCGGTGGCGCAAGCGGTTAAGTGCTCGTGCTCCACCGCAGCAGCCCAGGGTTCGCCAGTTCAGATCCCAGGCGTGCACCCATGCACCGCTTGTCAGGCCATGCTGTGGTGGCATCCCACATAAAGTGGAGGAAGATGGGCAGGGATGTTAGCTCAGGGCCAATCTTCCTCAGAAGAAAGAGGAGAATTGGCAGATGTTAGCTCAGGGCCAATCTTCCTCACAAAAAAAAAAAAGTTATTTGAAAACTAGTCTCTGATACTTCTAGCTTTTTAGCAAGGTTATTGGTTTTGAGAGTTAAAAGAAGTTTCCAGTAAGTTCTCAAACCTAAAATTCAAAACTCCAAAAGGAATTTTTTTCCTTTATGATTGTGATTTTAGAACCAAATTCTCTGAGAGTGTTCACTGTCTGGTGACTGGCAATGATAGGGCTTGGAGCCAGACTCTTGACAATATCCATAAACACACCTCCTATGAACCACATAATTCCACTCCCCTCGACAGTGGGGCATGAACACCGGTTGGCTATTCTCTTAGAGTGCCAAACCTCAACCACGATTATGTGCACACCTGCAACACTGCCCTGGGGGGTGGAGTCAGGGCAATGTGTGTATCCTACTGTAGTTCAAGGATGGAGAAAGAAAAGCAGAGCAGGGAGGCTCCCATTCTCATTGATTATATTTTAGTGATACTGTATTTTCCAATAGAGAGAGAGATTTTGTTTTACAACTATATTTCACCCATTTCTGTTTGATGATATTCTACTAAGATATTGAAGATTTTTCATCGGGTAAAAATCTCCAATAAGTGCATTTTATGAAAGAGGGGAGGAAGGAAAGAAGGAAAGAAAGAAAAAAGGAAAGAAAGAAGGAAGGAAGGAAGGAAAGGAGAGAAGGAGAGAGGAAGGTAGGAAAAGAAAACAATGAAACCTATCTTAACCCTCATAGAAGTACTTGTGTTCAAACACTGTTCATTGTGACTTTTTTTCTTTAAATAACACCCTTAAGAAATTACAATTCTAAAGCTCTAGAATAATTTGCATTTTTGTGGTTAAACAAACTAGTGTGAACTCTTCAAATAATCCATGAGGGCTTCATAACTGAGATTTAAATGTCCAGGTTGTGCCTGATCGTTGAACAGGGTTTCAGCTGTGGTTTGCGGGCTCTTGTAAACTAAACCTCATGGAAACAGCCCACGTTTAAGGCTCATTTGTGATCCTTGGGGACAGGATGCATTGAACTGGCTTTGCTGCTGCATGAAAACTCTCTTCTTCTTCGATGGTCTCTGCTATACATTCATTCTATGTGTGTGAACATAAAGGCACTCCACATACCTAATTCTCTGGAAGCTGCTTCTGCAGTCATAAACCCAGTGAAATGAGCCAAAATCTTCAGTGGAAACTCTCTCTTGGCCTGAAAGGCCTTGCTCAATGAGCCCTCCTACCTCCTGCTCCCTACCATAGCCTCATTTCTGTCTATCCTCTTTGGCACTTACCATGTCAACTCACATCAGCCTTCAGCCAGTTCCCACCCCTTTGTCTCATCAAGACCTCTGCACCTCCAGTTCCTTCTGCATGAGGGGAGTATGCTTGGCTTCTTCCTATCTGTTAGACCTCAGTTTACACATTAGTACAGCAAAGAGGTCGTCCTTGACCGCCCAATAGAAATTAGGCCTCCCTACTTATTTGCTTCCAAGAACTCACCACAAGCAGCAACTATTCTATTTATTTCCTTCTACCTGTTTCTTTGTTTATTGTATATCTCCCTGTCTAAAATATAAGCTTGACCAATATCAACATAGTTATCTTAATTATCTTATTTACTGTTTTACTTCCATCATATAGTACCATGTTTGGGGGAGAACGGTGCACAATAAATACTTTTGGAATGCTCAGATGAATGTTCCCACGTGAATCAAACTGAACAAAGTGTCTGAGGCTCTTTTGATAGGCAAAGTATATGTAAATACTTGATTAGATCATTCTAGAACCATTCTGTTAAGAGACAACTAATAGAATGTAAAGACAGAAGAGAAAATCCACTGAGTTTATGTTATTAGTTTGGTGAATAACATGCTTATGGGAAAATGTTAAAACTTGCTCTGGATTTCTCCATCCTTGAAGGATGAGTGAAGGATAAGTACCCTGCTTCTCTAGCATGTAGATTATATCAGTGCAACTGGAGAAAGTTTGAAGTTACTCAATATTTGGCTAGCTGAATTTGCTAGTCTATGTATATAACAATCCCACAGGATCTTGATACGTTTGGTCTTTTTAAACATGGACTAAAGAAAATTGGAATGACTGAAGCCTTCATTCTTATTTCCCTGGATATATATTTTGAATATATAGACAGTTACAATGTAACCCAGAGAAATAAATATTTCTGGAATATTGTATTCCATCAGACACCTTTGTTACCTATTTTATGTCAATGTTAGCCACTTTGTATGTTGCAGAAGTTCCAAGATTTTCTCACTTAGCCATAAATTAGTTCCACTTATGATTGTTTATTTATGAAATCTGTTTAACTGTAACTGCGAGAGGCACCACGGAGAGGAAGTGTGCAAACTGGTAGGACAGAAAAAGTTTCCTATGGAAGAATGAAAGTGGAACATTGTTTGCTAGAAAAAGGATAAACAAGAGACAGCTGGTGAGAAAGAAAAAAATTACAATCATAAAAGAAAGCAAATAGGTTTCTTCTTCCCAAAAATGTCAATGGTCTTCCAGTTCATAGTAAAATTAGAAAAATAACGATAGATAATAGACAGAGATAGATAGATAGACAGACAGACAGACAGATAGATAGATGATGGATAGGTAGGTAGGTAGGTAGATAGATAGATAGATAGATAGATAGATAGATGATAGATAGATAATTGACTTTGTGACATTAGGTGAGAGGAATTTGTTTAATTTAAGTTTTAGTATACTAACTTTAAAAATTAAAAATCAGGTAAGCTTGTGTTGTTATCCAAATTTTTGTTTTGAAATTTTACTGAACTGTGAAATCCAAAAGTCTAGGAACCAATTGATGCTCAAATAGATAAAATTAACACGTAAATTATAACCGAAGCAGAAGCGTCAGGGAGCTGATCATGAAAAGACATCAGATAACATGGCATCAGAAGATTGCTGTCTATTTAATCTCTGTAAGTTATGCGACAAACTACTCACGTTCAGTTTGATAGCTTGGGAGAGGCAACTTAGCCAAGTTTGCTTGCCAACCATTAAACTAATATTGGAATACAAGAGTTAACCAGATTAATATTACTCCAGCAAAAGGATAAGTACTGTTTTTCATATATACCATGAATTTTTGGAAAAGAAATATTCCAAACCAGAAATACTCTATAAACTAATAGCTAAGAAACTTCAGAAAAAATTGAAATAAGGTGGGAATAATAGCATTTAAAAGGTGATGTTTCAAAGCTATTCAAGAATTTTTATAAGACTGATTTATGGGTTCATGACTTTCATAATAAAAATTATTCATTAAATACTGATATAACTGAGCCTAATTGGTATTAACAAATCAGTCAGAAGACAAAATAGAAAAATAGTTTATAATGTGTCCTTGAAAGCTTGAACTTTCATTTTCTTAAAGGTTACATTTTAATGGAAAAAAATTTTTTAAATAATCTTGGAATTAGAATATTTAAGGTCTGAATCCCCAAATTAGCCATATTCAGATGACTCAACAAAAAATGTCACTTAAAGAAATCTGCGATCAAAAATGGATGGTCAAGTAAACTGAGATCTGAGCAAACTTCTTTTGATGTATAAACAAAGGAAAGAAGAAAGGGAAAGAAAGGCAGAAAGGAAAGAAACAAGAAAGGGAGAGACAGAGGAAGGGAGGAAGAAAAGAAAAAACTTCCTGAGGACACACTGGAGCAACACTAAATGAATTCACAGAAAGAAGTGTGTGTCTGCATCCATTTATTTGTGTGAATAATATCTGCTTAATAAAACTTAAAAATATTTGACATTATGCTTAAAAATGAACATTTCTTATTTTCATTTAACTAATAAATTTAAATTTCATTTGAAATGAAAATGGTATTTTCTTGTAAAACCATTTCTGCAAGTTACCACACTTACAGAAATCATGTTGTCTTTTTATTTAATCCTGGAAGTTATGGAGTCATTGCTAATTCTTAAGCTAAGAAGTGATATAAATAAGTGGGTAGATTAATAATAAATTGGCTAAGTAGGCATTGTTAGTCCTGTCATGACAGTGGGGATAGGAGGTGATGACCCAAGGACCATTATTAGACTAGTCTTGTCAGATATATGTCCTCAAATTTAGGGAGTTGATGTCACATGAAAATGAGTTTATTGTATTTAAAGTTATAAAAATAAAGTAATAAGAACAGGCAGATGATTTTCAGAATAAATGATAAATTTCAAAATGTAAAAAAATATATAGAAGACAAGATTGGAATTCAGAAGAGATCAGGGAAGAAGACATAGATGTGAGATTTTTACTCAAAGAGGTTATTTGAAGCCATGAACGTTGACAAGGCACTGAGATGAGATGAAGAGCATATAAGAGGAAGAATGGGGATGTGTGGGAGATCAAGATTTGGCCACCCTGAAATATGTCTCTTTACCTTGATTCTTTTCTCTGATGGACATTTGACCTCCCCCACTAACCGCCTAAACAATTTGACATAGAAGATCTGTTCCAGGAAGATCTTCTATCTGATGGCTGTAATATAATGTAAAATAGACGTTACAAAAGGAAAGGCACCAACAGGCCCATCTTATCAGAAGTTCTGTCTCTCTGGCCACATTCTCTGGATGACCCTGCGAGGAATTGCCAGACAAACATTTACATTTATAAGGGAAATCTCCATTTTTAAAGATATCTCGCTCTCTGTATTGGGAAGAGGGGGGACGACCTCATTTCTAGAAACTTATCAATGTGGAAGGTGAGGTCTTAAATCTGCATAATAACCTTACTCTTGTTTACAGTGCTTTAGTGGTAATCTCCAGTAACTGACTCCCCCCACCCCCAGCATCCTCCTTTGTCTTTAGCTGAAGATGGTATTTAAGACGAGAATTTCTGCTATTGTGTTGAGAAACGCAGTGTCCCTGGTTTCTCCCATGTATACATGTTATTAATCTTGGTATTATTTTCTCCTGCTAACCTGTCTTGTTAATTATTTGGCTAGCCATAAGAACCTTAAGGGAAAGGGCAGAGGGCGATTCTCCCTCTTCCCCGACAGATGACAAGAGATTTTCACATGTTGAGGTATAAGGGGTAACTATTCGGGTTCAAAACTGATTCAGCTTGAACTAAAAAGCCTGACTAATGGCCTATCATACATGGTACATCTGCTTAACCATTAAAGTAAAGAATACACTCTCTTAAGAGAAGAATGCATACTTCCCCTCCTATGCCCTATTGGTACCGCCCTATTGGTAATGGCCCAGATTAGTCCCTTTCCTGACATCAAGGTCACATTGACCTGCTGATTTGCAATTGAATACTTCTTTGAAATTTTGATAAAATGTATCCTGGGTGTGTTTAATGTACGTTCTCTGTTCTAAAAATATATAAGACTGTACTGAAAACCATTTTTCTCCAGAACACTTTCTAAGGCCTTCCTGGGTTATAATCCTCACTCTGGCTCAAGTAAACTCACCTTATTTCTCTTATCTACAGAATGGTTATTGGTTATTTGGCATGACAGCGGCAACAACTGAATCATGAGTGCACACGTTTAGGTGGCAAAAGGAAGAAAAGAAGAAGCTGGATAGCGAGACAAAAATTTTAATAGAGTAAAATGTCACAGAAGCCAAGAGTGTAATGAATTGCCTTTGGCTAGTAGAAAATATATACTTCCCAGCTCACTTCCATCCTTTAGTCTTTCTCTAACTTAAGTTATTCTTTTAACTAGACATTCTGATCAGTAATCAAATGGAAATAGGCTATCATTGATTTAGTCTCTGTTTTTGTACGAGGACCATTAATTGCACCAGGTATTGGATCATCTTTCTGAGTCCTCTGAGGAAAGATGAGTCCCACACATTTTAAAATGCTATATTGACGAAGCAATTATGACTCCTTTTCTATTTTGTTTCTCAATAGATATGCTTGTGCAAATCAACATTTCAAGAAGAGCAGAGACAGTAGCCAATGAGTACAGACCCAAGAGGATGCAATATCCCCTGGAAACAAATATGAGAAAATCCAACTGGCCAGCAGAATCAGGCAGTGCTCTGAGCCTCTGTAATAGGGCTTTTCCATTGAGTCCCCTATAACCTACTTCCCTTTCCCACCATCTGTCTTGGCACAGAGAGCTGTAAGGACAGCTCTCCATCTAATCCCTTTCTCCATGACCTGGAATCTTGAAAGTTAAATTGGCTCCTAGTATTGTCTGCTCCTTGAATGGAAGCCAAACTAGCCAATCACCACCAGTGGTGATCAGTCAGCACTTACAACTACGGTCCAAACCACTTTTCTAACAGAAACACATCACATTATTAAAGGCAATCCACAAAGTGTTTCTTAAAGGATTCAGGGATGCCAATAAGCTTACATCTAAAAGGAACTCTAAAAGGTTTTCACAAGATGGATGAATCTTTACAGTCCTAATTTTCAAAAGTTAGTTAGAATCATTTAAGTGGTTTCCTTTTTTCTCCTCAAGAAAAGCATTTATAAGAAACGGTAGTTTTTGAGCCAGCCCTGATGGCCTAGTGGTTAAAATTCAGTGTGCTCCACTTCAGCAGCCCGGGTTAGGTTCCCAGGAGTGGAAACACACCAGTCATCTTTCAGTAGCCATGCTGGGGTAGAGGCTCACGTAGAAGAACTAGAAGCAATTACAACTAGAATATACAACTATGTACTAGGGCTTTGGGGAAGAAAAGAAAAACGAGTGAGAGAGGAAGATTGGCAACAGATGTTAGCTCAGGGCAAATCTTTAAAAAAAAAAAAATGGCAGTTTTTCTGCATTTTTTTAACAAACTTTCTGGGTACTGACTCCAGGGACAGATCCCGTTTTAGACATTAGCAATGTACATGAGAGACATAGGCCTTACTCTCATGGAGCTCACGTTTTGGAGCTTAAGAAAGAAAGAAATTAGACAAATAAATACTTACAAATTATTATAGTATTAAATGCCATGAAGAAAACAAAACAGGACAAAGAGATATGAAAGGAGAAAAGAGATGGTTCAGGGGGCTATTTTGGTGAGTAAAGACCCTGTTTAAGGGACTAGCATTGGAACTGAAATGTAAACAATGGAAATAAACCAGCTTTCTAATATCTGGGTGGACAATTTCATTCACAGAAAAAGCAACTGAAAGCCCTGAGATGACATAGAGCAATGGAAACAAAAATAGTCTGGCTGGGTGAGAGGGCAATGGAAGGATGGTAGAAATGATGTTGGGGAAGAAGGCAAGGTTGGAATTATTTAGAGCCTTGTGGGCCATGTAGAGAAATTTGAATTTTACTCTATGGGCAAAGGGAAATCCTTGAAATGTCCTCAACAAAAGAATGAAACAAATTGATTGTTATGTTGAAATGATCCAGGTTCTACATGCTGGATTCATTGCAGGAGAGCAGAGTTCCCACTATTCTTTCCCCACATAACTGCAAGGAATAATGGTACTGCTTTTCCTGAAAAAAAGCAAGGAATGAAAAATACCTCCACGTTCAATAGGTCAAGTAGCTCCACCTAGGGAAGAGCTTTCCACTAAAAAGCCATCACTGTTTTCCACTAGACTCCTGATGAGGTCTTGGTTAAGTGAAACATATTTCCTCAATTCTTACACCTGAACATATCTCCTCTCTCTATTATTTTAGCTAGAAGCAATAACAGTGTCCAAAGATGTGCAGTTTTGGCGGGAGTAATGGTGCACACGTCCTCAAGCAGAAAACCTTTTGGAATGACTCAGAAATTATAGCCACAGTTCAATAGCAAAGAGAAATGGATATGGCAGCCCTCTGTAAACAAGAATGCATTGTGCACTGTAGACGTTATCACCAGGAGTTGAATACCAAGTATGCTTAAACTAGGGCAAGCACCTGCACTAAACTTCTGCTTCTCATCACTTGGCCCATTGAGTCTCTATTTGTAAGCAAGTATCGGAAAAAGATGTTTGGTGAGACGGTGACAACAAATCTATCAAAGTTGGAAGCTTTGAGCTCTCTAAATTATTTCCCAAAATATAAACCTCAGGGGTGGAGAGAGTTGTATTGACCTAGGGCATTTCTGTGAAAATAAATTAAATATTATATAAAAGAGACAATAGACATAATCCGTATTGAGATTGATATATTCCCTTCTAGTGACTTTTAGAGGAAGACACTCATGATGTGCAAAAATGCATTTTCTCTTTGTTTATATTTATTATACGAGAATTTATTGAACAAATCCTTTGATGTAAATATTGAATTGGCCATTTGCTCTTTAGCACAGTAGTACAAGGTCATTTCACCAAAGAGGAGAAAATTAAAACTACATGAGATGGGAACTCTGGAAGGCCACACTGATGTTAAGGTTACTGTTTAGATAATAATATCAGTTTCAATGACTATGGAAAAAATTGAAAAGCATTTTTCCCATTTAAACTTATCAGACTGATAATGCCAAAGTAGGAACACAATTTTCCCTCGGCTATGATTACTCTGGTATGTAGAAAATGCGTGGATAATTTTTCAAGGTTATCAGGGCCTATAGACAGACTGACTCCATTGTACTGCAGGGGTGCAGATCCTGTTGGCTTTAAGCGATAACACGGGGGTTCTCAGCTAGAAGAATGCACTGCTTCTGTTTTTGTTTGCTAGCTGAGTACATAGATCAAAAAGGTGGCATGTCTTGATGAAGCCAAAATTAGGCCCTGTTTCTCATCCTGAAGATGAGTCAAACTTTATGATGACAAATATTCTATAGCTTAGGTGTACCAGACCCAAAAGTTTACATTCTTCCAGATTTGTCAAAGCTGGATTTGTCTTTGTGGTTACTCAAAACCAAAGGAGGGCCGGCCCTGTGGCTTAGCAGTTAAGTGTGCGCGCTCTGCTGCTGGCGGCCCGGGTTCAGATCCCGGGCGTGCACCAACGCACCGCTTCTCTGGCCATGCTGAGGCTGCGTCCCACATACAGCAACTAGAAGGATGTGCAGCTATGACATACAACTATCTACTGGGGCTTTGGGGGGGGGGAATCTTTAAAACCAAAGGAGATCTAGCTTCAGAAAGGGAAAGAAATTGCTTGTTCTATATAATACCCAGGTAGCACTAGCTTTTTGCATTCCCTGTATGAAATATTTAAATGGGATATAAATTTAAAATTTTACAATGAATGAAGTGGTTTTTCACATTGGAGTACACAAAATTATTAATTTACCTTGAAAGGTAGAGGTCGAAATGAATTCTGGTCTAAGTATGTATGCTCAAAATGTTAATAATGATAGAAATATAATTTACTAACTTATAAGTGCAACCTCAAAGCACTCCCAAAAACTTGAATGAGGTAGTTTTAAAACAAAAGGCAACGTTTATTTTTCTTTATTTACTTAAAATACATGGGATAAGCATTCACAATCACTTATTCACAGAGCACTAGGTGTTTGAAAACATTTTAAAATATGCATGTATGTATGCTTTGAATCATTCTGGCTCTCTCACTTGCTGGCATATCCATCAATACAGGACATAGAGGAACTGCTTCTCTCCAGATGCTTCGTTCTAAGACATTTATCAAATTCAGGTTTCAAGTAATTCATTCAAGCGCTGAGTGAATTTGAAGTTGCTACCCATTAGTATAGTTTAGCAGCCAAGAGATGAGGGCTCTGTAGTTGGATTATCTGGCTAGAATCCTGGCTCCACTTCTTAATTACAGTGTGAGCTTGGGCAAGTTATTTGAACTCTCTGTTTTGGTTTCCTCAACTTTAAAATGGGAATATTAATGTTACCTGCCTTTGAGGATAGTTATGATGATGAAGAGGCATAATATACATAAAGTGTTTAGAATAGTGGCTGGTTTACAATAGTGCTAAAACTTGTCTAGTGGAGTGGTAGTGACCTTGGGGTGGCGGTAATGGTGATAGTGGTGGTAGAAGAGAGAGAATTCACAGTCAATCATTGGATGCATACATAAGAAATGATGTACTCTTTCAAACTTCGAAATACTCAGGCTGATATCCTCTCTCTGATATCGTGTAACCTCCGATGTCAAGTGAAAATGACCAATGACATGCAGACTTATTTGATCTCTATGGAGGAGAGCAGAGAAATATTAATATCTCTATTTTTTAGATGAAGACATTGAAGTGAAGGGTAATATAATAGTCTGCCAAATCAAGTAATTTTGTGGTTTCTTGCCTTCTACTTCTTAGAGAAAACACATATCAGAAAGGAACCCTTTTGGATGTCCTGTCACGAAATACAAAGCCTTGCTTGAATCCACAGCTCCCTCGTCCCCGCTCCACCACTGCTCATTAGAAGCAGTGTTTCTTCTATGCACGGTTAATTCTCTTCCTTGACTCTGGACCCTCCTCCTCCTGCCTTCTCCGTTATTTCAGTTTATAGTCCATCTGTAGCTTCTACTATATTTTCACACTCTCTCCAAAGGCCCCTTCCCATCATCATTTAAATTTTTTCAGGTCTTCCCAAATTTAACAAGCAAAAAATAAAATAAAATGCTCTCCTTTGATTAGCTCTTCCCTTCTAGTTATTACTCAGGCTTTCCTCTCACCTTTAAGAACAAATTATTAAAGCAAATTATCTACGTGTGCTGGCTACGTGTTCTCACCTTTCTAAGTCCTTACCACATTGCAATTGAGCTTTTGCCCCAATCATCCTCTGCAGGTGACCTTGCAAAGGACAAATTGACCTTCATTTTGCTAAATCCTCTTCATACATTTGATATCATACGTGCTTGATTCCTCAGAGCCATTTCACGTTGTTCACTACTCCTGTCCTTCTGAAATGCTCTCCTTCCCTGATGCCACCTCTGCGGCTTTCCTCCTCTACCTCCTATCAATCCTTCTCAATATCTTTTGAGGCTTACCTGTTTTTTATCACTCTGAGACTTATCCATTTTTCATCAATCCATTAAACGTTATTTCTCACCTCGGCCATCAACTCTGTATACACATACAAACATGCACACACACACACACACGTATGCATTTCCTAAGGTTTAAATCCATATATCCAGTATCTTTCTATACATCCTTACTTGGATGTCTCATAGCACTTTGAACTCAACATTTCCCAAATTGAACTACTCATTCCCTCCCATCAGATCAACCGTAAACAAATCTCCTTTTCCTTCGGTATTCCTTGCCTGTAAAAGGCATTATCATCTGCCCCATCATCTAAGCTCAAATCCTGGAAAATATCATCAACATCTTTGACACCAAATCAATCGTCCATTCTTGGCAGTTTCAGTTGCTATGCAACTCTTTTCTGTCCCTGGGTCCAAAATTAATCCAGGTATCCATTGTTTCTCTTCTGAAGTATGACCAAAATATCTCCTTCTTACTTCACATTCTGTACCCTTGCAATCGATTTCTCACATTGCAGCCAAAGTGACTTTCCCTTCCTTAATATAGCATTGCCCTAGAACTTTAATGACTTCCATGGCTTCTGACGATGGTCATAGAGCTAAATGCCTTTAAATGGCTTATAAAGCCTTCTGCCACCCAAGTTATGCCTACTTCTTCACTTATCCCTTCTCAATGTCTTTTTCGTGTTCTATTCTTCAATAATACTGAATTTCTTTGTGTTCTTCAAATCTGTTTTTCTTTCTTGCCTTTCAGGCCATTTCACCAGTACCAGCACTCTGTCATTCATTCTTTCTCTCTTCACCTGGAAAAGGGATTCTCATCTGGGGGAGATTGAGTTTAAATGCGAGTTCTTCTAAAAAGCCTTCTCTGCGCCCCAAACTTGAAAATTTTTCCCTTCTCCATGTTCCTATAGTGCCCATATTATTATATTTAGTTGGTAAATTGATGGTCTTCCCCACCGGACTGGAACCTCCAATGTTACTTACTTTGTAGGGTTGTGTCAGGCTGTTCACGGCTCTCTGCTTAGCACTGAAGTATGGCATGGGAAAGTTAATCAGTATCAGGAAAATCAACAAGTTGATGAAATAAATATTAAATGAAATTCATTAAAGAAAGTTCCGAATGGTTGAAAGTGCAAGTTAAGAAGGCTGTTGGATTCCTTTTATATAGTGGTTATTAAAACCACAGAAGATAGATAATAGCCAAATCCTTCTACAAAACATTTACTATTGTCCATAAAATCTTCCATTTTGGGAGTTCTGTCTGTGTGAAATAGCTCACTGCTTCTAATATAAATAAGAAATGACTAATAGTAAAACAGGAAGCAAGGCAAGTTCAATTTAGCATTTTTATGAATCACCTGGATCCCAATGGTAGAAAATCCCTTAAAAAGTAAGCCCATGGAGAGCAGCCATCACTCTTTTTTTGGTGATTTGCAAAATAAATTATAATAAGCATATTTCATAAAGCACTTAATTTATTGAACTGTTTGGCTACTGGGTAATCTTTTAATAAATGCTTCTCTATAACTATAGATCCATCTGCAAGTATGTATATTGTCTTTAGAAATTGTTTATATGAATGAAGGAACTGTTTCCTACGGTGAGTCAGAGACATCTAGGATTGAATACTGTCTATTAAACTTGTAGCCCTTGATAAATGATTTAACATTTCCATACCTCAATTTATTCACCTTAAGAAGAGAGTTGTTCGCATAAAGAGACTGTGAATGCAAAGGAAGTAGCATGGAGCCTGGTCCCCAGTTGGTTCCATACATACATCTTATTACTGGAAATGATGCCAATATAGAGCTTCCCAGTCTGCCATCCATTCTATCCGTATGCTACCACGAATATGCTTCTGGTTATGTCCTTTATTTATTTATTTTTATTTTAACACATATTTACTTAGCACCAGGCACTGAAAACTCATTCCTGTGGACACAGCAGTGAACAAAGTGGAAATGATGTCTTCTCTTCCAGAGCATTTGATCTGGTGTATCACACACATCTCTAAATAATTTCTTTCTTCCTTTTTTTTTTTGGTGAGGAAGAGCGGCCCTGAGCTAATATCTGTTGCCAGTCTTCCTCTTTTTGCTGAGGAAGACTAGCCCTGAGCTAACATCTGTGCCCATCATTCTCCACTTTGTATATGGATGCCACCACAGCATGGCTTGATGAGCAGTGCATAGGTCCGCGCCCAGGATCCAAACTCACGGACCCCGGGCCGCCAAAGCAGAGTACGTGAACTTAACCACTACACCACGAGGCCAGCCCCTGTAAATAATTTCTATACACTTCTGGCCACTGTGCTACACTATGAGCTCTTGTAGGACAGGTGCTATGTCTTACTCAAGTATACATCTTCAAGGACTTGGCACTTCATGGATGCTCAGTAAAATGTTTGATCTAGGATGCTGGATAATTAGATTAAGAATATAAATTTGATTCTTCCTTCAACAGTGAATTCTAATTTTATTCCCACTACAAAGCCTTTTCTATATTTTCACCTTCTTAGCCTTGTGAGAAGTGATGTCTCCCTCTTTTGTGACCTCAAGTCACTTTTTGTTATACCTCTTTTGGCACACTCACATTGTTTTATAATTAGGTCTTTATATCTCTCTCCTTTCTGGTTGCTTCTGAGTCTTTTGAGAATAAGAATTATGTCTTGTTCTTTTTCTCCAGGGTCTTTCAGAACTTAAATTGATGATGAATGAATGAATGAATGAATGGCTGTCCTAGAAAAAAGCTTATGCATTCAAAGGTGACAAAGGAAAATATCACCAGGACAAATATTTTAAAAGGTGTGGATTTACTCTAAATATCATTTCACATGTTAAAGGGATTGAAAGGCAAGGGGAACATTAACTAATTTCACAGAAAACCTTGTTATTTGTATCCCACAAAATATTCTGATGCTTATTAGTTTCAGAAATATAAGAATATACATCATGGAAATGTACAAGTAAATCAATTAACAGACCTGTTTATCATTTTGTTTCCATTTTCTCCGTGAATTCTGAGCTGGTAAAATCTGCCACTCCCATTCTACATTCATATTACCAAAAAGCAAACATTTAGTCTTTATTATAGTTTATAAACATAAGGTGATACTTGCAAGCCCAAGGAACACTATCCAATGAGTACTTATTGAAACTGTGAAGTCCTGAGCCGGATGCTGCAAAGGAAGTTAAAAGAACAAAGACACATTGATCTTATCCTTGACCTTAGAGCAGAGCCAAGATAAATGTTCCAAGAATTATTCTAGCAGATAGGCAGTGTGGCTGCCACTCCACAGTTTAAAGGTGAAATTAAAAGGTAAGGGGTTGGTGGTGATAAGCAGGCTTCATGAAGTATGTGACATTATCTAAACGTAGTTTAAATAATCATAAATTAAATTATATATAGAAAAATCTAATTTGGATACAGCACCGATGCCTGGGGGGAAAAAAAGGGATCCAAACTTTAAAGTGAAAATAGATTTTAAAATTGTCAGTTCAATCCTTGTTCATTAAAAGTGCCCCAAAATTATTCTTTAGAACACTCACAAAATGGTCCATCTTTCTCTTCATTTTCTCTTCAAACAATTACACACATTCTTATTTTTAAGGTTTTATTAGAGTTTAAAATTTACTGAGTTGTTTTATTTTCTGTCCTATAATTTTACTACTAATACAATTTTTTTCTGCCAATTAGAATTAATAACATCTCATATTCAAATACCACATTACTTATGTTTTCCACCCTAGCATATTTGACATATGCTAAAGTGGAAATATTTGGCCCTCAGCTTTATATAGAAATTATTTCTCTATATATGTGTTCCCTCCCCTAATGACTGAGCTCTTGGTGTCTAGGACTATGTTTTCATCTTTGGAATTTATATACCAATTGTGTATAGTATAGTATACACACAATAAATATTTACTGAACTGAATTATAAAATGCGCTAGTGAAAATGCAATAATGAAAAAACACGTTCAAACTTTTGTAGTAAAACTCATTTGTGAGTTGGAGGTTTCCTGCATTACAAGAAGTACCAAACACAGCTTTGAGTCCAAGTTGTATGTAGTATCAGAACTGAAGAACCCATCTCATATTCACTTAAATCATTTTTGTATGGAGAGAATAAAGACTTTTAAAAAATATCCTCTAAACAAACCCAGATTCAAAATGTTCATGCCTCTCTTATAAAAGTTGGCATCAGATCAACAAATATTTTATTGAGTATTTAACAATTATACACACCAGGTACTGAGGCAGACCCTAGGGATGCAGCAGTGAGTAGCATTCAGAACCTACCCTCCTAATAGGTAGTGAGACCATATTTTGACTGCATTCATATGTTAGTCATTATTTCTACCAGTGCATTTGGCCCTGGGAGCTGAAGAACAGAAGCTGGCCTACCTTTTTGCCTGGGAGGAATTGAATACCTAAATTTCTGTACCATTCTACTACTGCATATTTCTTCCCTTCCCTTAAAATTGCTTCTGTAAAATGATTCATGAAGACTTGATAAATACTCTAGCAGGTTTATAAAAATAAATTATATGAGGACATTTGAACATTGCTATTTGAAGAGTGATTTATCACTTTTACTGACTCCCATATAATTCATGTCTAGTACTGCAATATCTGGACATGATTATCTTATTCTGGATTTTATAATTATTTAACATAAATAAATTGGTGATTTTATTTCTTCTAACGTCTATATGTTCTTGTGTTTCCATCAATCTTTTTTTTTTTTTTTTGTATTTTTCTTACCAACAGAAACACTTGACAATATCTGAAATTAGTATATGGGGCAGTACTTTAAGAGAGGTATGTGAAACTCAATTCCTGTTCTTGGTGAGGTGCATCTGCAGGCCTTTGTCAAAATAGTTATCAAGGCTTTGTGCATATCACACAATGTGTTTTAGATCCACCCCACACTCCTGACTCAGCCCAAGCCACTATACGTGCTGCCAGACACTTAAAAATATATAATACAATGTAGTATCTCATAGGTTCCACCTAACATTATAGACCAGTGTTTAACCAGATGTGACCCAAATTTATTAGGTAAACAAAGTTTACCTGGTTAATGTGGTCAGTCTGTGGGCTGCATTCTAAATAGAACAGAAACACAAAGTTTAAAGACCAGTGGCCTTTTGCCTTCATAAATCTGAATAAACATATTGGCGTAAGTGAATCCATCTTTTGACTGAGGAGTCCAATATGACTGCACCTGTAGTTTTAGGTCTCCCTCTGAAAAGGGCATAAAATGACAGCTCCTGCTCCCTCCCTATAATTTTCTCCAGTCTTTATACCTGATCTTAGCAGAAGTAAAACATATTTGCTTTCAAACTCCCCCTTCTTCCTTCCTGAGCAGACACTCTACAGCATGTCTTGGTTATTTCACATTCCTCCAGTGTCCATACGGCCTCTTGCTGTTTTCACGTGGTGCCTTCCATCCTTCCCACTTCCAGAAAACGGTGACTCTTCTTTTCTTCATTCATTTATCCAGATATGATGAGCACCTGCTCAAAGTCAGGAACTGGGCTAGACACTGGGACAGATTGATGAATAAGGCTTACATAGTCCTATCCCACGGAGCTTTCTCTCGAGTTGTATACTTATAATTAACAGTGCAAACAATCATTGGGAAAGAGTTTAGCAAAAGAGGGTACCATCACAGACTGGAGAAATTCAGTAAGGACTCTAAAAAGAGGTAATATGTGAGCCCAAAAGACTTCAAGGAGTAGTTCTCACATTTGAATGAGCTTCAAGCGGGGCTTATTAAAAATACAGATTCCTGGGCTCTGTCCTTAGGGATTCTGATTTAGAAAATCTAATGTGGGGCTTATAAATCTGCCTTTTTAACCAGCTGCCCAAGTAATTTTGATACAGAAATTTGTGGACCAAGCTCTGATCTTGACTGCCCTACTGGTGAGCCAAATACAAAGTGTAAAAAAGGAGTAGACAAGTCTTACAACTGGCAGGATCAGTGTGGAGTGACCAGCAGGGTAAAGATAAGAAAGTGAACAAGGTGGAATTTCTATACAAAAGAAGATAGTTGGTAGAATAGAGCCTGCTCCTTCTCTCTCCGATTTGAATTTGTTCTCTTTTACTCCAATGAAGATACACTTGTAGAGTTCAGGAAGTTATCCAGTAGCTTATTAAAATATTTTTGAGTACCTAATCTGTACAAGCTTTTTGCTACCCGCTGAATAACACAACATCCCTGCTTTCAACGAATCAGTTTAGTTAGGGATGCTGATGAATAAACAAATAACAATGATCTATGAGAACTGTGATAATGGAGGCAGGGATGAATTTACCATGAAGACAATCAAAGCATCAAGGCCTTTTACTTTCATGGTCCCTTCCAAGGACATGTAGCTAATTTGAATTATTTGTCTTAAAGAGAGGTCACAACATTCTAGAAGCTTCTGACACTGTGACACCTGGATCCATCCCTGAAGAGTGATGTGTTTGAAACAGAGGTGAAAGTGATAGAGGATCCACCTTTCTAGGAAACCAGGAGAGATCCAAAATACTAACGGTTGAGCTGGACTTGAACCAAAATAAGATTTGTTTAGAGAAAGGAATATCTGGAATAATAGTATAAATGCTGGCAGGGGTGAATAACATGTGATGAATTCAGTAGGAAGAAGTGAGTTCTTGTGACTAGAATATATGTATAGCCAAAAAATAAACAAATAAAATGAGAAGAGGAGAAGCTGACTACATAGTGGAGGGGCAAATGGTAAAAGGCCTTGTATACCAAGCTGGGGCTTGGAGTTTACAGTACAGATCAGGGGTGCTTAAAAATAGTCACCTGAGAGTCCTTTAAAAATGCCAAGGCCTAGGCCATACCGGCAGGCGATCTGTTGTAATAGGTGTGGGGTGGAGCTTGATAATTGTGTTAAATTCTACAATGGAGAAGAGCAGGAGAGCGTGAGAAAGAACAGTGGGAGGAAGAGAGAGTTTAGGGAAAGTCTGTCTGAGGAAATGGCTCTAAAGCAAGACCTGAAGGAAATGCAAGATGAAGCGAGGCACTCAGTGGCCTGAAGACTGTTTCAGGCAAAAGAAGAGAACTCGTGGTCCGAGAAGGGAAAAGTGCATGAAGTGAAAGCAGACCACACAGCAGAGGGTAACTGTCAAGGAGGAAGGAGTGCCAGACCGCTTGGAGAAGTCAGCAGTGGCCCCATTACTCAGAGTCTTCTGGGCCAAAAGACATAAAATATAAATTTTATTCTAAATATAAAAGAAAGTTATTGAGTGGTACTAACTGGGAAAATGACATGGTCCAATTTTCATTTGCCAAATGTCACTTTGGCTGCTGTGAGAAGAATGGATTAGAAAAGGGAAAAAGACAAGGGAAGACTTGGTCCAGCCTCTATAGAGGCCATTACAGAAGTGGCTCAGACCAGGGTGGTAACAAGGAGGTGGGATACACTTATCTGTGTTACCTGTGTAATATTTTCTCCTCTGATATATGGGAATGACCACACCTTGTCTACCACAATATACCTATACCCATAGCTTAGCAAATATCTGGCATCCAGTAAATATTCAATGACTTTTACTGACTGACTTGAATATATTAATTATGGAGGCAGGGAGAAGAAATAAGAAGCTCTAGGAGCTTTTCAAGAAGAGAGGGATTCCAGAGACTTTAGGATAAAATCAATAGGAATTGATGGCTGAATATGGGAGTAAGTATGTAAGAGAGCTCTAGATTAAGCAACCATGGGTATAGGATAATGTCCACTAGCAATAGAGGGAATAAAGGAAAGAGACATGGTTTACCAGAAATGAGAAGAGATGAGATGAGTCAAAGATGTAATTAGATTGAAGGGTTGGCTAGGAGCTGTTTGTAAGCAGTTAGGAAAGCAGATAGAGATCTTTCCAGAACTATCTGGACAGGAGATACGCATTTGATATTTATGTGCATAAAGGTGGTGGTTGTAGTTCAATGTGTCTTATAACAAGTTATAATAAACAGATATGAACTTCTTTCCTTTTTAAATATTCATATCCATATTTTGCAGGTTATTAAGCTACTTTTCTCACATTCTAAAAATCTCACAGGCACCTCACATACCTGTAACTACCACAGACAATGACATACAAAGAGATACTAAAAAACATCGAAACACGTTTTAAAAAAGTAAAAAAAAAAAAAAAAGCACATGGATCTGTGGAAAAATCTAACCATACTGTACTAATATGCTAGATGTAGTGTATAAAAATGTTATTATTTTACATATTGGTAGAATAATGATATCAAAAATAGCTAACTAGGGGCCAGCCCAGTGGCATAGTGGTTAAGTTTGCATGCTCCACTTTGGCGGTATGGGGTTCACAGGTTCCGGTCCCTGGCTCGGACCTACACACCACCCATCAAGCCATGCTGTGGCAGGAGTCCCACATAAAATAGAGGAAGATGGGCACAGATGTTAGCTCAGGGCCAATCTTCCTCAGCAAAAAGAGGAGGATTGGCAACAGAGGTTAGCTCAGGGCTAATCTTCCCCACCAAAAAAAAAAAAATAGCTAACTATATTGAGTGTAGTACGGTTATGCACTGTGCTAACTGTTTGACATAAACTGTCACATGCAATCTTTACAAAACCCCTCTGGCAAATACTATTATTATTCTGGCCTTAATGCTATTAAAACTAAGAGAGTTTAAATTATTTGTCTGAAATTGCAGAGCTACTATTTTAATTCAGGTATTCCTGCTCTTAATTGCTACACGTAATTCTAATCTGTTCCAACATTGCCTTACTGACAACATCAATAATCTCCAACACTGAAGATCAAAGAGAATACCAATAGTCCAGAGGAAATCATCACTTCAATCATCATGTAAAATAAAATTACAAGAAAACATAAGTGCAAGTTAATTTTATTCTTAAATCCTTCCTTTCAGGCCACTAAAAGCAAGATGCTCTTTCACTACCCAGCTCCTGATTGGTTCCATTGTTGTGCTCAATAAGGCATGTAATTCTGAAACTGACTCACTCTTATACATATATGCATATATAGTGCAGAGGACTGTGATTTTAATCTACTTTCTGTCATCTGCTGACTATGATGAAAAAGCTGCAGCACTGACAATATAATCTCTAATGAAATCTAAAATTGTCATTGGGCACCAAAAAGTTAAAACTGCCATCTGAACTGACTGCACTATGATTATGTGCAACTAAATGAATGGATATGCTAAGGGTATTTTCAGCTGCAAGTGACAGAACTCCAAATCAGATTCTCCTAAACAGTATGGAAGTACATTATCTCTCCTAACAAGAAGTTGAAGGTGGGTAAGATCCAGGCCTGAGTGATTCAATAGCTCACTGTTGTCACCAAAGACCCAGTTTCTGGCACTGTGTTCAGTCATCCTCAGAGAGTGAGCTTTAACTGCAGCCCCAGCCCCTCATGGTTACAGGGTGGCTGTAGAGTGCCATGTATCACCTGATGTCGTCACGAGGAAGAAGAGAGGCCTTGTCTTGTTTTCAAGAGAGAGGACTGGTGGCGCAAGCGGTTAAGTGCGCGCGCTCTGCTGCTGCAGCCCGGGGTTCGATGATTCGGATCCCGGGCGCGCACTGACACACTGCTTGGCAAGCCATGCTGTGGTAGCGTCCCATATAAAGTGGAGGAAGATGGACACGGATGTTAGCCCAGGGCCAGTCTTCTTCAGCAAAAAGAGGGGGATTGGCAGATGTTAGCTCAGGGCCGATCTTCCTCCCAAAAAAATAAAAAGAGGGAGGACTGTTCTTAGAAGCCCTACAATCAGATTCCTTCATGTTTCTTGGCCAGAAGTAGATCATAATATCATCCCTTAAATAATCATTGGCAAGGAAGATGGAATTACATTGATTGGCTTACATCATCTATGGTAGAATGACTTTTTTGGAAGTCAAAATTACACTGGCCAATCTAATGAGTGTCTCTCTGTAATGAAGAATAAGTTTCTATATATTTAAAAAGCTATTGAATAATTAAGGAATTAGGAAATTAAGGAACAATTAGGAAAATGATCATGAAAAAGTATCCAACACTATCTAAAGTTTCACAGGCTTATATGCACTACTTAATAACACAAAATGACATTGTATATCATCATCTTTAGCAAACAAAATTTAGAAAGTAACTTCTTGTAGCTGACGCTGGCATCCAAAAGGTAGGTTAAGCTTAAATTGTTCTTATTCTGTATTTATCTGAAAAAAATTAATTAACTAAAATTAAAAGCATTAATTATCACTCTGCATAGACTTTGGTAATTTCAAGTGACAACACATGGATATATCATTAAATTAAATTAAACCAAAATTCAATGGAATGGAATTTTTAACATCTTCTTGTTGGCTATCTGACTCTTTACTGCAATGGATCAATTGTCTACATTGTTTTATTGCAGCCACAGAAGTACTCATGTGTTAACAGGAAGGAAAAGGGAGGTTATTACCTGTCACCGGAACAAAATTATCACTTCTGGCTGCCAAAATAATTCATATTGTGACTTTTTTTTAACCCTCCAGCCAAAAGTTGTCCCCAGAAGACTTTCAACATGTATTTTTAAGATATAGGATGCTCAATAATGGCTTAGATTTATAGGATGTTGCTTTTCAACAAATTTCACCCTAAACCAGTTGCTGGATTTTGGTATTGCAAATATTTCTAAAATTTCGATGTATTTTTCAAAAATAAAAGGTTTAAAAGGGTTGAGATACTTCATTCTTTTTATTTTTAAATTCTTCTCTATTGATCTTATTTTTCCGTACTTTGATTATAGAGTCCGCAGCCTAGCTTCAAACTCCAACAAAAGGTAGCTGCTTGAAACTCAGTAAAGATTTGACTCCTCTAAATCATATTTTCCTTTCATGGACAACACGGTATAGGATGTTTCTGATGATTAAAAACAACATATATACTTACCACATAGTAGCCTAATAAATCATAGTTATAATTACTGACATATGTTGTATTTACCATGCCTTGCAAAATGGCTGGTGCAGCTTAGACATTCAACAACTGCTTATTAAATGAACAGACACATCATCTTCCATCTCCTTTGCTCACCAAACCTAATACATATATTATATATTTGAATATATTATATATAAACATAAATATAAAATTGTAGTTGGGCACCAAAAATTCAAATTGCCATCTAAGTTGACCACACTATGATTATGTGCAAATAAATGAATGTATTTGCTGAGGATATTTTCAGGATATATATATATGAGAGAGTTTACTATCTAGATGGAGTGCTTATTTACCAATGAACCAACAACTTATTAAATTTGTCCTCAATCTGATCTCTCCTTTGCTTAAGGTCAGAACATCTCACTCCCTAAAGTGTCAAAAATTGTTGGATGCTGCCAAAATACAACTAAACAATGACAATGTAAAGATAATCAAATAGTGGTACTGAAACATCCTAAAATATTATCATAATATGTATTTAAGAAAATTATTTGGAGAACTGCATAAACCAAATGGAAACAAACCAGCAATACAGAATATTAACAAAGTCAAAATACGGTAATTTGAACAGACCAAGAAAAATGATAAAGCCCCAGTTGCACAGATCAAGACTAAAAGTAGAGAACACAAATTACCAATATCAGAAATGAGAGAGGAGTTACCTCTACACAATCTTATAAACATTACAACAATAACACAAGAATGTGATAAGGAACTTCATGCCAAAAACTGAACATTTTAGATAAAATGAACAAATTACTTAAAACTACAATTTATAAAAATTGGCACAAGATAGAAAAAGAACATCCAAATTTACTGTGAAAATTTTCCCCATAAAGAAAACTCCAGGTCCAAATATCTTCACTTGTGAATTTTATCAATTTTCCACAATAATTTCAGAAAATAGAAGAGAAGCAAGTATTTCCCAACTCATTTTATGATGCCAAAGTATCCTAATACCCAAACCTAGTTAAGACATTACAATGAAAGATAATTACAGAAAAATATCTTTCAAGCACATACATGGAAAAATAAGACAGATATCAAATTTAATTTAGCAGCATTTTGAAAAGATATTACAACATGGTCTACCGGGCTTAATTTTAAGAATGTGAGATTACTTTAACATTTTAAAATCAATGTAATTTACATCATCAAACTAAAAAAGAAAAAAATGTAATCATCTCAATAGATATAGAAAAAGTAAATGAGAAAATTCAACATTCTCAGAAAACCTGGAATAGGAGGAAGCCTCCTCAGGCTGACGAAAGGTATCTAAAAAATACTTACTGCTAGCATCACGTTTATTGGTGAAATATTGAAGACTTTTCCCTGAGAATGGAAGGAAAGAAGGATTTCAGCTCTTGAAACCCCTACTCAACTTATACTGCAGGTCATAGCTAGCCATAGCTCAAAAAAAAAAGAAAGAAAGAGAAGACATAAAATTCAGAAAGAGGTAAACTGTCTCTATTTGTAGATGACATTATTGTTTACATAGAAAATCCTAAGGAATCTACAAAATAACAAGTAAATCTAATAAATGAATTGAGCAAAGTCACAGGTTATAAGTTAATTTTAAAAAGTCAATTGTACTTTTATATAATGCAGCAAAAAATTGGAAAATAAAAAATTTTAAATGTCATTTACAATGGCGTCAAAAACCACAAAATTTTTAGAAATAATTTTAACAAAAAGTGGGCTTTATCTCTACAGAAAACTACAAAAGATTACTAAAAGAATAAAAGGATACCTAAACAAATTGGGATACATACCATGTTCATGGATTGTGAGACTTATGTTAAGATGGTAATTCTCCCCAAATTAATTACAGGTTCAGTGTAATCCCAAACATAATTCCAGATGACATTTTTGTAGAAATCTACAAGCTGATTTTAAAATTCACATTTAAGTGCAAACAAGCAAAAACAACAGAAAAGCAGAAAACAACAAAGTCATAGGATTGACATTACACAGGATTCTAGGATTTTCAATGCAACTGCTGTGTGAGACTGGACTACAATCAACAAACAGAACGGAATAGTGAGAACAAAGCCAAACCCCAGTCACCTGATTACATACAAAGGTGGAAAATAGAATTTTTTCAACAAATGATGGAAGCATAACAAAAAATAAAATAAAATTTTAACCCCTATTTCATATCATACACAAAAATAAGTTTGGAATAGTTCATAAATAAAATAGATGTGAAAACTAAAATCATAAAGCTTTTGAAAGAAAAAAGGAAATAAATCTTTGTGTCTGTGACAAAGGTTTCTCATGTCACAGAAAGAAAGAACTATAAAAAATTGATGTTAGACTCCATCAAAACTGACAACTTCGGCTCATAAAAAGTCTTCAATATGAAAATAATAGATAAGTAACAGACTGCAAGAAAATATTTACCAAACACATCTCTAACACAGGGCTCATATCTAGGATTTATAAAGAACTCCTATAACAAATAATTAAAGAGCAATCAAGTTTCCAGTTCCACAGGTAAGGAGTTGGAAGTTGCCACTCCATCCTAATAAGTAAAAAGCTGAACAGACTGAAAAATCAACAACTCTTTTTGGATCCGTAAGAGAGGAGAGGACCCAAGGCAAACTGCTGCCTTTAAGATTGGAGAGACAGACAGGCAAATACTAAGGGGTCTCAGCTTACCTGACCAGAAACTCATGAGTGGAAGCCACCAGAGGCACCAGTGTCAGAGTAGGAAAATCTGAACTATGATTGATGAATTGCTGGAGGCTAAGTGCAGACAAGTCTGAGAGTTAAAAACTCCAGGAGAACCTAGGCATAGGGGCGCCTACAGTATTATGAGATTTACTTCAAGGAGCTCAACCAGATTCCCACAGTAAGTATCAGAGAAAAATCCTCTTAGGCTTCAGGTAAGGGGGAGGCGCAAAGGAACCATTTTGATATATCCAACAACAGTCTGTTTTAACAAGGCCTGCCCTCAGGGGAAAATAGTTAACCAGAGTCTAACTTGCTGGGGTGTTATCAGAGACTAACTCACTGGTGGAAGGGAAATACCCAATTCCAGCACAGGAAAAAAAAACTGAGAAACAGTTGTGAAGTTCACAGTCCAGAGGCATTAGCTCACTAAAAGACTGTCCTAATTATAAGACTATAGAACACTTCCGCATCCCCCACACCTCACAACCACATTACTAACGATCTATTTATAGCAGTTCCTTTTACCCAGTACATCATGTACAGCTATCAAGAAAAAATTACAAGGAATACCCTGGGCAAAAAACACAATTTGAAGAGACAGAGCAAGCATCAGATTCAAATATGGCAGGGATGTTGCAATTATCACCCCAAGAGTTTAAAACTATGATCAATAGGCTAAGGAATCTAACGGATAAAGTAAACAGCATGCAAGAACAGATGACAAAGTAAGTAGAGAAATAGAAATCCTAAGAAAGACCCAAAAAGAAATAGTAGAGATGAAAACACTGTAATAGAAATGAAGGATGCCTTGATAGGTTTATTGGTAGACAGGACACGGCTGAGGAAAGAACGTCTGAGCTAGAGGATATATCAATAGAATCCTCAAAAACCAAAAACTGTGGCACAACTACAAAGGTGTAACATATGTGTAATGGGAATACTAGAAGAAGAAGAAAGAAAGGTACACAAGAAATATCTGAAACAATAATGAGGAGAATTTCCTCAAATTAAAGTCAGACACCAAACCACAGATGCAGGAAACTTAGAGATAATCTCTTCAACAAATGGTGTGGAGCAACTGGACACTTATATGCAAAAAAAATGAATCTAGACACAGACCTTACACCTTTCACAAAAATTAATTCAAAATGGGTCATGAATCTAAATGTAAAACACAAAACTATAAAACTCCTAGAAGATAACATAGGAGAAAATCTAGATGACCTTTGTTATGGTGATGCCTTTTTAGATGCAACACCAAAGACACAATCCATGAAAAAAGTCATTAATAAGCTGGACTTCATTAAAATTAAACATTTCTGCTCTGTGAAAGGCAATGTCAAGAGAATGAAAAGACAAGCCATACACTGGGAGAAAATATTTGCAAAAGATACATTTGAAAGGACTGCTATCCAAAATATAAAAAGAACTCTTAAAACTCAACAATAGGAAAACAAACAACATGATTAAAAAATGGGCCGAATACCTTAACAGACACCTCATCAAAGAAGATATACAGGTAGCAAACAAGCATATGAACAGATGCTCCACTTTATATGTCATCATGGAAATGCAAATTAAAACAATGAAACACAACTACATACCTATTAGAATGGCCAAAATCCAGAACACTGATGATACCGGATGCTGGCAAGGATGTGACGCATCAGGAACTCTCTCTCATTGCTGTTGGGAATGCAAAATGGTACAGTCACTTTGGAAGGCAGCTTGGTGGTTTCTTACAAAAGTAAACATATTCTTACCATGTGATCCAGCAATCGCTCCCCTTGGGATTTACCCAAAGGATTTGAAAACTTATGTCCACCTAAAAATCTGCACACGGATGTATAGTACTTTATTCATAATTGCCAAAAGTTGGAAGCAACCAAGATGCCCTTCAAAATGAATGAATAAATAAACTGTGATACATACAGACAAAGGAATATTATTCAATACTAAAAAGAAATGAGCTATCAAGCCATGAAAAGATATAGAGGAAACTTAAATGCATATTACTAAGTGAAAGAAGCCATCTGAGAAGGCTACATACTGTGTGATTTCAACTGTAGGACATTCTAGGAAAAGGCAAAACTATGGAGACGATAAAAAAATCAGTGGTTGCCAGGGGAGGGAGGTGCAGGAGATGAACAGGTGGAGCACAGAGGATTTTTAGGGCAGTCAAAATACTCTGTTTGATATTATAATGACGGACATTTGTCCAAATCCATAGAGTGTACAACACCAACTGTGAACCCTAAAGTAAACTATGGACTTTGGGTGATAATGATGTGTCCATGTAGATTCATCCCTAGTAAAAAATGTACCATTCTGGTGAGCGGTGTTGATAATGGGGGAGGCTATGCATGTCTAGGAACAGGGAGTATATGAGAAATCTCTGAACCTTCCTCTCAATTTTAAACCTAAAACTGCTCTAAGAATTTTTTTAAATTTTTAAAAAGGGGCAATCAACCTCATATGAAAGACCTTAGCAATCATTCAAAGAAGGATTATAAATGGCCAATAGTTAAGTGAAAAAGTGCTCAATATCATTAGCTATGAGGAAAATGTGAATTAAAACCACAAGGAGATTTTTCTTCTATTTCTGTGAAAAATGTTGTTGGAACTTCGATAGGGAATGCATTGAATCTATAGATTGCTTTAGGAAGTATGGACACCTTAACTATGTTAATTCTTCCAATCCAAGAGCATGGAATATCTTTCCATTTCTTTGTGTCTTCTTCAATTTCTTTCAGCAATGTTTTATAGTTTTCAGTGTACAGATCTTTCACCTCTTTGGTTAAGTTTATTCCTAGGTATTTTATTCTTTTTGTTGCAATTGTAAATGGGATTGTATTCTTAATTTCTCCTTCTGCTACTTAGTTGTTAGTGTATGGAAATGCAACCGATTTTTGTATTTGATTTTGTATCCTCCAACTTTACCATATTCGTTTATTACTTCTAAAAGTTTTTTGGTGGATTCTTTAGGGTTTTCTATATATAAAATCATGTCATCTGAAAATAGTGACAGTTTCACTTCTTCCTTTCCAATTTGGATCCCTTTTATTTCTTTTTCTTGCCTGATTGCTCTGGCTAGGACTTCTAATTCTTTGTTAAATAGAAGTGGTTAGAGTAGGCATCCTTCTCTGGTTCCTGTTCTTAGAGGGATAGCTTTCAGTTTTTCACCATTGAGGATGAAAAAATTTATATGGAACAACAAAAGACCCCAAATTGCTAAAGGAATCCTGAGAAAAAAGAACAAAGCTGGAGGTATCACACTCCCTGATTTCAAAATATCCTACAAAGTTATAGTAACCAAAACAGCATGGTACTGGCACAAAAACAGACACAGATCAATGGAATATAATCAAAAGCCTAGAAATAAACCCACACATCTATGGACAGCTAATCTTTGACAAAGGAGCCAAGAACATACAATGGAGAAGGAAAGTCCCTTCAGCAAATGGTGCTGGGAAAACTGGACAGCCACATGCAAAAAAATGAAAGTAGACCCTTACCCTACACCATACACAAAAATTAACTCCAAAGGGATTAAAGACTTGAATGTAAGACCTGAAACTTCTAGAAGAAAACATAGGCAGTATGCTCTTTGACATCAGTCTTAGGAACATATTTTCAAGCACCATGTCTGACCAGGCAAGAGAAACAATAGAAAAAATAAACAAATGGGACTACATCAAACTAAAAAGCTTTTGCACAGCAAAGGAAACCATCAACAAAACGAAAAGACAACCTAACAATTGGGAGAAGATATTTGCAAACCATACATCTGATAAGGGGTTAATCTCCAAAATATGTAAAGAACTCATGCATCTCAACAACAAAAAAATAACAACCCAATTAAAAAATGGGCAAAAGACCTGAAGAGACATTTCTCCAAAGAGGATATACAGATGGCCAACAGGCATATGAAAAGATGTCCAACATCATTAACTATCAGGGAAATGCAAATCAAAACTACAATGAGATATCACCTCACGCCCATCAGAATGGCTATAATTAACAAAACAGCAAACAACAAATGTTGGAGAGGATGTGGAGAGAAGGGAACTCTCATACACTGCTGGTGGGAGTGCAAACTGGTGCAGCCACTATGGAAAACAGTATGGAGATTCCTCAAAAAATTAAGGGTAGAGCTACCATACGATCCAACTATTCCACTGCTGGGTATTTATCCAAAGAACGTGAAAACACCAATGTGTAAAGATACGTGCACCCCTGTGTTCATTGCAGCATTATTCGCAATACCCATAACTTGGAAACAACCTGAGTTCCCAACAAGGGATGAATGGATGAAGCTGTGGTATATATACACAATGGAATACTACTCAGCCATAAGAAATGATGAAATCCAGTCATTTGTGACAACGTGGATGAACATTGAGTGTATTATGCAAAGTGAAATAAGTCAGAGGGAGAAGGTCAAATACCGTATGATCTCACTCATTAAGTAGTAGATAATAACAACAACAAACAAACACATAGAGACAGAGATTGGATTGGTTGGTACCAGAGGGAAAGGGGGGAGGGAGGAGGGCAAAAGGGATAATTAGGCACATGTGTGTAGTGATGGATTGTAATTAGTATTTGGGTGGTGAACATGAGAACATGATGTAATCCATGCAGAAATAGAAGTATAATGATGTACACCTGAAATTTATACAATGTTGTAAACCAATGTTACCACAATAAACAAAAAATAAAAAAATAAAATAAAAAAACCACAAGGAGATATACGTGATACAGAAAAAAATGAATGATACCTAATATGGGCAAGGATTTATAGCAACTGAAACTCTCATATATTGTTGGTGGGAGTGTAAAATCGTAGTATCACTTTGCAAAAAAAGTTTTATTATAAAACTAACCTACCCAAGACCCTGCAATTCCAATGCTAGTTATTTTACTAAGAGAAATAAAAACATATATCCACAAAAACATACATAAAAATATTCATGATCGCCAAAATGTTTCAATTGGTGCTTCATAGCAAATATTATTTTATAAACTTATATCTATAATTTTTGGTGAGAAGAATAGAATAAAAAAGTATTTGTATCTAGACTAAATAGTATTTTTTGTATATTATTAGTTAATACGTCACAAGTAAATAAACATAAAAATATAAAATCTCAGTAATTTATATTATGACATTCATTTGTATAAAAGAAATATGTCATTTTCTACTATTATTTCCTTCATCAAAACCCCATGGAAAAATTTCCAGTTTTTAAAGAAAATCATAAATTACACTCTAGTTTAGAAATTAAAGTGTTTTAAAGACCACCTAATCCAACCCCTCAATTTACAAAAGAGAAACTGATGTTCAAAAATGTTAAGTGGCTCATTCATATCATCATGGGGAGGAAGAAGCAGAATACAGTATATAACAAGGTGTAGATATCTACGAGTGTTTTTTAAGCTGAACATATTATATTTATTGCTATAGAATATAACAGCAGTATTATACATATCTTAGTTTTTTTTTTTAATATATGTCTGTTGATCTTATAGCAAGTCAATTGGCATTCTTCAACATATATTAACAAAGGCAGGATGTACAATCTGGTCATAAACCTGTAACATTAAATTGTTACTTAACCACCTATCACACAACTTGCTGCTCAAAATTCTACTAGTCTTCCTTATGTTTCTATTGATAGTAAAATACATTATTAGCAATTCTGTTTCCTGATATACTTTCAGCTTTATTGAAGTAAAATTGACAAATAAAAATTACATATATTTAAAGTGTACAACTTGAATGTTTTGATCTATGTACACATTGTGAATTGATCACCACAATCAAGCTAATTAACATATCCATGACCTCACATAGTTACCATTTTCTTTTTGTGTGTGTGATGAGAACACTTAAGATGTGCTCTCTTAGCAAACGTCAAGTATACAATACAGAGTTAACTATATTCACCATGCTATACATTATCTTTAGAACTTATTCATCTTGCATCACTGAAACTTTCTACCCTTTGACCAACATCCCCTTTGGTTTTTGTTTCATGAGATGTCATATCAGTTTCTAGTAATTAAATTAGACGACCTCTCATACTGCTAGGATTGAAAAATCTATTTGGAAGTACAAAACAGAGATCTGGTAAAGCAAACATTGATTTATTTTTTCCAGATAGTGCATGCATTGATTATTGTCATCCAATTGGATTTAGCCTTCCCTGACCATGTGTTATTTTGTTGCAAAATGTCTAGAGTGTGGTGTCAGCCACTAAGAGCAGCTGCAGTCAAAGGGCAGCTTGATTTGTATTGTGACACTAACAAGACTTGTATTTAAAAAGGCTGAAGCGCAGCCATTGCAGCCCGAAGGTACTTAGGCTGTCTTCATTTTACTTGTGTGTTCACAGACATTCTCTCTGCATCCTCTGAATATAGATAAAAAAGTTTGACTCTCATTCCATATTTTAGGATTACAAAAGTCAGCAACAAGGTGTCACATGGGTTTTATTGTAGTGGCTAGATGAATATTTAAGCACAGTTCTCTGGATCTCTTTATTCATATAATATCTAGAAACATATTTTCTCTATGTCAGACTCTTAACCAGGTCTTAGTCTTATTTTGCTATAAAAAAATACCATAGACTGAGTGGCTTATAAACAAGAGAAGTGTCTGTCTCAGAGTTCTGGAGGCTGGGAAGTCTCACAATCTAGGTGGCAGCAGATTCAGTGTCTGGCGTGAGCCTGCTTCCTAGTTCACAGACCTCCATGATGGAAGGCAAGGAAGCTCTCTCAGGCTTCTTTCATAAGAGCACTAATCTCATTTATGAGGGCTCTACCCTCATGACCTAATCACCCCCAAAGGCTGACCACCCAATATCATCACCTTACAGATGAGGATTTCAACATATGAACTTGGGGGGACACAAACATTCAGACAATGGCAACAAAAATATGGGTGATTTTTAATTCGTCTTGGCATAGGAGAGTTTTCCATTTTCTGTCCCATTTGCTCATCTTGGACGTGCACTTCCTCCTAGCCAATAAAATGACCACATAGTCACTCCAACCCAACCTTTCCCTTCAAGGATTGAGTTGGTTCACATTAATTTTTCACTGACTAATAAGGTTTTTCAAGTTCATATATTATTTTCCTCAAGTTTTCATTGTATTTGAACTATTGTATGTTCATTACATAAATTTTAGTAGAAAAAGACTCTAGTCAAAAGAATATGCTTCTGAGCCAGCCCTGATTGCCTAGTGGTTAAAGTTTGGTGCACTCACTGCTTCCACGGCCCAGATTCTTTCCTGGTCACAGAATCACACCCTCCGTCTGTCAGTTGCCATGCTGTGATGGCAACTCACATAGAAGAACTACAAGGACTTACAACTAGGATATACAACCATGAACTGGGGCTTTGGGGAGGGAAAAAAAAAAAGAGGAAGATTGGCAACAGATGTTAACTCAGGGTGTATCTTTCCCTGCAAAAAAACCAAAGAATATGCTTCTAATTGTAGGATCTTAGATAACAGTCTATCTTATACCAATATGGGGAAGGGAAGGAAAGAGGACGAGATTTCTTCAAACTTCTGAATTTGCATGACTCGAGAACCCAGCAACTCTGTTGCTAAGCGATAGAATTAGTTCATTGAAAGAAAAACAAAGCATTGCTTCAAATAAAATGAGAACATTTCTTACAAATACTTAGATGATAATACTAAGATGTTTTATATTTTTTATTTCATAATTTCTCTTGAGAGTAGATCATTAGATATCAAAGGTTTCCCCACTTTGGGGGAAATTATAGCAATTTAAATAATCTTTTATGTAATTTTTCCAATATACATGGATTTTTTAATCTAATTAATGGAGATCTAAATAACATAAGATATTTCATATCAATATGTTTCGTTCAACTGGATATGTTTTGCTCTATTCTGGTGGTCCATTGAGTCAAGTTAGAGAACAGGAGAGAGATTTTTAGGCGTTTTATCATCCTTTTAGGAGATTACATTTAAATATATGAATCACTTTAAGAAAACTTAAATGTGTTCTTACATTATAAACTGAATTGTATACTATAAATGTTTAGATAACGGGACAAATAAATTGTTATCATGAAATCAATAAGAGGTAGTCTTATTAAAATAGAAAGAGAGAAGAGAATAAATGTTTAACGGTGGAAAGGTAGAATGGGAGAGCATAACTAGAAAAGATGAGCATGACATTTGAGGAGAGAGTCTAACAGGCCTGAGAATAGAATCATTTCAGTGAGTTGGAGAGGTAAGTGGAATGAAAACATCAAGAACCTCGGATGCCAGGCCAGATATTTTTGAATCTGATGTTAGAGAAGTGTAGGTTTCAGGGCCTAGAAGAGGCATGTTGAAAGCATCCATGGGCCAGGGATATGTTGAATGACCTGCCCGATGCAGAGGTAGGATTGACCCTGACTGAGCGTGATTGATGAATGCTGAACTGCCTACGAAAGATGCATAAAATGATACCTAACCATGGCACTGGGAGGTTAAAATGAGATTATGATGTTCATTTGCACACCTAGTTTGCACTGTAATCAGTTTCTATTTGTCTTCTCTTCAATGACCCCTTTGGCAAATTCTTTGCCTTATGAATAAAGCAATCAGAACATAAATTTAGTCACTTGGGTTCATCACAGCTTATGAACACATCAGTGGACACAGTGTACCGTTTTCACAGTCATCTCGTAATCAAAACTAAACTGACCACACTTTTTTGAAGGACATACTAGAAAAGGCTGTGCTGGAACGTGCCAGCTCGGTTCTAGGGAAAAGCATTGAGTGAAATTTTATGTGAAGACAGAGTATCTATGGAGGGTTTCAATATCATGATGATAGGGATAAGTTCTAAATTATGGACGATGATTAATAACCCCACAAGCCCCTCTATTGATTCTTAGGTGGCCTCCTGCCTTTGATGTTCAATGTGGTCATGCTAATTTAATCTCTAAAAATACTCTGCTGTTTTTGTTGTTAATGTTTTCAATTTTAGCAGTTGTTTTCTTGTTACCTTTAATTTAATTTTTGTATATTTAAAATAATTGGAATGATTCAAAACTCAAAACTATTGTTTAAAAGCATACTCAGAAAAGTCTCGATTCTATTCCAAACTCATCTATTCTGTTCCCTCCCATCATTTGCATTAGGTCTTTGTTTACCATATCCAAGTATATATCTAGTGTTTGTATGTATTCTTATTTCTCCTTTTTTTTACACAATATATATTATATCCCATGCCTCCCGTTTTGATCACTTCAAATATACCCTGGTAATCATTTTGCTACAATAGAAAACTTTTCATTCTTTGAGTTTGTGCGTGTGCTTAGATTTAATAGTATTCCACTTAGGGATGTACCCTAGATTGACAGATATTAATTTTATTTCCTAATCTTTTGTTTTTACAAATAATGCCACACAATAAACTTGTGCATGTTTTTTTTCATATTTGTGGAGAGTGCATTTTTAAAGTTTTCAATTTTTGCCAATCTGATATGTGAGACATAATACGCAGTTCTAAAAAGTTTTCTAACTCTAGCAAATTAACAAGCATTACTGAAGGAATAATAACTTGTTCTCAATTTTATAGTTTTGGAAACCCTCTATTATTTAGAAATAGCTCTGTCGTGTCCTCAATTTTCAGAACGACTTTTAAAATACGAGTAACAGGCATTATTACAGTGTCGGTTCATTTGCCAGCCAGGGAGAGAGCTGAATCCTTCTATGTGCTCTCTAAAGGGAAAATTTATAAAGCAAACCTTACGTGTCAATTGGAATTGAAGGGAACTATGTCGTTTCTACCCTAACGCTGCACATAATATAGTTGCATATGCTGCATAATAGTCGTATTGTTCCAACTTAAGCATATACATGCTTCTTTCATTTTTATAAATAAAATGACTTTGATTCTCTTCTCAATTAATTGTCAGTCTCCTAAGATTTGACATTGAGTACACCATCCATTCAATTAACCAAGGAGTAAAAAAAATGATTTTTTTCTTTTCATGGAACGACAGGATTTCATCTAGAGTTTCTCATTAATTTGGTATTTTACTTTGTCATTATAATTCAATTTATGTAGCTTTTCTGTCTGTTCCTTGAAGGCACTTTTATCATCCATGAAAATCCAAAAAAAAAGGAAAAATATTTCAATATTCATTTTTCCCCACAGGGATCCTTGTGCTACTCCACTGCAATGAACTATTTAGAACTGGCATTTTCAACGCTGTTGAGCCGCCAGAAAGCAAGTTTCCATTTTCTCTTACCACTATTTTTTATTGCTCATAAAATAAATGGAAATTAAGTGAAATTACTTATTACTATCACTAATATTGATTATCCAATTATCCAAACAACAAAGTAAGGTAGTTTTGTTATATTATGTCATGTTAGAAAATAAATTATTATTAAGACAATTCTTGTGAAAAAGAGACTATTATATTCTAGATCATATTTAAAGCAACAGTACTTGAGTGTCAAATTATTTTATTTCTTAGTTGTGCAGCTTCATTCTCTGAGGAGAACCAGGACTATATAAAAATGTACCTTCATGTCCATCATTAACTTTTTAACGGAGAAATCATACTAATAGTAATACATGCTTCATACATAGTAATAAATGCATTTATTTTTCATAAATCCTCTCTAACCTATAAACAAGGTACATTCCAGTGATGCTTTAGCTCATAGATAAACCCAACCTATTTAGATTATAACATAACTAAATTTTCGTGTTTCAGTCTAGAAGCAAAAGATATCTTGAGAAAAAAGTTTTAAACTAGGCATGTTGTTGCTTTATAGGTTAATTATTTGTAACAGGTAATAGATATCCGTTACCTATATATGTATTACTTAGGTAACAGGTATAGGTTATGTGTAATAGGAAAATGGGGAGAGAAAAGCTGTGTGGGTGAGGCAAAAAAGAATCTTCTTTCCAAAGATTATATGTTATGTGTGTATTTTCCAAAGATCTAGAGAGGATACTGGTAATAACAAAACCTCCAGATTTAGATTGGTACAGTCACGTTCTTTTCGGTATCTTCATTCTCCCAGCTGGGAGTCTCTATCCTGCATTTAGTCCAGCTCCCAGACACGAGGAGAACCTGAAGTGCTTTCCTCCTCCTTCCACCACCTAAAAAATGTGTGAGGAACTAATGCGTCCTCAGCATGAGGCTTACATCTGAGCTCTCTAGTTCCCTAAGCCACATCCACACTCATGATTCCAGCCCTCCACAGGGCTACAAATAAATACTGTCCTTTAAAATCTAGATCCAAAACAATCCCTCCACCCCCTTTTCAAGTTCCTTCATGCTTTAGTTTTACCTCGTCTTTCAGCTCCAGGCCCTATCACACATTTTCTACCACATAATACTGAGACGCAGCAGACAACTCTCCATTCTTGGCATATACCAGGCACTTTTGTGTCTTCTTGTTTTGATTTTAATTCCTTCTGCTTAAAATCCCCACTTCCACTTCTGTCTCTCTCCCGTTGTATCTAGGCATGGCCATGAGATTGGTTCCAGCCAATATAACTAGTAGTGAGGAGTGTCCCTTCTGCCCCTGGGCATTTGAGAAGTGGTTGTGCCTTCCCCACGCTCTCTGATCTTCTGTTGGGTGGATACAGAGATTGCAGAGGCCCCAGGAAACAGAAAAGCTACAAGAAGGAAGGAACCCAGGCTCCAGATTCACTGCCAGTAGGAAACTGCCCGCTGGAGTGTTACATGTGCAGTAAAAAAGCACCTATTTGTGAACATTGACATTTTGGAGTTGACTTGTTATAATAATTTTAAACCCTAAATATTATAGATCCTAAGAAAAGAGGTGCATTCTACAATTTAAACTGGGCAACTTGCCTCTAATATTCTTTCTGTTAATTCAAGAAAAAATATTTATTAAACACCTATTTTGAGTTGAATACTATGCTAAATTCTCTTGTGAACGTGACTATGATCAAAGCATGGTCTTTATTCTTAAGAAACTTAAATTTTAATATTATCATTGTTTTCACTAAGCTATAAAGAGATAGTCCTTGTTAATTTATTGTCTTAGAAAACATGCCGTGTGTATAAAGGAGCAAGTGTGGGTGAGGTTTTTAAGTCTGTATTTTATTCAGATAAAAAAAAATCCCTGTCAAATGTTATTTATAAAGTATGTCTACACATTTTTAAGACCTTACTATGTGTAATGTACTGTACAAGTTACCATAGAAACTTGAGAGAGGACATAGTCTCTGCATTAAATGAGTTTAAAAAATATAATGACAAGCTGAGAAGTTAGACCATTTTCTTCTTTCGTTTTGAAGGAAAGTCTTGGTTATATAAAAAAGAAACTGATTTTCTCAATACCAAATACTTATAAACTAACAGAGAAATCAATTAGGTAACAAAAGCAAAAAGAAGGTAATTGAAACTCTGTAACAAGATCTTAACTCAATTTCTTTTTTTTAATGAGAAAAACAAAATTTCTTAACAACTAAAATAATTCTTCCATTAAGAGGCAAAAATAGGATCTAAAAATTTTTAAATTCAATTTAAAAAAAAACAAACATTCTCAGAGACAGTGTTCTCCTGGAGTAATATAGCATCAATATAAAATTCACAAGATTTTACTTGAAATTTTCATTATATTTATGCTATTTTGGGCCAACAGCTTTACTCAATCCTAGCTCTGTACCATATTATCATGTAAACATAATACAGTCAGAGTAAAATTGCTTTAAATAAATGGGGTACCTTAGAGACAAGCACCAGATTGGCCCAGGGGAGCACCATCAGATGCTGTGATAGGACAACAGAGTCCTTCCTGATTGTCCAAGTCATCCTATGAAACAAATCATTTATACGATGTTATGTAATAGCAAGCATCTCTCGTTTTCACTTAGGCATCTTGTACCTTTACATAGAAACCTGACTCCAGTTAATTAAAATACTCAAATCTGCCTGAGAATAAGCACATGTGCAGATCCCTTAAAGAATCACAAACTGTAATGCAGAGTAACAATTTAATTACAACGCAAAATTTTTCCATTATATTTTTCACCTTAAGTCACATACTGCGTTAACTTGAACACTTAAGGAAAACATCCACTGAGGGAAAACCTTTTTCTGATGCATTACAATGGAACAGACGTTCCACAATGGCACTTCCTCAGTGAACGTTCAGTCTTCCATTTGCTCTTGAATTAAGATTTATTATGTATCTAAATGATATTCAAAAGTAACTTGGCTTAATTTTGAGTTGGTAAATGAAAATTGAAAATTGTTTGAAACAATGATATCTCAGTATAAGAATGCAATCTGGTGTTGGTTGTAGATAAACATTGTCACATTCAAATATATCATTTCTAATTTCCAGCTCAGTTTCTCTGCATTTCCAGTGCTGTAGGCAAATAGATAATGTCTTCTTATCAGCATGAAAAGTTACATTACTAAATGACACCCCATATTATATCCATATAAAGTTTATCAATGCAGCGAAATCCCATTTTTCTTTGTTAATGATTTACTATTATCATATGTATGTGTTCCTTTCCTGGTTTTGTTTTTGTTTCTGCAAAGTACTTCTAACTATTGGCCTTAATTCCCTCTTGTATTTATACTGAGATTGGTATTATTGACCCATGTAAAATTTAAAAGTATATAAATATACATAAAACATATATACACAGTTAAATACAAAGAAGGATAACTGGACAAAATTATTTTCTCTCACATTTTTTAGCAGTTTTGAAACCATATGAAAATAAAGATATTAATTTTGGCATTGATAGCAAAGATAGCTGATCAAGAAACTATGATTAGAAAAAATATTAATGAAAATAGTTAATTAAAATTCTGTTACTTTTCTAAATATTAATATTTTTCAAACTTTTGCTCAAATTGATCTAAAATCTAATATTCAATATGAAAAACATTGTTTAAGATAATCCTTTAAAGAACTTTATTAATTAAAACCTTTTTTTGGTGAATCCATATCAATCTTTCTTTTGCATTTCAAAAATCCAAGGCTATACCCAAACTAGTACCTTCACCTAGATAAGATATTCCAGAAAATAACCCTAGAGAAAAATAGGCACTCTACTCTATCAACTAATCAATTGTTTATTGAGCTGATTCATCTATACAATATGTATAATCATTTGATATTTCTTATATTCAAATTTGCATTATTGGATATTAGTGTGATTCAGCAACATATTGTTGTTCTTCTATAAAGTTACAATGAAGGAATTCAAAGATAATGACACTGGTTATATTTCTTTGTACTCAGAATATCTTCTCAATTATAAATTCTCTGGACTGTGGCTTGGTCTCACAGTTTCTTTATGATAACTGAGCCACCCAGGTACTATAGAGCTGTCACACAATACAAATAGACACAACATTCTGCTCTGCTCTTTTTTTTTTGTCTCCACATTGTTTCTTTTGAATCCATCTCCCACTCTGTCCCTTATTTCATTTATTATGTACCCTCCCTATTGACTTAAGAATAGTGACTCTGTCAGAGACTGGTAGCTCTTCAACAAAATTTGTTGTCTTGTTCTTCCTGAGCACACATATAGACTACATTTCCCAGCCTCCCTTGCAGTTAGGAGAGGCCATTTGACTGATTTAACCAGCAGAGAGTGAATGGATGTGACATGTGCCACTTGAGGCTGGGGTCTTTAAAACAGCAGCCAGCATGGTTCCTCCACATTCATTTCCCCATTTCTGCTAGCTGGGATGGGAATGAGCAGAGTGCCCTTGGAAGCTATGTACCAAAGATTGCAGAGATGCCAAGCCCCGGGACCTGAATAACCATGTACGGCCAACTGCCTATCACCTGAAACACCAACCCAGACTGGTACATGACAGAGGAAAGAAAAACAACTTTCATTTTGTTTGAGTCACTAAATTACTATTAGTTCTCGTGCTATAGAAGCTTAGCTACCCTAACTAATATTGAGCTCAGAAGTCTGATGCTACTGTAATAAAAACATATGACACTTTCTTTTAGCAGTTGGGAAATAAATGGTAAGTAAATAAGTATAATGGTCTAAAAAACTGATATCTGTTTGTATGCCGTATAAAGCTTTTAATAAACCATTCATGTGGGCTAAATTAGAAAGGATCCTATTTGCTTCCAAGAGAGCTTATATCACTAGAATTTGTAGTTAGAAAGGGTCAGAATGTTAGTATTGGGGGGCTAATACTGGATGCATTTTTTTAAGATATAAGAAGAAAGAATTAAATTCACGTAAGATGTGGCTGTTTTGCAATCAGAAATGGTGAGAAGTAGAGTTCACAGTTTTACTTCCTGCGTTTGAAGATGAAACCATTACTGCTGTATCTCTAAAAAGCAGAGACAAGGCTGGAAAAGGCTTTAAAAAACCAAGACCCGTTAAGACAGCCAAGCAGAAGGACTGCCCCGTGCAAAGATTAAGCCTGTTGCCTTCCCATCCAAGGCTATGATTTCTGAAGTCCTCAACACAGCTTCTATTTAGCTCAAAGGGAACTATATTGGGTCAAGGAAGCAAAAGGATAGAAAAAGATTTTAGGTTAGGTCCTCCAGAGCAGACTATGAGATTTGAGGACAAAAAGGGAAAAGAATTGAGTAAAAGAAAGATTGTCGCTGTGGACACTAGGCTTGGTCCTGCTGGGGAGCTCTGGAAGATGGTCTAAAATACACTTCAGAGTTAGCCCACCTTAGGATAAGAAGCTGGGTTATATACCCTTAGTCCCATCTGCTCCTGAGGTCATTAACTCCTTGGCATTTTTGACCTGCGCCATGCATATCGGCCAAGAGAAAGTCCTCAAGCAGAGGACTACAGATGCTTTCAGGGTGGTGGGACACTGCGGGCATGTCCAGGAGCACATTGAGACAATACAACAAGGCACCCACAGCATCTACCATGCTTTGTGTGGTTACTCGCAAGTGTAACACTCTAAGGACAAATACATTTTGAGCCTATTAAGTTGGAGAAGAAATTGTATTGCAAAAGAAACCACAGGTCTAGCCTAAGAAAGCCTGTAACTTTATGAGCTTTCCATCAACCTCAAGACCCCAAACTTGGACCACCAAAGTTGGACCACCAAAAAAGAAGTATCTAGACCTAAAGCAGGTATACCTACTCAATGTCCACACTAGAAGTGACAGTGAAAACTAATGGATAAGGAAGAACCTCCCAGGTGGCAGAACAGAAACTTGTAGAACAGTATACAAGGATTTTTCTCCCAAAAAGCAGACCCAGAGTTGAATCAAGAAACTTCTCCCAATGCCAAGACAGAAGACCTTCACAATTTTTGCCCTGGAGGATTCCATAACTGCTTTGGACCAGGTTCTACCGTGGGTCTGCCATTCTTTCTTTTCCCAAATGGGAGTTTGTACTTTCTGCTCTCCTGTTGTATATTGGGTACAGGTTGTGATTAATACTTTATCTTTTAATTTATAGGTCACAAAATCCTAAATCTGGAGTGTTATAGAGGTATCTATCACTCAGAAATCTTAAATGTAATAACTGAATATTTGCCTCCTCTGGGGGACAGTGTGATTATGTTTTAATTTGTACAGGAAATGGTTGCTTTTTAAAGCAGAATCATGATGAGGCTTTTATTTTTATTGTTTATAAATTTAAATAGGGATCAAAAAGAGTGAGTGACTGCTGAGTAGTAAAGGAGTGGGTTGAGTAGTTAATGTCTGTTGATTCCTGGCATACCTCTCAACCCATGCTATGCTAGAGCCTTTATTGCAGAGACTAAAAGTGAGTAACACATTTGTCAGAACCCTTTGCCATCAGGGTTCCAGATACAGTTTAGGTTCTAACATTCAGATGCACTAGGCCAAGCTTTGTACCCTGGAAGGGAGAAAGGAGACATTTTTCTTCCCGTAGCAGCAGTGACTGTGGACAGGCATCAGGAGATGCGAGTCTTCTGCACTGGCTGCACTCCATATGCTCCAGCCAGTCAGCAGCCAACAGTAGCCTGGGCCAGCTGGAAAGCTGGTCATGGTTTCTTTCAGTTTCTTGACATTCGGGTGGTAAGAAGTTCCTGACATTTTGACCATGGCTTCAGAGGCATAACTGAAAAGCTAAGATGTCCCCCATACCTACTTAAAATTCTTCAGACTTTTCATTTAACGTATCATGTGTGAGAAGAAGGATGTGAACAAGCATTTGTTAAGCAAAGGAGCAGAGTATGATAAGCACTATTTGTTGACTGCCACGTCTATTTCTGCTTCTTATGTAGGCACATGCTGAGACTACATTGCCCAGGCTTCCTGCAGTTAGGGGTGGCCATGTCACTAAATTCTAGCCAATGAAAAATGAGCAAAAGTGAGGCATGCCACTGTTTTTAAGGGCCTTAAGACAACAGTTTGCTGTTTCTACATTCTCTTTCCCCTTTCCTGCTGAAATGTCAGTGAACAGAGCAATGTTGGGAGCCACATGTTGAAGATGGAAGAGGTGTGACCAGCTCAGTTCCCTGAATACAGGTTAGGCTGGATCATGGCTTTGGGCTACTATATGAGAAAGAAAAGAAACTACTATTTTGTTTGAGTAACTAAAGATGCTTTGTCTTTACAAACTAAAAGAATAAACTGACTTCCTTTTTATTTTTTTACTTTTTTTTTTTTTTGTGAGGAAGATCAGCCCTGAGCTAACATCCATGCTAATCCTCCTCTTTTTGCTGAGGAAGACCGGCTCTGAGCTAACATCTATTGCCAATCCTCCTCCTTTTTTTCCCCAAAGCCCCAGGACATAGTTGTACGTCATAGTTGCACATCCTTCTAGTTGCTGTATGTGGGACATGGCCTCAGCACGGCTGGAGAAGCAGTGCGTCTGTGCGTGCCCGGGATCCGAACCCAGGCCGCCAGCAGCTGAGTGCACGCACTTAACTGCTAAGCCACGGGGCCGGCCCACATTTTTATTTTTTTAATTTTTATTTTTAAATAATTATAGATTCACAGAAAGTTGCAAAGATAATAGAGAGGACTTGGGTATTCTTCACCCAGTTTCCTCAATAGTTACATCTTACATAATTGTAGTAAAGCATGTGACATTAATACAGTGTATGCATATAGTTCTGTTATTTTATCACACGTGTGGATTTATGTGACCACCACTACATCAAGATGCAGAATTATCCCATCACCATAAAGATCTCTTTCATGTTTTTATAGTCACACTATAAAATCACTAATTTTATCTAATTTTATTTCAAATTACTAATTTATTAGGCAATACCTAATGTGTTTTCCATCTCTATAATTTTGTCATTTCAAGAATGTTATATATACATAGAATCCTACAGGGAGTGGCCGGGCAGTGTACCGGTTAAGCGCGTGCGCACTGCTTCAGCAGCCTGAGGGTTCGCAGTTTGAGATCCCAGGTGCGCACTGGCGCACCACTTGTCAAGCCATGCTGTGGCGGTGTCCCATATAAAGTGGAGGAAGATGGGCACGGATGTTAGCCCAGGGCCAAGCCTCCTTGGCAAAAAGAGGACAATTGGCATCAGATGTTAGCTCAGGGCTGATCTTCCTCACAAAAAAAATAAATAAATAAAATACATAGACTCCTAGAGTATATGATGTTTTAAGAATGGCTCTTTTCACTCAGCCTGATGGCCTTGACATTTATCAAAGTTATGATTATCAATAATTTTTTTTCTTTTTATCGCTGAGTAGTATTCCATGGCTGTATGGATGTACCACAGTTTAACTTTTCACTCATTGAGGAACATTTTGGTTGTTTCCAATTTTTCACCATTACAAATAAAGCCAGTATAAACCATCATGTACACATTTTGAGTGGACATAAGTTTTTATTTCTCTGGGATAAATGCCCAGGAGCGCAATTGCTGGTAAGAAACTTACCATAGTTTTTAAAAAAAACTTCCAAACTAATTTTCAGAGTGGGTATATTATTATTATTTTCTTTTGTGTGTGTGTGTGTGTGTGTGTGTGTGTGTGTGTGTGTATGAGGAACATTCACTCTGAGCTAACATCTGTTGCCAACCTTCCTCTTTTACGCTTGAGGAAGATTAGCCCTGAGCTGACATCTGTGCCAGTCTTCCCCTATTTTGTATGTGGGTCGCCACCACAGCATGGCTGATGAATGGTGTAGTTCTGCGCCTGGGATCCAAACCTGTGAACCAGGCTGCCAAAGCGAAGCATGCCAGACTTAACCACTACTCCACGGGGCTGACCCCAAGAGTGTGTATATTATTTTACATCCTCACTAGCAATGTATGACAGATCCAACGTCTCTGCATCCTCATCATCATTTGGTATCATCATTATTTTTAATTTTATCTGTTCTAATAGGTGTGTACAAATGTCTTCTCATGGTTTTAATTTGCGTGTCCCTAATGGCTAGTGGTGTTGCATATCTTTTCATGTGCATGTTTGCCCCCATATATTCTCTTTAATGACATGTTCCTTCATGTCTAATTGGATTGTTTGTTTAATTTAGTTTTAAGTCTTGTGAGCCCTCTATATAACTCTAGATAGGAGTCCTTTGTCAAATATTAGGTTCGCCAATATTTTCTCCCAGTCTGTAGCTTGTCTTTTCATCTTATTAAGAGAGTCTTCCACAAAAGTTTTTAATTTTAATGAACTCTAGTTAATCAATTTTTTCTTGTTATGTCTATGAATTCTCCACTAAACCCTAGGTTCCAAAGGTTTTTCTCTTAGGCTATCTTCTAAAAGTTTCATAGTTTTATATTTTAATTTAAATCTATGATCAACTTTGAGTTAATTTTTGTACAAGGAATGTGGTTTTGGTTGAGGTTCATTTTTTTTGCCTATGAATATTTAATTGTCTTAGCATCATTTATTGAAAATAAATTGAATTTCTTTTGCACCTTTGTCAAACGTCGGTAAGGCTTATTTGTATGGGTCCATCAAAGTGTTCTCTATCCCGTTCTGTTGGTCTATGTATCCATCCTTCCACCAGCAGCACACGGTCTTGATTACTATAGTTATACAATAAGTCTTGAAATTGGATACACTGATTTCTACTACTTTACCCTTTGTTTTTGCAGAATTGCTACTCTCATTGTTTGTTTTTTCCTTATAAACCTTAGAATAATATTATCTATATTTACAAAAAAATCTTTCAAGGATTTTGATAAGAATGACATTAAACCTTCATATCATTTTTACATCTTTCTTGCATTGAGTCTTCCAATCCATTAACAGGGAACATCTCCCAATTTATTTATATTTTCTTTGGTTAGTTTCATCAAAGTTTGTAGCTTCCAGCATACTGTTTTTGTTATATTTTTCTTAGATTTTGTTAGATTTACCCTAAGTATTCTTTTTTTTTTTCAAGCCATCGTAAATGGCAATGTAATTTAATTTTGGTTTCCATGTGTTCATTGGCAGTATATAGAAATACACTTGATTTTTGTATGTTGATCTTTTACCCTGAAACCTTGCTGAACTCTCTTATTAGTTTGAGAAGGCAATTTTTCCCCTAAATTGCTGATAATTTTCAAGATAAAGCATCATATCATCTGCAAATAGGGGCAGTTTCATTTCTTCCTTTCCAATCTGTATGCTTATTATTTCCTTTCCTTTCCTTATTATACTGGCTAGAACTTCCACTATATGTTGAATAGCAGTGATGAAAGTGAAGATTCTTTCCTTGTTCCCAATATTAGGGATTATCCATTCAGTTTTTCTCCATTAAGAATGATGGGTGGCTGGCCCGGTGGAGTGGTGGTTAAGTTTGTGCGCTCTGCTTCTGTGGTCTGTGGTTCACGTGTTTGGATCCCAGAGGCAGACCTACACACCACTCACCAAGCCATGCTGTGGTTGAGTCCCACATACAAAATAGAGGAAGATGGGCACAGATGTTAGCTCAGGGACAATCTTCCTCAGGCAAAAAGAGGAAGATTGGCAACAGATGTTAGGGCCAATCGTCCTCACAAAAAAAAAAAAATTATGATAGTTGTAGGTTTTTTTGTATGTGTTCTTCATCAAGTTGAAGACATTCCTCTTTATTCCTAGTTTTCTGAGAAGTATTTTTTTAATCAATTAATCAAGAATGAGTGTTAAATTTTCTCAAGTGCTTTTCCTGCATCAATGGATGTGATTACATGATTTTTCTTTTTTAGCCTGTTAATATGGTGGATTACACTAATTGATTTTTGAATACAGATGCAGGTTTGCATCCCTGGAAAAATATCTCTCTTGGTCATGGTATATAATTCTTTTTATATATTGCTGTATTGTATTTGCTAATATGTTATCAATAATTTTTGCATCTATATTGATGAGGGATATTGGTCTGTAGTTTCCTTTTTCTTTTTTCTTTCTAATTTTGGTATCATGGTAATACTCTCCTTACAGAATGAGTTTAGAAGTGTTCCTTATTCTTCAATTTTCTGATACAGATTTTGTAGAATTGGTGTTAATTCTTCTTTAAATATTTGGTAGAAGTCTCCATGAAACCATTTGGATACGGAGATTTCGTTTTGGGGATGTTTTTAATTCTGAATTTAATTTTCTCAAAATTTATAGAGCTATTTAAATTATCTATTTCATATTAAGTGAGTTGTGGTCATTTGTACTTTATGAGGAATTGGTCCATTTGATCTAAGTGGTCAAATTTATTTGCATAGAGTTGTTAGTAGTATTCTCTAATTGCCCTTTAGAAGTCTGCAAGAGCTCTAGTGATATCTCCTGTTTCATTTTGATATTAGTAATTTCTTTTTTTTTTTCTTGTAACTTATGCTAGAGGTTTGACAATTTTATTGATCTCATCAAAGAATCATCTTTTGGTTTATTGATTTTCTCTATAATTTTTTTATTGTATTTGGTTTTCAATTTCATAGATTTAAGCTCTCGTCTTTATTTCTTTCTTTCTGCTTGCTTTGGATATATTTTGTTCTTCTGTTTTTTAGTTTGCTGATTTGGGGGCTTACATTACTGATTTGAGACTTTTCCCTTTTCTATTGTATGCACTTAGTGCTATAAATTTCCCTCTCAGCACTGCTTCAGCTATGTCCCACAAATTTTAATGTGTTGTATTTTCATTTTCAATTAATTCAATGTATTTTTTATTTGCCTAGTGACATTCTTTTTGATTTATGAATTATTTAGAAGTGTTTTGTTTAGGTTTCAAATGTTTGGAGATTTTCCTGTTATCTTTCTTTTATTGATTTCTAATTTTATTCACTCGTGGTCAGAGAATGTTTTATGTATGATTTCAATATTTTTTAATTTGTTGAGGTTTGTGTTATGGCCAATGACATGGTCTATTTTGGTGTATATTCTGTGGACACTTGAAAGGAAGTGTATTGTGTCACCATGGGGTAGTGTGTTCCAAATGTTATTTAGGTCCTGTCGGTTGGTAGAGTTCTTCTATATCTTTGCTGATTTTCTGTCTAGGTATCCTATCAATTGTTGTGAGAGGAGTGTTGAATTCTCCAATTCTAATCTTTTTTAAAACATGCCTTAACACAGTCATTTTGATTCATCCATGAGGAAAAATGTTATAACTTAAAACAAAGCTTTACTCTTTCAGAATTTTCCTTTATTTACTAAACATAGCAATACAATATTTTATTTATTTATTTATTCATTTATTTTTGTAATATGTAGACTTTCTTTTTCTTTTTATTGTGGTAACATTGGTTTACAACATTAGATAAACTTCAGGTGTACATCATTATATTTCAATTTCTGTATAGATTACATTATGTTCACCACCCAAAGACTAATTACAATCCATCACCACACACAAGTGCCTAATCATCCCTTTTGCCCTCTTCCCTCCCCCCTTCCCCTCTGGTAACCACAGATCCAATCTCTGTTTCTATCATTTTGTTTGCTGTTGTTTTTATTTTCTACTTATCAGTGAGATCATAGGGTATTTGACTTTCTCCCTCCAACGACTTATTTCCCTTGGCATAATACCCTCAAGGTCCATCCACATTGTTACAAATGGCTGGATTTCACCATTTCTTATGGCTGAGTAGTATTCCATTGTGTGTATATACCACATCTTCTTTATCCATTCATCCCTTGATGGGCACTTAGGTGATTTACAAGTCTTGGCTATTGTGAATAATGCTGCAATGAACATAAGGGTGCATGTATCTTTACACATTCGTATTTTCATGTTCTTTGGATAAATACCCAGCAGTGGAATAGCTGGATCATGTGGTAGTTCTATTCTTAATTTTTTGATGAATCCCCATACAGTTTAACATAATGGCCGCACCAGTTTGCACTCCCACCAGCAGTGTGTGAGAGTTCCCGTCTCTCTACACCCTCTCCAACACTTGTTGTTTCCTGTCTTGTTAATTATAGCCATTCTGACAGGCGTGAGGTGACATCTCATTGTAGTTTTTATTTGTTTTTGTTTTGTTTTGTTTTTTTGTGAGGAGATCAGCCCTGTGCTAACATCTGCCAATCCTCCTCTTTTTTTTTTGCTGAGGAAGACCGGCCCTGGGCTAAAATATGCACCCATCTTCCTCCACTCTATACTGGACACCGCCACAGCATGGCTTGCCAAGCAGTGCATTGGTGCGTGCCCAGGATCCTCCTCCTCTGCATGGCAAATGTGCCCCGACTTACAACCCAACTTCATACATGATTACTTTAACAGGAAGAAGTAAAACTGTTTTGTAGAAAGAAAATCAGCAAAAATCAGACATAAACATCTTTATTTAAATCCTAGTTCTATCATTCAACCAGGTAAAATCTTAGTGGGGATAATCATCCCATCATCAGATTATCATAGTAAAAGGTAGGACTCATAAACTAGCTTGATACAGGTTAGTTTTTTCTTAATCTGATCAAATACCACTTCTATATTAATAGTGATATTGAGTATTTGTCTGAAACTTTATTTTCCTAAAAATATGGATACCTCCCCTTCCTATGTTAAAATGTTATAGTGCTGAATAAATGAGATATAGATGTGATAACCCTTTGGATACTAAAAATTATACTATGCAAATAAAATATGATCATTATTACATTATCATAATTATTATAATATTGGAAGCCTAACTTTCTCACTAAATAGCAAGATCTTGATAGGAAAAATCAATTTCAAAAATAATGGATTTCATGCTAAAATTGACACAGAATTAATACATGTTGTACATGTAAATTAATATTAAAAAATTATAAAGCAGACAAATAACTTGTAATATTAAGCTAAATAGTATTTGAAAATGTCAAAGACAAGAGTCCAACTTACCATTCTGAATATACTGTCTTTTTAAATTCTTTTTTTTTTCCCAATGCTCATTCAGATTTGCACTAATTTTGCCAGGTTTGGGGTTAGAAAGGATCTATAAATATTTACATTATTTAAATTTTCAGTTCAAGGGTAAAAAATTATCACTATTTGCTTGCACCTTCACAGTGGCTGAATAAATCGTAAATTAAACAGCATGAATTACAGGCATCTGCTTTGTTTCTCACATTTGGGATCATGATAAGTTGCAAACCATCGATTTTCAGGTCATAGAAAAATTTTATAAACATTTTATAAACATAAAATTCAAATAGATGCATTCAAAAGCACTATTTTTAAATTATTTGTAGTTTACCTGTGTAATTTATGTGTGTATATACACATAAAAGTATTAATGTAAATATTTTATCTATAATAATGAATTTTGTATTTCTTTGGCTTGACTATAAGCTTATTACCATTGGAGGCACATTGCATCTAACTCAATACTACCATCATGAATTTTATTAGCTATTATTTATGCAATTCAAGAAACACCCACTTATACATTTGTAGGCCTTTGTGCAATTCCTTAAGTTAATGACTTTTATTTCTGAAACTCATAACCCTCTAGATAAGAGATGCACTCTCCTTCATCTTAAAAAGAAAAGAGAGTAATTAGAGTACAGTTTCAAAAGCATAACTTTGACTTTGTTCCTCATCCAGCATCTGTTACTGTTTTAGCTGACATTTTAGAAATTGTTTCTACATGACCATCTCTTGGTGCTAGACCTGTCACAATATCTCAGATGATTTCTCATTAGACCAGAATGATGCATGGGATGTTTGAAACCTAGCAACAATTTTCTTCCAGAAGTAATAGAACTGCTATGGGTACGAATTATTGTCAAATGCTATATATTATTCCCTAGAGAAAGGCCAGATCCTAAACAGTAATGATTGCATGTAAGGTTTGTTTTTATTTTTTTCTGGGGGTCTATGATTTCTCTTAACTAAAGAGAATAAGCAAAAGACAAAATACAAGCTAAATGATGAGTTTTAAAATAATTACAGGTAACTCTCAATTATCCGTATAACGTTGTGCTCATTGCCAGAAGTGAGATTAAGACCCTAAACCAGGGACTGGCCCCGTGGCTTAGCGGTTAGGTGCGCGCGCTCGGCTGCTGGCGGCCCGGGTTGGGATCCCCGGTGCACACCGAGGCACCACTTGTCAGGCCATGCTGTGGTGGCGTCCCACGTAAAGTGGAGGAACGTGGGCACAGATGTTAGCCCAGGGCCAGTCTTCCTCAGCAAAAAGAGGAGGATTGGCATGGATGTTAGCTCAGGGTTGATCTTCCTCACAAATAACAACAACAAAAAAGACCCTGAACTGGCAGGCCTGCAAGATCTAGATGGTGCAGCCTCTACACAGACAGCTGTGTGCTGTCACCATCCACCAGTACACCCACCAAATGAAAGAAGGAGTGACAGAGGAGGATGGCTGGTTGGTCCTGTTTCATATCCCTGTATAAAAATTTTCCCTCTATTGTAGTCAGCCAAAGAGGATCTGGGTTTAGTTTTATTCATTCATTCTAAAAATATTTATTGAGTAGCTACTACATGTTGGGCCATCTTCTAGGTGCTGTACCTACAGCAGTTAAAGAAAAAAAATTACTGCCCGTCCTGGAGGTTACATTATAGATTCCTTTATTAAAGGAGCCAGCAGATGCTTGCATACTCACTACCTCACTCCTCAGCCTATGCTTTTCCCCAACATCCGGTTTTTGCTTTCAAAACCTCTCCAAAGCTGAAATATCTCAACACAAAGTAAGTGCTTGAAGTAGAGGAAACTGGGGATGATGGACCTTTAAAAAGGAGGCCTCCGGGGGCCGGCCTCGTGGCGCAGCGATTAAGTGCGCGCACACCGCTTCAGTGGCCCGGGATTCTCAGGTTCAGATCCCGGGCGTGCACGGACACACTGCTCATCAAGCCATACTGTGGAGGCATCCCATATAAGGTAGAGGAAGACGGACACGGATGCTAGCCCAGGGCCAGTCTTCCTCAGCAAAAAAAAGAGGAGGATTGGCATCAGATGTTAGCTTAGAGGCCTCAGAGTCTTTGCTTCTTTGTGAGAGGCACGTTGGATCTTCTGGGGGTGAGAACCAATGAGCCAATGTTCTCTCTCATTAACTAAGCCAAGTTTGAGACACTGAGCAAATACATCTATTCTCTACCCCTCTTATCCAGAGGGCTAAAGAATAATCAAAAGCACTTCTCTTGCAGAGAAAGAACAATAAAAGAGGCCTGGTTCTCATGTTAAGTGTTCTCACCAACACATACACACACACACACACACACACACACACACACACAAAATCATCACTCTGTGATGTTGATTAGCTTGATTGTGATATTCATTTCACAATATATATGTGTATCAAAATATCACGTTGTACGCCTTAAATATGTACATCTTTTATTCATCAAGTATACCTCAATAAAGCTGGAAAAAATTAAAATAAAATAAAATATAAAAACTTTTTTGAGAGTCTCAGTTCATTCCAGATGTCTCTGAGACAGACCAAGTAGTGGAGATTTTGAGCAAGCGCTAGAGAAAACGGCTTGGTAAGGCAGTAAAGCAGAGAGCAATCAGGCCAGAAGCACTTTGGCATGGCCCTCACATAAACACGTCAACTTTTATTTCACCTTTTCAAATATGGAGTAACTAGAACAACGTAGTAGAGAAAAATGAGTAGCTATTTCCTGGCCTTTTAGAAAATGACCCCACTGAAGTCATCCTTGCCCTTTGCTGAAAAGAACCTTCTACAGGCTTTTGCCTGGGGGCAAAGTCATGTACTTTTCCATGCGGAAGTAGAGCACAATTTTATTCTCCAACTCTTACTTTCTTACATGAGGTGAGGAGAATTAGAGACCCAGAATGTTCTCTCCATCCCAACCCTGCTCTATATGACCCCCAGGTCACCAAGAGGCATTCAGATAAATGTCATTCAAACTCCCCAAATGCTGTTGGCTATTTATCAAGTATTTTAAAATAAAACTGAGTCTAGCCTTTTTTAAAAAAATAAATATTTAAATGAATGTGTCTTTGATGCTTGATTTGTTTTTATTGTAAAAGCTGAGCAAATTTTTCCAAATAAGTAGTAAAACTGTACATATGTTGATTAAGTTAAATATTGTAGGACTAAAATTATGCAATAAGGTGGTCTGTTATAAATGTGAATTTGATTCATATTAGATTCTCCACATCAATAAAGCCCAATGGTATGAACGCAAGGGAGAGCATTGCATAGAATAGCTTTCAAAACTTCACCAAATGTGGGCCGGCCTGGTGGCATAGTGATCAAGTTCGTGGGCTCCGCTTCGGTGACCTGGGGTTCGCAGGTTCAGATCCCGGGCGCCAACAGACGCACTACTTGTCAAGCCATGCTGTGGCGGGGTCCTGTATAAAGTAGAGGAAGATGGGCACAGATGTTAGCCCAGCGCCAATCTTCCTCAGCAGAAAGAGGAGGATTGGCATTGGATGTTAGCTCAGCACTAATCTTCCTCACAAAAAAAAAAAAAAACAAAACTCCACTGAATGATATTCAGATAGTTTTGCTATAACACAGACAAGTTTTCTGGAGTGAATATTACACTTTTTTTCTTTGTTTTTGTTGAGGAAGATTCACCCTGAGCTAACATCTGTTGCTAATCTTCCTCTATTTTGTATTTGGGTTGCCACCATAGCATGGCCATCAAGGAGTGGTGTAGGTCTGTGCCCAAGAACCAAACTGGGCCCCCAAAGCACAGTGCACTGAACTTAACCACCAGGCCACGGGGCCCGCCCCTAAATATTATGTGTTTTTATCAGTGATGACAATGAGATTTATTGCAATCATTTGTACTATTAATATAATGGTCCTTATTACTTAGCAAAGCATACCTTTATTATTTATGTTTTATTATGGGCACTTTTATTCATTCATTTAATAACTATTTTTCATCACTTTCTATGACCCCATCATGATGCTACTCAAAAGGAATACAGAGATGACCATGAAATAGTCATAGCTCTCAAAGAGCTTATAGTCTAGTCAAGGTAAAATATGATGTATATGCAATTAAATATTTGGTCACAGTATTATAATAAGTTCTACAGTGAGTTAAATAAAGGAATCACATGGGAACAGCATTTAACTGAGCCACGTGGGATCTGAAAACTCTCTTGAGGGAGAAGCAGCTAAGCAAAAACATTAAAAATAGGAAAATGGCAGGTAGGTAAAAAATAAGAAAAGTATATTCCAGGTAGAAAGAAAGAAGGTGAAAACACCAGAATTTAGCACATTTGAAGAACTGATGGAAATAGAATGTGCCACAGAATTGTGTAAAAGGAACAGAAGTGGAAATTGATAAAAAATGAGGCTGGAGAACATGCAGAAGCCAAATCATGAAAGGTAGGAAATTTGAACAGTTTCCTGAGAGTAAGAAGTCTTTGAAAGATTAGATAGAAATATAGCAACGATAGATTTCTGGTTTTAAAAAAATGACTCTGTGTGCAGTGTGAAATAAGAATTGGAGAACTAGATTAAAAGTAGAAAAATTCATTAGGATATTGTTGAATGACACAGAAAAGACAATGGTGGTGTGAACTAGAGAAACCGCAATGAGAATGAAGTGAAATTTGTAGGAAATAGTGACCTTCAATTTCTTTGAAATAGCACATGAACTACTTGAAGTCATTCACAGTTTCAACTAGACCGTGCTACATGCCTGTCAATGACATCATATCTTTTTGAAGCTGGTTTGTCAGAGATTTCTGTGACAAAAAGCTGGTACTGCAAAAAAAAAATCAGTGTAGCACAGGATGTGAAGGCAGCAGTGTTCAACTTGATTCCAAATATTAGAAGTTGTGCAGTGTCCAACAGGCACATACATCCCATTCATCCATAATTCCAATTAAGAATGAAAGAAAAGTAATATTTTTTCTTTCAATTTCTTTTTTCTTCATATGGCTACTAAGTTATTAGAACATTAATGAATATTCATTATTTTTAGACCCACCTACCCAATAAATGAAACTGTTAGGTATTTCTTTTGGTCTAGGGGTGCCATGAAAATAAAAATAAGGAGAAACTAATGGCACCATGAACAGAGAAAGTTTGGGAATCTCTGATTTAGGATTACGTTAATAGTGAATGAAATATGGGAACATAAGATCTTTAGGGAGGGAAGCGACCACATGAGGAGGCTGACGAATAGGAAGAAATTAAAGGAGGCAATTAGACTCAAGGTTCTAAGGAGATTAAAGTACAGTTGCAGCTAGAATATTGGAACAAACAGGTGCAAATACAAAGATTGTGCTAAGAGCACAATCATTTTTATGGCTGAATAATATTCCATTGTACATATACACCACAATTTCTTCACTCATTCATCTGTCGACAGACACTTAGGTTGTTTCCATATCTTGGCTATTGTGAACAATGCTGCAAAGAACATGGTGCAGATATCTTTTCAAGTTAGTGTTTTTGTTCTCTTTGGATAAATACCAACAAGTAGAATTGCTGTATCATATAGTTCTACTTTTCATTTTTTGAAGTGCTTCCATAATGTTTTCTGTAGTGGCTGCACCAATTTATGTTTCCACCAACAGTACACAAGTGTTCCCTTTTCTTCACATCCTTGCCAATACTTGTTATTTCTTGTCTTTTTGATAACAACCATTCTAACAGGTGTGAAGTGATATCTCATTGTGGTTTTGATCTGCATTTCCCTGATGATTGGGAATGTTGAGCATCTTTTCATGCGCCTGTTGGCCATCCGTACGTCTTCTTTGGAAAAATGTCTATTTGGATCCTTTGCCCATTTTTAAGTCAGATTGTTTGGTTTTTTTGCTATTGAGTTGTATGCCCTTATTATCCTTTTTGGGGTTTTTTTTGTTTTTTTTTTTTACTGAGGAAGATTTGCTCTGAGCTAACATCTGTTGTCAATCTTCTTCTATTTTGTATGTGGGTCACTGCCACAGCATGGTCGCTGATGAGTGGTGTAGGTCCATGCCTGGGAACCGAACCCAGGCTGCTGAAGTGGAGTGCGCCAAACTTAACCACAAGGCCACAGGGCTGGGCCTCTTTATTACCCTTTTAATGTCCATGGGATCAGTAATGATGGCCCCTCTTTTATTTCTGATACTAGTAATTTTTGCCTTCTCTCTTTTTTTCTTACTTAGTTTAGACAGAGGTTTATCAATTTTATTGATCTTCAAATAACCAGTTTTTGGTTTTGGTCATTTTTCTCTATTAATTTTCTGGTTCCAATTTTATTGATTTCTTCTCTAATTTTTATTATTTTATATCTTCTGCTTACTTTGGATTTAATTTGTTCTCCTTTTCTACTTCCGGGATGCATTTACTTTTACCTCTAGTAATCTATAATTGTTCTCCTTACTGAAGTCTTACCTCTATCTGGCCTAGAACAAAACAGTCATTACTTGTCTCTGAGTTTAAATGTAGGAGTGATTCTTGACACATGTATGATAATAATCTGAAAGCTAGCGATCTGGATTTGCAGAAGCCAGGATTTATCATGAGAAAAAACAATTTTCTTGAAACTTTCAGTCTGGACTTTAGATGTCAGCATTAGAGCTTCTAAGATAGAGCATAGAGGTTTTACATTAAAGTAGAAGGATAAGGGTAAGACTTTAGGACAGTTGCTAACACAGAGAAAGGAAAGAAAACACTTCCTGTGGCTGGAGAAAGAACCTAGTAGAGAAAAGACAAGAGAGCAAGAGTTCAGATGCAAGTTTCCCACCTACCCCATCCCCTTGAACTCAAAGTCCTGAGAGGGAAAGGTGGCAAAAATACTAAGGTAGGGTTCCAAAAGTCCAAGAAATGCGTGGCTATTTCCTCATTTCCATAGGTGGAGACAGAAGTCTTTCAAAGAAGCCAAGTGTTCAAAAGAGCCTAATGTCCAACATGGTACAAGAAGATAGAGGTTTCAGGAAGATTTCTAAGCAGATAGGCTTGTGTGCAGCCTCACAGAAAACAAACCACTTCACACAGAAATTTTCATTCCCCTCAAGGGATTGGAAGTGCTGAGATGGCTGGTGGACCCACAGAAGCTTGGGGTCAGCAGAGGAGGCAGCAGCATGTGGCAATGGCAAAGACCACAGTTCCTTGTGGCAAAGACCAGCACAACTAAAAGGCCAGTTGGGACCAGCCACACCTTAGCCAGTACAGCAAGAATAGAGGCCAATTCCACAGAATTAGGCAGGATAAGAAACAGCTAAAGGCCTCAAAGAGCTAATCCTACTTCCCTGTTTTCAGAACAATATGCAAGGCCCTAGGTAACTTGGTTTACTATTGGGAAGAATGGTTAAAGATTTCCTAAAATAAGATTTGCTCAGTGACTGAATTCTGTCGATTATACATCTCTCCCTTTGGCATGTTGCATGAAGTCATGTGACCTGATGTATCCAAAGATGTGTGAGCAGATGTAGCATCAGTATATCCAAATGGAAGGTGTAAGAGCTGTTGCATGATTCTGTTAGGTTTCTTGTGCATGTGAAAGAAACATTACAGCATTTTAGGAGGAGGAAATCAAAGACATTGTCACTTTTTTTCACAGATTACAATTTTGCAGCCCTGGGTGAGTTAAGTGATTGACACAAACTCACACAAATGATAAGGTACAGAGCCACACATGAAGGATAAAATTATAAAATGTAGAATTGCAGAAATAGACAGGATCTTACACATGATTTGATCCAAACCCCTTTTTACAGAGTAGGAAAGCAGTAGACAGTCTTCACTAACTTGCCAAGTAACTGTAGTTCCTGAAAAAATTAACATTGGCATCTAGATCTAGTGTTCTTCTAAGACAACTTATGGTCTAGAACTCAGCCCTTGATATCCAGGCCCATGCCCCTTCCCTGCTTCCTTGGAAAAATGTCTATTCAGATCCTCTGCCCATTTTTTAATTGAATTTCCTTAACTCAGTGTTTTGAGGTAAGATAAATTCATCATATAACTACTCTCTGAATTATTCTCCATTAATTTTTAAATTTTTAAAAAATTTCTCATTTCTCACCCAGGGACAACCAAATTCACTCATTTACTCAACCATTTCATTCATTCACTCGAGCATTCATTAATTCATTCAACCATTCATTCACACACTCATTCAGTAAATAACCAGTTTTTATATAAATCTGCTACAGGTTCCACACAGTTCTCAGCACTAGGGATACCTCAATAAACAAAACGGGTAAAATATCTACCCTCATGGACCCTATACTCCAGGAGGAAAAAGAAGACAATATATAAACGCAAAGTAAACATAATGGGTAATGTGGTGATACCTACCATTGAAAACAAGAAGAGTAAAGGAGACAAGAAGTGCTATGTAACACAGGGTAGTCAGCCACAACCTCTCTGAGAAGGTAACATTTCAACAGAGACATGAAGGAAGTGAGGAAGTCAATGAACATCTGAGGGAGGAGCCTCCCGGGAGGACGGAACAGCAATTGCGCAAGCCCAAGGCATGACAGCGCTTGATGTTTTAGAAGAATGGAAAAGAGGCCAGAGTAAATGGGGTGGAAGTGGCAGGGAATGACACCGCTCACGTGGTGGTGGCAACTGAGAGATAGGACTTTGAAAGATTTGGGAATTCAGTCTGAGTGAGAGAGGAATTTGTTGGCAAACCAACAGGAGCGGTGGTAAGAAGCAATTATTGCAATTATTTGGGTAAAAAGGAATGGTGGCTTAAATCAGATTTGTAGGGTGAAATGAATAAGAAATGAACAGGTTTGGGTTATATTTTGAAGGCATAGGCAACAATGTTTGTACCAATTGCCTGGAGTGAAAGAGAAGAAGAGTAGTCAAATAGTTGCTAAGATTTCTTTTTTTTTGCAGTAAGGAGAGAAACATCATATCAGACTTTTCCCCTTTGACTTCATCATTGATAGGCACAAATTTAGACTTCAAGAAACTAGAGCCTACCTTCCTTCCACACATAAACAGAATGTCAGAGAGCCATCTATTTGAGTGTTCCACCACCTGATTCCCTTCCTTCAATTCTCTATTCTCACTAAAAAAATTAAAATTAAAATTAAAGTAGCCACTTGAATCCTAGTCTATCCTCTTCCATTCTTCTCCTGTAACCTTGAGAATTTAAGAAGTTTACAGACAAAGACTTAAAGTTGACCAAGGAAACACTGATCCAATACATGCTCTTACTTACATTTGAATCAAACTGTGGGGCAGACAAGTCAAATGGGTTCTACAGGGTGACTAAGATGCTAAGAGACATGATATAACTTGAACCTGAATGTACTTCTACCTTCCATCTGCTCTTCTTTATCTGAAATATTCTTTCTTCAATTCTCCTTCAAGAATATACAAGGAGTTAGTATTATATAAAGATTATTTGGCTATAATTTTGTCCTGGGCTGACATTTTATATTAGCTTATGTTCTTTTACTTTGAAACTTCTAAATCTCACTTAAAAATAATATGTTTGTTCTTAATTATTCAAATACAAATTTCTGATCTAAAACTATCTCTACTTACATACTCTCGTCTCTCGTCTTGGTCTCCTTCTATAGTAAAACTTCAATCTGTACTCACTATTTCTAATTCCTCTCTCTCCATTCTCTCTTCACCACCTTCTAATCATATTTTCCTCCAATCACTCCACCAAATAACTTTTTTTACCGTCATCATTGACATCTAGTTTGCAAAATCTAATGGCCAGTTCTCAGTCCTCATCTTCCTTGACCCAACAGAAGTTTTGACACACTTGATCACTTTCTCTTCTTCAAAACCCTCACTCACGAAGCTTCTGAGTAAGCACCCTCTCTTGATTCTCTATTTACCTAACTGGCTGCTTATTCTCAGTATCCTTACCTGGTTTACCCACCTCTAGATGTTGGACTTCCCTCGAGGTTAGTTCTCAGAAATCTTCTCTGTCTATACTCACACTAGAATCTAGATGAAGTCAACTCAGTTCATGACATTAAATGACAACTGCATACTGATGATTCCAAAATTATATATTAAATCTCAGACTTCATTTCCAGATTTGGATTCCAGATTTGTCTGTGTATTTCCATTTGGAATCCAAGAGACATATCAAATTTTGTGTTCCCCAAACTCACCTTTCAATTTTATATCTTCAGACTTGCTCTTGTTACAGTCTTCCCCACATTAGTTAGCAGCAACTTTATTCTTTCAGTTGTCTAAACAAAAAGGGGCTATTTTTTACTCTCGCAGCCACATCCAATCCATCAGCTAACTATATCAGTCATACTTTAATATATCCAAAATCTGACCATTTCCTCACTTTCGTCATTACTACCCTGGTCTACCCTAACATCTTTTCATCTTGGATTATTGCAACATCCGTTCTGCTCTCCCGGCTTCAGCGTTGTGCCCCGCACAGTAGTCAGGGTGATTATTTTAAATAATAGAAAAGACATTACTCCTGTGCTCAGAACTTTTCCATTGGCTTCGCATATCGTTCAGAGTAAGCCAATATCCTTACCATGGACCACAGGCCTTCCTGATGGCGTGTGCCCTCTCCTCCGCTCTAGTTTTACATCCTCTCCCTCTCCTTCTTCTCACTCCACTCCAGTCACTCCAGCCCTCTTACTGATCCTAAAAATGGCAAGCAGGGTCCTGTCCCAGGGCCTTTTAGGAATAGTCTTTTCTACTCGGTTTATTTCCCTATTGACTTCACAGTCAATATCACCCTATCAAGGTGACAACTCTACATAAAACCTTGACAACTCTATATAAAATAGCGGAAGTCTCCACCACCCCAGCCCAGCCAGGTACCTCTCTCCTCCCCTTGGCCTGCTTTATTTTTCTCCATATACCTACCACCATTGAATGTACCCTATTTTACTTGGTTTCGTGTTTATTATCTGCCTTTTCCTTTAGAAAGTGAACCCTAAGAGGACAGGGACTTTGTTTTGGTCTCGCTATGTCCGAGCATCTGGAATAGAGCTTGACACGTCATAGGTGCTCACTCAACAGACTATCTAAATGAAAGACAAAATAGAATGCCAAATGTTGATGGCAACGAAAAGATAATTTAGAAAAAATTCGTTTTCTTAAATATCAGAGTTCATTTACAAACTTGGAGCATCTATACGACAAGCGACGTGTGGGAGATATAAATCTTTCTTTTCACTCCTTTATAGACTAAAATAGTCATGGTATTTTCAAAATGCACAATTCATACTGAAAATCAATTGGGAAAAACATGTTATAAAAGTTTTCCAGGGTTTATGTTTGTAGTAAAATAAATTTTAGAGTACAGTCATAACTCTCATCTCCTGACAACTGCAGTCTATATATAACTCTGTTCTAGAAGTGGGCTAAAGGATACAGTGTAGAGTAGCACCATGAAATTTGATTCAAAATGATTTCTCATTAAAACGTACTCCTAAATATATTTTATTCTGACTTTGACAACATATTTTTATATCTTATATTAGACAGACAACTACTTAACTCGACTATTATTTTAATGTACAACTAAGCAAAAAATTTTTAAAAATTACTAAAATAATACACGACACAAGTGCTTTAAAACTGCATCAAAGGAAAGCTTGTATGACTTAGTTGACAGAAATTTAATGGCTAATGTAAACAAATTTCCACCCCAAGAATGAAAAAAATTAGCTCTTCAACCTTGATTTTAGGGACAAAAATCATATATTCAGTTGCTGATAGTAAAAGTTGTAGTACATTCACTTCCAAATTAGAAATATCACATAGCAGACCTTGTGACTATGAAATGGACCAATACTGAAATATTTGAAATATTTGGTTTCACAAGTGAAGAGTTGTATTTAAAAAAAAAAAAAAAGTTGATTGCTTTTATATGACGTGAAAAACATTTACCCAAGAATTCACTATAATTCCTTGAAAGCCTTTGAAAAGTAGGCAAAGCTGGTCGTGTTACTCCCCCACAAAAGTAGCAGCTAGAAGGGGCACTACACCACCCTCCTCTTGAGTTGTGTATTGGTAGGTAAGGAGCATGAGGCATCGGGAAGAATGATGGGCAGGTGCAATCAGGCTCCTAGACCAATGGTAGAAGCAGGAGAAATTTTTCAAGTTGCCCCAAAGGCCATGTATGGTGGACATGACTCTCTCTCCAGAAACCCCTAAATCATCAGAAAAAATAACAAAATTCTTGTTATGCCCGATAGAGAAGCCACTGATGGAGGAGAATTTTGTAGCCATGTTGGCCTTGTGGTGGAAAACAGGTGGTCTGTGTGGTTGTGGAATCAAATAGAAGAGGAAAGCTGGATAAAGTAAGCTTTGAAATCAGAGGTTTGGATTGTGAATCAGGTATATCTAAATATTTAAGGGCAGAGAGTCTTCTAACTGAAACCTGGATTATATTTTGGGATCCTCCTAAGGGATCTTTGAACCAAGCTATAATTCCCAGTTACACCTTAGGTTGGATTTTCACCTTGACACTCAATGCAAAGTGCATTTCCTCCATGCCTGCCAAACTCTTAGATGCATAGTGCAGAAGAATGGTGATGAGCTGCCATGAAAAATGATGCTCTTTAAAATACTGTGGGATGAGTATTAGAGATTTGACAGAGCAAGAGAAGAGAGACAGAGTTAAAAATTGGTGTTTTATAATATATCAGTCATCAGACCATTATCTGATTTTATTAGGACAATTAAGTCTTTGGAATTTCTTCATGAAATAAGTAGCAAGAGAATATATTGGATGTTAGTGTTTAATACAGCCTAAACTGACTCATGAAGTCTTCAAAAATTGAGTCATTTGTAGACAAAGAAAGGAGACCTATCTGAGCTGATGAGGCCCCTGTACCTCTATTCACTGTGGAGAACAGATTCTCTGTTAGAGAGCAGATTTGTCTGCTATTGGGAGAATAGCTGTTGAGTCCATCTTGGAGCTACTGAATGAAATGACACAATAGATGAATCCAAATACATCTGCTGAGAGCCCACTAGGTACATTTATGGCAACAATAATTGTAGAAAAATTTCAAGTGGTTTTTAAAACCAAAATAAAATTAAAAAGATTAAAAATTAAAATAGGTTTTGAAAAATGTGTAATGATAAGCATCCACGATTGTATCATATGGACATTCATTGCCCTAGAAATTCTCTGTGCTCTGCCTATTCATCCCTCCCTCCTTCCTAAACTCTGACAACCACTGAACTTTTCACTATCTCCACAGTTTTGCCTTTTCCAGAATACCATATTGTTAGAATCATACAGTATGTAGCCTTTTCAGATTGTCTTCTTTTACTTAGTAATATGCATTTAAATTTCCTCTATGTCTTTTCATGGCTTGATAGATCATTTCTATCTGAATAATATTCCATTGTGATTAAACATTTATCAAAACACATAGAATTTACAACACCAAAAGTGAACTCTAATGACTTTGGGTGATAATGATGTGTTAATGTACGTTCATCACTTGTAACAAATGCACCAATATGGTGCTGAAAATCAACAGTGGAGGAGGTTGGACATGTGTGAAGACAGGGAATATATGGGAAACTCTGTACTTTTCACTCAATTTATCTATGAAACTAAAACTGCTCTTTAAAAAGTATACTTGTGATGTCAGCGTCACGGTGGAGTGAGCTTTCCTGTAAACTCTTCCTCCAATAAGATACAACAAAAGGAGCAGTCACAGACCACCAACGGAATCCTAGACAGTGAAAAGCAAGATTGGAAAGATCCAGACTGCCACACATCTGAGAGTGGAATGTGCAGGGCCCCTGGAGGAAGTGGGAAGGGGTGAGGAGAACTCCTCTCCCTCCCCATCAGATCAGCAATCCCGATTCGAGCGTCTCCCAGAGAGGGTGGAGGGGCAGCCCTCTGCGGGGAAACCATAGGTCTTCGGGCTTTCTAAGCCACTGGGAAACACCCACACAGAGGACTTAGAACCGCTACGGGGTACCATCAACATCTGAGCACACCAGAGAGTGGATAACAAGGGGTGAATGAGAAGCCCCCCACCCCAGGGACCCAGTGGGCAAAAGAGAGAGCCCCCCCTGCCCCCACAAACTGGGCTGTGCAGCTCAGACGAAGCGACTGGCGGATCACAGTGAACAGCTGCAGCAGAGCACAGGGGGCTCAGGTTACACAGCCCATTACCCCACACAGTGGCAGCCGGTGGAAATTGCAACCAGATATTTCCAGGATGAGGAAAAACAAAGCCAATACAGGAACCACAATGCAAAGGTACATGAAATCACCAGACCAGAAGGAAAATGACAAGCACCCAGAAACCAACCCTGAAGGCACAGAAATCCATAAACTAAATGACAGAGATTTCAAAATAGCTATCATAAAAACACTCAACAAAATACGAGACAACACAGACAAACAATTCAATGAGGTTAGGAGTTTCTTCACAAAAGAGATTGAAATCATAAAGAAAAACCAATCAGTGCTGATGGATTTGAAGAACACAATGGAGGAGATAAAGAAGAATCTGGACTCTTTAAAGAACACAGTTGACAATATGGAGGAAAGAATTAGCATTTTAGAGGATAGGAATACAGATATGCTCCAGATGGAAGAGGAGAGAGAATTAAGACTAAAAAGAAATGAAGAAAGTCTCCGAGAAGTATCTGACTCTATTAGGAAATGTAACACAAGAATTATAGGTATTCCTGAGGGAGAAGAGAGGGAAAGAGGAACAGAGAGCTTATTCAAGGAAATAATAGCTGAGAATTTCCCAAATCTGGGGAAGGAGCAGGAAATAGCAGAAAGCGAAGCCAAAAGATCACCTAAATACATCAACAGGCAAAGGCCCACTCCATGACATCTAGTGGTAAGGCTGGCCAAAGTCAATGACAAAGAAACAATATTAAGGGCAGGTAGACAAAAACAAAAAATAACGTATAAAGGAATGCCCATCAGGCCCTCAGGGGATTTCTCAACAGAAACTTTACAGGCTAGGAGAGACTGGAATGATATATTCAAAATACTGAAAGACAAAAGCTTTCAGCCAAGAATACTCTATCCAGCAAAAATAACTTTCAAATATGATGGAGAAACAGCAACTTTCCCAGATAAACAAAAGCTAAGGGAGTTCATGGCCACGAGACCCCCCGCTACAAGAAATACTCAAGAAGGCCCTCAGGCCTGCAAAAAAGAAGAGAAAGGGAATACAAAGCTTGGAGCAAAGAGAAAAATATGTAGACAAACTCATAAAAATAGTAGATGTTTACCAGAATAGATTAGCAACCACTTAAATACCAAAATCAAAGATCAAAGGAAGGAATTCACCAAAAATAAATTTAAACTCATCACTGTAAACACACAGCCACAACACAAGATAGAATAAGGTATAACAAGAACAACTTAGAAGGTGAAGAGGAAAGTGATTGAATTGATTTAGTATAAGGAAATAGGAGGCCATGAGATAATGGACTATCTCATACACAGGATTTATCATACAAACCTCAAGGTAACCACTAAACAAATAATCAAAACAAAATCACATATGATAAACAAAGAGAAAACTAGAAAAGTCATAAGACAGAACAACCAAACAGAATTGGCAGTCCGAAACACATGAGACAAGAAACAAAGGAAATGCAAAAGAACCAGAAAATAAGTGACAAAACAGAAACATTAAGCCCTCATATATCAATAATTACCCTAAATCTAAATGGATTGAACTCTCCCATCAAAAGATACAGAGTGGCAGGATGGATTAAAAAACAAGACCCAACAATATGCTATATCAAACCATATGGGACGCAGCAAAAGCAGTCCAGAGAGAGGAACTCATAGCGATACAAGCCCACCTTAACAAACAAGAAAAAGCCCAAATAAGCAACCTTAAATAACACCTAACAGAACTAGAAAAAGAAGAACAAACAAAGCCCAAAGTCAGCAGAAGGAGAGAAATAATAAAAATCAGAGAAGAAATAAATGAAATTGAGACCAAAAAAACAGTAGAAAGGATTAATGAAACAAAGAGTTGGTTCTTTGAGAAAATAAACAAAATAGACAAACCCTTAGCCAGACTTACTAAGAAAAAAAGAGAAAAGTCTCAATTAAATAAAATTAGAAATGAAAGAGGAGATATTATAACGGATACCACGGAAATAAGGGGGATTATAAGAGAATACTATGAGCAATTATATGCCAACAAATCAGACAATCTAGAAGAAATGGATAAATTATTAGACTCATACAACCTCCCAAAACTGAACCAAGAAGAAATGGAGAATCTGAATAGACCAATCACAAGTAATGAGATTGAAGTAGTAATCAAAAACCTCCCAAAAAATAAAAGTCCAGGACCAGATGGCTTCTTCAGTGAATTTTAACCAAACAAGCAAGAAGATTTAATACCCATCCTTCTCAAACTATTCCAAAAAATAGAGGAAGATGGAACACTTCCTAAATCATTCTACAAGGCCAACATCACCCTGATACCAAAGCCAGACAAAGACAACACAAAGAAGGAAAATTACAGGTCAATATCACTGATGAACATAGATGAAAAATCCTCAACAAAATATTGGGAAACTGAATACAGCAATACCTCAAAAAGATCATACACCATGATCAAGTAGGATTTATACCAGGGACACAAGGATGGTTCCACATCCGCAAATCAACCAACGTGATACATCACATCAACAAAACAAAGAATAAAAACCACATGGTCATCTCAATAGATGCAGAGAAGGCGTCTGACAAGATACAACATCCATTTATGATAAAAACTCTCAACAAAATAGGAATAGAAGGAGAGTACCTCAACATAACAAAGGTTATTTATGACAAACCCACAGCCAACATCATACTCAACAGGAAAGACTGAAAGTCATTCCTCTGAGAACAGGAATGAGGCAGGGCTGCCCACTCTAACCACTCCTGTTCAACACAGTACTGGAAGTTTTGGCCAGAGCAATTAGGCAAGAAAAAGGAATACAAATAGGTAATGAAGAAGTGAAACTCTCACTATTTGCAGATGACATGATTTTATATACAGAAAACCCTAAAGAATCTGTTGGAAAACTATTAGAAATAATCAACAACTACAGCAAAGTTGCAGGGTACAAAATCAATCTACAAAAATCAGTTGCATTTCTCTATGCTAATAACGAACTAACAGAAGGAGAGCTCAAAAAGATAATACCATTTACAATTGCATCAAAAAGAATAAAATATCCAGGAATAAATCTTACCAAGGAGGTGAAAGACCTATACAATGAGAACAACAAGACATTATTGAAAGAAATCGATGATGACACAAAGAAATGGAAAGACATCCCATGCACGTGGATTGGAAGAATAAATATAGTTAAAATGTCTATATTACCTAAAGCAATCTACAGATTCAATGCAATCCCAATCAGAATCCCAATGACATTCTTCACGGAAATAGAAAAAAGAACGCTAAAATTCATATGGGGCAGCAAAAGACCCCAAATAGCTAAAGCAATCCTAAGAAAAAAGAACAAAGCAGGAGGCATCACAATTCCTGACTTCAAAACATACTACAAAGCAATAGTAATCAAAACAGCATGGTACTGGTACAAAAACAGACACACAGATCAATGCAACAGAACTGAAACCCCAGAAATAAAACGGACAGCTAATTTTCGACAAAGGAGCTAAGAACATACCATGGAGAAAGGAAAGTCTCTTCAATAAATAGTGTTGGGAAAACCGGACAGCCAAGTGCAAAAGAATGAAAGTGGACCATCTGCTATTGCCATTCACAAAAATTAACTCAAAATGGATCAAAGACCTGAAGGTGAGACCTAAAACTATAAAACTCATAGAATAAAATATAGGCAACACGCTATTTGACATTGGTCATAAAGGAATCTTTTCGGATGACATGCCTACCCAGACTAGGGAAACTAAAGAAAAAATAAAGAAGTGGGACGTTATCAGATTAAAGAGCTTCTACAAGACAAACAAAACCAGAATCAAGATGAACAGACAACCCACCAGCTGGGAGAGAATATTTGCAAAACATACATCTGACAAGGGGTTGATCTCCATAATATATAAAGAACTCACACAACTGAACAACAAAAAAACAAACAACCCGATCAAAAAATGGGCAGAGGAAATGAACAGACACTTCTCCAAAGAAGATATACAGATGGCCAATAGGCACATGAAAAGATGCTCAACATCACTAATCATCAGGGAAATGCAAATCAAAACAACACTAAGATATCACCTCACACCTGTTAGAATGGCTATAATCACCAAGACAAAAAACAACAAATGTTGGAGAGGATGTGGAGAAACAGGAACCCTCATACACAGCTGGTGGTAATGCAAACTGGTGCAGCCTCTATGGAAAACGGTATGGAGATTCCTCAAAGAATTAAAAATAGAGATGCCCTATGACCCAGCCATCCCACTACTGGGAGTCTATCCAACGAACCTGAAATCAACAATCCAAAGAGGCTTATGCACCCCTATGTTCATTGCAGCATTATTCACTATAGCTAAGAAGTGGAAGCAACCAAAGTGTCCCTCAACTGATGATTGGATCAAGAAAATGTGGTATATATATATATACAATGGAATACTACTCAGCCGTAAAAAAAGACAAAATGGTCCCATTTGCAACAACATGGATGGGCCTGGAGGGTATTATGTTAAGTGAAGTAAGCCAGAAAGAGAAAGACAAACACTGTATGATCTCACTCATATGTGGAATATAAACCAACACATGGACAGAGAAAACTGTATTGTGGTTACCAAGGGCAATGGAGGTGTGGGGTGGGCACAAGGGGTGAAGGGAGACATATATATGGTGATGGACAAACAAAAATGTACAACCCAAAATTTCACAATGTTAAAAACTATTAAAACATCAATAAAAAAAAGTATAGTAATATTTTTAAGTATTTAAAAAAATTTTAAGTTGCAATGAGCTGTATATTTTCCAAGTCACTAGACAGAAAATCAGCAAAAACATAAGAAATAAAACAAAACACAGAAAACAATGAAAATATAAACGAAATATAGAAAATAAAAGGCATAAGATATAAAAGTATAGCCAAACATATTAATTTTCACTAAACGTCATAAAAGGAAGTTTGAATGATAACATTTGCACGTCACATTATTGATAAGAAACTCAATTATATTAACTCTTTAGTTTGCTGTAAATCAAGTTACAAATATGCTTAAATTCATACAAAAATTCTAACAAGAATATTTTAGAACAAGACAAATTGATTCTAAATTCATCTAGTGAATGAATACACATTAAGAATCAATATTACAAAATAAATCTGTAAAATATTTAAAATCATGATGACTTTTAGAAATTAAACAAATTTGAAATGGCACAGGAATAAACATATACATGGAAGAGAACAGAAGGCACAGAAACAGACCCAGGCATAAGGATTTAGTGTAATAACAAGGTCACAGTTAAATAGTAGAGCCAGAACAATTGCTCCATTCATGGTATTAGGATATTGGTTAATGATTAGAGAATAAAAAATGATAGAGTTAAGTCATGACTTCACACCTTATTTTGAAATTAATTGCAATATTAAATATAAGAAAATGAAACAAAAGAAGAAAATTAGATGTTTTTTTCTAACTTTGGAAAATGGTGTCTTTTAAAATTATAATGTCCAAGAGAAACCATAAAAGAGGGGTTATAAAGTATATAAAATGTAAAATTATTACACCTTACACCACCCTATAAAAAATAAGACAAACATCTGGTGAAAAATTTATAACAAATATGTTACATAAAGGTCAATATCCTTATAATATGTACAAAATGTATTTTTGTTATATATATTTATAATATTATTATTTGGTGCTCCAGCACAACTTTCCTTTATTGGCTCTCCATATTACAATATAGCCCTGCCTCTCTACCACAGTCATGGATCCAGAGGTGGGAATCTAGGCAAGGTAAACCCTAACCCCTGAATACACTATTGGCGTTTGAATGAACCAAGAGAATGTGTATAAACACACATATATAACTATAAATTCACTTCAAGTAGCAAATGCTTCAAGTAGCACTATGAAAATCAACATTTAATTATATTAAATCATGTAAATTACTTACTATTTTTTAATAATAAAATCTTTCTCCTTTTACTGAAAGGTATTCACCAGAGTAAATGAAGAAGATTCTAAATCAGATCAAAAAAATTGGGGGGGAAATGTCCCCTTCATGAAATTGCACTTAAAAGTTTCTCTTCTGTTGTAAAGTATTTCTTTAAGATTGTTTTGGTCTCCTGCTTGTTCTGTAGAACTGTCAATGCTGTCTTTAAAGGGAACTTTCAGTTATTTTCCATCTATTGTTTCTAAAATCTTGAAGGGGTGTTTTAATCTTCATAATCTCTAATTAGAGTGTATAACTCAAACACTTTACTTTGTACTGACAAGATTTCTCTTCTGAAGCATATATTTTATCTTAGTTAATAATGATTGTTAATAATTGTTAATAATGATTGAAGAATTTTATTCCATAAAATGTATATTATTTACTTTATGAAGAATTGAAATTTGATTATTATCATAAAGTCAGATAAAACTAATCCTTTCGACATACAGATGTCTGAATGTTTAACAAAGCACTCTAATTTTAAATTGCATTTATCAAATGTATCTATATTGCTATACTAATTCATATAAGGAATATATATTTTAAATCATTACAAATCTTGTGCTTTTAATGAGGTTTGGTAGTCACTGATATTTTTTATCACATTTCCCCAAAGGTGAGCTAATTACTGTTATTATTTTCAGTTAGAAATATAAAATATATTCCCTATTTTTGATGACTTTGAATCATAACTCTTGGGATATGATTCAACTCTGTGTGAAAAGCATAAAATGAACTATCTGTCAAACAGTATGCATTTTTTCTGTAATGAAAATTTTCTCTATAATAACATCCATCTTCTATTACCTGATAGGCACATAAAAGTCAAGCTTCCTATCATGGTTAGATGTGATTTATCTTGAACTTGTGCCAGCTTCAGGTATCACAGAAACTGGGCAAGAAGACACAAAGTGCACACACATACACATACATACTCAAAATTTGTATCATTATACTTAGATAAGAACCTGTAAGTGGTTAAATACGTTAGGCTTCTCTAGAACAATGATTTTTTATGAGGTTTACTGGAAAGTATGACACTAGTTTGAGTGACAGGCCAGGAAGACATATCCTCATTCAATTTAGTCATTATGTACTAAGTATCTAATCTTGAAAATATTGACAGAGGGCCCATAAGGCAGGAAGTCCAATCTAAATTTGTGAAGAATGTACTGCTGGATACTAGAATAGGAAGAGTTGTGTGGTGATTGGTAAATTATATCTAAATAGCTATACCTTTGTTTCCTTACTTGAAATCCTTATGAGATGATTGTGTATGCTGATTTAAATCCTCCCATGAACAAAAATAAGTGAACGCAGGAGTGAATGAATAAATTAATAATAAATAAATATCACTATAAGATGAATAATTAATTTTAGTTCACACGTGCTATGCATTTCTCTGAAGCTATAGTCACTTTCAAATTTGATTATTGTATTTATGATTTGCTCTCAGCTTTGAACCCTATGATGCCATAGATTTTTCCAGCACCTGCTAGAACAATTGATTTTGCTGTCCGCATTATGAAGCTACCTGTGGCAATTAAATATTTCATTCTCATTTGTACATAAACCAGATAGGAACCACTTGAACTATTTTTTTTTCTTTAACCAACTTAGTTCAGATTTTTGTTTCTAGTTGGTCTTTTTGAGCTGTTTTACAATGCCGTTTTGAATTTATGAATTTGTATTCATTCTGATAGTTACTGATTTACTATTCTACTTCACATGGTGCTAGTAGTCTTGATTCATGAGCTGCCTTATTCGTCTCTGTTTGTACCCTAATTACTACAAGCTAGAGGGAAGAAATGGTACCCAACATGAGTCCAGAATACAAATTTTATAAGAGCATACTAAGTTTTAAAATAGCTCATGGAGCATATCATGAAGTTTGTAACAGATATGCATAGTTAAAATTCATTCTTATTTTAACCAAGATCTTCTATAAATTGGGAGAAAAATGTAAATGTGTGAAAAGTAATGACACTTTCATTCATCAATAATATATAATTACTATGTCAAGAATGATATTTATGTTTGTATCCTTACAAAACTTAGGGACATTTGGGTGGAAGAAGGAAAAGTTTATAATCACAGAGGGTGTGTATAACACTGGATGGTGGTTTTTGACAAGGTGGAGGACTCGTATCACATGCATATGCTATTGTTATAGCTATGTGGGAGCATGGTTAGCTGGTCTTTCCCCTTACACTCTGGGAAATTTTCAGTTCACCAACATGGAGATAGCACACACCCACCTGAGTCAGAAGAGAAACTACACTGCGTTCAGAGTGCGTTGGGCAGGAAGTTCATGTAGAGTAGAGACAATGAATTATTTGACTTTTTATTTCTAGGTTCTAGTAGAATGCCCAGAACACAATAAATATTCTATATAGCTATTCATATCTGATGCATGTTTCTTTTCCAGAAAGGAGTAGAAGTCCTAGAGCTTGGTTAATACAGTGGTGGACCAGTGCCCAAATCAACAGTAGAATCTCAACATTGTTGTCTAGATGCTCATTTCAATGTTCTGACCCCCTATCCTTGCTAGTCACAGTGTGGTCTATGGGTTTGCAATTTAACAAGATCCCCAGGTGATTCATGGGCACAATCAAGTTGGAGAAACACTGCCCTATATCATATGTGATTTGATCAATCTCTAGTCACCAGCTAGACACAATATACTGGAATCTTTATCCTTGAGAACTCTGGTCTGACCACATGCAAGCAGGACTTAAGAGCCCACCAGTTTAGACATGTCATCACTGCCCTCAGCCTCTGTTGAAAGATCAGCCTCACATCGTCGCCTATATGGGCTTCTTGGCTCCCTGCAATCAGATGGTGGAATCCCTGAGACCACTTGGCAGACAGAGATCTCCCTCAACAGCACCTCATGTCAGGATATAGTCAATTAACAATAGTTCTCACCTTGGAGGCAAGAAGGATACTTTAGAAAGAGCGCCCAAGACAGACAGACTGCTGTGCAAGCTAAAGCACAAGCCAGCCAGCAATTGGTGATTTTGTCCCAGGAGGCCTTCCCCCATATCAGGAACCAGTTACTTAGCAAAGGAGCCATCACTTATAGCTATTCAGGTGTCCTCCATCGTGATTGGGCCATTCTGTTTATGACACCAATTGTTTTGTTCACCAACTCTTCACCTCCATGGTGAGGGAGGAAGTCCTGCCCACTGGGGTTCTAGAGATGGCTGGACACATGACACCCAAAGCTGGAGAGATGAAATGGACAGTAGTTTATCAATCACATACACTCACAGCCCAGGGAGGGGGACATCACACGCCATGCAGAGCCACATGGGGGTTTTTACTCAGTAATAGAGTGAACCAGCAGGGGCTGTGAGAGGCAGGCTTTGTTGCAATAAGATGCCTGTGTTCCCCACAAGAGGAATTTTATTTGACTAATTCTTCAGGTTCCCTGGGAGCTGAAACCCATTAGGTTGAGGACTGGGTAGGGTGTAACTAGTCCAGGTAATAAGGGAATTAGCCAGGTAAGGAGCCTTTCCCCATGAGCATTGAGGGCGCAGCTAATGAGAGCAGATGAACTTCTGATTAGGTCTTGGGGGCCCATGAGGCTCAAAGATATCACAGCAGTACCTGAATCTGTAGGTCTTACAATACACCCCCTCAAAGGAGTTCTAGGAAAATTGTAGAGCTGGGAATGTTAGCAATTGGTACTAGGATAGAATTTGTGGCAAGATTCTAGATGAGAATCCAAAAAAAAAGGGAACACTCTTAGTCTCCCATTCCCACTCTACTTCTAAGAAAGGGTGAGGAGAAGGACAAACCCCATTTGGTCTCTATGACTAGTATTTCTATAAACACAGGGAAAGGCACCATGTCCTTATAGTATAGGTTATATTTCCTAACAAGTAATCTAAGTCATAGTCTTCTAGAAGGCTGGGGCTGATATCAGTCTTGGGTAATTAGGCACCTATTTTTATTTGTAAGACATAAATTTATAATTACATAAAATTGTTTTTTTTATGTAAGTTACTAAAAAATGAGTTCATCTTAGTGACTCTTATGTGGCAAGATGAATATGAAGGAAGCAAGAGAAAAGAACAGGGAAAAAGTTTAAAATTATGCATGTGAAAATATTCACCTTTAGAAAACCTGTTATGAATCCCCATTTTTGGTACTTTGATCAAAGAATATGGCAAATATAGTTTCAGCATCAGGAATATATTAAGGTTCTAATATTATATTATATTTAGATTTTCCAAAAGGAGGTTTAATGAGGCTGATTAGGAGGAGCAGTTGTAAAATAAGCTCAGCGCTGTTGAAAGCTGTTTTAGCAGAGTTTGAAGGTAAAGTGAAGGCCAGTCCAATGTGTGGGTTGAAATCTTCATTCACAGTGCGTCTCAACAGGAGCATTGTTGAAATTTGGCTTCAAAAATTCCACGTGGTGGAGGACTGTCCCACACATTGCAGGATGCTTGGTATCCGTGGCCTCCAAGTACTAAGTATCAGTAGCATCCTTCAGTCACTGTGGTAGCCGAACGATCCCCTCCCCTACACACACACACACACGTACACACACACACAAGTCTAATTAAACCAGACAGGGCCAGTTCTATAATGCTTGAAAAACTCTGCTTGGAGCCACTTTTTTCTCCACGTTTCTTTTGGATATTTTAGTTAGTTTAAATTCCTACTAAAGTCTAGCAGATCATAAACTGATAAACCTATTTTATAGTGCTGTTGTGAATTCACATATCTTCTGTGTTTCCATATTTAAGTGGGAAGGCAAGGAATTTCAAATCAGTTATATAAAGCAAGCTTCCACATTAGTCAAGAAACCTAAAAACCTAAAAGAAATTCTTATGTTTACTGAACACAACTTTAACAACTTTCTAAGGAGAAAGTGTGATTTCATCACTATTTATTAGTTCCTGTAACAAAATGTAGCATCTTCAAGTGATATGTCTAACTTTCAGTGTCGACCTGTTTGTAAATAATATGATGACCTCCTCTATATCAAATCCTTTTCATAATTAAAAGGTGTCTTGTTAATGGATCTATTATTCTTTATTTTCCATGGAACCATCAGACCTCATTTAAAGTGAGTGCTAAAATGTTCTTAAGAAAAGCTGGATCCTGAGATTTAGCATGTGAATCCAGGGTCTGAATAAATGACAAGTTAAATTGAATACATTCATTATCACATTGCACTTGTTATTTCATTCAACAAAGACTCCCTTACCTCTGGAAATTCCATTTTGCTGATTTAAGAAGAAAGAAAATTACTGTTCTTGTTGTTTGTTATGTTTCCTCACATCCTTGAGATTGTTATTACTTTGCAAATTGAGTATAAATAGAATCATAGGTTTGCAATACCATTAATGTCCACTTTCTATACTACCACCATTTATTAGATTGGGAAGGCTATCTTATTGAAATTGTGAGACAACATTGAGACTTGGATGATTACAAAAAGGGACTTCATCCTTCATAATGAAGTCTTTAATGATGTCAAAGAGTTACTGACACCGAATAAAAGTTCAAATTTTTAACTGCACATATTATGCTCTGAGTTTGCCATCCCAAAATCAATCAATTCTATTCAACACAACTTCTGTCCATTAAGTAGAAAACTCAGAACATTATCACAAGCCTTTTTGTGCATTTATGATAACATGATGGGACCATATTTGGCCGGGATTCTGGATCTCGCAATCTTCCATCAGCCCCTAAAAGTGCCACAGGTTTTCAATATAAATATAGAAAGGGGACATTTTGGGATAATTTACCTGGTATATAACCCTTTGCAATTATAACCCATGCGGTATATAACCCTCATGCTGAGGGAACTGGAACAATGAGGGAATTTTTTGTTTAGGTGCAAGTAGCCTTTTCTTACCCCTCCAGATCAGCACTGCCCAATAAAAATATAATGTGAGTCACATGTATAATTTTAAATTTTCAAATAGCTACACTAAAAAATGAAAATAGGTAAAATTAATTTTAATAATATATTTTAACACGACATATCCCCATATTTTCTTTTCAGCTAGTAATCTATGTACAACAATTTTTAGCGAGCTATTTTAACACTCTTTCTTCATACTGTCTTTGAAATTCCATGTGTCTTTTATACTTACAGCACATCTTAATTTGGACAAGTCACATTTCAAGTGCTCAACTGCTACTTGTGGCTATTGGCTAACTTATTAGATAGTGTTGCTCTACATTTTACTACTATAAAGGAGAGGAAAAGGAACCCAACAGGTAAAATCGAAAACGAAGGAGACAGTATATGTATGTATATATAGAATCAAATACATTCCAATGTTCACATCACTGAAAAAATGATCCCATTTCCTTCATAGACTAGACCCGATCAATTCAAAGCAGCTTTTCTTAAGGGGTTCACAAGATGGTAAGAGGAAGCAAACGCAGAAAGCAAGAAGGGCTTAGAGCTGCCCTAAAAGGCAACATATTACACTAAATATACTTGGATAAAAATAAGACGCAGGAACAGCCCTCCACAAGATCACAATCGGAGACTGTTTTAGTTAATTTACAAGATAATAATAAACTCAAACTTTAGTAACAAGAATGAACACTCACATCTCCAAAGTTCAAAAATAAACAATGACAGTTTAATACCTACAGATTTTAGGCAAAATTACAGAGCTCAAATGTTCAAATGCATCGTGAAAAAAAACACACAAAATTTTGCAAGCTTAAATGCACGTTAAACAAAAACTAGTTAAAAGATAATTTTTACCTAGTGGAATCCTATTGCTGCCTTTTAACCACTCAGAATACAATCCCCACACTGTATTGTCTTGTTTCTGTGAAATGTGAGGTATGTTGTACCATAATAGTTAAGTGAGTACCTTAACAAATTGAGACTTTACTGATTTATCTCTGGAGTTTTCACCAAATAGTAATAAATTTGTATTCTCCAAAGCAAGTACAACTTGGAACAATGCCAAAATTTTTTTAAAAGAATACAAAAATCCATTAAAAGTTTCTGTCTACTATTTAAGATGTTTTCTTATTTAGTGATAAAGTTTTTTAAATGGAAAATCCCAAGATTATAAACAGAGTACTTAGAGATCTGGCTTAGAGAGTTCAGACACAAATGACAACAGAAGACATAGCATTAATGGAATCCTTGAGGATAACTGAGTATATCCAGGTTCCTGAACGACCTGTCATTGAAAGATCACCAAAAAATGGAAAATGCCATCTTCCCCTGAAAGGATAATATGTAGCTCTGAATGCAGAGCATGAATTCAAATAACTACTACAAAACATTTGACAAAAATAACCTACCTTATATATGTCATAAAATAATTTAAACAGTCACATTTGGAAATTCTAGCAACAAGATAATGACAATAATGAAGTTTTTCAATCTTTCCAAAAATCTTCCTCAAAAACAAACAAAAAAATTTAAACACAAAAAACAAAGCAAACACAAAACAACACAAATGAGCTCTTCAACCAACATGGATGACAGGAAGTCCCCCAAAGTCCTAGAGTGCTCACAGCTGTGGTTGACTTAATACCAGCATCACGGCTTGGGCAAGATCAGACAGTTTGTGTAAGAAAAGAAGCAAGTTAAAGGACACTACTGACTTACTCTACAAACTCCAGGAAAAAAAAAGGCCAATTAGTACTCATCCAAAAAGACAGGACCCCTTCCTGAGTCTGAGAGTAACTAGCAGAATGAGGAATACTCCCCAATTTGCCAGCGAATGCAAAAAACTACACACAACCACCATTCAACTACTAGAATGGCCAAAATCCAGAATACTGACAACACCAAATGCTGGAAAGGATGTGGAAAAACAGGAACTCTCACTTATTGCTGATGGGAATGTAAAATGGTACAGCCACTTTGGAAGACAGTTTGGAGGTTTCTTACAAAACTAAACTTATTCTTACCATATGATCCAGCAATCATGCTCCTTGGTATTTACCCAAATGAGTTGAAAACTTAGGTCCACATAAAGCCCTGTACATGGATATTTATAGCAGCTTTATTCATAGTTGCTAAAACTTGGAAGCAACCAAGATGTCCTTCAGTAGGTGAATGGATAAGTAAATTGTAGTACATCCAAACAATGGAATATTATTCAATGTTAACAAGAAATCAGCTATCAAGTCATGAAAAAACATGAAGGAAACTGCATGTTTTTAATGCATATTACTAAGTGAAAGAAGCCAATCTGAAAAGGCTACATACTTTGTAATTCCAACTACATGACATTCTGGAAAAGGTAAAACTATGGAGACAGTAAATATATTGGTGGTTGGCAGGAGTGGGAGGCAGAGGAATGAGGGATGAGTAGGCAGACCTCAAATGATTTTAGGGCAGTGAAACTACTCTCCACGATACTATAATTGTGAGTACATGTCATTATACATTTGTCCAAATCCATTATACGTACAAAACCAAAAGGGAACCCTAATGCAAACTACCATCTTTGGGTGATAATATGTGTCAATGCGGGTTCATCAGTTGTAACAAATGTACCACGCTGGTGGGGGTTATCAATAATGACGGAGATTATGTATGTGTGGGGGCAGGAAGTATATGGAAATCTCTGCACTTTCCCCCTTTGCTATTAACCCAAAACTGCTCTAAAAAATAAAGTCTATTAAAAAAACTACACACAGATTTCTGAGGATCATGCTGTGGACTGTAAGTTAGAAATTCAGAAATACCAAGTAAATGCCACCTTGTGAAGGACAAAGCATTACCTTGAGGGAAAGCTACTGGGAATAAAACCCAAATGTGCAGGGCAGAGCACTGGAGGTAAGAAAGCAAGAACGTTTAGAGAATGGATAGGGGGAGGAACTTGGAGAGAATAAATGCTAGAAAGTACTGAAATAACAAAATAGAACATCTCACCCTGAGGACACTGCCTTGGGTGACGGGGCTCACAGAGCTCTAGAGTGGATAGGAGACATTGTCCTGAAGCTCACTTAGCTCTGAGAGCTAGAGAGGGCTGTACAGAAAGATGATATTTCAAGCATTCATGGTCACAGGAGAGGAAGGAGCCCCAAAGCATAAAAGCTAAGGAAATTACCCTACTGCATCCCCCCACCTCCAAAGGAACCTCTTCCAAAGAGCCCAGGAAAGACTATCTCTTTATACCATGTTCGCGGGGAGCCGGGGGCGTGGGAAGCGGGGAGGAGGAATATTATCTGATGCCATACAAGTGTATTATAAGAAAAAAAGAAGAAAATGAACCTAACTTCCGACGGAAAACATACCACAAAAACATAGCAACAGAGCAGATGAATAATTCTAATATTGCAAAACAAGTTAAAATAAATAAAGAAAATGATAGAAGCTTGGAAATAACAGGACAATCAGAAATAAATTAGCTCAGAAAGGAAATAACTAGACAAAGGAAGATACAAAATGAGAACTGACAAATCATAAGAAATAAGACAGAATCGAATTATAAAGACTAAATTTTAAAAAGCTCAATAGTGAATAACATGGAAAACTCAGTAAGGAAAATAGAAGGAAGGAATAAAAATAAATTTTTTTTGGAGTGCCATACAGAAGCCAAAGAAATGGAACAGAAAAAAATATATGAAAAACTGCCCTGAAGTGAAAATAGCCTGGAATCTACCTATAGGTACACCAAGTACTTTGAAAATCTGTCCCAGAATATCAACCATGATACGTATCCTAATACAACTATTGGATTTTAAAGTTAAGAAATAAAGAGTGTTTTGGTCATCTACACCCCTCCAAAAAATTAAATTCACATTATTTATAAGGGAGAGAAAAATCAGATTGGCATCAGATTTTTGACAACATTACATGCTACAAAAACAATGGAGCAAAATTTTTTATATTCTCAAGTAAAGAAAATATGAGCCTAGGATTTTTGTATCAGACAAATTATCCTTGAGGTTTTGCCACTCAGAAGAATGTTAAGAACATGTAGGAACTCAGGGAATATTGTATTCATCAGCCCATTCTGAGGAATCTATTTATCAACGTGCTTTATAAATCTCAAAATGATTAGAGATGTTTCAAGTACAAACATCTGTGGTAAGCACTGAATATATTTAATTATAGAACTCACACTTAAAAAAAGGTATATAAGAGGGAAAAAATAGTGGGTTCCCTCAACTCAACAACAAAGAGACAAACAACCCATTTAAAAAATGGGCAAAAGACAGAAATTGCTCAAAGAAGATATACAAATGGTCAATAAGAACATTAAAAGATGCTCAAGATCATCAGTCATTTGGGAAATCGCAAATCAAAACCACAGTGAGATAGCCTTTCAGAACTTCACAGCCACTAGGATGACTCTAATAAAGCAAACAAACAGTAATAACAACAACAGAAAACAGATAAAAACAAGTATTGGCGAGGCTGTAGAGAAATTAGAACCCTCGTCCATTTTTGTGGGAATGTAAAATGGTGCAGCCACTGTGGAAAACAGTTTGATGATTCCTCAAAAAATTAAACATAGGATTACCATATGGCCCAACAACTCCACTCCTGGAAATATACCCAAAAGAGCTAAAAACAGAGACTCAAACAGATGCTTGCATACCATTGCTCATTGCAGCGTTATTCACAACAGCCACAAGGTGGAATAAATCTGTGTCCCTCAATGGATGAATGGATTTTTTAAATGTGGTATATACATTCAATGGAATATTATTGAGCCACGAAAAGGAATAAAGTTCTGACACATGCTACAACATGGGTGAACCTTGAAAACATTATGCTAAGTAAAATAAACCAGGCGCAGAGGAAAAATATTGTATGATTTCACTTATATGAAACATCTAGAATAGGCAAATTCATAGAGGCAGAAAGTAGATTAGAGTTTACCAGGGGCTGGGGAAGGGAAAAATGAGAAGTTATTGTTTAATGGTTACAGAGTTTCTGTGTGAGATGATGAAAAAATTTTCGAAATAGATAGCTGTGATGGTTGTACAACATTGTGAATGTACTTAATGTCACTGAATTATACGCTTAAAAATGGTTAAAATGACACAGTTTTAAAGATATAGTTTACCACAATAAAAAAATTTAAGGGGCCGGCCCGGTGGCGCAAGCGGTTGGGTGCGCGCGCTCCGCTGCGGCGGCCCGGGGTTCGCTGGTTCGGATCCCTGGCGCGCACCGACGCACTGCTTGGTAAGCCATGCTGTGGCGGCATCCCATATAAAGTGGAGGAAGATAGGCACCAATGTTAGCCCAGGGCCGTCTTCCTCAGCAAAAAAAAAAGGAGGAGGATTGGCGGATGTTAGCTCAGGGCTGATCTCCTCACAAAAAAAATAAAAAATAGAGGAAAGTTTGGCACAGATGTTACCTCAGGGCCAATCTTCCTCACCAAAAAAAAAAAAAAATTTAAAATAGTGGGTATTATAAACTCCATTAATATGTAAATAATAAAATTATCAAAATATAGAACGGGGAGAAGAAGTAGAACTAGAATAAATTCAAGGATCATCTTATAAGTGTTAGCCTTCGGGAAAGGGTTATCTCTTGCATCTGACAAATCAAGTCGCGTGAGCTTAAATACATTTAATAATACAAAAATTTCTAGGCCTGCTGCTCAGCTCCCTTCATGGAATTGCTTCTCACTGGAATCCTGGGTTTGGTTGTTGACCTTTTCTTTTGTCTCACCACTGTCTTCCTTGGGTTTTACGATCATTTGCCTGGTAGTCATTCCTAAGAATGGATTCATAACAAGAATGAATTGTTCTTGAACACCTAAAAAGATCTTCATGCTTTCATATTGGGTTAATGGTTTTCTAGCTTCAAAATTCTAGGCTCAAAAGAATTTTCACTGCACCTTTGGATTTGCTCTGCTGTCAACTGGCATGTATTTTTGCCAATGAGAAGCTGGATGCCACTCAAATTCTCATTTCTCTGTAAGTGGTCTTTTTGGTCGTTTTTGTTTTGCTTTATTTTGGTTTTCATTTCCTCTCTGGAAGCATTGAGAATCTTCTATTTAAAATCGGTGAATGGTTTGGATCTTTTTCACTCATTCTTCTTCCTTCTCATTTTGAAGTCTCGGTTGTCTCTTTGAACTCGGGGACATTTTTTCTTCTTTTTCTTTCTCTTCTTTTTATATTTTATTATTTCCTCCCCTCCATTTTCTCTGTCATTTTTTCCTGAAATTCCTATTAACTAAATGTTGACTCTCCTGGATTGATCCTTTTACCTTTTCTCTTTTCTTTTCTTTATATTTTTTTCACTCTTTCATCTCTATGTACTAGGAGATTTTCTTGTACTGAAACTTACAACACTGTATTAAATGTTGGAAATTATATTTTTAATTGCCAAGAGTTCTTTTCAACCCTCTGTTGCTTTAATTTTTTTGCACATAAAATAATCTTATAGAAGTGTAAAATCTTTTAAATCTTTCCTGAGGATACCAAACTGAAGAGCTTTCTGTTTTGTTGAGGTTGTGTTCTCTAAATTATTTCTGCTTATGTGGATATGGCTCATCAAATAGCAAGTGTTACTTTAGGGTGATCAGATAGAGAGTCAGGTATTGTATTGCCCCCCTCTCTCATCCCCACCACTTGGAAATCTACCTTTTTCTTTTTTATTTTTTTCCTTTTTTGTTTGTTTTTTTCTGGTGAGGATGATTAGCCCTCAGCTAACGTCTGTTGCCAATCATCCTCTTTCTGCTGAGGAAGATTGGCCCTGGGCTAACATCTGTGCCCATCTCCCTCTACGTTATATGTGGGACGCCTGCCACAGCATGACTTGATGAGAGGTGCATGGGTCCGTGCCCAGGATCCGAACCAGCGAACCCCGGGCCGTCGAAGTAGTGTTCCGGCACTTAATCACTATGCCGCCAGGCCAGCCCTGGAAATCTACCTTTTAATAAGCTCCTTAAGTGAATCTTAGGCACACAGGTGTCTAAGAACCACTACTCTAATGGAACTCAAGTCTTATCCCAACCGCAAGATCATAGCATCTCACCCTAAAGAACACAGGGAACATTAGTCCAGGCCAAGCAGGCTGAACCGTGGTGCTAGAGGGGTGCTTTCAGTGTGAGGAGGAAAGGCATTGAAGACTGTTTGCTTATTTAACATGTTCTCTGGACTTTTTCATGGGATTTTCCTTTAGGATAATGGCTCTTTGCTTCTTCTTTTGAGTCCATGCTATACTGGAACTCCTTTCTCATCTGTTGATGTGATAAAAGAAATGTGGGCTCTTAACTCTAGTCTCCTACAACACTGAGAAGCCAAGCAAATTTCACAGTTAGGCCTACAGAAAAGGAAGAATATTTAGGCTAGCTTCTAGTTTAGACAAAAAGATTTCATGTGGCTCAACAGAACTCAGTAGAACTCACCAGGGTTATGGATCTACAGAGATTGGTTGTCACAGTACTAAGTGCTAATAAAGAGCATTCTACATAAAATAGCACTGCCCACCCCATCCCCCTCTAATCTCTTGTCCTGATTTATTCTTTACAGAGTATATAATCATTTATTTTTATTGTCTCCTTCCTAACCAGAATTTAAACACTATCCATCTCCTCCCCCACTAGAATTTAAACTTTATTCAAGATGGAGATTTGTTTCTTCTCTACTACACCCCTAGCGTGATAGGCCTCCTATAAATATATATTGAATGAATACATTTACCTTCATATATCTTTTATGTATATCTCTCCTGGAGTCCTAACTGGGAATGTTAGGTAGGGATGAGAACGGCTCCTGACTATGACCACAAAAATTGACTTTTGAAGAAGATATAAATGTCCTGATGATCCTAGCCATAAGCATAGTATCCAACAATACTAACACCAAGATAAAAGTCAAATATTGAGGATTCAATTCAATAAAGTTTTCTTTGAAAATTTTTTCAATACCTGGAGTATCCAACAAAAAGAGACAATTCGACACGCTTGTTAACTTCTTAAGGAACCAATGTGTATACACATATTCTTTTGAGTTTATTTGTGATTGTATGTGTGTATGCTAAATCTAGAACCAGTGTGTCTACAAAGAGTTTCAAAAGTGGCTCTCTTTACATTTCTTTATGCCCGAATTTCTGAGCTTCATTTTGATAGTCGCATCAAATAATGATATTTAGTATGAAGGAACTCATTACAGAAGCACTGTGGTAGTCTAATGAATACTTCTGAAAAATATTAGTGCTTGACAGCTTAGTTCATTATTGCAGACAACACTGGCAGCTTAGATTAGTATATACTCTCACACTGAAAACAGTATTTGAAGCCAGGTAAACAACTAAGAAAGCAAAACTGTTGTGTGATTTTAAAAATCATAAATCATAGGAGTTTTTTCCAAAAAAGACAGAGAAAAGATTGAATTATTGGCCTATTCCATTGTAAGTAAGCACAACAAGTAGACTTTCTAGTTTACAGATTTTTAATATAGAACAAGGTAAATGTATGTAGCTTGAGTTTCTACAGTTGCAGTCAGCCATGTTCTAAACTTAACAGGCTACTTGTAATATAGTCCCTTCTTGTGGTTCCTCATTTAACATCCTACTGACATCTGTATCTCTTCTCTACCTCCAGAAACTTGAAACCCTTCTCTTTCAATCTTGGTGTTTTCTGTATCTTAGATAGTTCAAGGTCTACGTGTCCCCAGTCTTAGTGTCCCCAGCCAGGAGAGAAAGAATCATTGTAGGAAACTGATGTATAGCCACTGAGTCTGAGACTTGGACTCTGTAGAGACAAGATTTGAAATAGGGCGTGAGATAGAGATTAGAGAATGTACTTCACAAAGGAGTAGGCCCTGCAGTGGCAATTTATTGGACACATTCGGCCAAAGGACTAAAAACCAAGCTTCGTTAAAAAATAGCTCTTTGCAATGATGAAAGGCGTCCAAAAATAAGATGCTGGTCTGTTGAGGTGATGAGCTTCTCAGAAGACACTGGTGACTAAGAACATAAGCTTTCAAGATCAAGACTTTATTATTCCCATATACAGTCTGTTAAGTTCTCTCTTCAAAATATAATCACCATTCTAGCATTTGTGAATATCTCTACTGCAACATCTCCTGGTCTAAGTAACAATCACCCTCATTTGGTTTGTTGAGTACAGACTTTTAACAAGTTTTCCTGCTTTTGTCTTAACTTCCCTAAACTTTGCTTTCAACATAGCTTCCAGAGTGGTTCTTTTAAAACTTAAGAGAAATTACATCACTCCTGTGGTCAGGGCTCCCCTTTTCACTGAGAGTAAGAACCAAAGACCTAACATGGTCCCTCCTTCTCACCTCCACACCATTGCCTGTGCACCTCATCCCTCTTGCTCTATCAAATACTCACCCCATTGCTTCTCCACTCCAGACACTACACTCCAAACACACCAGAGTGAGCTCCCATCTTAGGGTCTTTGCCCTAGAGTTTCCTCCACCTAGAATGTTCTTCCCCTCGTTTATATGCATGACTAATTTCCTTCCCAACTTTTGGTCTTTGCTTAAACATCACCTACTCATGAGACCTACCCTGACCACCCTACTTAATATTGCACCTGCCCTTCTCCACCCCTGATCTCGCTCGCTCTAGTTTTTCCACTGCACTTATCGCCTTCTAGCTTATTATATAGTAGACTTACTTATTTTTATTATTGTTTTTATGAACTGAAAGTTTGTGTCTCCCCAAAATTCATATTTGAAATCTTCACCCCCCAATTTGATGGCATGGGGAGGTAATTAGGTCTTGAGGGTAGAGCCCTCATGAATGGAATGGGGTGCCCTTATAAGAAGAGACAGGCGGGAGCTTACTTCCTGTCTCTGCTCTTCAACACATGAGGATATGAGGAAAAGAGGAACATCTGCAAACCAGGAAGTGGGTTCTTACCAGAACCTGACCGTGCTGGTGCACTGATCTCTGGCTTCTGATCTCTCACTGTGAGAAATTTCGGTTATTGTTAAGCCACCCAATTTACGGTATCTTGCAATGGCAGCCTGAGCTAACTAAAACCATTACACTAAACCATTACTAATTGTCTTTCTCCCACAAACAAGACTATAATTACGTTAGGCTAGGGATTTTTTGTTGGAACAGACCTGAAGAAGCCGTTTTATTATTCTTAACATATTTCACAAATCTCAGTTCTTTTTAGACTTTTGATTTCCTAACACTCTTACAAATTCTAACCTTTATTTTATATGTCTTTATATTTTTGGTTTACATTCATTATATATAACAATTAAAGTCTAGTTTAATAGGAAGATTTCCATGCAGTCACTTTTGGTTTCTACATGTATTTGTATCTGCCACTCCATGCTCCTTTTAGAACAGATTCTTTTGAAAAAAATGATTATATCCTTCTGCTGACATGCCATCATCGTGACTTTTATCTCAAAATTTATTAGTGTTACCTAATATATCATGTTCATTTCCTTTTTTTAAAATTTAATGCTTTCTCACATGTTCTGAGACTGAATTCTCTGCAATGTCCTCCTGAAAATTACTAGACACTGTGCTACCAATTGTTCTCCTTTCTGTAAATCGAGTATAAATTTCTACAAAGTGATTTCTTCACAATAGAATGTGTCTCTATCTCTAACTATAAATCTATCATTTTATAAAAAATCAAAATTCATGTCCAGATAGCCAAATTTTGTTATTTGACATCTTCTATGTAGACAAGTGCTTAATTCCAGTCTCTTCTTTATCATTTCATTATCATACACTTAAACTTGAAAAGAGATTAAAACACCACTTATTTTCTTAAATTCTTCAGTTCACATTTCAAACCACCAAAAATGTGGAGAAAAATAGTCAAATGAGATAAGCCAGCATCACGTAAACATATTCAAAAATAGAAAGAAGTATGACATTTTTAGTAACTGCCCAAAAACTGCTATACTGTTATGAAATATTAATGCAGTAATTGTGCTAATGGAACTATATATAGTCTTAAAAACTGTCTAGAGATTTTCATGCTACTTATGATAAATCATGATGAAATTATCAAACATAAGAGAAAACTAATTCTGGGGGTAGAAGGTAATGCCAATATTTCAGCAATTGTGCTTCAGAGAATAATGAAGCAAAGATCATCATTCATAAAAGCAGTCCAATAAAGACAAGCTTAGATCTCACAGTGGTTAAAGAGTAATTGATAAAGTGGCAGGTCTTTAAAGTTCTATCTACCTGTGTTCACCTCAACTCCCAAAGATCTTTCAATCTTCAAATCTAGTGTCTCAAACACATGGCTTGTTTCATTTTATTCAGAATTCAGCAAGCTATAACAAGGTTAAACATTTGGTTCTGCTTTATTGAATTGAATATACTAGTTTAATTATTTTGATAATAAATTTTACCATCTTATAATTTCTGGAAAGAATCATAGACAATTGGCTACTCCACGAAAGTATGTGTCTTTCCTAAACACATATTAGATCTTGACAGGTACATATAATGGGAATAAGGGGGAAGGGCTCATGAATGACCTTGAAAGCTACTCAAGACAGCTTACACTATTTAATTTCTGAGGAAGTTACACACCAGCATGCTTCAATGTTCCTCAATGTTTTCTTGGTGACAGATAAACCTCTCTGCCTGCTACATACTGTAAGTTTTGAAAGTGCACAGGGACTGAAATCTTTTTGCTACCAAACATATTGGAAACCCACAGACATGATTAGACTTGGTGGTTTTATGTGTTTTATCAGCCGGTGACATCATGACAGATGAGAATGTTCTGCCAAGAAAAGTCAAAATTTCCTAACATTAAGGATTTCACAGACAAATCACATGTACTAAACGTTATTTAATCTATACAATGATTTGAACATAATCCAGACCCAAGGCACAAAAAGAAATCCTCAACCACCAAGCTTATTATAGCAAGACATTTGATTCAGAACAAAACACCAGCTCAGTCAGGATTTGCAAACTATTAAAAGTTAAATAAAATAGTTTGATATCTGCTATTTCATTTATTGAAGCATCAAACTCCCTACTGGGAAAAACAGACAAAAGCTAGTAAACAGGACCTTGCTTTTAATGTTCTTCTTTTATTTGTGAATCACAAAAGTAAAACAGCAATAAGGAAATTAGTTGAATGATGTATGCAAGAGACCAGAGCACTCTACCAAAATTGCTTCTTTTAGAGATAAAAATTCTAGGATAAGTGTCCAATGAGGGATTAAAGCAAGTCAGCAGAGCTCCTCGGAGACCAAGAGGCATTAGACTTCCCCAGGAAGGGCTTTTTAGCAAGCATAGTCGTTTAGATAAAGTGTAATCAAACAAATATAAATCAGATACGCACTTCACGCTTTTTTCTCTTAACACTGAGTTAATCTTTAAAGCATCATATCCAAAAACAAGTTCCTTAAAAGCCATGCTCTCTGGACAATTGCCTAAGAGAACAATGACCCAGTTCTCTTAAGTTGGGTTTAACAAAGCAGAGTGAAACCATGATTGTGCTCTTTATTTATGAGACATCGACGAGCAGCTGCATGGCGTGTGCCACTTTCTAAATGGGCTCTGCCTCCAGCAGTTGTCTAGACCAGATGGAAAAGTGACAGGCTCCACTTAATATGTCACAGCATCAGCATGGTCATAAAAGAGTCCCCAGCAATTCTCTTTTGAACAGAAGCCACCTGTTTACTATAAACGCACCTCTTATTTCCCAAACTGCAATTTTAATTTGCAACTCGCACCTGAAAAGAAGCGCACCTTGGAGTTCATAACTGCCAGGTCGCAAGTTCCTCATGAATGTTTGAGGAGTTCAAATCTCTATGGTAGAATTTGGACAGTTTAAAACTCTAACGTGTCCAAAGCTTGCTTATAAATGATCCAATCCATCTTCTCTTAGAAGGGGGTTTTTCATAATTATAATTTCAGTTGGCATTTTATTTGGCTCTTTCTTTATTCTAGAACTATGCTTATTAGAAACAGTCGCATTACCCCTTTGGTTATTAGAAACAGACTCATTATGCATTCTATTTTATCTCAGCAGAAATCTAGACTGGAAAACTAAAGATTTGGCTGTACACTATGGCTGTTACTTCTCCACAAAAAGAAGGAGTGTTTCTGCAGTCATCTGGGATCCCTTGCTGTTCATTACGGGAGATCATCAGTGTCTCTAGGTGTCTATGATGGTTTAACAATGATCATACATCTCACAGAAGGGAAGGAAAAAATTAATTTAAAAAATTGGAGCTAGGGGCCAGCCCTGTGGCCTAGTGGTTAAGTTCAGAACACTCCGCTTCAGCGGCCCAGGTTCCGTTCCTGGGTGTGGACTTACCCCACTCATTGGTGGCCCTGCTGTGGCAGCATCCCACATACAAAATAGAGGAAGATTGGCACAGATGTTAGCTCAGGGTGAATCTTCCTCAGCCAAAAAAAAAAAAAAAATGGAGCTAATGTATAAATCTAAAATCAAAGATAACAGATGTCCCTTGAGCATCAATTCATATTACTAAGCTATAAATCTATTACAGCAGACACAATCTCTCTCCAAACCAAGACATTCAGCACAGGAATGAAGCAAAAGTAGAAAAAAAAAAATCTTATTTGGATGATGAATTCTTCAAGAAATTTATGGTATGGTTCAGTTTCTCTGTTACAGGTTTTATTAGCAGCCTGGGACTAAACTTGGATCCCTTCAGCAACTAATGTACAGATAATTTTTCCTGCCCTTCTTCATTTTGGCTACAAACTCACCCACTAAGTTAATAACACTAAATCCAGAGCATGTAAAGGATTCTCACGTAGCAATATTTTAAAAAGGAAATGAGAAGAAGTTTCATCAGCAGGGTTGGAGCATAACGTAGGTTAACTGGGAATTTCTCTAGTTGCCTATTTTTTTTAGAGGAAAAAACACAAATTTAGAAGGCAACTTATGTTGTATTCCTGCACCGTGTTGATCTGTCTGCCTATGCTAGAGGGTCTGAACAGGTTCATTAGTCACAAATATGTATATATGTTCTTTGTTTTTGTTTTAAATTGTATATCTATGTTATATTTATTTTTTTCTTATATAGAACCAAATTTTCTGCTTTAGCCTAACTAAGGAAGAGAGTCACAGAAATCATTGGGGTTGTTATAAGAACAACTGATTGCTCAGGCTATGTGTAAGGCACTGCTGGTCTGGATGCTCAGATAGTCATTATATTGTTGAATTATGCATCATCAGGCAATCCTCATCACCAGTCACACATACCATTCCATTCATTTACACTGACGGCTCTTGCTATGCCAAATAAACTACAGACAGCATATTTTAGAAGACGGAAATGGATCGAGTTTAATGTAAATCATTACAATGATCACACACACAGCACAAAAAACAGTCTCTTGCTCACGCCTTCTCCCAAACTCCCACCACAAATATTGAGAGGTCCAGAATAAAAGACAAATTAGCAGTTACTCTAATATAGGCATGCAAGTCACACTCTAGATCGCACTTTGATCTCCAAGATCCAGCCACTTCCTATGTTTAAACATATTTTCATCTTCTCAGCTAAGCAACTCCTACTGGGGGGACCACAGCCATCATTTTGCACAAATGGGCTTGTGGTAACTCACTTGTCAGCCTTTCACAGCAAGCCCTCTAGTGCTATTTCCCAGCTTATAAGAAACAGAAGGATCTCATCAGACATATATTCAGAATAAGTGGTGAAAAATAAAATGTTCCTGACTTCGTGCATTTGACCAAATAACGCTAAAGTATTTCTGAATATTATATCACATAGATTCTAAGAATAAAAGTAAAAGCACATTTCTTTTGTGGGAAACTGGCAATCTCTCACTCAGAGAAAAACATGAAGATAGTATTTCTTTTTGTGAAATATTACCTTAACATTGGGTATGGCAGAAAGTTTTCCCTCATATAATGGCATGAGTTCATCATCTGTCAGAACATTTTTAGCAAATCTTTCTTCAAAAGGCAGACTTGCCCTCGCAGTTAAACAAGCATTTGTTGGCTAATATATCTATTTGGTTAACTCCTGATAATGGAAGTCAGAAAAATTGTGTTTCTCAAAAATATAAAAATGACACTCTTATTTTGATAACATTTTATTGTTTGATATTTGCAAGGTAGTTTACAAGTCATTAGCACATCCTCCTAGTCTTTGTCACTATTAACATCCCGATCTTATAGCTGAGAGAGCAGAAAATAAAAGATTTATACAATGCTGCTGACTCAATCTGGTGCAGCAGGATTACTCTTGAATTGAAGTAATTCACCACTTTTAATTCAAAAGTTTTACCAAAATAGATAAGAAATGGCAAATCAGAACATGTTCAAATTGCTTTTTTGTTGTTTTTCCCAATATGATGTTACTACAAGTTTATGGTAAATTTTGCCTTAAAACTTCAAAGAAAAATAATTTATTTTTAAATTTGAGTCATTTACAGAAAACATTTATTATATGATTTATACCTGTGTATAATTAGAAGTAAACAGATTTTCATTTAATTATTCATGCCATTTTTTTGTTTTGAAGAAATTAAATGAATTCAAAATAGTTCTTAGGGTCCACATTCATGCAGTGCCCGTCTGAGAATCTTTAATGCTAAATAATTCAATAAAGTTTTCTTTTATATCACTGTTTATATCAGCTGACACAGATAGAGCCAAAACAATTAAAATTGTGAAATATTCCCATCCATTACCTTAGTCATTTAATGAATAACTATCAATATTATTATTAAAGATATTGATAAATAATCTATACTGCTTATCATTTTATAGCAACATTCTACAACTATTAAAAGTTTGTTGTCAATTGCATATTGTGTAGAATTAGAGAAGATGGGGAATGTAGCCTGTTGACTTCTATATTGCTAGCAACTAAGTACAGAACTAAATAAAAGGCATTTATTCTATTCTAAAATTGTATACTAATATATGCATTAATTCTTGACGTTAAGAATTTAAACAGTAGAGAATAATATAGAGTAGAATAAAAGCCCCTTTTCATTGACTTCTTCTCACCTAAAACTCAACAAACTCACAAAGTAGGAATTGTATTTTCATTTTGCAGATGAAGAAACTGAGGCACAGATTGGTATAGTAACTTGACTAAGAGTATCATTGGTTGAGTGGCAGACACAGAACATAAACCAAAGCGCTGAGTTCCCAAAGTCTATGTAGTTATGATTCTCAAACTTTAATATGCATAACGACACCTGGTTCTGGCCAAGATGGAGTAAAAGGTTCCAGATTTATCCTCCGGCCTGAATCAATTAAAAAGATGGACAAAATATATGAAACAACATTTTTCAAGACGTTGGACATTAGGCAACGAAGGACAATGATCCCTGAGAGATGAGAAACGAATGAGATGAGCAGTTGTCCTAGCTTGCTCCCTGGAGAGGGTTTCTAGGCTGAAATGCAGGGAAGGGAGATATTGGTGAAGATCAGTGGTCTCCTACAGTTGAGGAGACAGAACTAGAAGACTGGAAAGGCCAAGACAGCTAGAATTTGCAGGACAGAATACTAGAAAGGAGAGAGCTGTGTAAACACAACTCCAGAGATCTCCAGAAAGTGTCCCTTCTATATTCAGCAACTTACTTATTAATGCAGATATATGAGAAAACTATGCAAGGCCAGAGAAAGAACCACCAGAAATAAGAGCTGAAGCACACAGAGGTGTGGAAATAGTGCCTATTCCCACCAACCAGGCTGAAAAACTTCATAATTCGCTTGGCATTGGATAAGGTACTTAGAAGGGTCTTATCTTGGTAATGGGGCAAAAAGATAGCCCTAGACTAAATTCTAACAAAGCTGAAAAGCAAGACTCAATAGGATCATATTCGCTCTGTGTAAATGAACTGTCTCAGAACAAAGCTCAAGAATATTTTTAGAAAATTATCCAGCACCCAAAATGCAAACATTCACAATGTCTAGCATCCAAGCAAAAAATATGAGACATTAAGAAAAACAAAAATATACCACCCATAACAAGGAGAAAAGAAATCATTCAAAACTGACTCATAACTGGCACAAATAATAGAATTAGTATAAATAGAGAATAAAACTGTAATCCACACAGCTAACAAAATACTTAATGGTGAAAGACTAGATGCTTTTCCCCAAAGATCAGGAACAAGACGAGGATATCCACTCCGCCCACTCTATTCTAGTCTATACACTGTCCTAGTGGTTCTTGCCAGGGAAAATAGGCAAGAAAAAGCAATAAAAGGTATCTAGATTGGAGAGGAAAAAGTAAACTACATCTATTCTCAGATGATATGATCTGGTACATAGAAAATCCTAAGGAATACACTAAAAAACTATTAGAACTAATAAATGAATTCAGCAAGATTGCAAGGAACAAGAGAATCTTTATGCACTGTTGGTGGGAAAGAAAATTGGTACAGCCACTATGGAAAACAGTATGGAGGTCCCTCAAAAAATTAAAAATAGGGGCTGGCCCCATGGCGCGGTGGTTAAGTTTGGCATGTTCCACTTTGGCAGCCTGGGTTTGCAGGTTCGGATCCTGGACACAGACCTACACTACTAGTCAGCCACGCTGTGGTGGTGACCCACGTGTAAAGTAAAGGAAGATTGGCACAGATGTTAGCTCAGGCCTAATCTCCCTCAGTGAAAAATAAATAAATAAAAATAAAAATAGAACTACCATATGATCCAGCGTTCTCACTTTGGTGTATATATCTGAAGGAAGTGAAAATAGTATCTGAGAGATATCTACACATGCATGTTCATTATAACGTTATTCACAATAGCCAAGACATGAAAATAACCTAAGTGTCCATTTAAAGATGAATGGATAAAGAAAATGGGGTAAGTATATATATATACGTACAGTGGAATATTACTCAGCCATAAGAAAAAAGTAAATCCTGCATTTTTAATAACATAGATGAATCTCGAAGGCATTATGGTAAGTGAAATAAGTCACACAGAGAAAGACAAATACTGTATGATCTCATTTATATGTGGAATCTAAAAAAGCACCACTCATAGAAACAGAGAGTAGAAAAGTAGTCGCCAGGGGCTGGGAGGTAAGGGAAATGAGGAGACATTGGTCAAAGTGTCCAAATTCCCAGTTATAAGATAAATAAGTTCTGGGGACCCTAACATACAGCACGGTGACTGTAGTTAACAGTACTGTATTGAATACTTACAAATTGCTAACAGAGTAGATGTTAAGCGTTCTCATCACAAAAACAACAACAAAAAAGTGATAACCACGTGAGGTGAAGAGTGTGTTAACTAACCTTATTGTGGTAATCATTTTGCAATATGTATGTGTATCAAATCATCAGATTGTACACCTTTCAAGTACACAATAGGTCCATTATATCTTAATAAAGCTGCAAAAAAAGAAATAGATATCTGAATATCCCTATATCTATTACAATTTATCTATATTTGTATATATGTCAAAATTTATCAAATTGTATGCTTTAAATATGGGAAGTTTATTGTGTATCAATTCTATCTCATAAAAGCTGTTTAAAAAAAAACCCTGAGGGGAAATAAAAAATACGGTGAGAGTAGAATGCGGTAGAAGTGACACTGTTGACTTCCAGGTCTAGTTCATAAAATGTGATTCATCTTCCAACTTGTTGCTTGAAAATTCACTTCTAGAATCCTGAGCCACCATGCCAGATCTGATTACCCTGAGACCACCTGTGCTGTGAGGAAGACCAAGCCACGTTGGAGGAGCCTCACGTAGGTCTTCCTGCCAACAGTCCTAGCTGGGGTCCCAACACCAGCGTGAATCAACCACAATATATGTGGGCAAAAATGCTTCCAGATAATTCTAGGCTCCAGTCAAGTCAATCTCAGGAATCAAGTCTTCTCAGAGGTTCAGTTACCGTGGTACAAAGACAAATCCTTACTGCTATGCTCTGACTTCATTCTTGAATTAAGAATCTATGAGCGAGCCGGCCCCCGTGGCTTAGCAGTTAAGTGCACACGCTTCGCTACTGGTGGCCCGGGTTCGGATCCCAGGCGCACACCAACGCACGGCTTCTCAGGCCATGCTGAGGCCGTGTCCCACCTACAACAACTAGAAGGATGTGCAACTATGACATACAACTATCTACTGGGGCTTTGGGGAAAAAAAGGAGGAGAGTTGGCAATAGATATTAGCTCAGAGCCGGTCTTCCTCAGCAAAAAGAGGAGGATTAGCACGGATGTTAGGTCAGCGCTGATCTTCCTCACAAAAAAAAAAAAAGAAGAATCTAAGAGCACAATAAAGTTGTTGCTTTAAGCTGATAAATATTGGATTAATTTTTTTATATAATCATAAAATCTGTATAACATATTTTTAAAAAACAACTATTTGAGGGCACTGGTGGGCAACCAAAAATTAGGCTGAAACTGGAAATAAGACCACCCCACCAGACAACTACATTGAGTGAGATGTGCATGTTGGCAGCTTTTTGCCTACGGCACTCTCCAAACTAGACAGCTCAGGGTGGCAGAAATCTTCATTTTTATTGACTCAAGCTTCAGAGGACAGTTTCAGGTCGAGAAAATGACTGGAAGATTCGAGGGAAAAAGGAGGTGCTACAGAAGGAATGAGCCTCGAAATCTGTGTTTCAAAATTGTCCGAATCCCCCTGGACTGACCCATTTCAAAGCCTTCATTTCCACCATCATCGCTAATGGCCGGAGCTGAACTCCCATCACTGTCTGCCTCTCATCCCAACACCAATGTTGTATTCACTGCTTTAGTCACAGGTGCTCTTAGGGACATAGAGGAGGAATTGATGAGTGGTCATACATGATTAGTTCACCGCAATATTCCTATATTTCTCTACTGTCAAAATCCTTCCTTTATGTTATACCAAGACATAAATGGTACCTCAACTTTATTTGCTACTGTCTGAGCAAGCAGAAGTGCTCCCAGCTATCTGAGTGGCTGAATAGAATACAGAATCTCTGGTGAGGGGCCCACGCTGATAAATCCAGCCCAGCCAAAAGCCATGCTTCTCTTACCCTGATCTGGGGAAGATGAGTATCCTAAGAAGCATTCCTACGTATAGTTCCTAGATTTTTGGTGGTAAAGATTAGCAAAATCTTTGCCTTTCTGCATTTGTACCAGCCATCTCCAGGGTTTGCCTCTGTAATTGACTCCTCGGGGGGTGCTAGAAATTGGAGGCACTGAGGTGTGTGGTTGGATAGCACATTAGGAGAAATTGCTGCTTCTTGCAGAATTGTTTCCTCCTGCCAGGCTGTCACAGGATTTTCAGTAAAGTTGAGAACAGTTTCATCAGACAGGGGAGGAGAGATTGCTTCTGCTGATAAGGGAGGTATGGTTGGGCTCAAGACTTCTGGTTATTTTGATTCATTTGGATTGTCCCAAATGTTCCTATTCTAGCCATCAGCTCCCCACTCTTTCCCAACCAAACATCTGGCTTTGATTTTTTGTTGTATCCATCCTTCTCTGCCTGCAAGTGATATTATGGAAGGCCATAGAGACTTTGTGCTTTTTTAACTATACTTTATACAGAGATTTTAAAGTTTTAACCTTGCCAATTTATTTCCAGTTAGACACAGCCAGCACCTCTCACGTCCCTGGCATTCTTCATGCCCTTCATATGTGACTCAAGGGACTCGAATTTGCCACTGCATGTTACAGACCGTCCGAGTCGCGACCTATGGCAAGATAACTAATTTCCAGTTCCTTTGAGTTCTATTACTGTACCATGTAGGGTTCATTGATGGAAGCAACAGATCACATTTTTTGCTTTATTTAGAAAACAAATTTATTTAAAAATTCAACTTAGTACACAGAATTCCCAGAAGGGCCTGAGAAGCAGCTGGAAGTTAACCAAGTAGGAACAATTCCCAAAGTGTTCTGCTGGCCTAGTTCCAGGTTAATCTCTAGCCCTTGGGTCACTGACACCACTGCTCCTGGGACATCTGCCTCTGCTGTCTCTAAAGTTCCTGATCTCTCCCTTGTCCTCTGCCAAGCAGAGTATTCCCTTGCTTTTCTCTCTTCTGAATCCATGTCTCACGTTGGTGCAAGTACATGGTGGAAAGTGAGTCATGTTTTAGCATTCTGGGTATCAGGAAGGCTAGGGAACTGGGTTCTACTGGGGTGGCCATGAGGATGAAAGAAGTGAAAACACTCCGAATGTAACAGAGCAATTCAAAAGGTGGACAGCTACACCTCTAATCTACATAACTACATGATCTGCTTACACTTGTATTTCTTGATTTATCATGTGTAGACAGTATCGTTAGAATATGTGAATATGAAGTCATAGGCAGGCTTCTGACCAGTTTCCATTAATCTGAGAGCAGAGGACGTGAGTACGCTGTTCACCAGAACAGAGATACCTTCCTCCTTGTTTTTTTTTTTTAATTCCGCCCACCTACCCCTTTCATCGTTGACTCACTAGACTCTGCTTCTCTCGCTAGTCCCCACACTTGCTATAGGAGCTCTCTCTAGGCAAGTAGTTCCCTTGTTTTCCAGTGCAGCTCTCTCCACAGTTTTAAATCTGTGGTCCATCCAGCTGTCCCTGGTAAGCACAAAGGGCTGGCGTGGAGGGAGGGTGTGTCGGCGCTAGTCCAGGTGATCTGACTATCCATTGACCTGACTGCCCCGTTTTCCTCCAGGTCTTTATTTTTTCACTCCAAGTTTAATGATTTTCTGAATATGCTCTCACTTTTACTCATGTAAAACATAGTGTTCTCATGTATCTCATTTTTTTTTTTTGCAGAGATATTTTGTTTTCTCTTATCAATTCTATCCCAGTTCTTTATATCTTCCAGAAATGTTTTACAACATGTCTACTGAGGGCACCTTTTCTTGCATTAGATCTATGAGTTACATATTATTATTCACATTTTAAATTAAAAAAAAAAAAAACTGAAGTTTAGAAAATTGAAGCAGTTTGCCAAGAGCTGATAAGAAATGAAGTCAAAAGTTTAACTTAATTCTATTTAACGCCAGAGCCCCAGATCTTAACTACTGTGGAAGATATTTCCCACACATTATGTAATATCATGTTGCTCTTAAGAAGTCATTATTTTCCTATCTCTATTCAGCATTCTAAAGATATCTATTCATTTGAAATTGTGAGCCTTATTATAAGTTGAGATTGTCAGAACTAGTATTCTACCTAGTTAACCATAAGTAGTAGTCACTAAATTCATATCTAACTACAGACCCATCTATTTCTCATGGAGTGTGTTTCCCAATTGTCAGTTTCACTCTTCTGAAACAATCAGACCAATTCTCCATTTGGAAATTTATTCTTCTCTATGATTTTTCTGTTATAAACTTAAATGTGATGGATACAAAGTAACAGTTTGCCCTCAACCCAAAGTATTAGAAGAAACTACCTTCCTCTCCTAGAGGAGGAAAGCATTCTGTTAAAGAACCCAGATTTAGTAGATGGTATCAGTAGAAGAGAAGGAATCCCCCAAATTTCACTAGCAAGAAGCTTTAATTATCCCCTTGGAGTAATTCTCTGATTTACTGAATACTGAGGTAGTAAAGCAGAAAGGAAAATGACATTCATGTTTTCTTAAACCTAGATAAACTAGAAGAATGAGTTGACTTGGAATGAAATGAGTGTTGGGACTTTAGGCATACAACTTAAAACACAACATCTTGTCAAGTGGGCGTCAGTGTACAAAGGTCTTTAGTCAATGTTTTTATTACTAGATACAACAAAACACTGTAAGCTATCACAGAGTCATGGAGATAAGAAGGGACTTAAAGATTGTCCTTCTGAAGGAGGCCTTGAAAGTAAACTGCCATGAGAAAAGCCAACTACCTATTCAGCCATGTTTAATATGCAAATAAATGCATCCCTTAAAAAGTTGCTTGCAAATTTCTATTAAGATTATCCCATTTATTTGCATAAGAAATCAATGATGCATACCTACAGGAAAACAAATGTCCATGGGACAAAATTAAGGAAGTGTGTTAACCATGAAAATAACTATTAGCGAAAAGAAGCAATATTTTTGCAAGCAACTCTCAGTAACATAAGTCAAATGCAATAGCATAAAGAATTTTAGTCTGTAAATGTCCAATAAAAACAACTTTATTGCTAGAGAAATTGAAACAACTCAACTATGAAAACATTACAATTACTAAACTGATGTATTTTACTTCAAGAAAGAAGTAGAAACCAAAACCTGAAAATTATAAAAAATAAAATGGAAAGTAAAATAGTTAATACTGTAAAACACAGTTAAAAGGAAAATTTTTCAGAATTTGGAACTAGAGATGGATATACATGTTTATCACCTAACAATTCTAGAATATTTCTGAATCCTAAAAAACTGAATTTCTGAATCCTATAAAATCCTATAAAACATCATCAAAACTTTCAAGATTAAAGTTTATGGGTTTAATAAAGTCAAAGGAAAGGATACTTTAAAAGTAGAAGAGATTTCATCCAAAATGATAAATTACAACTCCTAAATTTAAATGCCTTAACCATGTCAAATATAGCCTTCAGAGGTAGCTTATACATAGTGAGAAGAAGTTGCCTTCTTCATTTCAAAGAAAAAAGGAAAAATAAAATACTGCTGGATATAAATACCTACAAATAGTTTTTACCTAAGGCCTTTCTTAAACTTTTAGCTATCAAAATTTCTCATAGCTTCGTGCGTGCTAAATTCACAGCCGGGTGCCAACTGCTTTATACACTATAAACACATTTAGAAACATATAAATGATATTTCATATGTATACTTTTAATGGATCAAGCCCAGGTGTGGGAATCAAGTCTTAAGCTCCTGAATATCCAAATATGATTTAAGATTCACCAAATTAAAAGTGGAAAAATTCCTAAATCATTGGTTTTAATTTTTCTTTAAATATTACGATTTTGGGGGCCAGCCCCGTGGCATAGCAGTTAAGTGCGCACGCTCTGCTGCTGGGGGCCGGGGTTCGGATCCCAGGTACACACCGACACACTGCTTGTCAGGCCATGCTGTGGCGGCGTCCCATATGAAGTGGAGGAAGATAGGCACAGATGTTAGCCCAGGGTCAATCTTTTTCAGCAAAAAAGAGGAGGATTGGCATGGATGTTAGCTCAGGGCTGATCTTCCTCACACACAAAAAAATTATATTATTATGATTTTGTCTTACTTTCCTCATCGGTCAAATAGAGCTATTCATGGTAACTACCTAAAGGGGTTGTGGTAAGGATTAAATAAAATGCTTAGAATAGCGCTCCATGGGTATAAGATATGATGATGGCAACAATGAGACAATGGTGATTACTAAATTCTGCCTCCTCCTTGAAGCCACGTTGACAAGATTAGGTGTTTGTGTCAAGCATAAGGTTACCAAATTTAGCAAATAAAAATATAGGACACCCAAATATATTTGTACTTCAGATAAACAACTAATAAATTTTTGGTATAAGTATGCAATATTGGGAACATACTTTAACTGAATTTCAGATAAATAATAAATTTTTTAGTATGTCTCAAATATTGTATGGAACACACTTATTCTAAAAAATTATCCATTGCTTAACTGAAATTCAGATTTAACTGGGTGTCCTGTATTTTATCCAGCAGCCCTAGTCTAATACAGATCAATCAATTTTAAAAACATTTCTGGGGCCGGCCTCATGGCGTAGCGGTTAAGTGCGTGTGCTCCGCTGCTCAGGGCCCAGGTTCGGATCCCGGGCACGCACTGACGCACTGCTTGTCAGGCCATGCTGCGCCAGCGTCCCACATAATGTGGAGGAAGATGGGCACAGATGTTAGCTCAGGGCCAGTCTTCCTCAGCAAAAAGAGAAGGATTGGCATGGATATTAACTCAGGGCTGATCTTCCTCACAAAAATAAAATAAAATAAAAAAAATAAAAACATTTCGAATTTTGTTTCGAAGATGGATTTGTGGCATTATTGAATTAGTAATTTAATCATTGATGAATCTAATTGTGTCACCATATAATCAATCATTTGACAGTCTAGAATATTGATAAGGCTATATTATTCAGTAGGAATTACATAGACCAGGGAGTGAATCCGGATCTATCACTTAAGAACTGTCTGACCTTGGCCAACTTAAATAATAATCTACATGAGCATATATTTATGCTTTTTGTGTGTGTGTGACGAAGACTGGCCCTAAGCTAACATCTGTTGTCAATCTTCCTCTTTTTGCTTGAGCAAGATTATTGTCCCTGAGCTAACATCTGTACCAATCTTCCTCCATTTTGTATGTGGGATGCCACCACAGCACGGCTTGACGAGCAGTGTGTAGGTCTGTGCCCGGGATCGGAACACGCAAAGCCCAAGCCACAGAAGCGGAGCACACGAGCTCAACCGCTATGCCACTGGGCCAGCTCCTATTCATTTGTAAAATGAAGCTCAATAAAATCTACTATCTCCCGTATATAGGATTATTAAGAGAAGGAAAGTACATAAAATGCCTAGTGCAATGACTGTCCTATGGCAGAAAAACAACATCCTGTATTTTTTCTCATTCTCCTCTCAAATACAAATCAGTTTCTGGAAATAGCACCTGTATTGCTTTTTAAATTTCAGTTGTAATTTGCAAAGGTGAATCTTGCAAAAGTAAAACTAATAGACTGATTAAATGAATTAGATGCTAAAAGAGGAACAAAAGAGAGAGGTCAAAAATAACTCCATGTTGTGGGTAATGAAGAGGGAAAAGAATGAAGTCATTACTGAAAGTGAGGGAATATAAAAGAAAGCATGTTTGAGAGGGAAGACAGTGAGTTTTAGACATAATGAGTTTGAAATAATGATGACTTTTTGTGAGAGCCTCCCAATTGGCCTCCCAAAACATGATCCTTATTATCTTAATCCTCTCCTTCCATTATCGTTACTCATCAATTAATGAACTAATTCATGTAAGCACCTGAAATATTACCTGGACCATAGCAAGTCTCAATTAACGTTAGCAATTATTCAACTCATGTTAGCTGTTACTGTTTTTATTATCTTTTTGACTGACCAGTTTGAAATTGTGAAATCATTCTTGACTCCTTCTTCATATCTCCTGAATTTTTTTCTTTTTTTACACCTGTCTCCTAAAGTCATTTTCTCAAGTTTGTTCTGATCAAGATAAGAAAAACCAAAATTCTCTCCTTTACCTTTCTCGTGCCTGTAAAAAGCATCCTCATTTTCAGGATCTCTAATTCAGACTCACAATATGTGTGTTTAAAGAAATATAAGCTTATTATTAAATGTATTATGTATATGTATACATATTTATTTATATTTAAAGAAATATGTGCTTATTATTTAAACTTCAGAAAAATAGGAAGAGGATAAAAATCACTCATATTCCTAAAACCATAATATATCAACTAATATTTTGGTGTATGTCCTCTCAGTATTTTTGATGTATGAGTGTCATGAAGAGTCGTTCCATAGTTTTGTGGCCACAGTGCATATTCTAGATTTTAGATCTTATCATGTGATATAAGCTTCCCCTACTCACTGAGAAATATTTGTGGTTAGTTGCTAATGTGGATTTACAGAATACGGGTTTATATAATGATAGGATGTTATATCTGAGACCTCATTGGATTGAACATTTCCCACAGCTTCTAAATACCAAGGGCCCTTATTTGCTAGCTTTAGCACACAAAAATCTCTCCCTGAAAGCCTAGACTCTTTCCTTTGGAGCCCACATAATCAATACAGACTATGGCTGACTCCACAGAAATAGGAATCTATATATCCACTTGATCTTAGGACTTCCTCGAGATTGTCCATTTGGCCCAAACTTAATGCCGATGCTATGAGTGCACTCCATCTACCCTACCAACCACCAGAGAATTACTGGGAATAATTCTCTTGGCAAACTTGTGGCTGGCTGAAATCAATGTGTAAGTCCATCCCTCCATCCCTCTTCTGCTCTGTGATTTCATTCCCTTGACCCAACTTCCCATTTGCCTTCCAAATTCTTCCATTGGAACTAGCACCCCACGGGTAGAAAAATCCCCTGAATGGAGCAGATATGTCATGGCCACCACACATTCCTATCTATTTCTCCTCATCAGTTTATTTCCTTACCAATTTTAAAATCTTATTCAAAGTCAAATATCTCTTCCAAGTATAGTCCAAGAGTATCCAAATATCTCTTCCAAATATCCTTTAAGTATAGTCAAATATATATTCACTTTTCACCTTCATACAGTGCTTCTCAGACTGAGAGAAGCACCAGTTTTATTTATAACCTATTACAGACTGATAATTGTGTAAAATATAGAAAAAAAGAATTATTAGGAAAATAAATTTTTTAAGAATTACATATAAAATACAGTTCTATTGTTCTATTATTTTAGAATACTGGCCACCACAGTTTTAAAATTATCGTATTAAATTGTTCAAAAGTTTCTAATGTTCACTGTTGATTTTGATACTTATCTCACCAAGAAAGGTAACAGTTTGCAGACTAGCACCAGTCATGCACTTCACTTTGAGTACCCCCATCTTAGCACACACGTACTGTTGAGGTACCACTAGAGCAGTGTGGAGCCAGCCCTGGTGGTCTAGTGGTTAAGATTTGAAACTCTAACCGCTGTGGCCCAGTTTCCTTTCCCTGTCAGGGAACCAGACCACCTGTGTATTGGTTGTCATACTGTGGTGGCTGCATGTTGCTGTGATGCTGAAAGCTATGCCACCAGGATTTCAAATAGCGGCAGGGTCACCCATGGTGAACAGGTTTCAGCAGAACTTCCAGATTAATTCAGACTAGGAAGAAGGACCTGGCCACCACTTCTGAAAAAATTGGCCATGAAAACCCTATGAATAGCTCTGGAGCACTGTCTGATATAGCAGCAGAAGGTGAGAGGATGGCTCAAATAGAGCAGGCAGGGTTGCACTCTGGCGTACACAGGGTCGCTAGGAGTTGGAATCAATAAGGCACTAACAACAAAGTGCATCATGGAGTAACATATGCTGAGTAGTTTTCTTGTAATGCTTATTCTTCAATGATTTATTATTTGTCTCATTTTTCTCAAATGCCTGAGCTAATGAAGACATGAATCTTGTTCTTACGTATTCTGTAACCTAAGCATCTATTAAAACGCACTACAAATACATGTGCCAAATAAATGGTGACTGACAGGTGTATGGTTTATACTATCAGGCACACTTGTTAGACTGCTCTTTGTATACACTATAACAATGTGGTACAGTTCTTTGATGTAGAAATATGAAATCATAAAATTACAGTAAGGGCATTCAGGTGCCATTTTTAAAAAATACTTCAGTAGTTGTCTTTGATTGTGTTTCCTAAAAGACTTTTCCATGCAAATTTGCATACAGAAAGTTTCTTGAGGTATGTGCTTGGGCAATATATCTATGGGCAGCAAGGAAGGTGGGAGTGAGTGGTGGGAGGAGCTGATCCACAGTGTTCTGACAACTCAAGCCTCAGTCGATCCCACCCACACTGTAGCATTGAAATGGCTCTTAACAGTTGTCCCAGAATGTGGCAGCGATGCTGGGCCCATATCGCCAATCATTGGTCACAGGAATGTTTTAGGCAGTGTCTTATGTTTAAAAGGAGCACTCTGACTGATGTGCTGAGTATAGTTTATTTGGGAAAGAAGGCAAGTGGACAAGTAGGCAGACAGTTAGGAGCCATAATAATGGTAACCCAAGGCTAAAAGGACATGGATCAGCCTGGTCGTGGTGGAGGTCATGAGAAGTAGTTGGAATCTGCATATACAATGAAGTTATAACCAAAAGGATTCACTGATGGGTTGGATGTAGAGTGTCAGAGAAAAAGAAGAGTCTAATAAGTTTTGAGTGTAACCAACTAGAAGGAGGGATTAGTCATTCACTGAAACGGAAAAGACAGCAGAAGAGATTTGTGAGCTGCGGTGGAGGAAATCAGGAATTCAATTTTAGACATGTTAAATTTAAGATGCCTATAGATAATGCCAGTGCAGAGGTTAAGGAGGCAATTTAATACTGAAATTTACCATTCAAGAGAGAGAATCAAACTGCAGTTATAATTTGAAGAACGATGAACACACATAAGCTTTCTAAATCGTGAAATTTAATCTGGTCACTTAAGAAGTAGTTGCAGAGAGAGAAGAGAAGAGAACTGAGGATTAAAACCAAACCTGAGGGGGCACCACCAAATAGCCCAAGGAAAAGTGGGCAGCGAGGCAGGAGAAGAACTAAGTGATTAATGTCGTGGAAGCTAAGTGAAGTATTTCATGAAGGAGAAAGTGATTGGCTGCGTCAAATGTTGCTGAAATGTCAAGTAAATTAAAGATTGGAAATTAATCATTGGATTTAGCAATAGGGAAATAACGTGTGTACTCTTGAAATTCAAGAGGAGTTTTGTTGAAGTAAATGGAAGCAAACGTCACAGAGGAATTTGAAACAGTAGGTACGGACGACTTTTCCAAGGAGTTAACTGTAAAGAAGATGAGAGAAATAGGTTGAAAGCTGGGAGAATAAAGCAAAAAGGTGTTTGTTTGTGTAAGTAGGTTTAAATTGGAAAAGATAACGTGTGTTTATATTTGACGTGGAGAAGGGAAAAATTGAAGTTATAGGAGAAATAAAGAGTAATTGTTAAGTGATTATATTAGTAATCAGGAAAACATAAGTTAAAATTGCAATGAAACACTATTTCACATAACCAGATTGGCAAAATTCAAAAATTCTGATGGTACCAAATGTTGGCCAGAACGTAGGCAATCACCAGCTCTCATACAGTGCTGACAGGACTATATATGGTAACAACTACATAGGAAAAATATTTGACAATATGCAGCAAAGTTGAAAGCATTTATTTCCCATGACCTAGTGATTTCACTTTCTGGAACGTCTTCTAATAAAGTGTTTTTCAAATGTTCATGTGCACACAAATCACTGGGGACCTTATTACAATGCAGATTCTGACTCCAGAGGTCTGGCATTGGACCCGAGATTCTGCATTTCTAACAAGCTCCCACATCATGCTGATAGTGCTCGGCTGTGGATACACGTTGTGTAACAAGGCTCCGTAGAATCTCTTGCACACGTACCAGGAGACAGATGCAGTGCTGTTCACAGAAGCGGTGAAACAACCTGACAACTACTTGACAGCCCATTAATATAAGAATGGTAATCCCTTATGGTATATTCAAAAGACAGAATACTATACTAGTTCTGTTCCTAACAAGATGGTGTTAAAATGAAAAACAAATCAAAAAATGATACCTACAGTATGTTAGCCTTTATGTAAATTTTATTTCTAAATACAATAATTATAGTGGAAGACTACACACAAAAATGCATGAAAATGGTTGCCTCTGATGAGGAAGAAGAATGGAATGGGACGGACAGAGGACTTGATCTTTGTAATATATAAAGAAATGGGCAAAATGTTAACGTGTTAAAACAGTATGATGGGTATTCATTGTATTATTTCTTTTTTTCTTTTTTTTTTTGTGAGGAAGATCAGCCCTGAGCTAACATCCATGCTAATCCTCTTCTTTTTGCTGAAGAAGACTGGCTCTGAGCTAACATCTATTGCCAATCCTCCTCCTTTTTTCCCCCAAAGCCCCAGTAGATAGTTGTATGTCATAGTTGCACATCCTTCTAGTTGCAGCATGCAGGACGCAGCCTCAGCATGGCCAGAGAGGCAGTGCATCAGTGCGCACCCGGGATCCGAATCCCGGCCACCAGTAGCAGAGCGTGCGCACTTAACCGCTAAGCCAGGGGGCCGGCCCCTGTATTATTTCTTTTTAATTTTATGGATGTTTAAATGATTAACTTTTAAACTTATATAAATATTTAAAGAGAAAATCCCTGGAAGGGGTCTATTCATGGAACAATTATGGGATTGTTTCTGTGCACCAGAGTTATTAAAAAATAGCCCTCTATAGGCTGGCCCAGTGGCGTAGCGTTTAAGTTCGTGTGCTCTGCTTTGGCGGTGTGGGGTTCACGGGTTCAGATCCCAGGCACAGACTGATGCAATGCTTATCAAACCAGACTGTGGCAGCATCCCATATAGAGTAGAGAAAGATGGGCACAGATGTTAGCCCAGGGCCAATCTTCCTCAGCAAAAAGAGGGGATTGGCAACAGATGTTAGCTCAGGGCTAATCTTCCTCACAAAAGAAGAAAAAAAATAGCCTTCTATATGCATACACATTCTATATAGGTTTGTATGAACAAGGAGCAAAGTAGAAGGATATATATCAAACTTTCAGAAATTGAGTGGAAGTGGCAGAAAATTCCTTACGTTTCATTATATAGTCTTCGTTATATTTTTTCATTTCAAACAATGTTCATGCAATATTTTAATACAAACACTTAGAGAACATTTAAAGTAAAATAAATTAACATCAAATAAATTCAAAAATATTAAAGCAAATTAGCATAAGAATAAAAAGTGTGTCCATTTAAGAGACGAATGGGAAATTTTCAAAAAAAACAAAACAGGTAACTATTATGAGCTACTACCCAGTATCCAGTATAATTTACAAAGAATCATATTGTCTCTGATGAAAAACTCTTATTGCATAATCAGATTAAATATTTAATTTCTACCTCAATACATGTTAACAGACATGACATCGACATTCCCGCTTCCCTACAACCTATTCCCTCTTCTTTACTCAGCTGCTGGGTCCTGATCCGCAAGCCATACCAAGTCAGACTTCTTAGCACCTCTCGTCCTGATTAAGTCACCAAGGGCGAGTCTTTTCCATAATTCAACCCATTCAAATCAACATAACCCCTGATTGAAATTCCTCGTAAAATCTCTGCCTTTGAAAAGCGTTGCATCCTTATCAACATAAAAGACAGCAGCAGTACTGGCTGCCATTTTTCAAAGAAGCCTAAATGCTACCTAATGGCCAGTTCGAATTGAACATCGTGAAGTCAGCAATGTAGAGCAATCTAGGCCTCAAGTTCATTCATGTCGATCAAAAGCAGAATCTGATGCTGAAAATGACAGAAATGTAAAACGGATTCATCACTTAAAAATATATTATTCTCCTGTCATGTTCCAAGTGCTCTGCTAGGCTTAGAAAAACAAAAACCTAACAAAGGTCAGCTTCCTGCTTTATCTTTTAAGGAGGCACATGCCATTTTCCCAGTGCATGCTACAGTTTAGAGAATGGTTGAGTATGTCTTTGTGTAAGACAAGGGAGGAGAGAACCATCCATGGTAGTATTTTCACTCCAGGCTCCGATTAAACAGAGTGTTATGAATCTTTCTCTTGGTGCTACAGAAATTGGTGGTTCTATGTAATGTGTTCTACCATTTCTCTAGTTCTTTCTTTTACTGTCTCTTCCACTCAAGTTTCTGTTTCATAAACCTTGTCATTGTTCAATTTAGATGCTCCAAATGGTATTAAACACTAGGGGGGATTGAAAATGGTTACACAGGTAGTTAAAGCAGGCTTTCAGTTTGGGTTTCTGCTTTTATTATCACCATATCGCCAGAGTCCCTTGAAGCTGAGATTATCTACAAGTGGATAATAACACAGAAAACTGGAGGGAGAGGAAACAAGAATCCCATACTCAGCAAGCGTGCAAAAAATGAGAGATGTAGCAAAGAAGTGGACCTTTTCATGGTAATGTGTGTTTCTCTCTCATCAGTTATAAAAGAGCTATTTCATGTGTGCTGTGATGACCTTGTTTCTTATAGGAATGTATCTGCAGAAATTCTCTTATTTAATTTTAAAACATTAGAAACACTGTGTTAGCAATTTGACACAGTCTTTGCTAAAAGTAACAGCTGGCAGGGCTCTCTACTGATGAATTAGGATCACTCACATGTATTCAACATGGACTATTTTGCTTTATTAACATACCAGAAAAATGACCTCAAATACATATTTTCACAAAACATAAAGCATAAGATAGCAAATAGAGCAAGCATAAAGGAAAAAAAAGCACATGCTTCCTCTCTTCATTTTTCAAATTTCTAATTTCCTCACAATCCCCTCCCCACCTAAATCCAAAATGAAAACAAAAAGGACTTTAACATAAAAACACGTAAGCTTTCTTAGACTCATAGCTGGAATGTCTGGAGCGTGCGGGGCCTCCCTTCTATGACCATCTTCTCTGAATATCAGTGTGTGGTCCCTGTGACTCTGCTTAAAGCTCTCTTTTGCCTCTAGATCCAATCAGGTGGGCTCTCATGAAAGTGTTTGGTTAACAAGCTTCTGCTTCTGCTGAAGTCTTCAGTCTGTACCACTCAGCCACAAATACCCATTAAGAAAGTTTTTCAAAGGCCGCTTCTCATATGCAAGTCTATTAAATTCTCCGAAGACTTGTTAAGGGCTTACTATCAAGACTATGTTTAAGTGGCTCATAGTCTAGGAAGAGAGATAGATATGAAAGGAAGTAATTGCAGTGCAATGCGATAAGTACAGTAACTAGAAGTTTGTATAAGGTAGACAGGTAGAGAACACGAATATCAGGGAAATTTTTCTCAGAAGAATCGCCACCAAACCTTAGTTTTGAAGGATGAATAAACATTTGTTAAGGAGTCAGGAAGGAAATTCAGAAAGAGAAAATAATGCTATCTTTATTTTCCATTGCAAAAGTATAGAAATGTAAATCAATGTAAATGAACTGGGGATCTAAGAGTCTAAAGTGGAGGAATTGGGGACTGGAGAGCAGAATATGAGATGAAAAAGTAAATACTATCCAAATTAGACTTTATTCTTTTGATCTGGGGTCAGTAAACTGTGGCTAAGGGCTAAATCTAGCCCACCACCCATTTTTGAAAATAAAGTTTTATTGGAACGCAGACACACTTGTTCATTCACATATTGTCTTGAGCTGCTTTGGAGTAGTTGCCACAGAGACCTTAAGGCCTGCAAAGCCTAAAATACTTACTGTCTGATCCTCTACAGAGAAATTTTGCCAACACCTGATTTAGGTAATGAGGATTCAATGAAATATTTTAAGCAGGTGTTAATGAGAACAGATTTGTGTTTTAGCCTTTTTGTCAGCAGAGAGGAGGTAGGCCAGAGGCTGAGGACAGAGAGGCAGGAAGCTCATTGAAGAAGGAAAAATAATGAGAATCTAAACCAGGCAGTGACCATAGCCATGAAGAGGGAGGAGAGGAGTTGAAACCAGTCCATGTTTAACAGATACAATAAGTAGAACCTGACAAAGTTTTAGGTGTGGAGAATAGAGGAAGAGTCAAAGATTTTTCTACTACCTGAGATGGGGGAAGGGGAGCAGAGGGAAGGGCAGATTTGGGTAAGGGAATACCCAGAAAGCAGGAGAGGATCCAGAGATAAAGTCTAACTGCTCCCTTGAGTCAGAGCAAAACTATTAACTTTTAAAAAACAACATACATTCTCGTTCTTGTTACAAAAAGTAACATAGTACATGTTTGTCGAATAAAATTGTAAAAAAAAAGAGAGATAGAGAACAAAATAAAACTATAAAAGTAATCCTTAATGACACAATTATAACACTCAATAGTTTAGCTCCTGTTTCTGTGAACATACATGATTTATAATTTTTTTACCAAAATCGAACCACACTCTTACACTGTTTCATCAAATCCACAAAGGATGGATAGTCAGGATATTTTCAAATTTTGTTTTTACAAGCAGCACTCTAATTACATTGTCAGATAAATTTTTGTCAAGCATTTAATTCTTTCCTTAGGATAAATTCCTGTACATGGAATTGCTAGGTCAAAGAGAATGCACATTTTTAAAAGTGTTTTTTTTCTTATTTTACAAGTGTCTCATAGTCATTTGTCTGCAGAGTGTAGAAATCCAGGCAAATCCATCCCAGAAGAAAGAGAATTTATTAACAAAAGTGCTATTAGACTCTAATTGCATAAATATAGCTGCGCCTCCTGAGAAAGGCACTGGGAACTTAAAGTCAGGCATAAAATATCTCTCGTTGTTGCTCCCTATCTTGTTCTTTCTGCTTCTGGTGCAGTGTGATATTTCTTTTATACTCTCTGAGCCACTACATCATGATTTTTAATCACTAGCGCTTCCTTGGCTCTCCCATCTGATTACACGTGGCTCATTATACCGGCCCAACATAATAGCTTCAGTCCTTAAATCTAAATGATATTATAGCTCTACTTGATTCCAATTTCAGAATTTCTAAAATAAAACTATCAAAGGACAAAAAAAATCTACTGGACTCCACTGCTGTCATTTGTCCAGCCCTCTTCCAATCAGCTCTGCAGTAGGTCCACAATCACGTGTAAGATCGAAGTTCCCACCCCTTCTTCAAGGACTGTGAATTGGACAGATCTCCAATTGGAATTGGAAAAGCATTCCATACTTTTATGTAATTTTATTGATTAGAGATAAACACAGTTTCCATTTTTGTTTAGTATCTCCTGGATGTGTTTTTTTACACTTAAAAAAAAGTCATAAGCATTTTTCCAGGTCAAGAATTAAAGCCATACACCACCATTTGTAATGATTGCTTAACATTCTATTCGCTATATATACACAACAAGGTATCAAGCCATTCCACCTTTGAGGGATTTTAAGATTGTTTTCAGTGTTTAGATATTAAAAACTGTGTGGTGATGAATATCTTAGTGCATTTTTCAGATTATTTATTTAGAAAAACAATTCTAGAAGGAGAATTGGTAATTCAAAAGATGTGCAGCCTTCAAGAGTTTTGATATACATTGACAAAATGTAATCTACGAAATCTTACCAACTTAGCTCATATTAGAGACATATTAGCTCAACCTGGACCACGTTAGTGTTACCATTTTCACCACGGCAAACCTGAGAGATGAAAAATTATATCATTTTTATTTTTTTTAAACAACTGTTCAAATGGTTATTGGCCATTTGTACTTTTCTTTTATGCACAATCTGTGTTAGCCAAGATGAGTGGTTATCTCTCTCTAATTTATTTGTAGAGTACTTTCCTTTATCTAAAGATAGTAAAATTTCCACTTATATATTGATTTAAATATTTTTTTCATCAGTATTTGCACTTTAACTTTGTTTAAGGTAGATTTTTTTTCTTGTTTGTTTTTAGTTGGATGAGAAATGGGAACGTTTTTAATGTGTATTTAGTCAAATCTGTGAATCTCAGCATGTATGGTTTCAGACTATGTCAGGATAAGGTGACACATTTAGAAAAGCTTGTCCCAATTATAATATAATTTTTAAATGTCTTTATCATGTTAAATTTATTTATATTATTTAATGACCTCATTTTGTATAATGAAATCTTTAGTTCACTTGTAATTTTTTTTGATGTTATATATGAGGAAGGGATATAAAGTTTTTATCTCAGATAAATGTCCTAACTACATAAATTTAATAAACCATCTCTTCTCTCATTAATTTAAAATTCAAAAATTAATGTACACACTTTCAGCTGCAGTGTGTAAAGATCCAGTATGTTGACGCTCCAATCTTCACAACTAGAAAAATCCTGGCAAATTGCAAATCAATGACTTCCTTGAACCCATCAAAGGGCCTGAATTCTTAGGATAAACCACCACCTGAAAAGCTGGAGAGATAGGCACATTACAGAGAGAGAGCAACCAAGATCTGCTTGCCTAGAGCACAAACTGCTTGAGCCATAAACCGGTAGGAACACTTACATGGTAATCTTGATGCATTGTTGGAGGCTGAGTGCGGACTGGCATGAGAGGAAGAAACTCCTCAGGCCACAGTCTTAGGGATCCACACACGTTCATAGGGTTTCTCTCTAGGAACTACATCAGATTCTCACAGTGAGCATCTGAGAAAAATCTCCTTGTAGCTTTGGTAGGTAAAAAAGAAGAGTAACAATTGTGAAATATGCCAGAGCCTTCTTCATAAAAAGGCCTATTTTCCAGGTAAACGGACTTTGCCAGAGCTCAATTCTGAAACCTTATCCCAACTGAGAGAAGAAAATTACTCCCGACCCCAGCCTTCTGCAGCCATTCTGTCTCATATAAGGGGAAACAAACAAATAAACAAAGTCAAAAACAAAACCATAATGATAGTCAGCAAGGGTCAAAGCTTCAAAAAATAGATTGGAAAAGCTGCAGTCAGGGAAGGGAGGGGTGTAGGGAGCAGGGCGAATAAAAGATATATCACTTGTGAGAGTCATAATCCAGGGACACAAGCCAACTAAAGATTGAGGTATATTTGGAAGATTATAGAACACTCTCCTCTTCCATACCTTCCATCACAGCAAGAGATCTCCAGCAGACTAACAGTGGATTACAGCTGAAAGAGCTGTAAGACCCAGAATTTCTGTGAGGAGGAGTAGACACCCATAGTTAAGAGGGGAGACAAAACAAGGACACTAGAGGAATTTGAAGCCTCTTGTACCTATAGCTACAACAAACATTAAATACGACCCAACTCTTAGCAGATTAAAATAAACCCTTATACTAAAAGCCTATTTACCTTAGTTCCTATTACCTGACACAACATGTCTGGCCTTCAACAAAGAAAAATTACAAGGCATGCCAAGGAAAAACACAATGTGAAGAGACAAAGCAATAATCAGAACAGGACCCAGAAATAATACAGATTTTGAAATGATTAGACAGAGAATTTAACATAACTGAGATTAATATGTTAAGGGTTTGTAGGGGAGTAAGACATTTCCTCTACCCTCTAGGTCCTTCTGGCTGACCTAAGAATTAAATTGACATGAGACAGAATAACAGGAGAAAATTAAACAAAGTTTAATAACGTATATACATGGGAGAAACCCAGGAAAAGAGAGTAATGCATCAAAATGGCCAAAGCCACCACCTTAAATACCATCTTCAGCTAAAGACAAAGGAGGATGTTGGGGGTAGTGGTTTGGGACTTCAAAGGGGAGGAAGGCAATTCACACGGAGAAGGAAAAGCAAATGTTTGATAAAGAAATGCTTTTTGTGCCATCTATAGATAATGTGAGCCAAGGGAGAGAACTCTGATAGAAAATAGCTTAGCAAGGGAGCCGGCCCAGTAGCATAGCAGTTAAGTGCACGCACTCCGCTTCAGCGGCCCAGGGTTTGCAGATTCGGATCCCGGGCGTGAACCGATGCACTGCTCATCAAGCCATGCTGTGGCGACATCCCGTGTAAAGTAGAGGGAGATGGGCATGGATGTTAGCCCAGGGCCAATCTTCCTCAGCAGAAAGAGGAGGATTGGCATCAGATGTTAGCTCAGGGCTAATCTTCCTCACCAAAAAAAAAAAAACAAAAAAACAGCTTAGCAAGAATCCTCCTGGGCTATTATACTCAGAGTTATCTATGGTGATAGCCTGTCCTAGGGACAGGATTTCTATCTTAAATTATTTAGGCAGTTAGGGAGAACATCAAAGTTTCCTTCAAAGTCTTTTGTCCTTAAAAATAATTAAGCCAAAGAGACACATTTTGGGGTGGGAGACACAATTCTGATCCCCCACAGGTTCTAAAGTAAAAAACAGACAACACGTAAAAAATACATGGGTAATGTTAGCAGAGAGATGAAAGCTCTAAGAAACTCTAAGAATCAAATGAAATTCTAGAAATCAAAACACAGTGAAAGAAACGAAGACTGCCTTTGATAGGCTTATTAGTAGGTTCAACATGCCCAAGGAAAGAATCCATGAACTTCAAGAGAGGTGAACAGAAATTTCTCAGACTGAAACACAAAGAAAGTAAAGAATAAAACCATAATAGAATATCCAACAACTGTGGGACAATATCAAAAAGTGTAATATATGTGTAATTGGAACATCAGAAGGAGAAGAAATATTAGCCAAGAATATTCCAAAATTAATGATAGACACAGAACCACAGATACGGGTAACTCAGACAACACCAAGCAGGATAAATTACAAAATATCTGTACCAAGGCATATCATATTTGAACTGCAGAAAGCTGAAGACAAAGAGAATCTTAAAAGAAGATAGAGGGAAAACACACACACACACTTACCTAAGGAGGAACAAGGAAAGAATTACAGCAGACTTCTCACCAGAAAACATACAAGCAAGAAGAGAGTGTAATGACACATTTAAAATGTTGAAAGAAAAATGCCACCAATCTAGAATTCTACATCCAGTGGAATTCTTCAAAAGTGAAGGAAAAACAAAGACTTCCTCAGACAAACAAAAACTGGAGGGATTCATCCCCAGCAGACCTGCCCAGGAAGAAATGTTAGAAGAAGATTTTCAGACCGAAGAAAAACGATATAGGTCAGAAATTTGGATCTACATAAAGAAAGAAAAGCATCAAACAAGGAATAAAGGAAGGTAAAAGATAATACTTTAGTTTTCATATTCTTAATTTATCTAAAAGATAACAGTTTGTTTAAAACCATAATAGTAGCAGTGTATTGGATGATTATAATATATAGATAGGTGAGTGAATGACAGCAATGTCACAAGAGATGGGGGTGGGGTGAGGAATGAAGATACAAGGTACAGGCACTACATGTGAAGTGGGACAGTGTTTTTGTTTTTTGTTTTTTGTTTTTGAGGTAACGTTGGTTTACAACATTATATAAGTTTCAGGTGTACATCATTATATTTTGATTTCTGCAAAGACTATACCATGTTCAGCATCCAAAGTCTAATTGCCATCCATCATGGAACAAATGTGCCCTTTTACCCCTTTCATCCTTCCCTTGGCCAGCTTCCCCTCTGGTAACCACCAGTCTATTCTCAGTGTCCATGTGTTTGTTTGATGTTGTTTTTATCTTACACTTATGAGTGAAGTCATTTGGTATTTGGCTTTCTCTGTCTGACTTATTTTGCTTAGTATTATGCCCTCAAGGTCCATCTATGTTGTCACAAGTGGCAAGATTCCATCTTTTTTATGGCTGAATAGTATTCCATTGTACATATATAGCTACCACATCTTCTTTATCCATTCATCCATTGATGGGCACTTAGGTTGTTTCCAAGTCTTGGCTATTGTGACCAATGCTGCAGTGAACATAGGGGTGCATATATCTTTTTGAATTAGAGTTTTCATATTCTTTGGATAAATACCCAGAAGTGATATAGCTGAATCCTATGGTAGTTCTATTCTTAATTTTTTAGGCATCTCCATACTGTTTTCCATAGTGGCTGCACCAGTTTACATTCCCACCAGTGGTTTATGAGGGTTCCCTTTTCTCTACATCCTCTCCACCACTTGTTATTTCTTGTCTTTTTAATAATAGCCCTTCTGACAGGTGTGAAGTGATATCTTGTAGTTTTGATTTGCATTTCCCTAATAATTAGAGATGTTGAACATCTTTTCATGTGCCTGTTGGCCATCTCTGTATCTTCTTTGGAAAAAAGTATGTTCGCATCCTCTGGCCATTTTTCAATTGGGTGGTTAGTTTTTTCGTTGTTGAGTTGTATGAATTCTTTATATATTTTGGAGATTAACCCCTTATCAGATATATGATTTGCAAATACCTTCTTCTAACTGTTAGGTTGTCTTTTCATTTTGTTGATGGTTTCCTTTGCTGTGCAGAAGCTTTTTAGTTTAACGTAGTCCCATTTGTTTATTTTTCCTTCAGTTTCCCTTGCCTGAGGAAACATGATATTCAAAAAGATGTTACTAAGGCCAGTGTCAAAGAGCGTACTGCCTGTGTTTTCTTCTAGAAGTATCATGGTTTCAGGTCTTACATACAAGTCTTTAATCCATTTTGAGTTAATTTTTGTGTATGGTGAAAGATAATGGGCTACTTTCATTCTTTTGCATGTGGCTGTCCGGTTTTCCCAACACCACTTATTGAAGAGACTTTCCTTTCTCCATTGTATGTTCTTGGCTCCTTTGTCAAAAATTAGCTGTCCATAGATGTGTGAGTTTATTTCTGGGCTCTGTTAGTTCTGTTCCATTGATCTATGTGTCTGTTTTCTTGCCAGTACCTTGCTGTTTTGATTACTCTAGCTTTGTAGTATATTTTGAATTCAAAGAGTGTGATACCTCCAGCTTTGTTCTTTTTTCTCAGGATTTTTTGGCTATTTGGGGTCTTTTGTTGTTCCATATAACTTTTAGGACTCTTTGTTCTATTTCTGTGAAAAATGTCATTGGGGCTATGATAGGGATTGCATTGAATCAGTAGATCACTTTAGGAAGTATGGACATTTTAGCTATGTTAATTCTTCCAATCCATGAGCAAGGAATATATTTCCATTTCTTTGTGTCTTCTTCAATTTCTTTCAACAATGTTTAATAGTTTTCAGTATACAGGTCTTTCACCATTTTGGTTAAATTTCTTCCTAGGTATTATATTTTTTTTGTTGTTGCAATCGTAAATTGGATTGTATTCTTGATTTCTCTTTTTGTTATTTTGTTGTTAGTGTATGGAAATGCAATTGATTTTTGTTGTTGATTTTGTACCCTGCAACTTTACTGTATTTCTTTATTATTTCTAATCGTTTTTAGTGGATTATTTAGGGTTTTTTATATATAAAATCATGTCATCTGCTAATAGTGACAGCTTTAATTCTTCCTTTCCAATTTAGATCCCTTTTATTTATTTATTTATTTTTTTGCCTGATTGCTCAGGCTAGGACTTCCAACACTATGTTAAATAAAAGTGGAGAAAGTAGGCATCCTTGTCTTGTTCCTGTTCTTAGAAGGATAACTTTCAGTTTTTCACCATTGAGTACAGTGTTAGCTATGGGTTTGTCATATATGGACTTTATTATGTTGAGGTACTTTCCTTCTATACCCATTTTATTCAGAGTTTTTATCATAAATAGATGCTATATCTTGTCAAATGCTTTCTCTGTATCTATTCAGATGATCATGTGATTTTTATTCTTTATTTTGTTAATGTAGCATATCACATTGATTGATTTGCAGATGTTGAACCATCCTTGCATCCCTGGAATAAATCCCACTGGATCATGGTGTATGATACTTTTAATCTATTGTTGTATTCAATTTCTAATATCTTGTTGAGGATTTTTGCGTCTCTGTTCATCAGTGATATTGGCTTATAATTTTCTTTTTTTGTGTTGTCCTTGTTTGGTTTTGGTATTAGGGTAATATTGGCCTTGTAGAATGAATTGGGAAGTATCCCTTCCTCTTCAATTTTTTGGAAGAGTTTGAGACGGATAGGTATTAAATCCATCCTTCAGTACACTGGCATGGTACATTTTTTTTTTTTTTTGGTGAGGAAGATTGGCCCTGAGCTATCAGCCAATGCCAACCTTCCTCTTTTTGCTTGAGGAAGAGTCCCCTGAGCTAACATCCATGCCCATCTTCCTCTGTTTTGTATGTGGGTCACCACCACAGCATGGCTTGACGAGTGGTGTAGGTCTGCACCTGGGATCCGAACCTAAGAACCCTGGGACACCAAAGCAGAGTGTACTGAACTTAACCACTGCGCCACTGGGCTGGCCCCAATACGGTGTTTTTTTAATGTGAACTTAGATTAGTTAAAAATGTATATTGTAAACTCTAGAGTTGGAAAGCACTAAAATTTTTTAGAGAAGTATAATTGATATGTTAAGAAAAGAAGATAAAATGATCAAATTAAATGTTCAATTAAAACCATAAAAAGCGGAAAAAGGGGGGAAAATTAATATTTAAAATTTTTTCCTATATACTCGGGGCTGTCTCCGAACTTTCCAGTCTGTTTTTCTTATTCTACACAAATCAGTTGCATTTAAAAAAATACCAATTTTTATTGCATTTGTATTCATCTTATTGAATAATTTAGGGAAAAAAATGATATCTTGGCCATGCTGAATTTTCTTTTGCTCCATTTCATGAAATTATATTTTTCTCAACAAGTTTTCATGGTTTTCTTCCTATATCCTACATAGTTTTTATTCAGTTAATTTCTTAGGATTTTTATTTTTCATTGTTATTGTACAATAATTTTCTATTCATTTCATTTTCTAGCTAACATCAATCAGTTTCTAAATTTTTTGAGTGTATTTTTCATGTACTAAACATGCTATTTAATCTCTTATTAGGCATAATACTATTTTTTTCTCTTTTCTAAAAAGGCAGTCATATTTTCTGCAAATAATGTCAATTTTTTCTTCCTTTCTAATATTTAAATTTACTTTTTTTAACCTCACATTTCCTAGGACCTCCAGAATACTGTTATATATAAGGGTGCTTGCAGGACTTCCTATCTATTTACTAAATTTATGTAGACTGTTTCAATGGTTTTCTGTTAAATATTGATTTCTTTCACACAGTCAACCAAAGCATCGTCAGTATAGGCACTGTTCTAGGTTCTACTGATAAAACCAGCAGGCAATATCCCCACCCTTGTGAAACTTAGAGTCTAATGTAATGGATTACACAGTTGCAGTTATACCATAAATGAATAATTAGATAAATATTGCAATCATTGAATAAAAGATGCATCAGTTTTAGGATGTAGCATTATTATACTATGCTTAGGAAAATAAGGTGCCAATTAAACTACTACACACAAGTGATTGTAAGACATATTCTGATTTCAAAAATGTAAAAATATTTTAAGAAGTTTGATTTAGAATCAATACAAATATTGATAAAATAGCACAAATAGCTTAAACAAACATGGAAAATATGAGCTAGTGGAAAGAGAGATTCAGATAATTCAACAAGGTGATGACTTAAGTTTACTGGGTGGTTTTTATAGACTGTTGGCAAGAAATGGCTTCTCTATTTAGGTGATGTTTAGGCAGAGATTGAGAAAGGGCCAGAGACATGAACACTCCAGGCAATGACCGTGTCTAATGAAAAGACTCCAAGGAAGAAACAAGCTTGCCATTGCAAGAAACAGAGAAGGTCATTACCACTGGAGCACATAGTGAGGGAAGAGAGAATGCTGCCCGATGAGATCAGAGTGTAAGCAGGGTCCAGGTCTTATTTGATTGCTTTTTCAGACAGTTTAGATTTATTCCAAGAGCTAGGAGAAGCTGCTGAAAGGTTTTAAGAAGTAGGTAGTATAAATTACCTTATCTTTTAAAAAGATGATCTAAGCAAAAATAAATTTGGTTGAATAAGAATAGAAAATGGGGGACCAGTTAGGAACCATGCTGGTAGGCCACATGGCTTTGGACTTAGATGGTGTGGTGCAGATAGAGAGAAATACATAGATCTTAGCTACGTTTTGACATACTGTCAAGAGGACTTGCTCATAGATTGGGAAGTGGATGAAGGAAAGTGAAAAATGAAGGACAATTCCTAGATTTTGATCTGAACAACTAGAGGCATTATAGTGGTATTCTCTGAGATGGGAAAGACTAAAAAAGAAATATCTGAGGAAAAATACAAAAGCAATGTTATCCACATTAAACATGAGATGCCTCTCAGACTTACAAATGTAGATCTAAGTTAGGAGATTGGAGTTACAAGCATGGGACTTTGAAGTGACAGGAAGGCTGAAAATAAAATTAAGGGCATCATCGATATATAGATGTTATATGAAGACATTGACTAATTGTGATTACCTAAGAAAAGTTAGTAAATAAAGAAACTAAGAACACCGGTTTTCAAAACTTGAAGATCTCCAAACTTTAGGATCCAAAAACCCAGCAAAGGATACTGAGAAGACATAGCTAGTGAGTTCAAAGTAAAACCAGGATTCATGGAAAGCAATATAAGAAAGTGTTTATGACAAGGTAGCCATCATTTGTGTTGAATAAATCTGAGAATCTAAGTAAGATAAGTATACAGAAGCATAATTTTAGGTCTAAAATTAAGGCCCGATATTATTTGTTGCCTTGACATCTGGTGAGACCAGGAGGGCCTCAAATGGCCTAACTACAAGTTTCCCTCCACGCTCTGCTTTTGTGGATAAGGTCTCCTAGCCAAACAGCCCTCTTTACCAAGGAAACCTGGTGTAGTTCTTGCTTATCCCTGAGTCACAGGTTTCAGTTCCCTGCCAACCCACGAAATTATTCAAACAAACCAATTACATCCTCCTATGGGAACCAGAAGTCACCTCATCCTCTTGATACTATGAAGCCTTCCTCATGCAGCCCCTGGTTGTCACTCTGCTCCCTAGTACAGCGCTCGTGTGGAAATATAGGGTGTGCAGTCCTTCTCCTCCAGGCTATGAATATATGTAATTAATACACTTGTCAATCTCATCTGCCCAGTGTTGGGTGTTGTGTGTTCAGCCATTCCCATAACCCTAGGCAAGAATCTCACCCTACCAATGGAACGAATAGGAGTTGATTAAACTAAGAAGTGGCCACTGGATTTGGCAACATAGATGCTACTGGAGTCATGAATGAAATGTGATGATAAGGAAAAGTGAGGAGAGGAAGTAGAGACAGTAACTATGAAGATCTCTTTCAAGAAGTTCCGCTATGTTTGGGAGCAGAGCTATTGGGTGGTAGCTAGAAAAGAAAGTGAGTTTCTTTTCTAGGGTAGTTTTCTAAGATGAGAGATGTTATAGCATATATAATGAATGAAAATTGAGAGGGACATATTGATGGTGTAAGACTGAGGGCTGACAATTGTGGAAGTGAAGTCCTTGGACAAAAGAGAGTTAAGGAGCTCCAGAGCACATGGTTTGTCAGATAGGAGCACACAGATTCCATCTGTTGTAGTAGGAAGAAGGAAGAGAGTATAGATAGATACAAATGTTTTGCATAGGCAGATTTGGCAGTGAAAAGATTAGTCTCTGTGAGCACGGCTGTCTGATTTTCTTTGGCATTGTTCAACTGCTCTAGGGCAGACATTGAGGAGACAGAGTTGGGGTTAACCAAGGTTGGAATTTTCCCAGAAAGGAAGTCAAGAACGTTTACAAGAAACTGATAGATACTTATTGTCATAGGAAGAAAATTAACTTATTTGTAGTTAAAAACAAATAGGAGGGTTTTTTTTTTCCATTGGAAAGGGATGTGAAATTTTATCAAATATTTTATATAGAGTATAAAAATGGTCATATAGTTTTTCTCCAAATTAATCTTTAAAATTGCATAGCATATGGTTTTCTTCACTTATTTTAAAAATTAAGAAGCTAGTTTCAAGAATTGACTGAATGCAATGTGCTGAGTTTTACTAAATTCCTAAATTTCAATGCTGTAAAATGTGAAATGTATGTTCAGTCTTCCTTAACAATGTTTAGATTTTATATTACTAAATAAGAGGCACAAGTCACATCTATGTGATAATAATTTGAAGACTTAGTACCAAATAAGTCAAGGAAACTCCAACCTTGGAAAACTGTACACAGGAGAAAAGCACTACCTCTGGTTCAGGGTCAAGGGGCTTTTATGCTATCCAAAATGCAGAACCAACACTTCTGGGAAGTAAGAGCCAATGGTCTGGTAAGTCTTAGCAAACCAGACTAACTACATTTTATTATTACAGTCTAGTTAATTTAAAACATGAGCTGAATGTTTCCATTCATATCAAATTAGCATTTAGAGTATGAGACAATATATGTAATGCATTTAGAATAGTACCTGGCATATAGTAAATGACCAATAAATACTCTTATTATTTTAATATTGTCAGCAATGCTCATCAAATATAAGAAAATTGAAAATAATGCTATGTAAAGTCTATTCATCATCGTGAAAGTATTTTTATTGTTTTATTGAAGAGAAAGCAATAACCATTCCTCTCTTAGGTTTGTTTCCTGTTGGCTTACGGAGCCTGTGATTAGAGCATTACTGCAAACTCTTGATGACAGCCTGGACATCATAAGTCTAACGAATGTCAGGAAATTCAGTTAACCTCGCTTCCTGTTCTTCCTGTTATGTCTAAGATACATTTCTATCTTTTTAGATGAGTACTAGAAATTTTAAAACTCAGTCCAAGCATTACTCACATACTGTGGCCAAAAGTATAAATTGAATAACTCTTCTATAAGACAATTTGGCCAAACTTTAAAGTTTTGCCAACTGAACTAAAAATTTTCCTTCTTGGAACCATGTATATTTAAACATATTTATCTGTAAAGATATTTACTGTGACAGCAACAAAATAATTGAAAGAATTGAAATGTCTACTGATAAAGCCATAGTTAAATAAATTATGGCAAAAACGTATATGCATCAATTGAAAATAATGTTGCATAATACTGTACAGTGATGCAAAAAAAGAATTCTTAATCTATTAAAAACTTTACTTTTACTAAAAACTAATGTGACCCCCATGTTTACTAAAATATAAAAATGAAAGACAGTCATTGATAGAAAAATACTGGAAGGATATACACTAAAATGCTGTTAGTATTATGTCTGAATAGTGGTGTTAGAGGCAATTTCCATTTTTCCCTTTTTCTCTAAATGTATTCCTGGCTTTACTTAGAAAAAATAAGAGTATTTTTTTCCCAGCTAAAATGTAACAAAGTCATATATAAGCAGACCTACTTCTGACAACACAGTTACAACATTAAAACTACTTTACTAATGTCACGCATACAAATAAACCTTCAAAACCAAGGGAAATAAAGAAAAATAGAACATATTAAAATTAATAAAAAATACATGATTTACATTTGTTCTGACTCAGTCAAATACTTAAGACATATTTTAGTGGGATCAGGAATGAAAAGAACATTTATACTAATTACAAAGATAACAGACAGGTTTATAGCTCTGGTACCATTATCATCATCATCATCATCATCAATTAACATTCTGTGAATCACTTCTCTAGGGATCAAAACCTATTTCTCAAAAATAGGGCACATCTGGAAGTAAAATTCACTTCTTGAGGGTTCAAGAGGACTACTTATGAAACTCCAGTTTCAGAACATTACACAGTATCTAGTCTCCTGAAAGAGTTAATGTAGTTTCCAGAACAGTCCAGCATATTAAATAGTGTCAACAGAAAATGGCTGGATTATAAAACATAATTCCTGAACAACTGCCCTGGGAATAGCATTGCTCAAATGATCTATTACCATCAGAAAACCGCCGCAGGCGCGCCCTATGTCTGATGAGACTTCTATCCCAAGACACCACTACCCTCCAGTAGAACACCTGACTAGGAACCAAGCAAAATTTAAAGCATGTCAATTGAGATCCAAGGTAAATAACGTACCAGAAAAATAAATTAAGTCAAATTTAAGAGAAACTTGAAATTTAAGAAAGGCTTTGAAACTACTCATTCCAAAAATAGTTTCACTCTGAAATCATGCATAGAGAAATAAATGAGCTTTGTGGCCCTTAAAGATCTGTCTTCTTCCAAACAGTCATTTTTTCACAATATATTTTAGTTTAAATTATCTGGAGATTTAATTAAATCACTCTGGTTGAATAAATAACATGATTCATTCCCAAAGAATAATATTTAGGTTGTATTTTTCAAAAGAAAAGAAAAGATTCCAAATTTTCTATGGTAACCATGCAATGGAACTTAGTAGTTAAGAATACAAGGACTGGACTCAAACTGCTTGGGGTCAAATCTCAACTCTGCTAATTACTTAACATCTCTATATTTCAGGTTTTTTATCTGTAAAATGGGTATAATTATTAATTATAAAACCTACTCATAGGTATACTGTCATAGAGATAAAGTCCTGTTTTTAGTTACCATCCTGAATGACCTTCTCTGGAGAGAGTTCAGTGCTTTATATCAACCAACATGGGGCCTTCAGTGAAACACCACAGTGCTCTTTCCTAGCCTTCTCCCACTAGCACTTTTCCCTTAGCTCCAACAAAGCCAAAGTCATGCTTTTCAAATTTACCCATCACTAAGCATAGAGAGTTAATATGTTGAATGATACACACAAGATTCAATACAATCTCCATAAGTTGGAATGCTGAACTGTAAGTACTATGACAAAATGTCACATGAATAAATATGATGCCCCACATTGGGATCACAAAAATCAAATGCACAAATACAAGATAATGGAGACCTAGGTCTAAAAGTTTAGATATAACTGGATGTTCCAGTCATGCTCTTCTAAAAGCAAGTCTATTTTTATCAAAGTGGAAATTATGATTCCAACAGAGGCAGAAAATCAAATTGACTAAAATATGGGCAGTGGGGAAAGTTTAAATTCCCTTTCAAACTCTGGATAAAAGAGAGGACATTCTAGGTGCCAGCCCGGTGGCGTAGCAGTTAAGTTCATGCGCTCCACTTCAGCGGCCCGGCCCAGGGTTTCCAGGTTCGGATGCCAGGCACGGACCGATGCACCACTTGTCAAGCCATGCTGTGGCAGCATCCCATGTAAAGTGGAGGGAGATGGGCACAGATGTTAGCCCAGGGCCAATCTTCCTCAGCAAAAAGAGGAGGATTGGCAACTGATGTTAGTTCAGGGCTAATCTTTCTCACACTCACAAAAAAAAAGAGAGAGGACATTCTACGTTCTCTCTCAACGCATCTTTATACATGCATATAGAATTAGTGCTATCTTACACAGTGAGTATAAAGTGTGAAGAAATCTCAGGGCTAAACCCTAAAAATCTGCAGTATTTAGGAATGAAGGAAGGAAAGAGTTGCTGACAAAGGACCTTAAACTAAACTGTCAAATTCACAGGAAAGCAAAGAGAGTGGGGTGTCATGGAAAGCTGAGAGAAGCAAATGTTTTAAGGAGAAAGTTGGTAACTGTATTGCATGCTACTGAGAGATCTACTAAAATGAGGACAGAAAAGGGCCTTTGGATTCAGTCCTGTGACAGACACTACTGGTAGCATATTCGTGGAGTGATGGGGGTCATGTTAGGGCGCGATAAGGAGGAAACAGGAGGCAAGGAATGGAGGTGTCATGTGTAGATGACCAGACAATTTAAGAAGCTTGGCTCTATGGGGATCAGAAGCATCTTTAGAGGAGCTTGTAGGGCACAGGAAGGATTTTTCCCAAAAAAGAGAGTCTAGAATACTTTTTGATGCTGATAAAAAGATGTGTTCAAGAAGGAAGAGTGAGCGAATAACGAACTGCCCCTAAATAGAGGAGAAGGGATTTGGATCGTATTCGACAAGATTGGCAAAGGAGGACCCACATGGCTTCCCCAAGCTAGGATTTGTCAGAAGAGAAAGGGATTTTTGGCTTTTCATGATAGGTACACTCAGATCCATAGTTTAGGTTATATTATTAGAGCTTCTTAAGAAGAAAAGTACGGCAGTATAGCCAGGTGTGGGAAAATGTATGTAGATTCAACCTGCTGTATGAAGTGAAATGTGCTTCCCTGATCCACATGAGAATATTCTTAGTATTTTACTGTTTTTTTAACCTTTTATAAGAATAACTACCATTTATTTAAATCCTATCGTGTCCCAGGTACTATAACAGGTACTTTACGTATATTAATTTGAATCCTCACAGCAATTTTATGTTATAAAAAAAAGAGTATAGGATCCAAGCCAAAAGTAATTTTCCTTCTATATTCTTAGTCTCTTAGTACAAAGTACGAAAAAAGAAAGAAGATCCGGCATTTTAAATCACCTAAATCAGGTCATAAAGTGTACAGATTATCATTTCAGGCAAATACTTGCAATTGGTTCATTCATCATGATGTTTATTGAATGCCTACTACTCCAGAGTGTGTTTGAGGTGCTGGGATTGATTCAATAGTCAAAAAAATAAAGTGCTCCATGACCGACACTTTAAGAATATTGCATCCACTTGGGGAAACGGTACAAAAAACTTCATTATTTATTGAGAAGAACTCTATTAGATACTGATATCAGAATAGATAAAGTTCCCTCAAAGGTGACTTAAAAAAATAACAAATTCTAAAGAATTTATCAAGAATATGCATATAACATTGCACAAATTTAAATCAAACAATACAATGCACTCATACACTACAAAAATTAAGGTCATAGGCAATTAAGTTAAAATCCAGACTCCAGAACATGGACAAACCCATGTTAAGCATTTATTGCTACCAAAGAAAGAATGTGTTATTTACCATTTTGCTATTTTCCCTATAATTTTTTTCCATTTTGAGTAGACTTAGAAAAAGATAAAGTAATTGAGATGAAACCATGAATGTGAGGCAAAAGAGTTAAGGAAGATTGTTTAAATTATCAAAAAGTAGATTACAGATGAATTTACCAGAAAAGAAATTACAGCTTAAAAATCCACCTTAACTACCTCCCTAAACACACACACACACACATGCACACACGTACACAATTTACAGTACTGGAAATCCTGAGTAATCCTAGGTTTCTATTGACAATATGAACTCCTAACTAGCGAGATTAAAGAGGATGAGGCTATTGGGATTCGTTAGCCTGAAGATAGTTGAGATTTTGAAGTCAGATGGCCGTGATTGGAATTCCAGCTCTGTGACCTCCTTGATATGTGACCTTGAGTAAGTTTCCATGCCTCTCTAACATGGGAGTAGTAGGAAGGCCTATCCTTACAGTGTTATAGGGATTTTGTGGGTTAATTCAAATGAAGAGTTTAGAAAAGTGCCTGGCATATAGTAAGCACCCAATTAGATTACTGTTACCATTACCACTGTTTTCTTTAACTTTATGTCAAATTAGTGAGGTTTTTTGAATGCAATTCAAAAATTATAATTTTGAAAGATAGACATTTTCCAGATTGCATAAATTGTGTTCTGAAATACACACACATTGTGGGTCATCACATTAATTGCGTATGATATTCTAGCAAGCATATGAATTCCAGTAAGTCACAATAAACCTTGCTCCCTATGAGTATTTTTCTAGGGGAATTATTACTATGTGTTAGGAAAAAGTCCCCGCATGGCATATTATTCCAGCTTCTGACTGAAAAACAATTGTTATACTTGAGCATATGTATGTAGCTTGTGGAAGTGATTATTAGTGGAGAGGTGACTTCTGGTTTCATGAAAAAGCACCCTGTTATTATGTTTCTATTTTTTAAAAGGTACCAGGAAAGTTAGAGGCCATTAAGAGAAATGTATATGACATAAACTCTACCCTGTAAAAAATATATTATTCACTGTTTAATATTTATTGAAACAATTCCATCATTTCAAGGACTACACTGTGTATTTTCTCTTTCACTTTCCACATTCTTCTTTTCCAGAGAAATCAGACACAAGTTACTGGGAAGCACAATTTTTACAGCTTGTTAAAGAGATTAGATGGAAAGGAAAATTGTTTTTTTATTTCCCCATTTCCATGTTTGTCCTTTAGAATAATTCCTGATTAGAGACAAATATTCCACTGAAAACTCTCCTTGTGGGCAACGTATCAGGATGGAAAGAATGAGAAAATGGGAGCCTGAATAAGAATTTGCTTTCCTTTTTTAGCTGATAGCCAGTTGAGGGAGCATACTTAACTCAGCTTGTTTCTTTGACCTCACTCTCTCCTCTGTTAAATTAGAGGGTCTGACCAGCTGATTTCTGGAGCACAATCTATAATACTGAAAGACAAGAGCAACACGTATTTTCGGCAACTCTAAAATGAAAAATCTTATGCTATCAAAATCACTTCATAACACACCAACTCATTCTCTGTCAATTTGTCACGAGTTAAACCAAATGTTTCTTACCCAGATTTTGGCATAATTATCAATTTTCAACCAATATTGACTATTTGGGATCTTCATGGTCGTTCAGAAAAACATCAGGTTGTAATTCATAATGAATCGTGTGACATGATAAAATAAGTATATATTTGCCCCCTTTCATTGAGCAAACATAACTCAAGGCCTCTTAGATATGGCAAAAGAATCTGTTGAGAACAACGGAGTCCAAGTTTGGAAACAAGAACTGCACGCATTACCTTTAGCACAGATACATATAACAACAGTCTTATGCGTTAACTCTCAGCCCTTTAAATTTGTCTCTAACTTTACCACATAGCTTGTAAGCACATGGAATGTTTTAGGATATGACTTGGATACCTTTGAAAACATAAGATCCTCTGGGAAACAAATACGTAATCTTTGAGTAGTCACTTAGAATTGAGTATAAATGATTTTTTAAATTCTTGAATCTTCCATAGTTGAAGGAAATGCACAGAATCAAATTTTGTCTAGTTACCAATTTTGCTGTAAGCCAGATTTGATAAGAAACCCAAAGGTGTACCATTTATTTATTGTTGTTGAAAATTCAAGAGAGAAACAATTGAATCAAGAAGTCAGATTGAGCAAGTTGTACACCTTAAATATATGTGATTTTTATCTGTCCATTATACCTTAATAAAGCTGAAAAAACAAGAAGAAAGAAATCAGATTGAGCAAATCATTTCTATCTTACTTCCCATAAAATGACAGAAAAGATAAATTTTTCAAAAAAGAAAAAAATCAAGAAACAAGAAAAAGTATAAGAAGGAAGGTCTGCAGAATTCCCAAAGAAAGAAAGTATGTTGAGCCAACTGTAGGGTAAAATAATAGCTGGAAAGAAATCACAAAGAAAATTAGGAAAAAATGTTATTGATGTGAGAGTGGTTTGCAAGGAGCTCAGAGCAAAAACCACACAGATAAAAACTGCCCTGAGATACTTATTAGGTTTAATTAATATGGTAACTCCAACAGAAGCACCTGGACCCCAGTGGCCCCTAGGCTGTCCTCCCCTTTACTGAGCAATAGTCAGGAAGAGCATAGGCCTCTGACAAAGCAGAAAGAGAGGTTCCCTGAGCAAAAGAATGAGAGTACCCAGTCAGCTTTATCAGGGAGCTACCATACCCCAATTAACCCTCAAACAGCACTTTGACAGCCCACCCACAGTCACTCATGTCCTACTCGTGTAAACTGAATGGCCTAATAGACAGGACTTTTCAGAGGAAAAGATGAGTTGACCATCAAAAACCCACAAGCATTTGAGTAAGCACTGTGCCAGGAACAAAACACACCAAACTCAATGAGAAGAAGAACTAACACTCATGGCAATCTAATTAATAAGTATAACTAATAATGACAAGGATATTGGAGAAGGTTGTATATACACGATAAAGAAACACCTGGAGATCTCAGAAATTTAAAAAATATGATTGTGTAAGCAATAGATGAGCTAAAAAGTAAAATGTACTCAATTGATAAGCTCATTGGTTAGTTGAAATATTAAAGAAAATGATTTGCAGAGTAAACTATTCCAAAGGCCTGAGTATAGAGTGTATTAGACCATGAGAAACATGAAGAAAATTCTAAAAAAATTAGAAATGGCTGGGGGAGGAGTGTCAATGGGAAGTGTAAATAATTAGAGAAATGATAGAAAATAATTTCTAAGAACTAAGTATAACTTGAGTCTCCAGACTAATAGGTACTAATAAACGCCCAGAATGATGAGTGAAAAAGGACCAGAGTCCTTACTTAGTCCACATTTTCCACTAAAGATAAAAATGGGGAGGAAAAAGTGCTTAAAAAATCTATGTATTCATATGTGTGTGTGTATTATATATATAGCATAGATCCATATATCGTGTATCAGGAGAATGTTTGAAAGGATACACAAGAACCTATTAATGATGTTACTTCTGGGAAAATTAGTAGAATTAGAAAAAGATGAAAAGAATGAAGAGGGTCTTGAAGTTACTTTATATGTATTGCTTGAAGCCTTTTTCTTTTTTTTTTTTTTTTTGTGAGGAGGACCAGCCCTGAGCTAACATCTGCCAATCCCCTTTTTTCTGAGGAAGACTGCCCCTGGGCTAACATCCGTGCCCACCTTCCTCCACTTTATATGGGACGCTGCCACAGCATGGCTTGCCAAGCAGTGCGTCGGTGTGCACCTGGGATCCGAACCAGCGAACCCTGGGCCGCCGCAGCAGAGCACGTGCACTTAACCACTTGCACCACCAGGCCGGCCCCTTGAATCTTTTATAATTAAAAAGCCTACATGTGTTACTTGCTTAATTGGAAATATAATTTAAGAAAATGAATTAATAGTACTTTTAAATGATTAATAATATTTTAAATGTTAACTAATAGAAAGTTTGTTAATAATATTTAAAGTTAATAGTTTTTTACTTTACATTAAAATAAAATAATTTAAGAAATATACGGAAAATAATATGAAGTAGTCAACGATTTAATATTTAAATCACGTCAAATATATAAACTCCCATAACTAAAAGGATTTTCAAAATTAGAGGAAGTCTGAGACACCAGGTCTTCCTAAACAGTAAATGCTTAGAATGCTGTGCCAAAAATTGGGCTTCCAAAAACTCACACTTAACGAGTTGAGACTAGGAAATAAAACAACCACAGTCTTTCAAAGACATGTTGGAGATGGCACCTGCTCATATTAAAGGAATGATGTAAAATAAAAGAAAGGATCCCACAAGATAAAAATAAATAAGTAACTGGTATCAATTGCTCTAACAGAAATAGCCTAATAACAAGTAGATCTGGTTTGCTTAGGAGAAAGTAACAAAGAGCTTGGATATCTTTTGGGGAAAGAAGACACCAAAGACCATCTTGGCTTTTCATATATTATTTGAAGTGGATTCTTCATTAACTAGCAGTAGATTAACCTTCAGAGAGATACAGGAGCATATTTCTCCCCTTAAAACTCAGGAATTCAAGAAAAAAGGAAGACTCAGATTCTAACTTTTGTTAATTATAGTACCTAGACACAGTCGCTTAATATTTTTTAAATAAATGAATGAAATAGTTCTAATAAACTCCTAGTATACCAAAACTGGATTGTTATATGTTGATTTATATGGCATAAGGCAAAATGTTTAATGAAAGTATACAGTATTTTGCTTTCAAGGCCACATCCACCACTGAACCAGCTATGGGATCCTGAATAAATAATTAATTCTCTTATTTTATAGTACTAGTAATTGTTTTCCTTCCCTTAGTTCAGATTTGGTGTTCAAATGAGGTGCACGTTAGCATTTTGGGTAAAGAGGGTATTACCCAATGATATGAATCATTCCAGAATAATACCATAATTGCTGTGTAATCCTCTCCTTTTATAATTTCAACAACAAAACAGAAATTTTTAGGTGACTTTGCTCAACCACTGGTGAGCCGTCAAGGTAAGGAGTATTGGACTCTCCAAATATTACACCTGTGCCATGTAAAGCCACATAAATGATGAGACCTCCGTGCCTTTAACCCAAGTATTTGGGTGCACTGACATAGCGTACCTGCATATCCAGCATGTAGACTCAATCTTCAACTGCTCAGGTTAGCCTATAAGATTTTAAAAAATGAAAAGAAGGAAGGGAGGGAGGGAGGGAGCGAGGAGAGGAGAGGAGAGGAGAGGAGAGGAGAGGAGAGGAGAGGAAAGGAAAGGAAAGGAAAGGAAAGGAAAGGAAAGGAAAGGAAAGGAAAGGAAAGGAAAGGAAAGGAAAGGAAAGGAAAGGAAATGAGGAAGGAAGGAAGGAAGGAAGAAAGAGAAAAAGAAAGAAAGAAATGGGAGAGGGGAATTTAACTGAGAGCAATGGATTCCGTGTGCTTGGACCACAGAGAAACTGAGGGAGGAGTAAGAGGCTACCATTTGAATCCAACAGAAGGTTTAAATCTGAGCTTCTAACTACTACTACTCCATTTACTGTCTGTACACACTAAGCAAGGAAATACATCAGTTTTTTAGCAAAAGATTAGAAAATCTAACAGCTAATGAAAAGAAAAGGAATGCAGTTCGATCACTAGGTAATTTGACAATTTCTTTAATTCCAATGTAAAACAGACAAACCCTAAGTCATTCTTTCACACTCATAGAAAGTCTTCAAATTTCTTATGAAAAATAGACCTTTAGGTTATAAAATAATTACATCTGAATAATAGGATAGATGAACTTTGTACTCAAGTGGATTTATTTTGTATGGAATTAAACTTGTTTTGCAAGGAAATATGTTGAAGGCCTAATTAGTAAGTCTAAGGGGAGTGATAACATGTACTCACTAAATTTTAGTGAGTTTTATTGTACACAAAGATACTGACTTACAGAGGTGACTAATAAAGGAATGAGTATCTCTACCAGCCATATGTCAAAATTCATAGCAATATCGTTCCATATTTTGAGCACTCCTCTGGCACTGTACATATATTAATTTATTTATTCCTCACAACAACCTTATGAAGTAGTTACTCTGATTAGCCTCATTGCAGAAAAAAAAAAGTGAGGCACATAGAAATTTTAAAATGTGTCCGAAAAGCATCCATGAAGATGTAAAGTCTGGATTCTAACTATATGCTGAGCTATTAACCACTACCTGATATCTTGCCTTACGTGTCATAAAAACACGTAACCTCAATACAGTTCAGACTGTAAGCCACCAAGGAGAATGTTTCCTTAGGCAGAAAGAGTTAAGACTCTGAGAAGGACAGATGACCAGAGAGTGACTCTCTCTGAGCTATAGACCAAGGATGGCTGTGTCTGATAGACACAAGATGATTAGTGAGAGGAAGGTAACATGCAACAAGATCAGGCTGAGATGATGATCCGAGCATCGACACGTTGGACAGAAGACTTGGGTTGACATTTTTAAAAATTTATCCTAAATTCAAATCACTGCAAAAGATTTAATTTCCAGCATATTTTGATATTGAAAATTTTAAGTAAATGGTTACCTTACTCATTTAAATATGTCCAGCGAAATTTAAATTTAATATAAATATAAAATTTATACCTATAAATAAGCTTTTTTGGAACAGCCAGAAATTTTCCATTGCTCTCTTTTCTCTTTAAATTCATTTTCATTTTCACATAATATTATTTTTAGGTAATGTACTTACGTTTAAAAGCTTTTATTGATCACCCAATCATATTTTTCAAACAACACTCCAAATATAAATTGAAATTTATTACTCTTATTTTATGTGACCACAAGTCTCCAAGTGTTTAAAGTTTCTTCAGGATTAAGTTTTCATTATAATTATTACTAGAACCCAGTGGAAAAATATATATATACATTTTTAATTTTTAAGTAACTAATAAACCTAAAGTCAATTTTCATTGGAAACGTATCTCTTAATAAGATGGGTGACGCTGGCTTATTTTTCTTTTTTTTACTTGGGCCATATATCTGTGGATATTACTGCTAGAATGAGACAAGATTCAGCATCAATTTTATTCCTACTGTTCATTTTTATAGATGTAATCTCTGAAAACCTTGTTCACATAAATAAGTAGATGGAAACTGAGAGTTTGGTTATAGCAATGTCATTCAATTTTTTAAAATTCTTCTGAATTATATATTTAAAATTCCATAGTCATTCATCATTAAAAACAATCATTGTTAATAACCTAGCAGGTTCTCCTTCAGAGCAAAGAAGTGGAAGCTACACGACTTGTAAAAGTATTTTTACCATGTCATCCGAACCATACACTCTCTCCACACCAACAACAATATTTCAAATCCTCCCTTTATGGCTGCCGCAGTGTTTTTATATCCTTGGGTCTCACGCATGGAAAGATTCATATGTGAGGAGAGATGTGCTTTCCTATTGTGAAAGCGGAGATAGGAAGGAAAAAAAAAGACTAGCTCTTTCAGCTCAGGCATGTTTTCAGAGAGATCAGTTTTAGGAAAAAATAAAAAATAAAGTTAGAATCTGGAAATTATTTCTCTTAATACCATCCAAGTCTAGTACCTCTTGGGAAGTCTTTGTTTACCCTCGGGATACACATTCTCCAGTTTAGAGACTAACGGTCTGATACGCAAAGGAGTATTTACACAGAAGTATGTTGATGTGTGCAGTTATGAGAGTGTGTATATCTCTGTGGGTTTGAGAGTGCGTGTGGCAAGTTACCCCACCAATCAGCCTCAGTTTCCTCCTCTGTAAAAATGGAAGTAGTTCTTTTACAGAGTTCTGATGAGAATTAGAGACAATGTATGCCAAGAGGCCTGGCACCCTGCTTGATAGAAACCAGCATTCAGTAAGTGCTAATTTTCTCACTTTTCCTATGGCGTTTTGCACCGGTGGTTCTGCCTACCTGGAGTCCTCTTCCCCTGGATCATCTCAAGCCAGGCTCCTTATTACCACTCAGTTCTAAGCTTAACCATCTTCCTGAGGCCTCCCTGAACGCCCAGTCTGAACACCCCCAGTGACTAGCTATCACATTACCCTGCTTTCTTTCCACCATAGCTTTTAATGCTACCTGATGTTGTCTCGCTTTTTTTGTTTGTTTTGTCTTGTTTGTCTGCTTACTTTCACTGTTTGTTTTCACCCGCTGGAATTTAAGCTCTGTGAGAGCAGGACGTTACCTATACCCCCAGTGCCTTGAGCCGCGGCTGCCACAAGCTATGTTTGCTGTAAATGATTGTTTAATGAATGAATGAGTGAGTCTATTCGTTTGCTAGGGCTGCCATAGCAAAGTACCGCAGACTGGGTGGCTTAAACAACAGATATTTATTTTCTCACCGTTCTGGAGGCTAGAAGTCCAAGATCGAGGTGTCAGTAGGTTTGGTTTCTTCTGGAGCCTGTCTCCTTGGCTTGCAGATGGCCACTTTCTCTCTGTGTCCCCCTGTGGTTGTCCCTTGGTTTTCATTGTTTTTGCCCTAATCTTCTCCTCTCATAAGGACACCAGCCATATTGGAGTAGGGCCCACCCACGTGACCTCATTTTACGTTAATTACCTCTTTGAAGGTCCTGTCTCCAAATACAGTCCCAGTCTGAGGTTGGGACTTCAAGATACGGATTTGAGAGGGATAAATTTCAGCCCATAACAGTGAGTGAATACTCTGAGTTTCAGATTCTGACCTAAAGCAGCCAAACCATCAGCCCTGACAACTAAATTCAGAAAGCTCTCCACACTGAGTGACAGTTGGATGATATCTGGCAAAACCCTAATAAGCAAAGTACAGCCTCCAGAGTCCAGGTTAAAAGCAGAGTATATTATACCCACATAAAGTCCTGTACACAAATGATAAAAACAACTTTACTTATAATAGCCAGAAACTGGACACAACCAAAATGTCCATCTACTGGTGAATGGATTAACACATTGTGATCTATCTATACAATGGAACACCATTCAGCAATGAAAAGGAACTACTGGTACATGAAGAAACAGGGATAAACATAGAAAGCAAGATGTTAAATGACAGCAGCTAGAAAGACTCTATACTATATGGATCCATTTACATGATATTCCAGAAAAAGCAAAACTTTAGGCACAAAAAGCAGATCAGTGGATGCCTGGGGTTGGGAGTGGGGGAGAAGATTAACTTCAGAGGAACAAAAGTGAACTCCCTGGGGTGATGAGAAAGTTCTGTGTCTTGATTGTGCTTGTGGTCACATGACTATATATATTTATCAAAGACCATCAACTATATGCTTAAGATCAGTGAATTTTATTATATATAAATTGTACCTTAATGCATCTAATTTCTCAAAAATCAGAGCATCTCAAGAGTACTTGAAAATCCATGTTTTCGTCCAATAGCCTACCATAGGATTTTTGCAAATATCTCTTTCATGTGTATTTCAAAAAGAAAACAAATATGCACACACAAACACACAGGTTTATGGTAAACCTACGCAAATTGAAATGTAGATATCATTTGTAAAGTTCTAGAGAGTGCTACAGGAGCAGAGAGCAGTGTCAGCATGAACCTACAATTCTCGCTGACAGCCACTGAGATAACACCTCCCACATTTCCTCTTATTTGAATCCCCAAATCCCAAAGTCTTCCCTGAGCAGCCAGTGAGGATGCTGGAAGGATCCTGTCAGGGCATCATTACTCATCCCCATTGACCGGAACAGACTTCAAGATTTTTATACACTTTTCTGCTCCATATCATTTAAAAATTTCCTATTGAAGTGCTTCTCCCAAACAAGAGAACACCCTAATGCTATATACAAAGTACCATTCCATAGAAATGAAAGCGATCTGAGGGGCTTAGAATACTGATGCTCCAACTGGAAAAAGGAAGAATTTTTGGAGAAAAAAACAAGTTTTGTCTAGAAGAGCTTATTCCATAGAGGACAGATGGAGAGGATATTTGTGTTTAATTTAAATGTTCTGCAAAAGTTAACACTTCTAGCAGCAAAGAAACACCCCCAGGTTCCTAGCAAGTGACAGGCACACTTTATCCTGTATCCTCAGCAGGATCTGAGACCTAGAGATTTTGAATTCATCTGGAGCTAGCGTTCTCTCTTCGAAATGAGGCAAACCAGGAAAGGGCTCTGAGGGGACTTCCACGCATCCCTTGCAAACACACATGCAACCCTAATCCCCCAAAGTTTCATGTTCTGATTAATTAGAGATACTAGATTTTCATAATCACTGACTGCTCTTCTTCGGGGACTGATTTGGTTTAACGATTCCTGAATTTCATCCAGCACACTCCGAGATTTTTTACAGCAATAAAAAATAACAGCCTCTCTCTCTGACAGCAAAGAAGGTTTATTCAGTGCTGTCAACAGATGAACAGTCATGGCTCTCCTCAGTACTAACTCACAGCACTATGGGTGGAACATCGAGAACAATTGTATCAAACGGTCATGGAAACGGATTCACAGGATGTACCAGGTGAATGTCCATTTCAGACTTGACACTCTCTTGTGACTCATGCTGCTGCCAACAGCAAAGGGGTTCTTGAAACATCCCCCTGCTCCCCATTTGAGTGTGGAAAGCTGCCAGGAAGGTTCCTTTTCAACAGCTGTGATCTAAGGAACCATCCCCAAGCTGGGCTTTGAGAACTTTCCTCAGGAAGTGGTCCCTTTGAGGTAACTATCAGGAGAGGAATATAGCAGTGAATGGAAGGGGCACCTGGTAATAAAGCAATGTTTGGGACCAGCATGGAGTTGTTGAGATCAGCAGTAAGAAATGTGGATAATGGCACAAGCAGCCACCCAGGGGAGTCTGAGGGAGAGAAAAAGGATTAATGACCTCTGAGACTTGTTCTTTTTCCACTCTTTTCCTGAAATGGCAAACCGCAGAGCCAGTTATCAATCAAGAGAGTGAAATATATCAGTGGATGGGTTTGGTTTGCTACAGTGACAGCCAGCTCCACTTTTGAACACTCTTTGAAAACAATTTTTACTGTGCAATGCTGGAGAAAGCCAACAAATAATAAACCTGTCGCAATACTCACTGAGCGCTCATAAATACAGTCTGCCACGCAGCTGCAAAGGGAAGCCATTCCCAAGCTTGAAAATTGTTAAAGCTTAATCATTGCACCTAAGATCGACTCTCATTTAGGGCTGTGATTTAGGGTGACTCTTATCTTCAGCCCTCTTGAGGAGGCAGGAGCCTCCTGTTCCCACTGGTCGGTAGTCTAGACGGAGGTACAGCCATCAGAAGAAGGCCCAGTGGTTCTTTGAGCTCTATCTATTATCCCAACGTGCTACAGTTACACATCAATAAGTTCACCTTTTCGTTGAATTCAAAAAACTATACTAGATTGTGCTTATCATGCGTTTTTGGTGACAAAATTTCAAAGGCAGTAGAAATCCGTTTAATGAAAACCACAGGCCTCCGGGATCCGCCCAGCACTCCAGAACCCTGTGGCACTCCAGATGACCTGCCTGTGCTTCCTTGTTTGTCCTTTGAAAGCAGTTCTCAGTTATGCATCATCCCCAGAAGACTTTGTCCCTGTCTCTCCAATTCTTGTTTGCCTTTTCAGCTCCTCTCTAAAGGGATCAAAAAGCCTTTGACCAAAAAAAAAAAAAAAAGCCTCGCACAAACCCTGGCAGGAGAGAAATGAGAGCTCTATTAGAGAGCAGGTGCTGAGTGGACATTTTTCAATAATATCTTGTCGCTTGTGGCTTCAGCAGGAACAAACTTTATGACTAGACTCTTCAAAGACAGAAAAGGAAGCTGCCTGCTGGGCACGTTGCAAGGTTCACCGTGAACAGGAACAACATGCTTCAACCAAGCAAAGCAGTGTCTCTAATAAAGTAAAGTTTCTAGGTATTCAGAAAGTTCCCGTTTCCTGAGAGGAGCTAGGTCATGCATTCTGGTGTTGAAACTAATAAGTTAATACTATTAATAAGTTGGAAGTGACAGCTAGAAGCCTACATCATTCAGAAAGGTGTTTTTCCGTAGGAAGAGGTGGTGTGTTAAATGAGTTTCCTTTTTCCGTGTTAGCCTTTCCCATACCTGGACTGTATGTGGGTGCAGGGGTGCACACAGTCTCTGGTTGGCTTCATTCTTCTGTGATGCTAATATGGGTCATCTCCAGTGTTCCCAGGGAGTGTGTCCTTTATTGATGCTCCATTTACAGTTATTTTTAGAGGACTTCCCCCTCCTGAGTCCCTCTAAATACAGTAGAAAATTTATGTACAAAAATGAAGATTTGTTAGTGCAATTAAGCATCCACATCCAGAATGGCTATCTAGGGTTAAGAATTGATAAACCACTCCCAAGAAAGACAAGACACTAGAATATTCATGGCTCCCATCTAGTAACATAACAACAGGACCCCCAGACGTAGAGGGACTTCCCACAGAGATTGACTCCTGACATAACAGGAAACACAACGGTTGCTTGTCCTAATACACGATTGGACCATTTTCAGTGAATCGTTTGACAAATGAATACTCAATTACAGCAAATGAATACTCAGCAACAACAACAACAAAATGTGTTTCTCCAATAAAAAAAAAAGTAATGTTGCTTTGCCCAGAATTTCCATGGAAATACTGGTTTATACACTCATTACTGGAATATTCATCTCATTAGAAAATATATAAAATAGAGCTATATGTTATACCAAAACCATTCATTTTTCTCAATCGCTACATCAAAAATAATTTAATTAACAAATATTTGTTGACTGATTTTGTCAGTTGCTGAAGTCCAAAAATATTTGGAGTCATACTTGAACTTTCTCACATCTAATCTATCCAAAACCCAGTCAACTCCAAAATTTATCTTACGTTTGACCAATTTTCACAACGTCTACCAATTCTACTTTGCCATCTTCTGACTACAGCATTTTTAGTAGTCTACCTGCTTCTGTCTTTCCCCCTTTAGTTCACTCTCTACATAATAGCCAGAAGGATATTGGTAAAACATAAGCCATCTAGTGTCAGTTGTCTGCTCAGGCACTAGAATGGGTCACCATGGTCTATATAACAGGGGGCGGCAAAATTTTTTCTTTTTTTTTTTTTGTGAGGAAGATCAGCCCTGAGCTAACATCCATGCCAATCCTCCTCTTTTTTTGCTGAGGAAGACTGGCCCTGGGCTAACATCTGTGCCCATCTTCCTCCACTTTACATGGGACACTGCCACAGCATGGCCTGACAAGCAGTGCATTGGTGTGCGCCCGGGATCCGAACCCGGGCCGCCAGCAGCGGAGCGTGTGTACTTAACCGCTACACCACAGGGCCTGCCCCGAATTTTTTCTGAAAAGGGCCAGGTAGTAAATAACTTAGACTTTGTGGGCCATATGATTGCTTGTGCAATGACTCAAATTTGCCATTGTGGCATGAAGCAGCCATAGATAATGCACAAATGAATGGGTGTGGCTGTGTTCTAATAAAAACTTTATCTACAAAAACAGTGGCAAACAAGATCCGGCCTTATGGGCCAAATAGTTTGCTGACCCCCAGTATACAAGACCACACATGACCTGGCTTCTGGCTCCCTGTGCTAATATTCTCCCTCTTAATAACTCCACTTCAGTCACAATGGTCTCCTTGCTGTTCCGGAAATGTGCCAAACAGAACCCCACATTGGGTCCTTTTTACCTTGCTATATATTCTTTTTTTTTTTTTTTTTTTGAGGAAGATCAGCCCTGAGCTAACATCCATGCTAATCCTCCTCTTTTTGCTGAGGAAGACCGGCTCTGAGCTAACATCTATTGCCAATCCTCCTCCTTTTATTTTTTTTCCCCAAAGCTACAGTAGATAGCTGCATGTCATAGTTGCACATCCTTCTAGTTGCTGTATGTGGGACGTGGCCTCAGCATGGCCGGAGAAGCAGTGCGTCGGTGCGCGCCTGGGATCCAAACCATGGCTGCCAGTAGCGGAGCGCACGCTCTTAATCGCTAAGCTACGGGGCCGGCCCTGCTATATATTCCTAAAATGTTTGATTTAGATACATATTGCTGAGCAACAAATGATACAAAACCTTAGTGGCTTAAAACAACAAAGAAATTTATTATCTTTCATGATTCTGTGGGTGGATTGAGCTCAGCTAGGCAATTCTTCTTTTATGCATGGTGCCAGCTAGGGATGCAGTCACCTAGAGGCTCAACTAAGTGGGAACACCTAAGATGGCTCAGTCACCCGCTAGCAGCTGGTGCTGGTTGGTATGTGGGCACTGTGCTGGACCTAGTTCTCCTCCACAGGGTATCACATGTGTCTTGAGCTTTTTATAGTATGGTGGCTTGGTTACAAGGGGGAACATTCCAGGAGTACAAAAGTAGAAGCTCCAGATCTCCTAAGTCCTGCTCATGGAACTTACCCAGTATCACTTCTTCTATAGACTAGTGGTCAAAGCAAGTCGTAGAGCAAACTCAGATTAAGGAGAGGAAAAATAGACTCCATCTTTCAATGGGAGGAGTATCACAGAATTTGCAGCCATCTTATTCCAATACAATGTTCTTCCCTGCCTGTACAATTTTTTAGGTCTTTGTTGAAGTGTCACCTTCTCAGAGAGGCCAGTTCTGACCCTGCACCGAAATCGCTTTGTATTTGCTTAACACTATTTTACGTTTTCTTATTGCAATTGTACATTGTATATATTTATTTGTTCATTTGTTTATTTTTCTTTCTCCACCACTAGAAGGATGTGCGTTCACTGTTCGTCTGTTGACTATTGTCTCACCACTTCCTAGAACAATTCCTGACACAGAGAGGACATTCATGAACTATTTTCTGAATGAATGAATGAATGAATGAGCGCCAACTCTATACTGTGCACTGTGCCAGACATTGAAGATAAAAAGATTCATCAGATAATGTTTCTGCTCTCAAGAACTCACAGCCTAAAACTGAGAGCCTGTTAATCTAGAATTGATGAAATGTCTCTCCAATTCTAACAATGTGGAAGAGAATCATGAAGTTGTGTAATTTGTGAGTTTACAGTGCTCAGAAATGAAAAAGGAATATCAAATATTTAAATGAACGAGAACACATAGGTCTTCTCTCCTCTGTCTATGGTAGCGGCTTCCAGGAGCCTGTCGTGAGAAGACTTCTGAAGCCATTTGAAAGTTCAACAAGGAAGATTATCAACACTGATTACTATTTTTCTGCCAAGGATTTTGAAGGGGGTATTTTTCATTTATATTTAAATACTTGGATTAAGGAATAAGAAACATATGATGAAAAGTTGCTTACAAATATCTTCCAAATACAAAATATCATCTATTTTTTAAATTTACTTGCATATTTTACCATTTGCTCTGATTTCTATACCCTGAAAGATGTCAGGGAGAGAATACCAAGACCAGGGAAATATATTAGACCATGCTAATATGTTAATTATTAGCATTAATATTGGAGATAATTCTATTTACTGAATACAGAAGCTCACAGAGCAATACAAAACAGTAGCAATAATTAGGAAAAGTCATTAAAACCTAGATATCCGATCATTCATCTCTAAATTCAGGAGTTTCTTGACATTCAGAGTATGAGACACATGTTCACATTGTATATGTGTTTTGGGAAAGTTAGAATAAGATGATATATATGTGTATAATAAAAAAGTGATGTTTTCATTCAGCATTCAAGTTTGTTCCAGTGTCTATCTTAGACTTTAAGTCACTGTCACTCAGAGAGAGATTATTCACACAACTATTACACCCAGGCAATGCCGCTACTGTCTTTCAAATGGGTCAGAAATATCTGGGGGGCGTAGCCTATATCTTCCAAAAAAAGAGAAAGACTACGGGATAGCAAGTAATGTTAGAACAGCGAGTGTTGGAGTAAAGGTCAACCCTACAGTAAAGAGACTTAAAAATAAAATGACTCAAACAAGATAGAAGCTTACTTCTCTCTCACATAATAGTTCAAAAGTTGGCAGGCAGTCCAACGCCATTAGGTGTACTTTCTCCATGATGTTATCTAGGTATCTATGTTTCTTCTATATTGTTGCTTCTCTCACTATTCTTGATTGCCTTCGTCTGCACAGTCAAACTTGGATCACCATCACTCCACTGCACTCTTGACCCTGGAAAGGGAGAAAGGACGTGTGCATATACTCCATCTGAAATTTGCACATATCACTTCCACTTACACGCCTGTCACCAATGTTTATGCATATGGCTCAAAGTGTAGTCTCTAGTTGGGTGGTCGTGAGCCCTGCAGCAATTCAGAAGACGATAATATTAAAAGTAAGAATGGGAGAATGAAAACTGCAGAAAAAGTAGCAATCCTTGACATAGTTGACTAGCTCTCCCATCCCCAAAATTAACACACTAGCTTCACTTAATCTGGATGAGATAGGATTCTTAGGACTTATAGAATTTAACAATGGTTCAATTGTTTCAGAACAGAAAAATAAATAGGAAAGTTATACTAGAAAAAGAAAACTTTTTTCCTTCTCAAAATGTGGAAGATAACATACAAGTCACACACACACACAAAATTAGTTCAAGAGGGAATGTGATTGTTACTTTCTCTGGTACTTTGTGATAACAAAAGAGGTAATCAGGACAAACGCAATTATGTATTTTTAGATTTGCAACATGAAAGGGGAAAAAAAGCAAAAAAAGCCAGGAGGAAAATACGGATGACCAAATTCTCTCATCAGAGAATGATCTTATCCTGAACTCCCATTGAGGAGTACATGGCTTGAGTAAATGGAGTGATTATATATAATAGCCACATTTTAATGTTCTTGAATTGAGCTCCAAAAATAAAAACTAAAACGTTTTCCATTTAAGAAGATATACACAGATGATTGTGGAGTTAACACCACTACTTACAAAATTTCATCTTTATAAAAGAATCTAAGGGGGCCAGCCCCGTGGCTTAGCGGTTAAGTGCGCACACTCCGCTACTGGCGGCCCGGGTTCGGATCCTGGGAGCACACCGTCACACCGCTTGTCGGGCCATGCTGTGGCGGTGTCCCACATACAGCAACTAGCAGGATGTGCAACTATGACATACAACTACCTACTGGGGCTTTGGGGAGAATAAGGAAAAAAAAAAAAAAAGGAGGAGGATTGGCAATAGATGTTAGCTCAGGGCTACACACACACACACACACAAAAAGAATCTAAGGATATGTTATACAAATCTAGCAGAATTTTCAAGTGGAAAATGGAAATGAAAGGCCCAAGAGAATGACAAGTATAGAGTGATGTAAATACAAAACAAATCACTAAAGCTATGAGATCAGTCTCCTAGATAGACCCTTGTATTTGTTGAACTGGTTTCCATTTTCATTTTGTTTTTTCCGTGATACATATAACTCCACATAAAAAAACATTTGTGCATATAAAGCCCCAAGTACTATTTATTAACTGTCATTAGATTTGTTCTAGAAGAAATTATTTAAAAAGAAATAATCAAGACACCATGTGATGTTCTATTTCCCTTGGCCCTGGGAATTATTGAGAAAACAAAAGGAGGGAAAATGTTGCAAAAAAGGGACAAGAACTAAATGAATTTATATAAACTGTTGCCAATAAATTTATATTACCGTCATTCATTGAATAATTGGGGTTCTGTTCTTTTAGGAATATATTTTTTCTGCAGTCATATATTGATAGTCTATGAAAAAGGGATTAGCTATGAAAAATTATCCAGTCAAAACTGATTAGAAAAAAAGACATTTAAAACTAAACAACATTGCCTAAGATTTTTCTTCATTTCTATTATGATTTTTATTTGGAAATACTGTGAATTGGTTAATAAATATGTGTTGCTTCATTTCCAGTAAACTGAGAAGATCTTCCACTGACCACACATAAAAATTGACCCAAAGTGAGATTAAGTTCGACTCAGGAGATCAGACAAAGCTAAAGGACCCAAACTTGGAAGAGAGCTCAGCACACTTTTTCTACAAAAGGTCAGAGAGTAAATATTTTAAGCTATGTGGGTCACATACATTCTCTGTTCTATATTCTTCTTCTTCCTTTTTCTCGTTTTACAACTCTTTAAAAATGTAAAAACCATTCTTAGTTCGTGGGCATAAAAACAGGCCAAGGGTCTTATTGTTTGCTGATTCCTACTCTAAATGATTAATTGTGTAAACAGAATAATGCTCAACTTATATCTCCTCTATGAAGATGTAATTGCCTATAAGCATATATTTTCTTCTCATAAAATCCTCATGTTCATTGCTTGAAATTCATTTATTATACTTTTTAACAAAACCCCCTTTCCCTATCTTTAACTCAACAGTTAATAATCAGGCAGGGGATAGCCTTTGGTTTTACTATGAAAGTTTTATAGTTTATCAAATATACCAAAAGTTCATACACATTTGCAACTGTGTCTGTATTGAAGGAAAGATGAACCTCGTATATGATACTGACTGATGTGCCAAGCCTTGCACAAAGCATATTACGTGCATTTATCCAACTATTTCTCGCTACCATGCTGTAAGGCAGCTACTTACTAGCCACATGAGAAAACTATAGACAAAGCTTTATTGGAAAATAGCCATATTCATTCATTTACGTATTGTTTGTGGTTGCTTTAGTACTGCAGTGGCAGAGTTGAGTGATAGTTGCAGCAGAGACCATACAGCCTGCAAAGCCTAAAGCATTCACAGAAAAGTTTGCTGACTCCTGGTGTAGATTATAGCTTATTCCTTCTCTCTCTTTCACATCAACCTATTCTTCTAACTAGATATTTACCCGGTGTTCTTAATCATACTCAGGTCACTTCCATTTAAAAAATCAAATAAAAAGATCTTCACTCTATCATTTGTTCTCCTCCAACTACCAGCCTTACTCTGTCTTGACAGCCAAATTAGTCTGGAGAGTTTTCAATATTAGTCTCTATTTCCTTCCCACTCCCTCATCAACCCACACTTTATAGCTTTCAATAATGTCACCACAGAATCTAGATATATTAGTTTCCATCCTATTTCTTCTTTCAGAAAGATTCTATACTATTGACCACTCTTTCATTCTGAAGTGAGTTCTTTTCTTTGCTTCCGTGTGCAAAAATGTGGCTGCTTTCTCCAACTCATGGCCAGTCTCTCTGTGTCCCCTGTTCAGACCCATTCTCCTCTCACCAGAATTTAAGTAGTGTAACTCCTCAGGCCCTTAGGCCTCCTTCTCTTTTTCTAATCTCTGCACCCTCTAGACAATCTCTTATACATTCAGTTTCAATTCCTACCGAAAAGCAAATAACTCACAGATTTATATCTCCAGTTTAGACATCACTGTTTAACTCCAGACTCATAAATCCAATTTGATATCACCTCTTAGGTGTCTCAAATGAACTTTATCACATTCAGAACCAAACCATGATCTTTCTATATACACCTGTTCCTTCCACCCCACCCTCTAATTTCAGACACTGGCATCACCATTCATACTGTGCCTTAAGACCACAAACCTTTAGTACTTGACACTATTTGACACCACCTCTCCCTAGCTTCCCATATCCAGTCCATCAGAAGATCCTAAATCCTTCTGGAATCTATCTACTTCTATTTCCACTAGTGCCTAAGCTCAAACCAACATAACCTTTCACCTAACCTACTTCAGTGGCCCCCTAGCTGCTCTCTTAGGTCCCACTCTGGCTCCCTCCAGTCCATTCTCTACATGGCAGCCAAAGTGGCCTTGGATTTGGCAACAGGAAAAAATTTTCCAGAAAGGAAAGAAACAAAAATAGGATACTGACAAATAAAAATCAAGTTATCATTTGCAATGAGCACCAAGGAAAATAAAATTTCAATCTAGCAAACTACATGTAGCTAAAATATTACTAGAGGTCAATGGGGAGAAAAAGACATTTTTGGACTTTCAAAACTCATAAGGTTTATCTTCCAAACATTTTTGGTAGAAAAAATTTTACTTAATGGTTTATTCCAAGAATATTGAAAAAGTTTCAAAGAGAAAAGGGTACATGGGATTCCAGAAACAGCGGAACTGATTTAGGGGCTCAGTGCCACCCAGGCTGTCCACATATGGGCAGAGTCAGAAGAGGATTCCCGGAAGGATAACTTCAAAAAGACTACGGGTTTGTTTTAATTAATTGTATGATGCAGCAAGAAGATGATGTTAGTGATAATGTGAAGGCATATGACTATTTTGCAAAAGAGGAAGAAAAATATGTAGTGAAAAACCCCAGGGAAAGCAACAACAAAACAGTACTGAAAAGACATGGTCTTCATGAAACCAAATAAAATGTGATATGATTTTTAGAAATTATCTAAGTGTAAAAAAAAGAGAATCTATTTCAACTTGGGACTTGGAACATTCATCTTTGAGTTGCCTAATTTCTCTTCCTCCATTTATCTGCATGCAGTACCTCATATACATGAATAATGTTTGGAAATGCATATTATTTTTATATTTACTGGTTTTCAGTTTTTAGATCAATCTACACACAAAGCAGAGAAGACAATATAATGCCATTTTTAGAAGATTTTATAGTTTATTTTTTTGTGTGTGAGGAAGATTAACCTTGAGCTAACATCCATTGCCAAAATCTTCCTCTTTTTGCTGAGGAAGATTAGCCCTGAGCTACCATCTGTGCCCATCTTCCTCTACTTTATACATATGGGATGCCACCACAGCATAGCTTGATGAGCAGTGTGCAGGTCCGCACCCGGGATCCAAACCCGCGGACCCCAGGCTGCCGAAGCGGAGCGCGCAAACTTAGCTGCTACGCCACCGCTGAGCGTCAACACTCAAAACAGTTGTTGACAATTAGAAAATTTTTAAGGGGTGGAGGTGGTGGAAGGACATTGAGGGATGCCAAATCCTGAATTTACAAAGTGGGCAGTCAAGGTATACCTGAGAACTGCTGGATAAAGAAATAGAAATTTAAATATGTTAATATTATAAAGATAGCAACTAAAAGGAATTGACTAAAATTCTATCACATATTGACAGCAGAAGGAAGAGATGAGGAAGTGAGATGGAGTTAGAGTAAGTGAAGGCAGCCTGTCATCAGTTGTAACAGTGTTTCCCTATTACACAGAGCTCGTAGTTGATATAACAACAAATTAAGGTGGAAACACATTATTTGGGATATAAATGTGACTACCAGAAGGAAAGAAAATAGGTGAGCTCTATGGAGCGGAACTGGGGCGAAGTGGGGGAACTTTAATCTTTGTTTTCTACTCCGAGCTCCTTGAATTATTTATTTACTAAGTGAGTATATTACTTGTGTAATAAAAGAAAAATAATAATTCAGAAAAGCAAATTGGAGTTTGAGGCCATTCTAATACTAAAATTTAGAAAGAACAAAACTAAAAGTCCTGAGAAGTAAGAACAGAGGCCTCAAGAAAATAGAGAAACTAAAAGCAATTTAGAAAGATATTTATATTCTTGAATATAAAACATCTTGATCTTCCTGCCAAAAGAATATGATCCTTAATATATCTCTCATAAAAGAAATAAGAAAAGGCTGTTAAACTCAAAAGTCTCTCACATACACTGGAGTTAGAAATATACACTCACGAAGATGTGTATTTCACATCAAGCCACAACAACAAAAACAACAAAACAGTAAAACTGTTTTCAGCAAACTTCCAACTGAAATAATGTCAGGCGAGAAACCTTCATATCATATATTCTCTACTTATGTAATGCCCGTATACATAGAGTTCACTATGAAAGTCCTCCCTCTGCCTGTAAAACACAGCTTGGCAGCTCACTGTGTAAAGTCTCTCTGTAATATTTAGCAATGGTAAGGCACTCCATAGATTCCAGCAGGTGTAGGCGTTCTTCCCACAAGCTTTTAAGCACCCATTCTTTTCAGTTTTATGTTCTCATGACTATCTTATACCTTTTACAGCAGAGGAGAGATAAAAGCATAATAATTATATTTTAATTGTTAGAATAGCTTTTTAAATCAAAAGTATCTACTATGGAATTTGAGGGATATTTAATGCAAAACTGAACATGCCCTAGATAGTCCTTTTCTTTTTGCAGTTAGCTTATTTCAACATGCCCAATAGTGATGAATCCATTTTAGTATATACATAACCATAGAATCTCATAATTCAAAAGGCCACCCAAGAAGCAGAGTCTAAATCATCACAAATACATAAATTGCTTCTCTCTTGTCCCTGAGAGATTGTTTTTGCACCTCCAATAATTGGGAGATCACTTCAAAATCCAGCCCAGTTTACTACTGTCAAAGCAGAAAATAACCAGTTTTGGTAACGATGTGGAGAAGTTGGAACCCTTGTGCACTGTTGGTGGGAATGTTAAAATGGTACAGCCCCTATGACAGTTCCTCAGAAAATTAAAAATCAAATTACCATATGATCCAGAAATTCCACTGCTGGGTATATACTTAAAAGAATTGAAAGCAAGGTCTTGAAGAGATATTTGTACACTCACGTTCACAGCAGGATTCTTTACCATAGCTAAAGCATCGAAGCAACACAAGTGTCCATTGACAGATGAATGGATGAGCATAATGCGGCAAATTCATGCAATGGAATATTATTCAACCTTAAAAAGGAAGGAAATTCTGACACATGCTACAACATGGATGAAGTTTGAGGACATTACATTTCACAAAAAGAAAAATACTGTATGATTCCACTTATATGAGATACTTAGAGTAGTCAAAATCATAAAGACAGAAAGTAGAAAGGTGGTTGCCAGAGGCTGGGGGGAGAGGAGAATGGGGAATTACTGTTTAATGGGTATAGAGTTTCAGTTTCACAAGATGAAAAGAGCTATGAAGATAGATGGTGGTGATGGTTGCACAACATTTTGAATGTATTTAATAGCACTGAACTTAAAAATGGTTAAGATGGTAAAGTTTATGTCATGTGTATTTTACCACAATAAAAAATATAAAACCAGCTTGATTTATTGTTAACAAGCACTAGTTATTGGAATATTCTACCTTATACTGAGTTGAAACTTGCTTCACTTTTAACCGTATTGGTCCTGATGAGATCTGACCTCTAAAGCAATGTAGACTAACTCTTTTCTTGTGCATTACACTCTTCAAACATTCAAATTTAGCCATATCTCATTGAAGGCTTCTTTCAACGGACTTAAATAAACTGATTTTATAATTTTGGTTCAGGGCATAGTTTTGAAATCAGACAGACCAGAGTTCAAGTTCTATGTCTGCCACTTACTAGGCATAGGTATGGAGCAAGTTATTTAACCTCTTTCAGCCTGTAATGTAGACAAATAATAGTAGTAAATAACCTATTAATTAGTTGGAGATAAGATAACACATGTAAGGCACTGATAAATAGCTGATGTGATTGAGTCATTTATCATTTTTGTGAGATTAATATTTCATAGGGTGTTATGAGGATCAACTGATACAATCCACAGGAAAACATTTTGCCAATTCTAAAGCATTATATAATAGTAGTTATTCTTAATTATGTTTGGTCTTTCAATTATAACGGTCAACTTCAAGTAAGACAATCTTAAGCTTATTTTACTCATGAATTAAGCATAACAAATGAAACTGCTAGATATGCTGCATTTTCTATTTTTACAGACATGTATGAGTGACTTATAACCAGGCATTAGCTCTAAAATAACCTTTGAAAGAGATTTTATCCCTAAATCTATTAATTCTATATATAAACTATAATGTAACTGAGCCAAGCAGACTCGAACCTTTAAGATAAATTTTTTATGGAGCAACAAACAATTCTTGACTATTCAATAGGACAACTGTAGAACAAAAATAATTGTTATTATTTTGTGTCTACTCAAGAACTTTATGACATTTAGCAGGCTATTTTGTGTCTTTTGCCTTGAAGCTGAATAGGCTAGCCACAGCCCATTGACACTGGAATAACCCAGAGACCACTAAATCATGTCATTGTGTAATTCTTACCCCACAACTGTGGGTCACCCCAAAGAAAAAGCAGGCAAGTAGAATTTTACCACAACACATTTTTTCAAAATATGGCTCTTTTTAAAATATTAGTATTAATGAATTAATATGCTGCAAGAAACATAGTATCCTATGAATGACCTGGGAAATTCACATGGAACTACAAATGTTTATTATGAGAAAGAAAATAAATGAAAAAAATGAAAGAGAAAGGCAGGGCTCTATGGAATTAATCTACATACAAAATGAAATCCCTTGTAATGTCTAGTCATTAAAGTATAAACTATTTTAAGATAAGAAGTGTACTTTTGTAGTTTTATACTTAACTTAAGACTTTACTGGTACTTCGTGAGAGTATCGATATTCACTCTTTGAGGCTTAAATATTTGTTTCCAAATATGCAATAAAGCAATATTTGGAAAACTGTCAAACACAAAAACACATACTTATGGAGTTTATATTCCCAAAGTTTATGACTTACCAAAGGAAATCAGAAGTATTTACTTTAGTGGCTAACTTATTGTCTCCCTGCTGTCATTTAGAGTGTTTTAATTCATTGATATGGACAATAGATTGATGTTTGGATCACTGGCAATCATTACGACATTCTTTGAATGTTCAGGAAACTTATACAATACAAACCTAGGTACAATTGGGAGAATATTAGAAAACAAAATCATAATTTGGAATTTTTATTTATATAAATTGCATTAAATCTTTTTTATTGTATTGTTTGTCTAGAAGACATAATTAAGGAAAAGGGTCTACAAAATAGACCAACCTGCAGGTGGCTCCTCTATATTAAATTTAAATATTTTGCTTTGGAAATCTTCTATGTATCAGATCTACTGTATCAGAACAAAGTAGCATTTTGAAGACATATATTGTAAAATAGAACTTCATTGTAAATTAAACAAATGTGTCACATGACTACATTTATGAGCTATGTTTATTATTATGTATAAGAGTTGATTCTTTTTGGCAGGCAGAGAAGTAGGAAAATAACTGGAAAATAATACTTGAAAGCATGTAAATTTTTTAAAAAGAGGATAAAATTAAAAATGAGAAAAATAAAGAATAGATAACATTTATTGAGCACTTACTATATTCCATGCATTGTATCAAATATTTTATATGCATTATCTCATTTAATCTCCACCAAGACTATTTAAAATGGTTACTTTTATTAACTCCTTGTTATAGATGTTAAAATGGAGCATTAAAAAGATGAAGTAATTTTTCCAAATTCAAATAGTGAGTAAATAGCTGAGTTAGGATTCAAATCCAGATCTGTCTGAAGCAAAATGCAGACCCACAACTGCTATTATATATACCAGTGATTTTCAAAAACAAATTGTAACACCAAAATCAAAGGCAACAAAAGCAAAAATAAATAAGTGGAACTACATCAAACTAAAAATCTTCTGCACAGCAAAGAAAATCATCAACAAAATGAAAAGGCAACCTATGGAATGGAAGAAAATATTTGCAAACCAGCTAGCCAATAAGGAGCTAATATCCAAAATATACAAGGAACTCATACAACTCAATAGCAAAAAACCAAATAACCCAATTAAAAATTGGGCAAAGGACTAAATAGACATTGTTCCAAAGAAGATACACAAATGGCCAACAGGTACATGAAAAAGCGCTCAACATCACTAATCATCAGGGAAATGCAAATCAAAACCACTAGGAGATATCACCTTATAGCTGTTAGAATGTCTGTTATCTAAAACACAAGAGATAGCAAATGCTGGTAAGGATGGAGAAAAGGGAACCTTGTGCACTGTTGGTAGGAATGTAAATTGGTGCAGCCATTATGGAAAATAGTATAGAGGTTCCTCAAGAAATTAATAATAGAACTACCATACGATCCAGCAATCCCACTTCCGGGTGTGTAGCCAAAGGAAAGGAAATTACGATCTCAAAGAAGCATCTGTTCTTCCATGTTCATAGCAGTATTATTCACAATAGCCAAAGTACAGAAACAACCAAAGTGTTCATCAGCAGGTGAATGGATAAAGAAAATGTGATAGATAGATAGATAGATAGATAGATATACCTGTATACAATGGAATATTATTTAGCCTTAAAAAGAAGGAAATCTTGCCATTTGTGACAACATGGATGAACCTAGAGGGCATTATGCTAGGTGAAATAAGTCAGACAGAGAAAGACAGATACTGCATGGTATCACTTATAAGTGGAATCTAAAAAAGAAAAGTCAAACATAGAAATAGAGAGTAGAAAGTGGTTGCTAGGGGCTGTAGAGTGGGGGAAATAGGGAGATGCTGGTAAAAAGATGAGAAACTTTCAGTTATAAGATGACTAAGGTCTGAGGATCTAATGAATAACATGGTGACCATAGTTAATAACACTGTATTGCATAATTGGAATTTGTTAAGAGAGTAGAACTTAAAGGATCTAACCAAAAAAAAAAAGTAAATACGTGAGATGATGGACGTGTTAATTAACTAGATAGCAGAAATTCTTTTACAATGTATATGTATATCAAACCATCATTTCATACACTTAAATATCTTACAACTTTATTTGTCAATTATAGTAAAATAAAGCTGGGGAAAAAAATGAGTTGTAAATCAATTTAGTTACTAATGATCAGTATTTATTAAAAAAACACGGAATAGAGTAGAATCAAATAGAAACTATCAGAATGCATTGCAGAAGGGTAAATACTATTTCATAAAACTTTGATTTCGGAAGACAGATGATAGAATAGATAGATAGATAGATAGGTAGATAGGTAGATAGATAGATAAAGATACGCAGACTGACAGACTGAAGGCTACGTAAAGGCATTTCCTAATTTAGAAACACCATACACCAAACACAAGGTGATAGAAGAACGAGAGGTGGTAGAAGTACCACCAATAAGCGCTAACCCTTCGGATTGTTATGAGAATTAAATGCTATACTGGCTAGTGGGTGTTTAATAAACTTGTGATTATTCTTGTCAGTAAAAACATAGGCATTTTTTGGTATTTCTACCTCTATCACTCAAAAAAGAGCAAGAGCTGCCTGCATCTTAGAGTTTTATGAGCCATAAGGATCTTTCCATTTTGTCTAATCTAATAGCTTCTAAGATTTAAATCCCTCTGTATAAAACAGATAACATAGACTGGATGAAGGGAGGCAAGGGTCTGGTCTCTGAGCTCTGCCTGCCAATTTGGATCATTCAGGCATCACTGCCAAGCTCACTTAGTGGGCTCTTCTCTGACTACCCAGTCTATACCTGTGCTTATCATTCTTTTTGTATCACTACTTGATAATCTCTCTCACTCTTCTTCTTTTTTTTTAATTTTTACTGTTTTCCCACTACCACCAAGAAGAAATATTAGGTCTATGGAAGCAGAACCTAATTTCTTGTTCACCAGCTAGAACTGCTTGAAACATAATAGACTTTCAATGAATATGTGTTGAATACACATAGGCAAAATCAAGAAGTCAGTGGAATTTACTTTAGCGCCCATCCAATCTTCCTTTAGATCCTCTAGTCCTTGTTCTGGATCATTCTAATCCTCACTAAGAGATAACCAACATTATTTAATGCTCCTGGGCACATTAGCAGTTCAGGACGAGGTTGCCTCTGATAGGCCCTGCAGCCCAGAGCTCAGGAAGGGCTGTCTGGGGACAGCCAGGCAGAATCACCATCACCTACAGTGTATCGCTGACTAATAAGTCCTGTCTCTCACTTTCCCTTTCCATCCTTCCCAGTATTTTCCCAGTTGTGTTGACAGTGAATCTGGGTCTTGTGTCAGACCCAGGAGAAGTGGAGCACAAAAAAGAAAAAAAAATCTCATGAAAATATGACTCTCTGTATTGCATGAGAAAGTATAAATTTATGTACAAATAAATATTGCTTACTTGTACATTAAATTCTTTAAGTATAAGGCATGTTTTCTTATATTAGCGAGGGGTGTCTGTTAACCAGGAGGTTCCAGAATCCCAACGCAGCTTGTGGAACTTGCTGAGATTCAGAAATGACGCTTCCCTAAAATTTCCAGTAAAAATAACATTAGAATTTTTAAAAATCACCATTTTTTAATCTTGCATCGTTTGGTTTTTAGGAAATCGGTTAGCTAGAATTTAATTCTTCATCCTTGGGAAGTATAGTTGAGGAAAGAGAATATTCAATTTCTTCACTTAGAACCAGTCTTATTCTCCTCTCTTACTTTTATAATCTGGTTTTTAAAAGATGGCCTAACCCTTGAATGGAATACGTAATTGAATGGAACGTGCAAGGGTAGGGTGCATGGGCAGGGGAAAGTCTAGAAGGGAGCAGCATAAAGAGGACAAAAGATCATTCAGAAAAATCACCTTTAACTCTTAAGAGTCAGGCTCCAGGTGATCAGAGTGCCAACTGTGAAACAGCTCCTGCTCCTCAGCACAGCGTGATAAAATCCTGCTCTAAAGAAAAAGGTTACAAACATTTTACACAGACAAGTAGGCCCTAATTTGTTGGGTCTTTTCTCTTTCCTTTCCTCTCTTAGCTCCTTCATTTTGGTACTTACTAGACTGGTGCCCCTTCACTTTCACTCTGAATTGAAATAGTCACTTAGAGATCTGATCTGCAATGAAGGGCCACCCATCCCTGGGGCAATGTGCCATTTTATTCCTAGCTGAAATATTTGCTGTTGTTCAGGCATGACCCTACTATTCAATTTCTACAGTTATTTCTATATCAAGATTATAATAATGGGTGCAATTCTAGGGTAAGCAAATAATTTCCCAGACAGCATACTTCATTCCTCCAGGGAGCATAAACCCTTCCAAGTTCCAAGTAAATGGGATCTCACTAACTAACTTAACTGAGAACACATATGCATAATGGCATTAGACATTTCAGATGGCAAGGTGCCAATTCTAGATTCCAGAAGAATCTAAGAATAGCACATTAGCGTCTCCGCCAAATTTAAACCACATACACCATAAAATAAAATGAGAGCACAGAATATAACAACTATGGCTCTTTAGACAGAATGATGGTTAATTTTTTATGTCAACTTATCTAGGCCATAGGATGCCTAGCTATTTGGTCAAACATTATTCTGGGTGTTTCTGTGAGGGTGTTTTTGGACAAGATTAACGCTTGAACTGGTAGACAGAGTAAAGCAGATTTTTCTCCATAAAGTGGTGGGCCTCATTGAACCAGTTGAAGGCCTGAATACAACAAAAGGCTGACCCTTCCCTGAGTAAGAGAATTCTCCTGCCTGATGGCCTTCAAACTGGGACACCGGTTTTTTCGTGACTATGGGTTCTAACTAAAACATCACATCTTTCTGGGTCTCAAGCCTGCCAACCTTCAGACTACAGCTATACCGTTGGCTCCCCTGGGTCTCCAGCTTGCTGATTCCCCCTGCAGACTGTAGGACTTCTCAGACTCCATAATCACGTGAGCCAATTCCTTATAATAAATCTCTTGATTTATTATCATTATTGACGTGCATGTACATACACATCCTGTTGGTTCTGTTTCTCTGGAGACACCTAATTAATATAGATAAAGTTATATTACAAAACACAAATCTTTGAATTCTGCTTGGATTTTCAAAAGATAGGGTAAATTTTACCCTGGTAGTCAGCTTTGGTAAGGTATCTGGGTCCTCCTCTTTATTTAATTTCCCCTCCAATTTCTAACAGGTAACAGTTTAAAATTAAGATATTATTTTTCTAAGGAAATGTGAATATTCTCCCATATAGGCAATAGAGGAATTAACAGTATCATTTCCTGCCTGATAGAATTTTAGTTGGGATGGACTTGAAAGAGAAGCTGACCCACAGCCTTGGTGTTCAGAAGAGGAAAGGGGTGCCAAGAAGAGGCACCCTGTCTCCCAAGGCAGTACAGCTCATCAGAGGCAACGCTCAGACTCAAATGCAATCTTTTAACTCAAATCAGAGTTGCGCTACTGCTTTGCACAGTTTGCTGTTTGATACATCCAAGTAAAATTTATAAACCCATTTAAACTCTACTCAGTTTCGGAGTTCCATGACCATGAATGAGAGAAAAAAATAAAATTATAAAGGAAGATTCTTCCTTGGAAACTTTCAAATCCTCCCTCCCAGCAAAGCAAAGCACATACCCTGAGCAGCAATGGGTCATTGTCTCTGAAGCTGGTTAGAAACCTATTGATAATATTTCATTACCAATAGTGCATCAAGGCCTTTTTCAGATTCTAGCTCACAAATGTGGAGAAATTGAATTCTTGTGGGTAATGACTCATTTACTTCAACTCCTCCTTTGCCCTTTTCCATTTGGTGGAATCGATTTCCTTTTCCATATAATTTCACTTGTCACTATTCATGACTCGAGAATTGACCCCCTCTTCTCTTTGTACTTTCCTTTATGAGCCAACTTCTATTCTTAAAAACAATTGAAATACACATTAATAGAAAATTATTGAAAATGCCGTTTATGAAAATGCTTGCTTTAGATTATTTTTTCTTACTAAAATAAAGTTCTGCATTCCAGACACACCTATGAAGAAATATCAAGTTACCACCAGCGCTTAAATAAAGAAACAAAAATTCATCATGTGTCCAATCCAGTCCCATCTCATCCCACACATACCCCATTAGCAAAGTTAATCCTCAGCTCCCTTTTCTCCTGCAGAAGGAAGATATGGGAAATAATGGGATCTCTGCCTCCCAGTTTCTAAGGCAGTGACCAAGTAATTAAAATAAACAACAACAAAAAACAACTTAAAGCTTCCTTGAGTGTTGCAGGAAAATGGGCCTTCTAAAATGCTGGCAAGCTGGAGGGACTCTGCTTTCTCCCCAACGTGAAGACTCAGTTCTCCTAGAGCTGTTTGGTTGAAATAACTAATAGAGTTTTATGCTTATAAAATTTCTTTATGTGTAAGTATTATTAGTGAACATTGTTCCAAACTGGTGATGTAAGACCTGGGAATACAAGGGCAGAGCTGGGGCAAGAACCAAGCTTTCTGGGTTGGGCACACCCCTACTGGGTGCAAATAGTGACACGGGCCATGCGCCCCTGCCACAGACTTTAGGGAATGAGAAAGCTACATTGAGATTCACTGCCTTACCTGTGATCACTGTCTTCTCTTTCCAACTCCATTTAATTTACCAGGTTGCTTTTTCTGGCATGGGAATTCTGAGGTTTTTCTGAAGTAGAAATTCCTGTTCCTGGTATTTAGCATTATCTTCAAGAGCTAAAATAGTTGAACAAATTTATTTCTCCTTTTTTTGCATCAACACAAGGTCCAACAATAGATAACTGGGCAATGCCGCAGAGATTCTAATATTTTGCTAAATTGCCTCTTGCAGACAAATCAACTGTCAAAAAGTATAATATTCCACTGTGGAAGAGTGTCTGCATGCAATAATGAAATATTTTGCATTAAGATGGTAGCCCAAATTCTGAAATATCTATATGTATTTTTTTATTTTATTTTCCAACCTTTAAGTGACTTGGAAATACATTACCTCAAGGAGGTTTGGACTATTCGGAAGAGGCAACACTGGTTTGACTGACCCAAAAAATCAGATTCAGTATAAATTTACTGCAATTTCGGTGTGTTATTCAAGCATCTTGAGTCTCAGTTTCTTCACTGGTAAAGTATGGAAATAATACCTACTCTGTAGACTTTCTGTGAGAATTAGAGAGAAGCAATATAACGTCTTGGTAACGTACTAGACACTAAAAGGAAACCTAGTCTTCATTTTTAAAAATATATTTGGAAAATTTATGGAAAGAAGAGTCGGTAAAAGGCTTAGGATATATATGGGTTGAAGTTAGATATGGTACCTTTCTGGAATCTGAGAAGACACGGAAAAGCTGGAGCCACAACCAGATTTAAGGGGGATAAGAGACATGTTTGGATATTTAAACGGTCACAGAAGGTCAGAATTAAAAAGTGCATGGCAATTTTTGGTTAGATGGAAATACAAGAAAAAAGCCTTCAACTCTGCTCCTAGGATCCCAATGAAAGGACTAGGTGGATATAAAAATTAGATAAAATGGGCTGGGAAACGAGAAGAAATGCCAGCCATGTACCAGAAATATATAAAAAAAATCCGTAGATATAACGTAAACATTAAAAGTAAAACAAGTTAAAAAAAAAATCTTCCTCCTGCCCTCATGAGAAAGGACAACATTCTGGGAACTCCACGTTGAACCTCCTGAAAATCCTAAAATGACACTCACCACCCCCGTAAGAGGAGTTGGAGGTACTGTTGGCCCTGGGGCAGTCAGGGAGCACGCCACTCAGAATCCTCGCTAATTCGGAACATCAGCCAAAATTGCAAGCAAACGAATTAGTGGATCAGGTATTCACCAGCAAAGCCAGCAGGAATTTTGAAGACCACTGGGGCTTCTTCATGGTGTAGACAGCGTAGAACATGGTACAGACAAGGTTCTTTAGGACATAGCCACAACTTGTGCTTGGCTTAGAGAATTTATCTCTGGATTTATCGACATGGGAGTTTTGAGACCTCAGAAAAATTTCACTGAAAATAATATAAATATCATTTTAAACTTTAAAAAATAATTTTAAGACCATATGGAAGAACTTTATATTATCCTGTGTCAGTGAGGGTATGAGAAATTGGTACCTTGCTCATAATACAGGAAAGGAAAATTTTTGTGGAAGGCAATTTGGCCTAAAAACTGTCCATAGTCTTCAAACTAATAAATTGAAATTTAGAAAGTCCTCAAAATAAATAGATATAGATGCACACAAATATGTATATACAGGACGTGTTCACTTTGGCTGACTTAAATTAGCAAAAAGCAAATTGGACATTGTGTATTATTCCTCTCCACCTATTGTTACTATATGTACTAGTTTATCCTCTTGAAATACCTTTGTATCTTCTCTTCCTTACCAACTTAGGCTTCTCCATTCAGACTCAGTTCATGCCTCACCTCCTCGAGGAAGCTTTTCCAGACATCCCAGGCTGGATAAGAGGTTCCTCCTCTAGACTCCCACAGAGGTCTCTACAAATTTTTTATCACTGTGCTTATCACATTACATTAAATCTGTTTGAGTGACTTTCTTCTATACCGAATCACAAAATCCTAAAATACTCAAAAATAGTTTTTGGATTGAACCAAAGTGAACTGTATAACTGAATAGGGAATACAGAAGGGACAATTCAGAGGATGTCATGTATTCAGTTTTAGATATATTGAGGTTGAAATGTTCAGGGAGATTTCAAGGAGAACTGTTCAGAAAATTGGCAAGTGGGAATTCACATTTGGGGATCAGGGAAGAGGCCAGGACAAGAGAGATTATATATGAACTCCAGCTATTTATTTAGAGGCAGCATTTTAAATGTGGATGAGAAGACTAAGGAAAAAATATAGAAAAGGAGAAAAGAAGGCGGCAGAAAGACCCTTAGGAAGTACCTACATTTAACCATTTGAAGGAGCAGTCAGACGGTTTGGAAGAGACATGGAGCGGACCGAGTCACCAGTGCCAAATCACAGTGAGTTTCAAAGAGGAGTAATCCCTATTGTTGTTTTTTGTTGTTGTTTATGGTTAGAGCAGCGGTTCTCAACCCAGGACAATTTTGTTCCTCCAAAAATATTTGGCAATATGTGAAGACATTTTTTTTGTTTGTCACAACTAGGGGAGTGGAGATGGGTGGTGGGGGAGAGATGCTACTAGAATCTAGTGGGTAGATGCCAGAGATGCTGCCTGTATTAGTTTTCTAGAACTGCCATAACAAAATACCACAGACTGGGTGGCTTAAAGAAGAGAAATTTATTTTCTCACAATTCTGGAGGCTGGAGGTCCGAGATCAAAGTGCTGCCTGGTTTTGTTTTCTCCTGAGGCATCTGTCCATGGCTTATAGATGGCTGCCTTCTCGCTGTGTTGTCGCATAGTCCTCTGTCTCTATGTACACGCCCCTAGTGTCTTTCTGTGTGTCCTAATCTCCTCTTCTTATAAGGATCTCAGGATATTGGATTAGGGCTCACCCTATAGACCTCATTTTAACTTAATTATCTCTTTAAAGGCTCTGTCTCCAAATACAGGCACATTCTGATGTGCTGGGAGTTAGGGCTTCAACATGTGAATTTGGAGGGGACACAATTCAGTTCATAACATTCCACCCTCTGGACCCACAGAATCCATGTCCTTCTCACAAGCAAAATATGTTCACTCCCATCCCAACAGCATAAAAGTCTTAACCCATTGCACCATCAACTCTAAGTTCTAAATATAATCTAAATCGAGTGCAGGTGACACTCAAGATATGATTCAGCCTGAGGCAGAAATTCCTCTCCAGCTGTGATCCTGTGAAACCAGGTAAGTAATGTGCTTCCAAGATGTAATGGTGGGACAAGCAGAGGATAGACATCCTCGTTCCAAAAGGGAGAAAGAAGAAAGGAGTCTCGAGTCCCAATCTAGTCCAAAACATATCAGGGCAAATTCCATTAGATTATAAGACACACAAATTATTAGATTGCATTTTCAAAGCTTTACTTGGAAATCTCCTCAGCTAAATATCCAAGTTCACCATTCACAAATTCTACCTCCCACAAAACACTAGAACACAATTCAGCCAAGTTCTTTGCCACTTTATAACAAGGATCATCTTTCCTCCAATGTCTAACAACATGTTCCTCATTTCCATCTGAAGTCTCACCAGAAACACCCTTAATGTCCATATTTTTACCAATAATCTCTAGACAAACAAAGTCTAGACTTTTTCTAACATGCACCTCAAAATTCTTCCAGCCTCTAGCCATCACCCAGTATCAAAGCCACTTCCACATTTTTAGGTATTTGTGACAGTAGCATTCTACTTCTTGACACCAAATTCTGTATTTGTTAGGGTTCTCCAGAGAAACAGAACCAACGTGATATGTATATATAGAGAGAGAAAGAGAGATTTATTTTAAGGAATTGGCTCACACAGTCGTGGAGGCTTTGTAATTCCAAAATCTGGTGGTGTAGGCTGGCAGGCTGGACTCAGGGAAGAATGGCAGTTCAAGTCCAAAGGCAATCTGCTGGAAGAATTCCTTCTTGCTGAAGAGAGCTCAATCTTTCCTCTATTCAGGCCTTCAACTGATTGGATGTGACCCACCCACATTATGAAGGGCAATCTGCTTTATTCAGAGTTCACTGACTTAAATGTTAATCTCATCCAAAAAAGCATGTTCATATAAACATCCAGAATAACACTTTACCAAATATCTGGGCACCATGGCTCAGCTGAGTTGACACACAAAATTAATCATCACATTGCCTCATCCTACAATGCACAAGATAGTCCCCCACAAGAAAGAATTTTTCAGCCCAAAAGGTCAATAGTACTGAAGTTGAGAAAGCCTGGTGTCAATTTCTGGAAAGATTAAGAGGATATTAGAATGGGCATTATGTAAATAATGGAGCCTATAGCAGAAAAAAATAGAATTTAGACCCCTTGAAGGCAAAACTGTCAGCATACTCTCTCTTCAGGTCATTCCCACAAAGGTCTCAATAGAATTACTCCGAGAATAGTGGTCACTCAATAAATGTCACTGATTGACAATAAGTGGGCCCTACGAGTGGGAATATGAGAGGAGAAATATCACTAGTAAATTTTATTTAGTTTCATAATGTTCCATGGGAGAACTTTACTCTTGGTGATGGGTTTAGCATATACATTTCAAAGGCTGACTAATAAAATAACAGACTTGGTATATTTTTCCCTATTAGCCTAACTCATTTTATAGTGGAGTTTTATTTGTTGTTTTTATCAACCTGAGAATCTGTTGTTGCCCTAAAGCTAAATTAACAGCTTTATATTTATAAATAAGAGTACTTTGGCCAAACATACCTATATTAAAACCAGACATTCTATAGATTTAAAAATTAGTATTCTCACAAAGAAAACTTAAAAAAACTAAAGAAATTAGCACAAGCATGGATCATGCTGGTTATTTGGCTTTCTCCCATAATAGCCTTGCTTCATAATTACTTAAATTAAAAGTAAGTAGATCTATTATTCTAAAAACCTATTGTCCTGAATGTCTTAATTTCCTCTATAAAAAATTAATAATAGCTATTTCTGGCCATTTTTAGCAGATACAAATTGATTAGGTAACCAAAGTCCTTCCACTAGGAAAAAAATATGTTATGTTGCATTCTCTATATTGTCTTTCATAATTCACCCTCATCAAAGCAATAAGCAGGGCTGAGAGCTTGATGTGCCCACAGAGATTTCACAAAGTAATCAATGGCGTGCCAATGATACCTTAAAAATAGTTGCAAGGCTAACTGCGGTGCTTTATAGTTACAAATATGCTGTCAAAAAATAGATTCTCTTTTTTTCCTGAGTATTAAGCATTTGTTTTTAGGTATTTAACCAACCGCTTTAGTTCTACAGTCCTCTAAGTTTCACTCACAGAGAAATTGAAGGGTGGACTTTTTTTACGGAATGACTTTGGGCCATACCTTAAGCCGTCACTTCCTTGCCAAATACTACATTAATCCTCAAATTCTGCTCTGAGTCATTCACACACGTAAAGACAAATCCTCATTTTACAGGACATCCCACAGGCTGGTTGGTAATGCCCAAGTGGGTCTTCTTTGGACTGAGCTTGTTAGAAGATCACGAAGAGCATTTCCATGTTTCTTATTGTTAAAATACAGGAACGTGTATAAAATGTGTTGCTTTCCTTGCAAACTTTGAGTCGTGTGCTTTTATTAAAATAAGGATGACAGAGAAAAGCTAACTGATTCAGATCAGTGGTTAAATCCTGACTGGTTATCATTGATGTAAACTTAGAATTGGGAAGCAAGATAGTGTAAATTTCTATTCGACTGAAGGTCAAATGATAACTTTGTGTAAGCGTCACTGATAACACTGGTTAAGATCACTCAGCTTAATCAACTACAGACCAGAGGAAAAGTACCCCAGCCCTGAAACACAATGACATCCAACTGTGTGAATTTATTGTTGCAAACCTGGCATTTGCCATACCAATGTTTCCCATTTGAAAGATTTCTTTTCTAGAAATGTTTGTTTTTATTTTTAAGATACATAATGGCATAGTAGTCACATTATTCAAAGAAACATTAAGTCTGACTCATAACAAAGTAGCAGTAAAATCTACACCTTTTTCTGAGTTGAATTGTGTTTTTTTTAATAAACTTTTATTTTGAAATAATTTACAGAAAAGTTGCAAAGATAGTACAGTTCCAAAGAGAGTTCCTGAATACCTCTTGTAGGGGAAGAGGGAGCATCCCCCTCTGCCCTTTCCCTTAAGGTTCTTATGGCTGGCCAAATAATTAACAAGACAGGTTAGCAGGAGAAAATAATACCAAGTTTAATAACATGTATACATGGGAGAAACCAGGGGCACTGAGTTTCTCAACACAAGAGCAGAGATTCTTGTCTTAAACACCATCTTCAGCCAAAGACAAAGGAGGATGTTGGGGGTGGGGGGGAGTCAGTTACGGAAGATTCCAGAAAAGCACAGTAAACAAGAGTAAGGTTATTATGCAAATTTAAGGCCTCACCTTTCACACTGATAACTTTTTACAAATGATCTCATGCCCTTCCTCCTCCCAGCACAGAGAGGGAGATACCTTTACAAATGGAGATTTCCCTTATAAATGTAAATGTTTGTCTGGCAGCTCCCAGCAGGGCCACCCAGAGAATGTGGCGGGGAAGAGACAGAATTTTGATAAGAGGGCCTTGGGGGCTTTCCTATTGTACCATCTATTTTACATATTTTACAGCCATCATGATAGTAACTCCTTCCTGAAAAGCATCTTTTATGTTAAGTTCTTTAGGCAGTTTGGGAGGGGAAATTCAAATGTTCTTCCTGAGTTTTCTGAGTCTTTACTGTCTTCAGCTTGAAGTAATCTGCCTACCAGAGTGGTGCATCTTGGGGTGGCCTGCCCTGAGCACCATCACTCTCATCTAGTTTCTCTCATTTTTAACATTTTACATCACCATGGCACATTATTCAAAACAAGAAATTGACATCGATACATTTATTAGTTTCCTGAGGCTGCTATAACAAATTACCAAACCCTGGTTGCTTAAAACAACAGACATTCGGGGGCCGGCCCAGCAGCGCAGCGGTTAAGTGCGCATGCACTGTTTCCACGGCTCGGGGTTCACAGGTTCAGATTCCGGGCGCACACCGATGCTCCGCTTGTCAAGCCATGCTGTGGCGGCATCCCATATAAAGTAGAGGAAGATGGGCACAGATGTTAGCCCAGGCCAGTCTTCCTCAACAAAAAAGAGGAGGATTGGCATCGGATGTTAGCTCAGGGCTGATCTTCCTCACAAAAAAACAAAAACAAAAACAAAACAGCAAACATTTATTCTCTCACAGTTCTGGAGGACAGAAGTCCAAAATCAAGGGGTCGCACTCCCTCTAAAAACTTTAGGAAAGATTCCACTGATTGTCTCTTCCAGTTTCTGGTGGTTGCTGGAATTTCTTGGCTTATGGCTCCAATCTCCATGATCACATTGCCTCTTCCTCTTCTCTGTGTGTCTCCCTCTGTTTCTCTCATAAGGACATTTGTCATTGGATTTAGGGCCACCCAGATAATCCAGAGTGATCTTCTTATCTTGAGATCTTTAACTTAATTACATCAGAAAGATACTTTTTCCAAATAAGGTTAACATTCACAAGTTCCGGGATTAGGACATGGATATATCTTTTGAGGGGGGCCGCCATTCAACCCACTACAGTTTATTTATTATTGACTAAACTCCAAATAACTTTTCCATCAATGTCATCCTTCTGTTCTAGGATTCAATCCAGGACACCACATTTAGTTGTCATGTCTCCCTCATCTCCTCTTGTCTGTGACAATTCCCCAGACTTTCCTTGTTTTTCATGACCGGGAGAGTCTTGAGGTGTACTAGTCAGCTACCCTATAGAAAAGCCCCAATCTGGGTTTTCCTGGTGTCTTTCTTGTGATTCGACTGGGTTTATGGGTTTAGGGGGAGTAATACCACTGAGGTGAAGTGCTCTTCTTGTCACATTGTATCAGGGGCACATAATATCCATGTGATGTCACCAGGGATGTTAACTCTCATCACCTATTTAAGGTAGTTTTTGCTAGGTTTTACCACTCCAGCATTACTATTATTTTCCTTTCCCTACTCCATTCTACGGGATCCGGTCACTAAATCTAGCCCATGGTGGGTAGGGGGATGTGATGGGAGGATTAAGCTTTACCTTCTATAAAGTGAAATAACTACATATATTATTTGGAATCCTTCTGTAACTTCTCCCTCTTTATTTTTTAATCATTATTCATATCAGTATAGATGCATATGTATTTATTTCATATTTGGGGTTATAATCCAATATTACAGTATCTATTTTGTCACTTAAATTATTCCCACTTTGGCCATTCGCAGCTCTTTCAGGTTGGATCCTGCGTCCCTTTGACATGCCCCCATCCTTTTGGGGTTATTTGAGCACTATTTTACTTTCTGGGACAAGACGTCCCAGGCTTATCTTGTTTTTGTGGTTTACTTTTTAAAGCCAAATAAAATATTAAATACTAAGACTTTGGTTTTGCTGGTCTGGAATCAGAAAGGGCACTCTTCTATTGATACCTTTTGGAATCTTAGTAGGTAAAAACAGTGGCACAGTTTCATAAAGTAATGATTAAACAAACAACCAGGCTAAAGAATTATGTGAGATAGTAACTGCTTTTCTTACAACTAAAATTTTCATGCCTCAAGCAGAAGACAGAGCATAACACTGAATTCTAACAAGAGAGTTAGCATCCTTTAACCCCAGCACAACCTCAGCTGAGATTGTCAATTCCCTCCTGGGGCAAACCTCCATTGGCTGTAGACTCAGAGCTCCCTTCTTGCTTGCTTTTAACCTTTGTCAGTGTTTGTAAATGTACACACATTGCTCTCCATAAAAACATCAATTGAATAATACATTGTTTTCATATAAGAGCTTTGGCCCTTGAGACCCTAGAAAATTTTGCAGTGTACGTGTAGGTCACTTACCCCAGAAATGAAGTGAAACTAAACTGCTCGTGGAAGCCTGAGAGTACACATTTGACATAAACAGCACTGTGCAGGATTCCAACTTGTGTGTTTGTTTATATTTTCCCTAGAAGAGGGAAAATTGGCCATAAAAATCCTATGAATAGCAGCAGAGCATTGTCTGATATAGCGCCAGAAGGTAGAGGATGGCGTAAAAAGATCGGGTAGGGTTCTGCTCTGCTGTGCACAGGGGCGCTAGGAGTGGGAATCTACTCCATGGCATTAAAACAAGAGGAAAGTGAAGAAAAATGTCTCTGATTATTGTTGGACTTTCTAGGAGGCAGGCTCTATTTACCTAACATGGCTTGGTCAATAGCACACTAAAACAGGCTAGAATTAGGGTATCATATAGCAATAAGGATAACTTCAATAACGTAAGACATTTCACTATTTTCAAAATACACACATATATATGCTTATTTCAGCACCAAATAGTTCTGTCAGATGGGCAAAGAAACTATTCAACTTATTATCTCCACTTTAGGGATAAGGGAGTAAGACAGCCTGAACTTCTTGGCGCAATCACAGTTATTCACTTGCAGAGCACAAAGATTCAGGAATTAACCATACATGTACAAAAAATCACAAAGTATATCGTATATCTAAAATGCTCTTTAATGTTTTTTGTAACATATGAGGCTAATCTCAATGAGAGACTTATATACAGCTACTAAGTAGTCACCCTTTCTCTAAAGTCAAGCTGTGTTTCCACAACCCAATGTACTTACAGCCTGATTAACCAGACAATTTTGCAAAATTTAGTCTGGCACATAATAAATATTTTAAATCCTTAAAATGTCATTTCAAGGAAATTATGTATATGTTAAAGTCAAGGTGGAAAAATATGTGCATTACTTCCTCTAAAACGAGGAGATATTTCAATAAAATATTTTTTTAGCAAGATATGCAGTATAAGATTATAAATGGAGAGAGAGGACCTGATGTGCTCTTTTGTTTTTTGGCATGGAAAAATTTAAAAATAGTGTATTTTGCCTTGTTATTTTCACAAAAGCACTTAGCAACCTTTCATATTTTCAACATCATTTCTTGACAAGACAAAGAGAAGAGAAATCTGTGGGTGGCACTCTGAAATGATAATCAGAGGAGCGTCATAAGAAAGAACATCACCATCACGTCAGCTGTTAGAATGTTCCCCAACTCTGCTTCTCTGAGAATCAGAATAAACATCTCCCTGATTACTTACGCTGTAGAGTGACTTTACCTTTGATATCCAAATGAAGTCATTAATTCAAAAGGATAGGGCCTCACAACTAATGCAGTCACCTTTAAAAAAGTAAAGGAAGGGGGAAATTAAGCAGACAACTTATTTAGGATTTTTTTGTCTGCTTGTCATAGTAGTCTTCTTTTGTTCTTTTCTTTAAGACAGATGTGATCTAAAATATCACTGAATAGGAACTGTGGGTAACTCTCTGAAGAATTAATCTGATGTATTTGGGTTTTTGGTATTTAAGTGCAGTTAAGAAATTACCGTCCTCAAAACTGTTAATTAATGCTAAAACTGGCAATTATTCTATTTCCTTTCAGCTTCAGAGTGCCAGTGAACGCTTGATTCTCTTTGGATTTTTAGATTATGAAAGCAACAGCATATAAATCTGACTTCACTTCTTTCACTTCTGCCAGTCTGTCTTACTGCAGGCTCCCTCATCCGTAGAGTGGAGATAAGTTGAATAGTTTCTTTGCTCATCTGGCAGCACTATTTCGTGATGAAATGGGCATATATATATGTGTGTGTGTGTGTGTTTTGAGAAGAGTGAAATGTCTTTCACTCTTTTAGCATAAGTTTTGGCACGGTACATCTTTCTGATTCCTTCTACTTTTTAATCTATCTGAATCTTTATATTCAAAGTTGGATTCCAGTAGACAACATATAGTTGGGTCTTTTTTTTTTTTTTTCTCCTCTAATAATCTCTTTTTTATTAGTCTATTCGGACCATTCAGATTTGAAGTAATTATTGATATAATTGTATTAATGTTTACCATGTTTGTAACTGTTCTATTTCTTGCATTTGTCCTTTGTTTCTTTTAGTTTCCTCTCATCTGCTGCTTTCTCTCATTTTAATTGAGTTTTTTATAGGATTCCATTTTATCTCCTCTCCTAGCATATCAATTATACTTCTTTTTAAAAATTTTAGCGGTTTCCTTAAAGTGTGTAATGCACATTTTTAATTAAACTAAGTTCACCTTCAAATAGCACTATACCACTTCAAGTACCTTATAACAGAATATTCACGGTTGTTCCCTGCTATCCCTTAGGACATTGCTATCTGCTATTGACTGAATTGTGTCCCCCCAAAATTCATATATTGAAGCCTTAACCTCCAATGTGATAGTCCTTGGAGACAGGGCCATTGGGTTAATTAGTTTTAGACGATTCATGAGGGTGGGGCCCCCATGATGGGGAAGAGGAAGAAGAGGAAGAAAGAACAAAGCTCGTGCTCTCTCTCAGCCATATGAGGAAACATCCAGAAAGCAGCCGTCTACAAGCCGGGAAAAGTGTCCTCACCGCCAACGGAATCAGACACCACCTTGGTCTTAAATTTACCAGGCTCCAGAAGTCTGAGAAGTAAATATCTGTTGTTTAAGCCACCCATTCTATGTTATTTTGGAATAGCAGCCCAAGCAGACTAATACATTATCATTAATTTCACTTAACCAAATGCTATAATCACCCAATACAATGTTACTATTATTACTTTAAACAATGTTATCTTTTAGAGCAACTAAAAATAAGAAAAGTAAAAGATTTTTTACTTTCTTTTACTCCTGCTCCAATGCTCTTCCTTTCTTTATGTAGATCTGAGTTTCTGATCTATATCATTTTCCTTTTTCCTGAAGAACTACTTATAACATTTGTGTCAGAACAGGTCTTCTGGCAATGAATACCCTCAGTTTTCATTTGTCTGAGAAAGTCTTTATTTTTTCCTTCACTTTTGAAAGATAATTTCTTCTGACAAAGAGTTTTAAGTTGATAGGGTTTTTTTTTCTTTCACTTACTCTCTCTGCTCCATTGTCATCTTGTCTGTGTGGTTTCTGACGAGAAGTCTGTAATTCTGATTCTTGCTCCTCCGTAGGTAAAATGCTCCCCCTCTTCCGGGCTTCTTTCAAGATTTTCTTTGTTTTCTGCAATTTGAATGATAACCGCTGGTGTAGATTCCCCCACCCCAAAGCCCCAGTGGATAGTTGTACGTCATAGCTGCACATCATTCTAGTTGCTGTATGTGGGACACAGCCTCAGCATGGCCGGAGAAGCAGTGTGTTGGTGCGCACCCGGGATCCGAACCCGGGCCGCCAGCAGCGGAGCGCGCGCACTTAACCGCTAAACCACTGGGCTGGCCCGTGGTGTAGCTTTTTTATATTGATCCTTTTGGGTGTTCTCTAAGCTAACCAGATTTGTGATTTGATGTCTCTAATTAATTTTGGAAAGCTCTCAGCCTTCATTACTTAAAATATTTCTTCTGCCCTGCTTTCTCTTTCGTCTCCTTCTGGTATTCCACTTAGATGTATGTTATACCTTTTGCAGTCCTCCCACAGTTTTGTATGTTCTGGCTTTTTTATTATTCTTTTCCTCTTTGCAGTTCAGTTTAGAACATTTCTATTGACGTATATTCAGGCTCACTAATTCTTTCCTTAGCTGTGTCTAGTCTACTGATGAGCCCATCAAAGACATTCTTCATTTCTAGTACCATAATTTTTGATTTTTAGAATTTCCTTCTAATTCTTTCTCGGAGTTTCCCTTTCTATGCTAACATTATCCATCTGTTTTTACATGTTGTCCACTTTTCTTTATTAGAGCCCTTAACATATTAATCATATGTTGTCCCTGTCTGCTAACTCCAAAATCTGTGTGATTCTAAGTCTGGTTCTGATGTTTGCTTTGTCTCTTCAGATGGTGTTTTCATTTGGCATGCCTTGTAATTTTTTTGCTGAGAGCCAGACACGGATATATATATATCTACATGTGTGTGTGTGTATATATATATATCCATGCCCTTTAGTAGGGAGATTTATGTTAATCTGGCTAGGAGTTGAGCTGTGTTTGGTGTTTGCTGTAGCCACAGCTGCCAGAGGCTTCAGATTCCTCAAGCATCCTTTTTATGTGTCTCCAGTTGTGTTTCCTCAAGAACTCCTCCTCAGATGGAGTCTGCACCGGTCAGCTCAGCTATAATACATTGTTACTATCCTGGAGCCCTGTGGGCATAGTGTTAAGGTGTGGAAGATGAGAAGCATTCTAGAATCTCATGATTAAATCCTAGGGTTTTAGTGGGTCTCTATCCCTGGGATACAGGGACTTCAGAGTCTTTCACAAGTCTTTCTTAGTTTTCCTTCTTTCACAAGAAAGACTTCACAAGTCTTTCTTAGTTTTCCTTCCCTCCCTCAGTTGTGATACAGGAAGACTAGAGCAGACTGGAGTCAGAGAAATACCCTTCCCCCAGGTGGGATAGGTCCCTGGTAGTCTTTCTCCTTGGATACTGGACCTTTGTTACAGAGAAGGCTCTGGGCATATTTTATAAGAATTACTCTTCCCATCCCTCTGCCAGAGCCACAAGTGACTCTTTCTCAGCTCTTCACCATGAGACCCTGGTGGGATTCCAAGCTCCATCTGGAGTGTAGGAGCCCCTAAGATATGGGTCCTTAGAAGTTTCTCATTCTTAAATTATTCCACACTTAGCCTCTAGCAGTTTATCAAAATTAGCATTTAAGTGTTTCTACAAGTTTCTGGCTCTCACTGCTTCTGCCCCCAGTAAGCTGATCTTGGCTGTAATTCTCTGTATTTGGCTTTCTCTCCAGATTTCAGATTGCCCTGTGACCTCAGTTCTCTGCTGAGTCCAAGAAAAGTCATTGATTTGCAGTTTATCCAGCTTCTTGTTGTAAGGACAGAGTGATGACTTACAAGCTCCTTGTATATCAGTGGCAACTGTAACAGGAAGTCTCTAGACTTAGCATTAGAACATTTTTACTTGATAATTTCCTTAGGACAGTCCCTAGAATGTATCATTCTCTTATTCAGGACCAAAAGGATACAGGATTAATATACTCAAAGAGCCAAGTGTTCTACCTTTAGGCAGCCCTAGCCTTCAATTATTCAAGACAGATATTTAATCATTCTCTTAAATCTAAAGGGAATTAGGTTAATTATTCAATCTTAATAACTGATTTCAGCAATTAGTAATAGCCATCAATAGAAATCTGAACTACTGGAAAATCAAATTTTAAGCTGAATTATACTGCACAATGGATTTTAAGAAACTCGGTGGTCTAGATGTTATCTATAGTACATATGTAGTGTGTGTGTGTGTGTGTGTGTGTGTGTGTGTGTGTATTCTCCCCTATAGCAATTTCAGATGCATTCTCCACTCTTCTCTACCCTCCTCTAGGTGCTAGGAAATTGATCCATGTGTCTAAATCAAAATGCTCCCCTGCTTTCCGGCTTCTGGTTGGAGTCATCAAAGGCCAAGAGCTCAGATGGAGGGAAAGGAATGAGGTTGAGGCATTGATTTTCTCCGCTCATTCCCTATGTGTTGCCTTTGGATTGAGCACATCCCTTGAAATTCACAGCTCCTCCCTACCGTGTACCTTTCCACATGAATCTCCGCTTTAGGGTTTTCAACTGCTCCTGCTTGCTGCCCGTTCGTGCCTGGGGTTATAAAAGCCCAACTGTTTATGTGTCTGACCTCTAGATCAATTTTCAGTACCTAAGGCAGAAAAATACACAACCCAGGTTATATTATGATACTGCAATAATGTCATTCCCGTAGCTCTTTTTCTCTCCCCACCTGTTTCCTGAGACTCTAGCATATTAGTGTGTCTAGAGGAAGAAGGAATAGTGTTCTGGCTGCTCCCAAAGTAACATTTACATAGAAGAGATAATTGCCTAGTTAAAGATTTTACATCTCTGAACCAGGACTAGTTACTCTGCTCTTATGTCCAGGAGGCAATCAGTTCTATTGGTCTTTTAGTTGCTGGAAATTCCTTCCAAATTCTGGAAGTGTTGATTATCAAACCTACTTTGGGTGTTATCGTGAATTGGGTGGTTTTTGTTTTATCTTAGATATTTTACTAGAAAGTTAGGAGAGGATTTCAGGCACTACTGTAAACCAAAAGACTGAGTATTGAATTAGTAATGACTATTAAATAAACCACATTTTACCCTCCCACATAACGCTCAACCCAATATGGCACTGGCCTCTTACCTGTACTCCGCGTTTGAGCTAAACTATCTAGATATCCCTGAATTTCCCCAAATCTCCGCCTTTGTTTTCTCACCTTCTGTTAGGATTCCCTTAGCTCCAGCTTTGTTGAAATTCTACACTTTATTCAAGGATTATCATGAATAGCAAGTCATCTATGAAACATACTCTGATATCTTCAAGAAGATACTGTCTCTCCTTGTTTGAACAATTATTGTATATTATTTATTTCTCTCATTGTCTTTTCACACACACACACAGACAGTTGATTCTCATTATTTGCTGTAGTTACATAAGTTCTATAAAGTCACTGTGAACACTGGTTTAGCAAATACTGAACTCCCAGGGGACATACAGGGTTAGATTCCTGCAAGTCTTTGATTACAACATTTTTGTCAACTGATCAATACATAACCTTATTTTATGTGTGTTTCTGTCTAAAGACACCTTATTTAATATACATCTTTGATTCATTAACATTGAACTCACAGCCAACAGCAGTATGACTTCATGACTGAATGAACACATCACACTGTATTTTCCCTGTAAGGCACATCATAGGCTCCTCACGCTTAGAAACATAAGACAGCGCTTTGGCGCTACACTGGGGGGCCATTTTAAACAGCGAAGTCACCAACACAAAGTACAAAAATACAAAAAATATGGCACTAAACAGACTGTAAAAAGGGCATTTGTTTACAGTGTGAAAGCTGAAACAAAAAGGAATGGTGTCTCCTTGCTCAACCTCAGCTGGGAATACGCGTATCAGATGACTCAAGTATTTCACCACTCTGTGCATGTCTGTGAATGACTGAGAAAGCACCATGATTATTGATTTTGGTATTACAAATAAGTTTTAGCTATTAGGCAAATTTGCACATATGGAATCTGTGAATAGTGATAGACATTTGTGTGTGTGCATGTACGTGTATTAGGTACCTGCTCTGTACCGGGCCCTGGATTAGGCATTGTGAGTGCATAAGGGAGGGGTTCACAATCTGGAAAGGAAGATAAAAAGTAAACTGATGCTTACAATGTGGTATAAAATATGCGGGAGGAAAGTACATGCTACTATGAGGCCTCACAATGAGGGTACCTCGTGAAGCATCAAGGTTCAGGAGAAGTTTCCTTGAAAAAGTGGCCCGTGGGTTGAGTCCAGACGGACAATTACAGCACAAAACTTTAGGATTTTATTCCATAGCTTCCAGTACAGTGTCTGGGTACATTAGAAGCCAACAATAAGGATAAAACTTTGAATAGCAAGGTCTACTTAGGTTGGAAACATAAAATATGAGAAAAAAATATTTTACCTAACTGAAACTTGGATATACAATTACTTCTGCAATCTTGGAGACCCATTTAAGCCACTGTAATTACTGAAGCAGAGCACAGCACTTTTCCATTGGACAGCCATCACTCATGATGACATCACATATGACTAAACGGGCACAGGCAGAGCACTGAAAAGATTGACAGCAGCCAAAATCCAGGGAGACTCCTATGTCATGCAGAAGAAGAATATGCTGAGAAGGAGTCATGAGAGAAGTAGAAAGATAATCAATTGTGGCATCCTAAAATCAGGGTGGAAGTTTCATAATGGAGGGAGGGGTAAGTATTGGAAAGAGCCCAAATACTATGAAGAATGCAAAGCACCCATTAGATTTCACAGTTGGAAAGTCATTGTTGACGTTGGCAGGAAAAATTTCAGTGGAGAGTTGGAGGTAGAAGCCAGATTGCCGTGCACTGAAGAGCAAAATTAGTGTTGTTTATGTGTTCTGATCTCTAACTCGGGCCACGCTCGCCTTTTTCAGCTTCTTAAACATGTCATGCTCCCTCGGGATGATGGTCTTAATGTTCTCTCTCTTTTCTTTATCTGGCTAATTCCTTCTTAGACTTAATTGTTTAAGATGTTACTTCCTCTGCAAGTTTTTCCCTGAACACCACATGCCACTCACCATATTGGATCTTCTTGTTACGTATTCTCATAGCACCTTATCACAGATTCTAATTCCGTGTCTATTTGATGATTTGAGTAATGTCTGCCTCCCCTTCCCACCACTAGATGAAAACCGAGACCGTGTCTTTTTTCCCCAACAAGGGTATCCCCAGCACCTAGTAACAGGCCTGGTATGCGATTTTTACTAAACTAATAACTATTCCTCATATAAGACTAGACGTTCATTGAATTTATTCATTCATTTTATTTCTCTGCAGTGCCTTGCATATGCAAGTGCTTAATAAATGTGTTCAAACAATAAAACAATAGTTAATTAATTTGTGATTAAAAAAATAGATAATATCTGGAAGGTCACATAGCATCTAGAATCTTCCCCCAACACTGTAGGCTTGCTTTGTTCACCACTGTATCCCCTTTGCCTAGAATGATGTCTGGCACAGAATAAGTGCACAAGAATTTTTTGTTGAATTAATAAATAAATGATTGAATGAATGTAAAATTGTAATGTTACGGTCTAATCTATACCTTAAGTTTATAAACTTACAAGGCAAATTTCAAAAAATTAGAAAAATGCAACAACTTCTATGATGATTCTACAAGGCAAGGAGATCATTTCAAAGGAAATTCTGACTCTTATTATAACCTATACCACGAGGAATAAAATGAAGAGGCACTTTCTAAAATCAAGGTGGCATACCAAGGATCTTTCTAATAAGCTTAAATTCAAAAGGTTAGGAATAATAAATATAAGACTTGCACATGATGGACGGCACATATGAAAGAAAATTATGAGTATCGTCTAAGATGTGCTAAAGCCAGAGTAAGGGAAAAATACAAAAAAATAAAAAGTAAAGAAGAGAGAGAAGGATTTTATGATCTATATGCAGCTATAGGAAACATATGAAATAAACAGAGCTTAAGATCATATATTAGCATACAGAACTTAAGATCATTACTATCATTAGCCACTAAGAAAATGCAAATTAAAAGCACAATAAGGTATTACTGCCTGCCCACTAGAATGGCTAAAAAGACTAAGACTGACAACAACAAGCGCTGGTGAAGATATGGAGCAACTGGACCTCTTCTGTATTGCTGGTGGGAATGTAAAATGATACAACTACTTTGGAAAATATTTGTCAGTTTCTTATAAAGTTAAACATGAACTTACATTTTGTCCCAACTCCACTCTTGGGTATTTATACAAGAGAGATGAAAACTTATGTCTACAAAAAGACCTGTACTTGAATGTTCACAGCAGCTTTGTTCATGATGGCCCAAAGCAGGACACAGCTCAAATACCTATCAATACGTCAGCAGATAAACGAATGATTCTCAAAAAATAAAACAGAAATGGATTACACACACATTCCGCAATATGGATGCACATCAAAAATATTTAAATGAAAGAAGCCAGAATAAAAGACTACGTACTATATGATACCATTCATATGATGTCCTAGAAAAGCCAAAACTAAACTATAGTGATAGAAAGTAGACCAAGGCCTGGGGTGAGTTATGGTCTAATCTATACCTTAAGTTTACAAACTCATTTATGAACTTACTTATCATTGGGAAAGGACATAAGGAAATGTTTTGGAGTGATGGAAATGTTCTATATCTAGTATGTGATGATGGTTACATGTGTATACCCATTGGTCAAACTTACTGCACTGTATGTTTAAAATGGATGCATTGCTTTTATTGTATGCAAATTGTACCCCAATGAATTTTATTAAAATTTTTAAATCATATATTAATTGAAAAAGGAGAGAAAGTAGAAATCCACAACTTCCATTTTGTTTCTTCTCTTGCTATTAAGGAACATTTATTTAGTAGATTTAACATTGATAGAAAAGAACTAAGATCAAATTTGGTGAAAAGATTGTACAACAGCATCTAGTTCTTTTAAATAAGTTCAAGTTTTAAAATACAGAAATTATACCCCATGTATTTTGGTGAAGGCTCTTTATTACCAAAACCAGAATCCATTCTAATAGTTTAAACTGTGCTATGGACTGAATTGTGTGCCCCCAAATTCATATGTTGAAGCCCTAACCCCTAATGTGACTGTATTTGGAGATGGGGACTTTACAGAAGTAATTAAGGTCATAAGAGTAGGGCCCTGACCCAATAGGATTAGTGTCCTTATAAGAAGAAACACCAGAGAGCTTGCTCCCTCTCTCTGCCAGTGAGGACACAACAAGAAAGTGACCTTATGTAAGCCAGAGCTCTAACCAGAAACCAACCCTGCTGGATCTTGATCTGGGACTTTCCAGCCTCCATAACTGTGAGAAATAATAATAATAAATTTATGTTATTTGAGCCACTCAGTCTACGAAATTTTTCTATGGCAGACTGAGCAGACTAATACAGCTGAAATTACTTTATTATAGGGTACTAGATAGCTTACAGAATCTCTGGCAGGACAAGGAACAAGTTTTAGTTGCCACTCACATATCTACCACTTAAACCTCTACCAGAGCATCCCAAAAGAACCAAGTATCTCCAGTACACATTTGCAAGAGCCAGCCTCTCCCCACGTGGTCACTGCCTTAGCTGCCTCCCTTCATTCTTCCAAGTCCTCCATGGAGGTGTCTTCTGGCAGAGACTAGGTGGGCCAGCCCACAGAATCCACCCCACCAGCATGCCCAGATCCCTGTTGGTAAGACCTCTGAGCTGCTTTCAGGGCACTTCAAGGAGTTCCTCAAGGAAAAGTTGAAGAAAAATTGAAAATATTCTATAGCTGAAGAGGGGACCAAAGACTCACAGACCAGACCAGTGAGCCTGACAGTCCTTCACCAAATTTGCAAGAAGTCTGTTAAAAGGATAATTTTTGAAACTGTAATGAAAAAAAGTAATAATCACTGAAGGCAACGCAATTTTATTGCAAACTAAGTTTCTCAGATTAGTATGACCAACTGATGTCAGAAGGACATTGAAGAGCCTCCTCTCCCATAGAAGGGATTAAGAAAGGTGAGACACATTCAGAAAGGAAAGCAATTTTGATTGTTACCATCCTAAAAGGAAGTTCCTTGGTACTTGTTATGAGAAACATTTTTTTGATATGAAAATACACAGTCACACATCCCAGCTGATCAAATTTGCAAATGAGACAGTATTGAGGCATAGATTAAAAGAGACGGCCTCTGACACTATCTCTAAGTTTTTTCCTGCTACTTCAACTAGTGTACCTCACTTTTGCTCTGCTACTCCTGCACTGCCTTGAAACTTGTTAAGAGCACTGGGCTAGAATGAAAAGATCACTTCCACAATTTATCTGTGTGATCTCATGCAATTCATTTCACCTCTCTGGGCCTCTGATTTATCATCTGAACGCAAGGATCATTTCCAAGTCCCATTTTAGCTCTTAATCCCTATGATTCTTACTAAGCCTCTGGGTTTGGCAACACTTGTGTTCTTTCTGAGAAAACAGTTTTTAACCTGCTCTTACTTACGAGTTTTATGAGGCTATCCTGTTGATATGTTCCTAAGCGTTTGGAAATTGTTGGTTACAAAGGACAAATAAACAATAAAGTATCTTTTCTGAAACATCTTTGTTCAAGACCCCAGTTCATAGCATGGTGCCTCTTAGTATACCCAGGGACTCATTTAAAAACAAATAAAAACAAAAAACTGGAGGAAAGAGAAAGAATGAGGCAGATTATAAATTGTGTTTGAAATTGTCTAATGACTGGCCTATTTCTGGAACTTTTCACAACAATAATGATCTTTAAATTATGTTGCGCTTTCAGATCCCTCTGATTGAAACCCCAGAGAAGGCATAAACTGAAACAAGTCTAATGAGAGAGGGAGAAATTCTGGTAACCTCTCAGCCTGTGTCCACGGCTGGCACAAGAAAGTGTCACCATCCAATTTCCCCTTCTTTCTCACTACAACCCTCATCACAAGAAGAGCTGCCTTGATATTTAATCAAAATGCATACTCCTCTGACACTTTGAGCCTCCTGCAATTAGATCAGCTGGCTATTTTTATTACTTCATTTTACGGCATGTCACAGCTCACCTGTGACATGTGGAATTTTGAAAGAAGCAAAGCAGTAGACCACATGGAAAAGGACATTAGCTATGAATAATTTACATCTTGATATTATGTACACAAAAATAATTAGAAAATTTTATTACGGATGATGGGAAGTGAGAACAGAGTTGTTCTTGTTTTAGTTTCAGTTTCATTTCTGGATTCCAAATCTTGAGGTGTTGGTGAACACAATTCCCTTTAATCATCTCCTCATGAGCACAGTCATGCTAGTTCAAAGCTAATAAACACCTATGGTCTGCATCACTTGTCTGACGCATTTATTCTCAGATTCACTGTGAGAATATTGATAAGTCTCATTGCATAACCCAACAGGTTCTAGACACAATGGGAAAATGAATCAGAACAAATAGAAATGCTGAATTTTCAAACTCATTTCCAAAATTAAAAACCATCTCACAGTTGATATTTTATATATTTGTTTACTTTCTGGTAAAACACTTTATAAAATAAATCCATAAGTAATGATCCTGTGTGAAAGCTGACAATACTCTTTCTTGAGGCCATTTGACTTCTCAGATTTGCAGAGGAAGACATGATGCCTATTCATAGAGAATGTCTAGATTTGGGGCAGAGTGTTTGTGAAGAAGCCCAACTCATTTTTCTGTATAACCAATAGGCCCCTTTCCCACCAACATGTGATGCAGTGGGAGCTGAGAACTCACCTTGAACACCAAATATGTCCTCTGATCAAGCATGAAAAAAATGGGCCCTCAGACCCTTTTTCCCAGAATGCTGCACGTTTTGATGTCATTCCCTTCTTACTAAAACCTGCTAACACTGTCAATTCCCCTGCTGCGTTACCTGCTCTTCATATTCTGCTGAGGCCAGAATGTGTCAAACAGACAGATTGCTCTGCAGAGACAGTCAGATTTTGTCAAACTAGGAAAATTAAACCCAGGCCCTGTCATAAAAACAGAGCTTATGAGTCTGCCGGATGCACCAGTGAAACTGGTCTTGCTCACAGCTGCACTCCCTCCCGGCATTTCGACGTTGGCCAAATGTCGATTCAAAGCATAACCGAATCAGAAATCTCTCAAGCAACCTCGGCTTCAGCTGACATAGCTGACTGCCTTTGGGTAAGCGGTGTTTATCAACCCCTAGTCTGAACTGCTGACTATAAAACATGAGACAATGAATAAAAATTAGCTCCAGAAGTTACAATTGTCTGAATTTGTCTTTTCCTGTTTTTTTGCCCCTCGGGAAACATAGGAATTCTTGACTTCATCCTTCATTATGTTTTAGTATTTTAGGGGAGTTTGTATTCTCTAAATTGGCTTGGTTTTCATTTAGGGTTAGAATTCTAGTTGTATTATCATTAATAGTATGACTCTGCCAGTTAATGTATGATGGTTAAGAACTCCCTATTGAAGAAAATAGTCAAAGATTAGATATAGAACACAGCCGGGTATTCAGGGGAGATGTATCGTCTAGAGCACTTCCTTCATGGGTGTTTCTGGTCCGCCTTTGTCCTGGGGTATCTGATGTCTGTCTGATGTACTCTGAGGGCTTATGGGTGAGCTCTGGATGAATTCTAAGGTTTCTGCATAAATCTCAGAGTTTTTCATTTCCTCCACATAAATATTCCAAAGAACAGATGGCTTGGAAATTATTGCATCACAAAGTAAGATAGAAATAGAAATAACTTTTCTTCCTCAATTACTAATTGTCATTTGATGCTGGCTAATTTGAAAGTAGCAGAATGGCTATGTCTACCTTGAGTCATAACTCAATTTTCAGACAAATTATACATTGCCAGAAGGGTAAAACCTACACTGATACTCCCGTATATGAGAAAAAGTTATTTTAAAAAAAGAAATGACCAATTTTTAAAAGTATCATTTTAACCAACTCTATCTGTTTACCTTTTTCTTCCAACAAAAAGTTTAATATGAACTCAATCTTCCAGAGCATTGAAAAATTGTGTTCATTATTATTCTTTTCTTCTAGCTGGTTTTAATGTATCAACCTGAATCTTTACTTATTTATTAAACAATCAACTATTGGGATGGAAAAAGAGTGGTCCCTACAGCATGAAACTGTGAATGCATTGCTTATTATAATTTGCTAGAATTTACTATAAACACATATATATGGGTGTCAAATTAAACAGCTATAAAATTACTGTAGAATTAGAGTATGAAATTTTAAAAAACATACTTCTTCTCAGTATCTCTCAGAGTTCATTCTTCCAAAAATAATTCTCTTTAATTAATTGGTTGGTTGCTTATTTATAGAAGCAACAATCTATGTTTAATTTGTTTTCCCAAAGGCAAGTGGATTTAAACTGGAAATTTAAAGGTTAATAAAAACCGTCAAATCCATTTTATGATGATTTGCAATTAACATAAATTAAACAAATACTACAGATCTTTGAGATTCAGCTACTACTGAGAAGAGTATGTATTCAGATCTATTTGGTGATTTTCATCTTGTTTCTAATCTTTAAGAAATTTACTCTCTATCCTTTTCATCTTCTTTTTCAGCCTGTTGAAGTAAAACAAAAAATCTGTTCTGAAATCTTATCTGTTCTGAAATTAAATATCTGCAGCTATCAAACTGTGCCTCTTTTCTCTGCACTTTGCCTTAGAGTTCTTTCAAGGCATCTAGGTAATTATATATCTGATCTTGAAATTTTGGCAACTTTTATTTGTTATGAGCCTATGAATTGGAGATCTAGAAAGGTGGTCATTCCCCCACATTACGTTCAACCACGTTACAGAAATAGAAGTGGTAAATATAATACACCAAAAGTTATGGGTTTTCTACTGAAGAAGCCCAAATGACACCAGACAAAGCATGGAAAGGAAGAACATTGAAGTGGTCATGAATGCAAAGAAAATATGTGAATACAAGTTCTGATCTATGGAAGGTGAAAGAACTAGCAAGGACATAACTTGATTTTACAGCTTGAGCATTTAAGGTACAGAAGATAAAGTAGAAGTGTCATTTGTAGCCACCACAAAACACGCCTGCCCTGCTAATATCTGGCAGCTTAACTGCCTTCCTTTGAAAACACTTTCCGTACTTTGGATTTGTTGTATCTCTATGCTATTGACAATTGGGTAGATTGTCTATTAACCTCCTAGGAAAAGGATCCAACTTATATTTTTATTTTTAGTTAGATCGCTTTTAGTTAAAAACACAGTGTTTTAGTTAAAACACAGTGCTTTTAGTTCTCTGGTTTCCTCAACAGAATGAATGATTAAAATAGTCACCTTAAAATGTCTGTAGTGGGGGCCGGCCAGGTGGCATAGTGGTTAAGTTCACACACTCCGCTTCAGCGGCCAGGGGTTCACAGGTTCGGATCCCAGGCATGGACATATGCACCATTTATCAAACCATGCTGTAGCAGGCGTCCCATATATAAAGTAGAGGCAGATGTGCACAGATGGTAGCCCAGGGCCAATCTTCCTCAGCAAAAAGACGAGAATTGGCATCGGATGTTAGCTCAGGGCTAATCTTTCTCACAAAAAAAAAAAGGGAAAGTCTGTAAATGAATAGAATTCTAATCACTCTAGGCATTTGGGGTGGTGTTTTGTCTAGTTTTTAAAGAATTCTTTTAGCAACTGAGCCTTTTCTTCAACTGAAATCACACACAGGAGTCTGGTGTGTAGAAGCGATTAAAATAAGGTTGAGGCCTGGAGTACCACATTCTCCTCTAGGGCTTGTAATGGACCCCTTACACACACACACACACACACACACACACACACACACACAAGTGTGGTCCCTGAGGAGATCCAAGGAATCTATTTTGAAAATAACCCTACTAAATGGTCTCAAGACCTCTTCCAGGCACTAATTAAATGTTTTTTTCCTAAAGTGCCCCTATGGCTAAAAAAAAAAAAAAAAAAAGACTAAATGGGGAGTAGTTTTTAAGTGTCATTTTGTCATTGCCAATTTTAATTTGTTCTCTGAAGGCACTATCCCACAGTCTACACTCTGGAGCCAGGCTGCCTGGTTTCAAAATTGGCTGTGCCATTTACTAACTGGGTCACCTTGAGAAAGTTACTTAACTCCTCTGAGTCTTTGTGTCCTCATGTATAAAGTGACATAACAATTGTAACTACGTTCATAGAATTTTTGTTTTACATGAGTTAATCCATACGGAGCCTTTACAACAGTGCCTGGCACATAGTAAACACGTTTATTACTATTACTCAGTTCAATAAACCAAGTACCTACAATAAACAAGGCACTAAGAGTTATTCAGGAGATAAAGAGAGTCAGTAATACATCATCCTAGCCCACAAGAGATTTACAACATCCTTAGATAGAGACCCATACAAGTGCTTAACTTATAAGTACTTATACAGCTTAAAAAGTGTTTCTAAGTCTTATGGGGATCCAGGTACCAAAAACATCCTCCAATCTACTTGGACCTAAGAAGAGAATAGACGCAAACTGCTAGATGTAATTCCAAATGTCCATCTCATTAATAATGGAAGGCAAGTGTCTAATAGGCAGTGGACTCTCAGATACACTAGAATGTAGAATGGGAGACCTCTGCCCTCCCTCCACAAGCCTCATAACAGGACCTGCAGGAGCCCAGGTAGAGGAATTGCCTGGCCAGCTGCACCAAAGCATAGTGATAGGAAAAAGAACAAATGAATAGATCCCACCCGAAAGGTTAGTTTTAGTTGTTGAGAATGTTCAGAGTTACAGTCTCTTTGGAAGACAGTTTGATGGTTTCTTAAAAAACTACATATCCTCTTACCATACAATCCATCAATCGCACTCCTTGGGATTTGCCCAAAAGAGTTAAAAATTTATGTCCGCACAAAAACCTGCACACAAATGTTTATAGCAGCTTTACATGTAATTGCCAAAACTTGGAAGCGAATAAGGTGTCCTTCAGTAGGTGAATGGATAAACAAACTGTGGTACACCCAGACAATGGAATATTATTCCTTACTAAAAGGAAATGAGCCATCAAGACATGAAAAACTATGCAGGAACTTTAAATGCATATTACCAAGTGAAAGAAAGCTACATACTGTTTTATTCCGCTTATGAAATTCTGAAATGGCAAAACCATGGAGACAGTACAAAAATCAGTGGTTGCCAGGGTTTAGGGGAAGGGAAGGATAAACAGACAGAGCACAGAGGATTTTTAGGGCAATGAAAATACTCTATGATATTATAATAGCAGATACATATCATTATACATTTGCCCAAACCCATAGGCTATACAACTTCAAGAGTGAACCCTAATGTAAACTATGGATCTTGGGTGATTATGATGTGTCAGTGTAGGTTCATCAACTGTAACAAATGTACCACCTTGGTGAGTGATGTTTATAATGTTGGAGGCTATGCATGTGTGGAGGCAGAGGGTATATGGATAATCTCTGTACCTTCCTTGTATTTGCTGTGAATCTAAAGCTACTCTTAAACAATAAACTCTTAATTTAAAAAAAAAAAAAAGAAAAATCAGCTAATTTTACCACATCAGCCCTGCCCTTTAGAGAACCATGGTCAATGAATGCTGGGCTGTCACCAAACTCACCAGGTTAACCAGTCCAACTCCCAAGAGGAGGAGTAAGTACGAGCACTCAGTGGTTCTCAAGGGGGTCAGATAACACCTGGAAGAAGGAATGGGTTGAAATGAACAGGGCTTTTGGGTTCATACAATGACAGGGATGTTAAACTGTCCTGAAATGAGAGGCACAGTTCTGTACAATGAAGAACGTGAAGCCCAATGTGTCAGTAATGCCTTCAATAAGACATGGTTTAGAAAGGTGATAGAAACACCTTCTTAAGACTTCCACTACAGACTAAAGATAATGGCAGAAAGTTCTTTTTCTGTGACCTTAGGTGGAAAAGTAGGGAGATAAGGAAAAGCATTCTCCACTCCAATGTGAACACACACACCAAAGATGGCCTTTAGCTGGGATCATGAAGGTCTTCCAGGGAAAAAGCTAGGCTCCTAGACGCACAAATTGTTTTTATAAGTGTTGAGATATGCAAGAGGCAGGGGTTATAGCATGGAAGAGGAACAGGACAGAAAAACAGAGGCCATGGTTGAGAAAGAGCAAATGGCAAATAATGTGTAAGTAGGTGCCCGCGATGAAGAAGCACAGATCAGTCTTCAGGTTTCCTGGGTCAGAACCTATGGGTCACAACCAATCTGTAAAGTCGAAACGCAGTCTGTAGACAATGGAGAGCCACCGATCTCTTTGGGTTGGGGAAAGTATATGCTCAGAGAAGCAACAGATAAAATGCATTTAACTGGTAAGACACACAATTTGGAAGGCTACCCTAGCTGTCCCAGAAAAAGGCATCACAGCCCTTCTCCCTTGTCTGCCAACCCACATCTCTTGCATTCTGCAAGACTCAGATCAACACAGTTCTTCAGAGTCTTAGCATATAAATATACAATTTGCCTTATAATTATCGTACCCCTATTACTCTGAAATTATTCTCAACTCTGAATTATGGAGCTGAAGCAAATGTTGGCAGTCATTTGGTCCAACCTTTCATTTCTCATGAGAGGAATCTGAAGATGAGCAAGTTGAAGGCATTTTTAACAAGATCACACAGTTAATGACTTCACACGTATAATTTACTTCCCCAATTGGGTAAGTTCCTTGAAGGCACGTAATATGCCTTGGGGTTCTACTATGGGGTTACTTAATTTTTTAAACATCATTTAATCCAGCACTTTGAAAGTGATCAATCTCTGCAGGTACATGTGTTGCCCACGAAAGGTGAACTTTTGTGAATGACATCTTGTTTTAAAAAAAAGTCAAAACACAGATTCAGAGGGCCAGCCCGGTGGCATAGTGGTTAAATTTGCACTCTCTGTTTCAGAAGCCTGGAGTCCACAGGTTTGGAGTGCACAGCTTCAGATCCCAGGCACGGACCTGTGCACCACTTATCAAGCCATGCTGTGGCAGGCATCCCACATTTAAAGTAGAGGAGGATGGGCACAGATGTTAGCCCAGGGCCAATCTTCCTCAGCAAAAAAAAAAAAAAACAGATTCAGTTTAACATAATTTCAGTTCATTCTCAAAATCAATCCCTAAAGAAAAATCTAAATTCTTGTGTTTTCTCTGTGGAAATGTTTATAGACACTTCCTAAATAGGCTAACTATATTGTCATTTCTAAACATCACAGTTATGTAATGAAAAAGTCAGTCTTACTTCTTCCAATCACAAGGATTTGTGGCATCAAAAGAATAATTTCCACAAATATAAAAATTATTCAGTAGAAAAAATAAATCCATGAACAACAGCCATGGAGCCAGGATGTTAAATCTAAGAATATTTAGTTCTATTTGCAATCCTTGCATTAGTGATGAGCTACCATTTCCTCTTGGGTGTAGGATTTCAGCCTTCCTTTCTTTCTGAGAACTCCATATTACTGGTATTTAACTTCAAGAGGTCAATTCTCGGAATATAAACGTAGCAATGAAATCAATCTTGAGACAACTTTTCAGAGGTTTTGGGAGATTTGCATATCTAAAAGTAACCAAGACTGCAGTCTTTTCTAATTGCTAGATTGTCCCCTCTGCTGAATAGCCACACTTCTTCAAGAATAATCTCTGTAAACCATGCCAGACACCCTAGACGCTGACTTTTAGACAAAGCTTAAATAGAAAGTTTCACTAATTAAGTACACAACATGCTTTAAATATCTGTCTTGGTTTTATTCTACTTCCAAAGTGACCTCTAAGCAAGTTTTAGTAAATGCCTTTAAAAACATCAATTATTTTACACCTGAATGTGTTTAACTGGCTGCCAACACGTGTTGGCGGAAAGAGACAAAATGTTTTGATGCTTTTCCCTAATCTATGGGAGAAAACCCGTCTGGCTCCTTCATTGTTTCTATCGCCTACATTTTGGTTTGAAGATGTTTTAGAACAACAATATCATGATTTTTTTCTCTGTTTACACCGATTTAGCTTATTCACAGGCAATATTTTGCGTATTCTACCACTTTTTCTCAATTCTGATGATAAGGGCAATGATTTCCCACTTCTCGAAGTTTCTCAAGGGTGAAAACTTCCACCCCACTCCCAGTTGAGAAAAGTGTGGGAGGAACACTGTTTGTCTCTCTCCAAACCTTACTATCTTCCCTAAAGAAGTAGGAATGACGAATAATTGGGCCTCTAGAAAAGAAACTGTGAGTTCACTCTTTTTTTTCTCAAATCATCTTGTTCAAAGGAGGGTTGAACCTTTTATGCCCCTGCTGCTGTATGGTAAAAGCACGCATGGCCCCCAGGCCACGGATATCTCTTAAATTTAGTCACCAGTCCAGATTAATCAGCATACTGAGATATTTTGATCTCCATCTATATAATTTCTGCTTCTGCCTCTTCTTCTCTCTCAAATTTAAAAAGATTTAGAATTTGGAGATATATGGATTATGACACAGTGAATTTAATAACAATTTTGCAAGGAAAAATAAAGTACCAAATTAAAGATCTACCCTAGTTGCAAGATATATTTCAATCTAAAAATATTCAAATGTGGGGACAAGGGAAGTCTAGAAAATACAGTAGTTTGGAAAATATCTACCAGCCATATATGTTAATTTATTTCATAGCAATAAAGTATCTAATTAGTAATAAGTAATAAATATTTATTATCTGATGAAGATTATATTTGAATTGTGTTACAATGTATTATTGCAACAATAAAGCCTTCTACTACTGAAGTCACATGGCTTCCAGAATTATCTTTTCCCTAGTATCATCATGCATGACTAAAACTTGGAGTACTATTGCACCATACCTTCTGAACTAACACAACACTGCTCAGCAAGGTTACATAAATGTTTTCTATCTTTGTCATAGTCTTCACTGAGCCATCTCAGTCTACTGGGAACAAAGTATCTATTGCGGAGATGGAGTTGGCATGGATAAGACAAGTAATGAAGCACAGGCAGTCCTTGGACTATGGAGAAAAGGTAGGATTGGGTCAAGACCAAACCCTGAAATCATAAAGGACTAGGGGATGCGGCCCTGGGAAAAAAACCCTCAATCATTCACAGCCTAGAGTTATCCAATTTTCAGCCTCAGACAAAGGGTGACTGCAAAGCCTTTGTATGATTGCCAGATGGCAAGAAAAGGCTCTCCAGAAGTTAAGCTTACAAATTTATCTTGCAAGAAGGGTTGTAACATTCTAGGAGGCTCAGGTGTTATATAAGGATATATTTTGTTAAAGAACCTATTTATTTAAAACCTAAATTTGTATTCCTCAAAAAAGGATTTAAGATAGCTAGCAATTATAATTAGCTTCAGGAACAACAAACACAGAAGAATATATAAACATTGCCAATTAATGACCCCATAATGAACAGCATGTGGTTGGATAAATAATTCTTTAGGCTGAGCCCTGAAGTAACAACACTGGCAAAATTAATGAATCTTTTATAGACCCTAGTTAATAATAGACTTTAGATCTGACAGGAGTGTGTTCTGAGTATTGTAAGGCTCTCTATCCCCGTTCACTGTTTTTATGTCATGTATGGGGCTATTTTTCCAACAAAGATAGCAGCATGTCTTTTGATTGGTGACTTGAAGCTTTTCAAATTAATTTGTATGTATCAGTGACTAACAATAATTGTTTTAGACTTACCCACCCCCACAAAGGTAACAAGGAGACTCCAGATGTACAATTTGCTCATCAAAGGCTTGGGCCCCACAATCAGATAGGTTAGACTGGAATCTCTGACTTGCACAGCTCTAGGGCCTTAGACAAATTACTGACGCTCTCTGCCTCAGTTTTCTCATCTGTAAAATGGTCACAATAATAGTACCTACCTCATGGGTTATTGTGAGGATCAGTTCATGAAGGTAATGACCTGAGAATAGTGCCTGGCACACACGAAGTCCTCAGTAAACATGGCATTAGTGACATTGTTGGTCTTGGCTAGAGAAAGAACAAAAGAAAAGCATCGTTTTGTGTACATTCAACTTTGGTTAGTATGGAACAGAACTCATCATTTGCAGTTGTATGTAGTAAGGAATATTAAATAAACTAACTTACTAACACAAGTGTTTAAGAGTGTCAGTCAAATATGTCAAACAAGTTCTTGATAGTCTTGGAACATGCTTTTGGTTTTAGCCATTAGTTGCTTTAATAATGTGATCAAGGAGGTGTCATTTACAAACCACAAAAAGAAGCTTAAATCAAAAGACCTTGTTTTTCAAGGTACATTTTTTTCTGGCCTTTCCCGGAACACAGGTTTCTCTGCTAGACAGCAATGTGATTTCTATTTTGAGCATTTCCATCTCCACTTCCACTGTGGCCTTCATTCCTTGTCAGGGTTGCTACTGCAATTTTCACTAATCCCTGTGAGCACTTTTCCTGACAAGGAACAGAGAGTCTGGGCCATTAACCCAGTCAAGGGCACTGGGCCACATTTTAAAAATTTTTTTATCACACACCTTTGATCCAGAGCAATACTTCTCAGCTGACAATTGACTGAGAATTTAATACATATTAAATGAAGTTGACGGAGAAATGTTCACCCTAGATGCCCCCAAAGTATTTCCTACCCCAGAGATTCTGGTTGAGCCCAGGAAAGCCTGCAACCTGCCAAGAGTGGGACTCAAAAACATCTTTCCCATACAGATGGTGGCTCAGGAATATTTCTTTTCCTTGAGTAGATTTTGTGTGCAACAAAAACTAAACAGAATAACGTGATCCAGAACTACCCTGTAGCCTGTCGCTATCGTTATGCTACACAACTTCTTCACTCTAAACTTGAAGACTCATCTCCTGTCTTTTGCAAATAATTTGAGAAAAAATAGACTTGAGCTTGAGCCAGTGGAGCCGGTTGGCCCAGGTCTTGAAGGTCTGCCTGAGCACACAGTTTTACCTCATTAACAAGCAATCAGAGACCACTTGATCCATTTATCCATTTACGTGTTCAAAAACGAGTAAACAAAAAGGAGACTTGGCTTTCTAATGCATTGTGCCTCCCAAAACTGGGTTTTATGGACCTGATATTTAAGCTTTTAAGAAATTCTGACTAGGTCAGGGCTTACAGATAGAAAAAAAATAGAAAAAGTTAGCTTGAAATTGAGAAGCAGGCAGGATTTCTTCTCTCATGCTCTTTCCTTAAAAAAAAAAAAAGGAAAAGTGAAAAAAAAGGAAGAAAAAAGAAATAGAAATAGTAGTGTTACTGCACCAGGTCCATTTTTACCCGCCTCCCAGAAAGCCAATCACTGAAGCGACGAGACTGCAGAGAGAGAGGGTGTAATCACAAGACAGCCAAGTGAAGAAAACAGGAGAACAAGTCTCAAATCCGCCTCCGGAAAATAGGGACTCAGGGGTATTTATGGAGAAGGGGGCAAGGTGGTCTGAAATGATTGGAGGTGAGGAGAGATGAGGTAATTGATGACTTGCGCAAGCGTAGTCAGGCTTCATGTCTCTCCGCAGGACACATGTTCACAGAATGGCAGCATTAGCATGCCCTGAGGGTGGAGTTCCAACCTCTCATTGGCACAAGGGCCCAGTTGATGGGTTGGTGGTCTCAATCCAGCCTGAAGTGGACAAGGGGTTCAGTTCCTGACAAAATAGCTCAAACACCCATTACCATGGTGACCCAGGCTCCAGAGAAATGTCATCTATAGGAACCTAGTGGGAGTCAGAGAGCATATTGCCCAAACAGCACAGTTAATAATGAGTAAGTTTATCATGCAGATTTAAGTCCTCGCCTTCCATTCTGATGATAAGTTTCTAGGGAAGGCCATTCCCCCTTCTTTCTGGTGCAGGGAAGAAGATACATTTACAAATGGAGATTTTCTTTACAAATGTAAATGTCTCTCATAAAGGGTAACTAGAACTAAGAATGGGTTTAGCAGGACCCACCCAGGTACCCAGAGATGTCTATAGTAATGGCCTTTTCTGGGGGCAGGCCTCCCATCCCAAACTCCTTTGGTCTGTTAGTGGGGGTGGGGGCCAAAATGTCATTCACGCAGAGACATATTTTGGGGTGGCAAATTCCAATTCCCCATAGTTACTAGCTGCTTAATCATCAACTGCTGTGCTGGTTTCAGTAGCTTTTTCAGAAGAAAAAGTCCATTATACATTTTATAAGGAATAAACAGCCTCAATTAAAATACTACCCATAAATAGAATAATGCAGGATCAGGCTGGACATTGAGAAATTTAGTATTTGAAACTTGTTCAGTATTAATAAAACTGATTTTAATGAGTTGAGAACTATTTTCTTCAATCAAAGTTTATAAAACAATAAGCAATAATCTATGAATAGATAGGAGTCAGCTCCTGAGGTGGAATGTTATTTATATGCTAAATGTTAAGTTTGCTGAAATCCAGGGAGTGTTTTAATTGTTATTCCTGCAGAGAAAAATGTGAAAGAGAAAACCCTCAAGTTACTTAGAGGTTATGGGGACTGTACTACATGATTAGAACATAAGCTTGTCCATCAAACACACCCTATACCCCAGAGTGGTGACATAGTACCCATGGAGAGCTGTACCAAACTTGCGGCTCACAGACATTGCTTTCAACGTCAGCTAAGGCAAATTTAAGCATTGCAAACTAGGAAAATAGATGTGGACAATAAGACCCCCATTTTGAATCAAACAACAGTTATCTTGTCTTCCTGTGACGGCACAGATGGTGGTAGTAAGATTTCTCCATAATCGTTAAAATGAAGGCATTGAGCCAGGTTGTACTAATTGAAGAAAAACATATTTGCTAAAACATAGTAACATTTAATTGTTACGCGAGCTACCCTTTCTCATAAGCAAGATTGAAAGAGCTAAGCCACTTTGGAAAGCTAAACACCACTCAATGCAAGCTGAGACAGACTCATTTAGAAAACTCCATATAAACATCGCTTTTGCTTGATAGCACAGGGGCACCTTAAATTCACACATACAAACATGAACTCTTGCTCACACCACCTTTCAAACAAGTTCCTTCCACAGTGCTCCCATGCTCAGGCAACAGCACCACAAATTACCAGGCTGCCTGAGTCAGAATTCTGGCAATTAACTGTGGTTCCTCACATTCTCTTGCTTCTAGATACTGTGGGAGATCAAGATTTGGCCACCCTGAAATATATGTCTTTACCTTGATTGTTTTTTCTGAGGGACATTTGACCTCCCCCACTACCTGCCTAAAGAATTTGACATAGTAACTCCTTCCTGGAACAGATCTTCTATCTGATGGCTGTAATATAGTATAAAATAGAGATTACAATAGAAAAGGCACCAACAAGCCCATCTTATCGGAAGTTCTGTCTCTCTGGCCACATTCTCTGGATGGCCCTGCGAGGAGGTGCCAGACAAACATTTACATTTATAAGGGAAATCTCCATTTGTAAAGGTATCTCCCTCTCTGTATTGGGAAAAGGGGGGATGGCCTCATTTCTAGAGACTTATCAATGTGGAAGGTGAGGTCTTAAATCTGCATAATAACCTTACTCTTGTTTACTGTGCTTTAGTGGTAATCTCCTGTAACTGACTCCCCCCCCAACATCCTCCTTTGTCATTGGCTGAACATGGTATTTAAGACGAGAATTTCTGCTATTGTGTTGAGAAACGAAGTGTCCCTGCTTTCTCCCATGTATACATGTTATTAAACTTAGTATTATTTTCTCCTGCTAACCTGTCTTGTTAATTATTTGGCCAGCCATAAGAACCTTAAGGGAAAGGGCAGAGGGAGATTCTCCCTCTCCCCCAACAATACCCAAGCCTTCATTCACCCATCGTCATGTCCTGCTGATTCTATAACTAAAAGCATCTTGAATCAATCTATTTCACTATATTAGCCTACTTCACCTAGCAGAGGAAAAAGTGATCATCTCTGGAGGAAGTTAGCATCATATGGAGCCACTGCAATTATTTTATGCACAATGAGTGGCATTAAATTTTTAAAAATGTAGAAAAGACAAGGAACAGGATTTTCTAACTAAAATCCAATAAAACAAAAACAGGAAATAGAAACAGACCTACAGATAAATGAGATACTGAGCTTAGAAGATGAGAAATCTAAAATAGCTGTGAACACTGTGTGCAGACAGTAGAGAAAAAGATGATGGAAACAAATTAAAAGACGGAGAATTTATTCAGACCGTGAGAGTCACTAATAAAGAACACAATATAAATTCTAGAATTGAAAAATACTATGACTAATATGAAAACCTTAATAAATGAGTTTGTACATTTGATACAGAAGAAAACAGAATTAGCAATCTGGAACATTGGTCGTTAGAAACTAAACTAAAACACAAAGTAAAAAACAAAGGAAAAATATGGAACCAAGAGTAAGAGACAAATAAGATACTGTGAAAAAAAACAGAAGAGAAGAAAAAGAATAAGGAAAAAAGTAATTCAAGAGACATTGGCCAAGAATTTTCCAAAACTGAAAAAAGATATCAACTCACAGATTCAAGAAGCACAAGCAAGATAAATTCAAGAGAAACACACCAAGACAGATCACAGTAAAATGGCCAAAAAGAGAATGGAGGAGAGAATTTTAAACAGCAAAAGAAAAAAGATGTATTACTCTCAACGGAGAGAAACTTAAGACTGTAGCTGCCTTCTCGATAGAAGTTAATAGAATTCAGAAGAGAATAGAATCTTTGAAATGCTTCTTTTCAAAAATAACTGCCTGATTAGTATTCAATATCCAGTAAAAATGTCCCTTAAAAATGAAAGTGAAATAAAGATGCTTTCAGACAAAATAATATACATCTAGAAGGAATTCATCTGTGGTTAACTTGCACTAAAAAAAATAATACTCAAGAGAGAGAGCTGTTCAGGCTAAAGAAAAATGATCCCAAAGAGAAAGACTGAAATTCAGGAAGAAAGAAATAAGAATGGAAAGAGTAAATATGTAGATGGATATAAATGAATACTGACCGCACAAAACAATTATAACAATGTTTTGTGGGGTTTAAAACAAACAAAAAATAAGACAAAGATTTGGATGAATGGAGGTAATAAGTTTTAAGTTTCTATTTGTATTAAGGAAGTAATAAAAGCAATAATTTGCAGTAGATTGTAAGAAGTCACGAACCATGTTATAATATCTAAGCCAATAAAATAATCAGAAAATGTATTACTACTAAGCTAATATGGGGAAAAAAGTATAACAAAAATATTTATTAATCCTGAATGAGGTAAAAGTGATAGTAGGGGCACTAGCCTACATGCCCTATCTTAACCATGTCTCCTTCTGGCCCCCTTCTGGGCAGGATGCCAACCATCCAGTATTGTAACTGTTTCTTTCAATCAACATCACCTTCTGAGAGAACACAGAGCCCTTCCATGGGAGTCACTGATCTTTGGAATGCGACCACACAAGGACAGTCCCTCTTGGCAAGCATGTAGCCTTTTGTTCCCCTGCCTATATAAGCAACCCCCTCCCTGCTCACAGTAGCGGGTGCAGGTGCACAACTCTGTCCAGCCGGCCACCACTGAACCCTCCTTGTAAGTAAGACCCAATAAACCTTTATGTCTCATATGCCATCTCTGGATCTTTTCTTCAGTCTCTCCGCAACCTATCCCACTCTGCTCATGCAACTGGGCATGCAGCCAGACAGTGATGATGCAAATGAATATCTAATACAGTCAAATCTTTTCATATCAAGTATTTAAAATAATATATAGAAGCTCTAAATTATGAAATATGCATGCACTGTGAGAGAAGTCACACTGAAGCTCGCCAGGAAACCACTAAAAGTGAACATCAGCCACAAACAAGGCAATTGTCTGATACATGGAAAGATAGAGATTTAGTGCTTCATTCTTAAATGGCACCCAATCCCTCCAGACCCAAAAGAATGCAACTTAGAAAATGCCATGAGGTTCTTAAGGATCTCGAATACAATCTCCTTCAACAGCTCCATGGGCCACTTGTCCATGTGGGCAGGATGCTGTCTTGGCCACATTCAGTATGACCCAATGGAACAGAGAAGGCCCATATTACTCATCACGGTTGCTGCTGGAGAGGACCATGGAACACAGATTATAACCCATTCCACTCAGACTTTCCTCTGAGAAGCATCATATGAGAGGCCTGAATGAAACCCTCCAAGAACTAAGGAGTCAAGGTCACCCCACTGGCGAAGCTCAGATATATTTGTGTGCAAACTCAACATGTACAGCCCGTGCCCATCAATATTTATTGTCTGACATTATGATAACACCGTCTCTGACCATAAGTAATGGTTCTGTATATAGAGAAAGAATAGGCTAACTCAGTGGAGGGAATATCCCATTATTTCTATTAAACCTACTGAATAATTTCAAGCAAGTTCTGACTGACTTTGAAATATGAGCATTTTTCTGTTGCTGAGGAGGGATGGTGGCATTGTTTTATATTTGTTTGTTTAATTATAGCTCCTGGGTTGTGACTTTGTGTAAAGAAACGTTCAAACACAGAGGACTTGATCTCCCAAGCACTTTGCCATTAGTTGTGTCTGTAACTGGCCACATGTTCAAACCAGATTCTAGATCCCTGTAAAAATGTTAGCAATTAGCAAACGACCTAAAGGGAAAAAAGAAGCACACAAAGTGTTGCATTCTTGCTCAAAGACCTCTCTTTTGTCTAGCTCCTTGTTCCTCAAAGTCTGGCTGTCTTAGAGGCACTCTAGTGCCTTCAAAGAGATGGATTTTTCTAATTTATTCAGCTTTTCTAGTTGTTCTCAGAGGACCTTTGATATGTTATATACTACTCCATCATGGCTAAAAGTGGAAGTCTTTCTCATATTTAAACTTTTCTTTAACCATGAAAATCTCCTTTCCTTGGTGAGTGACAAGAGCAAATGAAGAAGTTTGGTTTTTTCCCCACCATCCACTAAGTTTGAAAAGACATAGTAAAATGGTACAATATTATCACCACATAAGTGAAAAAATCCTTACATACTATCTTGTTTGAGAAAAATGGATATAATTTTGTCCTTTTGAAATGTGGGTCTCAATGGAATCAGAGACAGGATCAAACCTCCTGCATCCCTCTCCATCCCAGGAAAGTTACAGATATGTACCATCATCCGCCGTTATACACGCTAAATTTCACTAAAGCAAATTTTGATTTACCTTTTTCTTCTTTTTTGGTTGTAAAACCTTGTCTGATCAAAATTAAATATTGAGATCCAAGATAATATGTTTTGTTATCAGAGTGCCTTTGAGTTATTCCTTATTAGCAGCAAAACTAAGTATATTTGGTATTTAATGGTCCTCACACCAAGAAAAATGTGATAACTCATCCATGTTTTATTTAGAAGAAGGCAATCTGCCTAGTTCATTTACAGACCAAATTTGAAGTCGAAGTAAATTTCTTCCAGAACTAGAGTGAAATAAGACCTTGGCACAAGAATTTCTAATCTTGAATACAGAAATAAAAAGAACACATCTGTATTTATATCACATTCTCAAGAACGTCAGATTATTGCTTCTATGCAATTAACCTGTTCTTACCTACGTTTACATACATATATTGTTTTTGCCCAATTGATTTGTTACTTAATAGTTTTGTAAAAATCAAAACACATTTCAAATACTCCATTCTGTTTAAATGAACCATGTGTTAAATCATTTTCTAAATGGAAGAAGCTCTTAATTTACTTTTCAGACATATAGGTGGCCAATAGTATATCAGATATTACTCAAATTACTGAGTTCTAGGCATTCCTTTACTCTTCTTTTCTCTATCTATTAGGATTTAATCAAAAGGCTCCAAAGGATTAATTCCTTGTTAATATATTAAACCAAGGCTGATTGATAACTCTTCATGGGAAATTGTTGTGCAAGTCTTTCTCACTAAATTATACCTTGCCAGAGGATTATAGCAGATAAGTCACCATTGAAACCTGCAAAATGAATAGGAACACTTGACCTCTCTGTATGTATATTAACTAATCTGCCATCACTCCAGGCAGTGCACAGAGTACCAAATTAAAGAACACCAAGACTTCCCTTCTTCAGCAAGCAAAGTACTAGGCTTATTCGCTATACACAAGTGATTCCATTGGGCTGCCTTTCTCCAGACAACGTTCCCAATTTGATCAGCATTAATTCAAGAATGCATAGTATAAAAGGACTAATGGAGGCTGGAAAGACTGATCGCCAGATCTAAGTCTTGGCTCTGTCACTACAAGCTGTGTGGTTTTAGGGATGTTTCCTAATCTCCTAGATCTCAGTCTCCTCACTCACAAAATAAGGACTAATATCATATACATCATAGAGTTTCTGAGAATTATTTTAAAATTCTATATGGATCTATTCATAAACTCTAAATAACATAAAAATGTAAATAATGGTATTTATGTTATTATTATTATGTCTGCAAGCTTAATATAAAGTATTGCTAGTTATCAAAGAGTTATATAGTGTAACTATGTCCATGCTACAACCATTTCTTTCAAGAAATATGCTATGTCAAATAGTTCATTGCAAAAAAATAATTCAATTCCTGTAAGCTTTATAGCAGGTATATTTCTATTTATGAACCTAATTTAAATCCTGCTGTATTTAAATTGTGGTTAACTGCATTCCAGGAAATAGCCACTTTGAAAAGAGGTAGGTGTTCATTAAGGAAACAAAATCGCATTAATCTCACCATTACTCTTACACTGATTTCTCATCTGTATTCAAAGCTGTGTTCAAAGGAGGTCAACATGGTGAAAACATGCTAGAAATTGAGAATTGAATAAATTAGGTTCTATGACCCAATCCATGCCTCTAAATGTGATTTAAGGTGACTCATACTCACAAAATAAACTCTGGGATCAAAAAGTAATACTAAGTCACCTGCATTATTAAAGACCAAAGCTTTAAGGTTGAATGCTTTCTTCTCTCAAACCAAAAAACGCCATTATCTTTCCTTCTTTCTTTTTCTTTCTTTCTATTTTCTAATAGTTCTATTTCTTGGAGCTACTTCACTCAACTATTCATTCTCTGACTGTTACCTATAAAGTCATGATGGACTCCCACGAGTCCAGGTGCTCTCCGTTATAGGAACCTAAGTTTGCACGAGGGATTTCTTCTGTGGCAGTGACAGACCACAGATTCCAGGATGCCAACCATCAGGTAAAACATCTGTGGAGAGTGAGTTCACTCACACGACACATCAAACCCCTCCAATGTGTGAGTAAATGTGAAAGTAGGAGAGCGTCTAAGAATAAAGAAAGCATTGCTACAAGTTGGAAATGACAAAAAAAAGAATTTCATCAAAGCCTGGTCTACCTAACCTTGCCTGGGTCTGCTGATGTCATTAACATCGGATCATAGACTGTTATTCAAAGTTAAGCATCATACTATATAAGAGAAGTTGCTTAATATCTTGGCGCCTTGGTTGCCTGCTCAATAAAAGAGTTTCTGTAATATCTTCCATGTGTATAGCCCTCCTCGTGCCTTATCTTATCTGGTATCTCTCCATCTATTTAGAGTTTGTTGTGAGAATCAAACGAATAGGTTGCTATATATTCTTAACTGTCAACTATTACCAAATATAAGTATTAAGTACTAAGAGTGGGGATGGGGAGAGTTTACCAGCTATTAAAATATTGATGAAATGACCAGCTTTTCCATTTCGGTCTAACCAAGATATAAAGAACCAGTACAGTGCCTACAACGCTAGATAGATATTTGTGAAATCAGTTAGTGTATTGATTAGTAAGAAAATAACGCTTGGTCAAAATCTTTCAATAGTAATTAAGAATGGCACTTCATTAATTTTTTTTTTTATTACACAACAGGTTAGTTCAAATAGTAGCAAATGCTCCTCAACTATGAGTACACAGACACTATTACCCATATTTGTAGTCACAGGAAAACTCTCTGATCCCTGTAAAATATTCCCTGTAGTTAGTGGTAGAAATAGTCGTATGCTCACTTTACATAGGGTTCAATATACAGCCACCAAAAAGGGTGTGATATCAGGGATTGAAGAACTCTGAACCTTTTTTCTCTCCCTCTCCCTTGCATCTTTCCTATCTGCTAGCTAAATATTTCAATTACTTTTAGTAAAGATGAAGTCTTTGATTCCACAGTAAAAAAAACAGAGTTTAAGATGAAAATACCACTAATAGAAGTATTATAGAATTAATTCCATACGTCATAAATTACTAAAACAAGTGTATTTATAAAATTATAATATGGGAAATATGCTCTGCCTCAGGTGAGGAATTAGCAAATATGTTTCTAGTAATAGAGACCTTCAGAGTCGTAAAGCATATATAAAAAGAATTTGTTTTGCACTGCTCAAGCTGCAAAATACACTGCAAAATATTTGACCAGTAGAAAAGAGCAATAATTGAGCACATAACCTTCCTAAGCAAATGTAGCATTCAATCATTGACTGCATAAACATTAGGAAGGGACCCACAAAGTCAAAAGTGACTAGGGCCTCCTTTTGGAGGAGACAGTTGTAGCATGATCAATTTCCAAAATGAAATGTGTAGAATTACTCCCCCCAAATAAAATAAATACATTTTGAAAAACAAGAATTACCATTCCAGGCTCTTTCTGTGAAGTCTTACCAATATTCACAACATCAAAGACCCAGAAGTGTTAAGTAGCTCTTATGCAAGGCCATACAACCAAAGACTGGAAGAACCAAACTATGACATGAGGTTTGTGTAACGACAAGACCCAATGTCCTTCAATCAAGTCACACTCTCTCTCTTATCTTTGAATTAGGGGTTCAGGGATTTGGGTTTGCTTTGCTCTGTCTTGTCTTAGTTTTAGGATTAATAGAAGTACCACAAATATGGTAAGATTCTTCTCTTGCTATTTTCCCTATTTCAAATAATATTATTTTTCTGATTATTAAAAGAAAAAAAACAACTATACTAAAAAAATAAGGAAAATAGTGCCACAGAAAACAACCCACTGGTAATGCCACTATGCAGATATAAACACTGCTAACATTTCAGTACTTGTTCTTTCCTCCTTTTATGTCTATATCTGTATGTATTTGCTTATGTGAGTATATGTCTATACTTCTTTAAATGTTGTTGCCTTTTCTCTTGCATTCTCCATTGTCCTTACATTTTTTTTAAATAGGATTTCCAACGGCTGCCTTACTCCTATTTTTTGGTTACACCACCGTTTCTTTCTTTCTTCCTTCTTTCCTTCCTTCCTTCCATTCTATATTTTTTTTGTGAGGAAGATCAGCCCTGAGCTAACATCCATGCCAATCCTCCTCTTTTCGCTGAGGAAGACTGACCCTGGGCTAACATCCGTGCCCATCTTCCTCTACTTTATATGGGACGCCGCCACAGCATGGCCTGACAAACGGTGCATATGTGCGTGCCCAGGATCCGATCCCAGGCCGCCAGCAGCAGAGCGTGCGCATTTAACCGCTACGCCATGGGGCCAGCCCATTTCTTTCTTTTTTTTTTTGGTGAGGAAGATTGGCCCTAAGCTAACATCTGTCACCAATCTTCCTCTTTTTGCTTGAGGAAGATTGTCCCTGAGCCAACATCTGTGCCAATCTTCCTCTGCTTTGCATGTGGGATGCTGCCACAGCACAGCTTGATGAGTAGTGTGTAGGTCCACGCCCAGGATCTGAATCCACACACCCTGGGTCACTGAAGTGGAGTGCATGAACACAACCTCTACGCGACAGGGCCGGCCCCATACACCACCATTTCTTAACCATGTTCCTTTTGTTAGGCTGTTATTTTGTTTCCAACTTCGTTTACCTTAATTCTCTTGCTACTTTTTTCTAAGTTATTTCCTCATCTGGAAGACAGTAACTGGACTATTTAATCCATGACAATATTTTGGAAAAAATTCTCTTGCATAAAAACTTAAGCAAAGGGTGGTCCTATGTGGAATATGTTTGTTATTTTCTCACAACTCATTGGTTGTGAGTTTGATGAAAAGGTGGTTATCTAGTTTTAAGCTCAGATACAGAATAGTTTTTGCTTCTCAAAATGTGTTATTATCCTTTCTTCTGTAATGCCTCATTTCTTTTTGGATGTTGATGATTTCCTTTTATACACTTGCAAGTGAGTCGGCTAAACAAAATAATCACACACTGAGATGATAGGTAGTAAAAGCCACTCTCAAAAAAAATACCTACAAAGACTGCTACACGTTTGGCATGTCTGACACCCAAGGAGTAATCAAGCTAAACACGGGGACTTTAAAAGAGGTATATGCTGATATACTGTCCAAACATTTATGATCATCAAAAACATCCTTGAGATTTTGAAATATAAAGCAGAAAGAGTAGATAAATGCAAATAATTTCACCAGCCTTGAGTGCCTTAAACCAAATTAGGCTCTGTCTTGAGAAGCAAGAAAAAATCAATTTACGATAATCAAGAGGGTTTCATTTTTTATTACAGGAGAGGGAATCAATGGGACCCAAATCAGTGATTTGTTTGAGAAAATACATAAAAATATATTTGGCCGATAATAGTACTGTGCTACCAAAAAAAGAAAAGGAGAAAAATCAAGTATAACAAATGGTAGCTTTATAGAAGGTATGGCCAGAAACCGCCATGTTAGGTCCTTATGGCTAAAACATTTCTCGAGTTTTCATCTTTGATCATGACACATACCCTAGACATGGACAAAAGAGGCTAGAAGTAATTGAAGAAGATGACGTTGAGAGAAAGAGTTCCCACAGGCGCCAAAATAAAAGGCACAACTACTCAGATGTTGACACATCTCCAGAGCTTCAGCACCGATGTCATTTTATTGAACACTGGAAGTTCCGAGAAGAAAAAAGGTCGTGAGACATTCAAAGTCACTCGAAGGCTCCACATCATTTGGAACTTTTAAAAGCACACACTCTTTTAGAAAAGAACTATCTTTTAAAAACTAGAAGTCTGACACCTAAATAAAGACCAAGGAGCAACAGAAGCTGAATGACTGATGCCACCCCCTAATTAGTATTCTGCTTTGAGTGCTCCAAGTGCCAAGCAAGTTTGCAAGAAACAGCCTAAAAATCTACCCCATCTCAGAGACCCACATTGGCAAAGGAAAGATTTCCAAAGTCAAATTTGGAGAATTTGATCTTTAAAGAGCAATTGCTGGGGCTGGCCTGGTGGTGTAGTGATTAAGTTTACATGCTCCGCTTCAGCAGCCCAGGGTTCACCAGTTCGGATCCCGGGCACTGATTTACACATCACTTATCGAGCCTTGCTGCAACAGAGTCCCACATGCAAAATGGAGGAAGATTGGCACAGATGTTAACTCAGGGACAATCTTCCTCAAGCAAAAAGAGGAGGACTGGCAACAAATGTTAGCTCAGGGCCAGTCTTCCTCACCAAAAAAAAGAAAAAAAATTGCTATATGTGCCCTTTGTTTGGGCTTTCTGTGATTTATTTTACTCCTGGGACTGTTTTTTGTTTTTTTTTTTTAATCAAATTGCTGGTTTTTCTTATATCCTTTTCAACTCAGACGTATTATTTTCTTCCTTCCTTCTCCCTTCTTTCCATTTCTCTTCTCTTTTATTTTTTTCTCTTCTTTCCTGTCTTCTTCTTCCTCTTCCTCTTCTCTTACTCCTTCTTCTCCTCCTCCTCTGCCTTCTTCTTCTCTCTCTACCTGAAAACAAAATTGTACCGGAAGTGTCTGTATTGGTGTGGAAAGGTGATGTTAATGGTAAGATTTTGACAGACAGTTATCAATTTTGGCCAGATCCTTTAGAGTAGGCTTGAAATTGGGTTTGGGATTACAGCACTCCAATTTAAAAGAGCAGAAATAAAAGGTTTTCTTCCTGGGCAAGCCCACTGGTGAGAGCAGGGCATCTGCAATGCCAGATCATGCCATTCAGATTCTTCTGAAAAGGAACAGAAATGATGAACAGGAGGATTTACAAACACTAGTACTAGAGGTTTGCCCATGTTTTCTTTGTTAGTGACATGTTTTCAAATAAAATCACCATGAACATTAGGAAATATTATAGGCTAATAGTATTCAAGAAAAAATATTGCTATTTATTATCCAGCTTCTGAATTTATTATTCAGAGGAAAGAAAAATGTAAATTGATTGCAAATGAAGCTACCAATTAAACTTAGAAAATATTTTTTAAATATTCCTATGGTGACAGAGGCATATGGTTTTTTTCTATTTAATTTACCCAGATTCTAAACACAATAGAGGCCATGTTACAGAGAAGCACCAGGAAATAGTATATAGGAAAGACACAGAAGGTAAAGTTATGGGTCTTAAAATCAATCTATTTCTTTCTGAGATTAGTGATTTCCTTAATGCACATGTTGGATAGAAAAGTAAATTTACAGTGAGCTAAATAGTGTCACCACTATTTTGTGTAGAATGACAATATTACATATTTTAAATTCCGAATATAAAATAAAACTATGATGTTCACAATGAAAATCAAATTACATATTCAAAATGTAGCCGCATTTTTGTTCCTAGCATTTACTAAAATCTCTCTCTTCCTCTTGACACAGGTGTCATTCATTTTCAAGTATGTTTCCAGGATTGAACTCCTTTTGACTGTCTAATCCTAGGTCAATAATGGAAATGTTAGCACAAGGAAAGTTAATACCGATTTTCTCACCTTAGACTAACAAGATTTCTGGATTGCATTGGCAAACAATTCAATAGAAATTTAGAAAGGATATTTTAAAAGCAGGAAATCCCTTGTCAGGGAGGAAAAAAAAAACTATAGGCAGATAATTCTTATGTCCAACGACTTCTACATTAAAAACAAATGTTCCATACTATTGAAATCATTTCATTACAGCTCATTCCTCTTATCTGGAGGTAATTTTTAACAGATTTCAGCCTACTTTGCAGACACAAATTTCCAGCCACTCTCCTTCATGCCCCAAGAGGCCATTTCATAAGCAAGCTAACATCGATTCAAACAAGATTCATTTTTTCCATCACTTTACACCCTAGAAAACTGATACAGACTTCCCCAGATGAAGTTTAATACAGAACATAGGTTTATGAAGTGTGGAACCTCATTTCAAATGTACACATAATATATTGATATAGACTTTGGGAACATTTTCAAAGAATACAAATGTGCTGGGTCCAAGGCTTAAGTGGTCCTTTTCACTGAAATAAAGCTCCTAAAAGATTTCAGAAGGCCAGAAAACTTTAAAATTTAGGGCCCTTTTTTGAGATTTCCCAGGATGTTCTAATTTAGAAACTAAACTGTATATCCAACATGCAAATGTGTAACATAAGCCATTCATTATATTAAACAAATTTGACAATTGAGGACCTGATTATGAATTTCAAAGACTGAGTGTTTAGAGAAAAGGTGCATGAGTAAAAGCCATTATGACAATAAATAATATATAATACTCTATGTACAATAAAATGTCTACAAACTTAAGAATGTGATTAGTGTTAGTAGAAATGCCTTCAGGGCCACGGTCATTCAAATTCTATATCCTGTCTAAGAAATGTCACTAAGGGATCTAGTATAATACATAGAACTGTCTTCTACATTACATCTTTCTTAAAAGCTTGGAGACATACCCTCAATCATGTCCAACCTTCCTTACGTGTGTGATATCTGTTATCATACCCTTTCTATATAAATGTTTATTTTATCCTGAGTAATGAGCTCCATAATTGAACTGACTATGCAAAAATAATACATCTTCTTACTTAATCCCAAATTACCACTTCTGTTTGATGATTCTCTTACTTCAAGGTATGCATCCTACTTCATTCCCCTTGAATCCAAGCTATTTGACTGCTGGATTAATAGAATAATGTACTATTACAGATGACCCAGGCCTTAAGAAATGGGCAGCCTCCACTTTCTGCTTCCAGGAAAACTCCCTCTCAGAATCCAGCCACCATGCAGTAAGAGAAAGCCCGACTTGCCAGTCATGTGAGCGAGCCATCTTGGAAGTGGATCCTCCAGTTCCCAGTCAAGCTGTCCCAAAAGATGGTGCTTGGAACAAAGGCAAACTGTCTCTACCAAGCCCTGCCCATATTGCAAATCCATGAGCAATACAGATGATCATTGTACTTTGGGCCACAAAGTCTTCGGGTGGTTTGCAATAGATAACAAGGACAGACTATAATGTTTTACTCCTACCTAATTAAACCTTTGATACGTAATCTTGAAATATTGCACAAGTAACTTATTTCATTTTCTGCTGTCCCTCTCTTCCTCAGTGCTTTCCCATGTAGGATCTACAAAGTGAAAGGGCCAAAATTTAAGGAGACCGAGTCTGATTCAAGGCCTGGAAAATCCACAAACAGGATATCTCGATGTGCCATTGAGATATAAAGTATAATTATCCTGAAAGTCAGTGTGTGAAGAATTAAAAGCAGACATGATGGCAGTGCACATGTTTCAGAGAGCATAAATTTTCTGGTAAGACTTAGAATCAAAGCTAAGTTCTTAGTGTTGTCAAACTACCTCTTAGCGGGATAGTGGACATTAGCCATTGAAACTCAAGCTGTTAACAGGCTGAAATCTCAACTCTTATCGGGTCACAGAGCTAAAGTTTTGATTCATGTAAAATATACTAAACCACGTTGTGTGCCAGATATGGGGTCACACGCTTTCACATGCATCTTTGTCGCACAGTTTTCTTAGGCTATTGTGTCATCTCATACAATCTTTTCTTTTAGGGAGAAATGTTCTCCTTCTTGCTATGAAACTTCCTTGCCTAAACATGAATAATATAAAAACAGTGTAAACATTTTCCAAAGCAAGATGTATTTTTCAACTTAGAGTTTTGTTTTGACGGTTACTTGACTATGACAATCATTCTGCCATTGAGGTTTATTTGATCATCATTTTTTAAATAGTCATGATCATACATAACTAAATGACTTCAAAAGAGAAATTTCTGTTAGAAAATGTTATCCTAAAAATCTCTAATTGCAAAATAAGATACTCAAGATGGTCTATTATTCCATTCAAGACACGAGGGGGAGATAGGTTAACGGCAGCAGTAAAAGTAATAGTAATAATAAAAAGTTAATGGTTTGTTCATAGACATATGAAGTAAATATTTAAAAAGTAAACATATTAATTTTAATGTAACTCAGACACAAGCTTATCAAATGTTTGCAAATAAAGGCAATAATTAATATAAATTAAGGCCATGTATTGAAACATTATATTAATGAATTCACATAAGCCAATTACATTTTACTCCTAAGAACATGTACAAAATCCCCAAAGTCTGAGGATTTGCCCACGTTTGACCCCAGGAATCTAATGGCCAGCAAGTGCTGATTAAAAACATGACTTCAGATACAGACTCTCTGGGAATTAATAAATAACACAGTGAAAGTTACTATGGTCCTGTCTGCACTTTTTTTTTAATCCTTATCTGGAGAGTATGCATATTTTTTAAAAATGATGCCCGAATCGTGTCTCATTATCCTCAGGTTCTCATGAATTATATGTCTTCTATTTATTATATATCACAAATTGCTTTCGTTATTTTTAAAAAGACTTCCAAGTTCAAAACAATATTGTTTGAGAATAGTTGATTCAGCAGCTTTCATAATGGAGCAGCTGGAAAAATAAAAGATGATTGATGAAGTGGTGACACCCATTTAAGCCACTGGTAAATATCATGTTATCCCTTGAGATAAATGGCATTACCACCTTTCTCATATGTATGCACAGTCACAAGTACATACGTGAGCAACTAATAACATGTGAAACAAAAAACACTAATGTCCTATGGGTGTTATTAAGCAAAGAAAGTCCATTACACAACAAAGTAGAAAATAATTAACTATGTTATTTGCAAGCAAGCTTTCAAACTGGCAAGATATGACTCTGGTTAATATCATTTAAAGTGAAAATTAATTGGAGAAGCCATGTATCAAAGACAAATTTTCAATGTGTATCAAAATGTATGTATATATATAATATTTATGAAATACAACAGCATACACATGTGCTTATTTGGGAAATAGCTTAATGTAAATAAAATTTGGGGTGTCAATTATAATTTTTAATTATTTAATTTCTTGTTTATTTTTTGATAACTTAGTTATCTAGTCGATTTTTATTTTCCTTGATATCATTCACTGGAGTCAAATTTTACTACTTCATTTCCCTTATTAAAAGCAATGTTAGTTTAGTTTTGCTTCTTTCTAGATGAATGGACTATCTACATTTTTCTGAGTGTTTAATATTCCCAGTACACTATCCTTTGTACAGAGCCCACTATAACTATCACTGTAATAAGCATGTATGAACAGAAACTTGAAAGACAACGTGGGATGCGGCGGAAATAACACAAGCCTTAGAATCAGAGAGAAAGGAATTGAATTCCAGTTTTTCATTATTAGCTTTGAGACCTTGGGAAGATTTCATCTCTCTAATGTCTTCCTCCTCATCTCCAAAATAAGTTCCAAATATCTGCTTTGAAGGTTTTAAAAATAATTAAGTGGGATAAAGTTGGCTAAAAATTGAACTCAGAGCCTGGCACATACGAGTTGATGAATACATTTAATTGCTACCATTTTAATAAATAAGGTACTAATACCACTTTATTAGTAGTATTAACAATAAGGCAGTAGAATGTCAGTTAAGAACATAGATTCTGCAGCCAGATTGTCTGGGTTCAAATGCTAGATCATCTACCCACGAACTGTGCAACTTTGGGAAAGTTGCTTTCTCTGTGCCACAATTTCCTTATCTACAAAATGAGAACAATAATAATGCCTATCTTATAGATTTGATTTGAGGATTCAATGAATTAATATAAGAAAAGTAATATGGGTAGTGTGTATTACACAGTAATCCCTAATAAGCGTTTTCTATTATTATTAAGTAACTAAGGCTATTTTAAGTACGATGTTGTAGATTGTCAATAGACCGGCTGGGTTTGAATCCCAACTCTCCTTCCACTTACTGAGTGGGTGACCTTGGGCAATATATTTACACTCTCTGTGGCTCAATTTTCTTATATGTAAAATGATTATAATATAAACCTCAGAAGGTTTTGGATATGTATATATATATATATATATACACACACACACACACACACACACATACATAAATACACATGTATATTTTTTAAGATATGTATGTATATATGTCTTATATATGTCAGATATATATCTGCTAAGGCAATTCTTGGCAATAAGAGGTATTAAATAAATGTTAGCTATTATTATGAAAATAGACATAATTTTATCACAAAAATATTATTATAATCATAATATATAAAAATTGAACCCCTCCCACAAACTTACAGAAAATTAATTTCTTTATTAATGATAATTATAGTAATAAAGTAAACAATTTGGCTTATCATTTGTTTGAGGTAGAGCCTTAGCTTCCGTATTTTTCTCCATGGGTAAATGTGTTAGAAATCAAAATACGGATTTATGTTCAAATAATTCCTTATGTTCAGGAGCAAATCTTTCCCCAGCCTCTTGACAGTTATTAATTAAGAGCACAGGACAAAAATGATTTCCGTAGACTTAGCCCAACTTTAAGTTCTGGTTGATTAGAGCACTGACAATTTAATTTGCCTCCTCAGGTTATGTGAAAATCCAGTGCTAGTGTTGGGTTTAGAAAACCAGATTAACGGATAGTCCATGCTAACCACAAACCCGTTTCCTCAGGGAAAATCTTTTTCCTGGTTGTGAGAAATACCATAATACCATATACTTAGAGTAAATGGCCATTAGCATAAGAAATACCAGATCCAATTTTATTAATCCTATGCGAGTTGAAAGGGCCTTTCTTAACATCAGTGGAAATCATGGCTCCAGCCTTTAGGACACAACTCTGAACTAGACAGTAAAGAATAAGTAAATAAAAACCAGAATCCTGGAAGTCAAGTCAAAATGCTCATTTCAGTGAGACCGAATGCTGGAAACCAACCACCATGCCTGGACTCCCTGATGAATTCAGTCTGAGAATTCTAAGCACTTAAATCTAAAGATGGATGGGTTTCTTCCATTGCTTTCTGTAAGTAAAATTATTAATCTTTCTTTCTTTCTTTGGCTTTTTACCTTTTTGCCTGAATTGTTATTTTGGGAAATCTAGGCAGTTTCAGAAACAGTTATTTCTGGTAATAAGAACCTAAGAATAGAGATACTCAGAATTCCTGGAGTGCTGTTTCTACCTGGAGTGTAAATTATACTTGTGGGCATTTTCAAACATACATTCTTTTTTTTTTACATGTGAGTCAGAACCTATCATGTAATTGCTTTACTTGAGCAATTTTAAAATGCATAATATTTGCTCCCCAGACCTGAACCTTTTATGTTTTGCTCTGACAATATAAATTATTATAAGGAAATAAATGTTTTAAATCTAATTATGTAATCATCATTGAGAAGAACATATTCCAACAACTAAATATCTCAATCTATTTCATTCCTTTCAAAACTAATTTAACTGCCTTATTTTTTAACCACTTGATAAATTTCCTGATTCAATTTTGATCTGAAAAGTTCTCCTCAAGTATATTAAACTCAGTAGGTGCTTAGAAGCTTAAATTTTAAAGTGGAGCTTTCTAACAATTTTTTTTAAATGGTGAATAATGATGGAAGATGCAAAATAAAAACATCTCAGAGGCCGGCCCCGTGGCGTAGCGGTTAAGTGCACGTGCTCTGCTGCTGGCAGTCTGGGTTCGGATCCCGGGCGCACACCAACGCACTGGTTGTCAGGCCATGCTGTGGCGGTGTCCCACATAAAGTGGAGGAAGATAGGCATGGATGTTAGCTCAGGGCCAGTCTTCCTCAGCAAAAAGAGGAGGATTGGCATGAATGTTAGCTCAGGGCTAATCTTCCTCACACACACAAAAAAAATCTCAGCCTAAGAAGCTAAGAAACCACAATAATGCCCAGTATGCTGCCCTAGAAAATAATCAAATGCCATCATGTCCAACAGCACCAGCAAGAACTCTGAGCTATAAGTTAAGATTTTAAAAGCATAACTCTCCCAAATCCAAATAGGACACTAGTGATAGATAGTTTTGATGGATAAATGATAGGCAGATAGGCAGACAAAGTAGATAGATGATGGATGGATGGATGGTTGGATGGATGGATGGATGGATGGATGGACGGATGGATGGATAATTAGATTTACTGACAAGAAACTGTACCTGGGAGCATCTCCAGTAGCTTTGATTCTGATGAGCTATTTGAAGGACAGATCTTCTCCAACCCTTGGAGCTTTCCAGTTCATCCACGTATGTACAAGGATGGGTTCATAGAAGGCTTCCTCACGGGTCTTGGGTTCTAGGAGGGTTACAAATACTGAGATGATACAAATTGGCTCCAGGTTCTTTGATTCATGTTAGTTCATATTTCTATGCGGTAATTATGGGGAACAGTGAGTCATAAGGACAGAAACAGGCACTTTTCAAAACCAAGTTTTGTTATTTGAAATTGTTTGAATGAAAAGAACTAGCTTGCATTCAGCATCCAGGTTAACAGATTAAATCCGAGAAGGAAATGGGTAAGATTTGGAGTCTGAATCCAGTTACCTGGGGCAGAAGAGTACAGGCCAATGAGTGACCTGAGAATAGAAGTTGGCCATGAGAAAACAGACCAGAAACCAAATTCTGTATACAAGGAGACTGAAAATGTTAGATCTGGGCATTTCTGTTAACCTCGGAATACAAGATATTTGCCCGTTGGCCCTGTAAGGCCAAGGAGAACTATACCTCTCCATAAAGGAAGTCAGTTCTTCAGGGCCAGAGAGCAGGCAAAGCAAAGGCCTGGGTTCTGTGGCAGCTTTAATATGACCACTTGCTTCAGTGTGATGACCTGAAAGTTAGCAAAGATGGAGGAGGAGCATTTGCCAGATAAAGTCTGGGACTAGAAAAAAAATAGTTTAGGAGTGGATAAGTCTTCTAGAATAGATGAACAAGTTAATAAAATATTTTTTCAGAATCCTGTAGGGTTTTAGGCAGTGAGCTGGGTTTTTTGTAAGCCTAAATTTGTCCTTAATCTTATTTTCTGGAGAAAAGAAATGTTTTCATCTGCCTTGTTCATAGCACCTCAATTCCCCCTACGCAGTGCACAGAAATTTCTAGAAGAGGTACACTTAAATCTATGAAGCTCTTTATCTACAATGAAAGGCCTCATGAGGATCAATATGATAACTACCTACCTCAGAAATTCTAGTATATCAGAGCAGGATGTCAGTATGCTCTTTGCATGCCCTCAGATTTCCTAGGAGAAATAAGAAGAACTTTGGGGTAGGCTGTTGAGATTTTGTAACTCAAGATTATTGCTCTTAAACAGAGGGAAGACAAAATCTGACTTCTAGTTCTAACCTATGGGAGGTAGAAACAAACAAACAAACAAAATCTTTGGAGTTGTACTTTTTGTTTGCTTTGTTTTCTAGTAGTTTTTAAAATAGAATATTTAACACCGAGAAAAAAATTTTTTAAATTATGGAACAAGCATACATTGGTTCTCATTTCTCTTGCACATATGCAATACTATATTTGGATTTTTCTGTGCTTTAGGGTAGGACTGCCTTGAAATCTATAGATGGCCATATCTATTCCAAACAGAATCATCTCAATATAGGCTGTGATTCATATCCTTGCCACTTACACAAAATATTTGGTGCTATGTCTACATGCTCATCGTCCTAAATTTACCTTGAGACTTCTTTCAAAATCTGTTGTGTGAACTACTCATCTTTCAAAAGTAAGGAAATCTAATGGCTCTGGTGGAGGAGACAATCTTTCAGACGAACAAAAGGGTTTGGTTCTTTTCGCCCCATGGCATCAAAGCTCTCCACGTGGCATATGGTTGTCCTAGCTCTCAACTCCTCAGTCAGTACTAACCATGATCAAAAATATAACATCAACCTCCACGTGTCAGGGAAAATTGCCTCAAGCTGATGTGAAAAAAGCTGTGTCAAACAACCGCTAACATCTCTTTAGTAAGAAAGCGGAAAGGACCGAGTTGCTTTCTGACTCAACCGAAGTGACATACCCTTGGTAAAGCAGATGCTCATTTAAAATATGATTCACCATGTGCTTTTTCCACTCTAATTGAATTCTCTTGGGAATTCATCCATTGTTTCATATAGAAGATAGAAAGACCATGGGAGCGGAGAGAACTCTCTTCTTAGAGTCTGAAACCTAGGTTTTCTGTGGAACATTAAGCAAGCCTTTTAACCACATATGTGAAAAAGGTAATTATTTTATGGCAGACATCTGGTCTATTGCCTGCCAAGAATCCCTTCCTTTCCTTTTGAGGGATCAAGCCTCTCCCACTTTCAATTCTTGTGGGTTGGGTGGAGCTGACCTCCACCCCTGACCAACAGGAGTTCTATATGCTCTGGCCAGAGATGGGTCAAGGATGGACACATGTCCCAGGCATGGCCAATGAGAGCCACACCTCGGATCTCTGCTGCAGGTCCAAGGGAAGAGGTATTTTCTTTCCACTTCCAAGCTTGGTTTACTAAGTGGAGAGGGTTGGTAGCCTGGAGTATTGGTGACCATGCATGCTACCACACAGGGAGAAAAAACTGAGAATAAACACAATGGAGAGAAAGTAGAGGCAAGAGAGAGAGAGAGACAGAGATGGAGAGAGAGACTACAACCTGATGCTATTATTTAGCCTCTGAATCCACCTCTGCCTGAAATTAGAAACTCCCAGTTTCTTGTGTCTTTAGATAAATTTCCATTTATTTGGGGTCCATTTTCTTCCATTTGCAATTCAATCATCTTAGGGCTATTGTTAGAACTGCTATCTACCAACACATGAAATCATGAATGTAAACGATCTTTATAAACTCTAAAGTGCTATATAAAAGTGAAGGATCATTTCTCTAAGATGGAACATTCCTCCTGCATAAAACTGTAAATCCTACCCCAGAGGCACGTGTGCCAGTAGTTTCACAGAGTGGTAAATTCTAGCCCAGCATACAAATGACTAATTTCTTCTCTCAGTTTTCTTGAAACACTACATAAGGCAAACTCCTATTACAATAGCAACTGACAGTTGTAAAATTACAATTACTGTTTCCTAGAATGTTTTGTCATAGGTTTTTTGCAAAACTGACACTTTTCAGACTCAGCTCTAATGGTACCTCCTCAAAAAGTTCTTCAAAGGGTCCCCTCCTGATGAGTCTCTCTCATATAGCTGCTATAATTTTCTTTAGTACTTATCACTATCTGAAATTCCCATGTTTATCCATTTACTTGTTTATTGTCTCCATCATAGAAAAGCTCCTGGTCTCTCATCTTCACCACTGGGTCCCTAATGACTAGACCCAGACCTGGCACATAATAGATGCTTAATAAATATGTGGGAAATAAACTAATATACTCTCAGACATGTTGCTGCTATCTCCATGCACAGGATCCCAAGACTAAATCTCCAGACAGGAGGAGTCACACCCCTAATGTGAAAAAGAGAAAATTGTTCTGGAGACCTCAGTACCCCACTTGTCCCTCACTGATCAGGAGATGGGGTCAAAGTATGCATACCTGAGGGTGACAAACGACCCCCTGCTAAAACATGAAATTCACATTTAAGTGATAATCTTTCCCGGTTAGTTGCTGACAGAAATCCTAGAGAACTTTCACATCTGATTCTAATGGTTAAGGCTTGCTCCAATATATAGATACCTGATTTGGGATATTAAAGATTGTGTTATTATTGCCAAAACAAATATTCAGAATTATAACTTGATCAGCTTTCCGATTTATGAAAATACTCCTTTCTCTGTCCTATTAACAACCTCAGAAATTCAGCATCCTTAAATGTTTGTCAATAACCGAATAGCCTAAATGATAGCTAATTGTGCAGTAAAATGATACTATAAAATTTTAACTCTATAATAACATAAAAAAGATAAAAATAAAATAAAACATTGTGCTTATAGGTATTACTGTAATTTAAAAATAATATTATTTTGATGGCAGAAAATAGTCTCCATTCATAAAATCCTAAGTGACCAGCAAGCTAAACAGACTCCAGTCCTAACCTCAGTTCAGATATGCTGGTTGTGGGGCCTCTACTAGTCCCCTAAATGCTTCAGGGTTACAGTGATCTCAGTGGGTTTGCTTATAAGCTGTAGACATAATATTTTTCAAAATTAAAATGTCACTGGTTGCACTGATTTCCTCCATGAGGGCCATATAATTTAGTTCTTCCATGGAGGAAAAGAGTTCCAACCAGAGCTGAAGTGACAGCTGATAAAGAGGGAAAATGGAGGCACAGGAGAGTTCTCCAGGAGTTTTAAAGTTGTTCTTTTCCTGTAGACTCAGGCGACCTGTGTTTGTGCTCTGTATACTTCACCAAGTGTGTGAAACTGAACAGGTTGTTTAACTTCTCTGAACCTCTTTTCGCATCCCCAAAGTGGGAACAATTGTTTCTATTAAAGCTTTAAAGAGATAGGGCAACTAGGTAAAGAAATGCTTGATCTAATTTGAAATGTGGAATGCATTCATTTTTATCCTAACCCATTTAATTTGAGCAAGCTCATTTTCTTGGTGAATATACCATGGTCCATGATTTGGTCTTCAGCTTTGCAAGTCCAGAAATTGGACAATAGTAGCAGACAAATGTACGACAAAAATCACAATAAAGGACTTCCAAAAACTAAGGGCACATGATATATAAGCTAAGGTGAAGATTTATCTACTGTTACAATTTTGGCGTGCCATGTCATAGCCATCTACTCCATGGACTCAAGTTTCCTGAGAAGCTTGAGTTTGAACCAAAAAGGCTTTTTGGTGCGTATGGAGTGAGAGCAAAGAGAAGTGGATATTCCTGAGGGACATTTCACCAGATTCTCCAGCCAAGAACTTCTCACTGTGACCAGACTGCGCCATCCCTCCAGTTCACTCCGCCAGCATTGCTGGGTACACTTTGTGCAAAGTGTGCTTCTCTGAGCTAGATGTGTTCTCACTGGTCACCTCCTTCTTTTTAAGAGCTGGGACAGACACTCTTGACTAGCTAAGATGATGCCCAATTCCAACCCCATTCTTTGTTGCCTACCCCCAGTAGAGAAGCTAAATACTTTCTTCCCAGTCCCCCTTGGAACTAGGGATAGATTTGTGTCAGTTCTGGTCAATAGCGGATAATCTGAAGACTACTGGGCTTCCTAGGGAAACTTTTGCACTCCTGATACAAGGGACAGGCAAATCTGGGGCCATCCCTTCCCCTTCTTCCTGCCTTTACTGGAGACATGATGCCTGGGGTGGTAGCATTACAACTCCTTCATGATGCAAGAAGTCAAGCCAACACACTTAAGAGAGCAGAGTAGAAATCTAGAAGAAAGCTGGGTTTTGTGGCATCATCAACCACTTCTAACCCTGAGTCTTGTCTAAACACCTTGTTATGACAGATCATTAAATGGCTTTATTGCCATTTTAGGCCACCTTTAGGTGAAATTCTGATTTTTGTTTGTTTTTAGTAAAAGCATTCCTAGTATATATTAATATCAATGGTTAATCTATAGTTAGGAAGCTGATATCTTGGGCCTAGGAGACATTGTGTCTTTTTATGCCTTAGAGACTTAATTAGTTTAACTCTGTCAGGAAAATTGCATTTCCTGTATTTCCAAGGTCTTAGATGGGTCCTCACTGTCACTCCCATGTACTGACTACAACACCTGCCTTAAAGGCTTCTTGTGAAGATGAAATCACATTTTTTAAAGTGTCCTTAAAACTATAGAGATCTCTACAAAAGCAAAGCAGTCTTATTATGACCACCATCTGTAATATCTTCCAATTGAAGAGGACTATAAGAGAATGTAAGAAATAATTCATGGCCCCCTAAATTAAGGCAACATTTTGTAACATTCAAAAATTGCTTATTGCTATTTAATTTTCAAGATTCTTTGTGAGAATTTATATACACCAAGAAGTCATTAGCCACTTTAATTTTACCTTGTTTATTTTTAAAAATTTTTCATGTGAATAAGTATTTAAATAAAGACAGAAAAGGCATATCGGGGTGACCAATCTGCCATATTTTTCCAGGACATTCCCAGTTTTAGCACTGAATGTCTCGTATCCTGGAAACCCCTCATTCCCAAACAACCCTGCTGGTTGCTCCTTCTATGACACTATACCAATTTTGTTATTTTTCAGTCTTTTAAGTTATATTGCCTTTTGCTGTTTCTAATGTTAAAGTTCCAATATTTTATTTATTCATTCACTCAACAAGCATTTGCTGAACCAGCTCCCCTCTATGGCGAGCTCCCTGGGTATAAAGAAGAATAAGACACATCCAGAGCTCCTAAGACTAGTGGGAAGAGCTGACCTTGACAGATAATTAAATCATTATAACACCACTTCCTACTGATCTAATTTGGTCATTAACATCTATGGAGTTATTTTGTAAGTATCTGTTGACTCCAGCAAGAAGAGCCAAGTAAGGAACTAATTTTTTTTAACCAGATAAAAAATTACAATAAAGGCAAGTTGCAGACCAATTCTGCTTCAAATTCAAATGTTTAGAAGCAAAGATGCCTCAAAGTGGGCATGTACTTTAAAAAAAAAAAAAAAAAAAAGACTCAGTGATGTTCCTTTCTATCCTAACCACTCTGACAAGAACTTGACATGAAAGGTTTACTCTAAGAGGAACACAGTTCCATTCTAATGGCAGGATCCGCTAACCCTTGAGTTAGATTAGACAGAACAGTCCTGCCTAAAACTGGGGTGAAAAGACCAAATGGGCATTTAGAACTCGGACTCAACACTAAAGGTGTGACCCTGCTGGGGTACTTCATTCACACAGGGGTGGCAGAGTCCATAGAAATTTTATAGCTGAATATATATCTTGAGAACTGTTTATTTCATCAAGGGGAAAAACAACTATTTCTAGCATTCTTTATGCTAATTAACAAACCCTCTGCGATGGAGTTAGATGATACTTGGAACTACTTGCCATAAATACCTCTGGAGTATGAAATCCCTATTAAAGTCCTTAAAATGCAAACTAACAATCACTAGAATATGGATTAAATTTAAATTACACACACACATACTTACAATACTGAAGTATTATTGAATAAATTATCTTGCAAAAAATATAAGAGATATCTAGTGATTATTGCTTTAAAATGCAAAAGAAATCCCTACGGCCAAAGAAAATACTTGGGTGTCTCAAGGACTTGACAAGGTGACCTCTGAAGGAGGTCTTAACACGTGAATATGAGTTTGGAAAAATGACGTGAGGCAGAAGACAGAGCACTGTGCAAAGGCATCTATCTGAACAGGCTTGCTGTCTTGGAAAACAGTAAGTGGCTGAAATTTCAGAGAATCTCAGGAGTAGTGTCAAGAAATGTGCCTGAAAAGAAGATTGGAGAAGCCAAAATGGCGGCAGGATTTGCAGGTTGTGCTAAGTGGTTTGGACCTTCTGCTCTAAGTAGTGGGGTGATAATGGGTTTTTTAGATAGTGGGATGACTTGTTGCTTAAGGAGCAATGGGAAGGGCGATTGAAGAGAGAGAGTCAGGGAAATAAATCAGAGGCAAAAAGCTACGTAGACTTGAATTTAGGCCTCAGAATCATTCAACACTCAACACAGTATTAATTGAGCATCTCCTGGGTGCCATGCACTAAACTAGACACTGGAAATACGGCATTGATAAAAAAATCTCAGCCCTCATCAACAGAGTAACCACATCCCAGTTTGCCTAGCACAGTTATTTGGTGTAATACAAATGGAGACCATTTCACTCTCAAAATATCCAGAATGTGATAAATCATACGCTCATCCAACTCAAGAGATTCCATTCTGGAAGAGGAGACAGCCATTGAACAAATAAATAAATCAATAAACATCTAATCTAATGGGGATATGTGCTCTGGAGAAAAAATAAAGCAGGAAAGAGACTGGAGTGTGTGTGTCTGTGTGTGTGTGTGCGTGAATTTTAACACAGTGAACATCGAAGGTGGCATTCAAATGAGCGAGCCATGGAGTGATCTGAGGAAAAGAATTCTAGCAATACGGAATAGCTAATGCAAAGCCTCTGAGCAGAAGGGTACTTAGTGCGTTTGAGGAACAGTGAAGGGGCCTGTATGGCTGGAGCAAAGTGCAGGAAGGGGAGAATAACAGGATGCGATTAGAGAACTAGCAGGGGACCAGACCATGTCGGCCCTTGAGGGCCACTGTTAAAACTCGGACTTTGCCTCTGGGGACATGTGCTACCACTGGACAATTTTGAGCAGAGGCGACATGGTCTTACTAGTGTTCTAAAAGCTCTCTCTGACTTTTGTGTTGACAAAAGTCACAAATGCATGAAAATAAGTGCTAACTTTCTCCAACCTGTTTTATTTAAGCTTATGTTGCTGCGAGCCGTAGTTAAGACCAATATAAAAATAATACATTTCCAACTACAGAGTGGATTAAATTTCAAGAGCTACTAAAACAACAACAATAATAATTGCAAATTTTTAAGTGCCTATCAATATGGCACTTCACTTACATTACATCATTTTAATTTTTACAACCTGCCTGTAAAATGGAGACTATTAACTCCATTTTACAAATGAAGAGACTGAGTCTCAGAAAGGTTAATTATTTTGAAAACAAACTGCTAAAAAGAGGCAGAGTGTGGATTTAAAACCTAGTTTCCCAGCTAACAAGGCACATGCTTGTTTTTATTACCTAAAACTGACTATTATGAAATAACAAGGCTAATTATTATAATAATAAACACACACAGAGTTTTAAAATATAGTCATAGTAAATTTGTTTCCTTCTGCTTAATGAGGACAAAACTCCTTTTAATAAAGGAAGAACACCAGCACTTGCTCATTCCTAGCAGAAAAATCAGTGTTTGAACTTGAGTACAAATATTTTTAAATAGTATAGAATGTATTACTAGGAGTACTAGTAAAGTAATAGTACTAGTAAAGTACTTGTCTAGTAAAATGTGAAAGTGGTTCCTGCTGCTTTAGTCCTTTCTTTGGAAATGGCATTTTCATAGGAGAAGCGAATGAGGATAACTTTGGAAAGTTGTGTCTGTTCAGCCTGACCAGGCTCAGCCATCTCACTAACCAGTGGGGGAAGAGATGTGTGCTGGTAATCCTTGGATAGCACCTGTGACTCAGCCATGGCTGACTGAATCGGGCTTGAAAATAAGATCTTTTACCACCAGAAGGGTTTAAATTCTGCTCAGCATGCTGGACTCTATCCTTGAAAAACTGAATTAATTCTCTATGTTTCATTTTCTCAGTATAGACCCAGATCATTTTTCTATTCCAGTTCTTTTGTGAAAAGGAAGCTCTCTACTCTTTCGAAACTATGGATCCATTAGTTTGCAGGGTACTCACTTCCTCTGCGCCAGGGCAGGAGGGATCTTTCAACGTGAGGAGGCACTTCCTGCTCCTGGCCTGCCTGAGAGCTGATGGAAACCAGTGGGGCCCTCAGCGGTGGAGCTTCCTGGGAAGAGTTTCACAGGGGAGTGGAAGGGACCAAATTATACCAAAAAAGTGAAATATGGTCCCCCTCACAGGGCTGTGGCGTGAGGTACACTTCTCAGAAATTAGGAACAAAACCCAGAGTCACTGAAACATGAGACACCAAACACTCTTTTAGGACCTTCACTTTAAGCTGCCAATCAGCTCACATCCTATTTTCACATCATGTCATTTTAGAAACAGAAATCCCAGTTCTTGGAAGGCAAAGTAACTGACTGGTAAATAATTTCAGACCAGAAATATAGACTCATGTAACTTTAGAACTAGAGGGCCCATCAGAGGCTCTCAACTGATCCCCACCTGGGTACCAACGAGAAACCTAAGAAACTTTGAATGAAGCTTATTTATACTTAAAGGGTTGGGTTTTCTTTTTTTTTAACTGCATTTTTGTATGTTAATTTACTTAAAATGCATTATGTCTTTTGTTTCCCATAGTAATTAAAAAGTAATATTATTCATCAAAACCTTAAAGTAATCAGCTATGGTGATTTTCCTGAAAACCCATGCTTAAAAAATATCCTTGGCCTTATCTACAGTGAAAAAGCTGCCTTTGCCTCCACTACAATATGGCATTGGCGTATGTTCCACACCCAAGCCACGAGAAGGGGGTGGATCTGCCCTCTGAGATTGGAAAGAAAACAGCCAAACAAGCCGGGCTGCCTGGGTGTAGCGATGGAAGGAAAAAGCAGCCACCAGGCCTAAAACGCTTTGAGAACTTGTGAAAAACAATTCATGTGACAGCCTCAAGTTCAGTATTGCTAAAAACCTCGTGTCATATTTCTGATTCATGCTTTGTGTCTCAAAAGACAATTACCTTTTAGGCTGCTTTCTTCTTTCACAGGAACAATGTTTTGCATTCACAAAAGCACCTCTTTTTTCAAAAACTGCACATTACAAACATCTTCCTATTAATCTTGTATGTTGTACAGGGAGATCCTGCCTCCTTGCTGGGTCTGAGATGCGATATTTGACTGAACGAGGAAGCCAAAGCCCATTGGCAATGCATTTCTATGGATTTCCTTTTTCTGCTCATCTCCCTTCACCCTTTGCTCTGTGCGTCCTGCCTGTGTGGGACAATCCCCGTTCAATCTGAGTCTCCACTGGTTACCTTACTGGTGAAGATGAGGACATGGTTATCAAAGCTAATGGGAGCTTTAGGAAGACTGAAATTCACCCCTAACTGCAGTGCCAGTTAACGCCACATGCAAATATTCATTTCAAGTATTTGACAATCTGTACTTTCCAATGTTTTTTTCTCCCCTTTGTTTACATCCCAGCCATAAAGAACAGAAGGGTTTGCCCTTGCACCCTGTGACACTGTGCCTGTACTGTATCTGCTTGTTCCCACCCAGAACGTCTTTCTGCCTATTCTCTGGGGAGCTCTGATCCACTGTTAAAAAAGTCAGCTCCTCTACAGAAGCTCCCGCAGCCCCTCAAGCTGTTAGTGTTTTCTATCTATATGTTCATAGTTCAGATCATACTTTTGTGATAGAGTTTGTCATGTTATTCATTTTTTTGTGTGTGTGAGGAAAATTAGCCCTGAGCTAACATCTGCTGCCAATCCTCCTCTTTTTGCTTGGGGAAGATTGTCCCTGAGCTAACATCTGTGCAATCCTCCTCTATTTTGTATATGGAACACCACCACAGCATGGCTTGACAAGCGGTGTGTCAGTCCACGCCTGGGATCCGAACCCGCGAACCCCAGCCACCAAAGCGGAGCATGCACACATAAGCACTATGCCACCAGGCCAGCCCCTCATATTTATTTTTAATTATGGTAAAGTACACAACATAAAATTTACAATCTTGACCATTTTTAAGTGTACTGTTCGGTGTTGTTAAGTACATTCACATTGTTGTGCAACCAATCTCCAGAACATTTTCATCTAGCAAAACTAAAACTCTGTACTCAAACAACACCTCTCTTATTTCCCCTTGCCCCCAGCCCCTAACAACCACCACTCTACTTTCTGTTTCTTTGAATTTGACTACTCTAGATACTTCTTATAAGTGGAATAATACAGTATTTGTCTTTTTCTGAATAGCTTATTCACTTAGCATAATATCCTCCAGGTTCACACATGTTGTAGCATGCGTCTAAATTTCATTTCTTTTTAAGGCTGAATAATATTCCATTGTATGTATGTACCACATTTTGTTTATCCATTCATCCATCAGTGAACACTTGGGTTGCTTCCAGCTTTTGGCTACGGTGTGATGCTGCTATGAACACGAGGGTACAAATATCTCTTCAAGACCCTGCTTTCAATTCTTTTGAATACATACTCAAAAGTGTTATTGCTGGATCATATGGTAGTTCTATTTTTAGTCTTTTGAGGAACCACCATACTGTTTTCCGCAGTGGCTGCACCACTCCACATTCCTCCCAGCAGCACACAGCATTCCAATTTTTCCACATACTCACCAACACTTTTTATTTTCTGGTGTTTGCTAGTAGCCATCCTAATGGGTATGAGGTGACTGTCACATGTTATTTTAGTTATATTTATCGTCTATCACTGACTTCCTTCCAGAGAAAAAACCATGTCTTTCCATTCAGACTCACTCATTTTACATTGCTAGTGTCTAATCACATGCCCGTAATATAATATGTCTCCAAAAAAATGCTTGCTCAAAGAATACATGTTGCTACTGGTAACCATTGCTATAAAAGCTCAAAAGAGTCTTAGGCTTCTTCAGGAACAGAAGGACAGGTGACTCACTGCATCCTTGTCTCTAGCGGGTCAAGGAATAGAGAAGTCATGGCTGGAGGCTGCAGATGGTGGTGGTGAAAAGAGGAGCAGGGATGCTGGTCCCATGACCCTTTAGAAGAAAATGTTGAGGAAGAAGAGAACCAGGGAGCTGACCCAAGACTGGGAAATGCCCTCAGAGTTTTTATAAGAAGGAAATCCCATCTGCCCATAACGCCCAGTCCATAACTTCCAGGGGTTTCCGTGTCCACTCACCCAGGCACACTTTCGGTGCTCCCGCTGCTGGCTGTGGGAGCTGTTTGATATGTAGAAAGGGGTACTTGTGTGTTCCTGGCATCCCAACTCAGAACACAACCAGAGAAACTCTATACAATTCTTTTTAATTAGGTTTTAAGACCCAAACAATCTTGGAATACAGCCCACCGGCAAAGTGGAGAATGCCATGGACTTTATCATAATTTTACGTATGACATCAACAAGATTCATAAAGAGTATACATAACGGCACAAGATCAAAGATTTTATCCCAAAGGTCCTGATTCCTGCTCTACTGTGGAGCTTGGCCTCATGAACTTTATCAGCAGGTTAAAGATGCACGTTGCATATTTCATTGTCAAGCTGTTAATGTATTCCTTTCCTGCAGCTCAGTTTTTCTAAGAGAGTCTAATTCCTGGCTTTATATTCCTTCTCTTATTTATTACTATAGCATCAGCAGTTCCAGAACTTCCTATTGCTCAACGTTCCACACTTTCAAAGTGCAGTCTTCCTATTCAGAATATTCTTTAAATAATTACAGGTCTCTTTTATAATAAACTCATCCCGACTTGTTATCAGTCTACATTTTTATCTGCTTTTAGTTCTGCCTTTAAAGTTGTTTCAGCAGTGCTAATTATAAAGAAAAAGATAAGGTCGGATTGCTTTTCTTCCCACTCACAGCAGCTCAGAAAATGAATTGTAGCTTTCTACTTTCTTATTTGCACAGGTAATGATGTATTCATTGTGGCAAAGTCTTCACAGATAATAAAAATTACATGGTTTTTGTGGATGTGCTAATTATCTCTACTTGATCAAGAAAAACGTATTGAATCAGCTTCCAACTACACAGTTTAATTTACACCCATATTTGATGCTGGCAGGAAGCCTGGGGTATTCTGTGTTACTTCAGTTTTTGCCTGGGAAATAAAAGTATTCTGGAAAATTATTATTAAGAAATGCTCAAAACAACTAATATATGTGATTGATTGTGGAAGGTCACCACCAGTTAAGTTATAATGCCAATGTAAATGCAGAGAAATGGTGAAGAAACCAGACGACAAACAGGATAAATGGTTTGCAGTATCCATCTTGAGCAATGGGAACGAATTCAATCTATTTTGGACATGCAGAGATAACTCTGTTATTAAATGACTATTTGCACCAGGAAAGGAGCAAACTATATATTTTTAAGACATAAAAACTACATCATTCCCTGGCGACAGAAAGAGGCCAACATTTTCATGATGTTCCATTCAGTTATTTCTTTATACTTATACAACATTAAGACCAGAATTGTTTGCAACTGCAGACTACCTTACTAGATTCTGTTACTTTTGATCACAGCTCATTGTGATTTTCTGAAAGCCTATTTAGTTGTGAAATTTGGTTTAAGACCATATTCGTGGGGGGGGAAGAATTCTGGTCTTGAACCTTTAATTTACACATTTCAACCTCAAAGGAATCACTCAATAGGATTTATGTTTATAAAATAATACCTTCAATATCATGAAATATTTCAATTCAAAAACCCAAATGATTCACTCTCAAGAGAGACAAAATGAGAGAGGGAGTCTTTCTTTGTGTGTTTTGCTTTGTTTTAGTGAGAATCAGATTTCTCTTCCAATTCCAACTAATGAACATTTTCAAAATAAATAGTGAAAACTGGCTTGCCTTTGCTTCTAACACATAGAAGTCATAAGCCAAGTAATCCACATTTTTCTCACTCTCTTTCTCTCCTCATCTCTGTGAGGACACACAGACTTCCACAAAATGTTGGTGAGATGTTTACTATGATCCCACTGCAAAATCAGAGGATGGCTGAGCCCATCCACTCCAGGCTGGTCTGGATATCGGTGCTCTTGGGTTAAAAAATAATAAGAATATAAAGTAAGATATGGAGATAGAATTACAATTCAAGTCTATTGATTCTCAGTCAAACGTCTTTTTATCCAAACTCTCTAACTCCATGAACTTGGACAAGACTTTCAACTTTTCTGAGTCTCTGTGTCATTATCAAAATTTATGTACTAACACTATCCAAATCTACTCATTGGGTTGTTTTGAGATAACATTCACATTCACATGAAAATATAATGTAAACTATAAATATAAGATATTCTGTCCTTGAAGATAATAAAAATCTCAATATCAAAACATTATGAATGTGCCACTCATAGTAGCATATGGACGAGACTTCCCTCTCACCTGATAATAGTAATAACTTGTGAATACCTCCATGGGGAAAAGAAAGTGACAGGCTAATTCACATGCTAGCCCAGATATATGCACTTGCCTGTACTCTGTCCCTGGCTAGAGCTTGTGTTGGTCCTTTAATCCTGGAGCCAGGTTCCTGCTGCTGATATATGGTGAAGGGGCTTCCTGTGGTGGCTGCACCAGGTCCCTCATATCACTCATGAACGACACCTGATGGCACCCGCCTGAAACCTATGCCATACTCCTCTTCCTTCCATCATCAGGGTTTTTCATTGATGGTAAAGTGCAAGATGCCCAGGACTTTCTCAGTGTCCATATATGTGCAACCCAGAAGGGAGAGGGAGATGATGCCTGCTGGGGTGAAATTTGACCAATGGAAGACAGTTACTAGCAGGTAAATTCTGGTACCCTCCACACTCTGGATGGACTGTTTGGAGAGGCAGTACCTTCTCACGGCTTGTCCGATGATCTTCTGTGGGACGTAGCTATGACCAGCTTAGTAACAACTCCCTTATAATTTTAGTCCCTCCTTCCCTGTCTCACTCACCTTTTCCCTTGCTTCTGTATTCCTTTAATTGCACTCATGATAAAGTGTAGCCCCTAATATTTGCCTCAAGCATTATTTTCTCAGGAACCCAGGCAGAGACACTATCCACCTAGAAATAACAAAAAAAGACTAATGACTGATTAAGGGCCCAGTTGAAGATAGAAGTTGTAAATTTATATTCAGTCAGTAAGTAGAGTTACATGATTTTTTCCCAGCATCCCAGGAATAGAAGTAAAGAAAACAAGGAGTTAGGTTCATTTATTCATTTAAAGAACTGAGTTTCTCCTAAGTGTCAGTCACTAGACTAGTCGTTAGCGATTCCAAGATATAAAAAATAACAATCTCTTGGGTTCTAGTTGGTCCTTCTTTAGGAATTAGTATTATATGGTGGAATTTCAAGTCAAGATAATCCAAGATGCAGGTGAGACAGTATTTGTGGAGAGGGAAGTAAATCATACATTAGAAGACCAGGAGGGCTGAGGAAACTGCAGGTCTAGATAGATCAGAGAACAAGTCAGCAAGGAGGAGGCAATACGGGCACTAAGAGCAAGTGGAAAAAATGTCAGAACACATTTCAGATACTAAGTCATTCTGGGCGACAGCAAAGTCCAGAGCATAAGCTGAACGGAGAAGAGATCAAGGTTGCAAAAGTAGAAGAATTCAAAGCACTGTAAGACAGAGGTGATGGGTGATTCATCAGTGTGAATTAACACTTATAGGATTAAAACCAGAATATGTTATATCCCACCTTAGTCTTTGCTCTTCCCTAAACTTGGCTGAGCTAGAAACAACTTGCAACAGAGAAGGAAAAGCACTAAACTCACAAATTGCTCAATTAAAATGACCTGCATCTGTCCAGTCACATCTGAAATAAGGCTTCACAGGTCTTTTCTGGATATAAACATCTTAACGATCACCACACTGTTAAGCCAAATCCCAGGGTGAGAAGGAAAAATAGCAGGTATGAGTGAGAAAAAGGATGGAAGAAATTATTGAGAAATAAAACAGAAATTTACCCCTGTATAAGTGCAATAAATGTAACGAGGAGGTGAATCAGAGTGGGGAGGATGCAGAGAAAAGCAGCTATACAGAATACCGTGTTCTACAGGCGATGAGAAATGCAGACGATGAGAGTTACCGTTGTGAAAATGGCGGGTGCGCTTTGCCATTCTCTGACTAAATTACACGGGGAATGCAGTACCATGCAGGGTTAATGTTATTGCTTTCTTTAATTACGCCCATTTCCTTCTGTAAGCAATGCCAAATCCCTCAAACTGAGAGATGCTCAACCTTGTTAGAAGAGTCAAGAGTACTCATAATAAACCATGTCGTGGCTTCTTACCCTGTGACCACACAGCCCCCTCCCACCCCTCGGCAGCCTCCCAGCCTCACAGAGTTTGGAAGCCTGGGCGCTGCATTCACCAGAATCCCTGGCTAGGGGAATTGCCAATGAGAGGCCCTAGTGAAGGATTTGGAATGGAGAGAGGTAGATCTATGTGAACGTGTTTCTGGGCATGGCAGGCAAATATGCGGGCATGTGGCAAATATGAGGTTTTTGTGGTAGCCTCCAAGTGTTCTCCTAAAAATCATGTTTCTAAATGTTGAAGAAAAATATGATCATGGCATCTGTTTCCTGGGTCTGTGGCCCTTTGATTTTCTAAAACCTTACAGTGTACCTGAGAGTTCACATGGTTTGCCCTGACCTTCACTTTCCCAGCACTTCATAAAGTTTGAGAGTAATTAATTCCCTGGATTAAATACCATGCTGCTTGAAAAACCTAGAGTGATTTCTGTTTTTCGGACAGAACTCTGACTGATACATTTTTTTCTTCTTTATACTACTCAACATGAAAACTGGTTATTTTTTTAGTGCAATAGTGAGTTTTTAGACTTTATTTTCTCATAAGCTATAGTTTTTTTTTTACTATTTCCAATGAAAGTGCCAGAGATTAAACATAAAAATAAGATATTTTTGAAATATTATAAAAATCATATTATCAGAACTGATTCATATGCTATTCTTGCTATTACAAAACCAAATGAATTAATAATATACTTGTTTCCTTGGGGTAAATCCAACTTTATAAGTTTTAGACCTGATTTCTTCACTTGTAACTTAATAGAAGCCATAAAATTCAAGAACTGGTTCTTTTGTAATAGGTGAGAAGAAAGAAATTAATGGCTGCTCTGGTGTAAAAGAAATACTTTCCACCTCTTTCTAGGGACACTACTATAGTCAGGAAATAACCACTTAGTTGTTTGATTAAGGCTATAGTAAAAATTGTTAATTAATGTTACAATAATCTTTGTAAGTTTAGGCATAATTTTAATTCATTTTCATTACTTAAGATGAAAATTGCCAAATTATTCTTTAAGCATTTCTTTATTTTTCTCATATTTCTATTAGAAAAATGCTTATTATCTTTATTACTATTTCTGATATTTAGAAGAAAGAGCAGGGGTTTATAAGTTCATAAACTTCTTTAAATCTTCAGACCAGATAAATCATTTTACCCAATTCAAGCAAGTGCAGTTCATTCTACACAGAGAAGGATGTGGCCCCTGCATACATAATGGCACTAGAGGGCAAGTGTTCAGCCTCTGGACTACCTGCTGCCGAGGCAGACCCAGGAGGCCCTGGCTAAGAAAGATTCTGAGCTGCTTCCTTATTTCAGCCTTCTATCTGTGTGAGTATCAGACCTGGTTATAATAATCCTAGTTACAATAATCATTCAGCTTTTCTAAGAACATAGTAAGAAAAAGTTAAAGTTGGCACAATGGGAATAGGCGAGAGCCTGGGATAAGTATTTCATTTCTGGAAGGTGAATCCATGGGAGTCTAGAGAGGGAGCAGATGAGAAAAAGCATGCTGACCCCCATGGATGCAACAGCCTTGAAGACATCACAGCAATGCTAAGAAAAACTTCCGAGTTCAACACTGAGAAAATGAACTGATAGTTTTGTGTGACTGGTTTTGTGTGTAGTGCTATAACATTTGTAAAACACTAAAAATTATCTTGATGTAAATGAAGAAAGAAGGGAGAAGACCCAATCACACAAGAAGATACACTCCAGAGAAATTTCGCCATCTCTGTGTGTGGTCACCTTTTCTACTTCAAAGAACAGTTACTATGAAAGTAGTGTCACAGCCATGCTACTAGAACCAACAAACCAATCTTCAGAACGTATACTATGCTACTAGGTCAAGTGGCCAGAGCAGGATCTTTTCTTCTAATAAATATTATTGAGTTTGGGGGTCACTCAAGATTCTAGTGATCAAAAACTTAACAGAAGCTTGGGGCAAGACCTTTTCTATTTTATTTACTCCCTTATCAACCAAATTACATATTCCTCACACAGGTTGTTTGAAAAAATAATGTTAACAACCAGGTGTTCATTATCATGGCTAAATAATCTGTAAAAGAATAAAAATATCCTGTAGAGAAAGAAGGAAAAGGCCACCAAAAAAAAAAAAAAAACAACTTTGCGTTTATGAGATCCTCTTTTATACAAAATTCATATGTAGACAATATTTCATCTTTTCATATTATATAATTTCTATTCCATGGTTAACAATGGCACCATGGTACCAATCTCCATTCCATGTGAAGCTGATGAGTAGAAGCTAGCCTGAGCAGCACCACTCATGAGCACAGAGACTTGGGATTTACCATATAATTACCTTTCTAGAAGGTTGAGTAGGATAGAGAAAAGACAAGCTAGAGAAAGTTACATAGGTTCTTAGTGAGTTCAACCAAAGATATTGGCTCTCCTAAATGATTAAAAGCATTAATTTAATGGCTACTGTCATGAAGATAGAAGGAACTTCAAAAAGCCTAATATCAAAGGCTATAGGAATTTTTCTTCCCTTAACTCTGTTTAAATATGACATTCCCCCTCAATGAACCACAAAAACATACATTTCCATAGTTTCATATATTTATATTTAATTTTTCTATTTTTTGTACACAGATTTTACCTTTGACTAAAATTCCTATAAAGCTAGGGCAATATCTATTATATTAAAATTGAACTATAACCAGCCCAGCACTCCATAAGGATGAGCATTCAGAAAACATATTTGACAGTGACTAAGAATATTAACTTGTGAGATTTATGGTCAGATTTATCATATTAGTCTTCCTTATCCTCAGTTTAACAACCTGGCTCAAGTCTTACTCTTTCTTAGCGCCTATTTCAATAAATGTTAAACAAATAGATGAATGGATGAATGAACAGTGGAGTCTACATTTTCGAATCCCATCCTATCCAAGCACTTGTCCTCAAAGACTACTATTTATGTCTATGTCTAATCTGATGCCCTGAAATAATTTTTACTCCAATATCCAAAGACATAAGACAGAAGTCCCCTCTGTATCAAAAGATACCTTAGACTTCTATGAGATATCTTGTACTTTCCATGCCTAAGCTCAATCACAAGTCATCACAGCACACTCACTTGTATATTTTTAATCTGATTAGCTGATAATAAATCACAAACCCATGGTGATATTTTTTTCTTCACAACTTCTAGATCTGAAATATAAAAATTTTATCATCCTACTATGTAAAATTGTACTATTGTACTAATACAATATTAAATTAGTTCAACTAGCCTTCCTTTCAGAAAGATTGACAATAAATTAAGTTGGGTGTACCTCTTTTCTATTCTGTATTTAGCTGCCGGATCAGCTCAGCTTACTATCTAAAACTCTTACTAGACACTGTTCCACTTTGGTTAGATTCTTCCCTTCCAGTGGACTGTATTAATTTACAATATAAGATAGCTGCCGCTATCTGAACGGTACAGATAAGAGCAAATATATAATTAGCCTCTTTAAACCAGCAAGACATAAATAGACTGTATTTCTAGGGTGACAGAGCAAGTAAAGGATTTCAAAGATGAATAGGGAAAGCCAAAGTTAGCTAATAAATGATACTTATTCATTAACAAATTGTATTTACAAATCATTCAAGATGTCCCTCTTGTGAAATAAGTCATGGGATATGTTTTTGTTCTAAAACCAGTCTGAGACAAAGTGATGAAGTGCAGATAAAAGAATTGCACCAAATCACCATGATTCACCACATATTTTTAGAAGGCTGAGAGTGAGAATGATAAAGAGAATTAATTCATGATTTACATATTCTGCTAATAAAGTAGCAAGGTCTTACAGAACAAACACAACAGCTGCAAATTATGTAATTATGTATCTGTATGCAAATTTGTGGACATCTCATAAATGCTGGAACACTATTTGCAATGCTAATTAAGTGGCTTTTATTGCTGCTGCATAATTCCTACATGTGATTTGGTTCCAGATGTCATTGCAGCTTGTGAAACCTTTATTGTCAGGTTAGCTGAGGTAGCACACATTAACACTACTCATAAAAACTCTATTTATAATTAAATTACTTGCAGTGAGTCAGTGATTTTTCATCATCCTCCTGCCCAACTCTGTTACTCATACAGCATGTAGATAGAGTTGCAACTGGAAGCTTGGGCCAAAGGAAATTTCTCTGTATCTACATTCCCACACAAGTGGCTAATCTTTTTAATCGCATCCACATAAACCAGTTCAAGTGTCTAATGAACACGGGAAAGTTCAGAGAACAGACTAAAGCCAAGACGGATATGGCAGATGTTATAAGGTTTCATTTTAGATTTTACAGCTGTAAAAGAATAATAATTCCATTTGCTGTAATCTAATATCAGTATTTTAACAGCCTGAAGAATTACATCTTTTATAATAATACAAAATGTTTGAGAATCATACAGTAGGGCGTTGGTACTGTACTTTTAAATTGCAAGTAAGAAAAAACGGATATTAAGAAAAAAATGGTTGCTGAGCACCTACAATGTGTATAGCATTGCAGGAGCTCCAAGGAAGCGTGACACGTGGGCCCTTAAGCAGCTCACAAATAGTTGGGAAGGCAAGACATAAAAGGATTTTCAATATAATACAAGAATATAAGACCTCATTGTTCACCGGAACTAAAACAGATAAATGAAATCAGAGGAACTCTCCTACTATTTAATCTAATAATTTATTTCCAGCCTTTTCCCCTACCAAAACTTTCATCAGAACCACTAATAATGTAAGAAATAAAATCTGGTATTTTCGCTGCTCCTTTCCACTTCTTCTACGAAGAATTACAGAAATTATACAACCAGACTCTGATGTTTTCGGGGCTGACTTTCTTTTAGACAATGGCATCATGGACATATTTCATAAATTATTGTAAGCAGAAGAAGTACCTTATATAACAAGGTGCTGAATGGGAATTTTCCTGGTTCCTGGAGATGCAGCTAAGGCCCCAAAATAAAACAAAGGCACTAATTAACTCCCTATTCTAAAGGTGAGTGCCTGGGGCCGGCCCGGTGGCACAAGTGGTTAAGTGCCTGCGCTCTGCTGCGGGGGCCCAGGGTTCGCCGGTTCGGATCCCGGGCGCCCACCGACGCACCGCTTGTCAGGCTATGCTGTGGCAGCATTCCATATAAAGTGGAGGAAGATGGGCACAGATGTTAGCCCAGGGCCAGTCTTCCTCAGCAAAAAGAGGAGGATTGGCAGATGATAGCTCAGGGCTGATCTTCCTCACAAAATAAATAAATAAGGTGAGTGCCTGATACCCCTGGTACCTCCTGGCACAGCTTACCATGAGGCAGCAGAACTGGCAGTACTACCATTAACCACCACCCTGCCATACCCTCCCCAGGTTACAAAAGGTGACTATAGGGGGTGAGTTTGTGCGTTGTTCTCGTAGAAAGAGAGGCATTCTAATTTTTAGTAAGGGAGGAGGGGCTTGATATTGAGGGAGTGTACAAGAATGGGGATATATGATTTCATTCTTTGGCTTGACACTTGCACAGCTGGAGAAGCTGAAGGTCCAGTTATTGCTACCCCAAGGCAGAGCTGGGTAGGAGAGCCTTTATGAGAGCTTGACATCTGCGCGCTAAGGTTGGGAGCATATGTGAACATTAAAATGAGTATTCATCTCTCAGCCAGAGAATAAGCCAATGGGATTTGAAGAGGACATGTTAGAACATGCATGAAAGAAAAGGATGGGATCATTTCCCATTGTAGTTCCCCACGGCACTATGAGGGCCTAGAAAACATAATTAGCAGCTCCCATGGCTCCCCATGAAAGCACAAGGATGTTAAAGGAGAAGTTACTCAGGGCCAGCCCAGCGGCGTAGTGGTTAAGTTTGACACGCTGTGCTTCGGTGACCCAGGTTCACAGGTTTGGATCCCAGGCGAGGACCCACACCACTCAACAGCCATGCTGTGGCAGCAACACACATACAAAATAGAGGAACACTGACACAGATATTAGCTCAAGGCCAATATTCCTCAAGTAAAAAAAAAAAAAAAAAAAGAGGAAGAGTGGCAACAGATGTTAGCTCAGGGAAAATCTTCTTTAGCAAGAAAAAAAAGAGAAAAAAAGGAGCAGTCACTCTAGTGCTGCTGGGTAAAAAGGCTCCAAACCCAGGAACAGGGACATGGGGACATGAAGCACCGGTGGTGCTAAGTAGGCAACCCTCTCCTCAGTGAGAATGGGAACCAAGTTGAAGTTGAACACTGGCCAGAGAGAAACATGAATACCACATGTACAGACACCTCAACATCAACAAGAGCCATCAGCACCAGAAAAAAAGAGACTAAATCACAGCTAGAACAAGGTCAGCTCCTCTGCACTGCCATGCACCTGTTATGCAAGGATATCTTTTGATTCCATTATCCATCCTCTTTACTGTCCCTGCCCCAACCTCAGAGGAGCTAGAACTGGAAAGACACAGGTGGGGTTGGAGGTATCTCAAAGCCAGACCATAACCAGCCTCCAGGTACACACACACACACACACACACACACACACACACACACACATTCATAGAGAGAGAGGGACAAGATCAAAGTTCTAGTTGCAAGAGGGGTGAATTTTTAACTCGTGTATGAGTATGAGATTCACGTTCTAAATTGACCTGGATTAAATTTCAATAAGCGACAGTGATCAGAAACTTGAATATATTGCTAAGGGTAGGGGGCAGATTTAATATGGGATGCTGGAAAATATTAATTGAAAAAAATCAGTTTTATTTTGTACCCCAATAATATGAGAATCAAGAATACTAGACACCTGAATTTTATACCTTCTATCCTTTTCGAAAACTACTTCATTGCCAACTTACAAAAGGTCTATATTCAAGCAGAGCAGCAATGCACCAAGATTAGAAACCAAGAGAAAGCTTTGAAAACCAAAAGGTCAACATACTTTTTAAAACAAGATTATTGAGATATGCTTCACATACCATAAAATTCACCCTTTTAAAGCTCTCTGGTTTGGTCTGGTTCTGAGGCTGACGGCCTTTGTTCATATTGGGATGTCTACACAGGTGGTATTCATGTTTTTCTCTGGCCAGTATTCAACTTCAACTTGGCCATATCTCCTGGAGGAGAGGGTAGTCTAGTTTTCCTTTGGCACCACCAGTGGTTCATGTCCCCAAGTCCCTGTCCCTGGATTTAGAACCTCATTACTTGACAGCACTAGAAAAATATACAATTCAATAGTTTTTTAATATGTTCACAGAGTTATACAACCATTACCACAATCATTTTAGAACACTTTTATCACCCCAACAAGAAACCCATACCCATTAGCAGTCACTTCTACTTTCTCCAATTCCTTGCCTTCCACCTACAGCTCTAGGCAACCACTAATCTACTCTCTGTCTCTGTAAATTTGCCCATTCTGGACATTTTATATAAATGAAATCATACAATATGTGGTATTTTGTGTCTGGTTTCTTTCCTTTAGTATAATGTTTTCAAGGTTCATACATATTGTAGTATATATCAATATTGTATTCTTTTATATTGACAAATAATATTCCACTGTATGGATAGATCACATTTTATTTATTCATTCATTAGTTAATAGACAATTGAGTTATTTCCATTTTTTTGACTATTAGGAATACTGATGCTACCAATGTTCATGTACATGTCTTTCTGTAGATATGTGTTTTCACTTCTCTTGGATATAGACCTAGGAGTAGAATTGCTGGATCATATGGTAACTCTGTGCTTAACATTTTGAGAAACTGTTAAACTGTTTTTCAAAGTAGCAGCACTATTTTGCATTCTCATCAGCAATATATGAGAATTTCAAGTTTTCCATATCCCCATCAACATTTCTTATTGTATATTTTTTTGGCTATAGCTGTCCTACCAGGTGTGAAGTGTTATCTGATTGTAATTTTAATTCACATTTCCCTAATGACTAATGGTATTGAGCATCTTTTTATGTGCTTATTTGTGATTTATATTCATTCTTATGGAAAATATCTACTAAATCTTTTCCTCATTTTTTTGAGCTATTTGTGCAATTTACCTAATTACCAAATCACCAAGTGCCAAATGAATGTCCAATTTACGTAATCTTTCTTTTCTGTTTGTGATTTTTGTGTCATATCTAAGAAACTACTGCCTAACTCAAAGTCAAAAAAATTTACTCCTGTTTTCTTCTAAGAGTTTCATAGATTTAGCTCTTACATTTAGGTCTCTGGGTGTTTTTTTTTTTGTTCTGTTTTTTGTTTTATTTTTCCTTTCTGTATGGTGTGAGGTAAGGGTCTAATTTTGTTTGTTTGCATGTGGATATCTAGATGCTCCAGCACCATTTGTTGAAAAGATTGTTCTTTCCCAATTGAAGTGTCTTAGAACGCTTGTCAAAAAGCAATTCACCACAAATATAAAGAAGTATTTTTGTGCTCTCAATTCTATTCTATTCAGTTATTTCTTTAAGCCAGCACCATGCTATCTTAAATAATGAAGATTATAGTAAGTTTTAAAATCAGGAAATGTGAGTAACCAAATTTTTTTCATCTTTTTAAAGACTGTTTTGCTATCTGAGTCCCTTGAATTACCATATGAATTTGAAGATCAGCTTCTCAGTTTCTGCCAACAAGCCAGATGGGATTTTGACAGGGTTTGCATTGAACCTGTAGATCGATTTTGGGAATATGTTCGTCTAAATAATATTAAGTTTTCCAATCTATGAACTTGGAATGTCTTTCCATTTATTTAGGTCTTCTTTAATTTTTTCGACAATGTTTTGTAGTTTTCAGCATGCAAGGCTTGCACCTCTTTGCTAAATTTATTCCTAAGTATTTTATCCTTTTTAATGCTAATGTAAATGGAATTGTTTTCATTATTTCATTTTCAGATTATTCATTGCTAGTGTATAGAAATACAATTCATTTATTATATCAATGGTGTATCCTGCAACATTGCTGTGCTCATATATTAGGTCTAATAGCTTTTTAGTGTATTCCTTAGGGTTTTCTACATACAAGATCATGTCATCTACAAATATAGATAGTTTTCTTCTTCCTTTCCAAGTTAATAATTTTTATTTAGTTAGTTATTTACTTATTTACTTATTTATTTTTGCCTAATTACCTTGAGTAGAACTTCCAATACAATGTTGAATAGAAGTGACCAGAGCAGATATTGTTGTCTTGCCCTGATCTTGGGGAGAAAACACCCAACCTTTCACTGTAAGTATGATGTTAGCTCTGTGTTTTTCATAGATGCCCTTATTAGATTCAGGAAGATCCCTTTTATTCCTAGTTTGTTGAGTGTTTTTTATCATGAAAGGGTTTTGCCTCTTGTCAAAAGTTTTTCTGCATCTATTGAGATAATCATGCAGCTTTTGTCATTTATTCTATTAATATGGTGTATTACAATTAATTTTTGAACATTAAACCAACCCAGCATTTCTGGAATAAATTCCCTTTGGTCATGGTATAAAATCCATTTTATATGATGCTGGATTTGGTTTGCTAGTATTTTGTTAAAGTTTTTGCATCTATATTCAAAAAGTCTATAGTTTTCTCATAATGTTTTGTCTAGTTTTAGTATCAAGGTAATCGTGGTCTCATATAATGAGTTGCGAAGTGTTCCCTCTTCTTTGGAAGAATTTGTAAAGGTTTGGGTATTAATTCTTTTTTAAGTGTTTTGTAGACTTCATTGAAGCCATCTGGGCCTGAGCTTTGCTTCATGGCTAGTTTTTAAATTACTAACTAAAATCACTTTACTTGTTATGTTTCTATTTAGATTTTTCATTTCTTCTTGAGTTAGTTCAATGGTTTATGTCTTTCTAGGAATTTTTCCATTTTCTCTAAGTTATATAATACATTGGTAGAGAGTTGTTCACAGTATTCCTTTATAAACATTTTTACTTCCATATGGTTGGTAGTGATATCCCCTCTTTCATTCCTGATTTCATTTAATTGAATCTTCTTTTTTTTTTTTTGATCAATATTTCTTTGTGTGAATTCAAGTTACCATCTACTGTCCTTCCATTTCAGCTGAAGTACTGCCTTTATTATTTCTTGTCAGACAAGTTTGCTATCAATAAATTCTCTCAGTTTTTGTTTATCTGGGAATGTCTTAAATTTTCCTTCATTTTTTAAGGATTGTTTTGCTGAATATAGAAGTCTTGGTTGGTAGTTGTTTTTTCTTTCAGTGTTGTGAATATGCCATCCTATTGTTTTCTATCCTCCATGGCTTCTGATGAGAAGTCAGCTGTTAATCTTATTGAAGATCCCTGGTACATGATGAATTGCTTTTTACTTGATGTTTTTAAGGTTCTCTCTTTATCTTCAGTTTTCTATAGTTTAATTATGATGTGTCTGTGTATGGACTTCCTGAGTTTATCCTATTCAGAATTCATTAAGTTACTTGAATATACAGATTAATTTTTTTCATCAAATTTAGTAAGATCTGGCCTTTACTTCTTCAAATATTTTTTCTACCCCTTTTTCTCTCTCCTCTTTTTCTGGAACATCCACTATGCCTATTTTGGTATTCTTGGTGGAGTCCCACAGGTCTCTGAACTTCTGCTCATTTTTCTTCATTCTTTTTTCTTTCTGTTCCTCAGATCAGATCATTTCAATCGAGTTATCTTCAAGTTCTCTGATTCTTTCTTCTTCCATTTAACATCATCTGCTGAGCTCCTCTAGAGAATTTTCCATTTCAGTTATTGCACTTTTCAATTCCAGAATTTCTGTTTTTTTAATAATTTCTAACTCTTTATTGATATTCTTTCTAGTTATGACATAGTTATCCTTTACACATAGTTTCCTTTAATTCTTTAAACATATTTATAATAGATATAGTATCTTCATCCTACAAGTCCAACATCAAGACTTCCTCAGGGACAGTTTCTATTGATTGCTTTTTTTCCCTGTGTATGGCCATACTTTCCTTTTTTATGGCTCATATTTTATTGTTGTTGAAAACTGGTTATTTTAGAAAATATAATGTGGCAAACTTGTAAATCAGAAACCCCCAGCAGGTTTGTTGTTGCTGCTATTTTGTTGTTCTTGTTGCTGCTGCTTTTTGTTTAGTGACTTTCCAGGCCTTTCCAGTGTATTTCCTGTTATGTATGGCAACTGAGGTCTCTGTTGGATGACCTAATAATTTTGCAGAGATTTCCTTGAACCAATAAGTCTCCCAGATTTTGCAGCAGTCTCTAAGAATGTGTTGAAACACAGATTCAACATTCAGGAAGTTTACAACCATCCCTTAGTCTTTACCTTCTGCTTGTACAGAGCCTCATGGTCAGCCAGATGCAGAAGATTTGGGCCCTCTCAGATCTCTTGGGCATGCACACAGCTCTGTACATGTGCATGGCCTTCTAGATCTGTACAAATATAATAGAGCCTTTCAAAGGTCCCTATGAGCATCTCATTCCTCAGATATTCCTGTTAAGATTTTGACCAGGCTCTTGTTTGTGCAAAGTAGTATCACATACTCTGGCAGCTGCAATGTTAAGCAATTTTGCTGATTGTTTTTAACAAATGCCTTGTATATTAGTCTTTTCTCACAGAGGAAACTCTGAGTCTGGTCGAATAATGATAGTAGCCTGCAAATGGAGCTTTTTAAGGAGATGCTAGACAGGTCAAATAGTAACAATGCTCTGCGAATGAGACTTTTTGAGGAGCTCCAAACACAGTGATCCCTCTGATTGCTGCAAAGCTGCGAGTTTTCACCACTTCTGTGGTTGCAAGGCTGTTGATTTTCAAGGCTACTGCAAAGCTGGGGAGAGGAGGATGGCAATAAGTTACAATGCCACAAAACTTGCTATTCTTGCCAAACTTCTACAGTGTTTCTTGAGTAAACACTCCTCAGATTTTTGTAAGCCTTTGGTTGATTCCCAGATTTCTGAAAAAGTTGATAGTGACAATTTTTGCCACCAATTTCACTGCTTTTATGTTGGGACACACTTATGGTGGTCCTCATTCCACTATTTTAGAAGTCCTATTGCAATTAATATATGTTTAATTTGGGGCATTAACATTGAAATACTATTTTTCTGTCCATTTCTCATCATAGATAACATCATAATTTTGCACAATAAACTACTTCCAAATAGTCAGAATCTTCTGAGGGATGAAAAATTAAGTTTTTAAGTTATTAAACTACTATAATAACAATGCAATTTATATTTGAGGAATATTATCTTTTCATTGATAAAATACGACATGTAATTATAAATAGTTTTTTATCAATTGAGAGGAATTTGAATTTACCAATTATTAATTAACATTGCCTTAGTGCTTAACCAATACTATTATCACATGATAAATAAAAGACAGTGAACTCATTCATGATTGTATAACTGTAAACCCATATATTAAGTAAGATTTGCTGTCCACATTAGAGACATTATCCTTCTGTAATTCTGATGTATTTGCCCCTCATCTTTGCTGCCTACATACCTAAGAAGTTCCTGAAAAGTCAGCTGGGATTTTTAAAGATATTTATATAAACCATATGGAAGTGGGCACTTCCTTCTTTCCTCTCAAATATATTCTTTGATTTCCACTTTCCAAAAGGTTTACACTGCTTAGCTCTAAGCCAGTGAAGATAAAAGATGAGATACTTAAAGAGGAAAGAAAATAAGTAATAGAGATATTGGTGGATGATGAAAATTGAACGAATTACCAATTTAAAATAGATGGAGGATTATCTGGGAAACTGCCATTTGATATGTGTAATTAGATCAGCCATATCTTCCCTGGTTTTTGGCGTCTTGCACAAGAAGCAGACAATTTCTTAGTATAAGAAATCAGTTCTGGGTGAGGACAAAATAATATTGATCTGTGTATACTGTCTTTCAAAGATAACATAGTATGATTTGTGAGAGAGTGTCATTGTGGTTTTCCACGATGTTGAGCTCAAAAGATTAAGTTGTCACCTGAGCATATTAAATGAACCTTTAATAATTCCACATAGATCTCATCTGTGATTTTATTTAAGTTTTTCTTGACTCCGTAGATGTTTTAACCCCTTTATCAAGTAAAATTCAATTTGATTTCAAGCTTAAAGTATTCACAACTCTTTTAATCGTTAAATACCAATATGTCTCATATATGGCCTTATATAATAACTAGAGATAAGGGAAGGGACCACTTATTTAGATCCTGAGCTAAATTCTCAAGGCATAACCTTATCTTTAGCTACAAGAACCATTAAAAAGGCCACTGAAGCTATATGCTAGTAGGCTCAGAGGATTATCAGATTATCCAAGCCTCATGTTCCAATCTCATTTCTACTCAGGTTCCATATTACTATTTTTGTAACCATTATCTACCTCTTCCCAGTTCTTTCGCAATGATGACTCCTTTGCATGGCTTACCAGCTATTTTGCTTGCTTACTGCTCTAAGACTGCCTTTTAGAGCACCTATTGGGGTCCGCTTTCAGTGGATCTGGTCTAGGAGTAATACCATTTACCACGCCAAACTTTTCCATATACTGTCGCCATACTAACTTTCTTACAGTGGTTTTTTTTTTTTTAATTGATGTTTTAATGGTTTTTAATATTGTGAAATTTTGGGTTGTACATTTTTGTTTGTCCATCATCATATATATGACTCCCTTCACCCCTTGTGCCCACCCCCCACCCCCACTGCCCCTGGTAACCACAGTACAGTTTTCTTTGTCTATGTGTTGGTTTATATTCCACATATGAGTGAGATCATACAGTGTTTGTCTTTCTCTTTCTGGCTTATTTCACTTAACATAATACGCTCCAGGCCCATCCATGTTGTTGCAAATGGGACGATTTTGTCTTTTTTTATGGCTGAGTAGTATTCCATTGTATATATATACCACATCTTCTTGATCCAGTCGTCAGTCGAGGGACACTTAGGTTGCTTCCACTTCTTGGCTATGGTGAATAATGCTGCAATGAACATAGGGGTGCATAAGCCTCTTTGGATTATTGATTTCAGGTTCGTTGGATAGATTTCCAGTAGTGGGATGGCTGGGTCATAGGGCATCTCTATTTTTAATTCTTTGAGGAATCTCCACACCATTTTCCATAGAGGCTGCACCAGTTTGCATTCCCACCAGCTGTGTATGAGGGTTCCTGTTTCTCCACATCCTCTCCAACACTTATTGTTTTTTGTCTTGGTGATTATAGCCATTCTAACAGGTGTGAGGTGATATCTTAGTGTTGTTTTGATTTGCATTTCCCTGATGATTAGTGATGTTGAACATCTTTTCATGTGCCTATTGGCCATCTGTATTTCTTCTTTGGAGAAGTGTCTGTTCATTTCCTCTGCCCATTTTTTGATTGGGTTGTTTGTTTTTTTGTTGTTCCGTTGTGTGAGTTCTTTATATATTATGGAGATCAACCCCTTGACAGATGTAAGTTTTGCAAATATTCTCTCCCAGCTGGTGGGTTGTCTGTTCATCTTGATTCTGGTTTCGTTTGTCTTGTAGAAGCTCTTTAATCTGATAAAGTCTCACTTGTTTAGTTTTTCTTTAGTTTCCCTAGTCTGGGTAGGCATGTCATCCAAAAAGATTCCTTTATGACCAATGTCAAATAGTGTGTTGCCTATATTTTATTCTATGAGTTTTATAGTCTCAGGTCTCACCTTCAGGTCTTTGATCCATTTTGAGTTAATTTTTGTGAGTGGCAATAGCAGATGGTCCACTTTCAATCTTTTGCATGTGGCTGTCCAGTTTTCCCAGCACCATTTATTGAAGAGACTTTCCTTTCTCCATTGTATGTTCTTAGCACTTTTGTCGAAAATTAGCTGTCCGTATATGTGTGGTTTTATTTCTGGGTTTTGAATTCTGTTCCATTGATCTGTGTGTCTGTTTTTGTACCAGTACCATGTTGTTTTGATTACTATTGCTTTGTAGTATGTTTTGAAGTCAGGGATTGTGACGCCTCTGCTTTGTTCTTTTTTCTTATGATTGTTTTAGCTATTCGGGGTCTTTAGTTGCCCCATATAAATTTTAGTATTCTTTTTTCTATTTCTGTGAAGAATGTCATTGGGTCTGATTGGGATTGCATTGAATCTGTAGATTGCTTTAGGTAATATAGACATTTTAACTATGTTTATTCTTTCAATCCACGTGCATGGGATGTCTTTCCATTTCTTTATGTCATCATGGATTTCTTTCAATGATGTCTTGTAGTTCTCATTGTATAGGTCCTTCACCTCCTTGGTAAGATTTATTCCTAGGTATTTTATTCTTTTTGATGCAATTGTAAATGGTATTATCTTTTTGAGCTGTCTTTCTGTTAGTTCGTTATTAGCATAGAGAAATGCAACTGATTTTTGTAGATTGATTTTGTACCCTGCAACTTTGCTGTAGTTGTTGATTATTTCTAGTAGTTTTCCAACAGATTCTTTAGGATTTTCTATATTTAAAGTCATGTCATCTGCAAATAGTGAGAATTTCACTTCTTCGTTACCTACTTGGATTCCTTTTATTCTTTTTTCTTGCCTAATTGCTCTGGCCAAAACCTCCAGTACTATGTTGAACAGGAGTGGTGAGAGTGGGCAGCCCTGCCTCGTTCCTGTTCTCAGAGGAATGACTTTCAGTCTTTCCCTGTTGAGTATGATGTTGGCTGTGGGTTTGTCATAAATGGCCTTTATTATGTTGAGGTACTTTCTTTCTATTCCCATTTTGTTGAGAGTTTTTATCATAAATGGATGTTGTATCTTGTCAAATGCCTTCTCTGCGTCTATTGAGATGACCATGTGGTTTTTATTCTTTGTTTTGTTGATGTGATGTATCACGTTGATTGATTTGGGGATGTTGAACCATCCCTGCGTCCCTGGTATAAATCCCACTTGATCATGATGTATGATCTTTTTAATGTATTGCTGTATTTGGTTTGCCAATATTTTGTTGAGGATTTTTGCATCTATGTTCATCAGCGATATTGGCCCGTAATTTTCTCTCTTTGTATTGTCTTTGTCTGGCTTTGGTATCAAGGTGATGTTGGCCTTGTAGAATGATTTAGGAAGTGTTCAATCTTCCTCTATTTTTTGGAATAGTTTGAGAAGGATGGGTATTAAATCTTCTTTGAATGTTTGATAAAATTCACTGGAGAAGCCATCTGGTCCTGGACTTTTATTTTTTGGGAGGTTTTTGATTACAATTTCAATCTCTTTACTTGTGATTGGTCTATTCAGATTCTCCATTTCTTCTTGGTTCAGTTTGGGGAGGTTGTATGAGTCTAAGAATTTATCCATTTCTTCTAGATTGTCTGATTTGTTGGCATATAATTTCTCATAGTATTCTCTTATAATCCCCTGTATTTCCGTGGTATCCATTGTAACTTCTCCTCTTTCATTTCTCATTTTATTTACTTGAGACTTTTCTCTTTTTTTCTTAGTAAGCCTGGCTAAGGGTTTGTCGACTTTGTTTATCTTCTCAAAGAACCAACTCTTTGTTTCATTAATCCTTTCTACTGTTTTTTTGGTCTCAATTTCATTTATTTCTGCTCCGATTTTTATTATTTCTCTCCTTCTGCTGACGTTGGGTTTTACTTGTTCTTCTGTTTCTAGTTCTGTTAGGTGTAATTTAAGGTTGCCTATTTGGGCTTTTTCTTGCTTGTTAAGGTGGTCTTGTATCGCTATGAGTTTCCCTCTCAGGACCACTTTTGCTGCATCCCATATGGTTTGGTATGGCATATTTTCATTTTTGTTTGTTTCCAGATATTTTTTGATTTCTCCTTTAACTTCATCAATGATCCATTGGTTGTTCGGTAGCATGTTGTTTAGTCTCCACATTTTTGTCACTTTCCCAGGTTTTTGTTCATGGTTCATTTCCAGTTTCATAGCATTATGGTCTGAAAAGATGCTTGTTAGATTTCAATCTTCTTAAATTTATTGAGGCTTGCTTTGTTTCCCAACATATGGTCTATCCTTGAGAATGTTCCATGCGCACTTGAGAAGAGTGTGTAGTCAGCTGTTTTTGGATGAAGTGCTCTGTATATGTCTACTAGGTCCATCTCATCCAGTTTTTCATTTAAGTCTACTATTTCTTTATTGACTTTTTGTCTGGATGATCTATCCATTGATGTAAGGGGGGTATTAAGATCCTCTACTATTATTGTGTTGTTGTTGATGTCTCCTTTTAGGTTTGTTAGTAGTTGCTTTATGTACATTGGTGCTCCTATGTCGGGTGCATATATATTTATAAGTGATATGTCTTCTTGGTGGAGTGTCCCTTTTATCATTGTATATTTCCCTTCTTTGTCTTTCTTAACCTGTTTTATCTTGAAGTCTACTTTGTCTGATATGAGTATGGCAACACCTGCTTTCTTTTGTTTGCCATTAGCTTGGAATATTGTCTTCCATCCTTTCACTCTGAGCCTGTGCTTGTTTTAGTGCTGAGATGTGTTTCCTGGAGGCAGCATACTGTTGGGTCTTGCTTTTTAATCCATCCTGCCACTTGTATCTTTTGATTGGAGAGTTCAATCCATTTACATTTAGGGTAATTATTGATATATGAGGGCTTAATGTTTCTGTTTTGTCACTTATTTTCTGGTTCTTTTGCATTTCCTTTGTTTCTTGTCCCATTTGTTTTGGACTGCCAATTCAGTTTGGTGGTTCTGTCTTATGACTCTTCTAGTTTTCTCTTTGTTTATCATATGTGGTTTTGTTTTGATTATTTGTTTAGTGGTTACCTTGAGGTTTGTGTAAAAAATCTTGTGTATGAGATATTGCATTATCTGATGGCCTCCCATTTCCTTATACTAAGTCAATTCAATCACTTTCCTCTTCCCCTTCTAAGTCGTTCTTGTAATACCTTATTCTATCTTGTGTTGTGGCTTTGTGTTTATAGTGATGAGGTTAAATTTATTTTTGGTGAATTCCTTTCTTTGATCTTTGATTTTAGTATTTAAGTGGTTGCTAACCTATTCCTGTAAAGATCTACTACTTTTCTGAGTTTATCTACCTATTTTTGTCCTTGCTCCACGCTTTGTATTCCCTTTCTCTTCTTTTTTGCAGGCCTGAGGGCCTTCTTGAGTATTTCTTGTAGTGGGGGTCTCGTGGCCATGAACTCCCTTAGCTTTTGTTTATCTGGGAGAGTTACTATTTCTCCATCATGTTTGAAGGATATTTTTGCTAGATACAGTATTCTTGGCTGAAAGTTTTTGTCTTTCAGTATTTTGAATATATCATTCCAGTTTCTCCTAGCCTGTAAAGTTTCTGTTGAGAAATCCGCTGAGAGCCTGATGGGAGTTCCTTTGTACGTTATTTTTTGTTTTTGTCTAGCTGCCCTTAACATTGTTTCTTTGTCATTGATTCTGGCTAGCCTTACCACTAGGTGTCGTGGCAAGGGCCTTTGTCTGTTAATATACTTAGGTGACCTGTTGGCTTCGCTTACTGGTATTTCCTGCTCCTTCCCCAGATTTGGGAAATTCTCAGCTATTATTTCCTTAAATAGGCTCTCTGTTCCTCTTTCCCTCTCTTCTCCCTCAGGAATACCTATAATTCTTATGTTATATTTCCTAATAGAGTCAGATATTTCTCGGAGACTTTCTTCATTTCTTTTTAGTCTTAATTCTCTCTCCTCTTCCATCTGGAGCATATCTGTATTCCTATCCTCTAAAATGCTAATTCTTTCCTCCATATTGTCAGCTCTGTTCTTTAAAGATTCCAGATTCTCCTTTATCTCCTCCATTGTGTCCTTCATCTCCATCAGCATTGATTGGTTTTTCTTTATGATTTCAATCTCTTTTGTGAAGAAACTCCCAATCTCATTGAATTGTTTGTCTGTGTTGTCTCGTATTTCATTGAGTGTTTTTATGATAGCTATTTTGAAATCTCTGTCATTTAGATTATGGATTTCTGTGTCTTCAGGGTTGGTTTCTGGGTGCTTGTCATTTTCCTTCTAGTCTGGTGATTTCATATATCTTTGCATTGTGGTTCCTGTGTTGGCTTTGTTTTGCCTCATCCTGGAAATCTCTGGTTGCAATTTCCACCCGCTGCCACTGTGTGGTGGTAAAGGGCTGTGTAATCTAAGGCCCCTGCAGTCTGCCGGGGTTTTTCCGCTGCTATCCCCGGGTTTTCCGCTGTGATCCGAGGGTCGCATGGCTTGGTCTGGTCTGCGGCAGATCGCTTGGTCTGGTCTGGTCGGTTGAGCTGCAGAGTCTGGTTTGCCGGGGCGGGGGGGGCTCTCTCTTTTGCCCTCTGGGTCCCTGACGTGGGGGGCTTCTCATTCACCCATCGTTATCCGCTCTCTGGGGTGCTCAGATGTTGATGGTAGCCCTGTGGCTCTTCTGAGTCCTCTGTGCGGGATTTTCCCACTGGCTGAGAGAGCCGGAAGAGCTACGGTTTCCCCACCGAGGGCCACTCCTCCCCCTGCTCTGGGAGCCTCGGTCTGGGATCGCTGATCTGATGGGGAGGGAGAGGAGTTCTCCTTACCTCTCCCCACTTCCTCCGGGGCCCAGCACGTTCCACTCTCAGATGTGTGGCAGTGTGGATATTTCCAATCTAGCTTTTCACTGTCTGGGATTCCATTGTTGGTCTGTGACTGTTCCTTTTGTTGTATCTTATGGGGGGAAGAGTTCAGGGAAAGCTCACTCCGCCATGACACTGATATCACTCTTACAGTGGTTTTTAATCTGCTCAGAAAGCTTCAATAACTCCTCGTTTCTTACTGTACCAGCCCAGACCCTCCATGGTTTTCAAGGATTTCAGATTCATGGTTGGACCCTAGTAATACAACCTAATTGCTTATTACTCCATAACGGACATCACTCAAAGCAGATAAACTGATCTTCCATTATTCTCCCCTGACGGACTTTAATGCTATTCTTTATTTATGGTCCTATTTAAAACAGTTTCCTCCTTGTTACTTTATAAATACTGTTTTTTATGTCATTGATGTCGATGTGGATATTGGTTCAGAGTTTTATCTTCCAGTGATGGATAAATATGGTGACCATAAAATTTATTGTCCAAACCAGGACACTTTTGAAAGTGAAGGGAATGCCATTAGTGATCCACCTGGACAAGACGCATAAACCAGAATGTTACAGGGAAATTGGAACTCTTATAAGCAAACCAGGTCTCAAGGTCACCTTGTAAGATGATTTTTATATAAAATTTTAAGAATAATATTGAACATCTACAAATTAGAAAATTATTGACCAAATTATAACTCTACTTTGGACTCAGATTTAATTACCTAGGAAAGGAAAAGGCAGCTACAATCTTAAAAACTTAAAGAAATACAAACCTGATTGTTATGGCTATTTCTCAGCCATAGATGCTTCCTATTTGGCTCATCACAGTAAGCCACTGTCTTTTAAATAGATAAAATAAATTCAATATATCAGCAATTTCTATTAATTTGGTCATGGTTGGTGGTTTTTTTTTATTTTTTTGTAAACTAGTTTAAGAACCTATTAGTGGAAAAGTTGTGCTACTTTTTATTCTCATCTCATAAAATCTAGCTGCACAGAGAAGTTCTTCAAAATTCATCTTACTACTAAAGGCGAATTAGTCAATATTAATACAAATTTACACATTCTTAAAGGTTAATTTAATTAATCAAAATTAATCCAATCTATTTGGTTTGTTTAAATCTACAAAACACTGATAGAAATCTCTCCATAATTAGTCTTGAGACATTAAGCATTGTCAGTTGAGAGGATTAAAAAAAGAAAAAGCAATATGTTTAAATCACATGGAAGAGGCCTATATAGCTCTCTCTTCCCAAGCCACCTATCCCAGAGAACTGAGGAAAAAGGACAGGCTTCGTCATATGAGGCACCCGCCAGAGTGTTTCTGTGAAAGGGGCACACTGAGGGGGCAAGTGCTGCCCAGCCACTGACAGCGCACTGAGGAAGACTTCACCTCTTTCAAGAACAGCCAGAAGAAACGCACTCTAAGAGAGAAAAGATGGCCTCAGTTGTGGTGCCAGTGAACCTTCCAATAAAAACAACATCAATAATAACAGTATTTAACATTTGTTAAACACCGACTGTACATCAGGCAATGCTAAACCTTTAGGGTTTCTTTTCACTTCACCTAATTATCATCTGAAATTCTGCTTTATCGTTTCAGTACCTGGAGACCCTACCTTGATCAACAACTGTTTTCATAGGTTGATGGAAATGAGTTACTGAGAACATCGCAGAACACCTGTTTACCCAGCTATTTAAACAGTGTGCATGATTACATGTCCTCAGGCTTATTAGTCCCTACCCAGTAGAGATGCATTTTATAGAAGTTATGACTCTGATGTAAAACTAGTTTGAGATGTTTTATAAATAGCCTGGGAGTTCCTTTCACTGTTACTGAGACACTGCGCAGTGTCTTTATTTCTGTGATGTGCTTGGCTCTCATTGGTTTTCATGTTCCAACAGAAAACCAATTTCCCCTGTTGTGGGAGAAATGACCAGGTGGGAAGCACTGCTAACTCTGCATGAAAGAGTTGGAATTTTTTTTTAAAAGTTCAGTTTTTAAAAATCAGTGCTTTATATTCCTCTGGCACATCACACAGATTTTCAGGCATCCCCAGAGAAAAGGCATTTACTTGGAGCCTCTTCATGCAGATTCATTTTGACTGAATGCAGCAGAGCAGGGACACCATCGGTTCTTTTTGCCAACACATTGGCTTCTTTACAAAGGAGCCGAGTCACAAGCCCACAGGACATGTCTCAAAGAGCAGGGGCCTCTCCCTTCTCAAGGCAGCTACTCTCTTTCTTTGTCCCAAGGTAGGTTTACTGCAGTGACACTAAATTCTATTAAATTTACCCACCTCCTGCCTTCTGAACTCAACGTGTTGCCTTGGAATTTATAAATCTCAACTCTGGCCCTATCTCTAAATTAGGGTTGGAAGAAATTAGGAAACAGAAAAGGGAACTGAGATGGCAGTCATTACAGGAGCCTCCTCTAAGGCTTTATCTAAATTCACGCAGATCTACAAAAGAGCCAAAGCCAAAGTAATCCCCATTAAGAGTTTACTTTGCATAACTACCTTGGGAACCTTGAGATCCTTAGGAACTGATTTGCATACCCGTTCTTGAGCTCTGGTGAGGAGTACTGCCAAGTTCTTCAGACCCCTGAGCTTGCACACTATTAGCTGAACGTCATAGGTTCAGCCATGTAACAATCTAGGGACGTGGCAGCCTGAAGAGCGAGAGGAACCCCTGCTGAGGGGAGTAGTTCCATCAAGGCAGGGTGAAGGGAGCTAGGAGGAAGGAGAGTGAAGAAGCAGTCTATAATCAGCAGCACTTGCTTCCCTGATGCACCCCAGGGAGTGTAAATAGGATTCTTGGAAGACCCATTCACTAGAAGTTAGGGCACTTGTAGCTTTGATAGCACACGGCTGTGACTGCCCTCTGGAGGGGCGTTGACAGTGACCCAAGCATGACCTGGGCTCAGTGAGATGCCAGGGCCAGGACCAGAAAATTCACACTTCAACATACTTCCATGTCCAATAGCATCAGCACTTTCTCGCTTCCTTCTAGCACAAAGAGAATAATCTACAAGGGCCTTGGGCTAATAGGCCACGCATGATAGTAAAACGCATATTGGCAAACCCTGTTCTCATAAATACTAAGATGTTCAGATCAGAGTCCACCAACAAACTCTTCCTACGGCTTAGAGATTCCAGTAAACTGCCTGACTCCAGGCCCCACTCCCTCCTCACGCTGGATGCTGCTTTTCCTGAGGGCCTCTGTCCTTGAAGAAGCTTCGAAATGAAAGCCACTGGTCGCTTTTGAGAATAAGGAGACTTCACTGATTAGACTCTTCCACTGTCATTCACCTACCCAGCCTCTGCAACCTTCCTTCATCCATTTATAACTGAGTACCTATTCAGTGCCATAACTGAACACCAGTGCCCTAACTGAGCCAGGCACCGAGAGAGGAGCGGCTGACATGGCAAGGAACAAGGCGGACATATCGCTGTCTTGGAGCGTATGGTCTAGAGGCGGAAGTACGCAACAAATACACCAACAGAACAGTTAGATGAGGTGATGACAGCTATGAAAGAAGGAATGGAGCTTTGAGAAAGGGATAGAGCAGCAGAGGAAACTGCTTTAGATAGAGTGGTCGGGGAGGCCTCTCTGAGTAGCTGAGATTTAAGCTGAGACCAGAAAGATGAGAAGCAACCAGCCACCAGAAGTATGTGTGTGTGTGTGTGTGTGTGTGTGTGTGTGTGTGTGTGTGTGTGACAAGGGTGTGGTGGAATGGTGGGATGGAGTATTTCCTGCAGGGAAAAGAGTTCAGCTCAGAAGGGAAAACAGTGTGTCTGAACAGTAGACCTAAAGGAAAGATGGCATAAGATGAAGTTGAGGAAGTAGGCAGGGACCATATCACTGTAGCCATGAGAGTCTGGGAGAGAAATTTTTTTACACTCCGGATATTAAAGAATATCACTGAAGAGTTTTACTCAGGGAGGAAAAGGATAAGGATAAACATTTGCTGAATGAGTGAATGATTCATCTCCTTCCAACCCCACAGCTTCAGATATAGTCTGTGCCTCCTGTGTCCTGTCTCTCCCCTACTCCCTCTTCTTAGTATTACTGTCTTTTCATCACTGCTTTAGGCAGTATGAAAGCCAACCCTTCCTCTCCCTTATAACCCACCTTTTTTCACATTCAGACCTCACTGGGAGAAGAGAGCCACATGCCAACACAGAGTTACCCTTTGAAAGATATGGAGACACACAGAATTGCTTGTTGACTTTTGCATTTGATAAAAAAGCTATTTTGTAACTTGCTCACCCCCAGCTGCCAGTCTCCTCCCTAGCCCTGGAAATACTTATCTGTCAGAATGGAAATTCCATAGGAGCAGGATGTGCATCTTTTTTCCTTCAGTTCTGTGTGCAAATATGTTACCTAGCTCTGCAAACCCAGCAGAAGTGCCACATCTGCCCTTCTATGCCTGCTCCCATGCGTGCTTACAGCCTCCAGCGATTTCCTAACACCTCTCTGGGGAAAGAGCAACTAACTTTATACTAGTAGCTGTTTTTATTGGTAAATAAAATTGAAAACTGCTAGTGGCCTTTATAAGTACCAAATTTCCCTAGAAAAGTATTGGGGAGGACCAAAAGCAAGAGACTTTAGTCCCTGTATCTTAAGGAAAATGCCTTCCCTTCCAGCAGGGGAAGGGTTTAGATCTATGCAGAGCATTTATGGTTTCAAGATTTTTTTTTGACTCAAGTTTGTTTCGTGTGATTGACATGGACATCTCAACTGATCATAGCCTTTGTGCATTTTTAAAGCATCAAAGGTCTGACCTCATCTTTCCATAGCCCAAGAGAAAGTCTTGTGGCTTCTATCTAAAACAGTTCTTCACGCAGTGCATGTTTTGCATATGTTAAATAGTTAATGGGTTGCTCAAGGGTTGTATAAAGTTCTGCATTTGTTTTTCTTCTCTTTATCCTTTTTTTTATCTCCTCTAGGTGATTCAACAGGCATACTTCTTGAAGCAGCTGTGAGAGATTAAGAAATGTTATTTGCATTCATGGGAAGCATTCTCAGGCAAGGAACAATCTGCCTGTTGACTACATTCGTGTAAATAGAACAAATGTTTTAAAGCTGAGCAAAACAAGGGGAAGGGGCACATGGGAGAAAAAAAAAACAACTACCTCTCAGCATGAACCATGCAAAACTTTGATCATAACTTCAAATGAGACTAGATTTTACCATGTGTGACAAGGCTCTGGATCCAGGATTTCTGCAACTCTAATTAGAGTTCAGGCTGGTACTAACAAGGCTTCCCTTTCTCTTTCAATTCCACCATTCCAGCTATGGAGGAGCCTGCTTTCAAACATGCATCTCAACGGAGACTGCAGGATGGAAAGGAAGTAGGAGAAACACCGGACCTGGAGCTAGAAGACCCGGCTTCTGCTTTCAACTGGGCCAATGATAAACATGAATATTATTAATAAGATTAAAACTCAAGGCACAACTTTAGCAATAGCAATAAAAGTGACATTCATTAGGTGCTTCATACGCGTCAAGCACTATACTATGTGCTGTATTAACGTGATCTTAAATCTTTCCATCGCGCCACGTGTCTTTCTAACAAGTGAGCAATCTCAGGCTCAGAGAGAGTAAGTCATTTGCCCACTGTCACTTTGCTAACTATGGGACTTTGACCAACAAGTTAAGCTTTTCTGGACTTTAATTATTTGTTGTTGTTTTTTGTCTTTAATCTGAAAAATGCAGGGTTGGAATAGGTGAGCTCTAAGGTTCTTTCTAACTCCATTATTTAAGTTCTCTTCAAAATGTGTTGTCTCTCTGGAATTTGAGTTCTAACAAACCAGTTCCACTGCCCAGTTCCCCTGAGTCTCTTTCACTTGGATAAGAGGAAAAGAAAAGAAAACAGAGCGGTAGTGACTTAGGAAATTACTTCAAACTACAACTTCCGGTCGCAGAGCATCTGGCGTGGAATAAGTTCAGTACTGGCTCTTTACATCAGTCTGTGTGTAACCTCAGTCAACTTGCTCATTCTTAATTTTCCATCTACTTTCTAATTTCTTCATTTTTTAAGGTGTGGGTCTAGATGATCTCTAGAGTAGTTATACACCCTAATATTTTATATCTAGGAAAACCAAAATGAAAGTTATAAAGCGCCAAAATAATGAAAATCAGGCTTGGACCAGGAAAAAAAATTTACTTCCTCTGCCTCTTCTTTCCAGTTCCTTCTTCCTTGCTTTGTTTTCTAAGGGAATCTATAAACCACAAATGGACATCTGTGTTCTCAAAGCCTAACATTAAGGGAGATTATAGAAAGGAATATATAGTTCAGCAAATTTTACTGATCAAGTAGAATTTATGAATGATCTTTGAAATCTACTGAAAGCTGGTATAGATGTGACATTAGAAATGCAGGGAAGAAGTTCAGTTCTAAACTTTCAGGAGATTATATAGTGTTCTGATCTGCTTTCTACTCACAAACAGTTTAGAAGGAAATGGCAGCTCACCAAGGAAAGAAAAACAATAGTGAAGTTTATTGTATATATATGTATAGAAGTGTAAAGTTATGAGTAAACTATTTGAAATATCACCACGGGAAAGTATTAAAGTTTTTTATTTGTTTTGTTGTTTGTTTTTTGTTATGTTTTTTAATGGAAGAACTTAGATATCACACAGAACTGAATTATGATGCATATCCCACAAACTCCCATGGAAGAGAGAAGTTTTATTTTCTTGAAACTGAGAATAACTCATGTTGTCAAAGATTGCAGGTTAATCTTTGATTTGCTGAAAGCTTACCTGACAATTGAAGAGCTTTGTGCTCTGCAGCTTTGGGTTCAGACCTGTGGTTGAATTTTTGTTTGCCAGAGTTCAGAATTGAGTTGGTGTAAAATCAGGGTCCGGTTCATGTTAAGTGATTTGAACATTCTCCCGGGAACCCCATGCCCTCTGCCTATCCCTTCCACCACTGTTTTCCTTACTGATGAAAGTAACCTGCCTAAATGGTTACCAACTGTTTATTATATACTGTAAAAATACAGCTGAATGATACAAATAATTCAAGACTTGTATATATGTCTTAACTGGAAACTAATTTTTAGGTATCCTGAAAGGTTTCAAAATTGTTCCCAGATATTTTAATAAACACTTAGAATTCTAGTTCAGAAACATTTTTTTTAGTTGGAAATAATTTCAAACTTAAAGAAAAGCTGCAAGAACCTCATTGTCACACATTCTTTGGGAAACCTAACTGAAAATGAGATCAATTCACAGAAAAGCAGAATCAGAAGAGAGAGAAAGATTACCAATGATATTTTACTTAAAGTCATATTTAAAGTCTATCCCAGGACATATGAATTGCATGAACAAATAAATTCATATTTTTTACTTAAAAAAAGAAATGCTGCAAGAATAAAAATAGCACAAAGAACACCCAAACACCTTGAATAAGATTTGCTTACTGTTAATATTTTACCCTATTTCTTTTATCATTTACTTTCTCTCTGTCTCTGTCTCTCTGTCTTTGTCTCTATGCCTCTCTCCATCTCTCTCTCTCTCTCTTTCTCTCCATGTGTGTACATAAAACATTTGCAGTTAAGCCATATACACTGTGGCCTTTATATTTCAGTTTATATTTCCTGAAAACAGAAATATTCTCCTATGTAATCTCAGTACAATTTTCCACTTGAGTAAATTGTTATGCTACTTTTATACATTACTTTTATCTAATCTTCCATCCACTTTCCTATTTTTCGATTGACCCAATAAATATACTTAATAGCATTTTTTTCCTCCTCCCATAGAGGTTCCAGTCTAGGATCAGGAATTGCACTTACTTACTGTGTCTCTTTAGTTTCCTTTAATCTGGAAAATTTCGATAGCCTTTGTCTTTGATGATATTAGTATTTTTAAAGAGTATGGTTCCCAGCTATTTATAAATAGAATATTTCTTCCACCAGGATAGATCACATATTAGGCCACAAAACAAGTTTTAATAAATTTCAGAAGACTGAAATCATGTCAAGTATCTTTTCTTATCACAATGATACAAAGCTAGAAATCAATTAAATGAAATAAATTAAAAGAGGAAAACTGGAAAATTCACACATATGTGGAAATTAAATAACATGCCACTGAACAACAAATGAGTCAATGAAGAAATCAAAAAATACCTTGAGACAAATGATAATGAAAACGCAACATACTAAAACTTTTGGGATACAGCAAAAGCGGTTCTAAGAGGGAAGCTCATGGCAATAAATGCCTACCTCAAGAAACAAGAAAAACCTCAAATAAACAACCTAACTTTACACCTCAAATAACTAGAAAGAGAAGAACAAATGAAGCCCAAAGTTAGTAGATGGAAGGAAATAACAAACATCAGAGCAGAAACAAATGAAATTGAGACTCAAAAGACAATAGAAAAGATTAATAAAATCAAGAGTAAGTTTTTTGAAAAAATAAACAAAATTGATTAACCATTAGGTAGACTCACCAAGAAAAAGAGAGGGCAAAAATAAATACAATCAGAAATGAAAAAGGTGACATTACAACTGATACCACAGAGGGCCAGCCCCGTGGCTTAGTGGTTAAGTGCTCGCACTCTGCTACTGGCGGCCCGGGTTCAGATCCGGATGTGCACCGACGCACCACTTCTCCAGCAATGCTGAGGCCGTGTCCCACATACAGCAACTAGAAGGATGTGCAGCTATGACATACAACTATCTACTGGGGCTTTGGGGGAGAAAAGGGAGGAGGATCGGCAATAGATGTTAGCTTAGAGCCGGTCTTCCTTAGCAAAAAGAGGAGGATTAGCATGGATGTTAGCTCAGGGCTGATCTTCCTCACAAAAAAAAAAAAAAAAAAAACTGATACCACAGAAATATAAAGGATCATAAGAGAGTACCATTAACAATTATACACCAACAAATTGGACAACCTAGAAGAAATTCCTAGAAACGTGTAACCTACCAAGACTGAATCATGAAGATGCAGAAAATCTGAACAGACAAATGATGAGTAGGGAGATTGAATTAGTAATCAAAAGCCTCCCAACAATGAAAAGTTCAGTACTAGATAGTTTCACTGGTGAATTTTACCAAACATTTAAAGAAGAACTGATAACAATCCTTCTCAAACACTTTTAAAAATTTGAAGAGAAGAGAACACAACCAAATTCATTTTACGAGGCCAGCATTATGCTGATACCAAAGCCAGAAAAATACACCACAAGAAAACTATATTCCCTGATGAATATAGATGAAACAATTCTCATCAAAATATTAGCAAACTGAATTCAACAGCACATTAAAAGGATCATACACCATTATCAAGTGCGATTTATCCCTGGGATGCAAGGACGGTTCAACATATGAAAATCAGTCAATGTAATTCATCATACTAATAGAATGAGAGATAAAAATCATACCATCATCTCAATAGATACAGAAAAAAACATTTGACAAAATTTAACATCCTTTCATGATAAAAACTCTCAACAAACTGGATATAGAAGAAACATACCTCAACAAAATAAAAACCATATATGACAAGCCCACTGCTAAAATTATACTCAGTGGTGAAAAGTTGAAAGCTTTTCCTCTAAGATCAGAAACAAGACAAGCATGCCCACTCTCACCATTTCTATTTAAAACAGTACTAGAAGTCCTAGCCAGAACAATCATGCAGGAAAAAGAAATAAAATTTATCTAAATCTGGGGCCGGCCCAGTGGCACAAGTGGTTAAGTCTGCGCGCTCCACTGCAGCAGCCCAGGGTTCACTGGTTCAGATCCCGGGCGTGCACCAATGCACTGCTTGTCAGGCCATGCTGTGGTGGCGGCCCATATAAAGTGGAGGAAGATGGGCACGGATGGTAGCCCAGGGCCAGTCTTCCTCAGCAAAAAGAGGAGGGTTAGCAGATGTTAGCTCAGGGCTGATCTTCTTCACAAAAAAAAAAAGTTATCTAAATCAGAAAGGAATAAGTAAAATTGTCCCTGTTACAGATGACATGATCTTATATATAGTAAACCCTAAAGACTCCCCCCCAAAAATTGTTAGAACCAATAAATGAATTCAGTAAAGTTGCAGGGTACAAAATCAACATACACAAATTAGTTGCATTTCTATACAATAACAATGAACTGTCTGAAAAGGAAATTAGAAAAACAATCCCATTTACAATATCATCAAAAACTCAAAAACAATAAGACACCTTGGAGTAAATTTAACCAAGGAGTTGAAAGATCTATTCACTAAAAATTATAAGATATTGATGAGAGAAATTGAAGAAGACATAAATAAATGGAAAGATATCCCATGTTCGTGAATCAGAACAATTAATATTGTTAAAATGTCCGTACTACCCAGAGCCATCTACAGATTCAATGCAATCCCTATCAAAATTCCAATAGCATTTTTCACAGAAATATAAAAAATAATCCTAAAATTTGTAGGGAACGGCAAAAGATTCCAAATAGCCAAGCAGTCTTGAAAAAGAAGAAGAAAGCTGGAGGCATCACACTTCCTGTTTTCAAAGTATATTGTAAACTATAGTAATCACTATAGTTCTGGCATAAAAACAGACACATAGACCAATGGAACAGAATTGAGAGCCCAATAATAAACTCATGCACATATAGTCAACTATTATTTGACAAGGGAGCCAAGACTACTCAATGTGGAAAAGATAGTCTATTAAAAAAATTGTATCAGGAAAACTGGATATTCACATGCAAAAGAATGAAACTGGCACCATATCTTACACTACTAACAAAAATTAACTTGAAATTGATTAAATATCTGAAACCATAAAAATCCTAGAAGAAAACAGGGAAAAATCTTCATAATCTTTTTAGACATGACACTACAATCAAAGACAAAAAAAAAGCAAAAATAAACAAGTGGGACCACATCAAACTAAAAACTTTCTGCACAGCAAAAGAAACAATTAACAGAATGAAAACACAACATACAGAATGGGAGAAAATATTTGCAAGCCATATATCTCATAAGGGGTTAATATATACAAGGAACTGATACAACTCAAGAGCAAAAAAAAATCCAATTGAAAAATGGGCAAAGGACCCCAATAGACATTTTTCTACAGAAGATGTACAAATGGCTAATAGGTACATGAAAAGGTGTTCAACATCACTAATCATCAGAGAAATGCAAATACACCTGTTAAAAAGCTATTACCAAAAAGACAAGAGATAAATGCTGGCAAGGATGTAGAGAAAAGGGAACCCTGTGCATTGTTGGTGAGAATGTAAATTGGTGCAGCCACTATGAAAAACAGTATAGAGGTTTCTCAAAAAATTAAAAATAGAACTACCATATGATCCAGCAATTCCACTTCTGAATATAGGTCTGAATGAAACGAAATCACTATCTTGAAGAGAAATCTGCACCTCCACGTTCATTGAGGCATGATTTACGACAGCCAAGACATGGAAACAACTTAAGTGTCCATTGACAGGTGAATGGATAACAAAGATGTGGTATATATATACAATGGAATATTATTCAGCCACAAAAAAGAAGGCAGTCCTGCCATTTGTGACAATATAGATGAAACTTAAAGGCATTATGCTAAGTAAAATAACTCTATAGACATAGAAATACAAACACTGTTGGATCTCCCTAATATGTGGAATATTAAAAAACTAAACTCATAGAAACAGAGAGTAGATAGGTGGTTGCCGGGGCAGGGTGGGGGATATGGGTGAAGGTGGTCAAAAGGTAGAAACATCCAGGAATAAGATGAATAATGTCTGGGGATCTAATACCCAGCATGATGACTATAGTTAGTATACAATAACTATACTGTATTATATACTTGAAAGTTGCTAAGAAAGTAGATCTTAAAAGTTCTCACCCTCCCTCCAAAATGTTAACAACATGGGGTGATGGATGTGTTAACTAACCTTATTGTGGTAATCATCTCACAATACATTTGTGCATCGAATCAGCACATTGTACACTTTAAATTCACACGATGTTATATTTAACTGTTTCTCAATAAATTGGAAAACATTTTTAAAAATTTTAAAGTCATAGGATGAAGTGGAAAGGAATAAATAATTCCATAGATAACACACTTGTATTCACAAATCTGTGTTTCTGCCTGGGATGAGGGATTTGCTTTTCATTTTGGAAGTAAAATCAAAGTTCTATAAGACAGTTTTGCATTTGGACTCGATTGATATTTTCCGTAATCATTCAATTGAATTCCCTCTGCTCAGTCATTAAGAGTAATAATCCCTCTCTCTCTATAATTTCCAAATCATTTAAATTGGTCTTTTGGAGAAAAAAAGTGATGAGGGCCTCCCATATATGAAACTCTAAAGGATGAAGTGAGGGCACCCATTTGAGAGCCTTCTTATACAAGCATACTAACATCATGCTACTAACCATGCTGACCCAAATATCTACAGTATAGACAGATCAACATTATATTTAATTTAAAATGTAGTTTAAGGTAATTTATTTAGGGAAACAAAAGGAGTCTAGAGTCTGTATAGGTTAGCATTATTTTCAACTCATCAAATTAAGAAACAACAAAAGTTAAAGAAAACTTCACTGGTAGTAATTTGCACTTTTCTCTCTAATTCCAGGAAAAAAATCCTGCATCAACTTTGGTTTAGTATCTGAAAAATGGCTTTGACTTACCTTGTAAATGTCGATGATATGGGCCATCTGCTCCATATGATAAAATAAAGGTGGTGATTTATTTCTGAGCCTTTATCATGTGAATAAAACACAACTCAGATTTGCCTCAAAGAGCAAAACCAAATTACCTATACATTGAGATGAATATAAACACAAAGTTTCCAACATCTTAGTGAAGAAGGGGTAGACCTCAACTGATTACAGTTCAAATCATACTCAGGTCAGGTTGACTAGGGTTTTTATAGCTTATATGAAATTAAAACAAAAAAACTAAAATTTCTGCTAAGATCTTCCAACAGAAATGGGACAGGAAAGGGACATCTAATGAAACTATGATTTTGTTTCTTTAACTTTGACTTTGAATTTTTTTTATTATCAGATTCCCCAAACACCGTGCAAGTTTTAATATAATCAAACCATAAGAAATATACATTTTTGGAAATTTCTCCTGATTTTTGGAAGTCAACAAGCTAAATGAAATGAACTTAGTGTTTTTGTTCTGTCAAATTTTTCCCCATTTATCTCTAATGCTACCTCTCTTTGTTTTTCTAGATCAAAGAAACAAGTAAGTAACTCCAGGAACACAAAAGTGAATTATTGGTCTAGCGCTGACCTCACAATGGTAATCTCTAAAGCACCCAATGAAAAAATCACTTTTGGTTGACATTCAATCATCTCAGACTTTCAAGATTTAATATGCTTCCTTTTGTATAAGAAGATGAACACTGATGCCTCAATAGGTCATCTGTTTTTGAGTTGCTTTTCCAGGTGGATGCACACCTAACATCTTCATTCTAGTTGTTCTCATGCAAAATTACTTACTTTGGGGGGATGGCTATTTCAAGAGCAAGTTAACTGAGCCTCTTGAACACCAATATTCCCAGTGCCTTAGTTGTTTTTCAGTTAAGACTTAATAATGCCTAACTCCAAAATTTTATCTGGATTAAATCAGATTTGTTAATGTATACACCTAGAACTAGAACAGTGTTGAACACACAGTAAATGTTTATAAACACTTGTTCAATTTGAAAGTCTTACTCTCATTAGTAACTGCATGAATCACGTAGCAGAACAAGGGAAAAAAGAATAAATTCTTGGGCCAGCCCCGTGGCCGAGTGGTTAAAGTTCTGTGTGTTCCACTTTGGTGGCCTGGCTTCATGGGTTTGGATCCTGGGTGCTGACCTACACCACTCATCAGCCATGCTGTAGTGGCAACCCACATACAAAATAGAGGAAGACTGGCACAAGCGTTAGCCTAGGGGGAATCTTCCTCAGCAAAAAAAAAGCAAAAAACAAGAGTAAATTCTTATGAAAAATAGATTAGCAGCTTTTAGAAGTAAGTATAGGAGAGGTTTTTAGTTCTCTTAGATTTTAGAACAAAAACTGGCCTAAACACAGGCCACAGAATTATTATTTGTCGTTCTGGTTGTTTTTCCTTGGAGAGGAAAAATTACAGCTAAGGCCCCAAACTGAAAACCAAATTCACTAATCACCACACATCCAGAATTCAAATTCTGCCAACAACTTGCCAGTAGTGAGGGCCAGTCTTGCCCAGTTTACTGAGAAGGGCCAGTTCAGGATGGCCCCAACAACCACCACCACTGTATCACTGATAAAGATGAGGAGAGGAATTTGTATGTAGAGAGAATGTTAGAATAAAGTGATTGTTGAGAAACTCTTCCTTTCCTCCACTGCAAGAAGGGAGACTCCAAGAGACTCATCTGTAAGGATGGTGATGCCTGTAAGAAGAGGAGATGGGCACTTCGTTCTCTGGCTGCGCCTCACTTAGCCAGTGTACTCGCCAGTCATCTTCTGTGGTAACAAGCATAGGAAAAGAGAATCTACGAGAGAAAATGGAGACGACAAGAAAAGGTGAGTACTCTATGAATAAGATAGATCCATACAAAGTAGCGGAGTTTGAGGTTTCTTACCAATATTCCACTCAAGATATCCCTTTAGATAAAAGATTCTAGCACCAAGAAGATGATGGTGGTATGTGGGAAAGGGGTGAAGAGGAGGGGGCAGCAGATGGTGTAGAGGTGGAGGGGAGTTTAGAAAAGATCAGTCCCGAGCTATGCATTGGGGAGGTCCTCCTCCCCAAGTGGCCCTCTGAAGAGTCCACACACCTGCCCCAGTGAGGGAACCAGCATTTAGAGAACTTCCATTCAGATACCTCAAAATCCAACCAATACTGACTTTGAAATGAGAGACAGCAACACTCAACCCAAGAGACGACTGCATCCTTCTTGGTTAACTAACACGAATTTTTCATTTTCCTTCCCCCTACATTCCCTTCAAACCACTGAAGGAGTGGAGCTATGACCAGAAAGGCAGAAAGGGGATATATGAACGAACAGATGAACACCCGTCCCTTCCCCCAGACATGCATTCTGAACCACAACAGTAGCAGACCATTCTAACTGCATTGGGAAGAAGAGGGGTTCTTCAGTGGAACATCACCAACCAACCCTAACATGTATGTGTAAATGCAAAGGACCAAAAATAGTCGGACAATCTTAAAGAAGAACAAGGATGGAAAATTTACACTATCAGATTTTAAGACTTTCTATAAAGCTGTAGTAATTAAGCCAGTATGGTGTTGGTGTAAGCGTAAGTGAATAGACCAATAGAATAGAATAGAGTCCTGAAATAGACCCACATGTGTAAGGTCACTTGATCTTGACAAATAATGGTGTTAAAGCAACTGAATATCCATATGGCAAAAAAAAAAGGAACCTTGATACCTATTGCACATTATGTACAAAAATTAATTTGACATGATGTATAAACCCAAATGTGAAATTTTAAACAATAAACCTTCTAGAATTAAACTGTACTCCAAGGTGCCTTGGGGTGCTGCAGCAAACTCCAAGGGTGCCATAGAATATTTTACATTCATGAGGGAAACAGCAACACCAACTTCTGTCAGACCCTTCCCAAACTACCAGCTCAAGGTCCTTCACACTTTCAACATTACATTGTGCTACATTTCATTCCACACATATCTTTGCGTGTTCAATCACAGCTATAATGAAAAGCAAGTACTGTGAAAAAATTAACACAGAACAGGGTATGAAGGTGTTGGTGTCCAATCTGATTCCAAGATTTGAGAAGTTGTACAGTGTAATAGGCACACATCCCAATAGTAAGTAATTGTGGTTAAGAATAAAATAGAAATATTATTTTTCTTTTACTTAATGTGCGTTATTTTTTCAAACATCTAATATGTTTTAGGACATAAACCCTCATTAAGTTGTTTGGATCTACCTACTTAATAAACAGAATCACTGGGTGTTTCTTTTGGCCTAGCAGCTCTCTGAAAAAATTACTAACATATTAAAGACTCCATAAACCAAGAAGGTTTGGGAAACTCTGTTGTAGAAGAAAATACAGGGGAAAAAAATATTCATGACCTTGGAGTAGTCCAAAACATCTTAAATAGGAACAAGAAACATTACACATAAAAAAACTAATAAAATGGACTGCATCAAAATTAGGAACTTCTATTCACACAAGACATTAAAAGGGAGAAAAGGCTAGCCACAGACGTGGGGAAGATATTCACAATGCATACACCTGAAAAAGAACTCCTACCTAGGATATATAAAGAACTGCTATAAATCAATAAGAAAAATAAACAACTAAATTTTTTAAATGTGCAAAGAACTTAAGCACTTAATATTTGCTTGAACAAAGCAGATATTAAAATGATCAATAAGTATACAAAAAGAAGTCATCTTCATTACTCATAAGGGAAATGCATATTAAAGCCTCAATAAGATTCCACTGCATACCCACTAGAATACCTAAACTGAAAAGGACTGTTAATGCCAAGTGTGGTTATAAATGTGAAACAATAGAAACTCTAATGTGTTCCTGATGGAAACATACTTGGTTTAATCATTTTGGAAAACTGTAAGCAATATATACTAAAACTAAACATACACCTACACTATGACCCACAGGAATTTCCATTCTTGGCTATATACCAATGAAAAATGAATGCATATGTCCACCAGAAAACATCTCCAAAAATATTTATAGTAACTTTATTCAAATAGCCAAAAACTAAGTCAACACAAATGTCTGTGGACAGGAGTATGAATAAATTAGTAATGGTATCCTCAAACTGTAGAATATAAAAGAACTAACTACTGTTTCACACAACAACACAAATGATTCACAGTCTTTATGTTGCACAAAAGAAACCAGGCACTACAGAACACGTACTCTGTGATTCGTTTTACTTGACGTTCAAGATCTGGCAAAACTAACTGATGATTATTGAGCTCAGAATAGTAATTACCTTGGAGGGACAGCTATTGGCTGGAAAGGAACCTAATAACGGTGCTGGAAATGTTCTGTATCTTGATGTAGGTGGTGGTTTCTTATTTTGTAGATATGTAAAAATCCATTGAGATGCCATTTTATGCACTTTTCTGTATGTACATTATACCTCAACAAGAAAATAATCAGAATTGAGATTTAAATAACAAAATAAGATAATTCTAAACAAATACTAGAATATCATGCAATCTGACTAAAATATTAAGTGCAAGGGCATTCAACCTAGCACAGTTGATAGCAGTTATTTACAGACAAAAAATATTCCATATTTATATCCCACACAATCTTATATTCCTTGATATACAGGTCAGTAAGTACCATATAGCATTGTGCCTAAAGTATGCTTTCATGGGTTCTAGCTGCCCACTTACTACCTGTGTAACCTTGATAAGTTACCTAGCATCTCTAAAACCAAGATGAAAATGCCACCTACCTACTGGATTGTTGAAAAAAATTAAACGGGATAATCTGTGCCTGGCAGGGAGTAAGCACTAAATAAAGGTTATATTTTATCATTATCACTATTTTCATTTCTCTTCCAAAATCTCTAGTAAGCTTGAGTATGCTTTTATAAACAATTTATGCAGCTGCAGCAGTATCGTTTGAAGTATATACACAATTGTAGTTACTCTGAGATAATTTTAAAGCAAAGAAATCAGATGGAAGTTGGGAAGAAAAAAGGGAGGTAGCGTTGAATGGATGAGGATGAGCAAGAGAAAAGGTTTTCTGAATATAGCTTTGAAGAAGAAAAAACAATGCTAAGCACAGTAATCCTGTTCCTTAAAATAGCACACCAGTGTCTGTGTACAGGAGGGCCTGAAGTCGTCATAGCGGAACTAAAACAATACAATCTTATCTATCAGCGAAGAGGATTGAGAAATATCTACTCAACTGGACCAACATCATTCATCTCGAAAGTCCAAGTTACTCTATGTCTCTGATGCCAAGATGGTATCAGATAAGTGGAGAGGAGAGGGGTCATCATCTCAGAGTTATGAAATCACTATGGCAATGAACATTTGAATATCCGACTAGAGAGAAAAAAAATTTGACTCGGTGTACATAATGTCTGTATCAAACTAACACTGATTCCTGTCATGTTTTTGAAACGGCAGAAGATGAGTCTAAAAATTTTCTAGCAATTGTTGAATAATAAACAGAAGTCAATCACGCTATACCGACTAAATTAAGGTGTGTAAAATGTTTTGGTAATCACTGTGCTATTTTATTGGTTTCCATAAAGAAAAAAAATTATTCATAGCTTCACTCAAGACCTTATGCTTTCAACTCTATTTTGTGCTCACAATGTGTTAAGTTTCTCTACTGTGAATTTTGTTACCATGTGATTATTCCAGAATGTTAATCCTCAAGAAAAGGGACATACTACTTCAGCAAAACATTATCTTTTTTTTTAATTTTATTTATTTATTTTTCCCCCCAAAGCCCCAGTAGATTGTTGTATGTCATAGCTGCACATCCTTCTAGTTGCTGTATGTGAGACGTGGCCTCAGCATGGCCAGAGAAGCGGTGTGTCGGTGCACGCCCAGGATCGGGATCCGAACCCAGGCCACCAGCAGCGGAGCGCGCGCACTTAACCGTTAAGCCACAGGGCCGGCCCAGCAAAACATTATCTTGAGGCAATACCTACAACTTTAAGATTTCTAAGTCCACTTGAGGGTCTACAGAGTTTTAATTCCTCTTTATTTGTGTTGAAATAAGGGACCTGATTCTGCTTCTTTTCGACTACTAATCAGTAAAATTTAATTTTTTTCCTGGGCTGAACTAGTTTTCAGTGGACAAAACCCCTAGCAAGTGTATTTGTCAGCCTTGGGAGACATAAACTCTTTAAAGAGATACTTTTTTCATTGTTTAAGGTAGAATTTTATGAGTAGTAATGATGAATATGATCTACTTTTACCCGTGGACAGATGAAAACTGACTGGGTATGTTGCCTTTCAAATTTCCACTCTTTGTGCCCCTGATCCTGGCCCCTTCATATTCTGACTATTTTTTAGCTGTTGGGATCATATCCATTTGAACTGACCTCTAAGGAAAATATGGACAAATTAAAGGGTAGAAGATCTGGGAGACATTTGACACATCCCTCATGGACCCTGAAATAATAAAAAACAAAGAAACCTAAGAGACCAGCTCTTTGGGAAAGAATGTGAGGAGTGTTTGACATCGCCCAGGATGGCACGGCTGAGATGAATACACTCGCTGTTCTGGACCAGGCAACACGGGATTGCAGCCCCAGCTGTGATAATAGGAGCACGCTGACCCGTGACTACATCTTGACTGAATTGCAGGTCTTGAATCTAATCACTATGTTAAAAAGAGGTGTTGAGCCTACGAAAGGAAGGCAAGTCTGGAAAAAGAGACGTGGCAATACGTTAAAGCCAAACTGTAACCTAAAATCCACAAATACATGTCATCCCACCTGCTATTTGTTTCTCCAGAGCTGTCATCCAGTGATCTAGAGATGAGACAGGGGAGCAACAGCTTTTACAAGAAGTAATAACGTGTGGTGTGAAATTGCGTCTGTTGCTGAAAGGCCATCTTCCCGTGTAGTGTTATTTCCATCCCTTTAGGTGGTGCTCCATGCACTTCAGCACATGTCTGAGGAACACACTGGTTCAGCGGGCTAACAGCATGAGGATTTCTACTCTTTTCCATCTGAAACAAGAAAAATGATTAAGCTGTATTTCTTACATCTTGAAGTATTTCACACAGTGAGAACTATGTCCTACTAATCATAAAAACTCATTCTCAGGAAGGAGGCCCTGGGTCTGGTAAACGCTTAGTAATATCTCTTGCTATGTCAGTGTCCCCGAAAGGACTCTACCACTCACCAGGAACAACAGTTGCCTCCGGGAAGTGAAATGAGAAAGCTGAAGACTGGGAAACAGCAGACAGAGGAGACTTGCCCTGTGCACCTTTCTGTACTATATGGATATTTTCCCACTTGTATGTATTAGGCCAGAGCCTAGTATTTATATCTTACATTCATACACTACTTTGCAGTTTTAAAAGTCTTTTTATATTAATTCTCCTGCCTGAGACTCTGTAAGTTGCATGAGTTGGTATTATTAGCTCCATTGTACCAATGGGGAAACTGAAATCAAAGAGCTGTAGAGATTTTCTGTGGGTGAATACTGGAGGCCAGACTAAAATGCAAACTTCCAAGCTCTAGTCCAATCCTTATTCCACTACACTATGTCACCTTCAAGGAAGAGGGAGAGGGAAAATGAGAAAAGAAAGGCAAATTATTTCCTTCAGAGGAGGGCAGTTAGAATCATCACTTTTGGAGATTATTATCAATAAACCAACCAAGTGATGCCACTAAGGCTACTTCAAAATATATTTCAAATTATTTAAACTATTAGATAATAAAAAACCTCTTCTCTTTTTATTTAGCTCACCAAACATAAATAACAATATAAATTTTAGGTATCTGAGAACAATCTAACAAATTTCTCTCCTATCATTCATAGGGCCAAATCATATTTCTAAAGTAAAATTTAATCTGAAAACTTTTCAGTAAAATGTCCTTATCATTAGGTAATCTTTAAAGTATTCTGAAAATGACAAGCTCTAAGCAGCATATATTAACAGATTCTGATATTCTCTTCAGTCACTGTCATGGCTAAGAGAGCAACACTAACCCAGACACTGCAAATATGAAAGATAACAACTAAAGGAGTACAGGCTTTGGTTTGCATAGTAAAGAGGGACAACATGTTCCTAAGCATGAGTGAAGACCACATGAGCATCCCCAATGACTGACCACATGAAGTCATTAGCCCTTATCAAGCCTAGAGACCTGGTCATCTGATGTCCTTCCATTTCTTTCCCTAATCCTTTTGTGTAATTTGTGTAGCTTATTAACACTGATGGTTTGAGCCCTGATAGGAAGGCCCAGGTTCTAGTTTTAGTCCTAGTGTCGGTGCCCTTACTACAGACTTGAGATCAAGTCAGGTGCTAAACAGCCTTACAACTTCACGCCTTGCTTAAAGCAGGCCTTGGGGAGAGACTGTGTGGGAAGCAGGACAAATCGACCTGTGCAATTGGAAAAACCACTCAGGAGACAAGGCCAGAGCAGGAACAGTCTCAGGTGTACCACACACACCTGAACTTGATGTTATAAAATTCCCTCCTACCCTTTTACAAGCTTCTCCTGTATAGTCAGCTAAGGGTTTCCATCTTTTTAGCAGAACTGAATGCCAGGAGACTCACTACACTTGGAAACTCTGAGGGAAGAACTTTCTACCTTGTTCAGTGTTACATTCCGAGCAATCAACATAGGACCTTATACATAAGAGAAATACAATAAGTGTTTCTTTAATAAATAATCTTGGCTGAAATTAATATTTGAGGTGAGAATAAATTTAGAGAGAACAAAAAATATACACTCGACATTTTTTATGTGGTTGAGATTATAGAATGGAAAAACAGTGAAATTTTACAATTGAATGAGTATCATAAATGCTTCCTATATAATATCTGATTTCGTCCTTACCACAGAGAAGTCAAACAATGAAAACTGGTCTCCCTCAAAATGTTTTCCTAGACACAAAAACAAATTATTTGACTTCATTGTGCTGCTTTTCCTCCTAAACTGCCTGGCTTTTGCACTAACCATAGTTTAGTGTTGAATATTCTAGATAAAACTGCTCTGAAATTCACTGAATATTATTTTCAAATACTGCGATTTTAAAAAATAGTATCTAGGCTTGCTTTACTTTCTCATGTCAGTAATGATTAATGTCCCAAGAAGTTTAAGGAGGAAAGGGCAAACATTTGCATATAACATATCAAAGGTTTTAAACAACCACAGATTATTCATATAATAAGATAAAATATTAAATATTTGGGGGTATGTTTATACCAAATAGTAGAGGAGCAGATTTGAACATCAGAGCTATCTAGCACCTACAAGGGGAGACTCTCCCAGACATCACCTAACCCATGAGTCGCCACATTGAAACCCATTAATCCCTTGACTCCCTTTAAATCATCCAAGACAATGCTTCAAACTCAAGCATGCACAATTGGTACTCATTACGCACTGGACATCAGGGGAATGACCTTACAAGGAACTAATGGGCTTTGCTTCCTGAGAATCTCTATCAGGGCATGTAACATAAGATAAATCATAGCAAAAGATTTCTCCCAAGTTTCCTGATGAGAGAACCATGACCTTTTCAAGTGTAAAGTGATGGATTGAACAGGGAAAGCAATATGTAGATTTTTAAAAACAAGGCTGGCAAAAAAACCAATGAAGGGTCTACAAAAGTTAGCTGGCATACCTCTCAGGTGTCCTCAGTCAGGAAGCAAAAGGAAAAGGTTACATCTGTCTGAAACACAAGAACTTGTTAAGCAAGAAATGAAGTTAAAATCAAGTTCACTGTACGAAAATGTTACTCAGGCCAGATCTTAATTGCCACATTTAAAGTCCTCAGAGTTCCTGGAAAGGTGGGTGGCCAGGTGTTGGTAGCATGCAATTTGTCTCCTCTGGCTGGTGCCTCTGGATTGGCTGCTGAGTGGAGACCAAATAAGAAGCCTTTCAAGTCTACGTTGAAGGAGCAGCGCAAATCCCTTTACACAACTCTCCGTGGCGTGAATTTATGGTGCCCCATGCAGACTACTATTTTTATAATAGTCAGTAACTTTTAATCACACATCACAAATTTCATTACATGCTGGCCCTTAAAGAGCCTTGTACTTTGAAAGACGTAATTCAAATTCTTTAGTCATCACCTGACTCCAAACTCACTCTCTTATTGTCCAGAGGGGAGTCTGAAAATGTGAACTGAGTTTATTTCTCCATAGAAAATAGACATTCCCGGGGGCACGTCTGCTCTAATTTTTGATTCTTGCGCAGTTAATATAATTGTTGGTTGCTTTTTGTACCTGTGAGGAGGTATCTATCCTTTGATAAAGGAGCTGATATACTTCTACTCAAAAATGCCTGTCTTGCTGCTAAGGTGAAATGAGAAGTCCACCCAGTGGAAAAGTTCCTTTTTCTGATAAACCTAAGTCCCTCGATAGAAAGTGTCCTGGCGGTCCTCAGCTCTGGCTCTTGGAACAATGCTCCGATTCTACTACTTTGAACGGACATGAGCCTTTTGATCTCTTGGGGTTTGTTTTTCTTGCCCACGCGCTCACCCTAGGTAATGTGCTTGCCCTGATTCTCCAACAGGCCAGGATTACTCCCCAAGTCCTGGCCTGTTTGCCCTCGGATTCTACTTGTTTCTGTCCCTTCCCTTGCTGTGCTCTGTATCCCAGCATGTGACACCTGCCAGCTGTTTCCCAGGCAAATGGGGAACCCAGGCAACAGCCATTGAGCAGAAGGAAGGGAGAACAAGGAAATTTCTCCTCCTCTTCACCTCCCACAGCATCGCCAGCAGCAACTGTGTACCCGCAATAGTTAACAGAACAGGAGGAAAAATCTTGAATTCTGGATCTCCTCCTGGGTTGCCAAGGAACCCTCTCCTTTGACATGTGAATGCTCAATGTATTTGCATTTTTTCCAGTCGGCTTTTAAAGATTCAACCACAAGGATTTAACATCAGAAAAACAAATGGAGAAACTTGAAATTCCAAGTCACTGAGAGCACTCTGATCAGGAAAGTGAAGAATTACGAAACCACCTCCAGCAACATTCCACCTTTCAAAGGGCACTTAAACTCTTAGACAGTGCTCTTCAAAATGTCCAGGGGCCGTGGGCATTGTCAACCAGGGCATTTCCAGAAGGAACAAATCTCTGAGAGCCAGGTCTAGGAATATGCTTTTAACAAGCCCTAGATAACTCTTCTGAACACTAAACTTTGAGAATGACTTCACATCTCACTAGAATCAATGCAACAGACAAATAAACAAGAATGGAACTTTTTTTTTCTTTCACTTTCTCCACACTCACTCTTATATGACAACCTGTTGTCTTGGAAAAAGAAAAAAAAAAGGATGTGTATCTTGGTACAAGCATGAAATATGTACAGGTCCTCTTTTCACTAACTTTCATAAGGAAAGGGCAGCGAGTAAAAGAAATAAGATATGAGACATTATACTTGGAATATTCATATACGTTCCAAAATTGCATCCATATTTAGAGTCATTACTTAGAAATTATTAAAAAAAAGAAGCTCTTTCTCTTCTAGGACTTCTTTTAGGGAAAGTTAGAGAAAGCTTTCAGTTATTTTTTGCTTTCAGCTTCCACAACTCTAAATCTGATGAAATAGTGTCCTACTTGTGGGAGACTTTTATTTTTATGGCATTCTCCTTTTGACTGTTATAACCAATATAGCTACCTATAACCACACGCTTTGAAACTGAATGGAACCGTCCCCTTATTATGCGCCAAACAAAACTGGCTTCTGAAAGAAATGTAGCTATTTTGAATGCAATCAAGTTAAGTCCAAGGTAACACTGACAGGCAGAAGACTGCATATAAAGCTCCTTTAGAGCATCCCCTGCTAAAATGGTCTACATTTCAAAGTGGAAACCAAATCTTCATCACCACTGGAGTTTTCATATTTTTTGAGTTATCAAAAAGACTTTCATCTGACACAGGACTTATGATAACTTGACTTGGGGTTGAATGCTAACTGTGCCATGAAATAGCTGTGTGAGCCACCTAACCTCCCTGGGCCTCAATTTTCTCATCCTTAAGATGAAGTCTTGAAACTTAAGGATACTCCTAGCTTGAAAGCATATCATGCTATGCAATAGGGAGGCAGCACATCACCTGACTCCTGCCTAAAATCATATTCTATTTTGCGTTTTATCAGTCTATAAAATTGTAAATACTAACTTACACAACAACCTTTGAGGGATTGACTACAAAGTAATTTCAGGTTAATTTTCATACTAAGTGGTAAGTTAGAGAATGCCTGGCCCAATGCCATGAAGTTTATTATTGGAGGGGAGGAAAGAGGATGATGGAATTCAGAGTAGGGAGATGCTCTGGACTGAGATAAGCTTAGTGACTCACAATAGGCCACCACCAAACCTGGGAACTAATGTCTTCCCCAGCTACTATTTGAGTAATAAGGAAATTTTAGGGGTCTTAAGATTATCACCTGCTTCAGGAATAGCTCTAATCACCTAGATCTAAACAGTTCAGCTTAGGATGTCCACAGAAGAGAGAGAAACATCGAATGGTGATCCAGGACTTCTCAGCTTTTCAGGGAGTGCTCTGAGGAGCTGGATCCTTACCTCGAACTAAGAACAGATGTTCTGTGGGGGAAACCTCCAGAAACCAAACTGTGGCCTGGAGCAGCCCCTTGAGGTTAACGCTGAAATTGCTTTACAATCCTATACTCACTATCTAACAGTTTTCACACCAATGAAATACAGAATCTTGCAATTAAATCGATTAACATCTTTTCAAGTCAATTCAGAAATACTGATTTGGTCGTATAGGTTGGTGTAAAGTTAATATTTAAGCTAATATCTCTTTTATCCAGACTTCTTTTCCAGATAGTGTCGTAGGGGGTGGGGAGTGGAGGGGATGCGAGGTGTTGGGCAGAGGGAATATATAATTCAGTCTTGAGATATTACAATGGTATTAGTGCTATTGTGTACAGGAAACTTTTGTTTTGCCTATTATTTTATTTGTACTGGGGCTCAATCACTTTTGAAACAAATTAGTCAAAAAAAGAAGACAATTTGAGTTTAAGCTTATTACTTAGATAAATACTTACAAGACTAACTGTGTTTCAACAACCATAAGGACGAGAATAAGGATGAGATCATATCCCTGGTTTATTCAAACTTTGGCTTAGTTTTCCATTGAATCTTTTATTAAGGGAATCAAAAAGTTGAGACGATTCTGTTCTGCCATGTAAAGTAAAAGCCACCCAGAAGTTGAGAAATTGGAAACCACGAAGCTTAAGAAGAAAAATGAATGCTTTGGAGCATAAATTTTTCCATTAAATTATGCCAATAAACTTAGAACCTTGAAAGTTACTGTACTCAAATATCAAAAAAAGGAAGGAAATGCTTTTTGTCTACCTTCAAACTAGGCCTGGAAATTGAATGAATAGAGTTGCAAGATTTTTCAATCCTACTAAGATAAAATTCATCAACTCATTACTTTTCTGTTAATTTAATATCAATCAGTATGAATTGCATGTAAATTTATTAACGTGGGACATAAATTTTCTAATTTTTCAATTAAAAAAAAGAAGCCTAGGCATATTTCTAATTATATCTTTCCTAAGCTCTCCAGATGAATTCTTGTTTTTCCATTGGTTGAGTAAGAACACCAAAGATGAATTAAGGTTGTCATAGTAAATCAGAATAAGAACAACTCTCAAGATTTAAAAACCACAGAAAGTTGCTGAGCTCGAGTGTTTCCATCCCGTACCAGTTAAAAGTTAGTGACAGTAGAAGAGCATGTATAATTTAAGTTTGTATTAAATTACAGGATGCCATGTTATCACAGTCACATTAGTATACACTAGTAGTCCCCTACTAATTCAGGCGACATATAGAGTGGAAGAAAGTGAATTTATTGCAGTGACTCGATTGTTCCCCTCATTTCTTTCTTCTCTAACAGTCTTTCTTTCTCTTTGTCTTCCTCCCATTGAATAAAAATGAACCATTTATAAGATTCAATGGATGGGGTATGGATTGATAATCAGGATTTTTGGGTTCGAAAACAATTTTTGCCAGTAATTAAAATAATCATCTAGCCATTTAATGTCACTCTAAATGATAGCAGTTGAAAAAATGACTTCTTAATATTCCTTGATTCTACATTTATAACACACTATTGTCCAATTTTATTTCAAGGAGGGATAAAATAGTAGAGAGTAAATATAAAGCCAAGTGGAATAAAGAAAGAGGCTTAAAATTAAATTTGAGACATAATCCCAGTATTATCTTCAAAAGATTCTTAAATCTGGGTTTGGTTGTTACAGGTTAATCTATGTAGGCCCTCCTTCTGAGATTTTCTATAATAGAAATATTGATTCTGCTGCGACCTCTGTCTCTCTTGGCTTTAGAACTCTAGAGATCAATAATCAGGAAAAGTCACAAAATCACACCGTGCAAACAGGTTTGCTGGAGAACCATGTATCCAGAGACCTCTCACTGATGTGGCAAAGGAGGTACCCTCCTCTGTAGCTAGGGGATGAGTTAACTCTAAGTTGTTATTTTCCACCCAAATATCACATTCTTCCCACCTTCCGTCATCACCCTCCCCACTCCTTTGCAATTCATACAGATGTACAGCTTTTTCCTCCCACCCTGTTCACACCTCTCTCTGAAGCGGTCTTACTCATCCTGTGCTCAATGTCTTATTCCTCTTCCTCACACTTGCTAACTTAAAGCGGTGCCTGTTATCTTTTCCATGCTCCAGTCCTCTGCCTCCACCATGCCTATCATCCTCCAGAAGCACTTACAGAGAAGTTGTACAGACAGCTGAATGTACCGTGAACAAATACTTACATTAACTTTTTAGTAAGGATACACAGAGAGTGCATATTCTTTGGAGAATAGTTTAAGGGGAAGCCATAGAAATTGGTCAGTAGAAATATTCCAGTTTTAGAAAACATATCAGAAAAGGCATCACGCATGAGCTGGGATTTCCAAAACAGCTGATTAAGATTTAGTTTTCCTAGCCATGCTTGGACTAAATATTCCTTTCTTAACATCGGTATCTGCAGTATCTGAAATACCGGTGATCCCACTTTGTAATCCTTCATTATCATCATGTCCAAAGGAACTTCAAAGAAGACTCTGCTCTGAATTGCATTATCTTCCCAGAAAAGTGTGGCACAGAGCCAGCTTCTGAGGTCGTGGGACAGACAGAATTACCTTTGGTCTGGCATTGCCTGTTGGGTTTCATCGGTTGCTTTATCACACTTTATCACGTTCGAAACTGGAAACACGGCCATGCTGTAGCTCCAAAAGGACACCAACTAACATAGAAGCACATTTGACCATTCCACTTTCTCAAATGACAATGAGAGTAAAATAAATAAGGTAAATGCTTTACTATTGCCTGGAGCAATGTGAGACATTATTAATAGCAGTAAATCCTTCTTAAGAAGGAAATGAAAAACCTAAAATACCTAACAACAGCCTAAACAGCAACAACGAAAACAAAGGTAACAAAATATTTTTGTTTCAATACTTACTAAGCTTTCCAACTAATCACAGCTGGTAGCATGATGACCACACAGCAAAATAATTTGGTCACAGAGCATATAGTTCAGGCCCTTTGTAAATACTGCAATAAAGAGGAAGGCAATGTGAGCACTTCTTTGCCTCAAATGATCTAAATCAGTTAGTTTTTAATTACCGACAATTATTATACACACACAGACATACACATATTTATCTTCTATAAGGAGGCTTCTAAAATAGTGTTTTTTATTCCAATTTGGTTCACTGAATGAGAAAACAGTTTCTAGATAGGTGCTCAGAAGTGGTATTTATGTTTTCTGCTAGATATGATATTCCTTCAAAGGGAACATTCTTGATTGAAGAGCCCAGACAATACAGGTCGTGCTGAAGGCAGGAAATGTGGCTTCAGAACATAATGAGAATGGCTTCACTCTGCAGCTGTTCCCATTCTCATTACCACCTTTGTCGTGAGAATAGATTCATATTGTGGCATTTTCAACTCCTATTATCTTTGTCACAAGCATGAGGTATTAGAATTTTAATGCCTAATAAGTTCTGACCACAGAATCCTACGCTGTCATTATTTTATGCTTCTGGACAGGAAAAGGATTCAGGTCTGTTGGCAAATCCCACTGGTTACAGAGCTGTGAACAGAGGAGGACTGGAAATCTAGCCAAATAGATCAGCAGACAACATTTTAAAACTCTAAGAGCATAGTATTTTGTATCTTGGAGCATAATGGCTATTAAAATTCCGGTCGTGTATTCTGTGACAAAGGAAAACAATGAAGGTTGCACCCCAGGACACACTCATAACCAAAACACCTTTTAAATTCTGGAAGGACGTCACCCCACAGCTCCATAGCCATCTTACTCCTCAGAGCTGGACGTAGCTAACAACACACTGGTAGCAATATAAGGCAACAAAAAAAGATCACACTTTTCCTTTTTTTTTGGAAACTAGATGTACAATGTACAACTATTTTCTTTCCAAAGATACAATTTCTTTTTTATCTTACAGTTCAAAAAATGTGGAGCCCAATGCTGGCTCCACTAATTGTTAGCTTCCGAGCCTCTATTTCCTCATCCCTAAAGTGGAGATAACTGTACCTGCTTTGCATACCTAACAGGATTTTGGCAAGAATTAAATGAAACGATGCATCAGCAAACACTTCAACAAGTACAAAGTGTTTTTACAAACACGACATGATCATTATTAAATCATCTCTAAATTAGGCACACACTGCTGAGTGAAGCCCCATTTTTGGATACCATTATAAATTCATAACTGAGGCTTCCAATTTCAAAGCAAAGTGGTGGCATCAACGAGTAGTGTTCAAAATCGCAGTGAGGTGAGGTGCAGGTATAAGATAGAAGGCTTCACTCATCCCTCCGGGCATTTTCAGCTCTATTCTCGATCTTTTAGCGCATGGGGCAGGAGCCCTTCTTATATTTTCTGTGAGTTTTCTTTCAAATCACCTCTTCTTCTCTGACATGGTTGAAAAATGTACAAGCTAAAGATGATAATGCAAATACTGCAATGCTGTCACTTACCATCCTCGCCAGCACTGGCACTAGGAAAATGAAAAAGCCTCTGACACACTGAAACTTAGCGGCAACATTCTAACTGGGGCGACAACAATATGTTTAATCCTCCCTGGAAAGATCAAAGGAAATCAGTGGCGAGCTCTGCCTGATACAGAGCTGTGTCACTGACTGCATGAGAAGCCTAGAGAATTCTGCAGCTCTTGACTCTGTAACCCATGTCTTTCTATAGAAATTCAGGGAGCAGCGATAAGCCATTCCTGTATAAAGATTAGCCTCAAGAAGTGAAATGGTTTCAGAGAGGAGGGGCTGGGAACACAGACACACATTTTGCCTGGAGTTTAGATTCAGCTACAAGTCATCAAATTTCACAGCTGAACTCCAAACAGGACTCAGTCAGAAGTTTGACTTTCCTTCTCTTTTCCGCGAAGCAACACATTTGTACATTTCAGTCCATACAGCAGGGTATTTTAGTGATTATATATTAAAAGCAGATTCTATTAATCAATAGTATTATGACGTGATCGCTGTATCCATTAAAAATTCTTTTTAATGGCTGTTACAACTTGAGGGCACTGATTTTCAAACTTCAGTGTATATAAGAAACATCTGGAAAGCATAAAAAATGCAGATTCTAGGTGCCTGACTGCAGATTCTCATTGAATAGATCTGGAATGAAACCCCAGAAATTGCATTTTTTAACAAGCACCCCAGGTGAAACTTATCCTACAGGCTTTCAATCTTAATGTGATTTTTATAATCCCAATTGCATTTAAATCCTTTGAAGGAAAGAAAAAAATGGAAAGAAAAGGACAGCCCAAAATGCATCTTGACAGTTTTGTAGATAGTCTTACTCCAGCTTTTAGAGGTTTTTAAATCAAAATTTTATGGCATATTAATCCGTAATATGAATGCTTTTTTTGAACCAAACAAATCAAACAAAGAAAAGATGTGTTCTCAGAAAATTATTCAACTCCCCCAAAGCGAATATCTTTCATATGCAATGTTTCAAGGAGCCTAGTTTTATGTGTCCAAGTTAATAGTCTTAGCCACGGTATTTAATTTAAGCTTAAGGCTGTAAGTTTTTCCATTCACTTTGATAGTAAACAAAACAGAAGTATGAAAGTAATGTGACCGATTCAAATGCTCAGATATCCATGGCATATTGAATATATAATCAGCAGTAAAATATTACTTCAACATTTCTCCAAATGTAAAACTCAATACTTGTCATCACAATAGTCACATTTAAAAAAAAAATCTGACTTCAACTAATAACTTTTCATAATGATAGAGTTCAGTATAGCAAATCTAATTAGACCAATGGTATATAATATTTACTAATCACTCTTTTCAAATCAAACCACTATTTTTTGGAAGAAATACTGGAATCTCCAATCCTGGACAACTTAAAGCCTGTGTAATATTGTTTGTTTCGTTTTGTTTTTGTTTTTTGCACTTAAAACTGCGTTTTACCTCCTATAGTCCTTCCAGGGCTGTGGGTGTGTGGCATGTATAGCCACATGGAGCCCAGCACTTGGTTTAATGCTCTACTGTCACGGTCTTGAAATTCTTAATAATTTTTGAACAAGGTACCTCACTTTTTCATTTTTCTCTGAAAATTACATACCTAGTCCTGCTCCTTAGTAATATTTTAGGTGTCACATTTAATGTTTCTTTCAAGAAACATTACCAGCGTAAATACAATGCTTTGGTGTGCCCACAATCCACGAATGTATTTGTTCACTGTACATATAGTTATTGTCAATAATTGGACTACAGAAAGGAATAAAGATGCAGTCCCGCTCTTCACGAATTCCAAATCCAATGGAGGAACTAATTATCTCCATGTTAGGTAGCGTGCATTAAATATTCTCCACGAGCAGCCTTCGTGAATACATAGTCACAATTTCATATGAATTCATATACTAACAGAAACATTGCACCTACTATTCTAGATATGAGGATATTGGGACTATGTCTCAAGATTAGGTAATATCAGGTACTTTACACCATGAAAAACAACAGAATTGTTCACTATTTGGCTGATGATTGTGTAATCAGGTAGATGTAGCTACAACAGCTCACGGTGCCCAAAATATGCCATGGAAGTATTCTCTAACAGCACCACAAGATGACCCTTGAAGATACATTTTTCTCTTCTTTCACCTGATTATGGATACTGGTTTCTTCATTAACTGGATTCAAGAGATAACCAGAGTACGTCTGACTTTAGTTTCACATACACATGTGTTAACAATCTCTGCATAAGCTTTGGGAGAAAGGGCACAGATGAAACCAGTCTGGAATCTGTGAAGGCCACAGAGTGCAGGTCAACAGCAGTTATTCTTGAGGCTTCATTTTAAAAAAGTAAAAAATAAAAAAAAAACACTGAAGTACTTGGTGGCTATGTATGTGCTTCATGAAGCAAATGCCTGTGAATGGATCTTGTGGGAGTTTTCTGCCCTAGGAGTTAAGGGCTGAAGGACAGTATATGCACTTTCATAGAGGCTGGGCCCGCCCATGTGATGCATTTACTGGCCATCCTTCCTCGCCTCCAGCCATCCCACTAAATTCTGTTTGTTCAGCAGAAAGCATTTCCCCAAAAGACACCTACATATTAACTTCCCAAATACTGTGATTGTGTTCTTGCCACAGTCAACCTCTGCCTCCAAAACTCTTTCAGAGCAATTTATTCTATAGACCAAAGATTTCCAGATATTTGAGGTTTTACCACTTTATGTGCTAACACTTTGAGGTTTTTTTGAGCAAGGATGAAAATCTTTTGCAAATTGTACCACATAGTTCTGTCTTTATAAATATTGTATTTGGTAGAAAGCACTTTAGACTTCTCTTGATGACTCCTAATTATAATTTAGATCATTGACCAAAGATTTCTGCTTCTAGACAGGACTAAGTAGATTTACCTTCCCACCTGAAACAATCAAAATGTAGAAAAAAAATACATGAAACAAGACTTTTCAGGGCACTGAATCAGCTAACAAAGTATAATAATCCATGAGAGATGAGAAACAGATGAGGTGAGCCCTACAACTGCCCCAGCAGATGTGAGAGAGTTTCCAGTGTGTGATACAGGGAGGCTGAACTCAGGTGGAGCTCAAGAGACTCCATGGAGTTGCGGACATGGAGTCAAGAGCATGGGGAGACCAAGATGTCTCAAGTGCTAAAGCAGAGAATCACAGAGAACTCCCCTTTATTAGTCAGAGTTCTCAGGAGAAACAGAACCAATAGGAGATAAATACATATCTACACACATACATACATAGATGTATTATGAGGAATTGACTTACATGATTATTGAGGCTGGCAAGTCTCAAGACCTGTAATCAGCAAGCTGGAGACCCAGGAGGGCCAATGGTGGAGTTCTAGTCCAAGTCCAAAGGCCTGAGAACCAGAAATGCCAAAGTATAGTTCCAGTCCAAAAGCTGACAGGCTCAAGACCCAGGAATAGCTGATGTTCCAGTTCAAAAATAGTCAGGTGATAAGAATTCTCTCTTACTCAGGGGAGGGTCAGTGTTTTTTTTTTTTTGATATTCAGGCCTTCAACTGATTGGATGAGGCCCACCCACAATCTGGGGAAATCTGCTTTACTCAGTCTACTGATTCAGATGTTAATCTCATCCAGAAACACCCTTACAGATGCACCCAGAACAATATTTGGCCAAATGTCTGGGCATCCCATGAGCTAGGCAAATTGACTCATAAAATTAATCATCATATCTCCCTAGAATATTCAGCAGAATACTAACTAGTGCATTCATATAAGAAAATTACCTGTGTTAGGAAAAACACTACCCAAAAGAATTAGAGGGAACAATACCCAGCACTCACACAAGGATGAGAACATTGTCTTTCCCTACCAGCCAGAGTAGAAAACTCATAATTCCTGGATTATTAGATAGAGAACTCAGAGGGGTCTTGCCCAGTATTAGGGGTCAATTAGCCCTAGACTAGATACTGCCCTGTTCTCACCTAACAAATCTTAAAAGCAAAACCTGAAAGGATTAAATTGTTTTCAAATAATTTAACTGTGTCCCAGAACAAAGCTCAAGAGTATCTATAAAAATACGAAAATATTCAGTACCCTACAAGATAAAATTTACAATGTCTGGCATTCAATCAAAAATCAGCAGGCATGCAAAGAAGCAGAATATATATAATAATGAAGAGAAAAATCAATTAATCGAAACTGACCAGAACTTACAAAGATGTTAGAATTACCCAAAAAGAACATTAAAACATTTATCATTGTATTCCATATGTTTAAAAAGTAAAGTAGAAGCATGAGAGATATTAAAAAGGCCCAAATGAACTTCTGGAGGCAAAAACTGCAAGTTTCTAAGATAAAAAAATACACCAGATGGAAATAACAACAGATTAGATATTGCGGAAGAAAATATTAGTAAACTTGAAAGTAGTGCAATAAAAACTTTCCACAGTGTACAGAGGAACAAAGATAAGGATGACAGCAGATCTCTCATTGGAAACTACAAGTGAGAATACAGTGGATCAAATCTTTAGGGTACTGAAAGGAAAAAAAAATCAATCTAAAATTCCCTATCCAGAGAAAATATCATTTAGAAATGAAGATAAAATACAGACTTTTTCAGACATCCAAAAGCAGAAATAATACATTATCAGCATACTGCACTACAAGGAATGTTATAGATGATTGATCAACGCACATTGTTACGACAGAGTGGTCCTCAAGGCCTACTGAATTAATAATTTTACTTTATTCCTATACTAAATGGCCCCAGTAGGCTGATTTCGTTTTTGTTTTGTTATGTTTTAGTTTATGTACCTAATTTTACAATTTTGCCTTTTTCAGGCTTTCAGCTATCAGTTCTCACAGTTCTCACTGTCCTTTTCTATAACAGTTTTTCTTTTCTGTCCTCATTTGCTGCTTCTAATCAGTGGACTTAGAAACTAGATAAGAAAATTTATTAGAATTGTGAATAAATGAAGCTAAAATAGTCTTATAAGCTTTAAGCCATCAATTTTGTATGATATACTTATTCACTTAGAAGCTTTTTTCCCCTAGCTATATGCTGGAAAAAAATAATATAACAATTATTGTAAGGAAAACTACTGTTACAAGGAATGCCCCTGTGTGCTAGGCATTATTGTAAGTCCTTCACGTATTTAATTTCTAATCTTTTCCATAGCCTTCAGAACCTCTGGAATCTGTTTCCAAAGTAGATACGTTTATGAAGAAACAGGTGGAATGGTAAAGTGCTTTCAAATATCAGCTTTGAATCCACATATTCCAAGTCAAAATTGCAGCTCTCTGCTTCCTAGCACTATGTCTGTGGACAGATCACTTAGCTTCACATTCTTTGTCTAGGCAACTCCAAAGGCCATGCTTTTTTTTTTTTTTTTTTTTATGAGGAGGACTAGCCCTGAGCTAACATCCAATGCCAATCCTCCTCTTTTTTGCTGAGGAAGACTGGTCCTGGGCTAACATTCGTGCCCATCTTCCTCTACTTTATATGGGACGCCACCACACCACGGCTTAACAAGTGGGGCGTCAGTGCGCACCCAGGATCCGAACCTGCGAACCCCGGGCCACCACAGCGGAGTGTGCACACTTAACCGCTGCGCCACCAGACCAGCCCCACAAAGGCCACACTCTTACCACTTCTTTACTTGGCCCTATAATTACTGGAAGCACAGGATACAATAGGACGTTCAAATATATATGAGAATATACATATGAGAAGTATATATATTTAGAATATATGTAAATATATATGTTTAGAATATATATAAGTATATATGTTTAGAATTTATTTATCTAATGTTCATAACATAAATGCAGTGGCACTAAAAGTCATCACTGTTCATCTCCTAACTCTTGTTACCTTGCTCTTACTCAACCAAATCATGAGGTCAAGGAAATATAAAATTTCAAACACATAAATGGCGTACACTCAGCTATCCCAGGAGTAACTAGATTGATTACCCACCTCTAATAATCTCCCAAGGATAGCAAGTGCCACACACTTTCCTTAAGGGAACCCAAAGTCTGCCAAATAAATCAGAAAGGAAAATTGGGCCCAGCGGCATGATAGATGGGTTAGATTCAGCCTGTCACTCCAAAGTATGCTGCCAGAATAATCTGCAGGGACAGTGGCTGAGCAATGAACCATAACTCAGGTAACGCAACCAGCCGTCACATAGCTGAAATAACCCCTGTTCACATCTGATCCTCAAGACATGAAGGGTGTGCTGCTCACTTTTGAAGGCACATTAATTCTCTCGATGTTCATTCAGCATTTCACTGGCAGCAATCTGTAGGAATGTCATTTCATTTATGCTTCTCAGATACCTATTGAATTTATAGATGGCTTCTTTTCCAAATGATCAATGAACTCCAACTCTATAGAGTCTTTGAGTCAGAATAGGAAACCTTTAGCACATAGGTAGACCTAATCCTTCCTTTGATTTCATTTGGACCTCAAATTAATGTTGCTCTCATCACTGACACTGCTGCTCGTGAGTAATTTATACTCTGTGGGATTATTATGACATCCCATTCAGTACAGCATCTTTGAAAGTTAAAGAATGAAGAGCAGTGAATTATCTGTGAATATAGGCCAAAGAGTTAATCATTTCAAAGCATAATGAGAAGATATGTAATGGACTGAAGGCCAGGGGCCAAGTCAACACCAGAGGCCGTCTCCTAACACTTTATATCCTGACCACTCAATCATCTCCTTGCACACATTCTCATCATCTTTCCTGCACCTTTCTTTTTCCCCGCCTCTATCTTTGTGGTTCTCTCTATTCATCCGTCTCCACTTCTTCTTCCTCTGTCCTTTTCTTCTCTTCATTTCTCTTTTACTCCATTTCTTTTGCCCTTTTCACTTCTCTTTTCTTTTCCTTCATTCTTTTCACCATCCTTTATATAATATAAAATTCAAGTCTAGCTGTTGCATTTGTTGAATTAACAGATTTTTTTTTTGTGAGGAAGATCAGCCCTGAGCTAACATCCAGGCTAATCCTCCTCTATTTGCTGAGGAAGACTGGCACTGAGCTAACATCTATTGCCAATCCTCCTCCTTTTCTTCCCCAAAGCCCCAGTAGATAGTTGTATGTCATAGCTGCACATCCTTCCAGTTGCTGTATGTGGGACGCCACCTCAGCATGGCCAGACAAGTGGTGCGTCAGTGCGCGGCTGGGATCCGAACCCGGGCCGCCAGCAGCGGAACATGCACACCCAACTGCCAAGCCACGGGGCCGGCCTGCATTTGTTGAATTACATCTTAGAGTCCTACTCTTTTAAAAATTGAATCAAATGAAAACTTTTACAGATGTCTCAAGAATTAAGCTGTTTTCCATGTGGCTTTTTGCCCTGAGTCAACGAGCCTTGTATTTCCTACAAATCTGAAGCTATTTTTCATTCAAGGCCCCCAGAGAATCAAGACTCGACTTGGTCTTCATTGTCATCAGCAATGCGCTTTCACCACCTAGTCTACCACCTCCTTCCTTCTTTTGTAATCTATTTCTAAAAAACCAGTTCTTGTCTTTGGCTACATTTCCCATCCTCTTCTTAATTAAAAATTATAATTTATTTTTAAAATATTTCTTTTGGAAACGTCAGTTCACTTTTGAATTATCTATGTTTTGGTAACAGCCTGAAAGAAGGCCTTGCTTTTCTTCTGAGAAGCTGATGATGAATATGAAAGAAGAAAACCAAATATGAGTCCAAGTAGTTAAATACGACTTGATTGTATCAAGTCTTTGACTATATCAAAAATCTAATAAAGTCTTTAAAAATGGAGTTATAGTATTATGTAGCCATAAAAGGATATTTTTGTGGAAGTATGGAAATTCCAAGGTCTTTACATAGGAATGAGAAAAGAGGAGCAAAATTCAGTGGGGATCATGAAGTATGACGAGGATTTCAACAACCTCAAAGAGTGGCTTAATAGTAGCAGGGAGTGAAACACTTAGAAACTCAAAAAAGTGGTAGAAACTGAAAAAAGAAAAGAGCATGGATAGACCATAACAGCCAGCTATTGCTGCAATAACCTTAAATCAGTCAATAAATATATAGTGAAGGTCTACTCCATACCAAACCCTGTGCCAGGTGTTAAAGCATACAGGAGTGTGTATGTTGTAGTGGGGTGGAAAAGAAATAAAAAATTGAAATGCAATTTGGATACAAGAGCAGGATGGAGTGGAAACATTTGGGATGGGCCCCTAATTCAGACATGTAGAGATGGCTTCCTGAAGGAGGTAGCATCTATCCAAATTTGAAAGGGGATTGAGAGGTGGAGAAGGAAGGTGAAAAGATGTTGCAGGCGTAAAGTGAATCTGGTTCAAATAGAGGGAAGCAGGAGAGCACAGACATCTGAAGACATTCAACGTGTAACACCTGCCATCAGAGATTTAGATTCCACGGTTTTCTAAATATATGAAAATAGGTAAGTCATTTCACTTTTCTCCTTCTCCATTTTTTTCATCTGCATAAGGGACTTAAAGTAAAGATAAAATGAGAGTTCTAGAACACGCCTAGCATAGAGTCTAGCACAAAGTATGCCACATAATAAACATTCAGTATAATTGCATTTCATCTAATCCAGTATGCCAAAGATAGTAAGATATATCATTACTTTATGCAACACAAAGGAAAAGAAAAAAGAACACTGCAATTAGCACTAAGCTATAATCAATTGTAAGATGCATCCTAATTTCAGAAAAACTAAAATGTGAGACAAAGAAAACTGTGTAGCTTAGAATGCATGAAACAGTTAGTTTATTCCCCCAACTCCATCCAGTATATTGAAACTGAAAAAATCCCAGATAAGATTATTGACTGTCAAAAAGGCTGTGAAAATTTAAACAAAGCATGCTAGGAGGGCGCCCCTGGTATGGTAGTCAGCACTTCATGATATCAATGCATTTGCTTGTTTCTTCTCAAAAGTCAATATCATATTAATCAATCAACAAGTGACTATTGAACCTCTATTGCTGTAATACATCAAATAATATGTTAGCAGCTGTATTCCCAGTTGATGCTCTGCTATCTTTCAGGCAGGCAGTGGTCACTTGGTCAGTATTTTAAGTCTCATAGACCACAAAGAAGGAACTCTGGCCCAAGAAAAGATGGCGAAAATTGTCCACTCACATTTCATCTCTATCTGCCTAATTGGATGTCATTCTAGCCCCTGTTTGTAGAATTCCTGGACTCCTGCTCACTGACTTTTTAAGTGTTTTCCAATGTCAGCCCACATTCCTCTCAGGTTAGCATTTCCAGGCAATCTCAACCTTGTCTGGCTGGAGGCTCAAAGGCTTTTTGAAAAAAGACCCTGCCAAAGTTACTGTGAGGGAAATGCTATTTTTCAAAATCAACGAGAAACACAAAAGGGAAATAGGATTTTCAAAGGATTTCCTAACTCCAGTGAAAATAACTATTGGTGATATTCTCTTCATTGTAAATAAAGAATATCAAGAGGAAATATTAAGCTACTTTTCAGAAATAAGTTAACTGCAAGAGAAGCAAATTATAGGAAAAGTGAAAGGCAAACTTGGTGACTGACCCAGATTCTAGAACTTTCTGTACAATATAACAGCCACCAGCTCACAAAGGCTTTGGAGCACTTGAAATGTGGCCAGTCCAAACTGACATGTGCTGTAAGTATAAAACACACACTGAGTTTCAAGAGTTGGTACAAAAAAAAATCAGTATATTTTATGCTGATTTCGGCAAAAATTTTTTATAATACCTATATCTTGAAATAAAAAATATTTTCAGTGGGTTTTCAATATTTTCAATATTTTATTGGGTTAAATAAAATACATTATTAAAATTAATTGCACATGTTCTTTATACTTTTTTTAATGTGGCTATTGGTAAATTTTTAATTATATAGAGGTTCACATTTGTACCTCGTGTATTTCTATCAGACAGCGCTCTTCTAGAGGCAGCCCCACACAGAAGACACAGAGAGCCTGCCTGGTGGATCCCCAGAAAATAGTGGGGGGTACAGAGCTGCTTAGTTAGCTCACATGACCTCACTTCCTAATCATTCTATGTGAAGCAATGTATTGAATGGATTCACAACACACTTTCGTGGGGAGAAAATTGCCCACGAATTTAACATGCATATAACAATGCATAAACAGAGACCTCCATACAGTCGGCCACATTACCCTCAGGAGACCTCTCGGTGTACTGTCAACAGAAACAAGTTCTTGTCTCCAAAAAGAACTTTTGTTCTTCCAAATATATGGCCATCCTACAAACTCAGAGGTCTCAGTTTGTTTTCTACTTTTTTACCAGCCCTCTGAAGCATACTCTCAAGTGCCAAGAAAGCCTTGAATCTGGATTCCTTTCAAAGATGTAAGAAATATTCATTTTCAAGTATGTTAGGTAGCTTCTGCCAACTTTAGATTTTCCTAGGTCTTGAAACAAAGTAGTCTACACTTTAAGTGACAAGTTTAGAGGCGTCAGTGGTATTCAACCAGGTACCACTGCAACTCATTGAGTTTCCTGTACCTGAGGAACCCACCACCCAACAAGGCTCTTAGTCACTGGATCCCACGAGGCGATCAAGAGCTGCATCTTAGGTGACTTCACAGTGTTCACAATGCCAAGTCTTAGAAGGAAGGAAAGAATACACCCAAGTGGCAGGACCGAGGACTTAAAGTCACAGCCAGCAATTGTTCATTGTGCCATTTCCCAGGATTCCTACTTCCATGTGGACAGGAGTGAGCTAGACTGTGCAGTAGCCCCGGCCCTGGACACACCAAAATCATTTGAGGATCTTTCAAAACATACTAGTCACCAAGGCCCTACCCTAAGGGATCCTGATTTATAAAGTTTTTCTACCTGTGGGGCCCAAACATAGATAATTTTAAAAATCTTCTCAAGACATGCTAATGTGCAACCAGGGTCGAGGACCACAGAGTTAGTACAATAGTCCTCAAACTTAAGCCTGCATCAGAATTGCCTGAAGGGCTTAAAACACAGATTGCTAAACTGACACTGCAGTCAGAAGGTCTGGGATGTGGCCCCAGGATCTGCATTGTCACAATTCCAGCAGATGCTGACACTTCTCGTCCGGGGACCACATTTTGGGGACAACTCAGGCCAAGGAATGTGTAGCCCTTCTCTACCTTTTTAATTCATTCTTTCCTCTATGACAAGGAGTGGCTGATCTCACTACTGAGTTTGGGAGAAGCAACATTGTGCCCAGCAAAGCAACTTCCTCTCCATTTTTTCCACTGTGTGAGCCTATAGAGATGATGCATCAGGGCAGGCTCTGTCTATATATGTAGGTGGATACCCTCCACTTTTGTGTTTTTCTTGTTTTGTTTGGGGAAGCAAAGTTTAGTTTAGAAGAAGTATTAGACCACAGAAGCTAGTCACTTCCAAACATGATTAGGATTTTTAAAATATATGACATATTTTTAAATTTTGGTCTCCATTCCTCTGTCTTCTGGGTCCTCTCTCAATATATTCTGAACTCCAGAGGTAAAATGAGTGTTATATACTAACTTCTTAAAATATCAACACAGTTTTCCCCCTTTTGAAACGGTTTCTCTTCTTAGCCCTGTGAAATATTATAAACAATTTCACTGACTAGTAAACAGGGGTGTAAAAGCTGAGAACAAAACACGGCCCATGTTCAATGGGATCAATTTTTTGAAAGGGGAAGAAGATGAATAGACAAGACACAACCACAATAAACGTTACTAAAATGTGTGGGTAGGGGCCGGCCCTGTGGTTTGGCGGTTAAGTGCGCGCACTCTGCTGCTGGCGGCCCAGGGTTCGGATCCCGGGCGTGCACAGACGCACCGCTTCTCCGGCCATGCTGAGGCTGTGTCCCACGTACAGCAACTAGAAGGATGTGCAACTATGACATACAACTATGTACTGGGGCTTTGGGGGGAAAAATAAATAAATAAATAAATAAATAAATAAATAAATAAATAAATAAATATGTGTGGGTGAACTCAACGCTGCTCCGCTCCACAAGCTTCACTTATGTTAGCTCCAAATTTCTATGACTACTATAAAAAAGTATGTGATACACCCAGGACACTAGCAAGAAAGGAGCACCAAATCAAACAAATAGCTATTGAGTAATAATAACAGTAACAATAATAGGTATCTTTTCAAACCTCTGCTGTGTGCCAGATACTGTCCTCACCACATTCAGCATAGGGTCATCCCGCTAAACAACTCTCTGCACAGGTAGGTATTATTAGGTAAGGAAATGGGGGCATGGCTGAGTTGCCACCAGGCCAAAATGAGGAGTGAAGCTATATTCACACTCTGGCCTGTCTGGGTGGAAAGCTGATGTTCTTTCCACTATACTGTGTACACATACTTGTAGCCAAACACCTTATTAAGGGCTGTGAAAGATGCAAAGAAATAAAATATATAGTACCAGCTCCCTAACCTCAAAGAGCATGTGGCCTAGTTGAGGAGACAGAATTATCTGTAAGCAAAATTAAATAACAAGACAAGATCTAAAAGTTCATATATTATCCATGACTCCAATATAGAAAATGTTTCAAAAACAGTAAAGTGACTGGGAGAAATCCAAATGCATAAAACCCAAGTGATATAGAATATAGTTGGTCCCTAATAATCCATGCTGCTTCCGGAAAAAATCATATCTAAATAGAGTCTCTGAGAGTTTAAGATCCATTATGCAAAGCATATTCTACTTCTGTAGTCTCCCTATGACTCACTCAGACAAGACAAGACAATTCCTTTCTTCACGTGGCTTTATTAATTAGTTAATCTCTTCCAGTCTTTCTCTAGGTTTCATATCTTATTCAAATTGTAGGGTACAATCTAGTAAACTCCAGATCCACACTGTCTAAAAGAAGAACATTCTTCATGCTAACTAGTTGTTATGATCCTGTTTATTTCCCTCTAAATGAACGAAAGCATGGTGCTTTGATTGATAATAATGAAAAAAATATTAGGGAATTGGCATTATATCCAAAGGAAGGAAAAAACTGAGTAAGGCATCCACACAGCACTAATATTCAGACAAAATCAAAGCACCTCAGAGAAGGAGAATTGTATGGAATTGGTAGAATCAAATGTAACACAAAGAAAACAGAAGAACTGTGAGAGAATCATAAAGCAGAATCGCCAGTAAAGGCCGTCTTGCGATTCAGTAAACAGAAGCAGTGGAGCATAGAAAAAAGAGAAATGGATTAAGGGGATCCATGATTGAATTCCATTTGGCCAACAATGACCTATGTGATTTTGGTGATTCATTTTACATCTCAAGGCCTTTGTTTCCTGGCAAAATTGGGAGATTGAACCAGGGTGGGGGTTCTTAGAATTCTTTTAGGGAGACCATGAGCATAAATGGGAAAAAGCATCTTTATTTTCTCTAAACTAACTAAAATTTACAGTACTTCCCCCAATTATGAATGTAAGTGGTAAAGCACAGTACTACTAGCAATACTTGCGATTTTGTTCCAATATAAATTACAGATATTTTCACATTACAGCACAGTGGTTACAGATATCTCAAAATATTTATGATCTCCAGCTCTTCAAATTTAGAGTAATCATCAAACTTGCAGCTCTTTCTTGTTATTTAATACCTTAGTAAAGAGGCATATACTTTACTGTATCACAACCCTCTTAACAATGTTTTGATAAATATATTGAACATAATTCATTTTCTTTATAAGCATACATATGTTAGCTTATGCTTTTATACATGTTTTTTTTTTTTTGGAGGCAGGGCTTTACCAGGCTGCCAACAGGGTCCTCTGGGCTTGACAGTGTCTAAGGGCTATTCCCAATAATGTAGAATTCTAAACCTGCCAGCTCAGAACCATAGATGCCTCACTGGCAGGGACAGGTACCAAGGACAAACAATAGCAGGAGACTGAGCTAACTGTTGTATGGGGAGTGAGGTGGCCACTACACACAATAATGGCATTGGAATCCATTGAGTACAACTTCCAGTCATGTGGTGTGATGTGACTAGGAAGTGTAAAGAGAGAACAGAATAAGATGGAGCATCTCAGACGGTCAGTAAGAAATACTTAGCCAGCAAATGTACCAGGAAGCCAGACTGATGCAGACTACAGAACAGCCCACCCCCTGAAAAAGGTACCAGTCTGTGGTACTCGCAACATTCATTGAAAATCATTTCCTCATATGGGCTGTCAGTTGTTGGCAAGTAACAAGTGAAAACACACAGAGGATGCTATGGGCACACAGATTACACTCGGACGGAAGCATATGTGTGTGCTTTGATGAGAACTGGAAGAAACTGCATGCCCTGATGTGCTAAGTTCATGGCCATTGGTTGGGTGCATAAGGGAAGATTACAACAGTGTGCTTACTAGGATGGGCCTCCTGGAATGAGGCATGTGACCCACTCTGCAAATCGACCCTAGCTTCCTCTAGCAGTGAACACTAAAAGGCTCTTCCATAAAGAGAAGCATGAGGAAGCTCAGGCAGCTCCTAGCAGTGAAATTGAAAAGTAGAAGGGGATGAGTAGGTGGTGTCTCTTAAACTTTAATGTGCAAAAGAAGCAACAGGGTATTTGTTGAAATGCAGATTCTAGGGACTCACACTAGAGATTCTGAATCACGAGACCTGGAGTGGGATCCTCCAAATTTGTATTTAGCGGGCACCCCATGCTTATAATGATGCAGGTGATCTGCAGACTCCATACTTTGAGGAAAACTAGCCAAGGCTCCTAGTTGAGGAATTTTGAGTCAAAGAAGTAAAGAACTGAACCAAAACCCCACCTTTGTCAGTCTATATCTACTCTAGCCCAGGCACATGGGCATGACCCCATATATGGGTAAAAGACCAGAAGTGGGTTAAGAATAGGGTGATGATGTTGGGGGAAGCCCCATGGCTTAGTGGTCAAGTTCTGCACACTCCGCTTCAGCAGCCCAGGTTCGGCTCCCAGGCATGGACCTACACCACTCGCCAGCAGCCATATTGTGGTGGTGACCCACACACAAAACAGAGGAAGACTGGCAACAGATGTTAGCTCAGGGCGAATCTTTCTCAAGCAAAAAGAGGAAAATTGGTGACAGATGTTAGCTCAGGGCACATCTTCCTCAGCAAAAAAAAAAAAAAAAAAGAGTACGATGATGAAGAGGCCAATGAGAAGGCCTTTGCCTTCAAAACCAGGAGAAGATCAAGGGGTAAGAAGAATGGTGAGATTAAGAGGTGATTGCATATTGGGACAGCCATCAAAAAAAATTGTTCCCCCTCAGCCAGCTACATAAAGGGTACACCCTATTTAAAATGGTGTCTCCTTGGGGTGTAGTTGGCTGAAGTGTTCTAATGGGGAAAGGTTCAGACATACTGATAGAGAGCCAGGCCTGAAGGAAAACAGCTGGATTCAAAGAAATGAAAATCCCATATCCTTTGTTGATACACCATCTATGCAACAGCTCCTGTAAACACTGATTTCAAGAGACCCTCAGACTCTGGGATGGTCTGGCATTTCACTATATCTCTGTGAACTCACAGGGGATACAGTTTCAACTATTTCACAGCTCCTATAGGAACGGCACACTGGTCCAATGGTCTAGGTGCCCAAATAAAAAGCACAATAGAAGGAGAGCTCAACAGGGTTGCAGGAAGCCCTATCTCAGCATGGTCACGAATTCAGGTCAACCAAGTGCCATTCTGAGTCCATTATTAATCTTCTCTCCATGTGTCACCAGTGAGAAACCAGATCTTCCTACTCACCATCCAAGCCCTTTAACCACCACTCCTGTTCAGCGCACAGAGAGAAGCCATTCAACCACAGACGAAAGAACTGCGGAAGAGGAGCGTTGGAAACAAATACGCTGACAAACTGGCCCATGCATGGCTTCCCCCGGACAGGACCCGCACTTGAAACTTAGAGAAAGGAGAAAATAATGGCCTTCATGTGAATTAGATCTTGAGAATACACCTTTGAATTTGAAAGTGGTCATTAGATAAGGCCATTGAGTGGGGAAGGTGACAGGAATTAATATTCATTGACCACCTAAGTGCCAAGCTCCTAGCAGGTGTTTTATATGCAACATCGAATCTGGCAGCACTAACCAACAGTTTGGCAAATAGGGTAGCAGAGACTCACAGAATCACATGGTTGGAGATGGAAGGGTCCTTGGAGATCATCCCGTCTAAGTCCCTAATTTTGCACATCAGGAAACTGAGGCTTAGAGAGAAGTAACAGAACAGGGACTAGATATTCTTTTCTGCCTCGCTTTCTAACCTCTCTCCAGTGTCCCACGAAGCCTCCCATATAAGCAATCAGATATGTGTATTGATAGACCCTAAGGAATTAAGTTCATTACTAAAAGTCAGAATATATATAGTGGACATAAACCTCAGGCTGCAAACTAATGTGGGAAAGAGTTTTTATCTTAAAATTCTTTTTTGGGCTTCTAATTCTATTGGGCTGGGGAAAAATTAATATTAATCAATTTTCTTCCCTCTTTTTTCTAGAAACTGTATCTAAGTTCCAGGGAACCACAGTATAGGAGAAGCATGTGGTCCTAAACATCATCTGTCAAGTTCAGCATCAGATGAGGTGTTTGTCATCATATTGGGGAACTCCACCCCCATCCACATTTGCTTGTCACCACTGGTCACACATTTCTGCCCATGTTTCTCATCCTGGTTGGTGGATCTCTTAACTACTTTTGTGCCATAGATAGAGACACAGGATCTGTTCGTACATTTCTGCGCCACTGACTATCATGGGAAACTTCATGACTCTGTCTGTGACACCACCTGCTCAGACTCTGTAGCCATCTCCTCTCCATCATCTCTTGACGGCTCTCTCCACATGTAGGTCCACTCTGCTCTCAGATCCCTCAAAGTTTTCTTAGGACTTGCAGACAACTCAGAGCTCTGCCGGAGAGACAAAAAGTAAGCCCTCTCTCTCTAGAGCTACCATTCTAACAGTAGCCCACACTACCCCCATCCAGACGAGCTTTTCTAGTCTTAGGGATAAGAGAAAAGTAATCCCTTTCTTCTCTTTGCTTCCTAGAGTCCTCTCTGGTTCCCTAACATCACACTTAGAAATAAAATCAAAGGAGACTGACTTCCTTACATTTTCACCCTGTCATATCCTGGAATGGAGGCGAGGAGCACAGTCTGCAGGCTCAGATTCAGCAGGGGTGAGGTGAAGACGGAACGAAAATAAATGAAGAAGTGTGTTCATTGCTGCTGCGGTTTATCATCCAAGACTAAAGTCAATGGAAAATGAGGAGGGACTAAAAGAGACCCAGAGGAGGGGCATTTGGAATTTATCAAGCTGTGAAAAATAGCACTTTCTTTTTGTGTTAACTATATTGAATAACATGATATAGAGCAAGATTTTAAACAAATATAAAGTTTATCTTTAATATCACATCACTGCTTTATTTCTTCTACTTATTTGCTGAAATTTTATGACCCTTTTCTCACATCCGGTGTGCTTTACCTTCAGGCCTAGCATTGTTACTGACATGACATTTGAGAAGCCAGAGGTAAGTGTGAAGCCACTGGGTATTGATCTGTCCATTCAACAACCTACTGAGGCATTGGAAATCCTTTTATAACAAGATGGAACATCACTTAATTTAACTCCTACTCAACTCAATCTACAAGAGAGCTACGTTTTCAACAACGAGAAAATATTATGAACAAAATTCTGATTGCTGAGGTTTGTTCAAGGATTATTATAATTAATTAAAAGGAATTTAAATTCTCCATTTGTTGTCATAAAAACATTAATGACCCATTAGTCTTGAGGCCGTTTAATATATCTTTGTTGATAAGTTTATTTATGAAGGGGAGAACTGGGATTTTCTGATGATGCTTTTTAGTATTTTGCAAATTATTTAAAATATGATATTCATTTTTGCCTGGAGGCCAAAGCCGGTTTTGCAGAGGCAAATTAAAAGCATGTTTAAAAGACTCATCTTGTGCTTATGTATAACAGCCTCTCAGAATGTCAATTGGAAGACCGTGCCACCCTGTTAATTTGAAAGTAACAACAAATTTTCAACTAACTCCACATTTATCTTGACAAATTCTTTGGGCATATTTTTAAAGGTGAAAGTTGCATGCTCCAGGAAACTTTTTGTTTCCAGGCAAGGGTTTTTGGGGTGCTAATCATGAACTAAAGAACCTAATTACACAGTCCTCAGAGAGCCAGGAATTCTGCCCAAAGTTAGAGAGGCAGAGTTTGAAGCAAAGTTTACTTCACGCAGTTCCTACTTCTTCTGACTATTGGATTTTTATTTATTACAGCAGATTTATCATGTGTTAGATAATTTCACATTCATGGCTTCTCTAGTGCTCAATTTATCAAGGAGAGTGGTGCCACATCCTCCTGTATTTTATCGCAAGTACCATCAGGTTAAGACAGACAGGTTCTCTTTCTCCCGCAGTGACTTTGCCGCTAAATCATAATTCATAAAGATGCGTCTTTCCTGGGTTCGATTTTTAATGTTGTTTCCCTTTTTGGAGTGTTTACACAACAGGAAAAAAAAGGGCATTATATATGAGTCACAGCCGTATCACTCATGTGTTCTCTGCTGAGAGGATGAAACCACATAGCTGAAAAATACTCACTGATTTCAGTTACTCACTTTAGACATATTTTTTTTTAAGTTGCACATTTTTCATTATCAAAGACAAGAAAAATGAGGAGAAATGTGATGAGGGCTGAAGTCATGACTTGCACTTTCCTTCGGAGTTTAAAAAGTGAGGTGGCTAGTGATATTGCACATTGATTATAAGGTACACAATCAGTTAGAATCAGGACCATATGGATGAGTGAGGGGCCATTACCCATCATCAAATGAGGCTATTTTCTTTTTATGCTATTCTTTAGTCTATGAATACAGTTACTAATAAAATCCATTTTACTTTAGACAAGAGCAACAGATCCTCTCGCTTTCTCCCGAGAATAATCCTTATTTTCTAATACTTTTCTGCCCCACCCTCTCTCATTTCCTTGTAGAGGGCTTACCTGTGCAAGGTGAGTACATGGTGCAGTTAACTCCTATACAGAACGTTAACTCTGAAGATCCGCAGGTTCATTTCCATGAAAGTTAATGTAGATTCTCCAAATAAAGGCATTTTCAATAAGGGCGAATATTACAGAGCAGTGATCTTTCTAAAAAAGTTCAAACTTTCTCCTTCAGATGACTTCCTAGTGAATATCAGAAGGTAATGGTCTAAGAGTCAAAAGTCAACGGAACAACACTCCTTGGGTATCTTTCAACAAAGCACTTCACCTCTGAGCCTCCGATGCCTCATCTGTAAATTAAGGACAACTCTTGTTCTCAAATTTTATGATTCCTTGACTACAATTTTCTGGTCTTTCTTCCACTTGGTTGCAAAGAGCAACACAATTGCATCATCTGTTTGGATTTGATGGCTCCTATTTTGATTAATGTAAAATGTGACTGTCAGAACCCCAATCCAAAATCTTTATCAGATTCATTTGGCCTCCTTTTGTCAGTGCTTCATAAGTGTACATCCATAATATTTGGACAATAGGACAACATTTTCTCAAAACTTCAGAGATTTAAATAACATGGTAGCTTTGTATCCTGAAGAGTTGTGAATGGATCATCCCCTAGAGTATCTACATAGATGTAGTGACTTGTTATTAGTTTGGCAAAACTTTTAGCATTGTATTAAAAAGTTAATAGCTGTTTGTAGGCATTCTAGAAATTCGTTATTATCTACTAAGTTAAATTCTTATTTCACTCTAATAGGGCCTTAAATTCCTCGATGAAAGTAATTTGAGTCTTGAGGTATAAATGAACTCAAAATTACCATCTTACATAAGAAAAAATTACAATAATAAAGACTAGATAACTTTAAGATCATCCAATAGGTCATGGGGTAAAATTAAAAAAGCTCAATAGACTAAATTAAGTTACAAAATGCTCTTTCAATAGAAAACCAAAAACCAGACCTAAAACAATACAATGTTTTCAAGTAACTTAATGAGCAAATTAGATCAACAAAATGCAGAAGTTAGCTGTTTGCAAAACAGCTCCCAAACATGCTTTGGGGAGAAAAATGCTTGATATACATAGTATATACTCAGTAAATGTTAGCTCTCCTAAATACAAATATTATTACACAGCCTGAGGCTGTCTTCCTGCTGGAGAAATTTTTACCATTGACAAATAGTCAACAGCCATAGTTCTTTTTTCTTGTCTATTCTGCCTTGAGAAGAACTTACTTTTGAGAAAGATATTCCCCTTCCTCACAAACATAAATGAGGCATAGTGTTGTTGTTTTGGTTTTTTATTTTTTGTTACGATTTTTTGACAAGTACAATAGCTTCTTAATCCCAAAACAGTGTTTTTCTTAGAGCCATTGATGTCTGTCTTTGAAAGACCTTTTCCATTTAAAACCAAAGATAATTATAAGTATTATGCTAAGTACCATAGTATCCTAATGTGGAATTATGTTTCTGATGCCTCATCTAAGTTTTCATCCAAAACAGGGGCAAGGGAGTAGAAGGCTCAATAAAATTATATTCATTGTAATTAATCTATGTAGACCCTCACATGTGTGCACATGTATATATAGATATGTATGTGTATATAGCTGTATATAGTACATATGTATACACACAGGATATAAATTCAAATTTTAAAAATTATATGCCTAAGAAATGAGAATATAGATTATTTTATCATTAAAAATTTGTTTTTTAAATTTATCATGAGGAATATGCATTACTTCCATAAGCAATATAAACAACGAGCTTTAAAATAAAGTATGTCTGGTGATGGTTGCACAACAATATGAACGTACTTAATACCACTGAATTGTATACTTAAAAATGGTTAAGATAGTAAGTTTTATGTTATACGTGTTTTGCCATAATTTAAAAAATGATAATAATAAAGTATGTCTAATCTATGAAGAAAGAACAAGTAATAATCGTCATTCTAGGGCAAGGATAATTCCCGAAAGACCATTTGCCTCTTCTACACTGATTACCCCTGGATCCCAGATTGGGTCACTTTGCCCTATAGTACCCACAGGGCACAGATGAAAAGGAGATTCTCCCAGCTTGAGTCTGGCTGCAAAGCCATTTTGGGGGAATGTGGGTTGATGAGAGTGTACAGTCTCTGATTACAAAAGCAAAATACGTTTATTTGACAAATTTGGTGGGTGTGTGGAGGAGGGTCACCTAGAGGCATATTACCCAGAATTATTCACCATTCATATTTGAGTATTCTTTCTACAAATTCGAGGTTGCATTGTGCAGACTATTTTACAGTCTCTTCTTCTCATTGTGCATACTTTCAATACCATTAAGTATTCTTCTAAATAGTAATTTTATGGTTGCCTACAGATGTATCAAATTACTTAACAAATCCCTATGCTTAATCCTTTAGATTATTTCCAGTTTTTCTCCATTACAAATAGCACTGCCATGAGCATCTTTATTCAAATATCTTTTTTTCCCCTCTGTGGACACGGCATTCTCTGATATTTTTAAAAAATTAAAAAATTTTATATTTTAGAACACTTTTAGGTTCTCAGCAAAATTGAATGGGAAGCACAGAATCCCTGTATAACCCTGTCCCCACACATGCACAGCCTCCCCACTGTCAGCATCCTCTACCATGAACCTACAATCCATGAACCTACACTGACACGTCATCATCACTCAGAGTCCATAGTTTACATCAATGTTCACACTTTGAAAACATTTTTTTATATGTGATATATCTTCCTTAAGATAAATTTCTTGAAGTGGAATTGCTGATGCAAAGGATGTGAACATGAGACAAAAATTTACAAGTATGTCTTGGGTGTGAGTTTCTCACTAAGTTTAAGCCCGAGACATGGCATAGTAATTTGCAGACAGACAGACATGGGTTCAGATCCCATCTCTGGACTTCCTAGCATGATGAACTTCTGTGCAACTTGGCCTCTAAGCTTCAGCTCCTTCACACCAAAAACAGGGATAACAACCACCTCACGTGATTGTTGTGAGAACTAAGTGAAATCATGGGTATAACCTGCTTAGCACAGTTCCTAGAGTCAATAGCTATTTTGCCAAGAATTTGCTTGAGGCCAAGGCTGTAAATCTAAGTGAGTCAAAGTTCTGAAAGTCAGGGTTCTTTCCTGACATTTTAGTGAGATACACCACACACAGGGCATCTATCTCTTGTGGCTGGAACAGCCCACTTTGATCTCAGAGATGGATTAGGATCCAAGCTCTCTAGCTATGTGCCCGCATGACCAATCTACCTGCAAAATCCACAGTATGGTCAATGGGATGATGTGATCCAAATTCATCCTTCCCTCTTCAACCTGGCCAGGATTTGCCATGGGAAATACACTTCCTCCCTCCACTGACTTCGAGCTTAGCCATAGAAATTGCTTTGCCCAATGGCACAAGAGCAGACTTAAAGTATACCATGTTCAGCCAGAGGCTCCAAAAGAGCTTGTGAGGTTTGACAGACCTTCCTATACTCTTTCCCTGCACCACAAGAAAAGCATACCCGTCCACTGCTGGTCTTCCATCTGGGCCCTGGAAATGAAAGGCACATGGAACAGACCTGAACTCCACCACAGGCAACCCACGCACCAACCTGGGAAAAATTAATGTGTGTTGTTGCAAGACACAAGATTTGGGGGCCCTCGCTGGATAATAACCATGGTTGTTAATTTCTACCAACAGAGGCATGCTTGACTGCAGAATAGAGACAGCAAGGGAAGGGGAGCTGCCTCTTGAGGGGGTATGTTTGTTCTGAGACGCTTGCTAAAAGCAGGACCACCACAGTGACCGAGCCCTCCTTCCCCCATAATAAAGGCAAGGTACCACAGAGTGTTAGCAAAAACAAAATATTTGAGAAACTAGAGCCAAGGGCCCAAGGTGGGCAGGCTGGTAATGGAAGTCTGCCTTGACTCACTCTGGTTATTTCTTTCCAGGGGTGATTTACAAGGTGATAAAAGACTTCAAGCTGCAAAAGGTACTTAGGCTGTTAAAAACCAGATTTTTATGATCCCTTGTTCTTTATAGTACATGTTGTTTCATTAATCAAATGCTTATTCTATTAGAAGTCCCAAACCTTTAAGATGGTGGGACATTTCGTTTTTATTGCCCTGAAGTCACATTAAAATCCACATGCTCCCCGGCGGGACAGTGGTGAATTCTTAGTGTTCAGACTCTGCATCGCCTCCTCTTTGATCCTACCTATTTTGTATTAATATTTTAGACTTCAAAATTATTGTTTTGCTTTTTGCTTTGTGTCGATACTGGAATAGATGTTGAAAAAGTTAGCCAAAAACGTTTTTATTCCATAGCCACGTATTTGAAGTCTGGAGCCAGCCATTGATGTCATAATCAAGCACATGGGCTTGTACAGTATACCTCATCTCTCTGACTTAAGCTTCAGCTGGCTCTGTCTCATCTTCAACTGGTAAAATTAGATGCTCCCATCCAGTCAGCCCAGAGCAAAGCCTACTTGAGTCATTCTCCTCCTTGTCAAAGATGGGTTTTACATTGGAATCTCTTGCTGCACATTTTCATGACCAAACTGATTAATTTTTCACTTTCTAGTTCTCATTTTCAGACTGTTCGGAGGAATATATAATTATTAGTAACTATCTATTTATAATTTGTAATCACTACACAACAGCCACTTCAAATCATTCTTTAGAAATAGATGGAATATGTATTAGATAGGTAGAAAGATACGCTGACAGAGACATAGATCAACTAATATGAATAACATTGTCACTAAATTATAATTCATAAACACTTCGGAGCCTTTAGCAGTTGTTCCCAGACAAATGCAACTCCTGTCTTACTGTCGCCTAGATTATAAAAGCAAAGATTAGAAGAATTTCTAAAGAAATGACAGACTCCACATTGCTAGAATAGTATTTAATAAACAGATCTTACTGAGATGGAAGGAAGGAAGGAAGGACGGAAGGACGGAAGGACGGAAGAAAGGAAGGAAGGAAGGAGGGAAGGGAGGGAGGGAGGGAGGAACTGTTAATCTACATGAGCAAACAGAAACTGGGAATAGAGGAACGACACTGAGAACCATAGACTCTCTTCCAGTTCCGTCTCCTACGGGAAGGGGAATGCACTTCTGATCAAGGTGTTGGCAGGGTCATGCTCCTTCTGAAGGAACTTAGTATTTTCAATACATCTTCACTGGTTTCTTCCTCTACGTCCTCACATAGGTAAAGATCTCCCATGTTGGGAAAAAAATGTGTATTTGACAATATTTCTTCCTTATATTTGCCCTTTCTTTTGACAATAAAACTTTTAATTTTTGCAAATCTGACTTCACTCCACACTCGACTGAAAGTGGCATCTGAAAGCTGGCAAGGCTTCATGTATCCCAAATCTAGTGCTTCTTTATGCTTCCTTCCTTTGATCTCTCTATAAGACTTGACTCTAATTGCCTTTTCATTCTTAAAACTTTGCTCTAAAAGCTATCTCTCATCCTACTTGTAAGGCCATCCCTGCTCAGTCTCCTTGACTAGCTCTTCCTCCTCCCTTCACCATCTAACAGTTGCATTGAGCCACAATCTTTAGCCATTTCTCTATATCCTCTTTCCCTTTGAGCACTCCTTGATTTTCATGTTAAATATGGGGATAATCTTAAAACGTCTGTCTCTAACCCAGACATCATCCCTACGCTTCATTATCTGTAGTGAATTTTCTCTGAGATGGACATGTGTATCTATTTCACCGCCAATCCCCATTTCCCGAATATTTACTGTGTGTATTTTAGGATTAGACCAATCAAAGTATCTTCCTTTCTATTCCAACTGCCCAAATCTTAATCCAGCCCTCCATCACTTTACATGTGGATTATTATAGTTGCTAACCCTTAGGCAGCCTGAGCCCAATCTCTGCTTCCTCTGCTCTACCATAAAGACAAGTGGTTCTGAACCGACTGTGGGCTTAGAATCTACTGTGGTGTCTATGGTACTTTCATTTTGAATTTTAAAGTTTACACCTGGTCTCTGCACATAAATATTCTCATTTAGTAAGTCTTGGGTGAGGTCCCAAAATTTATATTAAAGAAAATACCCACACACCCAGGCTGTATAAGTTTCCTAGGGCTGTTGTAATAAAGTGTCACTAACTGGATGGTTTAGAACAATAAACATGTATTATTGTTTCCCAGTTCTGGAGGTTGAACGTCTGAAATCAAGATGTTGGTATGCTCCCTTTGAAGGCACTAGGGAAAGATTTGTTCCAGACCTTTCTTCTAATTTCTGGTAGCCTCAGGCATTCCTTGGCTTGTAGATGACCATCTTCCCCCTGTGTCTTCACATCATCTTCCCTCTATGTGTTTCTGTCTCTACGTCCAAATTTCCCCTTTTCATAAGGACCTCATTCATATTGGATTAGGGCCCACCCTAATGACCTCAATTGGACTTGATTATCTCTCTAAAGACTCTATTTACAAATAAGGTCACATTCTGAGGTACTGGAGGTTCGGACTTGGACATATATTTGGGGGGGAATGCGATTCAATGCATAATACAAGTAATCCTTATCACACCATAAATTTGTGAACCATTGACATACAGTAGGGGTCAGTAAATTATGTCCCACGAGCCGAATCTCTTGCCTATTTTCAGAAATAAAGTTTTATGAGGACACAGGCACATCTGTTTGATTATGTTTTGTCCGTGGTTGCTTTCAGGCTACGACAGCAGAGTTAAGTATTTGCAACTGTGACTGCAGGGCCAGAAAGCCCAAAATATTTACGGAAAAAGTTCGCAGGCCTCTGATTTACACCACTGCAGCCAAAAACGAGGGCAAGTAACACTGATGGAAGTGGAGAGGATTTTATTTGGCGCCCACATATGGAACCAAATAATATACAATCATATAGTGAGAAATGTATTCCCTTTTTAATGTTCTTTCTATTGTTATGCTTGCATGAAGGAGAAAATTTTTGTTAAGGATCCTTATTACCCTTTTAATAGTTGTTTATCGCTTGTTATAACAAAGAGAGAACAGACCTGAGACTTAGAAAAGTGGACAGAAAACAATATCTACCTAGCATTCAGCATTTTTTCATTGGATTTATTTTTGATGTTTATTTCAATTAACGTCAAGTGGTATTCATTTTTCGTGTACGGTAGTGATATAATTCTCTTTTGGAATAGACCGTTTAAAGAGAAAAGTCATTAAGAAAAATATGAAGTAATATGTAGTAAGGTGGTACTCAGATATAGAAAAAAAATCCCAAAAGTATTCACTAATGGTTGAAGTTTCAGAAACACTGTTACTATCTAATGCCATGTCACCTGCATCATGTCACTCCCCTGCTCACTCCTTCAAAGGTTCCCTCTTCACCCTAGCATTCAAGGCCATTCACTATCTGTTCTTACCCAGTGTCCACAGTTTTAGCCAAGCACTTCCGGCAGTAGACATAAAGCACCCATGAGCCAGCCTCTCCGGTCCCTCCTCTAGCCACTGGTCACATCTTTGCCTTTTCATCTCTGAGTCAACTCAAACTCTTTTCCCAGACTTAAGTACTATGTGTCCTTCCCTTGTTTTCTGCTCTTTCTTGCCTAAGCCACTTCCTATCCATTTGTCAGGACCAAGTTCAAGCCCTACTCCCTGGGCGACAATTGTAACCATGTAACCAATGGTGAGACTTCCTCTCAGACCTCCAGCTGCACTCCACTGTCTGTTCTATGCAAACTGGCTTTTCATTCCTTCACTAGGTATTTACAGAGCACCTACTGAATACTGAGCCTTATCCCAGATACTAGGAATTCAATAGGAAACATGACAGATGTGAGCCCTGCCCTCACTCAGCTTACAGTCCTTGGAGGAGTAGGGACAAACAAATCACCACAGTACAGAAAATGCTGGACATTGTGGAAGGGAGGGTGCTGTGGGAGCATACAGCAGGGAGATATTACATGTTCGAGAAAGTTAGATCAGCCCTCCACAAGGAAGTCAGAACTGAATAGCCATTAGCCTGATAATGAGAAGAGTGGTGGGAAAGGGGAGGGGGTTGAGGTGGAGGAGGTGAGAAGGGTGGGGGTGAGGTTGGCAGAAGAAAAGTGGAAGCAAATTTCAAGGACAGGAGATGAGAGAGAGCAGGGCGGGTTTGAGGAGCTGTAGGAAGTACATGGCAAAGAGATGGGAGATGATAGCATGTGATGATACTGGAGAGAATGAAACAATACATGCAAGTTTAAGTAATCATGGTGGTGTTGAATTCTAGAGCTCATGGAATCCACCAATGGGTTTAAGACAGGCAATGATGTGATCATATTCTACTTTAGAAAATGCACTCTAGCCTCGATATAGAGAATCAATTGAAGAGAGACTGGAGGAAAATCAGAAGGCTACTGCATCAAACAAAGGCTAATGACAGCTGGGAGAGGCAGTGGCATTGGAAATGGAGGGAGGGAATGAATTTGAAAGATGTTTAGGAGAAAGAACCCACAAGACTTAGGTTGGATGTGTGGAGTGAGGGAGAGGGAAGGCTCTGGAAAGTCCCTGGTATCCGCCTTAGACAACCTGGTAGATGATGATGTCATTTACTATGACAGGAAACACAAAAAGAGGAACAAAACCTGGCAGCAGGGTAGGTGTTGGGAGGGGATGGGAAACTGTGATAAGGAAGCATTGTGCCTTTTAAGCTTCAAGCAGATGTGAGATCTCCAAGGGATGGTGCCCTGAGCATGATTGGACTTGGCATCTAAGGCTCAGGAAAGATACAGACTAGGGAATCATCCACATCACAGAGCTTTGAAGTCTGGGTCACCTTTGTGAACCCGACTAAGCTGTGGACGTACACACCGATTTTGCATATAATTTTAGGGGCGTCACAGGCCCCTGAAGTCTATCCATGGACTCTAGGTTAGCAACTCCTGCTGTAGATGATAATAGAAGCTGCTGGATTGGATGATACAGGCCAGAGAGAGAACAGAGGAGAGAACTTAGGACAGAGCCCTAAGGAACCCCAACACTTAAGAAACCAGCAGATGGAAGAGGGGAAGCAGACTGAGAAAGAACAGCCTAGAAGTGGGAGGAAAACTAGAAAAAAAAAATAGGCAGTGTCCAAGAGGAAAGGTGTTTTTTATTCAGTATCATTCTGCCCATTCTTTCTGAATAACAAGTCTGCAGGTTCTTTAAAGGCAAGGGCTTATAGTTCTTTAATTGATAATTTATTCTGTTACGGCAAACGATGGATACACGGTGTCTTTAACTGAGTTCACAAATGATGAGGAATTAGTAGACTAAGCTTGCTATCACTTCAAAAGAGTAAAACAACTAACCAACTAACTATAGAAAATACTCTGCGGAAGTCATGGGACAGTTTACCCAACATTGCCTAGAACATAGTCTACCCTAAATATCTGTTTGTGGAATTTGCATGTGAAGCCACTCATGGATTAATATGAGCTGCATCTATTGTAGGAAAGAATGATACTGGCTATGCAGAACACCATGGTGCAATCAGGCATTGGGGTAGGAATCAGGAGAACTGGGTTCCAGGCTCAATTCTGCCACGTAGTAACTGTGTGACTGTGGGCAAATCTCTGCACCTCCCCGGGCCTAAGGTTCCAGTTCTGAAGTTCTGTATTGTCCACTCTATGCCTTTACTTCTGAACACTAGGGATTCCACAGATGCTAAGGCAGAGGGGTGCTGACAGCAAATGGCCTATAACTGCTATTTGACATTGCACCCCTACACATTGTAGAACAAAAGCTATTGTTCACAAACTTTGCAAACCTGCCAACATGTTATTAGATATACAAAAGATGGATTTTTTCTTTTCTGAGTAGTCTTTCTACTGATTATTTTGGCCCATGAGCAATTTCTAAGAGTAAGTGACGGTGATTAATTGCCAAATGGTTCTAATCTGTTATCTAGCACCATTCTACTACTAATGGAAAAGGGGAAATGAGTAAATTCATCACTAATCTAAACCTAGCATAAATAATAATTAATTTTCCTTATAAAAAGCTAAGTTTTCTGACTATATTGAGAGTATAAGCAGTAAAAGAAAACACAACCCTAACAACAAACAGATGGCATTCTCCTCGCTGTGATTATGTACACTTTTGAAGTTTTAGAGAAACCACACAACACTCATGCTTTCAATTATTTTTCCAGCTCACAGACGCAGACACCAAACGTATTTTTTTCTTTACAACTGATTTGCTCTCTTCCATTCCAGTTCACATGCCGGGGCTGGAAATTCACCTCAGTGAAAGAAGTAGCACTAAACTTCAGCAGCCCCCGGACTCGGCACCCCCAGAAATATTTGACTAAATTTAAATCCTCATTTGGCTAGATCCCTTCTCCCACTTTCATTTCTTCAGGGAAAAATAGGGAATGAGAACTCCAAAAGACTGGATCCAATTAAACTAACGTTGCCTTTTCTTTTTCTATTGGAAAAATTTACTACACTGGTAAATATTAAGTACACATGGACTCTTCTTTTGTTTCTTCCTCTTTATCTTTTTGGCTGTATCTTTTCTGTCCAACCAAGGGAACGTCCAGAGATAGAGATGGGGCATGTTTATTATCCTTGCCCAAAGCTGTCTCAATTATGCGTATTATCTACTGAGGTTTTTCTGCAAGTGGAGAAAAAGAAAGGAATAATACTATAATTTGAAATATGTAAAAAGTTCAAAGAAGTTAGTAAGAAAATTGTTGATTAGGTTCATCTATTCGTTCATTAAAAAAGTATTTAAGGAATGCTTCCTACGTCCTGGTACTTTTCTAGGGTTTGGGAATACAGTGGTGAGGATGACAGACAAGATACTTGACTTCAAGCACCTTATATTTGGTAAGCAAATACATAATCAAGATGATTTCAGATGGTGGAAAGTGTTGTGGAGAAAATAAAAAGGGTAATGTGACAGTGACTGCAAATTTAGCTAGGATGGCTGGGAAGCCCTCTCTTAGGAGATGATACTTGGGATAAGAATTGAATTAGAGAAAGAGTCAGCCATGGGAAGAGCTGGATAGGCTGGGGGTGAGGAGGGAGCACTCCAGGCCAGGGTACAGCAAGTTCAAAGACTCTACAGTGGGAAGAGCCTTGTGTATTTCTAGTAAGCGCATTCAAATATGATGCTGGCTGTTTGGGTGTTTCCGTACATTAATTGTTTTAGGTACATAGCATATCTGAATCCATTAAGAATTCCTAAAATCCCCATTTTATAGGAGAGGAAACTGGTAGCCAGGGAGATGTAGCTTTCTCAAATCACCCAGGAAAAAAAATGATAGAGCTGAGAATTTACTTTCTGACTCCAAATTTATGCTACACTGTCTTTCAAAATGATGCTTCTGATGGACACCACATATAGCTACTGGACCAAGACCAAGACAATAGAACAAGTTTGACTATGTTTTGTTTTGTTTTGTTTTTTGGTGAGGAAGATTGTCCCTGAGCTAACATCTGTCATCAATCTTCCTCTTTTTGCTTGAGGAAGATTGTCGCTGAGCTAACATCTGTGCCAATCTTCCTCTATTTTCCATGTGGGTCACTGCCACAGCATGGCTTGATGAGCAGTGTGTAGGTCCACACCCAGGATGCAAAGCCACGAATCCTAGGCTGCTGAAGTGGAGCATGAGAACTTAACCACTGCACCACCAGGCTGGCCCCTTGACTATGTTTTACACAATTGATACTTTGTCCCAGAATCCTGTAGATGCTACTGAACCACGTGGCCTGTCTGGTTTCATCTCCTTCCACAGCACAAGCTCAAACCACACTCTGACTCCACAGCTCTGGGCATAGAGCCTGCTGTGTTTACGGCTCTCTGCACATTGGTCTCACCCCAAGATGGTAAAAAGCAGACTCCTCTGACTGAGAAAGGGTTAAAATATCAAAGCCTTTTTACAGGCATGCTTTGGTCTTAATTTATTATACTTTTGATTATTAACTTATTCAAAGTGACTTAAACCATTAAGCCCAGGAAAGAAATGTGTAAAATATATTTACTTGAAATTATGTGTTGAAACTCCTCAAACTCCTACCCAGAAAAACAAATAACATGTCAAAATAAAGCCCATCGTAAGAGGAGGTATTGTTTCCTACCTGCCGCAGGCTCCGGCCCGTGTGGGCTTTGCGGGCTTGCTGGCCCTGGCCTCCAGCAGCTGTCTCCTGTTGATCCCTGACTCACCACAACTGATTTTCTTCTGATTAAATCTTCCTCCAGGTCTACTGATGATTTATTCTTCCAACGAACATTGTGTACCTATACATGCACAGTGCCATAACAGAAAACATAGATGCATAGTCAAATGAGACACGGCCCCTGCCCTCAAGAAGCTTATACGGGGAGATGGTGTTATAAAAAGGGTCTTTTGTGGTGAATTATGATAAATGCTTTGACAGGAAGAAGCACAGGGAACCATGAAGACATAGAGGGGGTGGAAGGGACCACTGCTCCATATCATCTCACTTTTGTATCATAACTTGTGGCAATTGGATACCTGCCCTCTGGCTGTCCTTGCAATCTATTCTTGGTGAGCCAAACTGTCCAAATAAGTGGTCATTTTGGTCAACAGGGACTCTACCATCTCAACACCTCATTTCAACAGCTCTTCATCTTTCAACTCTTTGCACAGATTTCTCATTCACATCATTTTTGTTTCTAACCAACCAAATAATTAAGATGAATGATTTTCTCCTTCAGGTCTTTGTTAAGAAAAATTCTTTGTGTTAGTTTTTCATCTCCAAATAGTCTCTTGCAGGTGACTTCCTTTTAGAAGCGCTTTCTATCCACCATTTTACCTGACTTTATGATTTATCACTCCCCCCAATTATGCCATTGATGTACCTTGTCATACTTGATTGATGTACTTACCACATTTATAGTAATCGTTTGTTGATAGGTCTGTCTCCTCTACTAGACAGCAAATTCTTTGAAGAGAGGGGCCATATTGTTTCTATCCCAAGGATCCATAATATCTACCAAACAGCAAGCATTTAAAAAGTGTTTGTAAAGTGAAAATATATATTAACAATCCCTGTGGACCCAAATTGGTTTCTTCAGGATGCAGGCAATCAAAAACCATAGTCTCTATGGATTTTACCCTATATTTCACTGTCCCTAAGCCCCAGACTCAACAACATATCTGAAAAAACTTGTTGCACTTGGAGTCTAACAGTAATTGTACATCTCTAGAAAGACATTTTACCCTTAGTATGACTAGCATACATTCACATCTACATTGAAGCTTGGAGCAACAAGACAAAACTAATGTCCCAATAGCTTACCCTGGTATGTTAGTTTGTTACTTTCTGCATTGATGCTATGTTTTAGGGTGTATAACTTGACCAATAGTGTTTTCATGAAATATATATAATAAGATTCTTCTGGAGGTGACTAACAATAATATTTGGAAATCTCAATTAAGCAACATGTGAGACAAATATAAGCCATGACTTCTGTTTAATTCAACATTCAGGTATTGAGGTCTGCAATATACAAGTGTCTCTGAGTACCTGGCCTGGGAGTCTCTGCAAGGCAGGAGCTTATCTTTCACCTCTGTATTCTCCGTCTCTGTACACAGTTCCTGGCACATAGAAGCTTTTCAGTACATGAAACATTAACACGTAATATTTTGTATTACGACTCCAAAGCTCTCAGTTTATTTAAAGTGATTTTAAACAGTGACGTTCCAAACAAAAGAATAAAAGGCTACCTCTTTTTTTAAAAGCGATGCTCTTTCAGGAAAGCATGCATGTACTGCCGTGGCAGATGCCTCTTGCAGAGGTTCTCACCTTGAGTGTGCATAGTGTGTGTGTGCGTGTGTTTGTGTGTGTGTGTGTGTATGTTGGGGAGTGGAGGTTGACTGTGGCACAGAAATCACCCAGGCAGGGTTCTCAAAGTGCACACCCTCAGACTCAGTCTCAGTCTCACTGAAGCAGACCCTCAGGTAGGGTGGGGACAGAGGCTCAGGGAGGTATGACTCATGGATATTTTTTAAAAGCTTTTCTTGTAATTCACCCTCTCTACTGCCTCCTTTACCCTGCCCCCATCCCTTCCATCCCTCTATGTAATCCACTGACTGTCCTAAGACACATAATTCTTATAACACTTGGATTTGAAAATGTGTAAGGAAAGCTAGGATGCAATTCAGAATTAAGAGCTATGCACTAAAGCAAGAAGACCCCATTCAGTCTTTGTATTTCAGACACCCTCTTCATTAGGCAACAAGTCACCAAGTGAACAATAGGAAGCTGGACTATGATTTTCAATTGATGATTTAATAAAGTGCTTCCTGCACAGATGTAGAGCACAGTCTCTTGATTCATTAGCAATAATGGAATGAGCAGCCATTAATTAGAGAGAGAGATTAGCTTAAGCAAAAAAGGATTAAATTTAGATTCACTTATCATCCTTTCCATTGTTGGTGCTATTGAACCCTGCAGTGGGTGGGATAAGGACAAGAGAATTGGTGATTGTGCAGAATATGAATCAATTAACAAATATATTATATGCCTGCTCTGTGCAAATATTGCTCTGTATAAGATATAGAGAGAGATAAGATATGATCAAACAGAACAACATGCACATAGAGAGAGAGGTAGAGATAGAGAGAAAGATGAGAGAGACAGAGACAGAGCCAGAGATTGAGAGAGAGACACCCAGATTCTGCTTTTTTCTTCCTTGATTATGGAACTTTGGTTTTTTTCTCTAAACTGCACTGTAACCCCTCCTCCCAAACATAGAGTCTATATAGAATCTTTTTTTTTCTGCTCTGAATTCAATAAAGTCTCTAGGGACATTTGCAAAGTATTAGATTTTACCCAATTAAAATTGTTTGCATATAGCATAGCAGAATGGTTCCCAATCCTATTAGACAAAAACCGCCTTTAAAAAAAAAAAATGTAGTACTCCATTTATTACCCTGAAATGAAATCCTTAGATAATATAATGTACCTGAACACCTAATTTATTAAAAATCTTTAAATTTATTAAAAATAAAAAATAATCAAGCATTGGTAATATGGTAGTGAACATGGGTGCTTTCCAAATTCGAAAAAATTAATATAATGCCATGATAATTATATAAAAAAGAAATAAAAGCACGTAAAGAATAAAGAGCATTTTAGGGATAAATAGCATGTATTTAATTTTCCTGGTTCTTTTCCTTTTTCATATAAAATGGGCAATTTTTAGATTACCTCATCTTAAAATGGTGAATAGATGATCTCTTAAAAGAGTTACTTTCACATAATCGTAACTAGCAAATCAGATGATCACAGTTTCTGCACCAGTGATTCCTAACCTTTACTGGGACGGACTCCTCTGATCATCTGATGGACCCTTTCCCAAGAAAAATGTACAAAAGCACAAAAGCACCCAGACACAAACATTTCTTATGTTCCATGACCCCAGAAATCATCTATGGTCCAGATTAAGATCCCTCTGAGAAAAAGCATCATTTTCAAACACAAATATACTAGACTCACTATCCCCCTCTAGAAACCAGTTATCTCATCATTAAACTCTGTACTTACTCAGGTATTTAAGTTTATCCATAAAAGTTTAATTTATGTATTAATAATGTCTCTATACAGGCAGAACACTAAGAAATTAGTCATCTAAAATCCCTATTTTTAAAAACCATTATAAAAATATAATAATTTCAGGAGCATACCAAGATATAGTAATTTCTTCTCATCATGATTCTCTTTATGCAAAATTTGAGATTTCATTCTGTATATGTTTTCCTCGTGTGAGAATTTTAGATAATTATGTTAGTCACTCCAAGATGCTACCGTGTCATGTCAATGAGCAGCTTCCCAGAAGGAGGAGAGTTCTGATCACTCTCTTTGCTTTCATTCTATTACCATGCACCCATGTGGTTATGCATCATTTTTAATTTTATTTCATTTCGCTTCACCATATGTTTATTTTTAACTAGCACTTACGTAGGGCTTATCATGTGCCAGGCACTGTTTCAAGCACGTGACCAGTACTAACTCACCTAATTCCTTCCGACAACTTTATCAGATAATTGTAGTTATTATCTTCATTTTACAGATGAAGCAACTGAGGCACAGAAAGGTTAAATAAACTGCCCAAGTTTACGGAGGTGGTTCCTGTTAACACTGTGATTGGAGCCCAATTAATCTAGTCCAGAGTCAGTCATTAAAATCAATTATCTTTCACTTCTTTTGTTGTGTGTGTGTTTTCACACACTGCTTATGTGGCCCCCATAAGACTGACCAGGAAGTGAATTCCGGTCTTTAGCTGTTAAACACAGGAAGTGTCATGTTGCTCTATAGAAAGATCCATTTTCATCTTGGACCTAAACATGAGACCAGCTTCCTGCCAAACAGGATTTAAAATGCCAATCCACTCACCACAGAATAGAAAAATGCTCATGGTGACTGAGAAAATGCAGATACCAAGGAAAATACAGGCCAAAAGCCCTTAAGTTAAAGATGTGGAAAATTGTAGCATCAAAACTCGTATGACATTTACAAAGCAGTTCCTGTGGAAATAAGTTGATTAAAAGGACTTAAGACTTTAAAATACTGCTTCAATGACTATGATCTTCAAATTACCTATAATTTCATCAGAGCTCCCACTGCCCACCAACTGACACAAGCCTTTAAGAGAAGAGAATAGAGCAAAGTGATGACTTAGACAAAACACAGACAATGCCACCCTCAGGAGAAAGTCTAGCATCAAGTGTCAAAATACAGATACTTCAGAGAAGGAGCGACAGGGAAGGAGCTTGAAAATTTGCAGGACCAAAAGTGGCAGTTTAGCTTTGCATCTAGAGGGAGAATCAGATACAAGGAGAACAGGTGGTCCCCCTTGGAAATGAAGCAGTGAAGGAAAGAAGAAAATAAAGGAAATTTCACTATCCTGCAGAAACAAAAGAGAAGCAACACCAAACCCTCCCCTATTTCTTCACAATTGTCCATTAAGAAAACTGCACAGAAGAGGGTAGAACTGACAGAAAAGAGCATATTGAACTATAAATCCTATAGGCAAAATAAATAGGAATAGAAAAAACAGACCACAACCATATAAAACTACTGTAAAAAAATTAGAAAAATAAATCAACCGATTTCTGCTGATAAGTTCTCCTCGCCCATTAAATACACACACACTCACACACACAACTGAGTAAAACTAATACAACACTCTAAAGTGAATTCAATATCCTCAAACAACCACTTGGGAATAAGAAAAAACACTTTCAATACAAAACCAAGAATAGAAAAGGACCAAAAAAGTAATAGATTTTGTATATTGTATTTAATTTCATTGATTAAACTCAAAATAAAAATAGAAGAAAAGGAGGCTTCAGGATAAACAACTGACATGGCAAATATTAAAATATACTGTAGAGCATCTAAAATTAAAGTAGTGTGGAATTGGCATATGAAAAGATCAATGACATGAATAGAAAGTAAAGAAATAGACCCAACTACCGTGGAAATTTAATGCACCATAATGGTGGGACTCAAATCACTGGACCAAAGATGGTCTTTTTTACCAAATGGTGTTGGGGCCACTAGAGAGTCATTTAGAAAAAGATATAATTAGATCAATTCCTCGCACCATACACAAGAATAAAATCCAAATATTTCAGAGATCTAAATGTAATAAATGAAATTATATAAGTAATAAGAGAAACACAGTTGAATTTCTTTTTTAACCTTTTCATATTGTGGTAAAGTATACATAACATAAAATTAACCATTAAGTGTACAATTCAGTGGCATTGACTACATTCATAATGTTGTGCAATCATCACCACCATCTATTTCCAGAACTTTTTCATTATCCCAAAGAGAAACTCTGTACCCATTACCTAGGCCTAGGGAAAGGTTTCTAACTGTTACTAAATACAGAAGCAATAAAATATTGATAAATTTGATTATGTAACAATAAAAGTCAAAAAACAAAGACAAAATATTGGTAAGATATAATCATAGATAAAGTGCTAATACTCCCAATACACAAAGAACTTTTAAAATTAGGAGAAAATGACCAAAATTCTATAAAATGGGCAAAAGGCAAAAAAAAGATAATTTACAAAGATATATAAAAATAATCTGAAAGCATATAGAAATGGAAAGATTTTTCAACTTTCCTCATAATAAGAGAAATGTGAATTAAAACTACACTGAGATACCACCTTTCACTCATCAGATGGGAAAAAATGTAAGACTGATAATACACTCAGTTGGTGGAACTATGGGGCAAACTCCTGGTGGAAATGTAAAGTGATACAGCTCCTGTGAAGGGAACTTTTGCAATATCTAACAATATTATTATATGAATTTACTCTTCATTCTAGCAATCCCACTTCGAGGAAATTTCCTGGAAAATATACATCCAACGATATTAAAGTACATATGCACAAGTTTATTACTTGCAATATTACTTTTACTGCAAAACTTTGGAATTGCCAAAATGTCCAAGCATAGAAGATTGGCTGAATACACTATAGTACATGCACACAATGGAGTATTTTGCAACAGGAAAAATAGATGAAGAAGATATTCGTGAAGGGAAGTGAAGCAATGTTCAGGAGATATTATCACGTGAAAAAAGGAAGGTGCAAGACTGCATATATTGTTTGCTACATTTATGTAAGAAAGAAGCAAAACTAAGACAATAAACATATATATGCTGTGATATTGTGATTTATAGTAAGAAATAGATGTTTGGTCTTCATCCCCAGTCCCTAACGCAGGGCTTCTAAAACTCTTGTAAATTCTTAAGTGATAAGACCACTAGAGGCATCTTTTGTTCTAATGAGGTGACTCTGGATAGGCTTCTGGATGGCTCCTGGTTGGGGGCTGGTCACCAGAAAGACCAAGCTATGCTTAGAAGCTTGGAATTTTCAGCCCCACCCCCAACTTCTCTAGAGAGGGGAGAGGAGCTGAAAATAGAGTTAATAATTGATCACGCCTACAAGAGGAAGCCTCCACAAAATCCCAATAGTAGAGATTTCCAGGTTGGCAAACACATCCAAGTACTGGTGTAGTGACACATCCCAACTTCACAGGGACAGAAGCTCCTGCACTTGGGACCCTCCCGAAACTCACCCTACGTATCTCTGCATCTGGCTGTTCATCTGTGTCCTTTATCATATCCTTCAATAAACTGGTAAATGTCAGTGTTTCCCTGAGTTCTGTGAGCTGTTCTAGCAAATAATCAAATCCAAGGGGCAGGAGGTCACGGGAGCCTCCAATTTGTAGCCAAATCAAACAGAAGTTATGAGTGACCTGGGACCTACTACTTGTGACATCTGACATGGGGGGCAGTATCCTGGGACTGAGTCCTTAACCTGTGGGATCTGACGCTATCTCCAGGTAGATAGTGTTAGAACAGAGTTAAACTGTAGGACACCCAGCTGGTGTCACAGAATTTTGGTGTGGGAAAAAAAAAACCCACACATTTGGTGGCCAGAAGTGTCAAAAGCGTTCTATGTGAAACTAAAGGAGAAAGACACAGGAGGAGAACTGTAGGTTTTTCTAACACATATGTATATTTTCACAAAAAGAAGCACAGCATGGAAAAAACAGAAAACAATAAAATTGGTTACCTAACAGGTTGTAGAACGGGGTAGAAGTGATACAAGAGAGGCTAACACTTCTCTGGGTGTATTTTTTTCTTATAGTTTCTAAAAATACTCATAATATACAAAAAAAGAAAGAACCATGAGAAAGGGGAATAAAAATTCTAGAACTTAAAGCAAAGTAAAAAGAATAAATGAAATTATATTTTCAATTAATAATATAATCACACTGAAAGGATATGAAAAGAAAATAATTATCCAAGTAACTTACGAGTAACTTTTGAGTGTTTATTTAATTTTCTATTAATTAAATTAAAGCCTGAACTTGACATTAGGTGTGATTTTTGTAGAAATATTTTAAAAAGCAATTCTGCGGGGGCCAGCCCCATGGCGTAGTGGTTAAGTGCACGCGCTCCGCTGCTGGCAGCCCGGGTTCAGATCCCGGGCACGCACTGATGCACTACTTGTCAGGCCATGCTGTGGTGGCGTCTCATACAAAGTGGAGGAAGAGGGGCACGGATATTAGCCCAAGGCCAGTCTTCCTCAGCAAAAAGAGGAGGATTGGCATGGATGTTAGCTCAGGGCTGATCTTCCTCACAAAAAAAAAAAAAGAAAAGCAATTCTGACTATTTTAGATTTATTATAGGAGTGACAAATAAGTAAATGTGGACCCAGAGTTCTCACTATGGAAGATGGGACATGCAGATATAGAATGTAGGAAGGCCTGAAACAACCTTACAGGGATGGTTTGAAATTGATCATAGTATGAACTCATGAGTCCTAAAATATGTATATGAATGTGTATATGTGCACATGTATATGTACATATAGTTATTTGTGTGGGTATATGTAAGTACATGTACATATGTGTCGATATATATGTTTGTATTTCCTATCTCTGTTCACAGAATGGGCCTAGAAACAAAGATACCCCAATAGCAACAAACGTACATTGGACCCATGTTTTGTCTCCAATACTCTTCCCCACTAAAAGGAATCAGGGCTTCTCAGAGAAATGGCAATTCTAGGACTGGGGCAGGGAACTACAAGATGATCCTGGAACATCTTTTTATACCACAAATTAAGGAAGTGCTCCAAAAATTGATGGGAGCACTTCACAAGGACATGGGAGCCAACTTGAAAGGACTCGTACTGGCTAAAGTTGGGACAATTTGAGTACCAAAATAATTAAACACGGTAATGAATTACAAACCATTGAAAAAATAGGAATCTATCCATCCAACATATATTGAAGGATGCTAAAAATGAACTCTATTAGTACCTTTACATTTTTACTAAATTTTCTATTTCAGCTTCAGTCCTCTAAAAATAAAAAATAAATAAATTTTTAAAACCACTTTATTCCTTGTATCTATCTCTATAACTTTAAAATATCCATAAATTGATATCAATATTAAGCATACTACTCAGCAGTTCAAGTTTGAAAGCTTGAGAGATGAACTCTTTGCAAGAAACTCTCATAGACACCTTGGCCAGATGCTAGTAAGGCAATATGGGAGGAGCTTGAGCCCACCAAACCATTGTCCCAAGTGACCCATGAACTTTGGAGCAGACCTCCAGGTGGCTTGAAAGAACATTCTCAATAATAAATGAGGGGAAAAAAAAGATTTATCTGTTGGTCAGAACTTCCAGACACTAGTAAGACATCAAACATGGAATGCACATTCATTCACTCAACAAATATTCGTTGTGTGTCACATATTGCTTCAAAGAGGACAAGACAGACAAGGCATGTACTCTCATGGCGCTTACCTTCTATGAGAAAAGATCCACAAAGTAAACATGGGTAATACATAGCATCTTAGAGTGTGATAAGTGATAAGAAAGAAAATAAAGCAGGGAGAAGAGATTGAAAATGGGAAATAGACACCATTTTAAATAAAGTGGTCAGGAATTTTTTAAATAAACAAATCTTTATTTTCTAAAAATATTTATTTTAAACTAACCCACAAAGGTGCTTTTCTCCTATTTCTTAATCTCCTTCCTTCTCTTCAACATATCTAATATTAAAAGGATATTTTTACCCCTAATTAAAATTTCACTCAGATACCCAAACAATATCCCCTCTATGAAATCCTGTGTAATTTGCAAGCTCTTTATTCATACAGCCATTACCAATGGCAGAGAGTCCTTGGATTCATTCTACACTTAAGCTTCAGCGTCGTGTTTTCTGTTAACCGCTCAGGAACAGTTTGGGATTGAGAAGTAAACTCATTGCAAATAGTCACTGTAGACCTTGCTGGCACAGTCCCCAGGAGGCTGCAGCATCACCCTTGAGTCACTGAGTGGTAGGAGAAAGAAAATGGTTTAACTGGCTCTGTGTCTTGATATGATGGAACATTTATGGGATTTGGAGACAGTCCTTGATGGTGAATCTGAGCTCCACCACATCTAAACTGGGTAACTTGGGATAAATGACTTCTTTTCATCTGTAAAATGAGAATACTTCTATCTTCCTTGCAGGACACCATGAGGATTACACAAAATAATTTATAAAGCCTATAAAAACACATATGAAAGACATCAATAAGTGTTGATTCCCTTCACTGCTACTCAGCCACCCTGGGCCAGAAAAATTTCTCTGGTTTTGCAGGTAGAAAGAAAAATAAATACACACTGTGAACTGATGGAGTCATGCAAGGTAGCTAGTAAGTTTTAAGCCACCTAAAAGACCACGCTATCAAAGATTCTGCTGTTGGAAATTCATTTTTAAATTGCTGTGAATGGGCATATGGGAAATGCATAGACTAGAGTTGAAAGGCTATACATAAAATTCAGCATATAAACGAGATTAATTATTTACAGCCAATTCAAGTCATAAATAATGCCTTTAAGGAGTGGTGAATGGAGAAAGAATCACAGATAAAAGTTGTACTGCACAGACACAGAATAAAGTTGGGGTGGTCATATCATATCAACAAAGTTTAAAAATAGCACAGAAAGACAACCTCTAAGACTACAAAAGAGATCCCTGGACAGTAAAGAGATAGTCTTACAATTATATTGATGGAGAGGCGGCAGGCCAGGTGGCAGTGCTATCTATCCAGGGCCTGAGGATGGAAAGGCTGACTAAATAAGGTCTGCCAGCATCAGGGGGAAGAAAGACTCCATAGGAAACCAATCAATTCTGCATTGCAATTCCCACAAATAACATGCTCTGGACTTCATATTATTTCTCCTCTGTTTACAAAGATAATTGTGAGCTGCTTTGTAGATGGTGGGGGGAGAGATATAAAAGAAATATATATGTGCAAACACATTTGCATATATATATATTTTAAAGACTTTATTTTTTTAGACCAGTTTTAGGTCCACAGCACAATTGAGAGGAAGGTACAGAGGCTTCCCATTTACGCCCTACCCAAGCAAGTGCATAGCCCCCTGCATTATCAACATCCCCCACCAGAGCGTACATTGGTTACAATTGATGAACTTACACTGACACATCATTATCACCCAAAGTCTATAGTTTAGAGTAGAGTTCACTCTTGTTGTTGTACAGTCAATGAGTTTGGACAAATGTATAATGATATGTATCCATCATGATAATATCATAGACTATTTTCACTGCCCTAAAAATCCTCTGTGCTATGCCTTTTCATCCTCCTTCCCCAGAACCCCTGACAACCACTGACCTTTTTACTCTCTTCATAGTTTTGCCTTTTCCAGAATGTCATGTATTAGAATAATAGAGGGTATACACATCTTAGATTGGCTTCTTTCACTTAGTAATATGCATTTAAAGTTCCTCTATGTCTTTCCATGGCTTGATAGCTTATTTCTTTTTAATGCTGAATAGTTTTCCATTGTCTGGTTGTACCACAGTTTGTTTATCCATTCAACCACCGAATGAATGAAGGACATCTTGGTTTCTTCCAAGTTTTGGCAATTACGAATAAAGCTGCTATAAACACCCACGTGGAGATTTTTGTGTGGACATAAGTTTTTAATTCCTTTGGGTAATACCAAAGAGCATGATTACTGGATCACACGGTAAGAGTATGTTTAGTTTTATAAGGAACCGCCAAACTGTCTTCCAAAGTGGCTGTACAATTTTGCATTCTCATCAGCCATGTATGAAGTTCTGTTGCTCCACATCCTCCCTAGCACTTGAATTTGCCAGTGTTTTGGATTTTGGCCATTCTAATAGGTGTGTAATGGTATCTCCTTGTTGTTTTGATTTGCATTGTCCTGATGTCATATGATGTGAAGCATCTTTTCATATGCCTATTTGCCTTCTAGATATCTACTTCGGTAAGGTGTTTGTTAAGGTCTTTGGCCAATTTTTTAATTGGGTTATTTGTTTTCTTATTGTTGAGTTTTAGGAGTTCTTCATATATTTTGGAGAACAGTCCTTTATCAGATATGTCTTTTACAAATATTTTCTCCCAGTCTGTGGATTGTCTTCTCATTCTCTTGAGATTATCTTTCACAGAGCAGAAGTTTTTAATTTTAATGAAGTCCAACTTAACAATGATCTTTTTCATGGATCATGCTTTTGGTGTTGTATCTAAAAAGTGATCACCACACCCAATGCCATCCAGGTTTTCTCCTGTGTTATCTCCTAGGCGTTTTATGTATATGCATTTTACATTTAGGTCTATGATTCATTTTTTCTTTTTTTTCCTGAGGAAGATCAGCCCTGAGCTAGCATCCATGCTAATCCTTCTCATTTTGCAGAGGAAGACCAGCTCTGAGCTAACATCTATTGCCAATCCTCCTCCTTTTTTTTTTCTCCCCTAAAGCCCCAGTAGATAGTTGTATGTCATAGCTGCACATCCTTCTAGTTGCTGTATGTGGGACACCACCTCAGCATGGCTGGAGAAGTGGTGTGTCGGTGCGCGTCCGGGATCTGAACCCAGGCCACCAGTAGCAGAGTGCACACACCTAACCACTAAGCCACGGGGCCGGCCCCCTCTATGATCCATTTTGAGTTAATTTTTGTGAGGGATGTAAGGTCTCTATCTAGATTCATTTTTTTGCATGTGGATGTCCAGTTGTTCCAGCACCATATATTGAAAAGACTGTCTTTGCTCCATTGTATTGCCTTTACCCCTTTGTCAAAGATCAGTTGACTATATTTATGTGAGTCTATTTCTGGGCTCTCTACTCTGTTCCATTGATCTATTTGTTTATTCTTTACTGTCTTGATTACTTTACAGTAATCTTTACAGAAGCTTTACAGTAAGTCTTGAAGTTGGGTAGTGTCAGTCCTCCAACTTTGTTCTTCGATATTGTCTTGGCATACATGTATTTTTAATTTAAGGTATTTATTTATCTTAGCTCTCCAAATGTTCACGTTGAAGGACTTAGACAGAAATATAGGGAGAGATTGCAGAGAGACATAAAGTGAGTTTATAGCAACTTACCCTTTGTCTCATCATTTCTTTTGTAAATGTAAACTTTTTATTGAGCATAATACCCATCTAGAGAAGTGTACAAATTGTAAGTGGTACAGCTTAATGAATTTGCACAAAGTGAACACATCCATCTAACCAGCACCCTGATCAAAAAACAGAGAACCCCCGAAGCCTCCCTGTGGCCCCTCCCAGTCACTATCTCCAGTAAAGCTAATTACTATCCTGACTCTTGAAAACTATAGACTAGTTTTGCCTTCTTTCTTAACTTAAAGAAATACAGTCATACAGTATGTATTCTTACACTTACTTCATGTGTTTCACACTATATTTGCAAGATTCACCCATGTTGTAGCTTGCAGTTGTATAGTTAGTTCATTCTCATTGCTGTATAGTATTCCAATTTTTTTAATCCATTCTACTGTTGATGAGCATCAAGTAGTTTCTAGTTTGGGGCTGTTACAAATAAGGCTGTTATGAACATATTAATAATGTCTTTTTGTGAACACATGTACACATTTCTGTTAGGAATATGCCTAGGATTGGAATTCCTAGGTCACAGATATGTTCAGCTTTAGTAAATACTGCCAAACAGTTTTACCAATGTACATTCTCAGGAGCAGTGTATGAGAGAGTCTGCTGTTCTACATTCTATCAACACTTAACATTGTAGCTTTTCCATTTTAGCCATTCTAGTGGATATCATAGGTATTATGCTTTTAAAAAAATCATCAAGAAAATGATGATACTCTAAAAATTAAAAATAATATTACTGATTACTATTTGTTGTGGGCCTAGATACTTGAATTTTAAACATGAACTCTCATTTGCTTTTGATGCAGATTATCAGACAACAATTGGAGAAACACTGTGTCCTAATTCTTTCTAAAGCAATCACTTCTTGAACATGAGACCTAATGTCTGGGTAAAAACTATATTTTCAGGGTGTTAAATTCTCTCTGAACAGAAAGCAGTGGTAATCGATTGCTATTTTGCAACTGCACAATTTTTGTCCAGTTATATTAATCATTGAAAAATTCTTGAATGACCTAGAAAGAGGTGCTTAATGACATACCACCTGGTTCTGTCCTAGACCTTAAATTGCTTATCATTTGTATCAGTGTGTTGGGTGAGTACATATGCCAAAGGGCAGGCTTATCAAAATTGTAGGTTTATCAGTTATCTAATACTGCCTAACACAGCACCTCAAAGCTTACTGGCTTATATTTTTCACAAATCTCCGGGTTGGCTGAGTGGTTCTTTTGTTGGTCTTTCGTGGGCTCCTACTGTGTTGGAACTGAACTAGAGGGTTGACCGGAGCTGGCCTCAGCTGGGACAGCTCAGCCTTTCTCTCCACGTGGTCTTTCATCCTCGAGGACGACAGATTGCCTTCCTCACCTGGAGGCAGCAACGTTCCAAGAAAGAGAAGGCAAAAGCTAAAAGGTCTCTTGAGGCTTAGGCTCTTCTACCACATTCTATTAGTCAGAGCAAGTCACAAGGTCAGCCCAGAGTCAAGGCGTGGGGAAATAGATTACACCTCTTGATGGGAAAGCTGCAAAATCGTGTGGCCACGTTTTCTGGTCTACCACAGTAATGAGAATCTACATATGCTAGCACAATGAGAGCTAAATAGATGATAATATTTTTGTTAGTATTATAATTGCTACTAAAAACCATTAAATTTACATTAAAGAAGTCAGTGGTCTATTATTTATATTTCCCAGCATCAGTAAAACCTTTAAACAAATATTTGCCCAGTGCCTGGCACATATATTTTCATTAAAAGTTACTAATATTACCACAAGATCCTGACTAAAATTCCTAGTAGTCACTTGTCTGAATTCTTCCTTCCTCCAGGCCAGTGGTTCTCAGCTAGAGGCAATTTTGCCCACAGAGGACATTTAGTAATGTCTGAAGATATTTCAGTTGTCACACGGTGGGGAATACTACTGGCATCTAGTGGGTAGAGGCCAGGGATGCCGCTACACATCCAACAATGCATGGAACAGCCCCCACAACTGGGAATTTGCCAGGCCAAAATGTCAATAATGCTAAGGTTGAGAAACCTTCTTCTAGGCTGTTCTCAGCCACGTCCTCAGGAGGAAACAGATCTCCTCGTGGGGTCAGGGTGCAGCAGTGGTGTGCTGGAGTTGGCGGGTACCAGCTCATGAGAGCCAATTGTGCATGTATCTTCCTGTCTTCATTTTCTGGGACAAAATATTCGTAACTTAAAATAGGTCATGATGGGAGTATTTACACCATGGAAATTGGCAAGTGCTACAAATTGGGGCCTTTTTGTCCAGAGAGCTAATTGTTAAACATTTCTCACTACATACTAGGTGCAGCCCCTCCCAATAGGAGTACTACAGCCTCGTAGACTCTAATTTCTGCTCTACCTGTGGTCTCTTACTTCTTGGGCTAAAGAAGCAGCTCATTAGCAAAGTGCCACTGGTGACCCACAGTGTGTTCTCATCAAGCCAGAGGTACTTAGTTCCTCCAAAGTGAAAGGTAACCTCTATACAGAACAGTATTGATTGCCTAAAGCCCCCACATCCACATCCACACACACACACACACACGCACATGACATGTGAGTACACACGCTCCCATTGAGTCCTCACTGAAGCATGGCAATAATTAGGAGACCTTACACAAAGGGAAGGTTCTGACATTTCTCAGGTCTTTCCCACAGGATTATATAGTTAATTCCATTGTTCTATCAATTTAAAGAGTTAATATCATTGAAGCTCAATCCCCAAGTTTATTAAAATGTAGCAAATATAAACATGCACTATCTCCCAAATCACATTACCTTAACTAGGGCAACAGTCAACAAATACTATTGAAAGATTTCACTTTGCTTTTTGTGTTATTACAAATAAAACTCCTTAGGAGAAGATGTTAAAAGTTTACTAATAACTGGCAATTGGGGCAACTTTTCATTGTATAACTTCATACAAAACAAATTAATGAGGAAATATTCATAATAAATGAATATATTGAATTAGGTCTAAATTCAATGAGATTACATTAAAATCTCATTTCATTCCGTTAAAAATTCAATAAAACAATGCCAATTAAATGAGGCAATCGGTGAGAACAAGGAGGTGTACTTGATGTTTCATCTATTCTCCCTCATTGTTAGGTTTCATTTTTAACAGTTTGTTGACAATGATTCTCTCCTGACAGTAGCAGAGCTAGAATCATGAGTGAGCTTTGAAACCAACTTGGAAAAAAAATAATAATCCTCAAATTGCCATTTAGCACATCTGCCTCTCCAGATAATTGCATTCTTGTTGAAAATACATCATTGGAGATGTATTAGAAACAGCAGGAGAGAGAATGAAGTTAATAGGTGGAATGGCTAAGAAATATAGACCGAAGAACGGCATGAAGCATAAGAAGATCATTTAGAAAGTTGTTACTTGCTGTAATTTCTATTGCATTTGGAGATTAGTCCCCAAAAGACTAATCCATTCCCATTTTTATTTATGCACCGCAGGTTTCAGTTTAAAGAGGTGTGGTGTGTTGCCGGGCTTGCTGATTTTAAGTGTCATATCCTAGGGCTTAGTCTATTGAAACACCCTCTTAATGAATCCAACCACACTTCCAAACAGTTCACCCACCAAGTCTCAGCCAGCTTGGCTCATTAAAAAAATTCATAAGCATTCTGCATATGGACTCAGAGGGTAACAGCATCTGAGGTGCCAGCAGAAAACAATATTATTTTGCTAATCTCTAAGCAACTCAGAGGCAGTGTCATGGCAGGTATCCTGTAGTTTTTGAGTCCTTGTTCCAGTGTCTTGACATGTTGGACGCATAGAGTCAGCAGATTAAGCCTCATTGACCATGCACTGGATTTTGAGTATGCTTTCCCAAACTTTCCTAACTCTAGGTCCTTTGTAAGCCCAGCCCTTATCAACAAGCATACTTATTTTAATGGCCATTCTAATCAATTAAATTCCAGAGCAACTAAGGAACAATGAACATCCCAGAATTTTGTTACAGAAGAATTTGCCCAATAAAACTGCAAAAGGATAATGGACTATTTTGCAGAGTGCAGCACACAGCTAGACTAGTATCTGTTGACTTGTATGTGTAAGGCACCTATGCAGTAAATATATTTTGAATGAATAAATGAACAGCTAGTAGGTACCTTATCAGGAAACACAACAGAAGGAAGACTTCCCTAAATTAATTTGTTAGGAAAGGAATAGAGCAGTGGTTCTTACCTGAGCATGATCTTCACCCCTTGCCATTGAATATTTGTCAAGGTCTGGACACACTTTTGTTGTCATAACTGGGGAGGCCATCTAGTAGGTAAAGGCCAGGGATGTTGCTAAAACTTCTTACAACACACAGGAAAGCTCCCCACAACCAAGAATTATCCATTCCAAAATGTCAATAGTACCAAGGTTGAGGGCCGGCCCCGTGGCTTAGCGGTTGAGTGTGCATGCTCTGCTACTGGCGGCCCGGGTTCGGATCCTGGGCGCGCACCAACGCACCGCTTCTCCAGCCATGCTGAGGCTATGTCCCACAGACAGCAACTAGAAGGATGTGCAACTATGACATACAATTATCTACTGGGGCTTGGGGGAGAAAAAGGAGGAGGATTGGCAATAGATGTTAGCTCAGAGCCAGTCTTCCTCAGCAAAAAGAGGAGGATTGGCATGGATGCTAGCTCAGGGCTGATCTTCCTCACCAAAAAAAAAAAAAAAAATAGTGCCAAGGTTGAGAAACCCTAGGATAGAGAAATAGAAGAAAAACACTAACCCAAGATTGGGAAACATTGATAGATTGACAAAGTAGAACAGTCTTTAGGGACAATTCATCATCTTCTGTTGAGATTTGTGCAGCAGGAAGACCTGAGTGCATGGAGAAGTTCTCCTGGTTATAAGGGGACTTTTATAAATTGGAATGTTGAGAGAACAGGATTGTGAAAATGCTACCTCCTTCTTTAACACCCACACTCACAAGCCTGTTGTGCACAATTGTGACATGGAAACACTGGGCTGAAGCTGAAATTCACACCTCAGCTGCTTTACATGTCCAGAGTTGACAGAAAGACCTTTCCCAGACTGACAACTGCAACCATTTCCTTTTAAAAATCAGAGGCCTTTCGAGTTATACAAGTAACTCTCTACCACCCCTATCTGCCACATAAAAGAAAGAAAAGAGAATAAATGTTTTATTTTTCCTTTCTAATTCATCAACCTACTTCTTTTTTTTAACTTAAAAAGACACATACAGTTTTCACAGTCATAGATCTCAGCATTACCCAGACTTTGTGCAGGCAATCAGGGGAAAAGGGAAGATAATGTTTCTTCAGTGCTTTCTCACCTTTTCCAACATCTTATCCCTCATTACTTTGGATGACATATAGTATCACTAGAGTTTTCTAGAGTTTCCTAACATAAGGCATTGAGTTGTCCTCGCCAGCATCACTCCTAAGCTCTGGCCCTCCTCCCCCAGAGCCTTTAACAAAAGCTAAGCGTTCTCTAGGACATGCCTGAGTGGCCCCAGGTGTTAGAAAGTGTGGTGAGAGGAGCCGATGGAGGCTATTACGTTACAACAGCAAGTGTATTTATGTATTAGCAGGTGACTCTGAGATACTTGAAGGAATCATCAATCATAGTACATACCCTGATTGGCATGATATCAGACTGGAGTGAAGACTATAGCTATTTAGGGGGCAAAACCAGCTTTTTATCAATGTCCAGATAATGCCAAAATAGGCATCCAGCCTCTAAGTGAGACCAGTCCCAGATGTAGCTGACAATGGATTTCACATTCCCTCTACACTGGCATGTAGGGACACCGCAGAGAGGGAGAGGATGGTGTGGACCACACCACACTGTTAGCAATATCTATGTGGAGGCTTTTTAAATATAGGAGAGTATATCTCATCTTTTTATCTGACATCCTGTAGAGATTATTAGAGGTCCACAGGGGTTTTATTTTTAATGTTCTTAAAGAATACATGACTTGGAAACACAACAACAATACGAACAATAGGGAAACGTCTCTGAAATTAGAACCATCTGTGTGTGAGCTGGTAGAGGTGACTTATTCATGTCCCTAAGGCAGGCAGCAGGGCAATCCTCCACTCCTCAGTTCTTTCTCTCTTTTTTCCTTCTCTTTCCTATTTCTCTATCTTTTCCTTTTCTTTTTCTTCTCCTATGCCATTTTTCCTTCTCTATCTTGCTTATCTGGCTCAGGCCCTCCAGGAACCCTCAGGGGCACCCAGAAGCACAGCGTGGCTCAAGGTGGGGACAGCAGCTACAGGGCTGCTGATCCCCCCAACAGGAGGAAAGGGAAGTCAGGTTCTTGTATTACTACAAGACGATTCATCATTAAAATAGTCATTAAGTTTTGATTGAGCACTTAGTCCCCACCGCACAGTGACTGGAATACGAAGGCAAATTAGATATGACCTGGACACGAGGACTTTATACTGTTGCAGAAAAGAGGAGTATAAAAACAACTGGTAAAAACAAAATAAGAACAAAATCAAGGAATAGGTGTTTTGGTGGCATTTGCGCTCTACCTGGGAGGATGGACGGATGTTGTACAGGCTACAGACTTGTGTTAATAAAGACACTGAGGAATGAAACCTGACTGAGAGGTGGAAGGACACCCACATTACTGAAGCATGAGGCTGCAGTCTCATTATGAGCCACGTTGCACATAAGCAGCATCGCAGTCATTATGCTAACTGGAGAAGGTTCATGGCTCCTAGATCATAGTGACAGATCTCAACAAAATAGCTCCTAGGACGTTAAGTGAGCAGTTCTTGAGCAAAAGTGATCTGGCAAGGGATGAAATCATTGCGTTTCCTTATCTTCACAGTTTATATTCTATACAGTGCAGTCATGCAATATTACATTCCATTTGTACCCTTCCTTAGGGAAGAACTTTGTGGTTTTCTACCTTTTGAGTGAACTGTTACAGAATATATTAAGAAATCTTGAAATAGGCCTATGGTTTTATTAATGATGTTTTTGTTTAAGATAACATCCCTTAAAATTAAAAAATTATGTAACAAAAAAAAGGGAAGGGGAGACACAACGTTTTTTGGGCCATGAACACCTTTTGGTAGTCTGGTGAAGCCAATGAAACGTGTCTTAGAACAATGTTTATAAATGTGTAAAATAAAACACATAGGATTAAGATGAGAACCAATTACCTGAAAGTACAGTTCTATCCATGAACTCATGGGTGGTCTATGGACCTCAGGTGAACCACTCCTACCTGGAGCCTAAAGCCAAGTTACAAGAGTTAACTTCCAGGGTAAGGAATAAAAAGATGGTGGGGAAGAATGACTGGGGCAATCTAGAACTGGGAGGCCACTGCTGTTACCCGCCACAAGCTATAAAAAGAGGAGGCTATCCAGTGGGAAGATGGCAGCAGATGGCTTAGGCCAGTGCGAGGACTGAACGAAACGAAGCTCAGAGAACTAAAACAAGTTTAGGACACAAGCAGTGGGCTTTGCTAGATTGGGACGTCCCGCCTCCCCCCCTCTGAAAGATGTTGATTTTTCCTTGTCAGAGGGTCATTCTTATACTATAGAACACCCGTCTTCAGTGATTAGAGCTAACAAATGTGCACAACTTACTCATTCATCCTCTTCCTTCACTCCAGAAGTTCAGTATTTCTGAGAGAATGTTCAATGACTAGCTCACAAATTGCTTTTTGCTGCTTATTACCAGGCCCCTTTTGACTCTGGATTTGAAAGAAAATACTGTAGGACCCTCCACATACGCCAAGGGAAACTGTGGGGATCTCACTAGTTGGGTTTGCAACTGAGCACATAATAAACCCCCAGACTTGCCTCTGGAGTGCCTAACTCTCAGCGTCACCCCAGTGTATTCCAGAACTCAGACAAAGACTATTTTTTTCCTGAGGATACCTGAGACGCAAGTTTGATGGTCCTGGGGAGCCACAGTTGATTCTATCTTTGGGAAAAGTTAAGTTATCAAGACTTTAAAAATGGCTTCTGAGGAACAGTGCTAGGATTACTGGGGACTATATTGAGAACAGCCAGCCAGCACCAAATAGGGACTTGAGAAGGGTGAGAATCTGTCCCCTCAAGACACTAAAGCTCAGGACGACCTGTATGCAGACTTACTTCTCCCACACACACTCAGAACAAACCGTAATCAAGAAAGCTACCCTGCTCTAAATACTGGGGTCCAGTCACTCAGAAAGAGGGCTGCCTTGCTCAAAGTACCTTCAACGTTTATCCCTAGCTCACTGCAGTGTGTGAACTGTGACCACTACAATTACTCAAGTGTTTCTTATTGTAGGAACAAATTGCTAATTGCAATTAATTGTAGCTTCACGATGTAAGCTACAAATCTCTCTTTCTCTTTTTCTTTTTACTGTATTATTTTTGTTTGTTTTTTGGTGGGAGGGAGATGTTAAAAGGCATACACTAAGATGCCAACAATTTTTCAAAAACACTAACAGCTTCTTTCCTAAGATATTTCTATGGGGAGTAAATGCCAATATGCTACCTTCCCCCTGCTCAGATGACACTTCTAAGCATCACTGGTGGAGTAGATAATATTGCAAACCACACAGAGTGCATTCAATTTGACAACCCACAGTTTGAACAGGAGATTCATCGAGAAATCAGTCAGCCAACATCCAAATGGATAGTCAGCATGCTAAAGGAAGATTATAAAGTTTAGAGTGTTCTGACAGCAAAATAGGGCCTAACTTTTTCAACGGTACCTGGGAAAAGAGTTGCTAAAGTATCTGTGGAAAACCAAATGTATGTTTACTGTCTATTTGAACAAATTGGTATATGGAGCAACAAATCCCCTAACAGCCCAGGAGTGCACAAATTAGATGCTCTGTCCCGGGTGTTATGATGTAGCTATTACATTCACTCTTCACGGTAATGCTGCTACATACCGATGATGCTCCATGGGTCACCCAAGGCATGTATCTTCTTGTAACATTTTGATTATTTCATGTACCTCATAGAAAAAGCACATTAATGAAGATGAGTTTCATTTTGAAAGGTGAAAAGAGACAGGTTTCAGTACAAATTGTAACCTATTAATGGGCAACTCAGAAGTTATCTCTGCAGAGCCATTTCCTGACTTGCCAAAAAAAAAGGAAGAAAGAAAGAAATTGGACATGGATTCAGCTTGTGATTTAACATTCAAGAACCTAACAAATGCACTCAGTAGAAACCCAGCCTTATTACACCCTCCTGACTTTGATAAAGCATCCCTGGTTCAAACAGATGCCTCTGACATTAGATTTGAGGCGCTGCTATCTCTGATAACGAAGGAAGAGAAACACCCAGGGATGTATACACACAAGGAACTTCTAAAAAGAAAACTCTGTAACTTTCTATTTCAAGGAAAGTCTTGGTCTTCTAAGAAGCTGGTCTATTCAGCAGGCTTGTTGAAATTTTCTTCCTGAAAAAAATTCAAAAGGAAGAAAGGCAACAATTGTATTTAGACAATATTTTATTGGAGAATTTAATCAGAACTATGATAATGTTCATGAGACACGTGTGCTTAACACAGTACTGTATACTGAATACAATATATCCACCATGTAAATGAACGCTAAAATATTATGCCAGGAAGTGCATATGCGTTAAAAAAAAATAGTCCCTAATAATAAGAACTTTTTAAGCTAATATAATGTAATACACATAGATATTTAGTTGTTTTTCAAAATAGAGAAAAGATTTATTGACACACAAACATACCTAAGTTTTAAGTTTTGCTAGTTTGACCACTATTTTGTCATTTTGGTTCCCTTCATTTGCCTTTAAATGTGTGTTTTTCTCTGTCTCCAGAACATTTTTTACTATATACTGCTTTTAGTAGCTTTCAGTGTTTGTAATAATTGCCCCATATTTTTAAGGCTCAAACATCCTTTTGATAATCTGTTTTGTTCATTTATCATCTTCTCTCCACCCACAGCCCATTCTACTTGAATAGGCCTGCTAAAAGTTTGGACAAACTAATCCTTTTGTTCAGTCAGCCACACTTCAGTCCCAACAGCACCATAGGGGAAATATATGTGGAGACCACGGGTGCCCAAACACTGGCCATTAAAACCAGTCTTAGTAACTGGCTTCACGAAGGTGTTTTGCAATATTTGTGATAAATATTAATTTTATTTACTCTGTCACTCTACAAATCAAAAGAAATGAATTCATTAGACATGGTTCGAAGGTAGGGGAATTTCTGACGGAATTGGAAATTATTAAGGAATCTCAAGGGCATTAAGCCTGAAAATAAAACCATTAGATCTTCTAAACAAATGGAGGCAATATTAGGAAATTACATGTGTGTGCTGTTTGTCTTTCCCCCGCAGCCCCTAAAATTGGAAACACACCACCAAGAGGAAGTAATAACACTGCAGTCAAATATTCAAAGTCCAATTTTTACTCACATTGATTATTTTTAACATTTTGAAATATCATTTTTATACCTCCATCTGAAAGCATTTATAAGACTAGAATTCCAGGGCTGTGTTCACTATAGTATTTTACAAAAACAATATTTTTCTTAGTTATATTGGGGGAGTGGCGAAATGGAAAAATATTATGACAGGGATAATTTCCTAGTCACCTTCCAAATTGACAATCCACATTCTGGTCCTAACTCCCACTAGTTGGAAACACGAAGTTTCACTGTAGGATTATCAGCTGGTAAATAGAATATAGGAGAAAAAAAATTCTTCTTCAAACTTAATTCAAATTATTTGAGTTTTTACCTTGCTTCTCTCAATGTCCACTTTTTTTTTCGTCTCTGAACTCACAAAATCTTTTTAAAAGGGAAAGCCTGAAATCATTTCTCAGCCCGTGAAACTCTGTGTTAATTCATTTCTGAAATAGATCAATGCCCATCCACATTGTTGGCTCTTCACACCCAGTCATTCTTGATGATAAAGTAGAAGAGATGATACACGTGGTCAGCTGCCCCTTGAAAGAGGGAGACGTGCTATCTTAATACCATTCATTCCACATCTACAGGGTATGTCATGGTTGTTTGGCCAGGAATGCTCTATGTCTGTGCTTCCAATATCACTCAGGAAGATGTCAACAAAATACAGTATTTGAACTATAACACGGGATCACAGCAAGAGGCCTTCAGTTCTCCTGAAAGTTGGTTTGCCATTTTCCTATCATTTTTTACTTTCACTTTTATAATGTTATTGTTTGCGATCACTAGGGACTTGTTTAAAACAAAAATTCACTAGTTTTCTACTTGTCGTACCAAATTTTGGTCCTACAGTTTCTAAACAGTCCCTTGCTTCAATTCAAAATATTGTAGATATTTTAACAGGATTGCACAGCCAATGAGTCATTTTTCTCATTCATTCCACAAACAAATGTTATCTATCTACATGGCAGATAGACAAGCGCTACTCTGGGGGCTAGGGACACAGCAGGCTAGTAGTTAAATGCAATGAGATATCAAAAAAAGTCAAAGAATAGGAGAGTGTATTATGTATTTGGCACTAAATGGAGAGTGATGAGTCCATTTCAGTTAATTCTACTCTCTTCTGAAAATATTAGAGTTTAGAAAATGTTAACCATTTGATTTTTATAATATTTTTGGGAATTATGTTTAATATTAGTTCTATGTCTATTAAAAACACTGGGGGTTCCACCCGGTGGCATAGTGGGTTAAGTTCTCACACTCCACTTTGGCGGCCTGGAGTTCACAGGTTCGGATCCCGGGCACAGACCTATGCACTGCTCATTAGGCCATGCTATGGCGGCGTCCCACATACAAAATAGACGAAGATTGGCACAAATGTGAGGTCAGGGCCAATCTTACTCACCAAAAACAATCACTGGAGAAATCTTGAATCATATTATTCCAGTAAAGTATATTAATAACATTTATAGATGCTTATACAACACTAAGTATTCTTTGTGTATTAACATGGCAACCTACTGAAGATCTAACTGTCAAATCAAATTTTGGGAAAACATTGATAGTACATTGAGCCCATTCAAGAAGCATTGCAGACTCCTTATCTTTCATCTCTGGGTAAATGATTCATTTTTCTGAAGCTATTTGGGCTAATGTCCATTATTACTTTCTATATCTTATTGATATTAGAGTCATTTGAGTCTAACCATGGCTCCAACAAACACTATTTAAGCTAATAGCGCTGTTCATTGGAATTAACAAGCTTTTAAACACCAAAGTCAAAAGCCAATCTTGGGATATTTCCTACTTTCTCACAGAATCTATCTAGTTCTGACCTTTGAAGTGCACTATAATTATTGGGAGGGAATGGAAGCTGACTCTTGACATAAAACTCAAAAACATTACTGGGGGATTTCAAAACACATTTCCCAATTCCTCCATCAGTGGCTCTCTAGTGAGTGTAGTAAAGCAGAATAGATGAGTTCTCAGATAAGACTAGATTATAGAACAGAGAGTCTAGATTAAGCTTGTTTTATTACCGAAATAAGTCATTTTTAAATTACCTTGTCATTTAAACTTGGTTTAGTATTTCTCAATTTGCAACATGAATTATCATATTTTAATCTTCAAAATATTGAACAGAGTCAATGCCAAGGCAAAATTATACTTAAAATACTACCTTTTTTTATGGATAGCTATTAGGCTTGTCTCAAATAAGTAACTCTTCTAGCATGTTAATATATAACTAAGAAAGTACGTGTAGTTCTTAAAGTAATATACAAGTTAAAGGAACTGCTGTCAGCTAAAAAAGCCACAGTTTATGCATGTGTGGGAATGATTATTTCACCAAAAAAACAATATTCACTTACAGAAATATTTGGTTAACAACTTATGTAACTGATGGTGCTCAGGGCAAGCTGCCCCAGGAAGCACCACTCTGGTATGCGGATTATTTCGAGCTGAAGACAATAAGGATATTTGACCTCCCCCACTAACTGCCTAGAGAATCTGGCATGGTGGCTCATTCCTGGAACAGATCTTCTATCATGATGGCTATAAAGATAATGTAAAATAGATGTTGCAGTGGGAGGGGCACCAAGCCCCTTTTATCAAAAAACTCTATCTCTCCCTGACCAAATTATCAATAGATGATCCTGAAAAGAGTTGTCCTTCTGCCCTCTGAAGTCCCAGGCCACTACCCACCCCCAACACGTTCCTTCGCCTTTAGCTGCAATACTTAAGCAAGCAGCTTAGACAGAGGGACGAGTTGCTCATTTCTGAGCTTCTCCCATGTATACATGTTATTAAACTTGGTATTATTTTCTCCTGCTAACCTGTCTTGTTGATTATTTGGCCAGCCAGAAGAACCTTAAGGAAGAGGGCGGAGGGAGATTCTCCCTCTTCCCCAGACAGTTTTGGCGTAGTCACCAGGAGCCACACTGGCTGGCAAGTTGCCTTCTCTGGCTGGAAGACCTGCCTTCTCCCTGGACTGCTGCAGATGATGAGATACGGGAACGCCTGACGAAAGCCGGCAAAAGGTAAGACTTCTTACCACGTCAGCCTCCTGAAATCTCTATCTGCGGAGTCCGGCGGAAGGAAGTGGTGAGAATTTTTTCTCTTTCTAAATTTAGATTGGCAGGAGAAAATATTTGGGAAACTAGTTTCTTGGGCTTTTAGTGACTCTTGGTTTAAATTTGGTAGAGTACTCTTGGTTTTTGATCTTGATCCCTTTTCCTCCCAGAGATAGTCTCTGTTTTTCTCTTTTGTCTGTGTCTTTTGTCATAAGAAGGAAATACCATAGGGTAGGACGCAGGCATAGGCCCTACAAGCCTGCTGTCCGCGCCGGCCCCACAGACTGGTGAGTGTGCGGGTCTCACCAGACCGGCGTCTACAAACTTTGCTGTGGGTTATTATGCACATGAAGTGAAGGTCATTGCCAAGGGCATCTTGGAAGCCAAAAAGGCCGCAAATTTGGTGGGCGCGGGTCGAGCAGTTAAGAGCCATTAGGGCGCTCGCCACTTTCAGAAGACTCCCGTGACAGGATAAGTTGGGTCACGGAACAGGGTAGATGACACAGGTCCCCCGCCAACTGCAAGAAAATGTCCGTGCAACGACGAGGTACTCTGTAAAGCACACAGTTCCCAACCCTGCGGCACCTCCCCCGCTAGGTATTATACTGGCTCCAAGAGACCTAAGGCGTGGCTAAAGCTGTCATTGTGCACATAAGAAAAAAAAAAAAACCGGATGAGGTTTTTCCTTCTGTCTTGTTCTGTGTCCTGAGAAAACTTGGCTTTGTGACCAGTGAGAATATTCTCCTTGGTCTCCACCATACGGAAGGTGCATTTACCGGGATGCACCTTGGTGGCCAGTCGAGAAGACTGGGGTTCCAAACTGTCTCTGTCCGGCTGTGCCAAGCTCTCAGGGGAGTCTGAATATCTTTGGGAGTGAATTCTGTGGATCATGGGGGCTACATCATCTGCGCCCTCACCAGGGATGCCTCTTGCGTCCATGGGAAAGATTTATTCTAAGCGTGGAAAGTTACCTCCGGGTCTTTCCTTAAAAAGGCTTATTGGTTCGAGTCACTATTGGAATAAATATACAAATGAAGATCCTACTCGTCAATGGCCAGACGACGGATCCTTTGAATTGGAAAAACTTCTAAATTGGGGAAAAAAAATGTTTTGAGAGCTCTCACATAATTGTTTAATTGGTACCTAAGAATTAAGGCCAGAAAAAGGAAGGGAAAAATTTGACTAGTCTTAAGACCTTGACTCAGGTTACAATTGAATTGAGAACATGTAAAAGTGTAAGTGTTGATAAGATTATAAAGGTTGGAATGTTTGAGCTAATTTTATACAAAGAGGTTACATCAACTTTGCCTGAGTATGTTTTAAAATGTCTGACTGGGAATGCTTCTCTTGTCCAAAATTAGAAGACCAAGACCTATTGATAAAAATCTTAATGATAATTATGTTTAAAGGTATAAGAGGTGATGAAATTTACATGAAATTTTGTAAGAAAAAAACTGATGTTATTTCTATTACAGAACTGGTTAACAAAAATAGTAATTTAAATGATGGCTAATTTTATCTGAAGTCTTATGAAGTCTTATAGGCAATCTAAATAATTATTGGGAATAAGTAACTAAATAGTTGTGAAAAGGATGAATGTTGGATGAACTTTAAACAATAATTATGTGTTATGGTGGTTACAGCTTCCAAACTCTTTTTGGTGACTTAAAGCTTTAGAGTTTTGCTAAATTTTATAAAAAAAAAATTCTCTATCATCATTTCCAAATGAGATCAGATATTAGACATTGATTGCTAAATGTACGTTTGTCTACTTTTGGCTTTTCATTACAGGAAAACTAAAAGGTGTTTTGGGTCTATTGGTAAACATGTGTTTTATTAAAAGATTGTACTATAAAGTAACATGTTTCTAGAAGTTATGAAGTGTTTATAAATTTTCCAAGCCACAAGATACTAATGTAAAAGAAAGTTTACAATTGTTTAGTTTTTACTTACAAATTAAGGTTTCTAAGGGTTAAAATTTCTAATTAATATATGTGATTGAAGCTACTAAAAGAATTAAGAAAAATATGTCTGTGTACAAGGAAAGTAAGATGTATAAAGGTACAAAGAATGGAAATATTTTGTTTGGTTAAGAAAGATAAATTTGTCCTCAAGTACTAGGAGGGAAAAGAAAGACATGGGACAAATTCTGAATGTAAAAAGAAAGTTATAGAAGGTTTGTGGAAGAGGAATTCTGGAAAAGGAGTTTTATGCATGGTCAAGTTGGCTAAGATTGAAATGAATTTAATTAAGTAAATGAGTTTTAATAGCAGAAATAAGCTGGTGCAAAATTAAAATTTGGTCTTCTGTCTCTTAAAAGGATAATTTGCTTAAACTTGATAAAGAGGTTACAAAAGATTTTTCTTTACCTTTGAGTAAGTCTACCTAAAAGACAGAAAAAAAAAAAACTGTTAAAATAATTTCCTACGTTCAAAAGACTGAGGTCTCTCTATTAAGGCTTTTGGACTGTTAATGCTCTGTTTGCTTTGATTGTTTATATTTTTGACAAGCTCCCCCAAAATTCATATCTTAAAGTCTTTTTTTTAACTTTTATTTCTTTGAGAATTTTCAAAGGGCCCTGGAACTTCTCAAAGAAATTTGCTCTCTTCCTATAAGGGGAAAGATACTAACCTTATTAGGCTTATTCAATATGTTCAATTACATGGAAAGCATTGTCAGACCAGTGATGATGAGCCTGCTTAGGTGCTATTATGTGGGCAAATGTTATTGACATAGGTGTTTTAAAATTGTATAACATTACTGAAATTCTGATCTGTCCTGGTTATCAGTCATAATTCTGGTTATTATTATTTTAAAGTGTTGTATGTCACAAAATTAACCAAATTTCTTTGTCAATTGCCATTTTGAGGTCTTGTTGTTTACAGACATTTCTTTGCTCTAATGCTTTTGCAAAATATGTTTCAACTTCAGAAAAATTCATGGAAAGGACTCTGATATTTACACTGGAATACAGGTTTCTGACAAACTTTCTGATCATAAAACTGAACTTGGTAAAAAAAAAAATTACAGAAATCTGATGGAAAAACTGACTTCATAAAGCTGCTAACAAAAAGATTAGGATCAAGAATGGATTACAAAGGACTAAATGTACTGATAAAGATGATTATAATTTTTATGATTTTTCATTTGAAGTATTGCTGAATTTTTAATGTTTTGTTTTTTCATATTTAAGGAAAACTTTTTCTCTTTTCTCCCGAGATAGCTATGACTTATAACAATTTGGTAAATGATACTTTTGTAAGTAAAATGGAAATATTTATCTCTTTCTCTCTACCTGATCCCTCGAATTTAAAAACTCTTAGTAAGTGAGTATTGTTGTTTTCATGGCAATATAGTTATTTGCATAAGTTCAATAAGAATCTGTTCTCCTTATAACAGGACACAGTTGGAAACACTGGGTCTATTACCAAGGTTGTGACTGGAACATCATATTTGCAATATAACCATACAGCTTTTGAAGAATGAAGATTGGACTTTATGGAATAAAGCCACGTGGAAATATTGGCCTGGTACCTTTATGTTCCAAGCAGCACTTACCAGGATAAGTAAAGAATGTCACTTATCTGGCAGGTACAAGGAACCTCGAAATATTTTGGGGAAACCTCAGAAGAGAGGAATTCACCCAAATCTATAGGTACTGCAGGCAAACTCTGATGACAAAATCCTTGGCTTGGCTTTCCTGGCCTCGAGAGACCTTTAAAGTTTAATCTGAGATTCCTTATAAAAAGTTCCAGCAAAGCAGATTTAAAAGAGCCTATGTGATCAATTGCTATTCTTGCTGTACTTATGTAAATAATTGGGCCAACTCTATTGGAACCAGACTTATTTTACAAACTAGTTAGTTTTAATTTGGCTATCTTTGATAAAAATGAGGGTGATTTTAGAGAGAAAAATTATGTTTCAGTAAAAACTATAGTATACATTTGCGGATATTAGATCCTAGTTTTGTTAATTGTCTTTTGAGGTTTTTGTTTTATATCTGTTGACGGGACTGGATCCTGATTTCTTCTAGTCTCCTAAAATATCTGGCTACAGATGTCCAAACTAACGTTTTTGCTAACGTTTTTGATTTTTTCCATCATTTTCATTTGAAATCACTGAGAACTGAACCTGCCCTTTTTCCTGAAGCCTTACAAACTGAAGCTGATGAACTTGATATAAACTTAAGAGATGACCTGACGACACCATCAGAGACATTTTAAACTGCAAAAGATACTTTGACGCTGACATCTAAAATTCTTCTTCACTGGCTGTCCTCTGAACTCAAAAACTGGTTTACAATTTGCTCTAACCATTAACCTTGTTTTTCTTTCATTTACACAAATATGCTTTTGGAGTCTGCCATGCTGTTGGCACAATTTGGAAATTCCGTGGATTCTTAACTTCTGCAGGAACTCCTATTGCTAATGGACACTTAATTGTAGCCTTGTTACAAGCTATTCACCTTCTTTCAAAAATTGCCATTGTTCATTGTTCAGCCCATACTAAGGAGACTGATGTCATATCTTTAGGGAATGACAGGGCTGACAGAGCTGCTAAACATGCAGCTCACTATGGACCCCCTTATCCGTTTTCCACCCAATTCTTAAACCTGCCTTTATCCCTGACTGATGTTATTAACTATCAGGCAAATGCCCCACAATCTGAAAAAGACAATTGGATACAAAAGGGTGCCAAACAATTATCAGATGGATTATACATTGGAGCAAATGGACTTCCAGTAGCTCCTTTTCTTTTGACTTTTTGGCTTGCACTTATCTCCCACCAAATGGGACATATGTGCAAACGGGGGATAGTTAAGGAACTAAAAGACAATTGGTTTTGCCCTGGCATCCATAAAATTTCTGACCAAATCACCTCCCAGTGCACAACTTGCAAATCTTACCAAGTCTCTGGGAGAAATCAGTGTGATCCAGGAAGTCCTCCCAGGCCCACGCTGCCTTTTGCGGCACTCCAAATGGATTTTATAGACTTGCCTTCAGCTTTAGGTTACTCTCACTGTTTGGTTATTGTCTGCATGTTTAGTGGATGGACTGAATGCTATCCGACCAGACATGCAGATGCCACAACAGTGGTAAAGAAATTAATAACTGAAGTTATTCCTCGCTTTGGCATTCCTTTAGGGATTGAATCAGACCAAGGAACTCATTTTACAGCAGAGATAAACCACTTGCTTGCAAAAACTCTGGGGTATTCATTAAAATTTCATACCCCATATCACCCTCAGTCATCAGGGCAAGTGGAACGTAAAAATCTAGATATAAAAAGAACTCCAGGAAAAGTCTGTCAAGAAACTGGACTTAAATGGCCAGAGGCTCTGCCCTTGGCCCTTATGAAGATTCAAAATACTCCAAATAGAAGGCGTGGACTGACTCCTTTTGAAATAGTTTTTGGACGTCCGATGCCTACTGGCGTCTCTAAACCTTCAACTCCTGGATTAAATGAATATTATGGGAACTTAAGTGAACAATTTGATGCTATGACTTGTTATATACAAAAATTAACTAGTATACTTGAAGCATATCGTCAACAGGTAAAAGAGGCATGGCCACCACCTTCTGACAAGCCTTGCCATCCCTTTCGACCAGGAGACCTGGTGTACATCAAGGTCTTTAGAAGAAAACACGCACTGTCACCTCGCTGGGAAGGACCTTATGAAGTCTTACTGACGACCTGCACTGCCATCAAAATAAAGGAAAAATCTTCCTGGATCCATGTGAGCCACGCCAAAATAGACCCAGAACATCGCTCTCAAGACAACTGGGAGATAATCCCCACAGGTGACCTTAAACTAAGGATTTCGAGGGCCAAAACCCAGGCCCCAGAAGCAGCCGACATCACGAAGTAGACAGCTTTTCCCAAGATCACGGATCGAGAAAACCTACTTTGACCCATTTCCTCCCTCTTGCTTCAAAACTCCCTATATATATACACACTCACACACACAAACTATTAGTGGATATATATATACATATATTTTTTAATCATTTATTAGAAAGCTGACTGGAGAGTGCTGGTCTCTATCTGTCCCTCTTCCCCTCTCTAAGTCTCCGCTATGGGCTCTTTTCCCATCTGTGTCTTGCTTTTACTAACCCTCTCCTTTTCAACAGGTCGGGCACAGACCAAACACCCCCTTATGCCAGTTTACCAAGCCCTAGCCACGCTAACTAATCAATCTGACTGTTGGTTATGTCAACAGCTAGATAGTGCAAAAGAACCTGAACTAGTCTTTGTTCCTGCTGATATGAACACCTGGTAGACTAAGTACGGAAAATGGATGAATAACAGAGTATGGTATCCGCAACAAGGGAAACTTCACTCTGCTTCTTCTCCTGGTGAGTCACTTGGGCCCCAGAAAGACTACTTAGAAGGTCAAGGACTGTCCCTTGCCCAAGTACAAACAATAGGTGAAAGTTTTTCCCTCTGCATTGAAAGTAAACATGGCGCTGGACCTTTCCTGGGTGACATACCGAGACAATATTGCAGTCAAACTCTGTGGTTTGATTCCGCAGGTGGCATCTTCAGAACTCTCAAGGGAATTGTAAGTGACTCTATCACTACTCCCTCTGGCACAAACATTTGCCAAATCACCAAGTGCTCTGGATGGCCTACGAGCCACCCGTGTGCAACTTGGGGTATCGCAGCTATCCGCATGGTTAGGCTGCCCAACGCCACAGACTATATATGGGTGGATCAAAAATCTGGACTCACCTGGTCAGGTGACAAGACCAGGCTTTATAGCTGCCAAAATCAGACTGCAGGCCTCCTGTACCAGCTATTCCGCAATCTATTCTGTTCTCGCAGACTGACAGGAGCTCATGGGAAATGGATATGTTTAGGTAGTAACAGTGCAAGTGGCACAGATCATGAAATAGTCCAGATCCTGGGAACTACAGACTCAATTCTAACCTTGTCTTTAAACTACACTGGTCTTTTCATTTTATGCGGCAACAAAGTGTGTAAAGGATTCCCACCTAATTGGTCAGGACGATGCGGACTTGGATACCTGGCTCCTTCTGTCACCAAACACTCCACCTTAAATGCTAGCCAAATTACAAACTTGGGTTCGTTTGTTCATAAGATTGTGCCACATAAACGTGCCAGCCGAGAAATCGTGGAAAATCCATTTGTGTGTCACAACTCCAAGTTCTTTTCAGCCTTGAGAGTCCTATTCCCCAGCTTTGGAGATTATGAGTGGGAAAAGGCAATCTTAAATCTCTCTATGGTAATGGAGCAAGAGTTCAACACCACCATGCAAACCTTGAACATACTCCAGTCAGAGATTAACAGCCTAGCATCTGTGGTGCTCCAAAATCGACGTGCTCTGGATGTGCTCACTGCCCAGCAAGGAGGAGCATGTGCAATCATTGGAGAAAAATGTTGCTTTTATGTGAATCAAACAGGTCAAGTAATATCTAACTTAAATCTATTAAAAGAGAAGATTGACATTTTTCATCAGATAAACGAAGCTAATACATTTTATTGGACTGACTTATTTCCAGGATTGGGGGACTGATTTAATGGAGTGTGGGGAAATGTGCTCCGATTTGTTCTTTTCTGCCTGTTCATCCTCATTCTAATCTACCTTCTTTTCTCCCTTTGCAGACTTCTTATCACTCGGATACTAACACGATTTCTCTCTCCACAGTCACCAGCTCAGCTTTTAATATGTGAAACTTCTAGGGAAGTTTCAGAGGAGGGAACTGATGGTGCTCAGGGCAAGCTGTCCCAGGAAGCACCACTCTGGTATGCAGATTATTTCGAGCTGAAGACAATAAGGATATTTGACCTCCCCCACTAACTGCCTAGAGAATCTGGCATGGTGGCTCATTCCTGGAACAGATCTTCTATCATGATGGCTATAAAGATAATGTAAAATAGATGTTGCAGTGGGAGGGGCACCAAGCCCCTTTTATCAAAAAACTCTATCTCTCCCTGACCAAATATCAATAGATGACCCTGAAAAGAATTGTCCTTCTGCCCTCTGAAGTCCCAGGCCACTACCCACCCCCAACACGTTCCTTCGCCTTTAGCTGCAATACTTAAGCAAGCAGCTTAGACAGAGGGACGAGTTGCTCATTTCTGAGCTTCTCCCATGTATACATGTTATTAAACTTGGTATTATTTTCTCCTGCTAACCTGTCTTGTTGACTGTTTGGCCAGCCAGAAAAACCTTAAGGGAAAGGGCAGAGGGAGATTCTCCCTCTTCCCCCGACATAACCAAGCTTTTAAATGTAAAACAAAGCAATCTTTGAAATTTATTTAGTGGTAGGGGATAAAAATAAAGCATTGAATAACAGAGCTAATGCTAAAATCATTAGAAGCCATTACATTTTAAAATATCATAAACAGAAACTCAGAAAAAACTCAGTAGGCTGAGCTGCCCCACTTCTTGCTTAACAGAGCGTGTGTTCCTACGTGTTCATGGTAAAAATACCTTCAGTCAGTGGTTCAAAGGATCTCAAAAGCGTTAAAATATTGACCCTCATAGTATCCCAGGTGGTAACACCAATAATCTCCGTTGGCAGACGTAGAAAATAGGATAGAGAGAGAAAATGAATAAAAACCCAAGCATTTAGTCCCATGCTTCTCACTGCAGCCCTTGCCTCCACTTGTTTCTTATTACAAAGAAATCTAGATCTTTAAATAACATAATCTCTTAGATAGAGAAACCGCCAAAGAATTAAAACAGTGTGGGTCTTTGTTTTCATAAATGCCTTTCTCTAATGTGGTCATAATTGTCTCCTTCAAGGCCTTCTTTACAAGCTTTGTGGATTATTTTTAGCAATACCTTTTCTTGACCTTTCTTTCTTACTATATATTTTGAGACTTCCTGAATTAATTAGCATGGGGTACTGTCTGGGCACTGTGATTTTTTTTAAAAATGCTCCGCATGTAATTCCATGTGAAACACACTTTGAAAACAACTGTTGTACGTTATATTTTTTGTAGAAAAGTAACAATGTACTTAAGTCTGAATTTTTCAGATAATTGCCTTAATTCTTTATTTCACAGAGTAATATAATATTTGGGCCTCACATAAACAAATTAATGGGTAGGAAATATGGTTTCCATAAGATATTCGTATCATTTCTTTATAGTTGAACTATACATTGTAATAGATCGTGTCTAAATGGCAAAACTCCAACATTATGAGGTAAGATCATCAATATTCTTTGAAACTCAAATGGGAACACACTCTTTCTAGAATTAACGAACGTCATCTTTACGCCTTGGCTCAACTTTTCCACACCGCCCCTGCCAACTCTCCACCCTATACAGTACTCCATTCTGCATCTAAAAGGTGGGTGACCCTTTCAGTCTTTGTGATATAAAAATCTCCTCACAGGTAACTCACCGGCTGGCAAAGCAGCTGATTTCATTAGTGATAACTCTAGTCCTTACAATGCTCCATCTGCTTCTAAAGGGCAGATGCCTCCCAGCATATTTCATTCATACTCTCAGTTCTGCCCTATGGGGTAAAAGCAAACCAAGTCTACTCAGCCTCCCACTGAGACGCCCTTTAGAGTTTAACACAATTAGCATACTTTCTTTCCCATTTTTCTTCCCTTTTCATAGAAAGAGAGCTTGAAGATGGATGCCATCAACATCGATGCCCATCTAGAATCTAATTACACATTCTTTCAATCATTCAGTGTTCTGGTTATTTACTTCTACATTAAAAACAACCTCAAACATTAGTGATTTAAAACAACAATTTATCATTTTTATTTTACAGTTGTGTGGTCTGACTGGCCTTATATGCAGTTCTTGATTAAGGTCTTCCTTAAGACCTTAGGAAGTAGGTCCCAGATAGCAGCTGGGACTACAGTCATCTGAACGCTCAAGTGGGATGTACATCTAATGTAGCTTCTTTACTCACCTTACTGATCCTTGTCCGCTCTCTCTCTCTCCACCTGCCTTCTCAATCTCTAAGAGAATTACCATTTGGCGTGGACTCTTCAATGTTCAGTGGTCCCAAGGTTGTCACACTTCTAGTGTGGCAGCGGACTTCTAAGAAGCAGGAAGCAGAAGCCATGAGCATTTAAGGGCTATGCACAGAACTGGCGCAATGTTGTTTGGGGCTTATTTATTCTATTGGTCAAAGCAGTCACCATACCTGTCCATATTGAAGGGCGTGGGGAGACAGACGCCATTTCTTGATGGGATCACATTACAAAAGAGCATGTGGGGTGAAAGATGTTGCTTTGATCATCCTTGGAAAATACAGTCTGCCACATTCAGCAAACTTTTGATGAGTGCCCTTTATGTCCTGGGCACCAGGCTACTTTCTAACGATTAAAATACAAATAAGTCATGGTCCTTATAAGTTAGCAATTTTAGCAGCTGAGTCACATACTGCCTCATCCTCTAGGTCTTATTCACAGAACTGCTGTCAACATACTACATGATATTTACATTAATGTTTTTTAAACTATAGTCACAATTTTGCTTCCATTCTCACCCTCTTAGTGTAACTTGAAATATCATTCTGAATTGTATTATCTACTTCTTTGACTCTCATCATCTAAGAAGCATATCTTCTATATTTTATATAAATCATTCATTTATTGATTCAACATATATTTATTGAGTATCCTCAATAGTCAAAGCGTTGATAAAAATATATACATTGAAGGGAACATGACCAATGACTTAACACTTTGTCACACTACTCCACACTGTCCTAAGGCTGGTATGGATTCATCAATACATCCTGAATACAGCTGTCCAAAGGGCTGAAGCCTCTGTAAATGTATTATCTGCAAGTTCATATTTCTACAGCTAGTTCGCAAGGAAAGCATATGAGGCTTTCTCCGACGCTCTATTTGCCATACTGGATCTATGGGAGCAGTACTGCATTACAAACAAAGAGAAAATTTGGTTTAATGGCTTAATACAAACTCAAATGGATTCCAGTTGATCACTGCTTTCTATTTTAGGTTCATATATAATATTTGTTTTGTAAAATTTTTATATTTTATAATCTCTTCAAGATTAACAACCTGTTTAATTTCATTTGATTTTCAAAAGCACCAAAACCTGGGTACCAAGAATCTAGGATTGGGATGTTTTCATTAATCAAAATCTCTTAATTAATGAGTATTTATCAGATAAGGTTTACTGGCTTTGGAAGAACTAAATTTAATTAACATACTCAATTGAGCATAAATCATTGGCCTTGATGATTTAGAATTCGATTACTTTGTCTTAAGTAACTGTCTAAATATTGTTTTGTCTTAAGTCATAATTAACAGCAACACTGATTACCATACGACAGGTATGCCATCTAAAAAGAGTTCTAATTGATACAAGTTAATAGACAAAAAGAGAGTTTTCTATAAGACTACTTCTCCTATATTTGAACCCAATATAATGGTTTTAATGCTATAATATCTCACAAAAAAAACTTTTCAGATAAGTCAAATATTTTAGCTTTGAAAGCATATAATTTTCCAAGATATGGAACTGACACATAAATTTGGTTTCTAATAACCAACTTATTTGATTTTCCAGCTTTATTTGTGCATCCCTATAACCACTTCCATAAAAGCAAATAGATAATAATTTCCAATTTCATTATCACCAAAAACCATCTAGTTTCATTCTTCTACTGAATCAGCTGACTCTGTAGTAAAGCTGTGATATATTTGGATCTGTTACTGTAAGATTATATGGAACTCCCTACGATGAACATGCTTGAAGTTCCCTGCTGTTGGGGCTTTCCTTACTATGTAATACACTTCTCATCCAGAAAAACAGAATTCTACTGAAGTCTATTTTATTGCAATCCTGGACAAAATTATATCCCACTGTCCATTCCAGCTTTAAACATTTCTCAAATATTAATTAATTAAAACAGATAATAACGTTAAGTAACTTGCTTGAAGGCATTGTATTTTTTCAGAATTACGTAAGCCCACCACAGACTAAGAATCCTGATCATACATGATAAATGTTACTATCTATAACATTATAAGTATTCATACTGCTTTATTGTATTCTGTGTTTAATATATGGAGAAACTAAGTCACAGGACTTCATAGCCTTTTAAAAGAGCAAAGATGAGACATTAATTCCATCACTAAAAGTAAAAGCTTTCCAGATTCTACTCATGAGTCCTACCCACCAGACCATAAATTCTACTTTTAAAAATCATTAAATTCCCCTTTAGCTCCAGTGACAGAACAGTTTCTTTTAAACCTAGGGGTCTTTGGTTCAGGTGCCAAAATGGAAGGTTGTGTCATAAAACCACAAAAAGAACTTTGATTAAAGAACCCCTAATGAAGATCTGACATTTAATCTGCTCTTTTATTGGATAAGATCTTTAAATATTCTCTCCTTATGAATTCATTTCATATTCATTTGGAATGGTACTTGATCATAGGAACATGACTGTATGCTGGTACTAAAAGAAGATAATTAAGCAACATGTTCTGCCAAGGACATCGCCATCCTATAACATCCATCATCTCACTTGGATAGTTAATAATTTCAGTAATGTTGCCATGACATTGTAATGAGAATGTTTCATATCCTGCAGCTCCTTTGTCAATTGGACCTGCTCTAAGGTCAGATGCTGGCAGCTTTGTAATAAAACTTTCATATGTTTGCTGGGCCCCTTTTGAGGGGTTTTCCCCCCACATTAAAGTAAAATGCCAACAGGCCCTAGATGTAGATAGGCTCCTAAAGATGGTCTCTCATGCATTAATTACCCTTCTGAACATTCTACCAACATGCCTTGAGAAAAATAATATTGTACGAGCTTGTGCAAAGTATAAAAGGCAGATAGTATGCCTTATCTATTAATATTGATATAGATATGCTGAAATAATATACTAAGAAATGGAGCCATATTTTAAATGACAATTTTAAAATGAATAGTTCCGTGAAACTAACTTATAGTTGAAGATCTAATAGCCTTTTTTCTTTTTCCTTTTTCCATGTGAAGTTTCCAGTGACTAAAAATTTTTACAAAGCCAAAGAGAGTTCCAAAATTGAAATTCTACCCTAGACTACATCCAAAGGCTCATCTCAACAAAAAAAATCAAAAGTAAAGAGAGGCCAAAAGAATAGCAATAAGAATTTGGTCTTCTGAATCTAGTCACTAGCAGAAGTGTGTCTGTATGTGTGCGTGTGTGTGTGTGTGTGCAGTTTTTATTCACATAAAGATAACAGGAAGCCTGTACCAGAAAAACACTTACTCTCATGGTCAATAAGAAAATGTATTTTCACGTTAATAGTATTTTTCATTGACTGACCAAAACAAAAGCAATAGATGTTAACTGCTTATTGCTTTAAATTAGCTTATATATGGAGGAATCTGAGCCTTTTGTAAACCTCTTTGAAAATAGAAAAGACTCTTGACTGGACCATAAGGTCCTTGGAACCTACAGGGGACAGATGTTTGCCCCTTAAGCTCACTTGCTCCGTTTCAGAGGCCCAGGGTTCGCAGGTTCAGATCATAACCCTAACCTACACACCGCTCATAAAGCCATGCTGTGGAGGCATCCCACATACAAAATAGAGGAAGAGTGGCACAGATGTCAGCTGAAGGACAATATTCCTCAAGCAAAAAGAGGAAGACTGGCAACAGATGTTCAGGGCCAATCTTCCTCACCAAAAAAAATCCATAGAAAATGCTTTTGATTGACCCATGTGGGAATAATAGTCACTGTCTTAAGATTTCCAACACCATATGCAGACTCTTTAAGTCTCAAGAGACTGAAGACAAGACATTAGGTCAGAGAAAGGTATGTGGGGAAAAAAGTTTTAACCATATTGCATTTTTCAGTAAGAAAATAAACCAGAACGAAGTCAAGATGGCGGCGGAGGCAGACTCTGAACTCACCTCCTCCCGCGGACACAGCCAATTTACAACTACTCGTGGAAAAATTACCCCCGAGACAGAACTGAAAACTGGATAAGAGGAACTCCTGCAACAAAGGACAATCCTAATTGAGGTAGAAGAGGCAGAAACTCCCTTCTGGAGAGAAAAAACGCCGCCTTCACAAGCTGCCAGCTTCACAGGTACGCAGCCTCCCTGGAGGCGCCGGGCCCTGAGCCGGGGAGCGCCCCCGCTGCGGGCATTTTGTGGACCCAGCACAATCGAGATGAGTGGCATAATATCTGACTTTGCCTGCTACTAAAACATTGGGGAGCACCCCCAGAAAAGCTGGTTCACAAAGAAATTAAAACTGGCTCTTAAAGGGCCCACGCACAAACTCACCCGTTTCAGAAAGCAACCTAAAATCACCAGAAAGAAAGGTGCACATTGCTTTGGTGAAAAAAGACTCACCTAATAGGCCCTGAGTGCATCTCAGTGAGAGGTGAGACCTCTCCAGGGACTGGGACATGGGCGGCGGCCATTGTTGTGGCCTGGTGTGGGCGTGCTGACACAGACGCCATTGGAGCTCTCCCTGGGGCCTGCTAGCCCAGGGTCTGCCCCACCCGCTGGAGCACCGATTTGGTCCAGCTTGGCCAGGGCAGGCAGCCCACCCTGGAGACTGGCCCCACCCAGCAGTGGGTCCTCGGGCAACTTGTGGGCCTGCATAGATTGGTGACTGGATTCTCTGCAGCCTGGCAACTGAGCCGACTTCGGTGGGGCGGGGTGTGCACAAGGAGCAGGTGGAGACTGTGGGGTGGTGGTAGAGTGTGTGGGGCTCCCACGTGGAGAGACTGGGTCCGCATCAGGAGGTTGTGGCACGCACACGGGGCAGGACTGTGTTGACTGTGTATGTGGACCTGTGGGCAGCAGGGCTTGTCAGCTGCAGAAGACTTGTGCTTCTCAAAGACCCAGATGGGGAGTATTCCCCACCTTCCAAAGCCTGAAACAATTGGGTGCTCCCGTGCCCGAGGCCAGCCCCACCCAGCTGCAATCCTCAGAGAGCTGACAAGAGACCTAAAGGCTGGAGGCTTACAGCAATTGTAAGCCCCTGAGCCTAACAACCTGCCACGCTGGGGGCCTACTCACTTAAAAGAAATACTGCAACACAAATGTGGTATTAGAACTTGCAGCCAACAGTGCTGGGGCTCCCCACACCTGATAAAGAGACTGAAGGGCCCATAACAACTACAAACAGCTGAGCATTACAACAGCTGGCCAGGAGCATAACTTGGCCTCCCTGGGCACCTACAGGGAGAGCAAACAGGCCACAACAGAAGGACACACATAGCCTACATAGGGGGCACCCCTGGAACATTGAGAACTGAGGGAAGCACAAGGCAGGCCTCCTAAGCAATCACTTACATAACGTCACCTATCCAAGAGCAGGAGATGTAGCTGACCTACCTAATATGTAGACACAAGCACAGGGAAAGAGGCAAAATGAGGAGGCAAAAGAATACATTCCAAGTAAGGGAACAGGACAAAACCCCAGAAAAGGAACTAAGTGAAACAGAAATGAGCAACCTACCCGACAGTGAGTTCAAACTAAGAGTGTTAAGGATGCTTACTGATCTGGGGAGAAGAATAGATGAACTCAGTGAGAATGTCAACAAAGAAATGGAAGATATAAAAAAGAACCAATCAGAAATGAAGAATACAATACTGGAAATGAGAAATTCACTAGAGGGACTCAAAAGCAGAGTAGAGGATACAGAAGAATGGATCTGCGAGCTGGACAAAAGACTAGAAGAAATTACCCTAGCTGAACAGGTAAAAGAGAAAAGAATTAAAAAGAGTGAGGACAGCCTAAGGGACCTCTGGGACAACATCAAGCACACTAACATCCGTGTTATAGGTGTCCCGGAAGGAGAAGAGCGAGACAAAGGGGCAGAGAATCTATTTCAAGAAATAATAGATGAAAACTTCCCTAAGCTAAGGAAGGAAACAGACATCCAGGTACAGGAAGCACAGAGAGCCCCAAACAAGATAAACCCAAAGAGGCCCACACCAAGACACATCATAATCAAAATGTCCAGAATTAAAGATAAAGAGAGAATCCTAAAAGCCGCAAGAGAAAGTCAAGTTACATACAAAGGAAACCCCATAAGGCTATCAGCTGACTTCTCAGTGGAAACCTTACAGGCTAGAAGAGAATGGCATGATATATTTAAAGTGCTAAAAGGAAAAAACTTACAGCCAAGAATACTCTACCCAGCAAGGTTATCACTCAAAATGGAAGGAGAGATCAAAAATTTCCCAGACAAGCAAAAATTAAAGGAGTTTGTCACCAAGAAACCAGTGCTACAAGAAATGTTAAAGGGACTGATTTAAGGGGAAAAGAGAAGACCACAAATAGGAAAAATTATCTATTTCCATGATAAGAGGGCAATGGATACAAATGCACAAAAAAGAGGTTAGATAGTATATAAAAACATAAAAGGAGGGAGGAGGGAAGTTAAAGAGTAGAGCTTTCAGACAGAGGTCAAACTAAAGAGACCATTAATTTTGTATAGAAGAAGAAAGGAACGGAGAAGGACTACTAAAACACTGAGAAAAAAAAAAGTTAAAAAATGGCAGTAAGTACATACTTATCAATAGCTACTCTAAACGTCAATGGACTAAATGCTCCAATTAAAAGGCATAGGGTGGCTGATTGGATAGAAAAACAAGACCCATATATATGCTGCATACAAGAGACACACTTCAGACCTAAAGATACTCACAAACTGAAAGTGAAGGGATGGAAAAAGATACTCCATGCAAGTGGCAATGAAAAGAAAGCTGGGGTAGCAGTACTTATATCAGACAAAATAGACTTTAAAACAAAAACTGTAAAAAGAGACAAAGAAGGGCATTACATAATGATCAAGGGAACAATTCAACAAGAGGATATAACACTTGTAAATATCTATGCACCCAATGTAGGTGCACCTAAATATATAAAGCAATTATTAACAGACATAAAAAGAGAAATAGACAGTAACACAATAATAGTAGGGGACTTTAACACTCCACTTACACCAACAGATAGATCGTCCAAACAGAGGATCAATAAGGAAACATTGGCCTTAAATGACACACTAGAACAGATGGACCTAGCAGATATATACAGAGCATTCCATCCAAAAACTGAAGAATACATGTTCTTTTCAAATGCACATGGAACATTCTCCAGGATTGATCACATATTAGGCCACAAAACAAGTCTCCATAAATTTAAGAAGATTGAAGTAATACCACAATGGCCTGAAACTAGAAATCAACTATAGGAAGAAAATCAGAAAAGCCACAAATACATGGAGATTAAACAAAATGCTACTGAACAACGACTGGGTCAATGAAGAAATCAAAGAAGAAATCAAAAAATACCTGGAGACAAATGCCAGAATTTATGGGATGCAGCAAAAGCAGTTCTAAGAGGGAAGTTTATAGCAATACAGGCCTATCTCAACAAACAAGAAAAATCTCAAATAAACAATGTAACAATGCACCTAAAGGAACTGGAAAAAGAAGAACAAACAAAGCCCAAAATCAGTAGAAAAAGGGAAATAATTAAAAATCAGAGCAGAAATAAATGAAATAGAGACTAAAAAAAATAGAAAAAATTAATAAAACCAAGATCTGGTTCTTTGAAAAGATCAACAAAATTGACAAACGTTTAGCTAGACTCACCAAGAAAAAAAGAGAGAAGGCACAAATAAGTAAAATCAGAAATGAAAGAGGAGAAATTACAACAGACACCTCAGAAATACAAAAGATTATAAGAAAATACTATGAAAAGCTATATGCCAGTAAATTCGACAATCTGGAAGAAATGGATAAATTCTTAGAATCATACAACCTTCCAAAACCGGATCAAGAAGAAGTAGAGAATTTGAACAGACCAATCACCAGTAAGGAAATCAAAACAGTAATCAAAAACCTCCCCAAAATTAAAAATCCAGGACCAGACGGCTTCCCTGGTAAATTCTACCAAACATTCAAAGAAGACTTAATACCTATCCTTCTCAAACTCTTCCAAAAAATTGAGGAGGGGGAAACTCCCTAACTCATACTATGAAGCTGACATTACCCTGATACCAAAACCAGACAAGGACAACACAAAAAAAGAAAATAACAGGCCAATATCACTGATGAACCTCGATGCAAAAATCCTCAACAAAATACTAGCAAATCGCATACAACAATATGTTAAAAAGATTATACACCATGATCGAGTGGGATTTATTCCAGGTGTGCAGGGATGGTTTAACATTCGCAAATCAATTAATGTAATACACCACATTAATAAAATGAAGAATAAAAATCACATGATCATCTCAATAGATGCAGAGAAAGCATTTGACAAGATACAGCATGCATTTATGATAAAAACTCTGAATAAAATGAGTATAGAAGGAAAGTACCTCAACATAATAAAGGCCATATATGAGAAACCCACAGCTAATATCATCCTCAATGGTGAAAAACTGAAAGCTATCCCTCTAAGAACAGGAACCAGACAAGGATGCCCACTGTCACCACTCCTATTTAACATAGTACTGGAAGTCCTATCCAGAGCAATCAGGCAAGAGAAAGAAATAAAAGGGATCCAAATTGGAAAGGAAGAAGTGGAACTGTCACTATTTGCAGATGACATGATTTTATATATAGAAAACCCTAAAGAATCCACCAGAAAACTTTTAGAAGTAATAAACGAATACAGTAAAGTTGCAGGATACAAAATCAACATACAAAAATCAGTTGCATTTCTATACACTAACAACGAAGTAGCAGAAAGAGAAATTAAGAATACCATCCCATTTACAATTGCAACAAAAAGAATAAAATACCTAGGAATAAACTTAACCAAAGAGGTGAAAGAGCTGTACACAGAAAACTATAAAACATTGCTGAAAGAAATTGAAGAAGACACAAAGAAATGGAAAGATATTCTGTGCTCTTGGATTGGAAGAATTAACATAGTTAAGATGTCCATACTTCCTAAAGCCATCTATAGATTCAATGCAATCCCTATCGAAGTTCCAACAACATTTTTCACAGAAATAGAACAAAGTATCCTAAGATTTATATGGAACAACAAAAGACCCCGAATAGCTAAAGGAATCCTGAGAAAAAAGAACAAAGCTGGAGGTATCACACTCCCTGATTTCAAAATATACTACAAAACCATAGTAACCAAAACAGCATGGTACTGGCACAAAAACAGACACACAGATCAATGGAATAGAATCGAAAGCCCAGAAATAAACCCACACATCTATGGACAGCTAATCTTTGACAAAGGAGCCAAGAACATACAATGGAGAAAAGAAAGTCTCTTCAACAAATGGTGTTGGGAAAACTGGATAGCCACATGCAAAAAAATGAAAGTAGACTCTTGCCTTACACCATACACAAAAACTAACTCCAAATGGATTAAAGACTTGAATGTAAGACCTGAAACTATGAAACTTCTAGAAGAAAACATAGGCAGTACGCTCTTCGACATCGGCCTTAGCAACATATTTTCAAGCACTACGTCTGACCGGGCAAGAGAAACAATAGAAAAAATAAACAAATGGGACTACATCAAACTAAAAAGCTTCTGCACAGCAAAGGAAACCATCAACAAAATGAAAAGACAAGCTAACAATTGGTAGAAGATATTTGCAAACCATACATCTGATAAGGGCTTAATCTCCAAAATATATAAAGAACTCATGCATCTCAACAACAATAAAACTACCAACCCAATTAAAAAATGGGCAAAAGACCTGAACAGACATTTCTCCAAAGAAGATATACAGATGGCCAACAGACACATGAAAAGATGTTCAAAATCACTAACAGGGAAATGCAAATCAAAACTACAATGAGATATCACCTCACGCCCGTCAGAATGGCTATAATTAACAAGACAGGAAACAACATATGTTGGAGAGGATGTGGAGAGAAGGGAATTTTCATACACTGCTGGTAGGAGTGCAAACTGGTGCAGCCACTATGGAAAACAGTGTGGAGATTCCTTAAAAAATCAAGGATAGAACTACCATATGATCCAGCTATTCCACTGCTGGGTACTTACCCAAAGAACTTGAAAACACTAATGCGTAAAGATACATGCACCCTTGTGTTCATTGCAGCGTTATTCACAATAGCCAAGTCTTAGAAGCAACCTAAGTGCCCATCAAGGGACGAATGGATAAAGAAGATGTGGTATATATACACAATGCAATACTACTCAGCCATAAGAAACGATGAAATCCAGCCATTTGTGACAACATGGATGGACATTGAGGGTATGATGCAAAGTGAAATAAGTCAGAGGGAGAAGGTCAAATACCATATGATTTCCTTCATTAAGTAGTAGATAATAACAACAATAAACAAACACACAGAGACAGAGATTGGATTGGTGGGTACCAGAGGGGAAGGGGGGAGGGAGGAGGGTGAAAGGGATAATTCAGTACATGTGTGTGGTGATGGGTTGTAATTAGTATTTTGGTGGTGAACATGATGTAATCTATGCAGAAATAGAAGTATAATGATGTACATCTGAAATTTATACAGTGTTATAAACCAATGTTACTGCAATAAACAAAAAATTAAAAAAAAAAAAAAAAGAAAAGAAACCAAAAAAAAAGTAATTTGATAAAGGACTGTTCTCCAAAGAACTCTTAAAGGTCAACAATAAAAAAACAAATGACCTGATTAAAAAATGGGACAAAGACCTTAATAGATACTTCACCAAAGAAGATGTACAGATGGCAAATAAGCATATGAAAAGATGCTGCACATCGTGCCTCATATGTTATCTAATATGCATGTAATGCAAATTAAAACAAGATACCACTACACAGCTGTTAGAATAGCCCAAATCCAAAACACTGACAACACTGAATGCTGGTGAGGACGTGGAGCAACAGGAACTCCCATACATTGCTGGCGGGAATGCAAAATGATGCAGCCACTTTGGAAAACAATTTGGTAGTTTCTTACAAAACAAAACATACTCTTACCGTACAAGCCAGCAGTCATGCTCCTTGGTGTTTATCCAAAGGAGCTGAAAACTTATATCCACACAAAAAATCTGCACACAGATGTTTAGAGCAGCTTTGTTCATAATTGCCAAAACTTGGATGCAACTAAGATGTCCTTCAGCAGGTGGATGGATTATTAAACTGTGTTACAGCCAGATAATTGAATATTGTTGAGGACTAAAAAGAAATGAGCTATCAAGCCATGAAAAGACAGGGAGTAACCTTAAATGCATATTAGTAAGTGAAAGAAGCCAGTCTGGAAGGCTATGTACGGTATGATTCCAACTACATGACATTCTAGAAAAGGCAAAACTATGCAGACAGTAAAAAGATCAGCGGTTGCCAGGGGTAGAAGTAGGGAGAGATAAACAGGCAAGAAATGGGATCAAGTTGGGTCTCAGATTCCTCACAGCACCTATCACAGTGGACTGAAACTACTCTCACTTCTCATCCTTCCAATGGACTCCAAAGACCATTTATTCTCATCTATGAATCCCTACTTCCAAACACAATGCTTGGCACAATAACCAATAATATGCACTGAATGCATATTGGTGAACAAAAGTGGAAATTTCCCAAGGTCAGACTCTGAAAGAAATTATGAACATATGAAAACTGGTGGAATTGGGTAAAAGCAAAACTATTAAAAGGGACTAAAATCATTACTGACAGAAAAATTCAGTTCTTCTAAATGCTAGGTAGAATTTTTCACTTTATTTCTGCCATCATTTATATGATTCATATTTAAAAAAATTCGCAGAGGCCTTAGAAAGTCACTACTCTTAATAGAGACAAGTATTTTCCTGTGAAACATATTACATCGTGTTAGGACATTTGTCGTTTTATGAAGGACGTATTAGTATGCCTGTTTATTGATCTGATCTCAACACCTCTAAATTGTAAGTGAAATTTTCTTTCCCACATTTAACCTGATATTTTGGTTCTTTTTGGATGGGTTTGTATTGGATATTCAGGTTTCTTAGTTTTTATATAAATTCCTTATTTTGTATTCCGGAAATGTAGTCCCACCTTCCATTTCTTTTCTTTTAAAATGCTTTTTCAAGATGATGCTAGCTTCATTGTACAGTGGGGAAATGTAAACTTGGGCTCTTAAATTGTTTTTGAATGCCTGAGTTTCTTCTTCCTTTATTTTAACCGAGAAATAAACAAAAATCCTCCTTTTAAACACTTTGACATGATTGAGTCTGTCAGTTAACTCTTTATAAGGAATAAAGTCACCTTTAGAAAATGACAGAATATAAAATAGATGGTGGGGATGTTTATTCTCTGATATTTTTACCAGACGCCGAAGGAACAAGGAGGAAAATAAAGCATGCTTACCTTCTCCCAAAGAAACAGCTGTTTCTCTCAACAGAAGAAAAGGCCGCTGCTCTTGAGCACCTAAACCACCTTAAAATTCTTTCTTGTTCCCATTTTGCTCGTGCTCTGCACTCTAACGTTTATAAACTTTCCATATGGCAACGCAGATGAGAGTCCCTTTGGGTATATCTTGTAAATACCAAATGAAATATCATAAGTGATAAAACATTACAGTTGTCTAATTCTTGATGCTTCAACTGTTTCCCATGGTCTCTCAACTGCCCTCATATGTGCACTTGCAAAACCATCCTCCTTCCTGTTGAACTGGAGTAATTTACAGTTTCTTTCCTGACTTTCAACCCTCAATTTAAGGAGCACAAACAAAGCATCGTATCAACAACAAAAAAAAATACTTAATCTGGAAAACAATGAATGTTTTCTCTATGAGATGATTGAATACAAAATAAACCAACACTATGGGGAAATTTCATCTAAATTTAAGGAAGAGAGGGGAAAAAACTACCAAGGGTAACTGATCGTCAGTGGGCTTGAGAAATAAATCCCAAAATAAATCGCTGAAAATCCATTCCAGTTCTTAATATTTAGGAACCACAATCAAACAAGAAAACACAGGTAAGCAAATAGATCACCTAAATGAAGTCTCCTAAATTTAAAAAATCTGAAACAATACTTAACAAACTTTCAGCAAAAATTTGAAAGCATGTATCGCCTGAAAATAAAGGGAGGAGGGCGAGATGCCACAGTAAATGTTCACACTGCATTTTATTCAAAACTACTGTATAGGCATAGGGAAGGACTTTGGCGCTGTGATAAGAACACCTAGTACATTAGAGGAACTCTATAAATTACACCGAATCAAATGAAATAGAATTACTATATTATCACAGAGTCAAACCCATTGGCCAATAACCCTAACAAATATTACTTTCTGGTTATAATACACAAACATAAGTATTAAAATAGTTATGTTGAAGACAGAGTTTCCAGAGCATCCATAGATCCGAGAGATTTGCCTTCAAATTACAAACTGTTTTGTAAAGTAGAACAAAAATGCCCTATGACCCTAATTTTTTTTAAATATTGTCCCTAATGAGCATTGTCTCTCTATTCAATGAGTTTTCTCATCCACTCAAGGTGGAAAACTTAGATGATCCAGATGGAAATGGATATTTTGCCTAAGTTATCTGAACAATTGTCTTAAACCTTTGCTTTGCTATGGTCATGTAGACTTGGTCTCTACGCACTAAAGGCTTCCAAATCATTTATTTTAATCCCTGGTAATATAAATCCTCGGTTCTGCTTTAGAGATTGGGAAATTGGTGCATTTGCTCTTTCCTTCAACACATATTTTTTTAAGGTGGAGACTTTACTAAATGTGGAGGGTAAAAATATAAATGTGATTCAGTCTCTGCCCCAAACGATCTCAGACAAACATAGATTTTAGTATAAAAACATATACACAGTAGTATGTTCTATAACTAAACTAATACTATAGTTATATATAACAGTAGTATGAACTATAACAAAGATCTACAGGCACACCGAAGCCTGTGCCACAGTCAGATGAGAGAACGCATGGGCAAGTCCTTGATAAATTTTAACAGTGCTGTGGATAAGTTTAGGGAAGTGGTAGTGAAACTAGAAAACCACTCATTTACTGTAGACACACACCACCCTATGGGGAAATGGGCTCTGGTCAAGGCCCATAAACTTTGGATGAAATAAGCTGGACCACTATGATATAATAAAAAATATATTTGGGCCTTTTCCTGGTTTTTAGCACAGAACTCCTAAAATCTTTGGAATTTCATGAGTCATAGGAGTGTCTTTTGTTATTTATAATGAGACCCTTCAACCATACTTGAGTTTACAATAGTGAGGTGACTAATGGTGGATCCCTAGATATCAACCAACCAGGGGCTGGTTGCAGAGGAACAATCATGTGATTACAGGGTTGGACCTTTCTTCCTCCCTCCATTTACCTCTGGAGAGGGGAGAGGGGTTGGGGTTAAGTTCAACCACCAATAACCAATGATTCAATCAATCATGCCTACAAAATGAAACCTCCACAGAAATCCCTAAACACAGGTTTCAGAAAACTGGGTTGGTGAACACATCGAGGTGCTGGGACAGTGGCGTGCCTGGGGAGAGCATGGAAGCCTTGTGCACACACACCCCCAACCCCCTGTGCCTCTCTTCATTTGGCTGTTCCTGAGTTGTGTCCTTTACAATAAGCCAGTAATAGTAAGTAAAGTGTTTTCCTGAGTTCTGTGTGTTGTCCTAGCAAATTATCAAACTTGGGGGGGAGTCATAGGAACCCCAAAGTTTGTAGTCAGCAGGGCAGAAATGTGCGTAGCCTGAGCACTCCATTTGTGGCTGGCGTCTGACGTAGAGGCAGTCTTATGGGACTGAGCCTTTCCTCTGTGGGGTCTGACACCAATTCCAGGAGTTAGTGTCAGAATTGAATTGAATTGTTCTACACCTAGTTGGTGTCAGAGAATTGGAGAATTGGTGTGGGAAAGACACCATACATTTGGTGTCAGGGAAAAAAAACCTCTCAACCACATGAAGTTTAACAATTCCTCTGCCATTCTAGTGTTGGTTATGCTTTTAGATATGAGAAATATTATCAAAAGCTAAAGGTTTCTCTGCTAAACTGATTAGCATTCCTCCTCTGAGATTTAGTGTATACCACATTATATTGAAATTTTCTATTTTTGGATCCATGTCCCCTGCAGGAACATAAATTCCTGGAAGGTAAGAATCATATGTTATTTGTATTTGCCACACAATGGGCAATCAATAAATATTGATTTAATGAAAGGAAGGAAGAAATTTCTGATAGGAGCAGCAATGTCTTAGCTCCAAGCAGAAGCAAATTATCATTTGCATAACCCTATCCTCTCCTCCAAAACTGTAATGAAAATTGAGCTAGAGAAGATTTGGAATGGCCACACTAACTCTTTGTACCGGGGTAGGACCTACAAGACTATTTACAATATCTGAAAAAGGCATAGAATATCAATTAAATCTACAGTATGCTGAAAATACCAAATGCTGACGAGGATGGGGAGCAACTGGAACTCTCATAAATTGCTGGTAGGAGTACAAATTGGTATGACCACTTTGGAAAACAGTTTGTCAGTTTCTTATCAAGTTTAACATACAGTTAACATGAGACACAGCCATCACACTCCTGGTATTCACCCAAGAGAAATGAAAGCATATGCACACAGAAATATTTGCATGCAGGTATGATAGCAGTTTTATTCATAATAGCCAAGAACTAGGGGGACAAAATGAAATCTCCATCAATTGATGAACAGATAAATTGTGGTACATTCGTACAGCTGAATTCGACTCAGCAATAAAAAGGAATGAACTACTGATACAATCAATAACACAGATGAATATCAAAAATATTAGGCTAAGTGAAAGAAACCAAGCACAAAAGGCTACATACTGTTAGATTCCATTTATACGCCATTCTGGAAAAGGCAAAACCAAAAACAGAAAGCAGATCAGTGGTTGCCTAGGGCTGGATATAAGGGTAGTGGATTGAATGCCAAGAGGCACAAGGGAAATTTTGGGCGTGATGAAAGTGTTCTGTCTTGATTGTGGTGGTGGTTAAGTATTACATACATTTATCAAAACTCATCAACTTGATCATTTAAGAAAGGTGACTTTTAACCATTCATAAAATATATCTCAATAAACCCTAATTATAAAAAATTACAACATGCTATTTAATCCTGCCATTAAGTTGGAAAATATTTAAACTAAAACATTGCCCAAATGTTGGTTTTTGCCTTTGCTATATGCTTCCAGGACATGGAAGTAGGAATTTCCCACTTAGTATAGTGTTAACCTGAAATATGAAATCAAAATATTCTTGTTACTTTATCATTTCCTTGTCGTATTAAGAGGGCTATTGTGAAGAGTGGAGGCAATTAAGGTGAATACCTTCTACATTCCTATTCCTTGATATTTTATTCTAGTAGATAAAACCAAAAGATTCTATCTTTAGATCTGACTTTATAATCACCTATGAGACCAGGTGCATGGGGATCATTATTTAAACCAGCTCTATCCATCCACGAGCAGGAGTAACTGAAGGAACTCTCCAACCCACAGTAAATGCTCAGTGGTCTTGCCCAGGGTCTCTCTGACATTACGCAGAACCTCCAGAAAGCATCACCACCCTTTAGAAGCAACGTATTTAGCTTGACGCTAATTCTGTAGGGTTTCTCCTCCAAAATTATAAAGAGCTGGGTTATTAATCTAGAACTACCAGAATTTCTCAACCAATGTTGCCAACACAGACAAGAGAAAAACCTGTGTTAGAAACTGAAATGGCCCAAAACCCTTATTTTAACTAAAGGTATTAACTTTCAAATATTATTAACATTTAGGACGTTGAAACCAGAGTAGAACGTATTCTCCTTCAAAATACATTCTGCTTCCAATTTTAGGATATTAAGAGAATTCTAAATGTGATATATTAAGTATTAGTTAACTAGTATTATGTTAACCAGTACCAATTTTTTGAAAACGAAGACGAAAGAAGAGAAAAAGAAGGGAAAGACACAGCAAGGAAATGTTTTGCTCCAAGTGGAAAAATACTGCTGCAGCTGGTAAACAATGGCCCGAGAGGATTCACGCTTCTCTGACAATCTGAACACAGCCTCTCTATATTTCAGAATCAATAGGGGAAGGAGGAACACGGGTACCTGAACCCAGTAGTAATGATGTGTCTTGGCATCTTACATCCCTGTCCCTGGCAGATTTTATAAAAGAGTTAGTGAATTAAAATAAGATGATAGGCTATTTACCTGATTCCTCCCTTTGCCTACACAAAATAGATCCTTCATTTCTTCAAAACCAACTTTCCATCTTGACAGTCCTATTTCTGCCAATTATATGATTATTTAAAGTGGTGTAATCTCTGAGTCTTCCCACACCCGAATCCCAACGTGCAGTCAGCTGCCCAGCTCTTCTCTAGGAATGCTTTGCACAAACCAGCTTTATCGCATTTCAGCCAGACCAATGCTACAGTCTCTCATTTGGCTTTCCCACTTCAAGTTTTGCTTCACTCAGTCCTCTAACCACTGCTTCTAACGTAATCCTCTTTCACAGAAATAATCTGCTCAGGTCATTCTCCTAAAGGAAAATCTCCAATGGCTCCCTGTTGCCAAAGGTCAAAATTTATTTAACTGGTCAAGCCTTACAACATTTCAAAATACAACCCACTGTCTCTAAAATTTTGCCACTATTCACCTAAATTAACCTTCTATTCCAAACTAGCTTCTTCTTCTCTCTAAAACATGCTGTGTTCATTACCCCACATGACCCTTTGGGAAGAGATTTCTGCTGAGGAAAAAAAAAGGGGCTCAGAAACAACTTGGCTGAACTTCTTATTAAGGAACGTCCTCCCCGACTCTTTTCGCTGTTGGGAACTTCTCATTCCTCGGTGCCAAGCTCAAGGCCCATGTACTGGGTTAAGCCTGTCCAGCCTCCACAGTGTCATCCTCATCCACACCCAAGTTAAAGTTGTTTGCTGCCTCATCCACGGCTTTGTTGATTTTTGCAACCACCTCATCCTTGGCAAATCCTTTGATGTCAAGGACGAACCTCTTGAGTGTCTTCTTCCAGATGCCATTCACACAATCCTTGGTGACATCACCAAGCAAAGTTCTTGATGCAGTCACAGATGTTGTAATCCCTCCAGAATTGCATCAGTGTCTGCCTCAGTTACAGCAATAGCCTGGGCAAAGGTCCTCCTGAGGTAGAAGTCTTTAAAAGCTCCTGTAACTCTTGATCCATTGGTTGGATCAAAGAGGTGGTGTTTGGAGGGTGAAACATTGCTTTGATATTGGGATTAAGATCACCAATACAAGGAAGATATCTGGAAGCATTATCAACAATAAGCAAAGTCCTGAAAAGTATGTTATTCTCCAAACAGTACTTCTCCATTTTGTTGGCGTAGCAATTCAGGAGGGCATCTTGGAAGAGGAGCTGGGTCATCCATGACTTCTTACTGCTTGTGTAGTACACTGGCAGTGTGTGCTTCTTGATATGCTTGAAGGCCCTGGGGTTCTCACTGTGCCAGATCACAAAGGGCTTCAATTTGTAGCCTGCAACACTGCCCCCAAGCAACTGTTATCCTGTCCTTAAAAGCCATGAAACCTGGCATTGACTTGGCCTCCTTATGGATGAAAGTCCTTTCAGGCATCCATTTCCAGAATAAGGAGGTTTCATCCATTTTGAATATTTGCTCTGGCAAGTAATTTTCCTCCACATTCAATTTGTCTAGAGTTTCCAAAAATTCTTCAGCTGCCTTCACATCAGCACTCACAGACTCACCACTCACTTTCACATTATGTAATGAATAATGATTCTTGAATTGTTTAAACCACCCAGAGCTAGCAGTAAATACTATCCAACCTTGTAGTCAGGTCCAGCCTTTCCTTTCAACCTCATGAACAAACTTTTTGCTTTGGCCATGACCCTCATGGTGCTGAAAGGGATATGCTTTTGTGTCTGGTCTTCAATCCAGGTCATTAGAAGTTTCTCCATGTCTGATATAGGCCATTCTCAAATTTTTTTAGTCTCATTGCCTACAATGAGGCAGATTCTTTAACAGCTTCTGTCACTTTGTTCTTGTTCTGTAAGGTCGTAGCTATGGTGGAAGGGGACATGCCTGACTAGAGAGCAATAACCATCGCTGATTTTCCAACTTCATATCCTTAATCACTTTCGATTTTGTTCCCAGGTCAATCACTCAATGTGGCCTTTTACTGGTAACATTGGCAGTGGATTTTGTACACTTAGAGGCCATGATGAACAAAACAACACGAGATTAAATCAAGCACAAGAGAAAATGATGCAATCAAGAGACGCAGTAAACGCAAGATGTATGAGGCTGCTGCCGGCGTAACACAGCATATTGTTTTACTGTAAACTTTTCTTTACTAAATAGAAGGAATACACTTTAAAATAATGATAAAAAGTACAGTATAGTAAATCCATAAACCAGTAACATAGTTGTTTATTATCATTATCAAGTATTACATACTGTACATAATTGTATGGCTATACTCTTATACGACCAGCAGCACAGTAGTTTTATTTACACCAGCCACCACCATAAACACGTGAGTAATGCATTGTGCTACAACATCATGATGGCTGTGACATCACTAGGCAATAGGAATTTTCCAGCTCCGTTATAACCTTAGGGAACCACCATCATAGACGGGGTCCATTGTGGACCTAAAAATCATTATGCGGCACGTGACTATAGTGTCAAGGGCAGCTCCTACTGGAAATGGAACCACTTTCTCTGTGATTTAGGAAATTCCGTGAAAAGAAGCCTCCTTCTGACTCTGGAAGAGCAATGAGGGAGGTTCACAAAGCCCACCAAACTTTGACCTCTTCGTTCCTTCCTCTCCTGCTCTTTGTAAAACAGAAATAGGAGAGCTGCTAGCAAAAGCCAGAAAGACTGGCAGAGCTACCCAGAAAGCGTTTTTACTAAAAGCTAGCAGAAATATGAAAGGATTTTAATGTAAGTTAAAAAAAATCTGGTTTAATTATAAAGGAATATTCCAATGGAATATGTGCATAAGATTCATGTTGGAATAAGAACCAAATAGGTTAAGAATTTACCTAAGAGAGAAAGAACCACTATGAACCTGTGTGTTTGTTTATTTAAATTTGGCTCTTTATACATTTTTAATATATGATTGCTGCTGCCAACTGCTTGTGTGGCCATGGCAAGTCACTTCACGTCTCTGTGTTTTGATTTCCTCCAAGACAATAGAGACTGGTGCTAGTTAAGAATGTGACCTCCAGAGACAGACTGTGTGAGTTTGCATTCTGGGTCTGCCACCTTCTAGCTCTTTGATCAAGGAAGATAAATGACTCTCTCCACGTCTACATTTCTGTCCGTAAAATGGGGATAATAATAACTATCTCATCAAGTTACCAGAAATAAATGAGTTAATATATGTAAAACACTGACAGCAGAATATTTAGTGCCATATAAGTGTTAACTATATTATTTTTACCTTTGAAATGGCTTAGACAAGATCTGTTAAGTCCCCTTTCAGTTCTAAAATTCCCAAATTTGGAAGATTTTAGTTACTGATTGAGGTTATCATGTTTATATAGTTTGATAAGAAATTACATTTTCAGTTTTAATTAAAAAGAGAAGGATACCCATGTTTTTATGGGTAAAGAGATTAAAACCTAGACCTTAAAAGGATATGCCTTAGTATATAAATCAACAAACACCAAAGTACCACTGCTTACCTGTGGCAACTTAGCCAAACTACAGAGAAAGGAAATTAAAGGAAATAATCCACCTCTAATAATTGGCCTTAGAAACCTAAAGTTTTGAAAATACCATTACTCTGAAAGTGGTCTATTGGACAGACAGAAGATTTGGTCCAGTCCTGCAAAGGAATATTCTCTTTATTGTGCCTTCATACCTCAGATAAAGGGTTTTAGTTCCATAAGGCTACAGAGGCAATGAAAATTAATTCTCTGGATAACCAATAATACAAAGAGCTGATTGGCACATATAAGGTATCAGCCACCACCACTTTTGTGACATACTAAAATATCTTCAACATGGTTAATTTGTTAATTGAATATTTAGTTATTCAATTATAATTGAAGAATTATAAAGATTCAATTATAGTTAGTTATTTGATTAAATAATATTGATGAATTAAAAGCACACTCCACTTAACTTCCTTCATACATTATTTTTTTTCTCCCAAGCTATAACTGTAGCTATAAGGCCCCCCTATCGGATTCATTTTCTTTTGCTGAATAGAACTGCCAAAACTTTACTAGATTCTTAAACAAGAAGAAAATAGGGTATTTTAAAAGAATTGAAAACAATCAAATATTTGCTTTGGCAAAAAAAGAACTTTTTACCCAAAACATTCTATTAGTCCTAAATTCAAAGCCAGCTATGTGTCTTTAGTGTCTTGGCTCCCTTCTCTTCTCTGACCTCCCCTCATCCCCACCCCATCTCCCCTTCCCCCACATAGATACACACACTTTTAATGACTTGGCAATAAAAGCAGGCAGAAAACTAAAATGTATGTTTGAAATATGTCATCTCAACACTAACAACATGTGTGTGTTACTCCAGAGAAAGCCAGGTGGTGGAGACAGACACAGACAGGGCGCTGCTACCTTTCAGACTTGAGACTTCATCATCATGGGTGAATCTGAGAGAAGATGCTTCCCACGGCCAAAGACAACACCAGGAAACGATCAGGGTCTCGGTGAGCACACGGTGAGCTTCCTGCTGCATTAATCTGCCTCAGAGCCCTTTGTTCCCTGTGCACAGAAACATTTAGCAAAGAACAAGAATGAAAGGAAACGATACCAGGGTTTGATGGCCCATTCTGTCATTTGGCTCTTCTTTTTGCAATCAGTTCAAAAACGGGATGGAAACTCGACTTTCTCCTTTTGCAAAATATCAGTATGAAAAAGCAAGGAAAGAGACAGCCTTCTCTCCAGGCTTTCAGAAGAGCTGGCAATGACTGTTGCAGTAAATTACCCTATGGAAAATGTACATTTTGTGGCTCAGCATTTCCAAAAACAAAGTCACAGAAAGGTCGTCTCAAGGGAAATCACAGGGGGAGTACGAGTAGATTATAGGGCACAAAAGATATTGGCCTCAAAAATGTTTTTGCGCATCAAAACAAGTGACACAATCAAGTTGTTGAAAGCTTTCAAGTCTAGCCTGAATCTGAAAGATGTAATATATAAGCTGTAGTGTGAGACTGATAGGCTTCTATTAATGGTTAAATTAACGACTCCCCGGTGGAGCACAGCATCCTAAAATTAAATTGTAAAAGCTCTCTTCATAGCAAGTGGTCTGAATTTCTAATACCACACTGTCTGTACCTCTGAGAAATGGCTCCTTCACAAACTCCCATAACAGAAATTTCTAAGGCACGTGCTCACATAGCCACGAACAGAGCTTATATCCATTCATATCGATTGGGAAAGGGGGTTCTAGTCAAAGTGAAACTGAATAAAGAGTGAAGGGATTGGAGGTAATAAAACAGAGTTCTCTTCTCAGACTCTTGGAACAAGAAAAATTCCTCTCTATTACATAGAGATGACGAGATACCGGGAAGACCAAAAAGCCCCTCTGACTCCCGTGCTTGAAGTCGGCTGTTAAATAGCCAGATCCCGCAGGTAAACTGTGATCTGAAAGAAATTACGGGGGGCGAGCATTTCATCTGTAAATGAAGAAAGAGATTGCACTACATACGACAGAGATATTGATTCAGGCTCCAAAAGAAATTCTGTATCAAAAATGTATACAAATAAAAGTATGAAAATAAAAGAGAAGGGCTGGCCCCGTGGCCTAGTGGTTGAGTTTGGTGCACTCTGCTTCAGCGGCCCAGGTTCGCAGGTTCAGTTCCTGGGTGCGGACCACTTGCCAGTCATGCTGTGGCGGCGCCCCACATACAAAAAATAGGGGAAGTTTGGCACAGATATTAGCTCAGGGCGAATCTTCCTCAAGCAAAAAGAGAGATTGGCAACAGATGTTAGCTCAGGGTGAATCTTCCAAAGCAAAGAGAAATAAAATAAAAGAGAATCTATGGGCTCAAGAGAGAAGTCCTGGAGACCAATTTTAGGGAGAATTTTCTATCAAGTAGGTCTAAGAATGTAAACATAGAGAAAGAAGGAGAATAGAATAAAAGACGTAGAACAAAAATGTGTTTAAATAATATGGAGAGAAGAAACATTAGCCAAGTGCAAAGGAAAAAAAGAGACATAAGGCAAGTAACACAGCACTATGAAAATAACAACACTGAAATGAGAGGGAGTTGTGAAGACTGTCCAAATACAACGGATACTGATAAAGACAGGAACATTAGAGAATTAAGCACAAGGAGACAATTTAGAAGACTACTTTACCTTTTGAGTCCATAGATATTTTGGTTGCTAAAAAAGTCTTACTAAAATGCCCAGGATGTCGGAAGTCATGCAGCTGCTCATTCTAAGTTCTACTTTTAGGAGGAAGAGGTAAATGAAAAGAAATTAATACAGAAGTTATTTAAGGGAACAAATTACAGCAGACACAGCCCAAAGTCTACATCTAAGGTACGGGAGAATTAATGATAATGGTGGAGACCTGAAACATCAAGAAAAGTTTAGATTATCCTCTATTTACTAAGGCAGAAAAGTGTGTAATACATGTAGTTTTAAAATGTCAATCAAAAATAGTTGGAAAAAAGCATCAGTACTTAGAGTTGTGATTCATTCAGGTCATGCCACACATGTTATAGGCACACCAAACTCTGTAACTGATAAACTTGCATATTCTAGTAAAGTGCTTTTCGTTTACAGAATCAAGGTGCTTTTTATATATAATAGTATATATGTGTGAGTATAATTAGTTTACATATATCATACCTTATCATACCATATCATGCTATATGCCTATAAAATAGGAGAAAGGCATAAACACAAAGACTTTAAACGACTTAACCAAGAGCTCCCAACTGACAATTGGTGGGGGGCCGGGAAGGGTGGATATTAGGAAGGCAAGTGACGTGTATTCTGACACAAGTGATTAAAAATGGTAGATAATATTAAGGAAAAGTCATTAAGAAGCTATTTTGGGGGCTAGCCCCATGGCCTAGTGGTTAAGCTCAGCACACTCTACTTCAGCAGCCCGGGTTCAGTTCCTGGGCATGGACCTACACCACTCATCAGCAGCCATGCTGTGGCGGTGACCCACATACAAAGTAGAGGAAGATTGGCACAGATGTTAGCTCAGGGTGACTCTTCCTCAGCAAAAAAAAAAAAAAAAAAAAAAAGACAAAGAAGCTATATTTATTATCCCGAATTGGAAAACGATAAAAAATATCCATACAAGAGGAGCCAGTCCCATAATGAAGTGCTATTTCCCATGTAGGGCTGTGATGCTTTTAAACCCACCATCAGCAGGCGTTGTGATTTTTCATTCTTTACCTACCGTTCTCTTGAAGATATTTCCACCTCTTTATTCTGCCTGTTCCCCAGGGAACCAGCAGGGCAGAAGGGCAAAACAAGTAGCCACTTCCTCTCTCTCTCTCTGTTTCTTTCTCTTTCTCTCTTTTTAGCACAGCGTTCAGATTCCTCATCACCATAGCCTCACAGATTGATTAGAGCCAAACTCACCCACTAAATTATGCATGATGCTCTGTGTAACAATAAATAATGTAATAATATGTTTATATTCATGCATCTTATACCCAAGGTAAATAAGATATTATCAGGAATAGCTTCTCAAATCCATGATATCACAAGTTACCTCTGCATTTTCCTTGTTATTAGTTCTTTCCAATGTTCTTTCCATCATTTCAATGAGTTTTTGTGTTAGTATTAGCAGTCACATTAGTATCCCCATTAGAATTCTCTTATAGTGACAAAAGCCAGGGTTTCAGAGTCAGACATACTGTGCAAATCCAGATCTGCTACTTTTTAGCTGTGTGGCCTTGAGCAAGTTATTTAATCTCTTAATTCTTAATCAATTTTCTCATAATAGTTAGCTTCTTATTTTCTTCTTCCTCCTTTTCTTTTTTCTTTTTTTTTGTTTGGATGGACTCTCCTAAATCATGCAATAAAAGAGCCACTCTGATATTCTTGTGGGATTTTCAGCAGTGTCTCCCCAGCGAAACACAAACTGCTTTGAGCAGTTAGGATGCTTGATAAGGTAAGATGGAAGCTTGACTTGAAAGAAAGTTGTGCAAAAAAAACCCATAGTGGAAAAACAAGCCCAGGGAAACAGCTGCTAATTAGCAAGCGAGCAGTGCAATGATGTATGGTGAGTGTCAAAAATGAAGTAGCAAAGTCAGGACTATTTTTGCTGTGGAGATAGCCAGCCTTCAGGAAGGGCCATGTTTCCCAGTAATTTAATCTGAAAGATATAAATCATGACTGAAAACCTTCTTGCATCAGTAATGGAGAGAAATACCTACATTCTAGCAAAGTTGCCATGATAAAAGACAGGATTCCATACACAAGAGATTGGGAAAAACAATTATCAATCAAAGATAACCCCCTTGATACCTGTTTGAAGTGAAATTGGAGGTCAACAAAGGCCAGAGAAAAAGAGAGCGCTGGGTTGTCTCTCTAATTTTAAGGAGCTCATCACTAGAAATTCTGTTTTACAAAGTTTCAGCTGTATGTGATTTTGAAATATTAATGATTTAATGCCTGCCAGATGAAGAGAGAAAAGATGTCAAAAATCAAAGCCAGATATAACTGTATCATCAGCATAAAAATGGAGGCTGACATCATAATGATGAAAAATCAGTCCAGGGCAAAAGTATGCAAACTAAAACAATGGCCAAATGCGGAATCACATGGCGCTTTGGAAGAATACGCTGGCAATTGATGAAAACAGGGAGCTATACACTATCTGAAAGCCAGAGAATTAGGAGTTTACAGAGCCAAAGTCAGGAGCCCCAGAATGGTCCTTTGCTATGCAAATAATATGCAATACCCGTCCAAGTTCACTTTCTAAGTCAGGATGATCTGTCATTTCTCTGTGTTGCATCCTGTAGGGCTGTAGAAGTTTAACCATGTCACCCAAGCAATGACCATCTGGGGCTATTTGAGCATAAAGTAAATTTTGGCCCAGACTCACCATTCCAACAACATCATTCAAGACCAATGAAGTCTTGAGAACCTGTGAAGTCCCAACATGCATTCAAGGACTAGTCACTAAGCATCTGTTATGTCTAGATTATTGAGTTAAGTTTTATGGAGAAATAAAAAGCTTAAATTGTTAGCAACCACTAGACTACAAGAGTCTTACTAAACAGTTACTTTCCTGAGAGCTCAGATCAGATTTGATTAACTATCTATAATCATGAGGATCTATCCCTTGGCAGAATCTCAATTAAGATTAAATGGGGAAAGAAGAAAAGTAGGGAGGGAAGGAATGGTGAGTGGAGCAAAGGGAAGAAATAAATGGGATCCCTACCCTCAGTTCTAAAATTAAGATGTACATACACCAATCAAAGCAGGCATGCTGAATTAGTCAGGGCAATGCTCATGAGCTGCTGCAACAAACGTCCCCAAAATGTCAGTGACTTAACACAATACAAGTTCATGTCTTTTTCATGCAAAGTTATGGTCTCCTCGTTGGCTCTCTCCCAGGTGGTGACTCAGAGATCTGACCTGCTTCCATATTATAACTAGGCCATCTGGAACACATGACTTCCTAGGTCACCACAGAAGGAAAAGAGACTGGTATTTTATGGTCAGTCTTGAAAGTAGCATACATCAATTCCACCTGCATACCATTGGCCAGAACACAGTCATGTGCTCCCAACATAACCATCGGGGAGACTGAGAAATGTAGTCTTTGCATGTTTCCAAGAAGAAGAAACAGATTAGAGAGCATCTAGTCTCTGCCATACGTGTTATAAAGCAGCATATGATCCAAATGAGTGGACAGGAAAGGCTGCGTGAAAAATATGAGATGGAATGGGAAGAAGAAAGGCATTTCAGGCAGATGGAACCATATGATCAGAAGCTTATAGGAGATGTGTGCAGAGGGCGCTTAAGGATCAAAACTGAGACCGGTGTGGCTGAAGCAGAGTTTTTGAGTAACTGAAAAGAGTGAGAGAAGACCAGATAATCAGAAAGATTGGGGAGGCTGTTTAATGCCAACTAAGGAGCTTTGACTTTTCCCTTTAGGTTATAAACGTCTTTGTTCATAGCTGTGAACAGTGAAGAGTATGAAGGGTGTGCATGGTCAATTAAGAGAAGAAACTACAACAAGCCAACCAGCAGGCCACTTTCACCAGAACTAGTATTAAAACCAGGACAAGAGGCCCAAACGGAGTCACTTATGCTAAGCCCCACGTCACCAAACCAAGACAAGACTTAATTACAGTTTTGGCTCCCCCAGAAACGACATCTTAAACCAGTCACTCAGGAATCGCCTGATCAGCACTAGTTAGGTCATCTGCCTGATAGACCCCTACACTCCCCTGACGGAAAGTAACTTTTGCAATAACCAACCCACTTTTCTGCTTAGTATAATTTCCATGTTCCTACTCTCTTCTGCCCATAAAAGTCTTTCATTTTGTACAGCTCCTCAGATTGATTGGATGCTGCCTGATTCCAATCCATTTTTGCTCAAGTAAACTTAAAATTTGTAATATGTCTCAGTGTATCTTTTAACCCTGGGTACTAATCCTGTTCCAATACTTAACTATGTGTGAATTTGGAAAAGTCCCTGAAATCCTATTTCTCTCAGTTTATTCATCTGTCAAATGAAGAAAACATTGCCTATTGTGTAAGAAAGCTGTGTGGATCAATTTCGAAAGTATGTGAGAGAAGAGTAAAGCAACACAAAAACACATACACTTATGGCGGGGCAGCAATCAATCAAATATGGGGTATCAAGAGTGACTCTGTGGAAATAGAAACCACGAGCAGGGCACAAAGGATACATTAACAAGATTTGGGAACACAAAGTCATGGTAGATACAGAGTAGAAAGGAATCCAAAGTAGCTTAAATTTTTGAATCCAGGTAACTGAGAGGTTAATGGTAACACTGAAAGAAGCAAGGTAGTTGGGTGGGGTCCCATTTAACGGCGAGGACAAGGAGTTAAATTTTGGACAAATCAATCTGAACTGAAGGCAAGAAACCAAGTGTCCTGTAGAGAGATAGAGACAGTTCAGGAAGTGACTGTCACTTAAAATCAATTTAGGATCAACTCACATACAAAGAGTTAAGGAAACACTGCAATCCCTTTCAGAATTTCTGATTACTCTAATCTAGATTTAAGTTAATTACAGATAACATTTTTAGTATCTGGATTTATTTATCCCCTTCTTTTCTAAATACGCACAAGAATTTAAAAATCCAAGTGAATATCAGCATTCGAAGAAAAAATGGTTTACAATTGAACAGAACAGTAATGGTCCAAATCTACTTGAGAAGCAAAAAACCAAACAAGTTCTCAGGCCTTTCCACCAGCGAAACATTTCTGTTTACATAATTAGCTCAAACGTGCACAGCTCAGTCCATGCTCCAGCCCTGAAGCTTGGTAGAACCCCAGGAGGCGCTTTCAGATCCCTCTTTTTCCATCATGTCCCAATGCCACCCACCTTCCTTGGATGTTTTCCAGTTAGGGTGGGTCCAGGCCTGCAGTTTCTCCACTCTCTCTGACTGTCTGCTTTATTCCCTTTATTCCTAACATGCTCCAGGGCTGGGGGGAGTTGTGGGCATGGAGGGAACCTCATTATGCACGGTGAGGTCTTCAGGATAGAGCAGCATCCCCAGGGCAGGAAAGACAGACCTCTATCATGGAGTCATCGGTTCCTGGAAATTCCAGTTAACGACAGAGCTGGGTGGTCTGGTCTGAAGTGCAGGGTTGAAAATAAAACCAAATGAAACAGAAAAGAAAAACAAGGCAAGGTAAATGAAATGAAAAAAAGAAAATTTCACACAATTTTATAAACTCTTGTTAAGCATCCAAATTCCAAAACACTCAACAAAACGAAACTTCTTCAAAGCTGTTTGTGCCTCAGGCTTATTTCCTAATTCAACACCATGATAGAATTAAGTTAGTGAAAGCCTACAATGGAAAAGTAAACTGATCTCTCACACTGCAGCTAATTTATCTAAGACATTTGCAAAACTTCTCTTTTCACTGACTCCAAATATTGTCTCTATGGGTGTTTAGTACCAAACTGTGAAATGGCTTTGTAGGTATGAAAATCAACTATTAATCTCAGAGGAGTGAAAGCAATTTAGCAACTTAGCACAGTGCCTGGCACAGTATAGCCACTTCCCTTCTCTATGGAAAAGGAACAGTGCGCCCTAGAAAAGCATATATTCAAATCAGAGGCTCACTCAGCCTTCCTTTCAGCTTCCTCTGTGTGAAGTATTTGGTAGACACATATGCCCTGGCATATACTCAAAAAGGAGCAGTCTCAGGTGGAATCATGGAGTACGCTGAGCAGGCCCAGCCAAGAGCTAGAACTAGGGCAGGGAAGACTATTTGTGGTCGTCCAGAGAAGACAAAAACAGAGTGGCTGCAGTCAAGTCATGTCACGTTAGGTAAGGCTGCATGGAAGCCAAAGAAATAAATCAAAGACCAGCACCAAGTCCACAGGCAGGGATGTTGCTGCATATGGCAGGTGAAACCAAGGCTGAGCACCAATAGAAACTGGAGCAGAAGCGGGGCAGGTTGGAAACTAAGCGGAGAGGGCCCCGAGCAGCGGCTGAGAACATGGCTGTGACTGCCTCCGCTTGCCTTCATTTTTCAAAGGGAACAAGGCAGACACCTTGTGAACGTTTGTCTACAGCTCCATGCCAGCCTGTCCCCACTCCCTTATCACTTTACCCACTAGAATCTCTCAAAATTCATGTAATCTAGGACACTGCTCTGTCAATAAAATGTTGACAAGGCACTCATCAAATAGACAGTCTCCACAACGTATTACACTCCCAGGGGAATCTAGACACACAGAATGTCGTGACACTAGGGCATTTGGGTTAAGGATCAACAAACTTTTCTCTCAAGAACCAGATTGTAAATGCTTCAGGCTTTGTGGGCCAAGAGGAAAAATCAAAGGTATTACATAGATACTAATATAAGAAGAGATAAAACAAGTTTCCACAAAGATTTTTTTGACAAAATTCAAAATATAGCATAATCAGGGGCCGGCCCCATGGCCTAGTGGTTAAGTTTGGCATGCTCCACTTCAGCGGCCTGGGTTCAGTTCCCTGGCGCGGACATACAACACTCGTCATCATCTGTGCTGTAGTGGCAACCCACATACAAAAGAGAGGAAGGTTGGCACAGATGTTAGATCAGGGCAAATCATCTTCAGGCAAAAAGAGGAAGATTGGCAACAAATGTTACCTCAGGGCAAATCTTCCTCAGCAAAAAAAAATATATATATATATTGCATAATCATTTAGCATAATTTTTTATAATAACAGGTCTACAAATGAGATAAATGGAATTCTTTGGGAGGGTGATAACATTTTGCTTAACTGAGGTTCAAAGTTAGTTCCCTATGTTAAAAATGATTCAAGAAAACAATTTAGGTGATATAAACAAACTTAATTTAACACTTCATGAAGTGGACAGTCTTCATTTGCAGAACTGCAAAATGGGATGGGAAGGCAGGAAGCTTTTATAGGATAAAGAATAAAAAACAAAGAAAAAGAAAATATCTGATTGGCTGGAACCACATAGTCAACTTTTTTTGCAGTGAGAAGGAACAAGGAAATAAGTATAGAGCCCAGAGTTGGCTTGGCATTTGGGGATTGGCTGACTGGATACAGTGGAGCATTTACAGGAGACATGCAAGTTATCTAAGTTTTGGTTTGCTGGCATGGCACTCCAGGCAGGAGTGGCTATATCTTGGGCCTAGAAAATTATTTTAACACCTATAATTAAATCAATCACAAATGTTCATCTGTAAAAGCCATTCTAAGGCTGTGCCACCACACATCAATAGGTAGTGGCTGGATTTGGCTCGCAGACTATCATTTGCCAACTCCTGATTTAAACTACTCTGCCTATTTTGTAAATAAGGAATCTGAATCCCAGAGATTTAGGTATTGCCTGAAGTCACAGAATCTGCAAAAACAAGACAAGCATCTAATCCCACCTGACCAATTATGTGTCTGACTGTAGGACAATTCTGTCAACATTAAAGTTTCAGATGAGCTCTGATGGTTAATTTCATGTGTCAACTTGACTGGGTCACAGTGCCCAGATATGTAGCCAAACATTATTCTGGATGTTTCTCTGAGGGTGTTTTTTGGATGACATGAACATTTAAATCAGTGGACTTTGAGTAAAGTATATTGCCCTCCATAATGTAGATGGGCCCCATCCAATCAGCTGATGGCTTGAATAGAACAAAGACTGACCTTCCTGAAGCAAGAAGGAATTCTGCCAGCAGACGGCCCTCAGACGTGAACTGCAACATCAGCCCTTTCCTGGGTCTCCAGCCTGCTGGCCTACCCTCCAGATTTTCAACTTGCCAGCCTCCATAACTGCATGAGCCAATTACTTCAAAAAAAATCTCACTATACACATCCTATTGATTCTGCTTCTCTAGAGAACCCTGAGCAATACATTGACCAAATTATTCATCTCATGGATAAGGCTATGAAAAGAGAACCTAAACACAACACACACACACACACACTTATGCCAATTCTGTGACAAAAACTACATGAAGAAACAACTAAATATACTATAATCCATAATATTCAATATTTTTCATTCATATTTATTAACTGCCTACCAGATAGGGTATTGGAGATACAAGACTGAATAAGCCATATCCAGCCCTGCCCTTTCATTGCTTATTTTCTAGTTAGAGAAACAAAACAAAAAGAAAAAATAAGCATTGAATAGACCAATAATAAATAAATTATTATTATTTGCAAAAAATGCTATGTAGAAAACAAAAAGAGGGCCGGCCCCATGGCTTAGCGGTTAAGTGCGCGCGCTCCGCTGCTGGCGGCCTGGGGTTCGGATCCCGGGTGCGCACCAACACACCGCTTCTCCGGCCATGCTGAGGCCACATCCCACACACCGCAACTAGAAGGATGTGCAACTATGACATACAACTATCTACTGGGGCTTTGGGGGAAAAAATAAATAAATAAAATTATTAAAAAAAAAAAAAGAAAACAAAACAAAAAGAGGATTGGCAGAGAACAGCTTGGGGACCAGGAAAGGCCTCTCAAAAGCTCAGGGCTGAAGAGAGAGGAGTTCTTCACTGAAATTCCAGGAGGGGGCAAAGGTGAAGCTAAGGAAACAGCACGGACAGAATAGCCCAGAAATAGAAGAGAGCCTGGACTCTTCACAGAGCTGGAAAATCACTGAATGTTAGAAAGACAGTACAAGATAAAATCCTAAGCAGAGAACAGGAATTTGGCTCTAAAGACAGTGAGGAAGGTAAATATAGTGTTCCATCCTCTAACCCTTGTCCCTTTGTCTCCACTCACTAATGTCAGATTCCCCTAAAAATGGATTGGAAGAGAAATTTCCTATTCAAATTGACCCAAAGTGGACAGGTTCACGGGAAAAGCATTCCCCACATTCTATACCAACTGCATGCAAGGACTTCACAATCCCTGTGCTCAGGCCTCCCTACCTAACTATCTACACAGTGAATCAACAGAGATAAATATTTACCTAAATGTCAGCTAGACTTCAACAGGAGGGATCAAGCTCAGAGTAAATCATAACAGGTTTTTAGGGAACTGTGACAAAGTCAACTCTTTGTATTTAGTATCTCAGTGCCTAGCATATAGGAAATGCTTATACGGCATACGGAAATTTTGTAGGATGTTATTAAGGGTTATTATATATAACTCAGCTTTATTAAGAGTGTGATATTGTGATTTATAATAAAAAATATACATTTGGTCTTCTTCCCCATTTCTGTCGCAGAGCTCCTAAAACCCTTGGAATTTCCTAAGTGAAGAGACCAACAAAGGGGTCTCTTGTTATGTTAATGAGGTGATCCTCGAAGCCCCTAAGGAGGAGGGCTGGATGCCAGGAGAACCAACTAGGTGATTAGAGGATTGGAACTCTCAGTCCCAACCCACTGACCTCCAGAGGTTAGAGGAGCTGGAGGTTGAATCAATCATCAAAGGCCAATGATTTAATCAATTGTGACTATGTAATGAAGCTTCCATAAAACCCAAAAGGAGAGAGTTCCAAGACCTTTCGGGTTGTGAACTCTTGAAGATTCTGGGAGAATGGCGTGCTCAGAGCATGGAAGCTCCGAGCCCTTTCCTTGCACTCCTAGGCATCTTCTCCATTTGGCTGTTCCTGAGTTATAGCCTTTGCAATAAATTAGTAATCCAGTGAGTCAACTGGTTTCCTGAGTTCTGTGAGTCACTCTAGCAAATTAATAGAACCCAAGGAAGCGGTGGTGGGAACCTCTGATTTATAGCCATTCAATCTGAAGCAAAGGTAACAACCTGGACTTGCGGTTGGCTTCTGAAGATGGGGGGAGTTTATGGGACTGATCCTTTAACCTGTGGGATCTGATGCTATCTCTGGGTAGACAGTGTCAGAATTGAGTTGAATGTAGGAGACCCAGCTGGTATCTGAGCATTGTTTAGATGTCTGGGGGAGAAAAACCCACACATCAGAATTAGTGACCAGAATTGTAAAGGGTTTGTTATAAATAAACAAACAATTAAATAGATAAAAGGAGTCAGTTTTGTGTGTGTATATCCTGGTTTATATCCTTGGCTGTTCCAAAAATCACCTAAGCCATGTCGGAGGAAGAGGGAGAATCTCTCTCTGTCCTTTCTCTTAAGGTTCTTCTGGCTGGCCAAATAATCAACAAGACAGGTTAGCAGGAGAAAATAATACCAAGTTTAATAACATGTATACATGGGAGAAAGCAGGGACACTGCGTTTCTCAACACAATAGCAGAAATTCTCATCTTAAATATCATTTTCAGCCAATGACAAAGGAGGATTTTGGGGGTGGGGGAGTCAGTTACAGGAGATTACCACTAAAGCACAGTAAACAAGAGTAAGGTTTATTATACAGCCCCAAGGCCTCATCTTCCACATTGATAAGTTACTAGAAATGAGCTCACCCCCCCTTTTTCTCAATACAGAGAGGGAGATACCTTTACAAATGGAGACTTCCCTTGTAAATGATTGTCTGACAACTCCTCGCAGGGCCATCCAAAGAATGTGGCCAGAGAGACAGAACTCCCGATAAGATGGGCTTGTTGGTGCCTTTTCTATTGTAACCTCTATCCTAAATTATCTTTTATAGCAGTCATGATAATAACCCCTTCCTAAAACAGATTTTGTTGGTTTTAAATTCTTTAGGCAGTTTTGGAGGGGAAACTCAAATATTTTTCCTGAGCTCTCTGAGTCCTTATTGTCTTCAGCTCGAAATAATCTGCATACCAGAGTGGTGCTTCCTGGGGCAGCTTGCCCTGAGCACCATCAGTTCCCTCCTCTGAAACTTCCCTAGAAGTTTCACATATTAAAAGCTGAGCTGGTGGCTGTGGAGAGAGAAATCGTGTTAGTACCCGGGTGATAAGAAGTCTGTAAAGAGAGAAAAGAACATAGATTAGAATGAGGATGAGCAAGCAGAAAAGAACAAATCGGAGCACATTTCCCCACACTCTATTAAACCAGTCCCCCAATCCTGGAAACAAGTCAGTCCAATAAAATGTGTGAGCTTCGTTTATCTCATGAAAAATGTCAATCTTTTTTTTTAATAGATTTAAGTTAGATATTACTTGACCTGTTTGATTCACATAAAAGCAACATTTTTCTCCAATGATTGCGCATGTTTCTCCTTGCTGGGCAGTGAGTACGTCCAGAGCACGTCGATTTTGGAGCACCACAGATGTTAGGCTGTTAATCTCTGACTGGAGTATGTTTAAGGTTTGCATGGTGGTGTTGAACTCTTGTTTCATTACCATAGAGAGATTTAATATTGTTTTCTCCAACTCATAATCTCCAAAGCCGGGGAATAGGACTCTCAAGGCTGAAAAGAACTTGGAGTTGTGATACACAAGTGGATTTTCCACGATTTCTCGACTGGCACGTTTATGTGGCACAATCTTATGAACAAACGAACCCAAGTTTGTAATTTGGCTAGCATTTAAGGTGGAGTGTTTGGTGACAGAAGGAGCCAGGTATCCAAGTCCGCATCGTCTTGACCAATTAGGTGGGAATCCTTTATACACTTTGTTGCCGCATAAAATGAAAAGACCAGTGTAGTTTAAAGACAAGGTTAGAATTGAGTCTGTAGTTCCCAGGATCTGGACTATTTCATGATCTGTGCCACTTGCACTGTTACTACCTAAATATCTCCATTTCCCATGAACTCCTGTCAGTCTGCGAGAACAGAACAGATTGCGGAATAGCTGGTCCAGGAGGCCTGCAGTCTGATTCTGACAGCTATAAAGCCTGGTCTTGTCACCTGACCAGGTGAGTCCAGATTTTTGATCCACCCATATATAGTCTGTGGCATTGGGCAGCTTAACCATGCGGATAGCTGCTATACCCCAAGTTGCACACGGGTGGCTCGTAGGCCATCCAGAGCACTTGGTGATTTGGCAAATGTTTGTGCCAGAGGGAGTAGTGATAGAGTCACTTACAATTCCCTTGAGAGTTCTGAAGATGCCACCTGCGGAATCAAACCACAGAGTTTGACTGCAATATTGTCTCGGTATGTCACCCAGGAAAGGTCCAGCGCCATGTTTACTTTCAATGCAGAGGGAAAAACTTTCACCTATTGCTTGTACTTGGGCAAGGGACAGTCCTTGACCTTCTAAGTAGTCTTTCTGGGGCCCAAGTGACTCACCAGGAGAAGAAGCAGAGTGAAGTTTCCCTTGTTGCGGATACCATACTCTGTTATTCATCCATTTTCCGTACTTAGTCTACCAGGTGTTCATATCAGCAGGAACAAAGACTAGTTCAGGTTCTTTTGCACTATCTAGCTGTTGACATAACCAACAGTCAGATTGATTAGTTAGCGTGGCTAGGGCTTGGTAAACTGGCATAAGGGGGTGTTTGGTCTGTGCCCGACCTGTTGAAAAGGAGAGGGTTAGTAAAAGCAAGACACGGATCGGAAAAGAGCCCATAGCGGAGACTTAGAGGGGAAGAGGGACAGATAGAGACCAGCACTCTCCAGTCAGCTTTCTAATAAATGATTAAAAAAATATATATATATATATATCCACTAATAGTTTGTGTGTGTGAGTGTGTATATATATAGGGAGTTTTGAAGCAAGGGGGAGGAAATGGGTCAAAGTAGGTTTTCTTGATCCGTGATCTTGGGAAAAGCTGTCTACTTCGTGATGTCGGCTGCTTCTGGGGCCTGGGTTTTGGCCCTCGAAATCCTTAGTTTAAGGTCACCTGTGGGGATTATCTCCCAGTTGTCTTGAGAGCGATGATCTGGGTCTATTTTGGCGTGGCTCGCGTGGATCCAGGAAGATTTTTCTTTTATTTTGATGGCAGTGCAGGTCATCAGTAAGACTTCATAAGATCTTTCCCAGCGAGGTGACAGTGCATGTTTTCTTCTAAAGACCTTGATGTACACCCGGTCTCCTGGTCGAAAGGGATGGCAAGGCTTGTCAGAAGGTGGTGGCCATGCCTCTTCTACCTGTTGACAATATGCTTCAAGTATACTAGTTAATTTTTGTATATAACAAGTCATAGCATCAAATTGTTCACTTAAGTTCCCATAATATTCATTTAATCCAGGAATTGAAGGTTTAGAGACGCCAGTAGGCATCGGACGTCCAAAAACTATTTCAAAAGGAGTCAGTCCATGCCTTCTATTTGGAGTATTTTGAATCTTCATAAGGGCCAAGGGCAGAGCCTCTGGCCATTTAAGTCCAGTTTCTTGACAGACTTTTCCTAGAGTTCTTTTTATATCTAGATTTTTACGTTCCACTTGCCCTGATGACTGAGGGTGATATGGGGTATGAAATTTTAATGAATACCCCAGAGTTTTTGCAAGCAAGTGGTTTATCTCTGCTGTAAAATGAGATCCTTGGTCTGATTCAATCCATAAAGGAATGCCAAAGCGAGGAATAACTTCAGTTATTAATTTCTTTACCACTGTTGTGGCATCTGCATGTCTGGTCGGATAGCATTCAGTCCATCCACTAAACATGCAGACAATAACCAAACAGTGAGAGTAACCTAAAGCTGAAGGGAAGTCTATAAAATCCATTTGGAGTGCCACAAAAGGCAGCGTGGGCCTGGGAGGACTTCCTGGATCACACTGATTTCTCCCAGAGACTTGGTAAGATTTGCAAGTTGTGCACTGGGAGGGGATTTGGTCAGAAATTTTATGGATGCCAGGGCAAAACCAATTGTCTTTCAGTTCCTTAACTTTCCCCCGTTTGTACATATGTCCCACTTGGTGGGAGATAAGTGCAAGCCAAAAAGTCAAAAGAAAAGGAGCTATTGGAAGTCCATTTGGTCCAATGTATAATCTATCTGATAATTGTTTGGCACCCTTTTGTATCTAATTGTCTTTTTCAGATTGTGGGGCATTTGCCTGATAGTTAATAACATCAGTCAGGGATAAAGGCAGGTTTAAGAACTGGGTGGAAAACGGATAAGGGGGTCCATAGTGAGCTGCATGTTTAGCAGCTCTGTCAGCCCTGTCATTTCCTAAAGATATGACATCAGTCTCCTTAGTATGGGCTGAACACTGAACAATGGCAATTTTTGAAGGAAGGTGAATAGCTTGTAATAAGGCTGTAATTAAGTGTCTATTAGCAATAGGAGTTCTTGCAGAAGTTAAGAAACCACGGGATTTTTAAATTGTGCCAACAGCATGGCAGACTCTAAAAGCATATTTGTGTAAACGAAAGAAAAACAAGGTTAATGGTTAGAGTAAATTGTAAACCAGTTTTTGAGTTCAGAGGACTGCCAGTGAAGAAGAATTTTAGATGTCAGCGTCAAAGTATCTTTTGCAGTTTAAAATGTCTCTGATGGTGTCGTCAGGTCATCTCTTAAGTTTATATCTAGTTCATAAGCTTTAGTTTGTAAGGCTTCAGGAAAAAGGGCAGGTTCAGTTTTCAGTGATTTTAAATGAAAATGATGGAAAAAATCAAAAACGTTAGTTTGGACATCTGTAGCCAGATATTTCAGGAGACTAGAAGAAATCAGGATCCAGTCCAGTCAACAGATATAAAACAAAAACCTCAAAAGACAACAAAACTAGGATCTAATATCCGCAAATTTATACTGAAATAGTTTTTACTGAAATATAATTTTTTTCTCTAAAATCACCCTCATTTTTATTAAGATAGCAAAATTAAAACTAGTTTGTAAAATAAGTCTAGTTCCAATAGAGTTGGCTCAATTATTTACATAAGTACAGCAAGAATAGCAGTTAATCATATAAGCTCTTTTAAATCTGCTTTGCTGAAACTTTTTATAAGGAATCTCAGATTGAACTTTAAAGGTCTCTCGAGGCCAGGAAAGCCAAGCCAAGGATTTTGTCATCAGACTTTGTCTGTAATATCTATAAATTTGGGTGAATTCCTCTATTCCGAGGTTTCCCCAAAATATTTTAAGGTTCTTTGTACTTGCCAGATAAGTGACATTCTTTACTTATCCTGGTAAGTGTTGCTTGGAACATAAGGTACCAGGCCAATATTTTTACGTGGCTTTATTCCATAAAGTCTAATCTTCATTCTTCAAAAGCTGTATGGTTATATTGTAAATATGATGTTCTAGTCACAACCTTGGTAATAGAACCAGTGTTTTTAATTGTGTCCTGTTATAAGGAGAACAGATTTTTATTGAACTTATGTAAATAACTATATTGCCATGAAAACAACAATATTTATTTACTAAGAGTTTCTAAATTTGAGGGATCAGGTAGAGAGAAAAAGATAAATATTTTAATTTTACTTATAAAAGTATCATTTACCAAATTGCTATAAGTCATAGCTAGCTCAGGAGAAAAGAGAAAAAGTTTTTTTTAAATCTGAAAAAACATTAAAAATTCAGCAATACTTCAAACGAAAAATCATAAAAATTATAATCATCCTTATCAGTTGGTTCAGTCCTGTGTAATCTATTCTTGATCCCAATCTTTTTGTTAGCAGCTTTATGAAGTCATCAGTTTCTCCATCGGATTTCTGTAATTTTTTTTTACCAAGTTCAGTTTTATGATCAGAAAGTTTGTCAGAAACCTGTACTCTAGTGTAAATGTCTGAGTCCTTTCTATGAATTTTTCTGAAGTTGAAACATTTTGCAAAAGCATTAGAGCAAAGAAATAAGTCTGTAAACAACAAGACCTCAAAATGGCAATTGACAAGGAAATTTGGTTAATTTTGTGACATATAACACTTTAAAATAATAATAACCAGAATTATGACTGATAACCAGGACAGATCAGAATTTCAGTAATGTTGTACAATTTTAAAACGCCTATATCAGTAACATTAACCCACAAAATATCACCTAAGCAGGCTTATCATCACTTGTCTGACAATGTTTTCTATGTAATTTACCATACTGAATAAGCCTAATAAGTTTAGTATCTTTCTCTTTATAGGTAGAGAGCAAATTTCTTTGAGAAGTTCCAGGGCCCTTTGAAAATTCTCAAAGAAAAAAGTAAAAAAAAGACTTTATTTAAGATATGAATTTTGGTGGAGCTTGTCAAAAATATAAACAATCAAAGCAAACAGAGCATTAACAGTCTAAAAGCCTTAATAGAGAGACCTCAGTCTTTTGAACACAGGAAATTATTTTAACAGTTTTTTTTTTTTTTTTTTTTAGGTAGACTTACTCAAAGGTAAAGAAAAATCTTTTGTAACCTCTTTATCAAGTTTAAGCAAATTATCTTTTTAAGAGACAGAAGACCAAATTTTAATTTTGTACCAGCTTATTTCTGCTATTAAAACTCATTTACTTAATTAAATTCATTTCAATCTTAGCCAACTTGACCATGCATAAAACTCCTTTTCTAGAATTCTTCTTCCACAAACCTTCTATAACTTTCCTCTTATATTCAGAATTTGTCCCATGTCTTTCTTTTCCCTCCTAGTACTTGAGGACAAATTTATCTTTCTTAACCAAACAAAATATTTCCATTCTTTGTACCTTTATACATCTTACTTTCTTTGTACACAGACATATTTTTTTTAATTTTTAGTAGCTTTAATCACATATACTAATTAGGAATTTTACCCTTTAGAAACCTTAATTTGTAAGTAAAAACTAAGTAAACAATTGTAAACTTTCTTTTATATTAGTATCTTGTGGCTTGGAAAATTTATGAACACTTACTTCATCATTTCTGGAAACATGTTACTTTATAGTACAATCTTTTAATAAAACACATGTTTACCAATAGACCCAAAACACCTTTTAGTTTTCCTGTGATGAAAAGCCAAAAGTAGACAAATGTACATTTAGCAATCAATGTCTAATATTTTATCTTATTCGGAAATGATGATACTCAGAGAATTTTTATCATAAAACTTAGCAAAACTCTCAAGTTTTAAGTCACCAAAAAGAGTTTGGAAGCTGTAACCACAATAACACATAATTATTGTTTAAAGTTCATCCAACATTCATCTTTTTTACAACTATTTAGTTACTTATTCCCAATAACTATTTAGATTGTCTATAAGACTTCATAAGACATTAGATAAAATTAGCCATCATTTAAATTACTATTTTTGTTAACCAGTTCTGTAATAGAAATAACATCAGTTTTTTTTTTTACAAAATTTCATGTAAATTTCGTCACCTCTTATACCTTTAAACATAATTATCATTAAGATTTTTATCAATAGGTCTTGGTCTTCTAACTTTGGACAAGAGAAGCATTCCCAGTCAGACATTTTAAAACATACTCAGGCAAAGTTGATGTAACCTCTTTGTATAAAATTAGCTCAAACATTCCAACCTTTATAATCTTATTAACACTTACACTTTTACATGTTCTCAATTTAATTGTAACCTGAGTCAAGGTCTTAAGACTAGTCAAATTTTTTCCTTCCTTTTTCTGGCCTTAATTCTTAGGTACCAATTAAGCAATTATGTGAGAGCTCTCAAAACATTTTTTTTTTCCCCAATTTAGAAGTTTTTCCAATTCAAAGGATCCGTCGTCTGGCCATTGACGAGTAGGATCTTCATTTATATATTTATTCTAATAGTGACTCGAACCAATAAGTCTTTTTAAGGAAAGACCTGGAGGTAACTTTCCACGCTTAGACTAAATCTTTACTATGGACGCAAGAGGCGTCCCTGGTGAGGGCGCAGATGATGTAGCCCCCATGATTCACAGAATTCACTCTCAAAGATATTCAGAGACAGTAAAGACCTTCGTTGCACAGGCAGTAAGGATGTCTCCGGTCTCCCACAATAGTGTGGGACGCCTCCAGTCACAGACCCGCTAATCTGTGACACCGGGCGGGCGATACTGGAATGGGATTTTTCCAGCACTAACAAGCAACGAAGGTAAAGACAACAAAAGCCCTTATGGACTGGGCCCTTTATGACAAACTCCCCTGAGAACTTGGCACAGCCGGACAAAGAGACAGTTCGGAACCCCAGTCTACTCGACTGGCCACCAAGGTGCACCCCGGTAAATGCACCTTCCGTATGGTGGAGACCAAGGAGAAGATTCTCACTGGTCACAAAGCCAAGTTTTCTCAGGACACAGAACAAGACAGAAGGAAAAACCTCATCCGGTTTTTTTTTTTTCTGTGCACAATGACAGTTTTAGTCACGCCTTAGGTCTCTTGGAGCCAGAATAATACCTAGAGGGGGAGGTGCCGCGGGGTTGGGGACTGTGTGTTTTACAGAGTACCTCGTCGTTGCACGGACATTTTCTTGCAGTTGGCGGGGGACCTGTGTCATCTACCCCGTTCCGTGACCCAACTTATCCTGTCACGGGAGTCTTTTGAAAGTGGCGAGCGCCCTAATGGCTCTTAACTGCTCGACCCGCGCCCACTTAAATTTGCGGCCTTTTTGGCTTCCAAGATGCCCTTGGCAATGACATTCACTTCATGTGCATAATAACCCACAGCAAAGTTTGTAGACGCCGGTCTGGTGAGACCCGCAAACTCACCAGTCTGTGGGGCCGGCCCGGACAGCAGGCTTGTAGGGCCTATGCCTGCGTCCTACCCTATGGTATTTCCTTCTTATGACAAAAGACACAGACAAAAGAGAAAAACAGAGACTATCTCTGGGAGGAAAAGGGATCAAGATCAAAAACCAAGAGTACTCTACCAAATTTAAACCAAGAGTCACTAAAAGCCCAAGAAACTAGTTTCCCAAATGTTTTTCCTGCCAATCTAAATTTAGAAAGAGAAAAAATTCTCACCACTTCCTTCCGCCGGACTCCGCAGATAGAGATTCCGGGATGCTGACGTGGTAAGAATTCTTACCTTTTGCCGGCTTTCGTCAGGCGTTCCCGTATCTCATCATCTGCAGTAGTCCAGGGAGAAGGCAGGTCTTCCAGCCAGAGAAGACAACTTACCAGCCAGTGCTTCTCCTGGCTGGCTCGCCAAAACTGTCGGAGGAAGAGGGAGAATCTCCCTCTGTCCTTTCCCTTAAGGTTCTTCTGGCTGGCCAAATAATCAACAAGACAGGTTAGCAGGAGAAAATAATACCAAGTTTAATAACATGTATACATGGGAGAAAGCAGGGACACTGCGTTTCTCAACACAATAGCAGAAATTCTCATCTTAAATATCATTTTCAGCCAATGACAAAGGAGGATTTTGGGGGTGGGGGAGTCAGTTACAGGAGATTACCACTAAAGCACAGTAAACAAGAGTAAGGTTTATTATACAGCCCCAAGGCCTCATCTTCCACATTGATAAGTTACTAGAAATGAGCTCACCCCCCCTTTTTCTCAATACAGAGAGGGAGATACCTTTACAAATGGAGACTTCCCTTGTAAATGATTGTCTGACAACTCCTCGCAGGGCCATCCAAAGAATGTGGCCAGAGAGACAGAACTCCCGATAAGATGGGCTTGTTGGTGCCTTTTCTATTGTAACCTCTATCCTAAATTATCTTTTATAGCAGTCATGATAATAACCCCTTCCTAAAACAGATTTTGTTGGTTTTAAATTCTTTAGGCAGTTTTGGAGGGGAAACTCAAATATTTTTCCTGAGCTCTCTGAGTCCTTATTGTCTTCAGCTCGAAATAATCTGCATACCAGAGTGGTGCTTCCTGGGGCAGCTTGCCCTGAGCACCATCAGCCACATATTTACAAGCAATATTCCAGGTGCCGAGATCTCACCTAGGAAATGTTTCACTGGCAGAAAGCAGCCTTCTCTCCAGGTTTGGGAGGCTCCTTCCTGTGATCCTTTCTTTTGTTTATAAGTTTCAATAGTGTTTATTGGAAAAATCAAAGCCAATCTTGCAGCACTTGAGAACATTCTTGTAAGCTGTAGGATTTGTTTTGTGCTATTTGGCTCTTCCTCCTCATTGACCAGCTACTTTCCCTCTCTAGAAGGATCCTACTAGTGACAGTGGTGCTCAACACACAAAGAACAGATCTCTAAATGGCCACAGAGGGCCAAGTGACTGACTTTGAAAACTAGATGATTCACGTGCAAAAACATTTGGCTTCAGTTATTTGTTGAATTCCTTCATTTGTGTGTTTGGCAGGGGTTGGGAGGGAGAAGGTGGCAATACTGAGTTGTTTTCATAATTTCTTCTGTAGAAACCAAGCCAAAGAAACCTAGAATGAATGAAAGAATAAATGATCAAACAAATGAGTTTTCTAAAAGAAATGGTTCTTGGATCATATTTTCAAAGATCTCAAAATCCCTTTGATGAGTTCCATTTATGGAGAAAAACAGCCATTTTACCAAGTTCTATGTCAGAAATACAGAACATAAAGCCTGGGGAGGGCGGGGTGGTGGGACATTTAAGACTAGTGACATCTAATATTCACCTCAAAGTTGTTTGTATTTCTGCAACGCAATCCCTCCTTATGTCTCCTTCAAATCTCCATGCATCTGGCCTTGGATGAGTGTGGCTTAATGTGGGAAGGGGTGGAATTTTACATCTGGGTCGACACCATGTGAAACAGTACTAACACACACAAGAAAGTGATAGAAACCATAAACTAAGCATCTGCAGGAAGTAGCATGCTTGTTAGGCCTCTCTCATCAAGATCACAGGAACTGGGAAATCCCAGTTGATATGTGGATTCCATATAGAACATCCATCTGACCACCACCAGCACAACCACTGCCACCAGCAGCCAGACCAGAGAATTTGTGACTTTACCACTTCCTTCCGAGGGGGGTCTTAAAAGTTCCCCAGAGGAGATAACCTTTGAGGCTATGTGATTCCAGTTTCCACTTAGTGTTCATGCTCAGAACCTATCTTTTGTGGACTGATCTGAAATCTCTCCATCGTAATTGCTAGAAATAGCCCCTAACCCAAAGAGCTTAAGTCACTTTCCCAAAGCCATACAGTCTGGTATTTTCCAAGCTGAGACTAGAGACCAGTTGTCCCACCTCCACACCAATGCACCACGTTCCACCGTCACATGCTGCCTGGCTTTAAACAAAGGGTCTGAAAGAACCGGGCCTGATTTGAAGACTAGGAGTACGAAGTGAAGCAAGGCTACCTGGCAAGGTCGGGGGAAGAGCTTTCAGCAAAGCAGAACTGGGGTCTTGATTCAGAAGGTGCCGAAAGGCTGCCATCATCCCACGACAGAAACAAACCACAAGATTTGGCAGGTGCCTATTTGTTGGAACCTAATTCAAGCAAGTTAACATTGCTTGTAAAGGTGCATGGTTGCATCCGAACTCAGAAGAAACTGTGACTAATAGCACAGCTGAGTCCCAGGTGCTGCGTTTGATCTGACACTCTGATTAGGGGTTCCCTTCTGCCTTTTCAGACGCAGCATATACCCTCTCAGGTCCTATCGTTAGAGTTCAACAAAGTCTTCCTAGAAACCAACTTTCTTTCAGACCTGAGAATATTCATAACAAAGTAGATCAAGAGATTATCTAATTATCCTGAAATTTTTGAGGCATCAGAGAAAAGCATCGATCTAAAGAAGTTTTCTTTTCACTTTATTCCTCTCAGTATCATCTTTTAAGATCATGAAATCAAGAGTGATCTAAAAAAAACATTTTTAAATCTGTGTTAGAGAGAACAAAAGTCTAATAAGGGCCCAAAGAATGGGTGACTGCTTCTGGAATGTTTAGGATTTGAGAGAGATGTCCCAGGTTTTCAGATGCCACTATATTCTTTTCTGTAGGGATGAGGCTAGTCTCACCCCTCCTTTTCAGGAGAAGGGCTATAATGAAGTCAGCAGAAACTATCTCCAGGTTAGGTTTTGTCTGCTCAGGCTGCTATAATAAAATACCATAGACTGCCTGGCTTAAACAACAGACTTTTATTTCTCACAGTTCTGGAGGCTGCAAAGCCCAAGATCAAGGTGCCAGCAGATTTGGTTCTTGCTGACGGACCTCCTCCCGGCTTGAGGACAGCTTCCATCTCCCTAAATGCTCACACGACCTCTTCTTAGTGTGCTTGTGCATAAAGAGAAAGCTCTCAGATCTGTTCCTCTTCTTCCAAGGGCACTGATCCCATCAAGAGGGCACCATCCTTGTGATTTCATCTAAATCTAATTACCTTCCAAAGGCCCCACCTCCAAATACCATCACAATGGGGAGTAGGTCTTCCACATATGACTTTTGGGAGGGACACAAATATTCAGTCTACAACAGGATCCAATCTAAAGGCATTCAATAAACGGTAAGTGCTTCTGACACGCAAAGTGCTTATACAGTCACGCACTGAATAACAATGTTTCAGTCAATGCCAGACTGCATATATGATGGTGGTCCCATAAGAGTAGTACCATATAGCCTCGGTATGTAGTAGGCTACACCATCTACGTTTATGTAAGTACACTCTATGATGGTCACACAATGAAATTGCTTAACAACGCATTTCTCAGAATGCATCCCATCACTAAGCAACACACAACTGTATATTCCTCATCAGTCACGCTATGTCCTTCCTCTGAATATTTTGACTTTACCAGAACTTGGTAGCCCTATTTTTGGTTTCACTAATAATTTGGAAACCTTGCTCTAAAGAAGACCAGAAGTTTCATATAAAGTGTTTCCGAGAATGTTAGTAACAAAAACAAAAAATTTTTTGTGATTTGTGATCCAGTTTTGTAAACATAGGACAGCGGACTTCCGGACATTATTTAGATATTAACTTAACATGTATGAACTAGAAAAAGCCATCACTGAATTTAGATGTTTTGACTTTTTTTTCATCATCTTTTTAAAGATTAAATCATGGGATTTTATTCTCTTCTATTTCCTCTAGGGAAGGCAATCTGCCAATGCTTTTCTGAAAGATGCTAACAATATGAAGAAATACTGAAAACAATTAGAGGAAAATGGTGTTTTGAACTTAGTAGAAAGTGTACATCAACTCCCATAGGAAATCTCAGTAATGGTTTTAAGAGTTCCAGTCATTTTTCAGAGAGCAGAACAGCATGTAGTTATTTATTGAGCACACTTTGCAGGGGGCATAGAAAGCATACAAAAGGCTTCTGTTGTTTATGATATGAATTTTCCCAGTGTTCAGAAGGTTTTCTTCCAATAGCATCATCAGAGTTTGTCCAAACTTCTTACATAAAGCAACAGGGTCTCTACTTAAGCCTCTCATGAACAGAACCACTGGGCCAAGGTCATGTTGCTTTCTCCCCTAAGGATTAGAGCCTGCGGATGCTATTCTATCTATTCTTTCCCCAGCCTCCTGTTTGTTCAGCAGGGCAGATGCCTCCCAGAAGGAAACCAGATGCCAGGGCTGTGGGGGACTCTTGAGCAGCATAAGCCAAGCTGCAGGAGTTGGGAAGAGGGAGCATTGCATTGTCCAACCCACCCCTAGCGATATCTTTAATGTCAAGGAGCAGGCACACTGTGCAACATGGAAAACCATCCAGGCTGAAAGAAGGAGCTGCGCAGACAGGGAGCACTGCCAAGCATTTGCGAGTGCACTCTTCTGTGGACAGATAGCTGGTTTGCTCACTGTTCTGCCTTTTCTGTTACTGGCAACATGCTGTCTGTGGAATGTTGTGTCCTGAAGGCTTCTGAGGTCTCCACTGAGAAGGGGGTTCTGGAATAAGTCTGTGAAGTTTTTTTCCCAATTCCCCCCAGGATCAAAATCAGTTGTGCAGATTTCTCAGTCTGACTCAAATCTTAGAGAAATGTCATACTCTTGCATCATGAATTTTTGTTTCAGAAAAAAATTCAATATTTACCAGTGCTATCTCAACCAGTTTAGAAAAAACCATGGACTTCATGCCATTAGCCACTGGGAATCTGAATGTTTCTTCTATTTGGATTAAGAGGAAATGTTAACTTCCTGGCACCAGTGTTTTGTGAAGATGCCCATATGAGACCTGGGTCTTCAGGTTGACTTAGCATTGGATAGCCATGGGATATTAGAAAAGGGCATCTCTGTGTCTCAGTTTTTCCCTTTTCAAAGGTTGAAAAATAATGCCATCCCCCTTACCCCATTTCACAGAGCACCAAAGGAAATCAGTATTGTAGTGTTTTCAGTTTACAAGAAAAAGGCAAGATAGCAAGAGCTATCTTCAGGAGCAAGATAACGGAGCCACTTCTTCCAACATACCCATAAGCTTTATCACGCCACATGTGGCAAACTAAGGTTATAAACTGAGGCAAGTGTCAGGCAAGACCAGGTAGTGTGCCTTGAAAACAGTGGTAACCAAGTGGGTTAGCCATTAGGGTGGTCCACCAATATTCCGTTTCTCTTTCCAGGCACATAATAAGATTGCATTCTCCAAGTTTCAAGATCGGTATCCAGGATCTGTTTTAATCAGGTATGGCAAGGTGACAAACAGAGAGACAACTGCCTTTGAAAGAAGAGTTTATTACTTACAGTTCCCAAGAAAAAGGGGCATGTCAGGGCATGGAGGACCACATGGGGAAGTACCAGGGTCAGTCAGGAGGCAGAATGAGTGAGGGAAACGTGGGCAAAAGCCTTTCTTACTACAGTGGCAGGAAGTTGCTAGGTGAGGATGCCCCCTATTGGGTAGAAAACAAAACACAGATGTTGGAGTTTGTGATTGAAGGGTCTGCCATTTGATTTTTGCAGTCCCTTGAAAGCTGGACCACAAGGGAAATGTAAACAACTTCAGCCATTAGATTGGCCTTGTGATTAATGAATGCCAAATCATCAATTACAAAATCTATGAAAGTTGGTTAGAACACCCCACTGCTGTGAAGACAGTTTGTCCATACAGCAAGTTAGGCATGAATCAAGAGTAGAAGTGACATGTGTCACTTCCAAGAAAGGGCCAGTGCAGGAATCACCACATTCCTTTCCCCCGCCACAGTGGTCATGAAAGCATGTGTTGAGATGGTGCCTCCATCAGCCTGCATTCCTGAGTGACTATATGGAACAGAGTCCCCACTGACCAATGTTGGATATGTCACACAAGCAAGAAATGGTTTTGGGGTTAAGGTATCAAGATATTAGGGTTGTTTATTCCACAGCAAAACCTAACCTATCCCAACTAGGATGACTTTGACCAGGGGCTGAGTGTTCAAATGCTCTGAAAGTAGAACTTAAGGCCTCTCCTCCCATTCCACACTCCCTACCCTTCCATGGGCCATTTCTCACTTTGCTGTGGAACATTGCCAAACTGTCCAAGAACAGGCCTCTCCACAGACATGGTCCCTACCAGTTGTAACACAAGGCAGGTATAGATAAGTTGATGTAATCGGAGAGATTGACACTATAGGGCAAGCTACCTAAAGCTCTCTGGCAGGTAGGACTATTCCAGAGTCCACAAGGATAACAATGAAGTTCCTAACCTGGCTCCCCTGTGTCTCGACCTATTTCTGAAATATGTATTCAAATCTCCATTTACTCTCCTTCAAACCCACTTCTTTCCCAAAGCAGGTCATTTCATTTCAGATCTTATCCTCCCTCTGCTGGTGTATATTTCCCCAACAGGAGAAATGCAGGATAGAGTAATGCCTGGGCAGAGGAGGGGATAGGCAGGGTCTCCAAAGACAACAAGTGATGACCACAATTATTATCAAACCCCAAAGAACCATCCAGGGGAAGCAGCTTTGTTGCTGCAGGTTTTGTCTGATTGTCCAGGAGACACACAGAACCTGCAAGTCAGAGCTGCGGTCTGCATCGACTACCTGCCCACCTATTTACACATCTGTCACACTTGATGGGACAAGTGTATATGCATATCTTCTGAAGAAAACTTTCCTTCTCAGGGACCATACAAAGTAAACCCTTAATGAGGAGGACAATCTTTCTGCTAACTGCCACCTAGTTTGCATGGCAGCTTGCTCCTCCTTGGAGTCAGAGTTGTGTTATCATGCAGAATAGGATTTGGCTGCCTCCTACTTTCAGGAAATAAAAAAAGAACAAAAGCACACTCTCAGGTGGCCATCTGAGTGAAGATTCAGTTTCATCCTCAGCCAAGGGCGCTTATTCTCCTGAATTTGCATCTAGGGGAAGGGGAAGCCTGTTATTCTACCCACGTGTGGGTAGAATAATTAGACTTTCATACAGTTAGCACTTTCACACTTATTGCACTTGGACACCCCTAAGCCATCTTTTGGATGTCAGCTTCAGTATCTCAAACATTATCACCACCACCAGTGAAAGTATCACAGTGAGTATGTCTGCGCCCAGGGTCCGAACCAGCGAACCCCGGGCCACCAAAGCGGACCACGCGAACTTAACCACTACACCACCAGGCCAGCATGTAATTTCTCTTGAAAGGAAATTACCCTCCCTGTCTCTGTTGTGGACGCACTCCAGGCTTTCTTTGTCTCCCAGCTGCAGGGTGTTCTGGGTGGCACAGTAAATAGGCGGTCAGTGGGGAGTTTTGCAAAGACCATGTGTGCATGTCAGGGTCTCACTTGCATGGGCTTTTATGATGTATCAGTTATTGATTGCGAAAATAATGTGCGTAACAATTTCAGAACCTCAGTGGCATGCAACAGTGAGCTTTCCTTGCTGACATGCATGGGTGCTTCGCTAAGAGGCTCTACTTGTCTTGAATGGCCGGGGGGTCGGCTCACTGACAGCTGATCTAGGATGGCTTCAGCTGCGACAACTGGAGTGACTTAGCTCTACTCCATGTGCCTCTCATCAGCCACCATGCTGGCCTAGGGATGTTCTCATAGTGATAGCAAAGGCTCAAATGGCACACTAGTCCAATAGGCCCAGGGTCTTTCAAGGCTCTGCTTGCACTGCATTTGCTGACATCCCATTGATCAAAGCAAATCACATGGTATGCTGGTTAATTTTATGTGTCAACTTGACTGGGCCACAGAGTGCCCAGATATTTGGTCAAAAATTATCCTGGGTGTGTCTGTGAGGGTGTTCTAGATGAGATTAACATTTAAATTGGTAGACTGAATAAAGCAGATGACTCTCTCCAGTGTGGGTGGGCCTCAACCAAGCAGTTGAAGGCCTGAATAGAACAAAAGGGCTGACCCTCCTGTGAGTAAGCAGAACTCCTCCGGGCTGCCTGTCTTTGAGCTCAGACATCAGTTTTTTTCCTATCTTCTGAACTTCAATTGAAACCCCAGCTCTTCCTGCATCTCAAACCTGCTGGTGTTCAGACCGGAACTATACCATCGATTCTTCTGGGTTTCCGGCATGCTGACTGCAGATCTTGGGACTTGTCAGCCTCCATAATCACACGAGCCAATTCCATATACTAAATCGCGAGAGAGAGAGAGAGAGAGGGAGAGAGAGAGAGAGATTGATCGATCCACCCATCCATCCCCTATTTCTGTTTCTCTGGAGAACCTTGACTAATATACATGGCTAAGTCTACAATCAAACTGGAAAGGCTCTAGATAATTATATGGCAAAGGCTATAGACATAAAGAATTGCAAAGAATTAGGGTCGTTTTTGCAATCTACCACAGGGGGCAAAAAAGATAGAACCCCTTTTTCCTACACCTGTTTCCAGCTACCCAGAGCTGCCTAAAGGTTAGGAAATGGCTTGGCTGTGGTGGCAAAGGGCGGAGGGGCAGCCAGCCCAGGGGAAGAGGACATACCTGGATTACCTCTCCCATCCCCAGGTGGCCATCCGTGCTGGATACATGTGAGGTCTCACCTACCTTGTGGGATATCTGAATCTGAGAGAGGCGGCACATAATGAACCATTATTAGGAATTTTAAAACATACTCACAGTTCTCTGGAAATGTAATCCTTATTACTATCTGTTACTCAACTTTCAAATACATTTCCAGGAATCCACTGTGTATGGGAGTAAAGAACTGCCCCTTTTTACCCAATAATGTCTGGATTGTGCTAGTATAATCTAGAACTTTAATGTTCTTGGTGTAAAAGGATAACTTGGTAAGGTAAATAAAGCAGATATCAACAATCCCATTTTATGTATGAGGAGACATAAAGACATTAAATGACTTGCCCAAAGTCTGAAAGCTCATTAACAGCAGAACTGAGAAAGGATTGCAGGGTCCCTGACTTGTTGGGCAGGAGGCTTTCCAGAGCATCATGTGGCCACTCAGTGAATCATTTAGAGTTGGACAACCAGAATCCTGGAGAACACCAGAGGGATCTCGACACTGAGCTCCTGTGCAGTGAGGGGCAGAGCAATCCTTCTAAAACATTTGCTCAGGCATTGGGTCAACAAATGTTCAAGGAATATTTTCTCCCTTCTCACCATGCTATGTTCCAGAGATACACTAGTGAGCAAAACCAGACCCAGTGCCTGTCTTTAGGAGCGTAAGCCATAGTGGAAGGTGGGGTGAAGAGGAAACTTTAAGCATATATTCACGTGAACAGATGGAAACACACAACCTTAATGCACACAGTGAGGGAGAGGCCCCTGGGAGGGACTGGGCCAGGCAGAGGGCAGAGAGGGCTTTCCCAGGGGAACAGTGAATCAGATACAATCTAAAGCAGGCATTGGAATTATTAAGATGAAGAAAGGAAGGAACAGTGTTCCAGGCAGAGGGCCTAGAATATGCAAAGGCCTTTACCTGGAAGAAGCAAAGAGAATATAAGGGACAAAAGGAAGACTGCTGTAAGTGGAACAGAGTCGCTTGTGAAAGACAAGAGTGGATAAAATAGGCAGGGGCAGATCGTGCAGGGCCTGGAGTCCATTTTAAGGAATTTGTGCTTTATCCAAAGAGAAATGGCAAGACAGGGGGCTACCCACTATATCATTAGACCTAAAACAACTGCCCACCCACAAAAGAAGTTCGCTGCTCTCTGGGCAGCTCATTCCAACTGTGGAAGAGCCAATGGGCTTTTTTACTCTGGCCACAAAACTTAACACATTTCCCTAAAACGTCCCCCTGCCGTGCTCACAAACTTGAAATCTTTTCCATGCCATTCTTATCCTTCCGAAACGGTACAAGATGCCAAAAAATATGGCATGGAGCAGGCAGAAAGGTTGGGCTTCTCAGACAGATATGGTCTGAATCTCAGCTGTACCACAGATTGTGATGACGATGCAATGCCAAGCTTCATATATTACCTCTTCTTATGAGCCACAAGGCAGCTCATGTCTGGGACCAGAAATACTTCTCTTCTCAAGATGGCAGCCAAAGGAGGAGTATAGGGCAGATTGACAATCTGTGCAATCAAATTTTTAATTATTATAGTCTTTTCCTGGTAATAGAATCTAGTTTTTCATGTGAGCTGAGTTTCTGTTTAGAATTTTAACTTGTTGGGGTGTGAAGTGGAAGTCCTTGAAAGTCCTATGATTCATGGGGAAATAAGAAAATGCCAATGAATTATGAGAAACACAGACAGACATTAAAAAACATTAAAAATCTATTGTCTATCCTGCACTCCAAAGTAATTTTTAAATGGTAATTACACCTTTGAAGAGTACCTAATTAGTATGAGAAAGAACTTTGGATGAATGTAGAGCTCTTCATCTGACTTCAACTGATACACAGTGATAATATTCAAGACTAATTTCCGAAGCTTTTATCGCTTGACTGAGCATTTCTCTGTTTCTGAAGTTTAAAAGGATTTTCCAATCTTTTCCTTCTCAGAAGCTAAGCAGAGGACCTGTCATGGTTTATGGAGGTAAAAGAGAAGAGGTAAAAACATTTAAGTGCCCTGTGGAAAGTGCCATCAAGTCCAGGCTCGGTCAAGCCTACAGTCTGTTGTGAAACAGGGTTTTAAGCCACAAACCTCCAAAAAGAAAGTTTCTAGTCTCTTTTCATCTGAATGATTCAGCAGCATCTGGTGGTTCCTTTGAGTGGCTGAGGGACCCCTTATAAAAACCATCATCTTCATCCTCATCATCAATAACAAAATACACTCAGGGCTTGCTGTGTGCTTGACATTAAGTGCTATTACTGTTAAATGATTAGCACCGTGAAATAGTTTTAGAAAAAGACATTTATGATTACTCTCAACTAAATGCACACATGGTTAAGCTTATTAAGCAGGATCATTCATTACAAATCTATTAGATTTGCATAAAATACACTCTAGTGCTGCCACTCTCACAGACACGATGACAACACCCTTTGAACTAAGGCCCATAAGTTGCTTTAATGGGTTACATCAAAATTTTAATGGCCCAGAACTTGGCCACTTATATTTACTACCTAGACAGATGAGTGATGCTAATGAGAAGATTGTCAGATACTGGGTTTATAACACCCTTCCCTTAAATTCTGTAATTGACACACATGTCATTGTTTAGCATTTTTGATCTCTTTAAAAAGGGTTTTATACTAACCAAGCCAATTATTTTTCTTCTGCAAGGACTTCAGATGCATTTCTGACCTCATCTCCTACTATTCTTCCCTCTTTTCATTTCAAGAAAGCCACAGTGACCTCCTTGATGTGCCTTGCAAATGTCAACCTCCTCAGGGAGTTTGTGCTTGTGTCACCTCTGCCCAGAACACTGTAAGTCTGGGTCCTCGGAGCAGCAGACACCAAAATACTATTTGACACGCAAGAGATATATTGGGAGAAAAGCCCATGAAGGAAAAGGGGGGGGGTGGCTGGAGGAGGCTGGAAGGGCTGCCAAACCACAATGCAGGTCTGATCCCTATGAAGAAGAGAAGGAAGGAAGGAAGGTTGGGTAGGAAAAGTCTTAAAATGTACTTCAGTTCTTGGGAACTTTCAGCAAGGCCTGTGGTGGAATCTTCCAGATAGGCTGTCCAACAGGGGACTTTCTTCTCCCTATAATGGGTCTGCCTTTGTATCCCTGCCATACTCAGTCACTGGCAAACAGTGATGGATTTCAGAGCAACAGTAGGCTATTGGTCAATTACACCCCCAGCAGGCTGTCAGAGATCTGAGAAGCACATTCATACGGCCCTGACAAGCTCTCCTTCTCTAAATGTTCTCATGACTGGTTCCTGTACTTCCTTCAGCTTCTGCTCAGATATCCCCTTAATACGGTCTTCCCTGACCACCCTATGTAAATAGAAACCCCCTCACATTCACCCACCTTCTACCATTTCTTATTCACCTTTCTCTGCTCTGTTTATTCTCCATATCAAATATAATATATATTTACTTGTTGATGTAATTAATACATTATCTCCCTCCACTAGACTGTCAGGTCCATGAAGGCAAGGACTTTGTTTTGTTAACTGATAGATCCCTGGCACCTAAAAAGCTACCTGATACCTACTTAGCACAAGATAAATATTTGTTAAACGAATGAAAAACTGAACAAGCAAGCATGTATTGAGCATTTACTATGTACTAAGCACTGATTATACATAAATATAAAGTGTAAGATTCCTGCCTACAATCTCACATTTCACAAATAGTTGTTACTCACAAACACGGCATCTGGCCATAATTTTGTAAGATTGTTGGAGAACCAGTGTGGTAGACAGACTTGAAGATGCACTCAGTGTTCCCTATCTCTCTCCTGGTATCCATGCCCTTGTGTGATCCCCTCCCTTGAGTGTAGGCTGGAGTAGGGACTTGTGTCTGTCTAGTATAATATCCCCAAAGGTGATGAGAAGTCACTTCAGTGATTAGGCTACATAAGATTGTGGCTTCCATCTTGCCAGTCGACTTCCTCTCTTACTGGCTTTGATGAAACAAGATGCCATACTGGAGATGCCACATGGCAAGGAACTGAAAGCAGACTCCAGCCAACAGTCGGCTAGGAAGTGAGGCCCTCAGTCCAACAGTCCAGGAGTAACTGAGTCCTGCCAACGACCATGTGAGACTGGAAGCAGATCTTTCCCCAGTCGAGTCTTCAGATGAGACCCCAGCCCTGGTCAACATCTTGACTAAAGCCTTGTGGGAGACTCTGAAGCAGAGGACCAGGCAAGCTATACCCAGATTCCTGAGCACAGAAACCATGAGATAATAAATGTGTGTTGTTTTAAGCAACTAAGTCGTGGTAATTTGGTACACAGCAATAGAATACAGACAGCTCTCCATGAACTCCAACAGATGTGTCTCTTAGGAACTGTGCTTTTTCAGTCAAAAAAGGCTGTCCCTTTGTGGATTATTTGCCTCATCTATAAATGAAGAGGTTGGATAGGAAACTTCAGTGTTTTTATCCAACTGCAAAAATCCATGATTCTATCAGTTAAAATCCTCAGACTTTAAAGCAGACCTCATTCATAATCATATGAAATGCCAACTATTCTTAAGAGAGATAACCTAACACTCAAATATGAAATAGTTATAGGTAGCTGTTCCCGTTTTCCACCACAGGATAGAACCAAATAGTTATTTTCTTTTTAAGAACATCATTTTTTATTATAAACATAATTTGGAAAGGTCAATAAGCAATAAAGAAAATTAAAATCACCTGTAATTCTATCACCTTGAAATTACTGCTGGTGATATTTTGCTGGCTTGTTTCTAGCCTTTGTATGTGTATATATTTAAATATATAACGACTCATTTTACAAAATTGAGATCATACTGTACATCCAGTTTTGTCTTTTTATTTCAAGTTGACAGTACATGATGAACATTTTTTTCATGTCATTAAATATTCTTCCAAAACATAATTTTAATAGCTGTATGATATTCGATTATACAATGTATCTTTTCACTATTATAATTACTAGAGTGATTAACATATTAATATAATTATTAATATGATATTATGTATATTACACATAACATACATGTATGTTGTATTATATTATGCACGTAAACAATGCATATATAATATGTATGTTGTATTATATTACATATGTAAATAATATAGTTAATTAAATGCTGTGACTCTTTATCCACATGTCTGATTATCTAGATTCCCAGAAAGATGGCTGCAAGAAAAAAGCTGCACGCTTGCTTAAAATTTTTGTTGTATTCTGCCACACTGCTTCCTGAAAGGCTGCTCCAGGTGGAATTCTCACCATTGGTGTTTGAAGATGCCTGTCTCAATGCATCCTCAACAATGTTGGTTTATTTAATCTCTATCAATTCAATACCAGTTAGTATTTCTTTTTTAATGAACTATCCAGTCTTCTACTTGGCCAATTTTTCTATAGAAAAATTACATATACATACATATGTGTGCATGTATATGTGTGTGTGTGTGCATGTAGTGGGTTAAACGTTGCCCACCTCCCAAATGATATGTCCACCCAGAATCTGTGACTGTGACTTTATTTGGAAAAAAAAAATGGTCTTTATAGACATAACTAAGTTAAGGCTCTCAAGATGAGATCATCCTGAATAATCCATTTGAGCCCTAAATCCAACAACAAATGTCCTTATAAGAGAAAGGCAGAGGGAGATTTGAGACACACAGAGGAGAAGGGCCTGTGAAGACAGAGGCAGAGACTAGAGTCATATGCAGCCACAAATCAAGGAATGTCTAGAGCCACCAGAAGCTGGAAGCAACAAGGAAGGATTCTCCTAGAGGCTTCAGAGAGAGTAGGACCCTGCTAACACTTGATTTCAGACGTCTAGTTTCCAGACTGTGGGAGAACAAATTTCTGTTGTTTTAAGCTGCCAAGTTTACGCTAATTTGTTACAGCAGTCAAGGAAGCTAAATGTGCATGCATACAGATCCACATGTACATATATATCTGCGTGTTTATTTGTGTGTATCTGTCAGTCTAGTACACGTTAGTGCAATTCAGTGTAATTTAATTTTATTGCTTCACACTCTTGCTCTCTGAGCTAAAGTTAAAAAATATTCTTCTTGAAAAGATTCTTCTAGATCTTGGTTTTCTATAACTACTCCATTTAATGTTTTAATACCTAAAAATTAAACTTCACTTTCTGTCTTTCCTATGTGTCAGTTGGTCATTTTTGGCATAATAAAGCAAAGTCTGTCTTTTGTATTTTTTTTTCTTATCCTACTAACATTCCACAGTCAATCATGTTTATAAGCTCAAAGAAAAGAAATAGTCAGTTTGCTAAAATTAAAATGTCTTTCAATCCTGAAGATTTTATTCTTCCATAAAGAATTTTCATATATCAAGACAAGTAAGTATGCTCTCAGTTATCAGCCTTTCATACAATGTGTCTTCCCTGGGATTCACGTTGCTGGTTCCTCCCTGCTCCGGGTCCCGTCCCATATTTTCATATGTTTCTACAGCACTAGATTGTCAGACCCTTGAGAGCAAGTCTTATGCTTCCGTGAGTCCAGCATGCAGCATTGGCCCTGGGACATAACTGGTGCTCCACAACTGCTTATTAAATAAATCCTGAAAACCGTGAAATAAATCAAGTGCTTGTCCGTTAAAATATCCCCTAAGGGCTAAATCCAGACTGCACTTTATAGTTAGGAAGAGCACAAATGTAAATATGTAGGATTGAATGTAATTTGCAAAAGATTTGTAGGTAAATCACACATTCGAAGATCATGTAGACTTCTCTTTGGCAATTGCGCGTGAAATTCTATTCATCATAGTCCACAACATGGGTATAGCCATAAGTAGAATTCTTTTGCATGCTTGCTTAGCACAAAGCCTTATCTAGTCCAGACTCTGGTTTATGTTTCTTGCAGTAAAAATTTGGAGCAGCATCACATAATTGAACCCCTTACTCATGCAATTTAAATACTGAACACTGAAGCCAACCGTGTCGATAGTATGATGGTTGTTTGATTATGAGATAAGAAGCACTGTAAGAAAAATAAAAATAAACCCTGTTTCTAAGCCGTAGGAGTAAGCTGTTACAATCAATACAAAAAGAAAAAAAATCAAGAGCTAGCAGGTACCATGATCTTCAGTGTTGTTGCCTTCCACTAATCTTCTAGAGAGGTTACTCTGAGATGACACATTCAAACTGCTTAAAGCCATTTATCTGAAAGAAGTTGTGACAGTTACTTTGCTGTTTCCTTCCCACTCCTCAAGGGGAAATTTAATCAAGATTGTCAGAGCTTAAAAGAAAAGGGGGGAAAAACACAATCAAGCTACACTTCAATAACCAAATAAAACCACCAAAAATTAATCAAAACTTGCCTTGAAACCCTTTCAGAGCTGCAAAACTCGCACAGTATCCCAGAGATAGATGATACCATGAATTTTGAGGTGTACGGCACACCGTTTGATAAAACGGTGATGTTTTCCTGCCATAAGTGGTATAATTATGCTATGCATCATCTGCATTCATTTAATAATACCCCTGTTTCACACTCAGCCAGGTGTTCCTCACAAACGGCCATCTTCACGGGCCACTCGTTCTGCTGATTCGGCTTTCTCCTACAGCGGGCCAGGCTGCAGCCGCTGTTTTTTCACAACGCAACCTAATGATCTAGTGCTCTCTTGCATGTTGAGGTTAATAGATAACTAATATTTGAGCACATTCATTATGGTCAGTTTTCCACTGAGAAAAAAATTGCACATTTGGGTCTTCTGCTTTGACAAATGTGCTGCTGCATCTTGAAAGTTGATTAAAATCGATACCTTTGTGCAAAATTACATTCAAAATGTATTAGTGTCCAGGATACGCTGATAAAAACCCTTCTCATTCTCAACTCTGCTCTTACTCTACCCCCCCAAAAAAATCATGCTTAGACCAATGTGAGTACTCATGAGGAATTACAGTGCTTTTTCAACCAACAATCAAATTAAAATTACTCATCAGTTAAACCGTAGCTTGTCATTTAAGACAAGTTGAATTTTAGTTGAGTTTGAGAGTAATGCTAACTGATGAAGAACTGCAAGAAATTTAAAACATTCTGAAGCCATGTTTTATGTCCCACTGAAATTCCAGAAAGCCTCCAGAAATTCTATGGCATAAACTTCCTCAATTTAAAACAAAACGTTTGCAAAGTCAGAAGTCTGGAAGAAAATTATCTATATTAACAGACAAGTACATTATAGATTTCACTAAACCTTACAGCACACTTTCCTACCACATCATTTCTCATCTCATCTCCTGATTCTCTCCAACAACCTTATTTCTTTACCACATTGAACTTGTCATTCTTCTCCTAAAAAGTCAAGCCTTTTCCAAACAGTTTTGTCTGGCAAAAAACCCCATTCTTCTTTCAAGGTCTAGCTCAAGTGTTACATAACCATTGTTCCAGTTACTATGGCTGTTTAACAAATAGCCCCAAAACTCAGAAGTTGAAAACAACCACAGATTCCATTGGTCAGGAATGTGGACAGGGCACAGCAGGAAGGGCTTGTCTCTGCTCCATCACTCTGGAGTTCCAGATACAAAGACTCAAAGGCTGGAGGTGACTCAACGGCTGAGAGTTGGAATCAACTGGAAACGTCATTACTCACATGTCTAGTGGTTGATGCTGGTTGTTGGCTGGAACCTCAGCTGGGACTTCTGAGTTGAGAACTTTCATGTGGGCTCTCCAGGTGGTCTGGGCTTCCTCATAGCATGGGGCTCTCAGGGTAGTCAGAGATTTTCCATGGTGGCTCAGGCCTCCCAAAGTGAGGGCTCAGCAATTGAAGCAGAAGCAGTATCTCCTTCCCTGGTCTAGACTCCAAAGTCACTCAGCATCACTCTCTGCATTCTATCGATTACAAGTAAGTCCCAGGACAGGGAAGCGGTGGAATGAAAGAAGGGGAGAGGTTTTTATTGTTGTTGCTCTTCAGTGTTTGCTTGTTTTTTGTTCCTAAAAAGAAAGAGCAAAGAAGAGTGAGGACATGGACCCACAACATCACAGAATACACTAAGATTGAAGATTAAAGATATCTAATAACCCATCTTAATTTGCTTCAGTGACTCATTTAACTCTTCTCTCTCCTTAACACTCTGGCCAGGTCTGCTGCCCGCCCAAAGGCCTAGGTGAGTGACTTTGTGTAGAATTCAAGGAGGAGGCTGAGTTCCACGTCTGAGTGGATGTCACAGCACAGCAAAGATCAATCCTAAAAGAACAGAGCAAAGAAGAAGCAGAGAGCAAGAATTCAGAGGAGGAGGAAGTCAGAGTTGGAGATAACCATGAGAATATCAGCTCTCGCAAATCTGTAGACATTTACAGAATGACTTTGGACTTTGCACCAGCAAAGAACAGAGATATACACAAATCTTAGCAACACTTTCAGGGCAGAATGACCCCAACTGGCAACAGGGTTAAGTATGTTTTAGGAAGTCTCATAATTTCTGCCCAGCAAGCATCAGTAAGTATTATTACTCCTATTTCATAGAAGAGGAACAGACTTAGAGAGGTTCAGTAAGTGCCAAAACTAGAATTCAAGGTCAGATCTGTCTGACCCAAGGCCTGGCTCTTTCCACGCTACCTCTGCCCACATTCCCCAACACCCATGGCAGGATTAGTTGCTCCATACTTTGTGTTCCTACACTGTTTCCCTTTGATTGTTGGGTGGCAGTGCTGCTTCTTGGTTTCTTTGTTTTGAGTTTTTACATGTCTATAGCAGTTCTTACCATGCTGTGTGGCAGCTGATCTCCTAACATGACAGTCTCACGTGAGTTCAAGCTCCTTGAAGGCAGAAAACATCTTACGGGTGTATTCTCATCACTCAGCAGTGCGTGGAACACACTAGGCACTCAATAAAGGCTTGTTTGCTCATTTGATCATTCACGCATTTGTCTTTATTGAACAGCCACTATGTGTCAGACACAGTGGCAGGCACTGAGGACAGAGCAGTGAACAAAAACAGACAGAAGACTCTGCTCTCGGTCTAGTGGGCAGAAAACACTACGCAAATAATCACATAAACTAAAACGCATGATGTAGCACACTGAGATGTGTGCTATGTTGGAAAGGAACAAGTAGTTTATGAGTACACAACAGTTTGGAGAGTCAAAGAAGGATTCTGGAGAAAAGGATTTGTGAGAGAGAGGTCAAGAATGAGTAGATGGGTAGCAATTCCTGGCAGAGGGAACAGTATAGGCATCCCCTCGGGCAGGAGGTGACATGGCACAACTAGATCTAAAAGAGGACCATGGGGCCTGCCCCATGGCGTAGCGGTTAAGTGCACGCGCTCCACTGCTGGGGGCCCAAGTTCGGATCCCCAGCGCGCACCGACGCACCGCTTGTCAGGCCATGCTGTGGCGGCGTCCCACATAAAGTAGAGGAAGATGGGCACAGATGTTAGCTCAGGGCCAGTCTTCCTCAGCAAAAAGAGGAGGATTGGTATGGGTGGTAGCTCAGGGCTGATCTTCCTCACAAAAAAATGAATAAATAAATAAAAGAGGACCAGTGTGGCTGGAGGGCAAAGATGGATAGGGAAATATGTGAGCAGAAAGAGGCAGGCACCATATCAGAGAAAAAGATGCTCTTCCCACTAACAGGAAGCAGTCTGTGGAGATTTCTTCAAAGAATTTTGAAAATTCATGAGTGCTTGTTCCATTCCCAGAATGTTTGGGGCAGCTGAGCATTTTCTGCACAAATTCCCTTTTTAAAAAAGATTGTTCAACTTAAAAGACAGAAAGTCTCCATTAGTCCTAGCGTCCTTAGCTCCGGGTTGTGCAGACCAGGGACTGTCAGCAGCTGCTCTGACCACCAGGGAGTCTGGGGCTCTTGCGAAGTGGCAGCGCTTGAAAGGAGGAAACTGATAAAGCCAATCAGAGTTTCCTGCAAACGAGGCTGAGAAGAAACGACTTGCCCATAATGCTGGTGGTGAAACTATATACACAAGTGAGTAACTAATAAATAAATATTAGTAATCATTGATAGATTTTTCTTAAAAATCATAGAGAAACCCCAGTCAAATAACTTCATGGGTATTATTTTTCCTGACATGCCATGTATCCTGGGCTTATATTCCTTGCTAAGAGAGATTTTCCCAAAATGATTTTGTAACTGAAAAATTAAAATTATGAATATTCCAGTAATATTGTTGATATGACAGTCATCAGCAAATAAACATCTGTTGGAACGTGGTAACATGGAAAATATTTTGCACAGTTGACGCAGCGCATCAGTTCACCACCCACACCAGCTGGTTCTCCCACAGCACAAAAGACTGCCCTGTTTGTTTGCAAAGCAGCATCCTTCTTTACTCTCAGTCTAGTCCTGTACCAAGAGTAGGCCACCCTACCTGCACTCCATCATCCCCCTCACCTTTATTCATCCTGCATCCTAAGTATTTTGCCTCCAACTTCCCTGCACCTAATTTCTCAGTCTATGCGCTTGACCTCTTGCATTTCCCCTGCTTGCGTGAATTACCTCTTCTGCCTAAACTCAGGCATTTCACCAAAACTATAATTTGAGCTCACCCCTAGAGTGATCCAGTCTCAGCCGCATTTCATGACCTAATCTCAGCAGATCCTTCACCGTTCAGGGACCCAGCGCCAGGTGACTGGGCCAGCAATCCCATCAGATGCATCCCACACAGAAGTCAGCTCTTCCCTCTGAAGGTGCTTGCCGCAGCCAGCTTGGGAAGAAATCAACACTTGCAAGGCAAAGACACAAATATTCAGCGGCTAAAGTTTATTAGGTCTTTTTCCCTGCCAATTAAGTATGTTTGCAATTCCATCTGCAAAAACTACCAGTAATCTGAATTGTCATGCATTACCTGACACTATATTTCCATTCTGCCCTATTAACAAAGACTAGAATTTAATTCCCAAGGATGTCTCAACACAGATGCTCAAATGGAATGGTTCCTTTCCTAGGAATGAAGAAATAGCAATGCGTGTCTGTAAGGATAAGTAAGTCATAATGAGAGAGAAAAAATATTCAAGGAAAAGTACAAGGGGCTAAAGCAGCATAAGACATTTTTAGGTTTAGAAAAAGTTGAAAGACAAAACAGGATGAAGATAGAGTAATAAAGAGCTTCCTTCATGGTTATCAATAAAAATACTTCTTCATAGAAATTAGTGGGTTTTGTTTTGATTGGCTTTTTATTAGTAGTTGTAACTCTTTCCATTTCCTGGATCAATGAGTCCCAAATTGGATGTTAGCGGCCACAGGGGTACTATAACTCAGGTAGGTCTGGAGAATAAGCAATTAAAACAGATTAGGGAATGGCTTCTTTTCATAGCTGTGGGCTAAGTATCCAGAAACCAGGCTGCTCCCAGGCCCTGCTGTGAAATAGAAAAAGTTGATGCTGAGCTGGGGAGAGGGGTCTTTCCACACCTGATTTCTGGCCATTCTCCTTTCTCTTTCATCTGCTTTCTGTTCTCCTGGACTCTCAGGTTGAAATGAATTAGATTTGTTCACACTAAGGAATTGAAATCTGTTAACAGCCTAATGTGTTACCTCTCCCAGTGGTGTTTGCACTTTGATAGAAAATAATGCCTTAATTCAAAAGAATGAATTGTTTCCGGTAGGCTGATGGAAGAGATGAGGGGGTGGGGAGGGCAGTGCTCAGTCACATGTTGCTCACTGGGCTAGCTTGCAGAACTAGCTCAGAAAGGACCTAGACCATTGATTCTCAAAATGCGGGCCAGGGATCCCTGGGACACCCTGAGAGCCTATCAGTGGTTAGGTAATCGCAGGCCCTCCAGGACCAGTTCAACTGACCCATCTCTTATCAACAGAGTGATTAAGAATTGCCTTTCAGAAAATCTGCAAAGTCATGTAGCCAAGGCATATGTAAAAGAGAAATCTTGACCTGAAATGAATGAGGAAACATACTCCTTCCAATGGAACTCAAGGACTGGGACATGACCAGAACTTGAGAGTCGGACTCTTATCATACTAAGGACTCCCTCATTCAGGAGGAGCCGCTGTTAAAATTCCTTCCCCACCTCATCAAAAATGTTTAGAACACTATCATAAAAGTTTAGAACCTCATCATAAATGTTTAGAACCTGTCATAAATGTTTAAAACCTTACCATAAATGCTTGGAGCCCACCAATCAAAACCTGTCCCACCAGCGTTTCCGCGTGCCACCCTGTTTCCCTAACCTCTTAAATTTTGTCCCAAATCCTGAATCAGGGAGACAGATCTGAGGGCACAGGCCCCCTGTTCCCCTTGCAGATTGATCTCGCAGAATAAAGCCGATCTCTTTTCCCAAAAGCTGATGCCATAATTAACTGGCTTTTTTTATGCCCTTCAGGCAGAGAACCCCAATTTTGTGTGGTAACAGTTATATGAGGTCAAAACTACTTTCATAATAGTAATAAAGGTCATTTTCCATTTTTCCTCTCATTCTTTCACAAATACAGTGGAGTTTTCCAGAGGCTTCGTGATGGAGAGTATCACAACAGATTGAATGCAGAACCAGGAGAATCTAGACATCTAAGTCACACGTTAAAGAGATTTCCAAAATGTAAAACAATTCTTCTTTTCTCAATAAATTGTTTTTGGTTTTAGAATTTTAAAAAATGTTAATAAAAAAATTTTTTAATAAATTAAAAAATAAAAATTAAGGACAATTTTAAAAGCAAATACATTAAATAAAGTTAAATTAAAAATTTTAAATAAATTGTAAAAACTTCAAAAACAAAAATTTTTAATAAAATGTGTGCTGCTTCTTATTTAACCTATGTTGGTTATTATTGCTATTTTAAATCAATAAATATTTTCCAAATTTCTCCATTTTAAATTATAACAAATATACATTTATACACTTGTTTATAAATATATATTTCTTTATATTTTTTTATTTATATCCTATATAAACAAAAGCTTTTCAGAGTCCTCAATAATTTTTAAAGAAGTTCTGAGACCAAAAAGTTTGAGAACCACTGAACTAGACAGCCTTGCTCTGACCCTGACAGTACTGCGCAATTTATCTGTTTAATACTTCTGGGGGATCTTTGAATCACATAACATTCATCAAAACTGCATCCTCTATTTGAGGAGGCAACTAAAGGAGAGAGGGAGGGGAAAAACAAAAAGGAGGAAGGAAGAAAGAAAAGGGAAGGGCAGATGTAGGAAATAGAAATGCATAATAAACTATGCATAGGGATGTGCACTGTAAGGACCACTGAGTTGTTTACTCAATGTCCACTATGTTCATAGTCAATACTGAGCTGTACTTATTATTAAAATGTTTCAGGGCTGGCCCAGTGGCACAGTGGTTAAGTTTACACACCCCACTTCGGCAGCCAAGGTTCTCGGGTTCAGATCCCAGGCGCAGACCTACACCACTCATCAAGCCATGCTGTGGCGGTGACCCACACACAAAATAGAGGAAGATAGGCACAGATGTTAGCTCAGGGCAAATCTTCCTCACAAAAATAAATAAATAAATAAAATAAAATGTTTCAAATATATGGGCTGCACCCTTGGATATTTGTCATATAAACTTGACCCGTGTTTGTTTACTAAAGATGTTATGAATAGATTTGCCCGTAAGACATGTTTTGTTTGGCTTACTCATCCAAAAAATGAATTAATTGCCAACAGTTAAATTTAGAAAGTTTTCTGTCAAAATCTGGTTTTCCAGTTTCTCTTGAAATTTGAAAATAACTGATAAGACAAGTTACCCAAGACCTGTAATGCAGCAACTGGCTGGAGCTGAGGAGCCCTTGTCTGCTCCAGCAGGGCACGGACTCACTGCTTTCACAGGCTTCCTTGCTCCCTGAGACTTACATCTCACCTGCTCCCTGCTCCACTCATCTCTGTTACCTACCTCACCGGGCAGATCTCTGAGATGCTGACCTCTGTCTTCAAGATAACCTTTAAACCTCTTCAGACCTATGACGAGAATGTTCTATGTGTCAACAAAAATATAAATTGAAGAGCAAAAAAATCACTCATTCCTACCACACAGCCTTCAACATCTTGATGTATTTTGTGCAAACATTTTTTCTTTTGCTTAGTATTACATAGTTGTGATCATATATGGAATATGATTACAGTATCTTGTTATTTTCCCTTACTATTTTAGAATAAGTATACGACATAAAAACCCTTTTAAACACAGTGTTAAATGCTATATAATATTCCATTGTATGAATGTGACATACTTTACTTAACTCTTTTTTTTGTTAAATAAGTTTATCAATCCCTATTACAAATAATGGTGATGAACATCTTATGTCCCAAGTTAGAATCTAAAAATACTTATTTAACTGAATTTGAATCCCTAAAATGTATTTTAAGTGGGACACTTTAAAGTATTGTAGTTGTCTATGTTACACTGCACAGAAACATCAGAAATATGGATTTTGGTCCAAAAGTTTGGGTAACACCATTCTTTGTGAGATGGTGTTCTCATTTTTAAACTCGCATGACATTTTCAGGATATTTTCCATGTCCATCATGGCATTTTGGATTATTATGTCAAGGCAACCTTTCTAACAGGCTGCTATTTTTTTAATTGCAATTAATGTCCACATGAGTGGCTTTGTAGAAGTCCTCGATAAAATTCTCAGTTTAAAAATTGAGTGTTAGACATTAAATGGACATTCAGATTGGCTGGTGATAAAACATAAAATGGATGTGAGAACGCTTTCAATGACGGAGCAAAAGGGCAGAAAATTAGCATAAACTCACTGAGTGGGTATGATTCAGCCAGGAGACAAGCACAACCTGACAGAAAAATGAAGCATCAGTTAAAACAAATCCCAACCCAGGAAAGCCAAAAAAAAAAAACCATATATGATATCACTCAGCAAAATGAGCATATTTGCATTACCTTCTCTCCGGGCTAGACATGGATTAGTCAGAGAACTAAGATTCTAAGATAAAGACTTAGAAGAAAGCCTCAGTGTAAGGAAACCCACTTCAAAGTCATCCAGACGAACAATCTAACCCTCATGGCCAACGCATGTTGAACATAATCCAGCTCAGCAGAAAGTGACCACATAGAAGTAGGCAGAAATGAGGAAATGACACAGTTTTATTATCCTTCCCCTTGGAGAAACAAGAATGCATGGTGTTTTATTAATAGGCACAATCCCCTTATGTAAGTAACCTGGTAAAGGTAATAGGGAGATTTCATGCCCTGCTGCTGAAAAGAAGTGGGATGGCTTTCTTCCCTAGAGCCCTAGGTGCTCTTTCCAACACTGCATGGAGCATATCTGCTATTTCTTCACCACAAACAGCATCTCCGTTATATGAAAGCTTCCTGCAGAAATGCTCTGTTTATGTCCACTGTGCATTTCATATGCTCCAGGCCCTGCTGGCTCATGCCGTCATATCCACTATGGACATTGACTTGGAGTCACAATGACAGCAGACTTTGTTCTTTCATACCTCTTGGTTACATCATGATACACTAATTAACACAAGACCATTAGGTCAGTGAATTATCAGGTTGAACTGATACCTTTGACAGTATGAAATATCCTTGGAGAGATCTTAAGACAAGTTACCAAGAACCACAAAATTCTGATGTTTTTAACTGGATTTATTCATTACAAAGTCATGGAGATATAGTGTCCATCCCATCTTGATTCACAAGTGCTACTTATTCACTCAGTTAACACATCTATACTAAATGCCTAGTGTGTGCCAAGCACTTCTAGGCTCTAAATATAAAGCAGTAAATAAACAAAAATGTCTGACCTCTGAGGAAGAATACAGCAGTGCAGAGAGACAGGGAGTGCCAGCTTGCCATTTTGGCAATCACGTGGTGATTAGGGAAGGCCTCACTTAGAAGAAGCCATTTGAGCAAGACGTAAAGAAGTGAGGGAACAATCTACAAGGATATCTAAAGAAAGAATGCTCCAAGCAGAGGCCCAGAGGAAGAAGCACAACCCAACAAGTTTGAAGAGTAGGAAAGAGTGTAGAGCAGAGTGAACAATGGAGGAACAGGTGAAATGGAGGAGGAAGGAGGAGGAGGAAGGAGGTGGGGACAACCAGATGGTGTGGGCCTTAAATGCTGTTGTAGGGTCTTTGGTTTTTACTGAATGAGGCTGGAGGCCATTGGAGGTTTTGTACAATGGACTGATATTACCAGACCTATCTTTTAACAGGACCCCTATATAAAGAATAGACTGCCAAGAAGTACAAATAGAAGAGGGAGGCCAGTTAAGAGACCACAGCAATAACCCAAGTGTAAGATGACGGTGCCTTGGACCAGGGGGTAGCAGCATAGGAGATGAGAAGTGGTCAGAATATGAATCAATGTGGAAGGTGGCACCACAGAATTTGCTGATAGATTGAATGTAATGCATGGGAAAAAGAAAGGTGTGCAAGGATTATCTCCAACCTAGTTCGATATGCAAGTTTGGAGTTCAGGGACGGATGAGGTCTGGGCTAAAAATTTGAATTTAGGAGTCATTAGTGTATAAATGGTACTTAAAGCTATGAGACTGTGTGAGAGCCCTAAAGGGGTAAGTGAAGGTAAAGATGTCAGAGGAGCGAGCTCTAAGGCATTGCAGTGTATAGAGTTCAGGATGAAGAGAAGAAACCAGCAAAGCAGAGAGCAAGAGTAGCCAGTGAGGAAGGAGTCCAGAGTCATAAAACCACGTGAGAAAGTGTTTCAAGGGGGAGGAAATGACCAGTTGTGCAAATGCTATTGATGGTCAAGTCAGGGGACTAAGAATTGACCATTGGATTAAACACTGTGGAAATTATTAGTAGCCTTGAAATGAGCAGTTTCTGTGAAGTGATGGAGGCCAAATTCTGACTGAAGTGCATCTGAGAGGGGAAGTGAAGACAGAAATTGGAGACAGTAGGGCCAGCCCCGTGGCTTAGCGGTTGGGTGCGCGCGCTCCGCTACTGGGGGCCCAGGTTCGGATCCCGGGCGCGCACCAACGCACCGCTTCTCCCGCCATGCTGAGGCTGCGTCCCACATACAGCAACTAGAAGGATGTGCAACTATGACATACAACTATCTACTGGGGCTTTGGGGCAAAAATAAATAAATAAAAATTTTTTAAAAAAATTAAAAAATAAAAAAGAAATTGGAGACAGTAAGTATGAAAATTCTTCCAAAAAATTTCACTCTAAAGAAAACAGAAATGGGGTAGTACCTGGGAGGGGAATATAAGATTAAGAAAGGTTATGTTTAGATGGGAGAAATTCCACTGGGTATGTCGGTAGGAACACTGCAGCAGAGGGATAAAAATGAATGTTGCAGGAGGTAGAAGGGAGAATTGCTGGAATTGGAGAGAGATGTTGAGATTTTGTGCTCAAGTGTAACAGAGAAATAGGAGAGCAAGCAGAGAATTTGGACAGAGATATAGACAGGTGGGTTGATGAAGGAGTAGCAGTTTATAGAAGCTCCCATCTTATTACTTCTGTTTTTGTTTTTGCTTTTGTTTTTCAGTGAAATATGGCCCAAGGTCATCAACAGAGAGGGAGGATGGGAGAGGAAACGGTGAAGCTTAAGAAGAAGGAAAATATGAAGTAGCCTTTGACACGCATGAATCAGCTAGAAAAAGCAGAAGGCTGTTGGGGCACACTAGGAGCCCACTAGGGGTGAGTGACAGGCCCAGCCTCATTGACATGTGACCTGTACAGTCACACAGGGCCCTGTACTCAGAAGGGCCCCATGATTGGTTTAATGTATTGCTATCTCCATCTTGAAATTCTTAATAATTTTGTCCTTGAAATCATGTTTTCTAAGCAAAGTCTGTTGGGACAATAGAGCACGTGCATGGGCAGAGGAGATGCGTCAGGCAGCAGTGCACACGGGAGGTTGTGGTCCGGTGGTAGCCTGCACACACGCAGGATCAAGCCTGCGAGCAGAGGAGGGCAGCACACTCACACAGGAGTTGCCCTGGCCCATGCCTCAGGGCAATCCTGGGCACCGCAGTCCTAGGCAGACAGCGCAGACTGGCAGTTGCAACCACAGAGGCAGCAGCAAAAGCGGCGTGGGTCCCGGGAGACAGGAGGCTTTCTGCATGGGGGCAGCTCCTAGAACCACAATGGGAAGCCACTTACTTGCCCCTCTGTCCCCCAGAGCCCGCCCTGCAGTGCCCACACAAGTATTAACTCTCTGGTCTGAGCACTGGGACAGGAGCTGCTGGCTCTCAGGCAGCAAACTTGTCAGTAAATTATTGTAAAATACAAGCATGCACGTGGATATTGCAGTAAAGAATATCGAGGAGTTATCAGAATTCTTTAAAAAGTTTAGAATCTCCAGTTTCAAAACTTGCCGCAACATTGCAAAGCAAATAGCCACAGGCTTAGAAATAGAAGTCAAATTAAAAATCATCACATTCAGCTTAAAAAAATACTATTTTCATATGAAGCCTCGTATGAATTGATTATTAGTGAAGATGACAATTTTTTTTGCAATTTAAGATATAGCAAGAGAATACATAAACAAGCGTTTTGAATTATATACAAATCATGACGTCACATTAAGTTACTTGTCCAGTCTCTACAGGGGAAATATTAAAATGTCATTGTATAAGTTTACATCCAAAATTAAATTCAGACTTACTTGAAAATGATTTTATGAAGAGTTAAATCTTTTTAGAAAAATTGCTCTGCAAGAATCATCAGCTCTAGAAGTACTAAAATTTATATTTCAAAATAATTTATCAGAAATGTAATGTAGTCATTACACAGGGGCATGAGTAGTAAGAAACAAGAATCAGTGGGACGATGTCAGAAAGTGCCTACCACAAAGGAGATTAAGAGACGGTGATGGGGCCAGGCCAGTGGCACAGTGATTAAGTTTGGCACACTCCGCTTCAGCAGCCCAGGCTTCTCGAGTTCAGATCCCAGGAGCAGACCTAGGCACCGTTCATCAAGCCATGCTGTGGTGGTGACTCATATACAAAATAGAGGAAAATGGGCACAGATATTAGCTCAGGGACAATCTTCCTCAAGCAAAAAGAGGAAGATTGGCAACAGATGTTAGCTCAGGCCCAACCTTCCTCAGGAAAAAAAAAACAGATGATGATAAAGTGTAGATGGCTTTAGAAATTGTTTCCAGAAACTGTTGTTTGCTCTGCTTTGTCATGTGTACCTGCACCTATGTGCTCCCAAATATGGCCTATTGTTTACTTCTGATAGTAGATAAGAAGTGTTTTGATGGTTCTGGATGATTGCAAGCCATATAATAAATTTCTCAAAAACTGTTTCTGTGAATTCCCTTCTTGTTATATGACATCATTTCTCAGCAGCCCATGTTTAATCTATTTATTATTAATAATCATGTCAACAAAGATAATAATATATCAGGTAAAAAAAAGAAAGAAAGAAATGTATGCCAATCTTGTCACAGCCTACACTATAAAAACTTTTCCAGTAGCAGTTGCATCATCAGAATAATCCTCGTCAAAATTAAAATTTATCAAAAATTTTTGCAGTCTTACATTTGCCTGACATTGCTTTTAATTATATGCATTGAAAAAGAAGTTTATAGAAGAATAAATTTTGATGATCTAGTATAAGTGAATTTTTAGAAAAGTGAGCTAGAAAAATCTCATGATCGATCAAGATATCACATTAATAAAGTATTACTACTTATTGTATTACATTAAATTATGACACCAAAAATATTAATTTTCTTTCAACTTTTAAATTTATATTATTACTCATGTATCATTAGTACCCTGTATAATGGTTTATAAGTCACAATACATTTTTAAAGTGTAAAAGCTTTATATTTTAGTGCATTGAACGACATTTTTTTTCTGCCTTTTGAACAAGGGGCGCCACAATTTCATTTTGCACTGGGCCCTGCAAATTCTGTAGCTGGCCCTGGTTGGTGATCATGAATTCAAAGGGAGAGCAGTCAGTGTGGTTATGGGTTTTTCCCAGCCACGTTCAGCTCTATGAAGGATGGGAATTATAAGAACTGAAGTTGTGCCAGGCAGGTATCATGAGGTGAGAGAGGGACAGATTTGTTGAGAATATATGAAATTGATTATTTGAAGATCAAATGGGAGTGAATAGACTCCAACCTGCTCCAACTGAGTACAAAGTGAGGGCATTGATATATATCTTGTCGTATAATACCTCAGAGAAGGACTGTTCTCAAGGGCTCTGTGCACAGATCCAGCATTCTCTGAGCTAGCTCACTAGTTCTTTTGATAGAAGTACCTGAAATTTTACCACCTAATGCTGGTTACATGCAGATTTCTTGTCAGTCAATGGTTGACTGCTCTTAGAGGGTCCAAGACCTGAGCAGCTCCCAAGGGTTCCTGTGGGAAAGTTACTTTCAATGAGCAAGTATACTAAAATTCTTCAGCTAACAAAATTCTTCACCATCTGCAAGTTTACCCCTTTAAAAGTTCACATATTCATTCAATATATTTGCTTTCCTTATTTTTCTGTTAACATCAGATCACTTCCTAATTCAGTAATAGCTATCCGAATTACACTTTGTGATGGTTAACTTTATGTGTCAACTTGACTGGGCCATGAGGTGCCCAGATACTTAGTCAAACTTTATTCTGGGTGTGTCGGTGAGGGTGTTTTTGGATGAGATTAACATTTGAATCAGTAGACTGAGTAAAGCATCTCCTAATGTGGGTGGGCCTCATCCAATCAGCTGAAGGTCTGAATAGACCAAAAAGGAGGATGCACCTACAAGTGAGAGGGAACTCTTCCTGCCTGACTACTCGAGCTGGACATCAGTCTTGTCCTGACTTAAGACTTGAACTGAAACATAGACACCTCTTGGGTCTCGAGCCTGCCAGCTTTTGGACTGAAACTTACACCATCGGCTCTCCTGGTTCTCAGGCCCTCAGACTTAGACTGAAACTACACCACTGGCTCTCTTGGGCCTCCAATTTGCAGCTGCAGATCTTGGGACTTGTCAGCCTCCAAATTCATGTGATCCAATTCCTTAGAACAAATATACATGCTCACATATACGTCCTGTTTGTTCTGTTTCTCTGGAGAACCCTGACTAATATACTGTTATTCCTCAGTTCATAGTTACTACTTTCATCACTGTAGTAACCATAATGTGTTAGCTTCCCTCAGCCATTGCACAGCCACAGGCTGAACTCCAAATTCTAGCCAGGTTAGTTGGATATAACTCACAATACAATCTAGGTAAAAGAACTTAGATGCATTGCCCAACCCCCCACTGCAAAAACAACTCAAAATATCTGCTACGCTGATGTTTACTTAATAGAGTCATGTCATACTTTCATATTCAACAAGTATATTGAGAAATCGTGACTCTGAGACATTTTCACAACTATTAACTTTCTAAATTCTTAAAATATTCCTAGGAAGAAAGCATTAATATGCCCATTTTAAACATGAGACACAGGGAGATTAAATAGTTTGATCAAGTTCATACAGTTAGAATAGAAGAAAGAACATGGGTTTTGCAATTAAATCCTTGCTTTTGTACTCACCTTCTGTAAGTTACCTAAATTCCCTGAGACTGAAATTTGTCGTCTACGAAATGGGAATAATACTGCCTGTCGCAGATGGTCATTGTGAGGATGTATGCAATCACGTATGATCAAATGCCCAATATAATGACTGCTGTTTATTAGACACTCAATAGATTTTAGTCTTCTTTTCCTTTTCCTCTCTCAAGTTCTTATTGCCTGTCTTGGGAAAGACAGTGAATTGCATGGATATCTCTGAAACAAGAATTGATATAGTTCTTCAAACTCTAACTTACTCAAAGCTGATAATTTATACCAGTGCTCTTGTTATTGTTGTTTTATGAGCATGTTATATGTTCTTCAAATCTAAAATTGAAAATCTTTAGGAGACGCATATACTTCTTAGTTTTCCACAGACTCCACCATTCCCTGTTGCCCTACATCTTCTCTGATTCATATATTCAAATTCATATATTCAAATCCTAGTCCTTACAAGGTTTGAAATTTCAGCTTCTGCAATGAATGTATCCTATGATTCTGCCACCTCAATGGCCTCATAACATCTTGGTTTGGGCACAATTATCTAATTTTATTTTTAAAATTTGGAGAGTGACACAAAGAAGAGTTTGGAGAGTTTGGAGAGTGACACAAAGAATCCATATGTTCTGATGGCCAAATCAAAGTTGTTTTCTCTACTCCACCAGCAAATGTTGTCACATTAGCTACATCCAACGACTAGAGCTCAGCAGTAATTCATAACTGTCAATATACCTAGAACTCTAAAAAAAGGGGGAGTGGGGTGGGAAGAGTTTACATTTACAGCAAGGTAACCTAATTTTCAAAGTATTACTAAATGAGTTTCTCTGAGTTGTATGTGCTGTCTTTTTTTTTTCTTTTCTCTGGAGTGCCTTCAAAATAACTCTTGTAATTTGAGACGTGGACCATATAAAATGGACCAAATGATAAGATAATGGGTAAAAGCATTTCCAAAATGAGACCAGCTGTCGACCTTGTCTTTGGAAGGGAGTTCTGGCAGACTTCCATTGGCCCCCAGCCTAGTCTTGTTTCAAACTGATTAGCAAACGTTCAAGTCACTCAATCCTGTCCCAAATTAAGTTGTTGGTAAGAAGAAAGAAGTATGATTTGCATTACAAAGCTCTCAGGAATCTGATGGATGAGATCTGACTTCCCTGAGGCTCCTTCATATTGAGTAAAAACAAGGCTCCTCTTCTTTCTAAATCAAGAAAGGGGAACAAGTAAGGCCAGAGTCTTTTACATACTAAAGAATGGACTAAAATTGAGCATTCTGATGTTTCTACATTTGTAGGCAGTTGTAAGAGAATAGTTTTTACACAGTGTATTTCTATCTTCACAAGTATCTTGGCCCGTATGCAGAAATGCTTGCAAATCTCCACTTGGTTCTAACAATAGATATCTGGTCTATTCTGAGACAGGGCTACTGTCTTGATTATTGGCTAATCATATTATTTTAGGCTCTTGTTACATTTTATAATGCTGTAACAACTACGATGTGACCTGGGACATATTCCAACTGCGGGACAACAACGCTGAAATAAAATCCTCTCCTTCTCCAGTTATCTGGAGATTTTATAAAAATTGAATTTTATTCCAGGTTACTGCCTGAAAGTACGTTATTACCAGAGTAATAAACTAAATCATGGCTTGGAGCACAGAGCAAACTCTATCTTCAGGATAGGTCTAAGAAGCCATCTGGTTCAAAGTTGTGGTTTTGGAGCTCAGGCTATTGTGGCTCAGAGACGTTAAGGGATCCTCCTAAGGTCACACTGCAAAGCAGTACCAGAGCTTGAATTAAAATGTAGGTTTTCCGGGGGCCGGCCCGATGGCATTGTGGTTAAGTGCACACACTCCGCTTCGGCAGCCTGGAGTTCACAGGCTCAGATCCCAGGCGCAGACCAACACTCCACTTATCAAGCCATGCTGTGGCGGCGTCCCATATAAAGTGGAGGAGGATTGGCAGCAGATGTTAGCTCAGGGCTAATCTTCCTCACCAAAAAAATAAAATAAAATAAAAATGTAGGTTTTCTGCTTCCTAGCCAAATGCTTTTCCACTGTAAGAGTGATCATTTTGTGTCCTCAGGAAGCCTAAAGTATTGTCCCAGAGTGATTTAAAAGAATCTGGATCCTTATGAATCATTTAGTGAATATAGATATAAGGTGGTTTTTAACGTGTCTAGAATTGACTATGTGACCCTGTGTATAAAACGTTAAACCAGAGGACAGATGTGGTGCAAAGCTGGCAACAAGCCATGTCCTGTTATATACCCGTGCTAGGAGACAATATAATTTCCACCTTACCTACTTTATGATAGTATCAGTAGCTTGCAAATATTCAAATCCTAAAGTGCTGGCTGCATTCCAGGGCTAGCTATGTCAGGGTGCTTGTAAGCTTTGAAGCTTTTTAAACTACACAACCCTCAAACTGTAGGAGTGGAGGAGAGAGAAAGAAAAGAATCAAATTCGTCATTATTGTAAACCAAAGAGAAATATTTTCATCCTCCGAATTCTGTAGAGTAGGAAAAAAACTTTTCCTCTATCCTCTTATATTCAGTATCTGGGGCCTGTGAATTAAACTGACACAAGACAGATTAACAGAAGAAAAATGCATACAAATTTAACTGAGGTTTTTAATTTTACATGCATGGGGGCTATACAGAAAAGAAGTGAAAATCTCAAGAGATGGTTAGACTTGGAAACTTATATACTGTTTTAACAAAGGATGATAAACTATGGAGAAGTGACTAGACAAAGGAAAGCGGGGGTTGGGCTTCCAAGGGCAGTAACTTGTGGGAGAAAAAATATATGGAGAAACTAATGGAAGATGAGAGCTATTTTAGTTTGTTTAGGCAGACTCTTGGTGCCAACTTTCCAACACCTTCATGGCCATAAAATTCCCCCCGGAAAGGAGATTATGGCGGTCATCATTTCTCAGAATTTTCTGCATTTAGTCAGATAAGGGAAGCTCTGAGAAGGCTTCTTTCTGCATCTGCTGATTCTCAATTGCCTTCACCTCAAAACAATCCATATGCTAATGTGGCATATTTTGGAGGGGCATATTCTCATCCTCTTCAATTCAACAGGAAATGGGAAAGGCCATCCAGAACCATTTTATACAGAAAAAGAATCTAGTGGATAGAAGAACAAGAGATCTCATGCAATTCTGAAACATAATTGCTGGAAGATGGCTTAAAGACCTTCATGTACAGATCACTGTTTTTACAGGTGGGAAAAGTAAAGCTGCTATGTCTTCCCCCAAGGTCTGTAGCTAATGGATAACAGAGAAAGAGCTTAAGCAGGTCTCCTGACTTCCAGTCCAATGCAATAGTTCAATAAATTCAATCAATCAATCAGGGATTTGCTGGCAGATGTGCCCTACAATGTCACACAGGAGACGTGGTCTTCATCCTTGACACAGTCTACATCACCACAAACAGAAGAGCTGCAGCACTTTCTTAAAAGCACCTGTACCTCGGATACTAAGTGGCATATGAAAGCTCGTTCTCATATCAGACATAGTCTAATATATACAGTCAATAAATTTCAGACCAAAAATACTCCAAAGAAAAAATATAGATCTGAGTACTCCTTTTCCATCAATCCTACAGAAGTTATAACTTTAAAATTATTCAATAGAGAAAAAAAAAGTGTACCTATTGCCTAACCAATGTCCATGGATTATTTTCAATAGGAACTTGAATATAGAGACTCCAATCCCAATACATGTACCTTTGATACTACTGCTCCTTTCATTTGAGAAGTACCAAAGTGCTATCTGGATAGCATGAAGCCCATAAAACAGAAAGGAAAGAGCATTTGTGGTTTGGAGATTCTCTTACAGCTGGTCTCAAACATTGAAGTCTATTTCAGAGATTCTTTAAAAATATATTCCTAGAATAATCCTTTACTCTTTCAATATAAAACTTTAAGTTTTAAGACTATGATAAACGTAAGAGGGGACTAGAGTTTGCCACTTATTAATACTTCACAGCACAGTTCCATTTTTGTAATTCTGGAATGGCTTCTATTGACCTCACCAAAATAGGCACTTGAAGATACAAAGTTAAATGGGCAGTACGGAGCACTCAGTTTAGGGGAAATGACATAAGCAAATGTATAGAAATGGAAAATTACTAGGTATGTTCCAGGAAATTGTTCCTAGAAATATGTTTCTGGAAACATGTTCCAGGTGAGCAAATTCCACTGCCAGTTTCGCCTCTGGAGTCCAACAGATCTGAGTCTGAATCACGCCTCTGCCAGCTATCAGAAAATGTATCCCTCTCTGCCTCAATTTCTGTTTTGTAGACTAGGAATAAGAATAGAATTTACAGTGTTGTGGCAAAGATGAAATGAAATAAATGAATACAAAGTTCTTAGCCCACTTCCTAGCAAATAATGAGATAAACAAATACAAGCAATTATAATAATTATTATTACTAGTTGCTACAGTAGAGAGTTTATATAAAGAACTAGGAGAATGTGAGCTAGTAAGTGGTCAGATCCAATCATGGAACTATCAATTACAATGTATACTATCAAATCTACTGAACTGTTTACTGAAATCTCAAGTATATGTTAGAAAAATGCTCAGAAGTCAAGCTGTTCCAAGAAAAATCAATTGTACCCATCATTAGCTCATCATCATGGTCCCTTAAACAGGCTGTCTCATTTGGAGATGTTCTGTCTGTGAGGGAAGGAGCCACTTTCATTAGGAGAAAACATGCTTTGGATTAGTGCTTGGGGGAGGCACTGAATGCTAATAAATTTTGCTTTGTGCTCATTAAAGTGAAAAGCAAGCAATGCTAGCTTGGCTCCATTTCTGATATAGCAAATACCAAAATCACAAGCACTGTTAAAGCTTTTCAATGAACATATACAACAAAGGCAGTGAACTGGTCTGAATGTCTTCTCAAGGAAAATGACCTGTGTGTCTCCTAAGTAAAAATGTCATTTTGAGGGCTTCTTGAATGCAGAAAATTTTCCTAAGGAACAGGAGAAACCCACTGGTTTGATTTGCAGTTACATCAACTTTTATTGATTGTGCATGGTAATTCTTAGCAAATGTGTTTAATTCATATGATGTAATATTCAACTTTTTTTATGAAGTTGTTCTTTGTAAGTCTCTTCCTAGATCCCAGAACAAGCTCTTCAGAGGCAGCACAGCAAGGATTTGTGCTTCTCTACATGCCCAAAGCAGTCATACTAGAGTTCAATGTACACACAACAAATGTTGGTTGAATAAATTGCACATTTATCCAAAAGAGTGAAATACCCTGCCTAGTCATAATACTCTCTCTACAGGGTATTTTGCATACAGAGAATCAAAGAATTACTGACATCTGATGAAAGACCTTGGAGTCAGACACAGTGAAATAACCTCCAGTTACTAGAGTCTTCGAAAATCTGTACACCAAGAGAGTCTTTCAAGAGATTCATGGGCAAGGTTGCACAAAATGAAGCACTAAGGTCCCTCAAAACTCTGAAATTCTATGATTAAATATTCTACCAATGCTCTTTCGCAAACATATATTTTAATAGTTCCTACCAGTTTCTATTTTACTCACTTTTGAAAGGTCATTTAATTTTTTAAGTGAGGCAATTAGTGAGCAAAGTGGTCTTGAATGATTGCAGGTGGCAATACTAGCCTATTACCCTACTAAAAGCTAAGGTGACACCAATTAAATTAAGGGTGACTGATACTTCTCCTGTATTACAACACCTGTATTCGTATTTAGATACTTTTCATTAATGCTCTTGGGGTCAGTTAAAAGATAAAGGGAAACTCAACTCAGCTCATTAGTAAAATTTAAAAACTGGGTTTCCAGGCTCTATGTGCTAATTACTCTCTGCCACCACTAAAGCGTTTTAAATCTGCACAGACGAGCACACAAGCAATGAAAAGAGACTGCCTAGAAATGAACTTCGATGAAGAAAAAAAATAACAGACAGGATAGACAGTATCAGCCGTCCTGCCAACTCTTCTCTCCTCCCAATGGTACTTTTAACTTATTAATGTTGGCTGATGCTGTTCTCAGGTGACCTGCTGTTATAAATGCCTCACTGTTTGGTAACCAAAGGGAAAAGCATTCTTGTTGCTGATGACCTGATTAAGAATTTTGAAAACAAGAGACATAGCAGGTAATGATCCTTCTATATGGGATCTTTGCACTTTGTAACCACTCAAGCTTTCAGAACATAGAGATGTGACCTCTCAGTCCGCCTGCTTCCTATATTGTACAGTGCTGGTTGGTCCAAGGAAAATACCAATCCAGGCTTCCTAATCGGTTCCCAATACAAATGGAGTGATCACCACCCAAATCACTAATACAGACTCATTTCATTTACTCTAAATAAAGGACCATCAAGTCTCTTCTATTGAAATGTCTCTTTGTGTGTGTGTGTCGGTCTGTCTGTGTGTCTGTCTGTCATTTAGACATATGACCAAGTGCTACTCTGAACCTTTTCTTGGTAACGTAAACTCTTGTTCATTTTCAGCTTCTTCCTGACACTGGCATTCCAGTTGAATGGTGATCATTAAATTAATTTTTAATGTAATAATTTAGAGCATTCTATGATTCAAGCTTTTAAAAAGGTGCAGTATGCATGAATATTTCCCTTAAGATGCTGACAACTAGTGAAAATACTACACTGATAATTTTCCATTAAACAGGAAAGCTAAGGCTAGAATATTACTTGGTACTTTCTCACGCTGCATGGAAGGTGATTTGCCATAGGGTAATTGACAGCATTTTAGGTGTTCTACATATTGTCAAAGGACCCTGTTCTCTCCTTAAGCAATCTTTCTTTAAGAAAAAGTCACTTATTCCTTTGAAAACAACACACGCTATGTAACCTTCAAATCATACCCCTTCTGGGGAATCTTTCCTGAGATCCTCCCAAATCAAGTATGTTTTTCCTCCTTATGTCACTTACTGTTTTCTACTGTTGTATTCTCTTTGGTGTGTTTGTATTCTCTTTTATATTAGTCCATGGTTACAGCACATATATTAAAGATGCTTTATAAATTTTTGTCAAGTGAAATGAATAAATGGTCTGATGCCAATTTTTCTCAAAATTACTTTCACTCTCAGTATAAGAGGGTTTTAGTACTCTTCACACTCTCCTAAAGATTGAACACAGGGAAATCCCAGGTGATCCACGAAGCCTGTGATTCTGGTAGTTTTGCCTTCTGATTTTTCCCAGCTATCACTCAAGAGTGAAAATAATGTCTGTTAACAACTCTGTTCCCAGACTCCACCTAAGTGTCCCCTCTGACCCATCACCACCAGCTAACCAGCACTGACTACAGGGTTCTAAACAAAATGAATTGCCCAGCAGTAGTGGTGTCTACTATAGCTGATGGAGGCAGGGAAAAGGAAATGTTACACATTTGGAGGGATGGTTAGTCTTTTGTCAAATATTGGAGTCTCTTACTGAAACATCATATATAAAATGTAACTAAGAATAGAAAATGTAGTAAGCATTGACAAATATATATTAAATTATTTCCAAGCCTTAGGAAAGTCGGAGTTCCATTAGACATGTGTGACTGGAGTACTATGAAGCAACATGCCAATACAATGGTATTGCTATAGTTGCATAAACAGCATCTCTCACCACTCTTCTTGGAAATAACCCTAGAAGCAGCCAGAAGAATTTTTAAAAATAAAACTTCCATTTTCAGCAAAATTAGGAGAAAATAGATATAAACTATAGACACTAAAATCTGTATAGAGACTCAAAAGAGCTGATCAAGCAAGTGACATGAGAGGAAAGAAAAAAAGGAATGGTAACTAGACACAGTAGTGGCTGATTTCAGAAAATGTTGGTAAAATTACACTTCCTGAAGGCCAGAGACTCACTCTGAAGTACAAAAATTATATCCTTTGTTTGCAATAACGGCTTCAGGAACTGAGAGGGACAGAGATGTCACCAGAAGCCCTCCTGGGCCTAGTTTGGTTCAGAGAAGGTGGGGCTGTGCAAAGAATCACATTGATTAGCCACATTTGCAGAAGCAATCTGTTTCTATGGTAACAGAGGAGTGAACCTTGGGTCGTTAAACCTGCAAGATAACTTTGGCCCCTCTCCTATCCTCTATAGGATCTTTCCACAAATTTCTGATTCAAAAAAATTCCATTAATTCAGTAATAAATAATTACTGATTTATGTAATAACACTATAAGAGAAAACTATGGAAAAGAAAAGAAAAATTTATCCACAGATTAAAACGTGCACAACCAAAATCATTGCCAAAGGCAAGATGAAAATTTTACCCGAGTATTTTGCCATGAAATCAAAAACTTAGCGAAGCTATCACGTCGAAAATAGAAGATCATGAAGCAGAAATACAAGAATAAGTGGTAAAACAATAAAAAGAGATAAAATGTGAGCTGGCAAAAGCCAGGAAAGAAGAAGAAAAACCAAAATCATCATGGAAATGAATGTAAATGTGGAAGAAGTACAGAGATGAAAAGAGACTATGGAAAACACGTTAACAAACATAGAGGATAGAAATGAAGAAAGCAAATAAAATGAAACGAAATAAAGGAAGAGTTTTAAAAGGATTAGAGAGAAAATGATGGCTTCGGAAATATATCCAAAAAAAGGAGTATTGAAAAAAGAAAAAGCATTGAAACAGCACCATCACTTTAAAAACTGATTCAAGAAAACTTTTCAAAAATAAAATTAGATTCCCAAAAAGGGAAACACTAAGAATATTCTAGAAATGTTTAAAGAAACATTAAAAAAAAAAATCTTTTAGTCTGTCAGGAAAAAGGATCAAGTCACTCATAAAAACGAGAATGTAATTGGCTACTCTTCCATATTTTTCCACATTCAATGCCAAAACACAGCAGAACACCACTTACGAGATATTCTAACAGAGAGACTAAGAACAACAGTTTCGTATCCAGCCAAACCGCCCTTCAAATACAGACTTCAGGCAGTTTTAAATACACAGGAACTCAGGGAGTATTTTCCTTCATGGGAAAACTACTAGAGAATGAACTTCAGCCAACCAAATGATAAGTAAGAAATCTATGGCAAAAGCACTGTGACTAAGACAAAAATAAACATGGGAATCGGTAATAAAATGAATGTAAATGTCATATACCCTGGAAATATACAAATATCACAGCTAACAAAAACTAGAAGAAGGAGGAAAGAATGTAGCACACAGAGTAAATTAAGGCTACATGGAGCCATGCACTATGTACAATCCACCTTTCCGAGGTTACCATTCACCTAGACTCTGACGTGACCACAACCCCTAGAGCTGTGTAGACACAATGTGTACAAACATAGGTAGTAGTCCTGAGCAGGTTTACCTCACTCACCTTATCTGTAAGAGCTGGGAGTCAAAGTCTATCATGTAGAGTGATAAATTTTAGAAATATAAGCATATTTAACAGTAAAATGGCAAATACTAAATCATTGAAAATGTTATTGATTAAATTCCAAGGATGAGAAAGATGGAAGGAAGAAGCAGAAAGAGAAAACACCTAATTTTAACACTGATCAAAAGAGGGACAAAACAAATACTGTGTAAATGAAATGGATGATTAAAAATGTTATATAAAGGGGGCCGGCCCGGTGGCGCAAGCGGTTGGGTGCGCGCGCTCCGCTGCGGCGGCCCGGGGATAGCTGGTTCGGATCCCGGGCGCGCACCGACGCACTGCTTGGCGAGCCATGCTGTGGCGGCGTCCCATATAAAGTGGAGGAAGATGGGCACAGATGTTAGCCCAGGGCCGTCTTCCTCAGCAAAAAAAGAGGAGGATTGGCGGATGTTAGCACAGGGCTGATCTCCTCACAAAAAAAAAAAAAAAAAAAAAAAAAAAAATGTTATATAAAGGGCCGGCCCCATGGCTTAGTGGTTAAGTGCTCGCGCTCTGCTGCTGGTGGCCCAGGTTCGGATCCCAGGCGCACACCGATGCACCGCTTCTGCGGCCATGCTGAGGCCGAGTCCCACATACAGCAACTGGAAGGATGTGCAGCTATGACATACAACTATCTACTGGACAAAAGATAGTTGGGGGAAAAAAATAAACAAATTAAACTATTAAAAAAAATGTTATATAAAGTTATTTAGAAGGTTACCACTGAGCAATTATCCAAACCTAGCTACCAAAAAATTGTTCAGAAACAAATAAATCAAACCACATCATGAAAAACTTCTGAAAATTTATAAACGCATAAAATCTAACATAAGACAGATAAAAAGCCAGGAATAACTATTATATCAATAAAGGTGAATGTCATATATATATATCACATTTATATATAAATAAATGATATATATATGTGCATATAAACAAATCATTAAAACATTGCTGAAGGACACCAAAAAGAATTTGATCAGACTTCCGGAATAGCTGTGTGAGGAACTTGGCATACACTTTACTTCCCAGTGAAACAACCATTTGACTGGTAAAAATTATAAAACACAAGCATTTAAAATCTCTGGAAACTGACCTAACGGCATACAGCAAATCAATAATCATTTATTCAAGAAAATCTCCTCTATGTCGATAAGAACAGTGGGAGTCTGTGACATTTCAGCCAGACCCTGCTCTCATCCCTTCCTCAGCTACGTGTTAACAGATGTCGACTCTATAACTTGAGACCAAGAAGATGGGGCTCCTTTTTAACACCACTCCCTGTCAGAAGACTATGATTTCACCCCAAGAGAGGCAGGTTGCCAGCATCTTTCACCCCGGTCACCAGCCCTCCAAGTAAAGGAGATCAAGATGGCATTGCAAATTGTGAGGAAAAGATGGATTATTTCAATAAATGGTGTTTGGACAACTAGGTAAACATATGAAAAAATAAAGTTGGATCCATTTCTCATGTTACATACCAGAATAAATTCCAAATAAGAAAAAATTTAAATATAAGGAAGTAACATAAAATAATGTGGAAAAATTCCTTTAAAACTCGGAAGTGAGCAAAGCCTTTATACCTATTTCTGAAAACCCAGAATCCATAAAATATTAATAATTTACTACAAAAAGATAAAAAATGTCTATATGGCAAAAAATAATAAGTAAAATTAAAAGACATATGACAAATTAAGGAGAAACATTTGTAACTATATCACAGATAAAGGGTTAACCTCTCCAATATACAGGAAATTCTTAGAAATCAATAAGGGAAAGATTAACAACAATAAACACAAGGATCCAAAGATATAAACAGATAGTTTTCAGAAAAAAAATTCAAATGACTCTTTGACAGATGTCAACCTCAGCTATAAAATGAGAAATGCAAATTAAATTACCCTGAAATATCATTTTTCACTCTATTAGATTGCCAAAAACTCAAAGTTTTATAACATATGCCATCCATAGGGCTATGGAGTGTAAAATTTTACTATCCCTATGGAAGGCAAATAGTATCTATCAAAGTTACAAATATGTATAATCTTCAACAAAGCAATTCCACTTTTAGGTTTATACATCAGATATAGCTCTTGAATGTGTACAAAATAACGTATGCATAACTATTTGTTGTTATGCATAGGATTAGCATTAGCAAAGGATTAGAAATTAACCTTACCCATTTTTCAATAGGGGACTGGATAAGTAAATTATAGTATGTCCATTCAATGGAATGCTATGCAGTCATAAAAAAATTTCATAAACTCTGCATACTGACTGATATGGAAAATTGTTTAGAGAAAAAGCAAGGTTTAGAACAGTGTGTTTAATATACTACCTTCTATGTAAAAGTGAGACCCTAAGGGTATACATTTGTTTTTGTGGAAACTCTCTAAGGATGCACAAGGAACTAATAGTATCCTAATGATATGGCCATGGGAACTGGATGGGAGACAAGTATGATTAGGAGGGAGATTTTTCAATGTATACTTTTTAAGTTTTTATATTTAACCATGTACACTAATTTCCTATTAAAATCAAATTTTTATATAAAAAAATTAAGATGATACATGTCAAATAAGTGATTCTCTCCAGCTCAGTCTCCACTCCTTCCTGTGAAACTCTGTAGAAAAATATACCTACAGGGAACAATTGCAAAAAAATAAAATAAACAGCAAAGCAACATTTACTACTAGCTGAGTGAGATTTTGGCCCCAAACACCAGACTGAACCACCTGGAGAATTCTTTCAGCCTTGCGTAGAGACCTAAATGGACTCCATCCTCTTGCAAGCAAATCCGAATCTCAGAGTTACACACCCACGAGGACCAGAGAAAGAGAAAGCAAGGAGAGAACAGGAATAACAATTTCCCCAAAGACCAGGGTTAATCTAGGCCTTCTCCAGTCAAGCAGTAGCTGAGGGCCAGGTTGCCACACAGCTAAGGAGGGCACAGGCATTGACCCCTGAAACCCTCCTTCTGCCTCCTAGAAATGTCTCAGGGGAGGTAAAAGTCTGCTCAGTGATCGTATGGTTAGAATGAGAAGGGAGACCACATACATGGTGATTTTTACCCTTTCGAGGCCCCACCTCTAGAAAATGTGAACCAATCAGTATCTCAAAACTGGAACACTACTCCTTGTTTTAGGAAAATGGACTTTTTTGCCCTTGATCAGCACTCAGAGACAAGAGGTTAGAGGAAGAGCCCTGTGCTCCCTGGAGAGGCTAACTGGATGTTTTCCAAGGATAAGTTCAGGAGTTTATTAGTTACAGAAGACATGGCTTAATGCTTTCTCTCAATAAATATTTACACATACATAATCTACATGAATTGAGTCTAAAATGTGCGTACATTTCTTGTAACCGAAAAAAGTCTAACATTAACTCGAATAGAAATGTAATTATAGATAATACAATACACACACTCACAGTTTAAATTTTAAATGGAGCGTTTTTGCATGCTAGGGAAGACACAAAAGCTGTTTGCTACAGAGGCCCTGGAGACATATCTATTCAATCATTTGCATACTGTTAAATAACACATTTCTAGTGAAACTAGAAGGTATTAAGCCTATATCCATATGTTTTCTAATCCAGTTGATCAATGTTGTCATGAGAGGTTCAGAGATTGAATATTTCCACGTGTGGCTCTTTGATTTTGTTCACAATTCATGTGAATTAGAAGTTTAAATGAAGAGTAGTAATTTATATAATATAAAAGTCAATTGCCGGGCTGGCCCCGTGGCTTAGCGGTTAAGTGCGCGCGCTCCACTACTGGCGGCCCGGGTTGGGATCCCGGGCTCGCACCGATGCACCGCTTCTCCAGCCATGCTGAGGCCGCGTCCCACATACAGCAACTAGAAGGATGTGCAACTATGACATACAACTATCTACTGGGGCTTTGGGGAAAAAAAGGAGGAGGATTGGCAATAGATGTTAGCTCAGAGCCAGTCTTCCTCAGCAAAAAGAGGAGGACTAGCATGGATGTTAGCTCAGGCCTGATCTTCCTCACACACACACACAAAAAAAGTCGATTACCTTTAGTCTTTGGAATATGAGAATTCTGGACAGCCAAAAATTCTAGATAATTGAGTCAGTCATCACTATGAATATTAGATTACATCTATATAATAATATATATTATACATTATAATATATATATACATACACATAATAGCTATAATAAGATCTACTGAAGTATGTGGAGTTATTTGCATTGCTTAGCTTTTTTATCTATTTCATGGTTTTCTCTCCCCTCCATTGCTGTCAGTGCCCTCATGTAGCAACTTTTCTCCCTATTTCTAATTTTCTCATTTGACATCTACTATGGGTTTAAAAGTCATATATTGAAGCTTCTTTAAATAGTATGTAACCTAAGATTAGGGTTTGAAATAAGGGCTAAGGGCATTGCTTAAAGCCATGGGCATAAGATTTTAATGCAGGCACTTAGAACCATCCACTTTGGCTGTGTACAGGGCTCTGTGCTTACTGCTCTGGGCTACATCTAATAGAAGAGTGCGCCGATATATGAGTTTGGGCTAGATTAGACATCACTTTATAAGAAATGTCTACCCTATTTTATTTATACCTTGCTTTTTTATAAAAAAGAATTTTATTAAAATGCATATAAAATCAAAAGATAAAATAATTGTTTTAAAACAAAGGTAAATAAAAAAATGAGGTGAAGTATAAGGAAAAGGAAAGAAAAGGCAGAGACAGGTGTAAGACTCATCACACAATACATGCCAACTAGTCCTCTATATTTGCCGGAGATGAGTAACAAATTTGGTTTTGTGCCCTGTGGTCAATCCAAAGAAGGCAACAAAATTCATACTGTCTACTTAGTTTAAATAAAACAAATTGCTTCGATAAAGCACAAGTTTTTCAGATAGTGAGTCCAGAAAGCAATTTTTCCTCAGTTCCTCATCAAGAAGTCACTGTGAAATGTAAAAATAGCAACCTCAACAAATTTAGGAGACACAGGATGAGTTTCCCTGGACTGTTTTTATAAAATTCTACAACGTCCATCAACAGCATAAGTCAATGGAAAAAATTCTAGAGGGAAAAGAAAAGCTTCCAGCTCATTGAAAACACGTAAAATAACTTATTCCAAAACACAACAACAGCTGACTATGGCTGCTCCTGGTGGCTCAATGGCAGTGACTGTGACAATGTCAGGTACACACTTGGTCAGTTCTCAGTGAACAGTGTGAGTCTACTTAGCACCTGAAGGGTGCTTGACAGGCCCTCCTAGGTCCCACCAGTCTGTCCGGGTTCCCCAGCACACCAGATAAGTCTTAATTTAAGCCAAGGAAACACAGTGGGGAACTTCATTGTTATTCAAAATATTCACTTAAAATATGGCTGCTCTCTATGGGCTTTAGAACAAGGGAAGTAGAGACAAAATAATCAAAAGAAACCATTCATTAAAGACATTACTATCACTGGTCAGTGGTCAATGCATGTAGCAACCTGGAGAAAATACTAACATATTGCTAAAGGCACAATCCAACATAAAGAGGGGAAAGTGAAAGAAACTTCAACATACGAGTACAGTACTACTCTTTTTTGCCTGTGAAAGCAAGCCAAAATGTCAACATTGACTCCTTAACTTAACTTTCTATATAAACAAGCAGCATTAGCATTTCCCCAGAGAAGAGAGTAGAAAATTGTTCATAACAAGGTAAGATTTGGAATTAAAAACACAAACAGTGGTGTGCTTGAACAAAGCCAGATTATCTAGTGCAAACAATGGATCAATTGTCAGTTGAGTGAAAAGATAACCAAATCTCCAATGCCCAGGGGCCTGGAAGGATAGCTTATTCACTAAAATTTTTTATGCATCAATTTTCCTATGTGTTGGAGAAGGGAACAGTTTAACCTTGACACCAAGAGCTCTGCACACACAAATGCCTACAAGGAACTTGGCACTCAATTGGAGTAGGTCTGAACCTTCTGGAAAGATGGATGACTTTCAACTAAGTTAATTTTTAACTATATACCCAAAAAGTGGGTATTAAAAATTCATTGAGCTTAGCAGTTCTAGAGAAAGAATGCCAGACTTACAGCTCTTAGAATGTAAACCACTAAAATACAGAGACTAAATCTGTGTAAATCACTTTGTTCAGCACCAAAACCACGTCAATGAGTAATAAAGTACAGTAGTCTCCCCTTATCCATGGTTTCATTCTCTACGGTTTGAGTTAACTTGCGGTCAACTGCGGTCCAAAAATAGTAAATGGAAAATTCCAGAAATAAACAATTCATAAGTTTTAAACCATGCACCATCTGAGTAGCATAATGAAATCTCATACTTTTCCACTCCATCCAGCCCGGGATGTGAGTTAGCCCTTTGTCCAGCATATCCACACTGTACAGGCTACCCACCCCATCACTTAGTAGACATCTCCGCTATCAGATTGACTGTCACAGTATCACAGTGCTTCAAGTCACCCTTATTTTACTTAATAATGGCCCCAAAGCCAAGAGTAGTGATGCTGGCAATTCAGATATGCCAAGGAGAAGCCGTACAGGGCTTGCTTTAAGTGAAAAGCTGAAAGTTTTTGACTTAATAAGGACAGGAAAAAATCATATGCTAAGGCTGCTGAGATCTATGATAAGAACGAATCTTCTATCCACGAAATTGTGAAGAGAAAAGAAATTCATGCTAGTTTTGCTCTCATACCTCAAACTGCAATAATTATGCCCACAGTGAGTGATAAGTGCTTAGTTAAGACAGAAAAGGCACTAAATTTGTGGGTAGCAGACAGAAAGTCAATAGTAGCCTAATGCTACACCACAATGCCTACATCATTCACCTCACCTCATCTCATCATGTAGGCATTATATCACCTCACATCATCACAAGAAGAAGGGTGAGTACAGTACAATAAGATATTTTGAGAGAGAGAGAACACATTCACATAACTTTTATTACAGTCTATTTTTATAATTTTTCTATTTTAGTATTAGTTATTGCTGCTAATCTCTTACTGTGCCTAATTTATGAATTAAACTTTATCACATGTATGTATGTGTGTATAGGAAAAAACATAGTATATACAGGGTTGGGTACCATCTGTGGTTTCAGGCATCCACTGGGGGTCTTGGAACATCCCCATGGATAAGGGGGGGAATTCTGTACTTACAAATACTTTTTTGATAAAGATACTAAGGAATTAGGACTCTTGATGGAAAAGACATTTACCCAAGTCAAACCAGCTATCCCGAAAAAGGAATTGGCAGCTCTCTTAACCAAACTTCAGGAAGATCGTGGGCAAAGCTGGACCTCACGCTAGGGCCAGAGCCCGAGAAGGGGTCAGGACTCCCTATCTCTAGGTCTTTCATTCCCATTTTCTTGGTGTGTGGGCTTTATCCTCTCCAAACCTGAAATCCACTTCTTCCCCATAGCAGGAAAGATAAATCTTGTGGCTCTCTGCCAGCATCTTTCTAAGCTGCGATGAAACAGTTCTCTTCATTTACTTCCTTCTGTGATGGGTCCAGTTGAATCACTTGCCTACTCTTGGACCAATCCTGTAGCCAGGGGTGTGGTGTTCTCTCATTGGCCCAAGTTGGTTCATGTGCCCACAGTTAAAGTGAGGGGCAGAGATTTATGATTGGAGTGAGGGAAGAGAAGTTAATTCCTGCAAAAGAAAGAAGAAGGCACTGACCTACAGAAACGGGGATAGATAATGAATCAAATAAACCACTAATAAGAAACTTAGCTTATTTTGCTCTACTGACCATTATGGTCACTTTGGGCCATGCAAAAGTTGCCTAGAGAACAGAGCATTGCTTCACAACACTAGACACATGATCTCCTTAAAGCTATTAAGGTCTCAGTAACCTGTATTTATGCCCTGCCTTAGACCAGCATGGATTGAAGGCTGATTTCAATGTTACATAACTAACAGAAAGAGTCACACTAATGTGTTCTGATGATAATAGAAGCCAATATTCCATAAAAAACAATCAAAATTATAAAACTCATTTAAAGAAGTACAATTGTGTTAAGAGAACATGGCATACCTTGAATAGATTACCATGTGGCTCAGCAGGAGTACTTGAGAGCCCCATGTGTTAAGAGGCAAGAATGGCTTTTCTATAAGACATTATTTGTATGAAATTGGATATTTCTAAGGTACATTAAAACAAACCTCTTCTACCAATAAGTTGAACTGGATATTCTGAAAAGCCTTTACTGCAAAACACATAGAAATAGCAGATAAAATACAGCAAACATCCATTTAAATGCATAGTTGTGCTTCCAAGAGAGTGAGAGAAATATCCAAGGGGAAACAACAATAAGACAAAGCAGAAAACCTGGATGCTCAATGAATACAAAACCGTGACTACTCTGGGAACATCTGCCAATCCCAAGGCTCTAGAAACTTGGATCTCAAGGCTGTGCAGGGGACAGAAGACAAGGCTTTGAGCCCCTGCAAGGTAGAGAGCTGGAAGCAAGACCCCTGCATAAATTCGGAACTCAGGAATCAGGAAATAAAAGTTTCCAACAAAAGGAAAGAGATGAAAGAGGAACTTGTTCATCTCAGTGTGAGCTCTGAGAAAGGAAAAAAAGTCCCCCTTGAAAATGAAAAACCACAGTCCTACCCTGAAATGGGTTTGGGTTTTGAATTTATACTTCAGCAGGGTCTAAGAGAACCTAAGCCAAGAAAGAAATGTAAAGAAATCCCAGGTAGAGAATGTTTTGGAACACCAGAGTGAAATAAATATAAAAGCTCTCTTGAGTGACATACTCACAACCCAGGACTCACCCAGACTTCCCATCAACTAAGAATAGCTGAATGAGCACCCACAAATCAAAACTGCAAAACACACAAATATTTGTTTGTTCTGCTGACTGTGGCCCATGTTAGCTTATTTCCTTGTGTAGAAGTAGGGGGTCAAGAATTTTTAAACCTCTATCAATCCAATAGGAGTCAGGAAAGGAGAGGGGAAAAGCATAAAAATAGAAGCAAAACAAAGCACCTAAATAAAGGAATATAATAAATCTAAGTGTCAGTAATCACCATAAATCTAAATGGTTTAAACCAGTCATGCAAACACAAATAGTGAGACTAGACTCAAAAACTAATCTAGCCATATGCAGTTTAAAAGAGCCCACCTAAAACATGATGATATATACAAAGAACTCTTAAAACTTAGCAAGAATAAAAGAAGCAATCCAATGTAACAATGCACCAAAGACCTTAACAGATACTTCACCAAAGAAGATATCCAGTTGTCAAATACGCATGTGCAAAGATGCTCCACATCATATGTCATCAGAGAAATGCAAATTAAAACAACAATAAGATACCACCACACACTAAAATGTACAAATTCCAGAATACTGAAAACACCAAATGCTGGCAAGGATGTGGAACAACAAGAATTCTCATACATTTCTGGTAAGAATGCAAAATGGTACAGCCACTTTAGAAGAGAGTTTGGTGGTTTCTTACAAAATTAAACGTACTCTTACCATGTGATCCAGCAATGGCATTTCTCGGTATTTACCCAAAGGCATTGAAAACTTACATCCACACAAATATTTCCACATAGGTGTTTATAGCAGCTTTAGTCATAATTGCCAAAACGTGGAAGCAACCAAGATGCCCTTCAGTAGGTAAATGGATAAATAACTGTGGTACATCCAGACAATGGAATATTATTCAACACAACAAAGAAATGAGCCAAGAAAAGGTATGGAGAAACCTTAAATACATACTGCTGAGTAAAAGAAGTCAATCTAAAAAAATGCTATGTACTATATAATTTCCACTTTATGACATTCTGGAAAAGGCAAAACTATGGAGACCATAAAAAATCAGTGGTTGCTGGGGAAAGAGGGAAGTGGAGGGATGAATAGGCAGAGTACAGAGGATTTTTAGGGCAGTGAAAATACTCTGTATGATATTATATGATATTATAATGACGGATATACATCATTATACTTTTGTCTAAACCTATAGAATATACAACACCAAGAGAGAACCTTAAGGTAAACTATGGACTTTGAGTGATTATGACATGTCCACATAGGTTCATCCTTGGTAAAAAATGTACCATTCTGGTGAGTGATGTTGATAATGGGGGAGGCTAGGCATGCGTAAGGTGGAGAGTATACGGGAAATCTCTGTGCTATCTTCTTAATTTTATTGTAAACCTAGAACGGTTCTAACAAAAAAAAGTCTTAAAAGAAAACCATGATGATAAAGAAAGATTGAAATTAAAAGACAGAAAAGAAGTTACCAAGCAAATATTAATATTAACCAAAAAAAGCCCCGATGTACCAATGTAAATATCTGATAAAATAGATTTGAGGTTAAAAGCAATATGGGAGATAAAAATGGATACTAATTAATTATAAAAGTTCCAATTCACCAAAAAGGCATAACAATTATAAACTATAGCAACTAAAAGTATAGCTCCAAAATATAGAAAACAAAACTTGAGAGAATTAAAAAGAAAAATGGACATATCCAACCATCATTATATTAAATTTTAACATGGCTCTTAATAACTGGTAAATCAAACAAACAAAAATTTAATAAGAATGCAAAAGAATTGAACAATATAATTAATAAACCTGAACATATATAAGACCTTGCACCAACAATTAACAATATATATTCTTCTTAAGCATATGATTACAAAAGAGACTATCAAGCAAGTCTCAATAAATTTCAAATGATCAGTATTATACAGAAAAATAATGAAAATACTACATATCAAAATTTAGAGATACAAGTAAAGTCTGGGAAATCTAGATCATTAAATTTCATGTTAGAAAATTAAAAGTTAAAAATGAATGGATTAAATGATCCAGCAATCTCACTTCAGGTATATATCCAAAAAAATTTAAATCAGGATCTTGAAGAGATATTTGCACATCCATGCTCACTGCAGCATTATTTACAACAGCCAAAAGGTGGAAGCAACCTAAAGTCCGTCAACAGATGAATGGATAAAGAAAATATGGTATATACATACAATGGAATATTATTCAGTCTTAAAAAAGAAGAAAATCCTGTCCTATACTACAACATGGACGAAACTTGAGGACATTACGCTAAGTGAAATGTTATCCACAAAAAGATAAATGCTGTATGATTCCACTTATATGAGGTATCTAAAGTGGTCAAACTCTCAGAAACAGCAGTAGAACAACAGTTGCCAGGGGCTGAGGGGAGGACGAAAAGAGAGGTTTTTGTTATATGTGTATAGACATTCAGTTTTGCAAGATGAAAAGTTCTAGAGATCTGTTGCACAATAATATGCATATAGTTAACACTACTATACTGTATAGTTAAAAATGATTAAGATGATAAATTTTGTGTTATGTATTTTTCACCCCAGTAAAAAAAATAATGAATTAAGCATCCACGGTAAGAAGTAAGGGGGAAAAGACAGAGTAAATATAAGAAATGGGACGGAAGGAAACAACAAAACTAAGAGCAAAAAGTAATTAAATGAGGGGAAAAGATTCAGCGGAAAGCATCAACAAAACCCAATGTTGTTTCTTTGAAAAGATTAATAAAATAATCAATCCTCTGTAAGACAGATCAAAAAAAAAAGAATGGACAAATGAACAATAGTAGGAAGGAAACAGAAGATATACCTGTAGATATAGCAGGGATTTACAAGATTATAACATGATGAATAACTTTACACTAATAACATTGAAAACATGGATGAAGTGGATAATTTCCTACAAAAGTACAATACTAAAGAATAAGCCAAAAATTCTCATGGTACAAAAGCCTTTACAGAAATGTAATTGGTACTTAAAAATAGATTTCACCATTACACTCCTATGGCCAAAATTTAAATCAACAAATAACACACTGAGCTCAAACAGTTGAGCTCACTCCAATGAGCTCAGCTCCGATGAATTCCTCACTCCAATCCTACTCAAGCTGGTCTAGATGATAGAAACAATGGAGAGAAGACCATATACTTTTGAAGAATAAAAAGTGTAAAGCAAGTATTCCATAAGCAGCCAAACTGTCATTCTACATGAAGACAAAAAGCAATTCTCAAACATGCAAGAACTTATGACATATCATCATTTGTATAACCTTACAGAAAATCTACTCTCCAATTTAAAAAGTCCAAACTAAGATCAAATTATTAATAATTATAATACCTATCATTTATCAAGTACCTAATCTCTACCAGGATTTTTACTCAACTCTTGATAAATGTTATTTCTGTCTATCCTTCAACAAACCTGTCAGTTACATATTCTATCCACTTTATTGATGAGAAATCTGAAAGTCAGAGAGGTTAAGTGATTTGCAAAACATCACACAGCTAGAAACGGAATTTGATCCTGGATCTTATTGACCTTTTGACTTGAAGTTCATGCTGAAATGTGTTGGGGTGACCAGGAGACAACTCTTAAACTCAGCACAAAGCACAAACACCGTGGCATATTTCCCTACTGGCAAAGGAGCCAGACCTCAAAATATTCAATCCTTTAAATCTCCCTTCTGATGACTCACATCCTCAAAAGTTCACCAAATCTTAGCAAAATATCATGTACACAAGAAGCATTCAATCTACATTTTTACTACAAATAGAGCAGGTTTTAAGAGAGCTACAGCAGTAGCAGCTGAAGTTTAAAATCTATTCTATTTCATACTTCAAGGTTTCCATCCTCCACCACCATCTACCTCCCTGCTCTTTGCTCCTCATATCTCTGATCTAGTGACTGCTTTCCTTTCTTCCATTCAGATTCAAAGTGGTAGGATAGAAGAGGAAGGGGTGGAAATCACAGGGGACTGGTAAGATCTGGAAAATGGGGCCCACGAAGACCTTTTGACCCATTTTGCATACGGCCAGGCCTGATTCTAAGGTGCTGCTTTGCTGTGTCGGATCTTTCTCGGTTCCTCCTTTCCTTTCACTCTTGCTCCTAAGTGTCACCTGCTCTGACTTGAAACACTGCTTCTCACATCCCCTAACACAAAGCAGTAACTGAAGCCTCAAAAGGCTAGGAGATCAGTGACAGACATTTGAATCATTTGACTTTACACTGATTCTTGAAAAATCCATCACCTTCAACATGGCATATATATACATACAGAAAAATTCATCCACACACCACCACAAAATCAGTAGCAGCCCTTGCCGTGGATCTTGGGAATCGCTCCTTTTTCCTGAAATGCAAAGGATTGCCAGCCCTGCTTTGTAGGAATGAGATTGTGTTCTGTAAGAATCATAGCTAGTGGGGTTGGGTGTGTTATGGTAAATAAGGGATGAAAGTGGGAGTTAGTTCTTATTTACAATTGTATGTTCTTTATTCTCCAAAGTCTGAGTTCACACCTCTCAGTTCATATCTTTGTACAAAATCTCACTGCATCATTATTGGAGTCACTCCATTGATAATGTCATAATTCCTTTGACTTTAACCTGATTAAACATGAATTTATCTTTAAAAAAAAATTGGAGAAAACATGCTTCAGCAAAGAATTTACTATGCCTTCAGTGTGTACGGCCCTGGTTTTATTTCAGACATAATGTATTTAAAGGATAGTGTCTACAAAGCTGTGCTACATCTACGCATCTCATATAGATTTATTTCCTGAGCCCGATTTGTTACTGTTTTTTCCTTTGTGGCTTTCATTGTAGAATTAATATTTTTATCGTCATTACAGAATTATAGTTCACCACTGAATCAAAACTACAATCTTATTCCATTCCATTTCAAAGTCAGTACATGTTTAGATCCTCTTTTGAAGGCCATTAAGCATCATAGGGTGAGTCATGATATACATTTCCTTGCACACCCAGGGTGCAGAAATCACAACACTCTGATTGACCCTGACTGTACTGTAAGGAGGCTGTTTTGGTAACCACAGTTTATTAGCGTTGAATTCCTAGGTGACCAGTTGCACAAAACTTCACTTATGTTACTAAATAAAAACTGACTTGGGGTCTTTAGTGTGATGGTAGTTGGGGTTGACAGCAGTGCTATAGGAATAAGTACTGGTTCCCAGAGCAAGTCTATAAAGAGCAAAGTAGTGAATGTATTTTCAATCACACAATTTCTACAACAGATCAACTGTAATTCTCATACAGCTAACCCAGCCCGGAAGCGAATATTGAGTAAGGGCAACCATGTCTTTATTCCAGATCACCTGAATTCAATTAGTTTTATGAATATATTATTTTATTCTATTAAATAAATTCTACTCCTCGATTCCTTAAAACAACTTCTGTGGCACTTTGTGGGTAAAACTATAAATTTGCATAATTACTTCATTTGAAGTTATTAAACTGCTAAGGCTGCACAATTGATTAAAATGATTTTCACTGAACTCTAATCATTAAGTGAAACAATACCTTTCCCCTCAAAAAAAGTACCAATTTCCTGGAAATGTACTTCATGGCTTTATTTCCTTTGTTAATTGATCCTGATCATTTAATTCAATAACTTTTATAAAGTTAAAATTATAAGGATTTAATTGACTTTTGCTTAACTTCCAATTAGGTCTAATTTGTTTTTATTCAGTCTCATTAAATCCAATTATGGTTGGACTAATCGTAATTACTCCCAATAGTTCATTTACTTTAAAATAAGGACTCTGTCCTCCGTTACTTGCAAGTAATTTTTCATCAGGGTTAGATAGGGTCTCTTAATTATATTAATACAAATGGCTTCCTGCATGCATTGATAAGTAAGTTTGCATTTGGTACTTAGGCAATCCCTTGTAACTCAGCAAAGCCAGCAAGACCCCAGATACAGCATAGTAGCTATATAGGTAGCTTCCCAGGAGCCATCATTAATATCAATTGTAATTGGTAGACAGTCACTTGGTTTCACATTTCATTACCCTTATTACAGAAACTAATAAAAAATACAGAATTTGAATAAAAGGGAGTGAAGGGCAATATGAACAATGCTCACAGACACTTGAAAGAGGTGGTACTTTCTTAGAAACGATGCATTCCCAGAGCAAGCTCATTCTGCACTTTGCTTTTTAAATATCTCTCTCCATTTTAATACATTATTATAAAGGCTACCTTTATAAAGGAATGCCTACAACATAAAATTTAAACAAAATCTGGATTTTCATTAAAGACTCATTACTAAGCTTTCTTAGAAGTAAAGAGCATGAAAGTACTTTTGTATGATGAAAAACAGAAAGAAAGAGAAAAATGAAACAATGTTTCAAGTGGAAGAAAAATGGAATTTTTTTTTGTTTCTTAATCATATTCTATCCTGATATCAGAAAATATGGGAAAAGACAAAGCAAATTTTTCAATAGATAGGACTTGAAACAAATGATTGTTAAAAATTATTTTGCAGAGCTAACAAAAATCTCTGTGACTTGTTTCTTCCCTTTAAAGAACATAAGATACTGTATGATTCTATATATGAATTCTTGAAATAAAATTGTAGAGATGGAGAACAGAATAGTGGTTGCCAAGGGTAAGAGCTACAAGGCAAGAGGGTAGGTATGGCTACCAGGGAATAGCATGAGGGAGCCTTGTGATAATGGTACCGGTCTTTATCTTGATTGTGGTGGTGGTGACACAAATCTACACATGATAAAATTGCATAGAACTATACTACACACACACATACACACAAATGAGAGCATCTGAAACTGTTGAGATCTGAATAAGCTCTGTGGATTGTACCTACATCAATTTCTGGGATTTGATATTGTACTATAGTTACATAAGATGTCACCATTCGGAGAAAATGAGTTGAGTACACAAGATGTCCATGCACATTTTTTTGTAAGTTTCTGTGTATCTATAATTATTTCTAAATAAAGTTTAAAATATGGTATCATAAGACTTAAAATCCATAACTTTCAAAAAGAAAAAAATGAGGATTAATGGATCTGCTCAATAATATCAAATAGCCAATCAGAGAGCCATTTTCTGTCCACTCACAGTATAGCTGTCATTTAGCCTCCTTCTGATGTGCCCTGAAAGACTTGAGCAACTCTTAAGTTCCAAAGGCCCATAACATTTATTTGTTACTAACTTCATAGCAAACCCCAAAAAAATGCAAAATGATAGGATAATTGTTTATAATAACTGTGAAATTATAAAAAATATACCTCTGCCCCTGGTTCCAGGCACAGAGCTCCTAGAAACCAGTGTAATTTCCTCAGTGATAAGAGTACCAGGAGTATCTTTTGTTCTAATGTTTGGTCTTTGATCCTGTCTGTCAAACAGAGCTCCTAAATCCCTTGGAATTTCCTGGATAGTAGCAGTGTCTTTTGTTCTAATGAAGTGACTCTTGATGGGCTCCTGAATGTGGGCTGGTCACCAGAAAGACCAAGCCATGGTGAAAGGCTTGGAATTTTCAGCCCCATCTTCCATTCTCCAGAGAGGAAAGAGGGGCTGAAAACAGAGTTAATAATTGATCATGCCTATGTGATGAAGCCTCCATAAAAATCCCAATAGTATGGGATTTGGAGAGCTTCCAGGCTGACGAATACTTCCACATACCAGGAGGGTGATGTACCCCAATTCCAGGGGGACAGAAGCTCTTGTGCTGGGGACCCTCCCAGACCTCACCCTATGTATCTCCTCATCTAGCTGTTCATCTGTATCTATTGTCATATCCTTTATTATATAATAAACTGATAAATGTAAGTAAATGTTTCCCTGAGTTCTGTGAGCCATTCTAGAAAATAATCAAATCCGAGGAGAGGGTCGTGGGAACCTCCAATTTATAGCCCATTGGTCAGAAGCACAGGTAACAACTTGGACTTGTGATTGACATCTGAAGGGTGGCGGGTGGGGCAGTCTAGTGGACTGAGCCCTTAACCTGTGGGATCTGACACCATCTCCAGGTAGCCAGTGTCAGAATTGAGTTAAATTGTAGGACATTTCTCTGGTGTCACAGAATGGCTTAGTGTGGGAAAAAACAACCCCCACATACCTGTGGTCAGAAGTGTTGTGCGTATGATAGTAGTGTGAGGATAAAGGAGAAATACACAGGAGGAGTGTAGGTTTTCTTTCTAATACCAATTAGTATTTTTATTTATAAAGTGACAATAATGGTAAGAAATTTAAACATTTGGGGTAAAGGATACTATCTTAATAAGGTTGCAATGCCAAAATATATAGGAAAGAAGACAAAATAAAGGAATTGGAAACAAAATAGCCTGGTGTTGTGGGAAAATCATGGGACTGAGGAGCAGGAGAGCTGAGATTATATCATGTTTCAGCCTCAAACCCGCTGAACAACTTTATATAACTCATTCCCTTTCCCTGAGTCTCAATTTTCTTTTCTACAAAATAGAATGAAATAGACCGTCTCTAAGGTCCCTAAATACTGTGGTTCTTTGACTCTATATGGAGTCTGATTGGATCCCTAACTTCAATTTTAATAAACCTTATGTGCTGCACTACATGCAGGATGCCTAAACACTCACGTTGGTCCTAATAAATAATTAAATCTGGCATTTGGCAACTGGAGGCTATTGCATTCTGTTAAGTATTCTCGAAGCTTATAGTGTATCACAATAAAATGCTAACAACTTAATAGATATAAAACCTATTAGCAACTGTGACTGCTGTGTTATCTCAGAAGACCTCATGAGGATAATGCTAAGAAGTGGATCATGCTGAAAATTAGCCTAATTTTTTCCCCCAAGATGCACAATGAACCACTCCGTTCATGGAAATTCACTGTTCTCAAATATCCAAACAGCTTCTTAAAATTTGTGGCTTCTGGGCTGACATTATTCCAATTCTTTATCCAAGTATTAATTGCATCCTCATTTGGTTAAGCATCATGAATAACAGCAGCTTTGCGATTCATTGCAACTTCTTTATATACCTGTTTACACTTGTGATAATAATAATAATATCAACCTTATAATTCTTATCAAAAAATTGAGGAAAAAAAACATAACATGAGGCTAAATATCTAGGATGCCCATAAATAGTCAAAAGATAAAAGGCAGTACAAGTAATCTCTGGCAGTGCTGTGAAAAGACATCAAGTTTAGCATTATCAAGTTAATAAAAATATTCTTAACCAGCTGCTGAACTTTACATAATGTTGCCTGCAACCGAGATATAAGCCTATTCAAGAATGTAGGTAATATACACATGAACATCTCTGGCAAACTCTCCCTGACCTCATCATGCGAGAAAACAGGGCGGAGGGGTATGAAATGATAGCTTTCTCAATATAAGGCTTGAATCTCCAGGAGGCGAAGAAACAGGATTATTGCCCCATCATGCCTCTTTTCCATCTGTTTTGATCATCCAGGCAGACCTATACTAAAACAAAATGAAAACACTAACATACAGTTTCCTTGGCTGTATTTTTCTTAGTTTCACAGAGAGAAACACCCATGAATAGTGCACACACTGCACTCCTAACCCCAGGATTTTGCATTCTCATGCAATTGGTCACAAGATGCAAAAGGCATGCAAATCCATCACTATAATTGGAAATATTGCACGAAAAGAGACATGCTACAGATGGTTGGTCAGAGCAAAACCATGATTCTAGGGCATCAAAAACCCCACATGTTCTAACTTCTCTGTGGGCTACCAGCTGACCCCCACTCCACTTCAGGCACAACAGAATAGAACACAGTCACTCAATCCGTAGAGTCACCAGCTGCCCTGGAGACGGCCTGATGTTAAAAGTTCTGCACAAACAGGAAGAAAGTGAACCAGTGGGATTCTCTTCCTTGGTAATTTAAATTGGGAATGTATAGAAATCAGGCACTTGGTGGGCCGGCCCCGTGGCTTAGCGGTTAAGTGCGCGCGCTCCGCTACTAGCGGCCCGGGTTCGGATCCCGGGCGCGCACCGACACACCGCTTCTCCGGCCATGCTGAGGCTGTGTCCCACATACAGCAACTAGAAGGATGTGCAGCTATGACATACAACTATCTACTGGGGCTGTGGGGAAAAAAAAGGAGGAGGATTGGCAATAGATGTTAGCTCAGAGCCGGTCTTCCTCAGCAAAAAGAGGAGGATTAGCATAGATGTTAGCTCAGGGCTGATCTTCCTCACAAAAAAAAAAAAAGAAAGAAAGAAAGAAATCAGGCACTTGGTAATAGAAGCCAAAGTGGGAAAATTATGAGCTAGAGAGAGGATTTGAAGGACTGAAAGTGAGCCAAGGTTAACACAGGAGTACCTAATAACTGCTGGTCCCTCCCCACCCCCAGGCTACAGACTGACTGAGCTAGAGTACAGGAATATCATGGGCACGATTTATAGCTCAGATCAAAGAGACAATATTTTAACTGCCAAGTTCACAGGGAGTTATATTCCTAGTGCTGAACTCTTCCACACTATATCACGGCCAGACAGAATTGGTTTAGAGACTTGCCCACCCCAAAAAGATATAAGAAGATACAGAGAGTTTAGAGAGAGCATGCAAAAAGCCAGAGAATAGCCCTCTTATCCTTCCTTCAGTTCGTATGATTGTATGAGAGGTGGGGAGTGTGAGGCCAGCACACTCAAAAAGTCTATGAAATTTGGATCACACCAGGATCCCAAAGAGGAAAGGTTGGTGTGTCAGAGATTCTCAGGCCATTTGTGGGCCTAGAATAGCCACAGAAGACAGCCAGGTCACAGGTGGCCAACTAACCTCCCTCACCAAAGGGCTTCAAGAAGGGTAAATGGACTTTTATGAAGGATATATAGAGGGAACTGCCTGCTATTGGTGAGAGGAATGGAGATATATCCTTATAAGGCTATGAAAGTGGTGCCCAGCTGTCCACCAAAGACCACTGATTTCCCACAAAAAGACAAATCTCAGCTGCCTACCTACCTTTCTAGAGACCAGACCAGGTATGGACAACAGCCCAGAGCCACCAGTGGCATAACAATGAAACAGCTGCTCAACTACCCTTTCTGTCAGGATGCCCTCACCCATATTAGTAGATTGCCCTCCTTCCTTGCTGCCTGTTCTTCCTTGACATGAAAAAATTATGGAGTCATACAGCAGTTTAGGGACAGCCTGCAAGAAATAGAAAGGAAGCAGAGAGAAAGACAGAGCTCAGAACTGTGAACAGTGACTGAGACATTAATATCTGGTTTAAACTTTTAAAAATATCACCAGAGTCACTCAAGATTACTAAAATGGGACCACATATGGTCTAGGGAGACTAGGAGTTCAAAATTAAGAAAAGTACGTGCACTTATAAGACTAGAGTGAGATTCAATCTCATTAGTCTTTAGAGAAATACAAGAAAACATTGGGATAACATTATACATCCACCAAAATAACAAAAACTTAGAAATTGAAAATAGCAAGTGCTTTCAAGGATGTGGAGTAACTGGAACACTCATACATTGCTGGTGAAAATCTAATTGGTACGACTATTTTGGAATATTATTTGTTGATACTAAAATGGAAGCTTGTCATACTTTACGGCCCAGCAATTTCAATCCTAAGGACATACTCAACAGAAGTTAACACATGTGTACCAAAAGCTGTGTACATGAATGTTAATAGCAGCATTATTTGAAATAAGTAAAAAATGGAAGCAACTGAAATGTCCATCAACAGTATAGTGATAAATATGTGTGGGGATATTTGTACAACAGTAATAAATATGAAAAGACTATTTCTACATGCAGCAACATGTGTTAAATCTCACAAATATAATGTTAAAGCAAAAGAATTCAGCCACAAATAAAACGCACAGTGTAATTTCAGTTACATACAATTTTAAATCTGGCAAAATTAATCTATGATGTGTAAAATCAGGTGAGTAGTTTCTTTGAGGTAGATAGTAGGAGTAGAGACTAGAAGAGGGTTTAAAAGGGCTTCTGTAATGCAGGTCATGTTTTATATGTTGACCTGGATTGTGGTTATGTGGGCAAGTTCACGTTGCAACAATTCATCCATCTGTATACTTTTGATTTGTCCACTTTTACGTATGCATACTATACTTTTATAAAAAGTTTATTTGAAAAAGATAAACATACACACCCCAAAAAGGCATATTATTATCACATTAATTAAAACAATCATAATGAGTAAATCTTAATAGTAACCAGAGAAAAAACATACATTGCACACAGAGGAACACAGATTAAAAATAATAACTGCAGACATCTCATCAGAAACAGCACAAGACAAAAACAATGGAACAATATAAAGTGCTAAAGGAAAAATGTTCAAGTTAGAATCCTATAAACAGTGAAAATAACATTCAAAAATAAAGGTGCAATAAAGTTTTTTTTCAGACAATAAAAAGTTGAGAGAACTCATCACTGGCAGACCTACAACTGAAATATCCCTATAAGAAATGTTAAAGATGTCTTCAGGGTGAAAGAAAATAATACCAGATGGAAACTTGGATCTATGCTCAGGAATAAAGAGGCTTGGATGTGGTAAATATGGGAGTAAGTAAGAGACTAGTTTTCTCATATTTTTTAATTTCTTTAAAAGATAATTGGCTGTTTTAGGCAAAAATAATAACAATGTATTACAAAAACAAAATATAGATGTGGAATGTCAGACAACAATAACACTGTTGTGTTCTAAATGTTCATGTCCCACCAAAATGCATATGTTGAAATCCTAACCGCCAAATGTGATGGTATTAGTAGGTGGGGCTTTTGGGGGGTGATTGGGTCATGAGGGTAAAGCCCTCATGACTGGGATTAGTGCCCTTATAAAAGAGAGTCCACAGTGCTCCCTAGCCCATTCCACAATGTGAGGATACAACAAGAAGTTTGCAATCCAGAAGAGGGCCCTCACCCAAAGAAGATGGTGCCCTGATCTCAGACTTCTCACCTCCAGAACTGTGAGCAATAAATTTCTGCTATTTATAAACCACCCAGTCTGTGGTGTTTTGTTATAGTAGCCGGAACAGACTAAGACAAGACAGTGGATGGGAAGAGGACTGGAAGTACATGAAGTCCTCGATTTGCATGGTCATGTAAACTGTTAAAATGGTCGTGCAAGCTGAAACCATACAAAATGATCTTTCTTATCAATTACAACTGCTGTGTGACCTTAAAAAATGTTGTCAAAACATTTAAAACTCTCGGGGCCGGCCCCGTGGCTTGGTGGTTAAGTGCGCGCGCTGCGATGCTGGTTGCCCGGGTTCGGATCCCGGGTGCGCATCGAGGCACCACTTCTCCGTCCATCCTGAGGCTGAGTCCCACATACAGCAACTAGAAGGATGTGCAGCTATGACATACAACTATCTACTGGGGCTTTGGGGGGAAAATAAAATAAATAAAATCTTTAAAAAAAAAAAAAAAAAACATTTAAAACTCTCTTAATGTCAGTTATATAAGTGTATAGGGAAATGAAAAAAATAGTGTAACTAATATTTATTTAGTCCACTATAATTTTAAACAGCAGAAACATTAAGAATTAAAGTGATTTATTTCTTTGTAAAGAAAACTTATCAAGAGTAGTTTGAACAGTGCTTGCTATCTTCTTCTCAAGGTATAACTTTCAATATGAAGAAAGCATCTTTTCGATGCATTGGAAAATTGTCAAATTCTTTTATAAGTCTAGATCAGCTCCCAACATTTTAATTTTTGTGCTTTCAGTGTTGTGAAAAACCTCCATGATTTCCTTTAATATGAAGTTTTTGCTGACATCACTTCTTTAGGCACATCTTCATCCTTTTTGTCACAACCTCTTTTCTTATTTTTGTCAATAAATTCACCTTTACTAAGTTTCTCTCAAATGGTGGTGACGTCAACATTTCCATGATGAATTATGCTTCAATAACTCCATTTACATCCCGTCTGACTCTTGCATGTTATTTTCACAGTGCAATAAAAGTTTCCACCATACTACATGAATATTACTCATTGTTCCTTCCTGCCATGATGCCTGAATGTTTTCAATTGCATTGTTTAAGTAATATTTCTTCCAAATTCAGCTAAAGAAGTTGCATGATCTCCAGTTGTAGCATCAATAGCCTATGGAAAAGTTTATCTAAGATAGTAGGCTTCAAAGTTGAAATAATTCCTTGGTCCATTGGCTGGATTAATGAAATTGTGTATGTTAGTAAAAAGCAAATTATCACATTTTCCTGCAAGTCTCCAAATGAGTAAAGATGACCTGAACCATTATCCAATCACAGCAGTGCTTTAAAAGTTAAATTATGTGGGCTCATCACTGGGAGATGAGGAGTCAACATAACTATACACTTTGCTGTCTGTGTATGAACTAACCAACAGATGCACAGTGACTAATCACCAACAGACTTTGAAAGAAATGACATGATTTTTCACTGGTTAGGATACACATCTGTTAATTATGTACTAATTTGTGTACTACAGATTAGCATCAAAGTTTGTACTTTATACCATTACTCACAGTTAATACACTGTGGTAACTGAAATTTGAACTGTGTTGGTGGGAGAAATGGTATTATCAAAGCAAACCTTGATGAACGAAATCCATGCATATCAGGACCAGGAAAAGGGAGGAGTGCCAATATACTGCCAGTAAGGTTTTTACGTAATTCACGAAGTGGTATAACAATACTTGAGGATCCATTAGGATAACTTAAAGATACATGTTGTAAACTCTTGAGCAACCATTAAAAATAGACAAAAGTTGCCACTAATAAGGGCCAGCTCAGTGGTGTAGTGGTTAAGTTTGCGTGTTTCGCTTCTGCAGCCCGGGGTTCGCAGGTTCAGACCCTGGGCACGGAGCTACGCACTGCTTATCAAGCCATGATGTGGTGGTGTCCCACATGTAAAACAGAGGAAGATGGGCAGAGATGTTAGCTCAGGACCAATCTTCCTCACCAAAAGTAAGTTGCCACTAATAAACCAACAGTTGTGATACAACATAATACTAAAAAAAAAAAACCTCAATTAATCCAAAAGAAAAGAAGAAAAAAGTAACCAAGAACAGATGGGAAAATAGAAAACAAATAGCAAATATTAGACTTAAAGTCAACTATATCAATAAGTATATTAAATGTAAATGGACTAAACATTCCAATTAAAAAATAGAAATGATCAGACTGGATAAAAATGCCAGACCCTATGATATGCTGTCTAAAAGAAACTCACTTTAAATATAAGAAAGAGATTGGATAAAAGGATGAAAATAGATGTACAATATAGAAACTACTAATAAAAAAACCAGAATGGTATTATTAATATCAGAAAAAGTAGACTTAAGGACAAGAAATATCATCAGCAACGAAAAAAAGGAAATTTTGTAATGACAAAGTGTCATTCATAAAGAAGATTTAACAATCCTAAATGTGTATATAATAATACAGCTTCAAAATACTTGAAGGAAAAACTAATTGAACTGAAAGGAGAAATAGAGATTTCAACACTCCTCTTCTGAAAATTGATAGAAGTAGGCTGAAAATCAGTAAGGACAATGAAGGCTAATTATGCTTTCAAACAACTTGACCTAATTGTCAGCACAATACACATTTTTCAATTATGCATGGTACATTCACCAAGATGAGCTATATGGTGGCACTTAAATAGCAAAAATAAAAGGATTGGTATCATGCAGTTAATTCTCTTACTGAAATTAAATTAAAAATAAATTTAAAAATTATTTCAGAATTCCTAAATATTTGGAAAATAAGCAACACATTTCTAAATAACCCATGAAACAGAGAAAAAAATTATAAGAAAAGTTAGAAAATATTTTTAACTTAATGATAAGGAAATCACAACATATCAAAATCTGTGGAATGCAGCAAACCAGTGCTTAAAGTGACATGTATAGTTTTAGAAACTTATATTATAAGAGAAGAAAGATATAAAATCAACTACCTAAGCTACCACCTCAGAAAAGGAAAGTAGGAAAAAAAGGAACAAATTAAACCCAAAGTAAGTAGAAGGAAGGAAATAACAAAGATAGGAAAAGAAATCAATGATATAGAAAACAAAACAATAGAGAAAAATCAATGAAACCAAAAGCTGATTCTTTTAAAACGCCAATAAAATGGCAAACCTTTAGTCAGACTGATCAAGAAAAAAAAAGAGAAAGAAGGTACAAGTTATCAAATCAGGACTAAAAGAGGATATCATCATTGACAATATAGGCCTTAAAGAGTTAATAAGGGAATACTATCAACAACTTTGTGACAACAAATTCAACAACTTAGATGATACAGACAAATTCCTTAAAGATACATAAATAAAACATGGGCAAAAGACTTGAGCAGACTCTACACCAAAAGGGATATCCAAATGGCCAATAACCACATGAAAAGATTCTCCACATTATTAGTCATCAGGGAAATTCATATTTAAACCAGGATAAGATTTCATTTTACATCCATTAGAATAATTAAAATTATAAAGACTGAAAATATCAAACGTTGGTGAGGCTGTGGAGAAATTGGAAAACTCATACTTTGCAGGTGGCAGAGCAGAAGAGTAGAACTACTTTGGAAAACAGTTTGATAGTTTCTTATAAAGTTAAAAATACCATATGATTCAGCAACTCCATTCCTTAGGCACTTGCTCAAGAAAATCAAAATGTGTCTACACAAAGACCAGCAAAGAATGTTCACATTAGCTACATTCATAACAGCTAGTAACTGTACACAACCCAAATGTTCATCAACAGGTGAACTGTGATACATCTGCTACTCAGCAATAAAAGAAACAATAAAATACAATAAAAAGGAGCAAACTACTGATGCATGCCACAACTTGGATGAACCTCAAAAACCTTATGCTGAGCAAAAGAAGCCAAACACAAAAGAGTCACACTATATAAGTCCAAATATATTAAATTCTAGAATAGGCAAAACTAATTGATACTGATATAAAAGAAGTCTGTGGTTGCCTGGAGCTGGAGAGAAAGGAATTAATTCCAAAGGAACTTGAAGGAAATTTGGGAGGTGGGGGCAGGAAATGTTCTATACCTTGATTGTGGTGATGGTTACCCAGGTATATACATTTTTTAAAACTCATGGAGCTATACCCTTAAAATGGGTGTATTTTAATATATGTAAATTATGCCTCAATAAAGTTGACTTATTAAAAAACACTTAAAACTAAGCATATGTATGCTTAAGTGACACACTAGGTAAATGTGATGGGGTCCTACCAATTCTCACGGTCCCCGCTAAACAGAAAGCTTCAAGCTCCACAAAGGCAGTCAGATCTCCCTTAATCAGCACTGGACACTCTGAATGTATGTATGTAATAAGTGCTCGATAAATGTTTGTTAAAGGAAAAAGGAAAAAGGGTGGGAGGGAGGGATTAATGGAAGCAAGGGTAAAGGGAGAAAGGAAGAGAGGGGAGAGAGGGAAGGAGGGAAAAGACAGAGGCGGGTGTAAACACAAGGGCTTGGGAATTTCTTCCGTGTGACCATTTCTGACCAGAAATGCCAAGTTAAAAAAAAAAAAAATGACCACTCCTAGAACCTCCCCATTTCTGCTTAGGTACATGTTACCCCTCGAAAAAAACAGAGAAATTATAATTCATATATTTTATGTGAGAATCAAAGAAAATTAGGATCTGAAGGAAATTCAGAGGTTTATACGAAAACACTAAATTAGATACCTAAATTCAGAAAAGTTGCTAAATATCAATGAACTGGAAGATCAGGCAAAGAAATCAGGGAGTGGAGTATGACTTTTAGAAAGTAAAGCTGAATAAAAGAATGAAGAGTTATTTTAAATTTAGTTGAAGGACAATAGTAGGGATGGAAATCTACAGGATTCTGGCTTTTGTATTTATACCACTTTGATTGGCAGTATGGTGCTTAAAACAGGTAAGGAGGATTGGAAAAATCATGGATGATCTTTCGGCTTAAATAAAATTGTATCCAAAATTAAAAAAAAAAAAAAGGAACTTTTTGTATTGGTCTCCTACTGTAGAAATCTCTCTCTATGGACATTTTACGTGCTCTTGGATTATTTGACTGGTTAGATATCAACTACTTAAAATGCTTTTTCCCTCATTTCTTGCTATTTGCTGAGGTTTCCATTCCAGATGCCCTCTATCCTCTTGTTACCCATTCTCGATTAATAGAAGGATTCCATCTCCCTATGTTGTAACCTCCAGCTTTTATTTATGCTGCTTTTATCAAGCATCAGTTATGGAACTCAGGGCCCCTGACTTCCTCATCTGTTTTCATTTTGTGGCATAGAAATTGAACATGTCCAGCCACTAAGAAGCAGAAACGTGAATAAGCAATTATCTGTTAAACCGAAATTTCCCAGATGCAAGTTATTTAATGTTTTTATTAACCCTTAGAATGGAGATGTTATTCAGTCTCCACGCCCAGTGAATACTCAGTGGGAAATTCAGTTACTATATATACATAGTCGTCATTTAAAAACTAAAGGGAAAAGATTAAGATGTCCCTCTAGCCAAATAACCATTTTAGCAAGCCCTCTTTTAACATTTCTATATGTTATCAAATATAAATCTAAAACAATTTGTAGGTCACTTACAGAGGAAAAAAGTTATTTTAAAATCTGATGCTTCAAAGGAATGATTAGAGAGAAATTTAACCAGCTTAACCAAAATGAAATGCTGTAGGAATTACACATGATTAGTGCCCCATAAAAAAAAAAAAAAAAAAAAAAAAAACTGCCCTTACTGTTTATAGGAAGAGAATATAGATATTGGATGGGGAAAAATCAACCCTCTCTGTCTCATCTTTTCTCAAGGGCACATTGAAATCCTCCATCTTTCTCGCCATTTCAAGCACGAACCAAAATACACTCCAAAATTTTGCTAATAAGGATAGCAGTGAATTTTAAACCTTGATTCTAAAAGCCACTCTCAGGCTCCAGTTATTAAAGTGTTGCTGCCAGCAGCAAGCACAGACAAGGGACTAGGAGGCAGTGGATGGACGCTCAGTGGACAGCTTATTGCAGCCCAACTAGTACAACCCAAAATGCTGCCAGAGGCAAGTCCCCTTTCGGCATCTGTCTTGCTTTGTGCCATCTTATCCCCATTTGATTTCTCCATCCCCTTCCCTTCCCTCTGCCCCTGCTCACACAGGCTTTCGCAGGCCAGAAGCCGCCATTCCCAGACTTATAGGAGCCTTACCCTGCCAGAGGCCAGGGCAGGGGCAGCAGACGAAGCAGGAGGCAGCAGATCAGGTGCAGGGCCCGGGTCACAGCAGTAACCAAAGGCAGCTTGATGGGACCTCGAGTTTATACACTTTGAAAATGAGACTTCTGAGCACACAGGGGGAAAATTTTGCACCTGAATATACCCTGCACATAGAGGGCTAAGCAGAGCCACCAAATTGAGGGCATGATCCATTACCTGTTGCCTGGATGCCAGCTTTCCCCAGCCCCACCCCACACACACCATCTCATCTCAGGTCTTTCCTCACCAATGTCACTCTGACGTCGCCTTCATCATTTTCTACCTCTTTCTTTTATCTTCATCCTGTCCCACCATTCCTTCTTCTTAGTTCTCAAGAATAATTATGTCTCTTCAAACCAAAAAAGGAAAAACTCTCTTCCTGACCCTGTGTCTCCCTCTTTACCAGTGATTCTCAAACAGGGGTGATTTTGCCCCCACAAGAGGGCATTTGGCAATAACTGGAGACACAACTAGGGAAGAGGTTGTCGCTGGCATCTAGTGGGCAGAGGCCAGGGATGCTGCTAAACATCCTACAATGCACAGGACAGCCCTCCCACGACAAAGAGTCATACGGCCCAAAATGTCAACAGAGCTGGAGTTGAGAAACCTCGCTTCAGACATCACTCTAAACTTCACTCTTCTACACATCACTCAGCTAAACTCCTTGCCATTTTGCCTACACTTAATGGTTTCTACCACCTCCCTTCCAACTCACTGCTGAACCCACGAAGATTTGCCATCTGCCGTCTCTGCTCCTCTCACACTGCTCTTGCCAAGGTCATACACAATTCTTGGACAGAAAAATCCAGTAGGTACTTTAGTCTCTCCTTTCTTCTTTGCTTTGCTTTTCAACAAAGATCACCATAAAGGCAAGTGGGCGGGCGATCTGGAGAAGACACAAGAGACTGAGCCTAGTGCCCAGGGTGGGCTCTTACGAGATCTCTGCGAGATGGCAAGTGGGCAGGCCAGCTCCATTGAAGCAGGAATGAAAGACGCAGGGACAATATCCTATTACGATATTCACCTGTAACTGAACTGACTGAAATGTTAGCATGTTCCAGGCAGTGATCTGTCAGGTAGGTGTAGCAGATACTGTGCATGACTCTAATGCACTTGGTGTTCTTTTTTTTTCTGACTGGGTTGTTGATTCCTAGTGGCATTTCTGGCTCTGCCCTGGCTCTGGTCTCCCGCAGTTACACGAGTCAAACATTCCCCGGGGTGCAATGGCACAGGTGATTGAGAATCCTCCACTGTTTTTTTTTAATCTTGCTGACACATTTGCTTCTGACAGCTTTTCCAATTAGACAAGGTCATTCTTAAGGCTTAATTCCCAGCTCCAAAGTGAAGAACAGATGAAATCTCAACTTTGTCTAAATCAAAATAAAATTCATGCTAAAATATCTATGTTGGTTTAAAAAACTAAATATTTTTAACTAAACCAGTTCAATGGAAAACAAAAGGGAAATTTTGTCCAAATTTGTTTGTCGAAAGGTCTATATCATTTCTTAAAGGTAAATATTAGTCAAAAGGTAGAGTTTATATAAAATCCCAACAAAAAATGGCATTCTGCTTGAAAAGGTAGTTCCTGTAAAACAGTGTGTGTATATTTATATATAAAATACTACATAATATATACTATATATACCATAATTTATAATATATACAATCTATCAATATTTTATAAGGAGAATTACATTGACATGAGATAATTTTGTTGTAATTTTGAAAATCACAACAATATGTTTGAACAATTTGTTTTAATGATATATTTAAAATGTTGAACTGAACAGCAATTGATGCATTAATACCATTTTTATCTTTCCAAAACAAACATTTAACATTTGATATTTATATATATCTCCAAGTAAATGAACTTTATTTCTCACTTGCCAGCAAAGTTTCTTGGAAAAATAAACTTAAAAAAATAATAATAACTTCTATTTAAAAATGTACCAAAAACTCCAGATAACTTATCTAATGTACAAAAATGCCCCATCGTTTATAAAGGTAAATTAGTATGTGAATGTTAAATTCCATTTTATCTTAATGACTATTAAAAATTTAAAACTTCCCTTACTGTATTTCTAAACCTAAAAAGCAATTAATAAGCAATGGTTAATACTGTTGCTCTGTCTTGGGTATACCCATGGGGCTATTTGAATTCATCTTAACTGAGCTGTGTAAGCAAAGTAAAAAGTTTCTCTGAGAAATAATTAGGCTTTTGAAACTGAGATGTTATTATATTAGGTCAGAGAGATCCACAGCTAAATTTATCATTTTCATATGTCTCTTTTCATCTGCTAAATATAATTGCCTTGTTATTTGCCTTTTTTAACCATAAAATAAAATTCAGTGAGCAAATAAAAATTCAGTGCAGCTCAACACATAAAAGTTGTTTTTACAGTGATTCAAAATCAAAACCATCCTGTCCCATCCTGATCTCATTGAAAACAGTTTCAGTTGGAGCAGAAAGGTGGCGATGGGTAATATGAAACAAATGCAAGACTATGAACTTGAAGGCACCAGGGTTCAGAGCCTAATTACCCAGATGTCAGAAGTACAAGATTATGTGCTTTTATATTGTCAAGATAATTCAGATAGTTCACAAAATTCCAGTGAATTTTAAATCCAGTTGACCTCATTGATCTGTAAAAGAATGTAAAGACACCCTCATCGGCTTCTAGCCTTTGTCTCAGTGGCATTTTCCTTGCTGTCCCTAAAAATGCACACTTTGACCCCATACCTCCACCTCTGAGCAGAGATGGAAAAGACTGCACTAGCACCTGGGCTTCTGAGGAAGAAAAAGAAAATACAAGTCTACTGTGTGTTCACCACTGTGCTAGATATTTCATAGACATTTATCCTCACTTCAACCCTTCTGCTGCAAATGACAATGTGGTGACTTAGAGTCTGAATAAACTTGCCCAAGCCCATGGCAAAGTGGGGAGTTCTGCCAACATCTCTTGGTCTAGAAGACTGTTTCTAAAAGACTTCACTAGCACAGGGCAGATTTAAAGATAAGGACACACAATACACACAAATGAAAGCATCCATTGTGGTCATGTCCTCCCTTAACTATGTGTTTGAATAAATAATTCAAATGACAAGAAGCAATATTATATTAATAACTTTCATGTTACATTAGTTGTCTTGGAAAAAGCTGTCTTTTCTTCCTTACATATTCCTAATGTCAGATGGTTTCAGGCATTTATTCAAAATGCACAACATGCCCCTATTAAAAACACGTGCTGAGGGGCCAGCCTGGTGACGGAGAGGTTAAGTGTGTGGGCTCCACTTCAGTGGCCCGGGATTCTCAGGTTCAGATCCCAGGCACGCACTGACGCACCGCTTGTCAAGCCATGTTGTGGCGGCGTCCCATATAAAATAGAGGAAGATGGACATGATGTTAGCCCAGGGCCAGTCTTCCTTAGAAAAGAAAGAAGAGGATTGGCGTCGGATATTAGCTCAGGGCTAATCTTTCTCACAAAAAAAAAAAAAAAAAAAACACGTGCTGAAATTGTAATGATAACCCTCTCACATCAACCCCCACCCATATGGACTGGCCCATCCTACAAAATGCTTTGCCACCAGCTATAAATAAAACAGTTCTTAGGGCTGACAAAAGTTGCAACAGCAAAGTGTCAATCATTCTGTCATAATTTGAAGGTTTTCAAAGCGACTGTGCATAAGTGTATAAAAGCTTTTCACTGGATCACCGTTTGTATTTCCGATTCAAAGGTTACTTAAGAGAAATCCAAGTTGAACCTAGTTCATGATATCAAGCGCTAGATCACAAGGCCTATCTCACAGAATCAAGTCAGACGGAGCTGGCAGTGAAGCTGGAGGGTTTACCAAGACCTTTTGTGTGTGTGTGTGTTTCTCGAGAAATGAGAAAGAGAGAATAATCTGGATTCAGGAGCAACTATCATGATACGGTCAGTTCTTCTCGAATCCTAAGCACCTCAGCGATGAGAGCTGTGCTGTCCAATACAGTAGCCACTAGCCACCTGTGGCTATTGACCACCTGAAATGGGCTGGTTCGAACCGAGATGTGCTAGAAGTGCAAAATACACCCTGCATTTCAAAGACCTAGAGTGAAAAAAGTTTGCAAAACATCTCATTAAATTTTTTAATTGATTATATGTTGAGATAACAATACTTTGGCTATATTGAGATAAATTAAATATATTGTTAAAATTAATTCCACCTATTTCTGTTTTAACTTTTTTAGTGTGGCTACGAAAAAAAATTAAAATAAAAAAGTCCTAATTACCCATATATCTAAAGGAATTAAGAGCAGGATTTCAAAGAGATATTTGCACACTTATGTTCAGAGCAGCATTATTCACAATAGCCAAAAGGTGGAAATGGCCCACACGTTCACCAACAGACAAATGGATAAATAAAACACGGTATATCTACACAGTGGAAACTTATTTGACCATAAAAAAGGATGAAGTGCTGATACGTGTTACAACATGGTTAAACCTCAAGAACATTGTGCTAAGTGAAAGCAGCCAGTCCAAAAGATCACACCATATATGATCCCATTCATATAAAAGTCCAGAGAAATCTATAGAGACAGAAAGTAGATTCGTGGATGCTTAGCTCTGGAAGCAAGGGGATGTGGGAATAAGGCGGTGATAGCTAACGAGTACAAGGTTGTTTCTTGAGGTGGTTAAAATGTTCTAAAATAGACTATGGTGACGGATGCACATATCTGGGAATATACTAAAAACCATTGTGTTGTACACTTCAAATGGGTAAATTGTGCGGTATGTGAATTACATCTCGATAAAGCTGTTTTTGGGAAAAAACATTTTAAAAACATGGAATCTAGATGGAGGGGTGGGGAGAAGAGAATTCCAGGCAGAGGGAGTGGTACCCACAAATAGACAAAGCTGCAAAAGGGCAGCTTTGTTCTCTCCCCTTGATGGACACTCCACAACCTTTCAGATCCAGTCCAGGGTTTTCCACGGCCCCATGGCACAGAAGCAGAATCCTTACCAGGCGAAGCTCTCCAGGTTTGCCATGCCCACAGAACAGCTGACTGCTCCCCTGCATGTAATGCAACCTCACTAAAACTTGTACCCCCTCTTCTACAGAAATTGTTAGGAAAAAAGACTGCACAGCAGGGAGAGAGAGAAAAAAACTGCTCATAGAATGCACTAACCATTAACTTGCTGGCAAAGCTATGTAATGAACATTGTTGCTAAGCACTACAGAAGTCGCTAGACAAAGATAATGCAACTTCTAAAGCAACAAAGCAAATGGACGTATTTATAAAAATGAGAATTTTGGAGGATATTTTCTTACTAAATTGCATAAAATATGTTGTATTTGAAAGAAAGGGAAATGTTTCTCCCCAACAGCATTTTTAAAAGCCAGAAATGTGACTAATGCCATTCCATTAAAGAACTAAGACACTTTGCATTATTCCTTTTTACGGTCCTAAGTCCTCAAATCCCTCACACTACTGAATAAAAAGAGATTGCTAAACAGCTACAGTGAAGTGGAACTTTTAACCTCTAATTCATTTACTTGGCAGCAAGATGGAAAGGCCAACCTGCTTAGCCTGCAGGTGAGTGAAGGGAATCCAAGCCCCCGCCGTGGAGAGGCAACTGTGTTATTATACAGTTTGTTCACTCCGTGGGCCTGCAACAGGATGAAGACAGGAGAATTCACCCCCAAATTAGGGAAATGCTAAAGTGCTGTTCTCCCAAATAGAAGCAGAAGGCTATGTGGTACAAATGGCACCTGCTACATGACTCAAAAATATGAAGAGAATTATATTGTACTTTTCAGTCTCTCTCTCTCCTTTTTTTTTTTTTGCTGAAGAAGATTGGCCCTGAGCTAACATCTGTTGTCAATCTTCCTCTTTTTGCTCGAGGAAGATTTGCCCTGAGCTAACACCTGTGCCAATTTTTCTCTATTTTGTATGTGGGTCGCCGCCACAGCTTGGCTGCTGACAAGTGGTGTAGGTCCACACCTGGAAACCGAACCCAAGCCACCGAAGCAGAGGCCCCCAAACTTAACCACCAGGCCACAGGGCCGGCTTCAGTCTTTTTTTTTTTTTTCAGGTAGTAAAGAATTGATGAAAAGTGTGAACTTTATTATACAGCCTTTTCCACATTTTCAAAATGTTTCTTAGTCTTGGCCAGGAATACTTTAGTTCCTAAATGGTGATTTATTTGATCCCATTAAGTGGCATAATAAGATTAGCATGCAAATAGCGTAAGTTCAGAACCAGAACTTGGGATCCACAGTGTAGTATTCAGGACCCAAACAAGGGAGAACTTACTTCTCTGTCACATCACTTTCTAGAGGTGGGCAGGTGGTTCAGAGTGGGCAAGTGGCCCTGCCCTGTGAAGTCATCAAGGGGCTCTACTGCCTTCTACCTCAATGCTCTGACATCCTTCAGGGAATGCTGATCATCCACACAGTCAAAACTGTCTCCCCACAACATCCATGTTCCATCCTGTGGGAAGAAGAAAAGAGAGAAAGTGGACACAAAATATCTCCTTTTAAGGGCATTTCCTTGCTGGGGGTTTAGATGCATGGCCTCGTCTTTTTGTAAGGGAGGCTGGGATATGTAGCCTCTAAATGGGCAGCCATATGCCCAACCAAAACTCAGGAGGGTGGGACTTCTGATGTTAAGGAAGTTGGGATAATGGATCCTGTAGGAGTTCGGATGGCCACACCTGGTTTCACAAGGCATTTTTGTGCTTCATTTTGAGGCAGAAGACTATACTTTGAACTAGTTGGATTTTCAAAACTATTTGACAGGGTTTTTTTTTTAATTCATCCTCATACTTTTCTGTACATTCTATAATTTCCCACCCAAGCCCATCCTTCCAAACTCTCTACCGTGTCCTTGAAAATGTACTATCTATATCAGCTCCTATATCTGTTCTTATATCCTCAAGTTCCACTTTGAACATTCCATTCACCTCTTGCCACAGGTGAAGACTACCTTCCCAGCCTCCGTATCAACAGGAAACAGGTTTTTTCCTCCCACACACCAAATAAGTAATGGCCAACCAGTGGGGTAGCTGCCCTCCTTGCTCCCACTATGTCCAAACGGTTTCTCCCCTCTCCCTCAGAAGCCCCAGGTTCTTTGAAGCACATGCCATCTGACTATACAGCACCTGCTATCCCTGCAATCATCTTCAGACACCTCATGTTCTTTCTTCCATCAACCAAGGAATTTAGCACCTTGTTCTGTCTTTCTCTCAACTCTACTCATCGTCATTTTCAGTGACATGAGCTTCCATATGGATAATCCACCCAGCAGTGAATTCTCAAATCCTTAGCCCCCTCACTTGCCACTCTTTTTCCTCTCCCACACCACAAGGCCCACTCCCATGATCTTGCCTCAGACACTGCCATATAACAATTAATGCACTACCCCTGAGATATGAATTTTAACATCTATCTCTCCTACTACCCCTGTTTATCTTCCCAGGACACTTACTCTAGGATACCTACTCCAACAATTTTCCAACACTGTAAACCATAAATCCACTGACTTTATGATGTTTTAATTATCCATCCTCCCCTCCTGTCCTTACTTTGTGCTTTCCCACCTTAGAGTCCATGGCCCATCATTATAATCATCTCATTCAATTACATAAACTATAACCATACATTTTTGTTCCATTATATTCACACAGCAAAGCCATATCCCTGATTAAACCCAACTGTTCTTCTACTTAGCACCATCACTGAGTAGCTGAAGAAAATCACAGAGCTGCAATGACTGTTCACACTTTAAATTCATGGCTGCAAATCTGAAACACATACTTATCGCTGTCCAGCTGTTCTGCTACATTTCACTTGTAAACAACATCCCACTGTCCAAGATATCCAAGTATTTCACACCTTCTCTTTTCTCTTCTCTGCTCAGCTGTGGGACAGAAGCAATCCAGCAGAAACTCCTTCATCTTCCCACCACCAGCTACAGTCTACCAGCAGCTTTGGCTTTATGAACGGTCCTCCTCTTATGACTGTATCAAGGTGTCACTATTCCTATCTCTAGGCAATGCATCCTTGTGCTCTGGACCCCTTTGTCTCTCACCAGCCCAAAGGCTTTGCTTCGGCAATTATCTTCTCTCTCACCTGCATCATCATATTTTCCTCTACACTAGCTAGTTCTCAACACACAAACTGACTCCAAAATACCCGTCATTTAAAACCCCTCCCTTGACCCAACATCTCTCTTTAGCTCTTTTCCTCATTTCTGCTCCCTCACATCATGTTCTCCCATTCTAGTCAAGTGTCTACCCTCATCACTTCCATGAAGCTGCTCTTATCAACTTCACCAATCGCTTCCATGCTGCCAAATACAGTGATTCCTTTTCTTTCTTCTTCTCACTCTACTTCCCAGCAGGATTTGGCAGAGCTGATAATTCTTGTTGAAATGTTTCTTTCTATTGGCTTCCATGACATCACATTCTATTGGTTGTCCCCCTCTTTTTCTCTGGCTACTCTTCAGTCTTCTTGGATGACTTCTCCTCCTCTACCAGACTTCTAAACCCAGGTTTTTGCCCTGGGCCTTCTTCCTTTCTCTGTCGATCCTCTATCCTGGTTAAGCTAATTCAGGCCTGTGCTATTAAATACTATCTCTAAGCCAATGACTCCCAAATTTATATTTTCTAGCCCTAGATCCAGACCAGTATCTCTACTTAAATGTCTAATAGGACTCTGAAATTTAGCACAAGACAAGACTCTTGATTTTCAATCTAAGCAAACGGTACTATCCACCCAGTTGTAAAGGCCAAAAGTCTAGAAGTCTCATCCTCTTCTTCTTATTCTCCACAATCAGCCCATCAGCTGAACTCACCCTCTTCTCTCTAATGCAACTACACCACCCTAATCCAACCCATTATCTATTGCCTAAACTATTGTAATGGACTCTTAACTGATTTTCCTGTTTTAATTCTCACCCTCTTATAATCCCTTTTCCACAAAGAGATGACAATGATTTTTTTTAAGGCATAAATCAAATCATGTCATGCCTTTCTCAAACCCTCCAGTAGCTTGCCATTCATCTTGGATAAAACTCAAACCCCTTACTAAGTCCTACAAGGCCCTAGATGATCTGGTTCTTGCTCACCTTTCCATTTTTATCTCCTTTGGCCTTCTGTGAGCATTTCACACAGACTCCATTCCTTGCAACCCTCAAACTCTTGTTCCTGCCTTTCTCTCTGTCTGAAATTCTCTTCCTCCAGATCTTTATATCTGTCTCCTCTATTGCTGACAATTTTGTTCATTTTTATTTGTGGCAAACACTCATATCAATGAGTTTAATGTACATATACTTTCACATCTATATTGTATTTAGATCAACTATGGGTTTATGTAAATGTTAAATTTAGTTCCAACAATTTAGATCATCCATGAATACAAGTATTTTTTAACACAAAATGTAGTTTAATATTAAAAAAAACAATGATAAAGTCACATTTGTTGAAAAAATATTTTTTAACTCTATTGGTGATCATGACTCTCCTTCCACTTAAATGTCATAATGTGTAAATCAAGCACTTAGTCAAAACAAAGCACTTCCTTGCTAAAAATCAAAACCGGAAGTGGTGGGGCATGTCCAGAATTGAGAAAACACTTTGACTCAAATAAGAGCAATGTGATGGACTCTATTTTAATATAGTTTGTATATAAGTACTCCTGTAAATGGCTCAAACTAAAACATTTGACAAATTCTAACACTACAATCAATTTTTCTAATTTATGTAAGTAAAACTAATTTTCTTTATCATTATAAAAATTTCTCATGGAACTACATTCCAGTGGTGGGAGCCAGGCAATAAACAAATGGATGTACAGATAATGTCTGATAGTGATAAAGCTATGTAAAAAGTGATGTAGAGGGTTGGAGAGGGGGCCTAATTTAGAGAGCAGAGGCAAAGAAGATCTCTGAGAAGATGACGCTTGAGTTGAGTTCTCAAGTACAGATAATTGTGTCGTGAAATGATATATTCAGATTTTAAAGTGATTTGAATACTACATCTTTATTCATTATATACCTACTAGTGAGTTTTGGAGAAAAACAAGAATTTGAATGAGGATATGTTAGAAAAAGAAGATAAGCCTGCCTCAAACCATTCTAGAAATATGATTGTGCAGACTTTCCAATTCAAAGAAGTATAAAGTTTCTTTGATTAATAAATTCTTGAAATTCCTGAAAGAAACAGAGCAGCCATCCCAAACAGAAGCTTTCGCATTTAGGTTCTGCTGATTCTTATCTTCTAATATTCGAACACCAGTGTCCAGGACCTGCAAGGAGCAGTGGTTCCTCCTCAAGGGCAAGAAGCCTTCATCTTTGTCTTCCTATAGCCTGACACAGCTCTGGGCATATCAGAGGCATTCAGTAATCTTTTAATCAACTAACCAATCAAACTTCTTATGCTCCAATATCGAGCTAACCAAGTTTCCTAACAAATGGAAGGCACTAAGTCAATATGTTTGTTGAATTAACATGTTACATCATTCACCTAAATCCTTGAGGTTGGGCAGCAGCAAAATCAAAATGAATATTGGCTTTGAAGACAGACAAGTTGGAGTCAAGGGACCACAGCCCCACTCCTCAGTGTCTATTTGGAGAAGTTGAGTAAACTTTCTGGATTTCAGATCCTTCGTCTGCTAGAAAAGGATAATAGCTTGCAAGGGACCGTGAGGATTTAAAAGACAACGTGTGGAGCTCCTGCTAGAGTTTCTGGCCCAAGGTAAGCCCTGGAAGAGTAAGAACAGATATTATGATGGTGTTATTACTAAGTATCCTGTATGTATTTATGCCTTGGGGGCCCAAGGAAAGAATTAGCAAAGACTATTTTCCTCACTGTGGGCACCAGGAGTATTTCTGAGACTTTTCCCTAAGCAGAGCAGAGCCAAGAACTAATCTTAATACTCCAAACACTTATTCTCAATCTCAAGACTGAGCACAACAAGACATGAGAGTCAGAGCCATCTCTCTGGCTCTGTGCCTCTGATAGAAATAAACGATAGGATATGCATCAAAGTGAGACCTTCAACCAGAGAACCATAAGTTGTAGATAGGTTTTATATAAGGCTATTTTTTTTCAGACCAGAAGAGTTATACTGTTGGCATTTTCAAATGACAGAATGAAATTACAACACAAAAACTGGGGTTGTTGTTATGAGATAACATCTTTTACAACATTTTCTTTTTTTATTTCTGTGTATAAGGGATTTCTATCAATGCATGACTCAAGCCAAAATCCTTAGCATCATCTTTGATTCTTTCCTTTCTCTCACACTCTATATCCAATCCCTCAGGAAATTCTGTTGACCCTACTTTCAAAATACAACTGGAATCTAACTCTTCTTACCACCTCCAGTGCTACAACTTAGTTCAAGTAGCCATCATTTTTCACCTGGATATTGCACTAGCCTCCAAAAGGTCTTGCTGCTTCTACAATTGACCTCTACAGTCTATTCTGGGCACAGCAGTCAGAAGTATCCTTTGAAAATGTGTCTTATCACGTCACTCTTCTGCTCAACACCCTATATGGCTCTCCGCTTCACTCAGAGGAAAAGCTGACATCCTCAGAATGGCCCATGAGGCTGTCCATAGTCTGGCCCCCATCCCAGTCCAACCTCCTCTCCTACAACTCCACCCTCACTCGCTGGTGCAGCCACACCGGCCTCTTCGCTTGTCCAGGAATGCGAATGGCAAGCGTCTGCACTGTGATCTTTGCTCTACCTCCTCCCTCTATCTGGAAAGTTCTTTTCCCAGACTCACACACACATACACAATGCAGCACTCTCCATTCCCCATTACTCTGCTCACTTCATCTTTTCTCCATAATTCTTATCACCTTCTAACATTCAATACAACCTACATTATTATGTTGATTGTTTAGAACTTCTCTCTCCCTGTTAGAAACAAGCTCCTTGAGGACAGAGATCTTTGTCTATTTTGTCCATTGATCAACCCCAAGCACCTAAAACTTACTCATGAGCAGTGCCTGGTCCGTAGCACATGTTCAGTAAATACCGAATCAATGAAAATACGCTAAGAAGATAAAAATGCCCTATCATTAGTAGGAATATGCCTGTCATATAGGAATAAGCAAATCTTTGTATGTGCAAAACTCAGGGTTCTTCCACCTGGTTTAGATCCATCATTTCCGCCCCTGTCTGGAGGCATCAACAGGACATGGACTGATATTTAGTAGAGAATATAATCAGTTTAGTTCTCAGAACAGATATTATACAAAGATTCTACCCACACGGATTATGAGATGTTGAGCCTAAGAGTTTTGGAATTTAGACAAAATGAACATAAAGGAGATAGAAAAAATTTTTAATTAACAATTAGTACCTACTAATGTCATTTTTTTATCTGTAAAACAAATATATTAAAAGGAATTTTTCATTTTTAAGTTATGAAAGTTATTGTTACTATTATTTGTCTACAATTTTTTTATCCTCCTATGTGTCTTTCACTAACCTTGATACTTTGTAATCTGTTATTATTCCTATTTGTCCTACCTATATATTTTGGGAATAAAATGTTTAACATATTTTTCTTGGAATTTCATCCCTCGTCTCAAAGTCTTTCTTTAGATAGTTGTGAACTCTAGGATTAAACAATGGAGAACGGCTAAAGAATATTGGGCTGGAAAACTACAGCCTAAAGGCCAAATTTGGTTCGTTTCTGTTTTGTAAATAAAGTGTTACTGAAACAGCCACGCACGTTCATTTATGTCTCGTCTCTGGCTGCTTTCACACTACATCAGCAGAGTTGAGTAGCTGTGACAGAGACCATATGGCCCACAAAGCCAAAAATATTTACTTTCTTACGCTTTACGGAAAACGTTTGCTGACCCCTGTACTAGGTGATCTGCCTTCCCACTGACTTTTCACAGGTTGGTGTGTAACACTGCATGAGGTCATTTATTGAGCCCCTCAATAAATTCCTGGGGAGAAATTGTTCATATCCAAAGAGTAAATGTCCTTCACTAAAGGGCATTGCTCACTCCTTGACTGTCAAGAAAATAAAAACAGAGAAAGATTAAGAACACAGGAAACAGGAATGAGGAACAGATTCTTATTTTGCTAATAACTCATGATATCACAAGTGGCCAAAGCTGACCTACATTATTGCACCATAACATGGGACAAGACAAAATCGAAACTCTTTAGGGACATCCAGCTACAGTTTGATTCCAGCTGCTTACCTGTGGCAGCCAGCAAATGCTAGGGCTGCGTTCTGGCCCTCCTGCTGCTAGGATGCTGACAGCAAAGCCATCTCCATGTCACCCTGCTGCTACATTCACCAACATTGTCAAAACAAGGCCCATGGGACCCGAATGCTGACTGTGACCCCACCTTCAGTTTGGAAACGTGAAATACCAGCTACTACTCCACACTCTGGCATTTCACAAGCTGCATTTCGCCAGTGAAAATCACATGGAAATTATATTAGCATCGTAGGGGCCCATTTGTGTCTACATTTTCTCCAACGTTCTAGTCAACAGACACCTGAACAGTAGACAGTCAGGAAAACATACCTTAAGCTGGGCTTAATAGTAATCTGTTACTTGAGAATATGTACTATACCACAAGAAAACTTTATAAAGCATTGATCTTAGGAATTTCTATTTGAAGTGCTTCATAACATACTATGAGTTCTAAACAGAGAACAGGCTTATATTTTGTCTACGAATAAAATTCTTTTTTCTCAACTTATTTCTTTTATTGTGGTAAAATATACATAACATGAAATTTACTATTTTAATCATTTTTAAGTGTACAGTTCAGCGACATTTAAGTACATTCACATTGTTGTGCAACCATCACCGCCATCCATCTCCAGAACTTTTCCATCATCCCATACTGAAACTCTGTGCCCATTAAATGATAACTTCTCATTACCCCCTCCACCAAGCCCCTGGCAACCACCATTCTAGCTTCTGTCTCTGTGAATTTGACTATGCTAAGTACCTCATATAAGTGAAACCATAGAGTATTTGTCATTTTTTGATTGGCTTCCTTCAATTAGCATGGTATTTTCAAGGTTCATCTATGTTGTTGCAAGTATCAGAATTTAATTCTCTTTTGCTTCTACACTTTAGCTATTGTGAATAGTGATGCCATGGACATGGATGTACAAATATCTCTTGGAGTACCTGCTTTCAATATATCCAGAGGCATAGTTGCAGGATGATATAGTAATTTTATTTTTAATTTTGTGAGGAACCTCCATACTATTTTCCATAGCAGCTGCACCATTTTACATTCCCACCAGCAGTACACAAGAGTTCCAATTTCTCCATATCATCACTAACACTTGTTATTTTCAGGGATTTTTTTTCCAGCAATAGCCATCCTAATGCGTGTGAAGTGGTATTGTGGTTTTGATTTGTCTTTCCCTCATAATTAGTGATGTTGAGCATCTTTTCATGTATTTATTGCTATTCATTTATCTTATTTGAAGAAATGTCCAGTCAAGCCCTTTGCCCATTTTTTAATCAGGTTGTTTGGTTTTTTTGGTTGTTGAATTTTAGGAGTTCTCCATATACTCTAGATATCAATTCCTTATCAGATTTTTCTATTTCTGCAAAAAGTCATTGGGATTTTGATAGGGACTGTGTTGAATTTGTAGATCACTTTGGGTAGTATTGACATCTTAACAATACTAAGTCTTCTAATCCAAGAGATGTCTTTCCATTTTATTTGTGTCTTCCTTAATTTCTTTCAACAATGTCTCACGGTTCGCAGTGTAAAAGACTTTTACCTCCTTGATTAAGTTAATTCCTAAGTATTTTATTCTTTTTGATGCTATTATAAGTGGAATTATTTTCTTAATTTCCTTTTCAAATTGTTCATTGTTAGTGTATAGAAATGCAACTGACTTTTACACATTGATTTTGTAGCTTATTACTTTGCTGAATTTGTTTATTAGTTCTAATAGTTTTTGGGAAATTGTTAGAGTTTTCTTCATATAAGATCATATCATCTCCAAACAGAGATAATTTTACTTCTCCTTTCTAACTTGGATGACTTTTATTTCTTTTTCTTGCCTCATTGTCTGGCTGGAGCTTCCAATACTATGTTGAATAGAAGTGCCACAAGTGGGCATCCTTGTCTTATTCTTGATCTTAGAGGAAAAGCTTTCAGTCTCTCATCATTGAGTATGATGTTAGCTGTGGATTTTTCATATATGGCTTTTATTATACTTACCCAATTTTCTTCTATTCCAGATTTGTTGAGTGTTTTTATCACAAATGTTTTTTCTGCATCAACTGAGATGATCAGGTGATTTTTTTTCCCTTCCTTCTGTTAATGTGGTGTATTACGCTGATCACTTTTGTGTGTTGAACTATCCTTGCATTTCAGAAATAAATCCCACTTTGTCATTGTGTATAATCCTTTTAACATGCTGCTGAATTCAGTTTGCTAGTATTTTGTTAAGGACTTGTGCATCAATATCCATGAGGGATATTGGCTGTAGTTTTATTGTAGTGTCTTTGTCTGGCTTTGGTATCAGGGTAATGCTGGTCTCATAGACTGAGTTTGGAAGTGTTCTCTCCTCTTCAATTTTTTGGAGGAGTTTGAAAAGGATTAGTGTTAGTTTTTCTTTAAATGTTTTGTAGAATTCACCAAAGAAGCCATCAGGTCCAGGGCTTTTCTTTGTCAGGAGTTTTTTGATTACTGATTCAATGTCCTTACTAGTTATAGGTCTATTCAGGTTTTCTAATTTTTGTGATTCAGTCTTTGCAGATTTTGAGTATCTGGGAATTTGTCCATTTCATCTAGGTTATCAATTCATTGGCATACAATTGTTCATAGTACTCTCCCATAATCCTTTTTATTTCTGTAGAATAGATAGAACAGTCCTCACTTTCATTTTGGATTTTAGTAATTCAAGTCTTCTCTCTGTTTTTCTTAATCAATCTATCCAAATGCTTGTCAATTTTGTTAATCTTTTTGAAAAGCAACTTTTGGTTCCATTGATTTTCTCTATTGTTTTTCCAGTCTCTATTTTATTTATTTCTGCTCTAATCTTTATTATTTCCTTCCTTCTGGTAGCTTTGGGCTTAGTTTGTTCTTATGAATATAATTCATTTTTTAATTCTGCTTAACGTCACCCCTGAGGTTCCCCTCCCCCAAAAACCACAGCACTTTCTTACAGTACTAACTTTTTTCTATCTTGTATTATTGTTATTTATGCAGTTTTTTTCTTCCCCTTCTAATCTGTAAGCTCAACAAGGCCAGAGTTAATGTCTGATTCATTTTTGTAGCCTTATAGAACAATACTTTGATCATAAGGACAAGAATTTACAGTCATTTAGTGCCTACTATAGATTAGATGTTATGCAAAGTATTTTCCATACATAGTCTCATTTATTCATCCCACAGCATCTACATTTTACAGATAAGAAAACTTAGGCTCAAAGAGAAAGTAATCTGCCAAACTCATATGGCTATTAAGTAACAGAAACAGGACATAAACCCAGGTCTGTGTGACTTCAAAGAACATTTTCCCCATTAAACTATACCCCTCTTACTCATTAATTTATTAAATCAATATCTATTGATCACCTACTATATGTGCCAGGAACTGCTCTGGTATTGAGGCCATATTAATGAACAAAAGAGACAAAGATTCTTGCCCATGGAGCTTATGTTCTTTTGAGGGAGAAGACAACAAAGGGCAGAGTAGTATGCAATTTAAATAGGATGGTCAGGATAAGCAAAGATTTGAATCCAGAGGGAACAGCTAGAGCAAAGGCCATAAATGAAGATGAGGCTTTTGGGTTCACGGATGGGCAAGGAGGCCACTGCGGTTACAGCAGAGTGAGTGAGGGGGAGATTAATAGGAGAGGAGAAGGTCAGAGAGATAAGTAGGTAACAGGGTAATGGGATAAATTTAAGTGAATGTTCTTTTATGATTGTGCAATATTTCACATATGTAAAGTATATTTAACATATATGTATATATTTTAAACAATAACCTTAAAACAAATGCCATCATTACAAAAATTTGTGTGGCACTCTCCCCATCCGAAGAAAACAATTTGTCTATTTTTTTTATTATCCCCATACAATATATTATTTATTTTGACTTAGTTTGGACATTTATATTAATTGAATAAAACTGTATGTATTTTTCCATCCACTGCTTTTTTTCAATCTATATTTGGTTTTTGAGGTCCACCTTTATTTATATTTGCAGCTATAACTCATTAATTTACACTTCTATGTTGTATTAATCCATTGTGTGAAAAGGCCACAATTTATCCAGCATATTGTCAAAGGGGTTTTTTCCAGGCTTTGCTACTACAAACAATGTAGCTATGAACATTCTTGTCTGTGTCTCCTGTGAAGATGCATAAGAGATTTTTAAGTATCTAAAGAGTGAAATTGCTGGGTCCTGGGGAATGCACTTGCTCAGTCTTGCTGGGTAATGTGTACTGTTCTCCAAAGTGATTTACACTCATAAGCATTCTGAACACATAATAAGCATCCAATAAGTATTTGAAGAAAGAAAGGACTTTTAAAATTTTCTATTTAACTTGGAAATAATATTAGATTTACAGAAAAGTTCTAAAGATAGTATCAAGAGTTCCCCTATACTCTCCATCCAGCTTCCACTAATGTTAGCATCTTAGATAACCATGGTACATTTACCAAAACTAAGAAATTAACATTGGGGGCCGGCCTCGTGGCTTAGCGGTTAAGTGCGCGCGCTCCACTGCTGGCGGCCTGGGTTCAGATCCCGGGTGCGCACCATCGCACCACTTCTCTGGCCATGCTGAGGCCGTGTCCCACATACAGCAACTAGAAGGATGTGCAACTATGACGTACAGCTATCTACTGGGGCTTTGGGGGGAAGAATAAATAAATAAATTAATTAATTAAATTAAAAAAAAAGAAAAGGCAACCTACAGGATGGAAGAAAATATTTAAAAAAAAAGAAACTAACATTGGTACAATGCTATTAGCTGAACTACAGACTATATTTGGGTTTCGCTAGTTTTTCCAATAATGTCCTTTTCTGTTCAAGGATCCAATCGAGAATACCACATTGCATTTAGTTGTCATGTCTCCTTAGTCTCTTCCAATCTGTGACAGTTTCTCTGTCTTTCCTTGTTACTCATAACCCTGACACTTTGAGAGAGTACTAGTCAGATATTTTGTAGACTGTTCCTCAATTTGAGTTTGCTGATGTTTTCTCATACAAATTTGGGGGAAATACACCACAGAGGTGAATTACCCTTTTCATTACATCATATCAGGGGGTACATGACATTAACGTGACTTATTATTGGTGATGTTAGCCTTATCACCCAGTTAAGTTTCTATCTACAAGGTTTTTCACTGTAAAGTTACTATTTTTCCCTTCCCCATACTCTAGTCATTACAAGCAAGTCACTAAACCCAGTCCACCCTCACAGGAAAGAAAATCAAGCTCCACCTCCTGGAGGAGTATCAAAGAATTTGTAGACGTGTTGAATTTACCACAGTAATTAATAAATATTTGGGGGGAGATGTCTGAGCAAATATCCTGTTGCTCCTTAATATTTCAGCCACTAATTTTAGCACTCATCCATGAATCTTGTCTACAGCAATTATTCCTGTGGTATTCTAACGGTCTTTTTCCGTTTCCGTCATTCCTTCTATAGTTACTACTTGGAATTCTTCTCCAAGGAATATTTGTCACTCCTCTACCACTTAATTATTTATTCAATCATTTATTTATATCAATATGAACTCATGGGTATTTTTATTTTATTCTTTGGCTTGTACTTCAGTAGTATTCATTATTTATTTTATTACTTGAATTGTTGCACTTTTGGCCATTGGGAGCTCTTACAAGTCAGCTCCTGTGTTCTTTTGACATGCCCTATTCCTTCCCCCCCTCCCCTCCTTACTTTCTGGCACCACAAAATGCTCCAGGCTCATCATGAATTTTCCCCACCCTGGCCCTAGAATCAGCCATTTCTCTAGGGATCCCTAGTTCAGAAGGAACCATTTTTAAAGTCAATTTCCATGTGTTATTACGTGTAATTCCTGGATTATTTCTGTGCTATAATTAATGCTATAATTAACTATAGATTTTCTATAATTAAGCCATATATAGTATAGTACTCAGGCTAATAGACCATGTTAAAATGAAACAGGAATCCATCAACAATCCTCACCCTTCTTTCTCTTCTAGCACTTACCTACATAATCTCTATGGGCCCTACAGGCTATCAGATTTTGTGATTCTACAATGAAAAGACAAAAGGAAAAGATGCTCCCAGGAGGAGCTTTTCCTTGGGTCAGAGAATTGTTTCATTTTGCCAAAAACATGTTTAAGCCTAGCTGACCTCTATCTCATCTTTTCTAGCTTTCCTATAGTTTAGTCCAATTCCTTCCATTTTATTATAAACTTCGAAATGGAATTTTAAGTTTGTTTTGCTGTATCAAATTACTATACAAGTAAGGTAATAAAAATATAGAACAATAAATGCTGCTTACTTATAGAGTCTACATCTTCTTGACCTTACCCTAATGTGATCTACTGCTACCTAAGCCATTAGTCATTAAACAGCTTAAACACTAGAGTAGTGGTTCTTGACAGAAGGATTTTTGCCCCCAGGGAATATTTGACAATATCTGGAGACATTTTTTGTTGCTGACAACTGGGAGGGATGCTACTGGCATCTAGCGGGTAGAAGCCTGGATGCTGCTAAAGATCCTACACTGCACAAGGGTCCTCCACAACAAAGAAATATCTGGCCCAAAATTCCACAGTGCCAAGGCTGAGAAATCCCATGCTAACAGAACTTTCAGTTTTAAAATTGGCTAAATGGTTAAATAACAGATATTTTCCTCCAAAACTCTTAAAGAAAATATTAGCAAATACCAAGGACTGTCTCCGCTAAAAAGTTGAGTACAATAAAGGATTTTTCTGGAAGAATCAGATGACAGAATATGAAAGATCCACTGTAACTACAAAACACTGAGAAAGCAAAGGCAGAGGTAAAGACTTATGCTGTATCTTAATTCATTCCACTTTGAATAAGTTATTTATCTGACTCAGCCAAGGCTCAAATGCATCAGAAAAATAAATTGTTAAATACGCAGATTATCACTGAGTTTGCACTGTAAACCAAAACAATAATGGTCTTCTGGCTAACAAGATATGATTCTAGTGCGATGTAGGTAAGAGATTTTGGGGTCCAGAGACAGAAGTTAGGAAGGAGCATAGACATGGCTCCTTCTCTTGTTGACTGTGTGACTCTGGGCAAGTCATATAGCTTTCCCGGGTTCCAGTTTCCTCATCTGGAAACTTTCCTATCAAAGTCGATAATAAAATGTGAATGCTAATGCCTGCCTTATCTACATCACAGCGTCATTGTGAGAATCAAATTTTTTTAAATGCACTTTCTCTTTACTTCTTTGGGTACTGATATCTTCTCACAATATCTTTCTTACACTTCATAGTATAAAGTTTTGGAAAGAACAATGCCTTTGGAAGACTAATGAAAAATGGATTCCTAGAGAGAGAAGGTTGAGCATCTTGACTAATTTTTTTCCTCTTCAAGGGTCCCATTAGAGTGTGAAAATACATTGAAAAACAATATCAGCGACAAGCCACAAACTAGAAGAAAATATTTGCAAAACACATATCTGATAAAAGACTTATATCTAAAATTTACAAAGAACTGTTAAAACTCAACCATAAGAAAACAAACAACTCAATTTAAAATTGTGGAAAAAATCTGAACAGACACCTGCCCAAAGAAAGTATACAGATGCCAAACAAGAATATGAAAAGATGGTCAACATCACTTGTCATTAGAGAACTGAAAAGTAAAACAATGAGATACCACTACCTACCTATGAGAATAGGTAAACATTTTTTCAAAAACTGACAATACCAATTGCTGACAAGAAGGTGCAGCAACAAGCACTCTCATTCATTGCTGGTGGGAATGCAAAACGGAGAAACCACTTTGGAAGACAGCTTGTCAGTTTCTTACAAAGCTAAACATAGTATTATCACATGATCTAGCAATCACACTCCTCAGTATTTACCTAATGGTTTGAAAACTTAAGTCCTCACAGAAATCTGCATGTACATGTTTATACAGCTTTATTCACAATTTCCAACAACTGGAAGCAAAGAAGATGTCCTTCAATATGTGAATGAATAAACAAACTGTGGTATATCTATAAAAGGAAATATTATTTCTTAATAAAAAATGAGCTATCAATACACACAAAGACATAGATGAACACTAAATGCATACTGCTAAGTGGAAGAAGGCAGTCTGAAAAGACTATGTACTATAGGAGTCCCATTATATGACATTCTGGAAAAAGCAAAACTATAGCAACAGTAAAAAGATCAATGGTTACCCGGGGTTTGGGAGGGTTGAATAGGTGAATCACAGAGGATTTTTTAGGTCAGTGAAACTATTCTGTATGATACTGTAATGGCAGACACATTGCATGTGTCAAAGCCCACAGAATTTTACAGAACTTTTACATTAAAGAGCAAACTTTAACGTTTGCAAATATTCCAAAATCATTTAGGAGATTGGGGATCCCTTAATGGTATGCAAACTGTGACAAAAGAATCTAAGCATATTACAAATATATGGAACAACCTTACTGAAAAGGATGGGGGGAAATGGTGCTGACCTAAGTATTTTTGGAAATTAATTGAATCTATAAGAAAAAAGGCAAAAGAAACTGCATGTAAGCACTGTACTCTAGTCAATAAAGTTATGTCCCACAGGAGTACAGGTTAACAATTCTCATTTTACTATGCAAGTATATTGAAACTGAACAATTAAATAAATGAATCATGGATGGTAGGAACCAAGTTTCTCACTATTGGAGTCGGAATTTACAGACAAGCAAGAGAAGGAGGCTAGAATGATCAAGTAGTAATGGATTAAAGTCAGATACATCAGTATGAACTCATGTTTAACTTAATATAGATACATATGATACTTGTAGAAATATTTATAGATATGCGTATATACATGGGTTTGTACACACACATATATTCCCTTCCTCTGTCAGCTGAGAGGGCCTAGAAGCAATGACACCCTAGTAGCCATAAGTACACCTAGCACTCAGATCTTGGTCTCTAATACCATTCTCCAATAAAAGGAACCAGGTCCCCTTGGAGAAATGTGTGATTTTAGGGCTGGGGCAGGATATATACAAGATGATCCAAGAGCATCTTATAGTACCAGAGATTAAGGAAATTCTCTAAAAAAACACTGATGAGGGTATGTCAAAGGGACACAAGAATTCCCAATGGCCAAAGCTAGGACAATTTGGGCAATGAATAACTAGAATAATATTGGATTATAACCCAAAGTATAAAATAAATATCCGTGAGTCCATACTGATATAAAAGATTGAATAAATAAGTAAATGGGGGATAAGAAACAAATCCTCCACACAGAAGAATTCCAAATAATTTATGTAGCTACTCTACCCTCAAGGAGGTGGAGCAAAACTCCTTACTCCTTAAGTGTAGTCTGTGCAAAGTGACTTCCTTCCAAAGAGTACGCTATGGAAAGGGAGAAAAAAGACTAAGTTTACCTGACAAATAAGTCATGTTGATAGAATGTACTCTTGATGTGATGTGAGGACAATGGCACTTTACCTCTGAGATTCTCCTCCCCAAAACCCACGTCCCCAAGTCTAATCATGAGAAAAATTCCAGGAGAGGGGCATCCTACAGTATACTCAATCAGTACTCCTCAAAACTTTCAAGGTCATCCACAGCAAAGAAAGCCTGAGAAACTGTCACAGCGAAGAGGAACCCAAGGAGACCTGACAACTAAACGTAATGTGATCCTGGAACAGAAAAATGACATTCAGTGAAAACCAAGTAAATCTAAACAAAATATGGACTTTTGTTAATAGTAGTATATCGATATTGGTTCAGTAACTATAAAAAACGCACCACAATGATGTAATGTAATAATGTATGATGTTAATGATAGGGGAGATGGTGAGGAATATATGTGAACTCTTTGTACTCTAAGGTCACAATGTTCCTGTAAATATAAATAAAAAACTGTTCTGAAAAACAATCAATGCAAAACATCATTAGAGAGAGCAATAATGAATTAAACTGTGATTGCACTTCTTCACAAGCATTTGGTTTTACTAACAGAAAATGAGACCACATGACTAATTTTTAAATTTGCTCAGAAGTCTACCCTGGGGCAGCTGGAGCCACCATTCAGTCAAAAGTCATTTACAAAAGCTAACAGAAAGGTGACAGTGCGTAAGTACACATCAAAATACACATCAGAATGAGGTTCACAGACAGTAATAATAGAATAAGCTGGAAAATCTTTCCTTTCATGTATATAGTGAGCCTGATTTTTATTTCCTACTTCTCTAATAAAGAGCCAAGGGCAAAGGACCTTCACTCATATCATTGAGCAAGGGTCACAAGGATCTTCTGGTATGCGTAAAGATCATTCATTGACCTTTCCTCCCAGAACAATGGAGCCCTGGGTGAGGTCCATGTGCTTCTAAGCATCCCCCTCTCCAATTCCAGTATCTGGTAATCTACCAGATGTTTCAAAATACGTATTCAAGCATTTCCTTAAAACAGCAGATAAAAAGAATTTAAAGTGTAAATTACTAAACTTGACAGAGGGGCACTTGCTGGAAAATGTGGTGGATTTACCTATGGTCCTTCCCTCTCTCTCTTCTCCAGTCTACTCATATCAGCATCAGACTTCTGCAAAACCCAATGAAACTAGTTGTTCATTTAGAGCAGAGATCAGTTTGGTTTTGTATCCAGTACCTATAAGATAATATATTTCCTCCCCGAAGTTCCACCCCAAAACATAGCTTCCTGACCCACGGAAATTTCCCCCTCAGCTAAGTGTAAGTTTCACTCTGCTAGGAAATCACGGAAGATGTTCTTTTCAGCCTGACTTATTTTGAATGCTCCAGTGCACTGGAAACTGAACCCCTTCCGTAAAAGAGGGGAGGGTCACGAAGGCACTCATTACACAGCAAATCTTGAAAACACTTAGAATATTGAACTAAAAAACTCATTCCATTATTCCTTTCCCCATCCCGCAGACAGCCACACTAATAAGAATGACATATCACCAGTATATATAAAGATCCCAATTAAAACAAACAACTAAAACTCACTCTGGGGCGCTAATTGCTAATCTCTCTGTAGTCCAATTCAGGTTCGTTTCTTTGGAGCATCACTGTCTCCCTTCACTTTGCAATACAATTAGAAAGACTTTCGTGTCTGTGCACTTTAAGCTCCTTGGGGATGGCATCACAGGAGCTAAAGGGACCACGGGAAAAGGAAGTGCAAAGGCAGGGAGCAAAGGGAGGCAGTCCGCGTGTTCTGCAGTTTGATCCTGACATCAGGTTATTAAAATTAAAGATGGAAAACCCATATTGAGTCATTCAGTTCTCTCCCTCGAGGCCAGTAGATTATGCTGGATAGTATATTACATAGCACTTTGTCCAGTTCTATTATAAATAGCCCTTCCTTGGAGGCTGTTACCTCAAAACTGGCAAGGATTTTATTACAAATGGAGGGCTTTCTACTGGTTGGTCATTTCTTCCACAAAATGCAATTCTCTTGCTGAGATATTAAAAAATAAAACTTACCAAGCAACATGAAAACAGTGTGGTATTGTGGCAAGAGTGTGGAGCATCAAACAAATTGCCCCAGAGTAGCCCCAGATCCTCACTCTGACTTGCCTGGACAACACCTTGCTGAGACTGCTCTCTTCTCTGCCTTCTCCCTGGAAGGAGGGGCGGTATCCAAGCTCTGTTTCCCACAGGACTAGTGGCCCCATCCCACTTTCCCCACAGTAACATCCCACAGGCCCCAAGATCTCCAGGCGACACTCACAAACAGCTGACGCCCACATCTGGACTGCTTGGTGCTCAGGAGTCTGATTATTCCCCAACTATAAGTTTGTTCTCAGGCTTGTCCTCTTAGAAGGGCAGAGTGCCCCCACTAGAATGCAAATCCATGCCTCTTGTCAGCAAAGCACCTCGACCCTAGTATTGTCTCCGTGGGAAAAATGGGAGGTTGAGAGACCCTTGCCTTTTCTCCTCCCCGGCTTTGTAAGTTTCCACCTTGCCCGATAGGGCAGATTCCCTAACTCATGCCGTGCCCTGACCTGGTGCATGACAGAGAGCAACCCAGATGGGACCCTCCTTAAACAACAAAGATTGAGGACTTCAGAGCCAAACACTGGGCCAAATAGCTGTTCTGGTGCTCACTAGCTATCTAACCCTCAGTTTCCTCATCTATCAACTAGAAATAATACCTGTCCTAGATTGTAAGAGCTAGTGATAAGTATATGATAATGGTTGGCACCTTAAAGAAACTCAATAAATGATAGCTACTGTTGTTGGTATAATTATTCTCAGTAGTAGAAATGAACAGGTACCCTTTGAGACATTATTTTTAAAACATATGTAACCTAAAATGTACACAGTTTGGTTTATTACACAAAAACAAAACTTTTTTAACCCATGGAATAGATGATAATGATAAAGCACTGCTTACTGGTTACATAAGTGAGGAAGAAAATAAATAAGCTCGTCTTGCTCCAGGCACATTAGTGCATCCACCCCTCTCCTGCCAAGATGAGAAACCCAGACATGCATGACTTCACCAAGGCATCAGCTCCAAAATCGCTCTCAACTTCTCTCCAAATCTGGGATCTTGAGGGATTGGATCTCCTGCAGTCATTTAACATCGCTCAGCAGGTTACGCAGGAAGCATCAATCACCCCTCAACGCTAAGTTTTAAATGCTCTGGAACCAGAAAATGTAAAATATGTGAGAGTATGTAAGATGTGAAGGCGAGAAGCGAGTGAGTATGAAAGTAGAAGAGTGTGAACATTCAGGAACGTGAAGTGTGTGTGATAATCTTGCAGACAAAACAAGGAAGGACCTGGCCTCTTTCTAATCACCACTAAGGTTCTGTGTGGAGCTCAGAGATATCCTGGCTCCATTCCTAAATCTCTCAGCCCTGCTCCCAGGTCTTTATCCATGAAGCCACGGTAGAAGAAAAACAATAGAGAATCATGAGTTTAAACAGCTTAAAATAAATTGGCATTGACTGTTAAAGGTCTAAATTCCTCTATCCATGTTTGCAGCCTCTTAAGTTAAATTAAAACAAAGTCCAAAAATAACATAACACAACAAGATGCTGCTTACTAGAAACATACAGAAAGCTGAAATATAAGGTAATGAATTAGGGCTGGGTACATTTTAACTAATCAATCTTACACAAAAAGGAAGCAGGCAACATAGTGTTTAAAACATTTTAAATTAAGAGAGCATTGTATTATGTTAAGTTGATAAGCTAATAATAAAAATATGACATTTATAAACTTTAATATGCCAACTAAAAGAGCCTCAAAATGTATAGAACAAAAACACATAGACGTATAGCAGAAATTAATGTTTTTAACCCACTGCTATCAATATATAAAAGATCTCAAGTTCAAAAATAAAATAAAATAAGGACCGAAAAAAAAATAAGGAATAAATCTAATGAGGTAGAACTAATAGAATATGCCAACTTCTTTATCTTAAAAGCAGAGATCTCATCCTCTTTCATACCCTTGGCCCATATACAATCACCAACTGTGAAAATAAAATTATCAGTCTATTTCAAGGAATTATTACAACAAAGAGCTGATCAACATATTTACGCAAATGAACCATCAGAATGCTAAATGACGGTGATGTACCTGATGACTTAACCACTGCTTGCACGCTTTGCTAGGCCCCATAATTCAGATATTTGTGTTTTAACTTTTATTACCTTCTGGGCTGCAATAATAATTTTATAGTTTGCTGTGGAACTGCACCAAATCTATAAAATCTGTAAAAGTCCTCAAAATTCCACAGGTGTGGATTGTCACTGGCCCTAATAATTGCTCTCCACCTTTTGCACTAAATTCTTCAACAAAGAAAAAACAAATACACTGCGTGCTAGAGAGAAACGAATGAAAAGTACCTACCAGGAGACTGCTGAGTGGACACTCAGCACCTTCTATTATTCCGCATTTGAGTCTTTTGTAGACAGCTCTGCCTTTCAGTTCCCCAATCAACACATTAAATAGACATCCTTTTCAAAAATTCTCGTCTATATATCTTATGGATCTAAATACCAAAACTGTTTCACCAGGAGGGCCAGAATCTTACCAGCTTTTGCTGTGATTGACAAAATCACATCACTCAATTGACCCAGGGGTGTGCAAAGCTAGGTGAACACTGGGAACAGCAGGGCCCTGCCTGTGCAGACAGGACCCTAAAACTTACACAGCTGTTAACTTTTCCCAAAAAGCAATCTACTCAGGAGATTAGTAGCTGTTTTTCTTTCCTTTTTATTCTCTTCTTTTCTTGTTGACATTTGAAACATATGTCCCTCTACCCTACTATTGCCACCACTACCCCTCCCCATCAATGAATCAGTTCATTGCATGAATCGAGGGAGAGACATCTTGTAGCCGGTTTCTTCTCTACCCAGATGTGATTTGCCAGAACACAGAGCTCAGGAAATTGGCTTCACTATAAAGGTTATTTTGTGGACAATATTCTGCAATGTACGTGAGGAATGAAGTGTGTGTGTGTGTGTGTGTGTGCGTGTGTGTTTCTTTTTTTTTTTTTTTTTTGGTGAGGAGATCAGCCCTGAGCTAACATCCGCCAATCCTCCTCTTTTTTTGCTGAGGAAGACGGCCCTGGGCTAACATCTGTGCCTATCTTCCTCCACTTTATATGGGATGCTTCCACAGCATGGCTTACCAAGCAGTGCGTCGGTGCGCGCCCGGGATCCGAACCAGCGAACCCCGGGCCGCCGCAGCGGAGCGCGCGCACTTAACCGCTTGCGCCACCGGGCCAGCCCCGTGTGTATGTTTTAATGAGGCAAATTAAGGATCCCAGAGGTTCACAGACTTCTCCAATAGCAAAGTATTGTTCTATAGGAACAAAAGGGTTGATTTAAGAAACCCTTAAGAACACCAGTATTGTTTTTATTTGCTCTATAGAATGAATTGTCAAGGAAATACAGACTCTGTTCTCCACAAAGTTGTATATGTGAACACCCATGAATACAAGCTTGTGTGCTGTGGCAATAGTTATTAAAAGCAAGCAAAACAGGGATCAAATTTACCCATCTCCAAGCTTCTCCCTCAGAAAATGGTTCCAAAAGTGATAAAATATAATTATCTCCTATAAAATCAATTTCAAAAGGTTAGCGATAGACACCAAAACATGCTAGCTTCCTTTAACTTCTTACGAAATGATTCTTGCCATAAGATACCAACATAAATACTTCCATAACCTTTGACCTTTCAAATTTAGCTAGTTCCCTTGATTACCTTGTGAGAAAAATTCTTAACAGTGGTATTTCTTTTAAGTTTCAAAGCACACGAATTGAACGTGCAGATGAATACAAAAGAATTTATGCTTGCTATGAATCCATTCCTATAACCTTTCAGGTTCCAATTCAAGTTGGTGACATAGAAGGACCCTGGGCTCACCTCCTCCCTCAGACACACTGAATCTGCAGCTACATACGGAAAACCTTCCTCTGAAAAAACCTAGAAACTCACTGAGCAACTCCTACGCAAACAAGAGAAGGCCCGCATGGAAGTGGGTAGGAGAGAGAGGCTGGCACACAATCTCTCCATAAACCTCACCCTTGGCCCGGTGACCCACAGTCGAGAGGGAACTCAAAACCTGGAACTACTCCCTGAGGAACCAAGGGTTTGAACCCCACATTGGGCACAACTTTTAAGACCCGCACCTGAGAGTGCAGCCCCCAAAACATCTACCTTTGAAAACCAACAGAGCTCATGTCCACGAGACCTACAAGCAAGAGCGAACTGAGAAACGACTCTTAAAGGGCTCATGCTTGGACTCACCCACCCCAGGACCCAGCACACAGGCAACCAATTGAGAGGTGCCCAGACTTTTTGCAAATGAGACTCATTTGTTAATTTTTTTTTTGTAAGGAAGATTGGCCCTGAGCTAACATCTGTTGCCAATCCTCCTCTTTTTGCTTGAGGAAGATTGTCCCTCACCTAACATCTCTGCCAATATTCCTCTATTTTTTGTACGTGGGACGCCCCCACAGCATGGCTTAATGAGTGGTGTGTAGGTCTGCGCCCGGGATCCAAACCTGTGAATCCAGGGTCCCCGAAGCGGAGCATGCAAACTTAACCACTATGCCACTGGGCTGGCCCCTCATTTATTAATCTTAAAGCATCGGCCTGAAGGGAAGGCATCTAATTTAGCACACATCTAGGGGCCTGCTGACTGGCAGGCACCATCTTTCTTTATATTTTTCTTCTTTTTCCTGCAAGTGCCATCTACACACTCTTCCTTGGTCTCCTTCCAGCTGGCAGGTGCCACCTTTGTGCTCTAGCCAAGGATGCCATCTTCTTCTTCTTTTTTTTTTTTCCATTTTCTTTTTCTTTTGCCAAGCAGGCACTATATGCGCTCTCCCTCTGCCTTATTCCAGCCAGTGGCGCCACGTTCACTGTCCCTCTACCATGCTCCAGAGCTCAGTATTTCCTGGAGGGGAACTGTTACATGGTCCAGTGCCCCCATTTTTGCAGCTGCCACCTGGGAATGCTCCTTGATCACCTGGCTCTGGAGGCCAGGGAGATCAAGTGTTCTGGGATCCCATGGGATTGTAATGTTACCAAACCCAAACACAGATTCTTTTACCTGCCACACAGTAGGGCCAACAAAGAAAAAAAACTGAAACACCAGGCTTGTGGCAAGGAAAGAGGTTTACTATTGAAAGGCAGCCAGACAAGGAGATGGGAGTTAGAACTCCGATCCACCTCTTCCAAGGGAAAAAGGTAGAGGTTTTTATCTGGCGTTTTAGGTAGAGGAAGGAGAGCATGCTTTGGGGTTTTAGATAGGGCAGGGGGAGCATGTGGCCTTGCTGATTGGCACCTTCCCACCAGCCTGTTTTTGGCCTTGAAGACTGAATTTCTTTTTCCTTGACTATCTAGACTTTTCTGGTTAGTTTTCATCTTCAGTCTGCAATTGGCCTTGTGAGGCTGAATCTTGAAGTCTGGACCTTGACTTCCTGGGAAAGACAGCTCACTCATGTACTAAGGAGGGACAGAAAGACCTGGTTAGTTTTGAACAACAGTTGATTATGCTGAATATGCACAGCTGCAGTTAGCAAAGCTTATCTCAAAGTTTTTGTTCTCTTCTTCTAGCCCAGGGCAGATATTTTTAACCTCTTCATCCTTGGTTTCAGTAACAATTGGAGAGACTGTTCTTGGCAGACCACCACTCCCAGGGCACTGCACAGAGAGCAGACTGTAACACACCCCCAGTCTTTCTGTGAAAGAGGCCTCTTTACTTATCCTGGAGCTTTACCCTGAGGGGCAGGCTTCAGGTTTGGCACACATCTAGAGGCTATATGCGTGCTCTCAGGGAACATAGGCTGGTGGACACCATCTGTGCCTCTCTCTCTGCCTTACTACAGCTCACTGGTAGTTCCTAGAAAGGAGCATATACACTCGTCTGGAGCCCTGATTTTTGTGACAGCCACCCAGGGGACACCTCTAGATTGCCTAGCTCAAGTGGCCAGCAGGGTTTACAACTGTGGTCCCACAGGACTGTATATATTTGAATACTTTAAAAGCTGTTGCCTGAGGGTCTGGCTTCCAATCAGCCTGAATGTAGGTGCTGTGCAGATCCTTCCCTTCAGGACACTGAGAGGTCTCAGCACACCCTCAACTACTGGGAGATATTAAAAATATAATAGGCTGCTTGGGCAATCACAAAGGTTTGAGAGACAACCAAGAGCTAGGGCAGAGTTGAATGAAAAAGTTCATCTCCTACATGAGGCCAACCCTTCAAGACTGGGGAAAGTGGCTGTTTCATCTAATGCATAGAAACCGACACAGAGAGTCAAGCAAAACGAAGAAACAAAGGAACATGTTCCAAACGAAAGAAGATAAAACCTCAGAGAAAAAAACCTTAATAAAACAGAGATAAGTCCTGTTAAAGAGTCAAAGAGCCTGGTAAAGAATTCAAAGCAATGGTCATAAAGATGTTCACCAAACTTGGGAGAAGAAAGAATGAACACAGAGAACTTCAACAAAAAGATAGAAAACATAAGCAAGTACCGAGTAAGAGGCACAGAGCTGAAGAATACAATCACTGCTCTGAAAAATAAATCCATTCCTGCTCAGAATGCCAGAAAGTTGGGGCCATGTAATGGAAAGCCCAGTGGTCTGGAAGTCAGTAGACCCAGTTCTTCAGCCTGGTCATCAATGGCTTCTGAGGTCACGGGCAATTCTGAACATGCCTCTTTGTTTGTCAGCTGGGTGTTAAACCTGGTATTATCTTAGGTTCCTCACAGAAGTAACATTCTTTGCTGTGAACTTGCTACCAAATAGTTCCTAGGACTCTGTCTGTAGTTCATCCAGCGAATAGAAAAGTAAGCTAAAGACCCACAAACGGAGCAGTCAACCAGACAGAAGACCATGCTTTCCTTTGCTGACTGTCTCCACAGTCCTCCCTTCCTTCCTTCCATGTGTCAGGATGGTTGGAAGAATTAGAGGCACTTGTACAGAAAATGTATTTTTGGTCTACTTCTCTTCTCCTTCAACACACAAAAACTTCTAAGCTGTCTTTTATCATGTCCAGTATTCAGAAATCTATGTTCCAATGTCAAGGCGCTGTGTAAGGAAGCATAACCCATTGAATCTAATGACAGCCCACACCTGTTACACTGACCTTCCAGCTCATTCTCCTCAGGTACAGGCCATTAACTTGACAGCATAATTTATTTGCCTATGAGAGTATCTCAGGCATCCCAAATCACGGACACGAAGTGTGCTGCAAAGAGCACAGTGGCCCTGAGCTCCCAAGACATCCTGGAAACATAATGGATAGGCTGGTCTGTTATGATTGTGGTAAATAAAGGGCTTGGCTTGCTCAGGGAGGGCAGGCAGGAGCTGTACCTGCCAGCTGGCATAATAGGATTTATCACGGACTGTCCCAAAGGGGGAAGTTTGATGTCATCTTGCCTTGTTCTAAATCTCAGTTGTTAAGTTTCTCCAAAGAGTCCCAGGAGACTTTTAGCCTGTGGGGAAAAGACACGAAGTGAATTCTTTTCCAGAAGTCTAACCTTAAGCATAATTATGCATATGTGTTTAGCCCAAGAGAAGAGTTCCTTGAGAATAGTCAGGCACCAGGGCAGGCGTGGCTTCAGAAGATAACTGACTTCACTGCTATTTCCACTTGGGCAGCCAGTCCTGCCATTTCCATCCATTAGGGGGAAGCACATCTGATCTTCTCTAAAAAAGGTTGGGTTACACTACAGGGATGGTTAGTCATTTCCCCAAGGGCTGTGAGATGGTGCCCAGGGGCACCTAAACTCTAAGATCCATCTTCAAGCTTCACGCTCCTGCTTTTTCACAGGGTTGTCAGTCCTCAAAAATCACCAACTCTGATGTCCCACCCCAAACAGGAAACTGCCTGACCAAAAGTAATACGATCATGATTTTTTATCCATAATTGCAATTCATCGTCACATTATTATTATTTAAATTGTTTGATAATACAGCCTTGTTTTGACTTACAACTCTCAGAGGTATTCATTCAGATTAATAAATTCTAGCTTTAATTCAGCTCAAATTAAAATATCTGTTTAAAGTTTGGATGAAATCAGTTGTATTATTTCTTGGGGCTGACATGAATAATCAAATTTTCATCTTATCCTACGTCTTCAGACGTCGCCAGGTCATGAAAACACTTTAAAACAACAACCTTTTACTGGAACTAAAGGCACAAATATATTTTGGTGGAATTACATATGATTTTTATTTTATTCTTTATGCTTTTCTGTATTTTCTAATTTTCTAGAGTGTTAAAAGTTTTTAAATTTGTAACAACCTTTTGAAAGTATATACACTTAATAATATGAAACATTTGTAGTTATGTGGAATATTCTAAAAACGATGAAAGCCCCAGTGGACACTGTGTTTCTACTCTATATGTCAAAAGCACTCACAAGGCGCCCAGCACACAGCAAGTGCCCTGAGACCTCCTCAGGCAGCAGTTAAATAAGGAACTTTAGTTCATTAATTACAACAGAAAAAACTGAATTATAGACTAATTCATGGTGCCTGAGATGCCCACGTGCCCTTGGACACCCCTGGGAAAAGACCATCCTTGACTCCCTTCATTTTGAACAGTCCACATTTTGCTCCAAAGACTTTCTGCTTTACCCTTAGAGATGGCGTGGTATGGAATCGCACTAAAAAAGTCTTAGCTTCCCCACCAGTTTTCCTTTCTTTTTCTTCTTAATAAATTGAAGTTTGCCTTCAACATAATTGTGCAACAAATTTAAACACTTTTAAAAAACTGTGATACAAAAAGAGTTGCTGCTTTTGTTCCTTAGGACAAATAATGAGTCTGACTAATATTTTCATTGAATTGGCAATTGGCTTGACTGGTTTCCAAATTGACTTTTTTGTTCTTTGGCATCACAGAGAAACAACCTTAATCTAAAAGCCATTAGCAACTAAATGTAAGATTGCTGATTTCGCTGCACAGGAAACCCAAAACTTGACATCCTGATGGAAAAGCTTCATACATGTTTCTAAGAATAGGTAACATTTAGCGAGCATTTAGTATGTGTGAAGTGGTATTCTAAGTACTTTACATGTATTAACTCATTTAATCCCTACAACACCCCTAGAAGAAGGCAATATTATTGTGCCCATTTTAAAGGGGAAGAAACTGAGACACAGAGCAATAAAATAATAGTTAATAAGTAAAGAAGCAAAGAATTGATCTGAGGTAGTCTTGGTCTGGGATCTGCACTCTTAACAACTGAGCTAGAACTGCGTCATCTCCCTGCAGATGGTGGTCTGGTTTATCAGTCTTGTTGGGCTATCTAATGTAGTGATCAAGACCATGGGCTTTGGTGTCATAAAGACACAGGTGTGCATGCCCAGTCTGCCACTTACTGGCTGAGTATCCTCAGACAAGTTATTTTATTAAGTAAATCTCTTTGCCTCAGTTCTCTTAATTTAGTAACTAATTCATGTGATTGTCATAAGGGTTAAATTAGATAACGTTTGCAAAGTGTTTCGCCAGTGTAACCACATATTAAGGCTCCACATATTAAGATGTAACCACTTATAAATGGTACTTATTAGGATTATATCTACTTTGTAACATAAATTTTGTCCTCAAAGATAATTATATGCATTTAGAATGGTTACAGTCAAATGAGAAATTTACAAAAAGGAGGGCGGATTCCCTTGTTTCAGAACTGAAGAAGAGTCAAAAGCCAAGATTTAGCTGTAGCTGGCAAGTTTTGCAGATCTCAAGTGAGTAGCACTTTCATCTAGTTTTTCTTTTATTTCAGAGCATAGGAAATACCCTTATTGGAGTGTTTTTAAACTCTTTGCTGCCAAAAGGCAGAAAAACAAACAATGCACTGCTTGTAATCCTTGCTTTAAGAGATCTGTGAACAAAATGAAGAAACAAAGAACTAGCAAGAACGACTGTGCTGGACCAGTTCAATACTACACTGTTTTTGGAGTGGGGGAAAAAAAAAGTAATTTCTTCCATGAAAACAGCCAACGCATATTATTCTAGTGAAAGTACTTAAACACACAGAATAGAGACAGAACATAAAAAACAGCAAATTGCTTTAAGAAAAGAATGAGCTCCTATGGGAAAAAGATGCTCTAGTTTCATTTTATACCAGGAGAGGCCAGAGCTTAATGCTGAGAGGGAATGTCTAGCACAGGGTCTAGGAAGCAATAGATAAGGAAATCAATTATCATTTACTAGATGAGCAATAGAACACCTAAAGAAATTTCTACATGGCAACCAAAACTTTCTTGCAGGAAAGACAACTATTTGCCTTGATTCACTCTTGAACATGCATATCATCCAACTACATTCACAAAAAGAGGAGGTTTGTTTACAGAAAACTATTGCCAACATTTTTAACTATTTGCTATATCAATATATATTTAAAAGCTTAAAATTTCATGGACAAAAAGTGATTTTGCCTTTCAGAATTAGTAAACTTTGCAACTCTTTGCTGAATAATTCTTAAGACTGCTGAGTCTGTGCAGCAGACATGACAATTACAAAGTACATTAGATAGTTTTTGTTCCCTAACAAACCATTCTAAACCTCGTGGCTGTGATGGTTAATTTCATGTGTCAACTTGGCTAGGCCAGGGACACAGATGTAAGGTCAACACCTGTCTAACTGTAGCCTTGAAGATACTCTTTGGATGAGATTAAGATTAACATTAAATCAGTAGACACTGAGTAAAGCAGATTACTCTTCGTAAAGTGGGTGGGCATCATCCAATCAGTTGAAGGCCTCAAGAGAAAAGAGACTGAGGTCTGAGGAAGAGGGAATTCTGCCTCCAGACTACCTTCGGACCCTGAGCTGCAACGTCAACTCTTCCCTAGGTCTCTAGCCTGCCAATCGGCTCTGCAGTTTTCAAACTTGCAGCCCCACAATCATATAAGCCAATTCCTTAAAATAAATCTCTCTCTCTCTCATATATATGTCTTATATATGTCTTAAATACATGTATATACACATATTACATATACATATATACAAATACACACATATATATGAATATAAATATGCGCATCCTATTGGTTCTGTTTCTCTGAAGAACCCTAACTAATACAATGGCTTATTTAGCAACGTTTATTTAGCCCACAAGTTGTGGGTTAATGATTTGAGCTGCCTCCATCAGGGTTGCTCTGATCACCTGGGCTGCTCTGATCATCTGGGCCAGACATAGCTGATCTGGGCCAATCACTCATACATCTGCAGTCAGCAACTTGGTTGGCTGGGGCTGGCTGGTCTAGTACGACTTATTCCCGTTCCACATGGCTTCTCATCTTCCAGCAGCCTCAATGGGGCTTATTCACTTGGTGGCTGGGCAGGTTTCCAAGAGAATGAACAGAAGCATGCAAAGCTTCCGAAGGCCTAGGCTCAGAATGTGCACAAGATCACTTCTGCTGCCTTCTGTTGTCCAAAGCAAGTACAAGGTCAAACCAGATCCAAGGGGGAGCGAAATATTCTCTACCTCTTGATGACAAGAATTGAAAAAAGATTGTGGCAATCTGCAGTCTACCACATAGCTGAACTGAAGCTCACAGAGTGTTAGTGGGTGGGAGCCTATTCCTGCAGTAGTTTGGGATACATATTACAAAAAGTGAATAAGATGTTATGCTTGACCTAAAAGAGCTTATAGAAAGCGGGGCTAAGGGAGGGATAAGAATATCAGTAATTATGGAAAACAATGACACATGCAATAATTGAAACTATGAAAGCCCTAAAATGGGAAATTTAAATCAGGTCGAGTGGACAAGGCTTCCTGGAAGAGGTAACACTTGAGTGATTATAGCTAGAAACATCCACATAAACTAAAATGTATGCCTGGAAAAATACTAAATTTTCATTTAGGTAATTAAAATGGAGAACATATTATTAGTAATTTTAGGTAGTGATTAATAGTATGGGTCTTTGAATTGAAAAGAACTGAGTTGGACACTCGGCTTTGCTACTTAACTAGCTATGTGAACTTTGGGTATAATATTTCACCCCATTACTACTTAATCTCTTATTGTAAGATGGTAACAAAAATAGTACCTATCTATTAAGGTTGCTGTGTGTATTAAGTGAAGTGTAAGTTTAACAACAGTGTCTAGAACATAGTAAACACTCAATAAATTATGCATTATTGCTACATTTTTTCTTTTAAATATTCATTGTTGTGTATTTTGGATTTTAAACTTAGAGATCATTTTCAAAAACTCTTTTTAGTGTTAGAGTTACAAAAGATACATCAAATGCTTGAATCACTGTCTCTCTTAAGCTTTAAAAAAACCCTTCTTGGGAGGAGAGGTCATCTATGGCTGCTCTCCAAGGCAGCAGTGTTCAATGTGGGATCCACTGCCCATGGAGGTCCCCAAGACCCTTTCAGGGGTAAGCAACGTCAAAACTATTTTCATAATATTCCAAGACATATTTGCCTTTTTCATTGTGTTGACATTTACGCTGATGGTGTAATAGTAATGGCAGGTAAACTGCTTGGTAACAGCACAAATCGAGGCAGAGGCAGCAAACTCTACTAGTAGTCGTTGTATTCTTCACCTCCAAGCACGCGTAACAGGAAAACATGTCCGTTAGACTTAGGGATCGCCTTAAAGAAGCAACACACATTACCAATTTTATCAAATTCAATCCTCAGATACAGGTGATTTTAATACTTTGTGTGTTGAAATGAGAAGTATGCATAAAGCACTTCTGCTGCATATTGAATTAAGATAGCTGCCTTGAAGAAAATCACTTGTGTGATTGTATGAGATGTGAGCTGAACTAACCAGTTTTTCCAAGGAAATATCAGTCTGTAGTTGAAAGAATGACGGATAAACTAAGGTTGTTCAGACTAGGTGTTTGGCAGACATCTTCACAGAAATTGAAGGAAGTGAGTCTGTCACTTCAAGGAAAGTGTTTAACTTCCCGATACTTCAAGACTTTTCTAAGGAGATTGGTAATGATAGACATGGATGTGACTTTGGAGTATTATATTTTAAAATGGGTCAATATTTGGAAGATCTGCATAAGTCATGAATCAATATTTTCAAAATGACCAGTGCATAATGTTACAAAATCATGCATGTATAACAGATCCATTCATAGTTCAAGATAGAACAGTGGACTTGAATGTAACAGTATGAAAAATTTATTGATATGGTTTCAGATTCCACATTGCAACTACCTTTTAAGAAACTACCACTAGTCAAGTTTTGGTGAATTATCAAAGAAGAATGTCCACAATTATGTGAAAAGGTTATTTAAATACTCCTCCTTTTTCTAACTTCATGTTTATAAGAGGCTGAATTTTCTCCTACACATCAACCAAAACCATTTATCACAACAGACTGAATACAGAAATAGATATGAGATCCAACTGCCATCTATTAATCAGACATTAAAAAGTTTTGCAAAAATGTAAAAGTTTCATTTTTCTCACTAATTTTTTTGGTTTTTGGAAAATATAGTTATTTTCATAATAATGCATTGTTTATTTAAAATGTACAGGGCTTATCATTTTTAAATGAGTTAATAAATATTTTTTAAATTTCTCAGTTTAATTTCTAATACAGTAAATATAGATAGATATAGCCACAAAAGCAAAAGCTCTTAGGTGTCCTCAATAATTTTTAGGTGTGTAAAGGAGTCCTCAGAACAAAAGGTTTGTGAACTACTGCTCCACAAAACATGTCACCATCTTCTGGAAGTAGCTACTACTGTGGATTACAGCTTTAATTGTCAGTCTCCACCTACTAGAATATAAATTCCACGAGGGCAAGGATTTTTCATTTTTGTATCCCAAGCACCTAGAAAATTGCCTAACACATTAAGTGCTCCATGAACTCTTATTTAATATGTTAACTAATTAAGATAGCCACTAAGATTTATGTACAAAGGAGTTCGCTACAACATTGCTTACAATAGCTAAATATTGGAAAAATATAAATGTCCACCAATGAGAGACTGGTTAAGAAAATAATGGCACCACCATACAATAGAATATCATGTAGCCATTAGAAAGTAAGTCATTAAGAATATTTAAGGCTAAGAGAAAACACATTCACCATATATTAAAATGTTCAGAAAGGATTAGAAAAGTGTGCAGGCAGTAACATATTAACTTTATTAAGAAATAGTAATAATGCGAAAATGTTAAAAATGATTACCTCTGCCTGTGAGTCATTTTTGTTTTCTTCTCTGTTTTCCATATTTTCTACAAGCATGGAAATAAAATTTTGAACCATCCACTTACTCCCCAAACTTCTGAGTATATTTTCTCACACAGCATGGTGTAATAACAATGTTTATAATAATAACATAAAGTCATTTTGTAAATATTACATTGTACTCAGTATCCTCTATTATAAAGAGGGGAAATATGTGTGATGGAAACATGGATTTGATTAGTCTCTATACTTTTCTGTGCTTTTTCTCCTAAATTCAGGAGGCAGGCAATGCACTTTTTAATGCTTTCCATTCAAACAAGTTAAAATTTTAAAAAGTTAAAGTTCTTTAGGGGTAACCTTCGATTACATGAAAAAATCATTTAAATGAAATACTAGTTCCCCTATTGCTGGTTAAATGAAACATTATTGCATATATTACGGGGGAAAAGGTATTTATTTGACCTTTGGCAGTTTCAACAGTGCAATTTAATACTATATTTTCCATACTGCTCAAGCTGATCATATAATTTAAATGGCAGAATTAAGAAAATCTATCCTACATTAGTATCAGTGTATTGTATCAATTAGCATCAACATACTATACACAATACTAAAAGTTTTATGAATATTTTTAATAGTCTTACAACAAGGTTACAAAATGCAGTATAAGAGAAACAGAGGCACAGGGAGTTTGCATGGCTGGTTCAGGCTTACATAAGAGAGCATGCCTACACTGACATACCCAACAAGAGAATTACAGAGATGGGAACTGAGTCAAGGGTTCCTCCGAAACCATTATGGCAGGTTCAGAGCAATTTGACTACACATTGAATTATGTTTTCCTCATCAATACACTCCATTAACTAGACTTTTTTTAACTTGGTGAGAAGCAATCAGATTTAATCCTACCACTTATAGGAATAGAAACAATTTCTTCCTATGGATCTTCTAGTTGTCATTAAGGAAAGTTAGCTTCAGGACTCCCATCTTGACTTCAGCATGGCTCTCATCATGCAGATCTACCTGTGGGGGTTTTCTTGAGCTACAGAGCCCAAATATATGCTCAGAATTCACCAAGAAACTGACCCTATAAATGGTACTAAACACCAACGCATACTCTTGGTTTGATATGGTTGTTATATTCAGATATTGGCTTTTATTTCACCAGTCTGTGTGTGCTTAGGATATTATTCTACAAGAAATTGCTTAAACTGAAGAAATACCAGGCTCACAATAAATAATCCAAATAAAGTATGTCATGAAGTTTATATTTGGCTCTGTCTTCTGGGCATTGATTAATAGCCCTTTGGCCCTGTTGATTCATCATCTGAGCATGTTTATTTAAATGTATTCCTTCCTCCTCCTCTCACCTTCAGGAATCATTTTCTTCACAATTTCCATGTGGATACTTTTATTCTTTTTAAAGGGGTAATCACAAGGAACTAGTCCTAACTCTTATTTCTGCATGGATGATTATAGATATACTAGATAGGCGCACTGGAAATGAGGGAAAATAGTAGATACAATATTTTTAAATATTTTAAAAAATACATTGATGAGCTGGCAAGAAAGTAAGAAATACTAAGAATTATAAATCTAAGTCAAACCAGAAACTTGGAAAGGTAAGCAGAGCACTAAAGCCAAGTTGTAACCATTGGGCATTTGCCAAACTTAATGAACTTTAGCTACAACTTTTATGGCCTGCTGGGTGGGTGGGAAGAGACAGAGTGACAAAGGCCAAGACCAGCCAAAAAGCCCACCCAGCTCTTCAAAGAGTGGGAATCCTGAAGTTCAGAGAAAAGATTAATTAAAATAAAATACAATAATAAGATTAAAAAACAGTGACCCACATTTTCTATTTGGAACACTTCCCATTACAGAAGCCAAAGAGAGAGCAGATATCTGACCCGGAAGCTAGGGCAGAGGCTTGGCCAAACAGAGCTTCTGCCCAGGTCTAGTATCTTGAGAAAGTGATGCAAAGCTCTGAGGATGGTAGAGATTCAGCAAAGCCGTTGTGACAGTGGAGACAAGAGTACAGCAGCATCAGGACAGCACCCTCCCTCAGCAGCAGTGCGAATGGCTGTGTTCTCAGCTGCCTAGTTTCACTTGATTCCTGCGTATTTTCTGAGTATGGTTCTCCAGACTTGTGACTGATTCTTGTAAATATACTTCCAATGAATATTACTTCTAATAAATTTCTACTTAAATTAGCCAGAATTGATTTCTGATGTTTGTACCTGAGAACCTCATTGATATAATCTTCCCCCAAACTCAGAAATCTTCAATGCCTAAGCCAGGGAATTCTATCTGGGGGAGAGGTCACCCGGGAAAGCCTAAATCTAAATAAAAGATGGTAATCTGAAAGCAAGTTTTCTCACAATCACAGTTGCTGTAGCTCAGGGATCTGTCCAGGGTCCTGACCTCCATTATCACTCTATGACCTCGAAACCTTTGGTTGTGCTCCTAAACTGCCTGCTTTATATCTTCCTAAACACTCATCCACGGGACTATGACTCATGACCATTCCAATAATCTGTCTTGAATCTTCATGGTCCAGTCACACCCTGACCAATTCACATCAAGAATAATTATGATGCTCATTTTCCAAATCATAAAACTGAAATTAGTTTAGTAGCTTGACAGAGTTATCAGTGAGGAGCAAAAAGCCTGTATCCTAGTCTTTCACAATTAATGTTGCCTCGTGATACTAAAAATTTGTTTCACTTTTTTTTCATAGAGAGATTCTCATTCACTTTTCAATAAATACATATTAAGCACCTGCAAGGATCCCAGGACTTTGCTAGGTGTTCTAGTTGATGTAAAGAAATGGTCTTCCATCAGGTGGGCCTATAATAAGAATATCTCAATTTGAAAGCTGGTTTATCCAATTACTCTGTTTGAATTCAGACAAATTTCTTAATACTTTTAGCCTTAGTTTCCTTATGTATTGAGGGTGATACTCGTCTGCCCTATCTGTCTAACAGGGTTGTTGTGAAGGGCAAATAATAATTGTTGCCAGTAAAATAATAAAATGTTCTTCCAGGCACTTGGAAACAGAAAAATTAAGATCATTCTCCAAGAGTGTTATATCATTTATATGTGGAATCTAACAAAGCTAGACTCATAAAAAGAGAGAGTAGAATGGTGGTTACCATGGCTAGGGGATGGGGAAATTGGGGAGATGTTGTTTAAAAGGGTACAAACTTGCAACTAGTAGATAAATAAGTCCTGGAGATCTAAAGCACAGCATAGTGATTATAGAAAACAATACTGTATTACAAATTTCAGAGTTGCTAAGAGACTAGATCTTAATTGTTCTCACTGCAAAAAAGAAATGATAATTATGTGATGCAATAGAGGTGTTAGCTAATGCTACAGTGGTAATCAAATTGCAATACATAAATGTATCAAACCACCACATTGTACATCTTAAACCTACACAATGTTATATGCCAGTCATATCCCAATAGAAACAATTTTTTAAAAAATCACTCTCCAAGAATTAAACTATGAAATCAAGACACAAAGAATCAGAACCAAGCTAGGTGACATCACCTTAAGAAGACAGAACGAATTGCAGCTGAGCAAAAATAAACAATAATCTGATTAATCACATTGAAAGACTTAACCATTGAATGTAGCAATAGTAAAAAGGATTGTGAAAAACATCAAAAGAAAAGTCAGAGATGCAAACACTGGGAACAGTGCCAAACAGCAAACAGAGAACCTTAGCTGAAAGACTTCAGCATCATGGCTGCATTAGCAAGACCATCTGCAAGGCAGAGATGAAAACACCAGACTTAGTAACTTTCTTAGCCTCTTCTTTGCCAAGTGATCATCTAGAAATGTTTAGATTTCTAAGGCAGGTCTGTCTACGGGGTGATGTTCATATGAGCATTCTTGTTGATGTGACAATTGTAGTTAACTTTGCAAAAACTGTGATTTTAAAATTAATCTTGTGATCTTGGCTTCTGACTGAGGATGATTTGTTGACAAAATCTGATTTCTGAGCCTACCAGCCTGCGGACCAAACCCTAAACTCACCAAGGTGATGCTATCCTGAAAAGACTCAGGAAAGGCAGCCAACATTCTGAGTCAGAAACCTCAGTGTCTACTAGTTGCTTACAAGACAACTCTTTCCATAACTTCACCTGACCTTGACTTTTAAGAGTACTTAATATTTGGGTAAGAGGAGAACAATAGCAAGGGCAAAGGTATGTCATGAGCAAATAAATGTAAATGAGAATGAGCTCAGCATATTCAAGATCCAGAGATTAGCTGAATTGGCTTTTATACAGGAGTCAAAGAGATGGAACTAGAAAGGCAAGCTGAGACCAAATTCTAGAGGATCTTAAGTGCCATGAGAAGGTGCTTGGAGTTTATCTTGTAGGTAATAAAGGCAACTGAAAGTTTTGGACAAAGAATGTTATGACTTAATGGGCTTGGATAGATTATTAGTCTGGCAATGATGGAAATAACTAAGGGGCAAAAGAACAGTAAAGAAGTTATTCTAAGAATCCAGTTGCAAAGTTATTCAGGACTTAAGTAAGGTTGTTTGGTTTTTCTACCCAGTGCCTCTCCTTTCTTCTGGGAAGAATGCATCCCTTCACATGGAGAATTATTTCTCCTCCTTCTCCAGCCTGTACCTCTGGTAGAAGTTGATTTAAGAGTACTCTATCCCTGGCTTCTGCTCACTGATCAAGGACTAGGCATATGATCCCAAACAAGGCAATCAAAGTCCTTCAGTGGAATTTTTCAATCAAGTCCTACCTGAAAATGAAGCCAATCATCTAGTCATGTTTGAATTGGGCAGCTTAATCACATGGGAAATTTTTCTCAATGGTATTGCTAAATTCCAATCATCTGCTGTATGAGCTGGTTCTGCTCCATTTGCTGTTTGCTCCTGTCACTCTGTGCATCACTATATGACTCCAATGCAAGGAATCCCAATTATTTCCAATTTTCAACTAGCAGGTCACAACTTGCAACTGCTTCATTCATGCTCATTTGAGACATTATTGTTCAAAATACTCTTTTTCAATTTTAATTAAGTCCGATACAAATTAATATGTCATTCTAAAATCTTTTCAGTGGCTAAATATTCTAATTAGTACACCAAAGGAAAGTGATGAATAAGCCTGTTTTTAACATCCTCAAATTCCTTCCTTTTAATTCTCACATATCCCCACATCCCCAGTCCCAAACATCTGTCTTAATATTTTTTCTACTCTATGAGAGAAAGCTGTTTAGCAAAATTTGTCTCCCCAACCACATTTGGAGAAGTACACCCATAGAGATATTCCCAGGACTTCAATATTCCCAGTGCCAGCATTCCACACAGGAAATTCTTGAACACATGACAAACTATAGTGTGAAGTCTACTCATCACCTAGAGCAGAGGCGCCCAAACATTTTGGCCTCAGAACCCCACTACACTCAAAAATTATTAAGTATCTCAAGGAGGTTTTGTTTATTTGATTTCAACTTATTGATATCTACTATATTAAAAATTAAAACTCATAATTTTTAAAATACGTATTAATTCCATTTATAGCAATAATAAACCCATTACATATTAACATAATCTATTTTATGAAAAATGTCTATTTTCCAAAATAAAAAGAATGTAGTGAGATGCTCCGTTATTTTCACATTTCTTTAATATCTTGCTTAGTAGAAGACGCCTGGATCCTGCTATCTGCTTCCCTGTTTAGTCTGTTATAGTATCGCTCCACTGTATACCTCGAAGAGAATGAGAGTGAAAAAGGCAAATGAAGTTTAGATATTACTGTGAAAATGGTTTTGATTTCTTGGATCCACTGCAAGGGTCTCAGGAACTTTCAAGGTTCTCCAGACCACACTTTGAGAACAGCTAACCTATAGTATATGTGAACAACCCAAACCCAAATTCTAAAATAGATAAGGTTTGCCTTCAGCTCACTTCTAATTCCTATCCACTACTTTGGTACTTCAAATACCTGCTATCCAGGGTCCTCATGCTGTCTTCTGCTTGCCCAGAAATCCTTATTCCACCGTGACACCAAGGTGGGATTGCTCTTTCTGCAGTACCATATGTTCTCAACTTGCCAATTTCTTTAAATCAAAATATATTTATTCTCTAAGTATTCTCTGAGGGTCCAAATAGTTAATTGGTGGTAATAATTTAATGGCTTAGCCATCCTTCATACAATATTATATTTAAACTCAAGTCTTCAATGCTTTCACCCAAGTAAATTACTTACGTGTGAGTGTATCCAATGGGAGGGCATTTATGTCACTTTCCTTGGATTCCATCGCCTCTTCTCTCATTGCCTAGTACTGATCTTGTGCACAAGTGTACAGTGAATATTGTCAGGTATATATGTGAGATATTTGAATGAATGCCCAGATTATTTTGCAGCTTTTAGTAAGTGCCACTTTCAGTGATCAAAAATAGACAAAACCTAGACAGAAAGCAAAAGGTATCAGCAGCAAAGCAGAACACCAACAACAAAAATACAAACTCAAATGTAGAAAGAAATGCTGCAGCTCTGATATTCAAAGACAAACAATGATAACACCAGCTGCTTAAACACTTAGCAATTTTCAATTTAACCTTTTTTTAAGAATAAAAATCAATAGCATTCTAAAAATGATTTACAATATGAGAGCTCTTAAAATTATAAGCAAGATACAAGTATTGATTGTGAGAACATACAATTTTGACATGTCACCCATCCAAAAAGAGGAGATAATGGATCTGGGCTAGTTTCACTAAGTCATTTGAAATCTACAAAAAGATAAAATTGAGCTATTGAGTTATGGTGTTAATGAGCATCAATTCACACATTGCCTCAAGATAATGAGGGCATACTCTCAGGGTGTAGGATGGGTAATTAATGCCTCCAATTATCATGAATTTTCAGAGGAAACAATAGGTAGGAACTTCCACAAGCTATGTTTTACAGATTGGAGCAGCCAAGAGAGAAAACCTCTCAGGAAAAGAGAAAATGTTATATCACTTTCTGTGCTGGAAGACACAAACCAAGCTACTTAGAAAAATATTTTTATTACATAGGAAACAAAAACATTTTTTCTAGAGTACCAATCTTACAACATCCACTCAAATGTAACAAAAGGTTTCACAAACTCTCTAGTCTCACGTGGTGGGTCTATTCTCCAGTAACTTGATCCACTCGTAACTCCAGGCTCTTTCCATGGATTGGTTTCTAATTTTGTAAAATCCAAACATATAGCCATAGGGAAATTCAGAACAGGCCCACAAGTTTTGCACTTCGGTCACTGAAAGGGATGTTGCCTTGTTAATCTCAAAGGATTGGCAGAGCAATTTTATCACATTTTCTGAAAAAAATCTATACAGATTTAAGGTCGAGTTCTGGATTTAATTGAAGTAACCTTTTGTACAATCTAGCTTTAATGAAGTGCAATGAAGTTAAACTCCATGGGGGCCATTAATCTGAAACACTCCATTTAAAAACTACAAGGGGAGTTTTTAATAAACAGTGTGAACTAATGCCCATGTGGAAAGGTAATTGAGAGGGAACCGGTGTCTGGGCCAGATTGTTATTAAACCCTTATCACAGGTAAAGCTGAAACCCCCAATGGCAAGCTGCTCTGTGATTTATATTGCCCTTCTCATCCTAACTTTAAAGGAAAGACTACGTTTAATAATGAAAAAATCCTGTGACTAAGCTATAAAATAACTGAGCAATTACTTAGAATAATTTATACAGTGCAATACACTGACCTTGCTTTAAGCATAAAATCTACAAAATAACTTTGGCAATAAAACTGTGAACTACTAAAAGGACTAAAGGTTTTAACCATTTTTATTGTGTGGCGCCTAGGGGGACCATAAATACGTATTACACTCTAATCACAGGGTTTAAGAAAATTCATAATTTTTTTCTCTTAAAATGGCTTTTCAGAGAAAAGTTTGCTCAATGTGGCCAATTTCAAATCAAGAATTCCAATGCCCTTGTTATGAAAGGATTACATGTAATTTCTATAATGTTTTTTTCTCTACCTGTGAATTCTGCCTGACTCTCTCTCTCTTAATTCCCAACTATGGCCTGTGGTGGGAAACTGGCAATAACTTTTCTGTATTACCTATTTAAATACTTACTCTTTCAAAATTAAAAAAATAAGGCAACTCCGTTCTATTGCAGTAGTGAGGATTGATGCTATTTTCCCGGCCCACTGAGGCAAGGATGCTTCTATTTCTGGATAAGTAAACAATACTCCACCACTCAGCAATCCCCTGCCAATGTTTCCACTTTCCACAGTGGATTTCAGCAACAAAGTTCAGCTTTTACTCTGAACTGCCATCAGAGCAGCACATAACCAAGCATGATATTCCACTCTAGCTGCCTTCAATTTCTCAATCACCGTAGCGGAGCAAACACTTTCTCTCTGAATTCTTTGAATTCAAGAAATGATTCCAACAGATTGTCTTTCAATTGACTTCAAATTCCATGAACTCCAGTCAATTTCTGCAAGATTTGAATATCAGTACATCGAAATCCTGTAGGAACAAATTTTCGAGACAGCAGCTTCTCTTTGGCCATAAAAACTCTGTACTACTAAGGTTTACCTTACTTCCTCAATAAAGTTAACTAGCTGAGCTCCCAAATGAAAACAGTCACAAAGATGCTGCCCCTGGTGTGGCTTTACATAAACAGACGCTAGAGGAAAACCTCTCAGTCAAAAATACTGCCTGAATATTCCGCCTTTAACACTCTTTGTGCTACAGGTATAAGAGAGTTATGGCTTGAAAGTGAAAAGGTTTTAAGGTATAAGGCATTAAGCTATTATTAGTCTCAGCAAAGTAGCTAACCCATCATCTGGAAGGGCAATAAAAGAATGGAAACTATGAAAGGAGCATAGGAAAAGTTCTGGACATTCTAGCCTCAGTGAGGTCCTTCAGAAAATGAGCTCTGGCCCCCTCAAGGAGGCATGTACTGAACTTGGGTCATCTGAGATAGGGGCCTGAATGGGGTTGCATGTGGTCACAGACATGAAGGGTGGAATATTGAAAAAAAGAGAAGATAGTGCCAAGGTTCAGGGCATTGGTCTTGTTGTTGGGTTCTTTGTCTTATCTCCAGAAGGTAGACTGAGCCTTAGAGAACATTACAGCCATGAACAAAAGCCTCATTCTGCAGTAGCCCACAGGCAGCCAAATCCCCCGATGAACCCCACATCCTCCAGGAAAGAAATCAGCTTTCTCCTTAGGAAGGAGACCAAGAATTCCACACATCTAATTTCACTCCCTCATGAAATTCCAATAAAACATGAAGAAAGGAACTTTTTAGGACCTAGAACTACAAGGATGGGGAGAATGGAAGAAGAAACCAGAGCTGGAAAGCAGAAACACATGTAGTAATTGATTGGTGGACCAAAGAAAGACAACTCCTCAGCCAGTAGAAGGAACACCAGTAATCAGTTTGGCTGAAACCACAAGATCCCTAAAGGTTCAGGGAACTGTGTACCTCTGGATGTGGGGTGAAGGTGGAGGAATGTTTGGAAGCCAATTTAAAAGCAGATAGATGTTCAGATCCCCACTCAAGCAGGAAAATGGAATTTTGTGTTTTGAGAAGACCAAATGTAAATTTTCAGGATGCCATCAGTAGGGTAGTATAGAGGAGGAAAAATAATTTTCTCTCTACCCTTCTGAGTTTTTGGCTGAGACGCCTGTAATAAAAAACAGATTAACAAAAGAAAAACAAATAGAAGTGTATTAACATGTATACCTCATGTATACAGGAAAGATACCCAGGGGAAAATGAGTACTCCCTGAGGTCGTTTAGAATTTAGGCCTAAATACCATCTTAATACGAAAAGGGGAAAGGAGATGTAGGCCTCTTAGGGGAGAGTAAATGATCTTTAGGAAAGATGAATGGGCCCTTAGAAGAATAGATGGGAGGTGTGATAGTTTGTGACAGAGTTTGCCTGGCTGTGGTGTTGACTTCTAGTCTCTCTCCTCTCCTGTGACAAGAGTCAATCCTCCCTGGTTGATGACACTCCTAGGGAGGGGATCTATGACAATGGAGTTCCTTTTGGAGGAACTATCTTTGAGCAGAAAAGATAGGTCTTTGGGCAGAAAAGGGGAGTTCAAAGAGATCCTCTCCCTGTATTTGCTGTTTTTCAAGAGCCTTCAGCTCAAAACAATCAATATACCAAAGTGGCATATTTGGAGTATAACGTCCTGAACTCCTTCGGTGTCTAAAAGATACAAAATAAAGAAGAAAAGATTATCAGTCCAGGATGACCATTGTCTTCCTAATAGGAGCTGCAATAAGAAGAGAAAACCCCTCTGGGGTCAATGTGGGCTGACTGTGTCCCTTGAATGGCTTTCCTGTCTCCACGTCCCAGTGACTGCTCCCTCCCCTTACCCCTGCAGACCTACCAGGAAAAAGGAGCCTTGCTCTCACTGCCCCAGGCTACTGCAGCCTCCCACACCTTTGTAAACAGTCGCTTCATTAAACACTCCTTGAAGTTTCTGATTTCAGTTTGCCATGTGAATCCTGACCAAAAGATCTCCAAGCATCCTTTATCAGGAAGCTCCTGGAGGACTGAATAGAAATGAGAGGAAGACTGAGATACGGAAACAGAGAAGGAAAGTGGCAAAGAGAATCCCCACAATGATAGTGAAGGGAGATCCCAGGACAATACAGCTGAGCCTGGGGTATGAAAGCAGAGTCTGGATTGGATCAGGTCTGAAGGTTCTGGAAAAGATTTCTCAAGAAGTTGGAAGTCTCAGAACACCTAATGGATGGGAACATTTGGAGAGGAGATTTGGACAACTGGCAGGGAGTCTGGGGTTGAGTCAGTCATAAAAACATGGAGAAGTAAACAAATTAAAAAACAGTTATCAATCCAGAGAAGACAAAAAGGCATATAGGAAAAGAAAAGCAATCATAATTTGCCGCAAGCTCAGCGGTGAATGGCAATTACATAGTCACAATAATGAAACAACAAATATTCTTCTAACAAAAAGTATAACCAAATGGGAAGAATGCTTGTGAGGGTGTGGGGATGGGAGAAGGAAAGAAAGAAAAATTCTTGACTTCCATAAATAATGTCTAAAATCGAAAATTTGAGAAGTTGCATAACCACGAGACCAGTTCAAACTGGCCCTATCCTATCAATAACAGAACGTCTAAGTTATCTCGCAGGGGCAATGAGCCAAAACTGCAAGTCATGTAGCTGAACATGCGCAGAGGAAGAAATTTTGACCTGAAGTTACCCCTGGAACCAAAGTTTCTCTCCCACCCAGGGAACCAAAGAACTGGGACACAACCAGAACTCGAAGGCCAGAACCTTTTCTGTGAGTGAGGAGTCAGTTGTCCAGGAAGATCTGGTGTTAAAGACCCTTTCCATACCCTACAATAAATGGCCTTGCTTAAAGACCTTCCAATCAAAATCTGTCCTGCTAGCATTTCTGCATATAGCCTGCCCTCCCTAATCCCTTAAATTTTACCCCAAACTCTGGATTGGGGAGACAAATTTGAGCCCTGCTTGCTGTTTCCTTGCCAGTCAACCTCGCAACAAAGCCTTTTCTTTTCTCAAAAGCCAGTGTCATAGTATTGGCTTCTATTTGCATCAGGCAGCAAGCCCTTGCTCAGTAACAGTTGCAATAAAAGCATGCTATTTTTAAATATAGTGGCAGATGCAAAAAAAACAAAAAAGCGGCAGTAAAAGTTGGAAGCTGTTGCCTTTGGGAAAGAGGCAATAGGAGAAGGGGGAGAGCAGATTATTTTTCATAACAGACCATACGGAATTATTTGATGCTTCCGACTACATGTAATTTTAACAAATAAATAAATAAAGATAAAAAACTAGATGACGGCAGGAAGAGAGGGAGTAAGGAAGAGAAGAAAGAGGAGGAAGGAGAGAAAAAGGAAAGGAGGGAGATTTGGTTAAAAAAAAAAAAGAAATCAAATTGCTCAAATAAAAAAGACAGAGCACAGACAGCAGAAACCTGGCTTGGAGCTACCTCAGCCCTTGGTGCCCAGAGTCTGTCTTCACTGCTTACCCTGCCCCTTCCTTCTGCTGGCTGGCCTCATCCTGCTAAAACCCTCTGGTTAACTGAATAAGCCTACAGCTACAGTTTTTCAAAAATCTGTCTAGCCCTCTCTCTGTCTAAATCCCTCAGCTAAGCTGGGTTGGGTAACTCCCCACCCCGCCCCAATGTGTGTGACTAAAATTCTTGGGCACCTAATCCTCCCCCTCACTTGTAGATCCTCATTAACCCTCCAAAAAGGAGACCCACAGCACCTTTGGATTTGTGGAGATGCACTGGAATTTCATTCCACAGTTCTCTACCTTCAACCCACGACCCCCTTGGACCAGTACTCAGCTTTTAACATTTTGGGGGGTCTTATTTTATGCAAGCCCTTCCACTGAGCCTAGATTTTGAGGATTGAAAGATATATGCTAATTGCTTAACTTGTACATTTGAACTACTCTAAGCCACCACTGACATACACTGTGGAGAAAGAATCTCCTCAGAGGCAGTGTGGATAATCTCACCCAAACCCAAAAAGAATCAGCACAGTTGAGCCCACCTTGTTCTATTACATGGGAACTCCACAGCGGGAGTTGCCTTCCAAATTTCATCTAATATTTTCATCCTTAGCCAGAGTTTCGACTGTGGGCATCAATTCATTTAACCCTTCTGGCAAAATCTCTTCCCTACCTCTGAAGACCTAAGTTGACATCTTATCAAAATATAAAGACAAAAACATGGGCCCAATCTAAATCATTCCTCCTTTATCACACTAGGAATTCATTCAATCCACTGAACGTGGCAACTCTAAAATATTAGACAGGATGCTAGGTATTGTACCAGGAGAACAACTGGACCTTAATCTTCCCATTGCTGAAGTGACTTATTACATAACATCCAGATCCCATCACATAATTATAGGTCTCGCCAATACCATGATTGATAGTCAGATCTCCCTCTTGTAGTCAATCTGAGAAAAATACATTGGGAAAATCCCTAAACATGTCTTACAAGGGCTAAGAAAGTCCTCATAGCCCAAACTGATAAAGGAAGAATCTTAGGAAAGTACTTGCAGCTATAGAATCAAATGAGACGATACAATTAATAGCTGTGCTCTTCAAGCCTTGGAAAATCAGACAAGATTGCCTCTTCCTTTAGCCTTCTCCAGACTTAAAACCATCATCTGTGAGACTGTAAAATCAAGGCTCGGTTGTAGAAAGCACAAACCACAACCAACGAGCATAAAGGGGTATGGTATAGAAATTGGGTGCTAACCATGTTGGAAGCCGGAGTGAACTCTGCTGAGTCCCCAGGAAGGACTCCCCAGAACACCTGCCAAGCGGGCCATCCAACGGGAGCAGCCCAATCAGGAAGGTGGGGCATGAGAAAGCAACTGCCATTTGATACCCACGAAAGCTAGCGACCAGCCTCTCAAACACCGCTGCAGAAAAGCTCTCCCTCTCCACCACTGGGCTTGCCAGCAGAGTGACTACCTCCTTCTCATTTTTGCCTTCCAAACCTTTCATGGAAGAATCTAATTGGTGAGGCCAATTTGTACCTAGAGCCCCAGGCAGAAAGATGTCTGAGAAATATGGTTTTGGGTTGGCAGTCTCTACAGTACAGAAAGGTGCAGTAGAAGTCTACACATCCGATATATTCTGCTCAGCCTTAATGTACCACAGATTAGGCCATTAATCTAATCTACCTAATTTATCACACAGACCTAAAAGCATTACTTCCCCGACATCCTCGACGTGTAGTCTGACTCCACAAGGACTTCCTCCTCTTCACCAACCTGGACACAGAACTACACTCACAGCTATAAACACAACAAATATAATAGCCAATACCAACATGCACTTACTTCTACTATTATTATCCCCATTTTAAAGCTGAGGAAACCTAGAGACAGAGAGGTAAAATAATGTGTCCAAGGTCACACAGTTAGGCAGTGGTGGAGCAATCGGCTCTCTAATCCATGATCTTAATCTCTATACTATATAAAAAGAAACCATCGAAAAACTTGCAGTCTAGACTGTCTAGACTGGGAGGTGTATGAGGCAGACCTAGGATGTTCACCCACAACCATGTGTAATCTAATTTAGATGTTCTAATATCTCACTAAGCCCAGTATCTTTATCTTCTGCCAAGAGGGAACCTAGATAGAGGGAGAAGTAAGGACTTCCTGCCACTTCCTCTCTCTTGGTTCCCGGAAAGTGTTGGATCATAGAAGAACATGGATTGCTAAAAGAGAACATCAAGACCTGGATGATCAGGATGGATGGATTGCTAAAAGAGAACATGAGGATCTGGAGCATCAATTTCCTAGGAGGTAGGGCCATCTACCATAGACAATATGTGATCCAGTGTAAATAAGGACTCGGACACTTTCACTGGTGTTCAAGTCCTGCCTTTATAAACCTGGCCCTGTAGAAGGCTGCAGCGCAGAGAATGAGGGGTGGAGGGAGATATGAGAGGCCCATGTTAAGGGGGCAGCAAGAGCTCCTGTATGCCAGCAGAGAAAGAGGTCTCACTCACAGGTGACCTCGGACCTCAGCCCAGAGCCTGCCTCACAGCTGCACTAGCCTTGATCTCTGCTCATTGGTCACAAAGGTTTCAGGCCCTTGGACCATGCTTTAAGCTTCCCTCCATCCAGTGATCTCACCTTTCCAGATTCTTCTCAACCAAGTCCTGCCTTTGCCAGACCCTACCTTGACTATAGTCTACTCAATTTAATCTGTGCTCAAGCTCTTGCCTTCCCAAACCTGCCACTACCCCTCAAGGACAGGATATAGGTACATACTACACGGTTTTCTCTTGCTTCACAATTTTCAGAGGATTCATTTCATGCAGCTTCTATTAGATGTGCACACCTTTTTGTGAGCAAAGAAATTTCCCCTCAAAATTTGGTCTTCAAGTGCTTGCGTTAGTTTTACTCAAAAAATGTTACATTACCATTTCAGAAAAAAACTTTAAGACTTTTCAAAGGCTCATTGGACATCAAATAGTCCTTATAAAACTGGCTATAGTGTAAATTAATCAAAATTACATATCTTTAATGTCCCTTAAAAAATCAAGCATTTTATATTTTTTAGGGGCCCATTGAACCTTCAGAACTATCAGAGTCAGGGGAAGGAGAAATAAGAAGGCAAGAGAGGAACGAAATAAGGATTTGAGAAGGAGTGAAGAAGGCATTAGAAAAAGGGCAATTTATGGGCAGAGAAGAATACAGACGGAGAATGGAACAGTTGAATGGGGAAGATAAGAGGAAAATGGAAGAGGTGATTGTGAAGAGGAGTAAAAGTGGTGGCAGAGGGCAGTAAGATGGGAGTAAGCAACAAAAAGCACTTGCTCACCTCCAGAACATACATACCTGCTCACACTCACACTCACACAATCTCACATTGCTCCTTACCAAACTCATTTATGCATTTCAGCCAGTGAATCCTCATTGAGCAAATCAATATGGTAGAAAAGACTAGCCTGGAATTCAGAAAACCCAAATTCTAGTCCCTATTCTGTGAATGACTAGTTGTGTGTGACTTTCAGCAAGTTCCCTAATCTTTATTTATTCTCTATGTAACGAGGATGGTAGACTTAAAGACTTCTAGGCATGAGAGTACTAGGTTCCTATGGACAAAGAAAGTAAGAAGACACTGAAAGAGAAAAAATGAGAACAAAAGTGCAAGCAGTGAAGAATGCAGTTCATCTAATTCATTCGAAACCCTGGCCTTGTGAGCACCACAGAGGAAGCCCAATGCCTAGGCCACTAGACGCGGCATTAACATTTCTGTTTCCATTGGGAACAGTCAAGCTGATGCCCCAGGTAGACCAGTCCGAGAAGAGTACTGCCAGTCTCCTCCAAAAGCAACTTCCAAAAAAAAATACAAGGTGACTGAGGAGGGTCCTAGATGCCCTCCTTTCCCCTGAAGTCTTCTGAATAGCTTTCCCCAAGGTCTCTACAGCCTTTTCTGCTGGTCTTCCATGCAGGTTCCAGCTGTTGCTGGAAATTCCCTGCTATTGTAGGGGTGGTATTAGGTGATGACTAATGCTGATTATAATTATGATGGTGATGATGATGATGATAACAATGATGGCAATTGTAACCAGTACCTATAAAAAGTAGGAGAGAAAAAGGAGTGAGAAGAAAAGGAAGAGGAGGAAAATAAGGAAAAGCAAGAAAAGGAGACAGTTACTACGTTCCAGTAGCTATGCTAATTGCTTTGTTCCTTCAAAAGCTGTTGTTTATTTCTTTCAATGAACGTTTATGGCATACCTACCATCTATTTTGTTTACAGTGCCATCAAGGCAAACATGATTCCCCTCCCTCAGGGAGTTTACAGGGTAGGGAGAATTACAAACCAACATATGTCCTAATATAGCATGAAAAGAAAACACAAGGTTAGACAGATGCGCACAGCCCAAACATGGATGGTCTGGAAGTCTTCCCATTTGTGCATTATAAATGTGAATTGATTAGAGGCAGACACAAATGTGGAGGCAGGATAACCATTAACAGACAATTAATGGAGAACAAGGCAAGAAATATTGACTGTGTGGGCTGGCGTAGTGGAAGTGGGTAAGGAGAGGAGTGGATGGATTGACCAGGCTTAGTGGTCAGTTAGGTGTGGAGGGCAAAGAGGAGGAAGAAATCAAGAACAGATTCCACATCTGTAGATAGGCCTACTGAGTGGATAGTGATTTCATTTACTGAGATGGGGGACCTAAGAAGCAGAACAGGTTTAGGATAATGAGTCCAACTTTAGACATACGAGTTTTATATGTATATACATCACCTAACTATAAATAACCAGTGGGCAAGTGAACATATATATATATAGGACTGTTGTAGTGATTGGAAAAGAGATGCCATTAGGGAAAGAGAAGATTTCTGGGCAACACTGAGGGCTTGGATAAAGTTGGAGATCATATTGGTGACCCCAATCTTGGCAGTGGCACACATTATCTCTTCTAACCCTTTGCCAACCCTGTGTGGTAAGTACCATTATCCTCATTTTTCAGAGGAGAAAAACAAGGCTCAGAAATGTTAAGTACTTTGCCTGAGTTCTCTACTCTTGTCTAGACTAACATTCAAACATAAATCTGCCTTAGCCTAAAGCTTACGCTCCGGCCACAAGGCCATGCTGTCCGCAGTGTTAACTCTTCCCTTCCCAGGGTAATTGTTCTGAGGATACAAAAGTAGTGATGAAATGTGGATCCCCCCTCAAGAAAGTCAGAGTCTAGTGGGGGGAGAGAGACACATAAAAAGCCATTAAAATGTGATGTGCTAAAAATATAATATCAGTATATCCAAGATTGGTATAAAATCTACAATAGCACAGAGGAGGGGCAGTCAAGGGAGCAGAGAGAAAACTGCAGCTGGGATGGAATATCTGAATAAATAGCCCTCAAATATGCTTCGGATGACAGTTCTTTCCCGTATTTATAAATGAGGTGAAAAGACTAAACCAATAAACCCTTGCCAACCAAACACCTGTCTTTCCACAAAAGTCCCCAACTGCTGACTGCGAGTGCAGCCCAGCTGGAGGCCTGTTTCAGCACCTGACCCCATAGCATGGCTGCTTTGCTCATTTCGAGCAACATTATGCGCACGTGTCACAAGTCAAACATTAATTTGCTAATGTCATTGTCTGACACTTCCTGTTTACAACACATCCCTCTGTAAAAACGCTGTTCTCCAGGCAGTAGGAGCTGTTCTAGTAAGACCATTTTTACGTCGAAGGGACTTTTTCCCTGAACTTTCAACATCACCCTGTTAAAATGACCATCTCTTGCTCCAAACTGAAGTTGCCCCATATTCCACAGAGGTCTATTCATGACTTGTTAATGGCTGTCATTTATTACCCCCCTTGTTTATTACTCAAATTAGGAATAGCAAAGTAATGAGAATCTGTTTGGAACATGCTAAGGAAATAAGTTCCACATTGTTTCAAGGTACCTCTTCTGGTTTTATTGTGTTCTTTTAGGAATAATTTTTTCTTCTCTTTTATAGAAAAAGAAGTCATCTCTGTGAAACTACAGTGCCCAATAATTTATTCATGTATATCCATCATTTTAGTTTAGAGAAAAAGAATGGCTGATTTAGAAGCCTTTGTATTATCAAATTCTGTTGCTTTACAGTTTTGATGATAGTCTGCACATCACAGCCAGATTAATTTCCTATAACACTAACTTTACGTCACATTTCTGCTTGAGTGGTTTCCTATGGGTATCATATCTCATCAAAATTCATCCTTGATTACCTTGATAGTAGTATCCATCAACTGCCTAACTGCCTCGAACTTGTTTCTATTACTCTCAATACAAACTTTCTGCTCCAATTGGTGGAATCTCTTTACTGATCCCATCTTCTCCTCTTCACCCTATGCCTATACACACAAGCCATGCTCATTTCCAGCTCTCAGCCTCTGCTCCTTTATTGAGCCAATATTTATTGACTTTCTTCTATGGGCCAGGCAAATCAGAGGACTCCCAGATATTTAAGACAGGGTCCTTGCCCCTCAGTAGCTTCTACCTCTGCTAACGGAGATGGGACATCCAGGTAAATAATTACCAGAGTATAACCAGTGCTCTGTCAAACGTGTAGGCAAACCCATTTCAGGTTCCAAGGAGAGTAAATGTCTTGAATGCCCTTCACCTTCTCTGCCCTATGGCACTCCATTTTCAATATCTGATTCAAGTCCCACCTCATCCAGGAAGTTTCCCTAAACCCCATCTGTCTCCAGTGGTCTTTCTCTTGTTCTAATTTATACTATACTGGTAATCTGCAATAAAGAAATCTAACTCTGAATGATAGAATGTCTTAAACTATTCCTAGTACTTTCATGTGGGTTGATCTCATCTCCCCAATTATATCGTTCAACTCAAGGGCAAGGATTATGTCTTCCAGGTTCTTCGCTTACCTCACTATACCTAGCATAGAGGGTAATTATTAAAGACACTTGTATTTTATCTAAGCTTATAGTGTAATGTACCCGTGTCATAAAGATTAGGTTTCAATCACTTCTAAAAGAATAATACAAAAATGTAATAAATGGATGAAATAAAATTTTTAATAGAAAAAATTTTCAGTTTGTAGTGGGGAAAATATAGATCATATATGTTGGATAAAAAGAATCTTCAATTGATTTGGTCCTGATTTTTTTTTTTATTCAGTAATAATCCACTTTATTCATTCACCCAACAATTTTGTACTCAGGACCTGCTATAAGCTAAGTGGTATTTCCTTCATGAGATAAGCCTGCTTTGAAGAGCTTCTGTTCTGGGAACTCTCCAAGAGGGACAAAATCCTGAACCTTTCCTGATGTCGCAGAAACACTGGATCACTGTGTTGGAGCCATAATGAACAATTGGTCATTTTAAGACTTTCTAAGCTAAGAATATCTATTTTGTCCTTTGCAGTTTTTTCTCCTTCTGTTTACTAGGTCTTTGATATGATACGTAATGGGATTATCCACTGGTCATGTGGACCACAAACAGCAGGGTGGCTGCAGAAAGCACAAATGACAACGTGGTTTACCACACTCTGTTATTATTGCCCAACATTTTTTAAGGTTTTCTCCAAAGAAACATAGGAATTAGTGGTTCTTAACTACTTATGCCTATAGCATTTTATTCCAATTTGACCATATAAATGGCTTACTGTGGCCCCTGCATGGGGCAGCAACCTCTTTGCTAAGTAACACATAGCATTTCCACCCACCTAGATCAAGGAATGACCCTCAAAATACCAAGAGAACTCAACAAAGACTCCCACCATGATCCTCTATTTTCCTTTCCGCCTTTTGAAGATTCATTTCCCTTAAAAGAAAGAAAATTATCTCTTATCCACTTATGCTAAACTGCCAGACAACTCCCAAGAAAAATTTAGAGGGAGGAAGGGTATTAGAGAGCTAGAGAGAAAGAACATAAACCTCCTTCCATCTTACAAAATCCCAACACTCTGTTGCTCAAGAGAATGTGGAAGCTCAAAAGCAATTGGACAAAAGACGAAAATGACATAATTCATTTTATGGGCAGCCAGGTAAAATCGTACCTTAATGCAGTTGCAGAGAATGCTGTTGTTATTTAAACACAATAAAACAACACAAAAATGTTTGGCCAATGAAGTTCACTGTATGCATGAGTGCTGGGCATATCTTCCAGTTCTGCGCTGTCATGATAAGGGGTCAGATCTGCAGAGAAGTCTTGACAAAGAATTTCATTGACCTCACAATACATTTTATGTTTCTTCTTAGAAATGTTTAACGTCTGCAGCTATGTGTCAGCCACCCTAAAGCTTCAGAACGCTATACAACTGCAGTCATCTGAGAGGAAACCAGTCAGAACACAAAACTGGGGCTTGACTGTCCTCTGCTGGAAACCCAGGCTAAGGACTATATTTGCATTCTCTTTAAAGGATTTTTGAGAAGGACTGTGGATAGTTGTATGCGGCTGGGGGCTCTTTACTAAAATGAGCAATCTTGAGCACAAAGTGCTTAATCCATGCGATGTATACATGACCCTTGTGACAGACTAAATAATTCAGTGCACATTCAGCCACTTCGAACCAAATTATTATTAAAATCCAGGAGTGATTTTTTAAATCATTGTTCCTTTAGCTACATGGTACTAACCTTACAGGACCACCATCTTATATGCAGTCTGTCATTGATGAAAACATCATTGTGTGGCGCATGAGTGCATTTCTAATATTAAATAATTACCACTACCATATGTCAAAAAAGATGGAGACACCAGCATTAACATGAGAAGAGCAAACACTTCTATTTCACAGGTCAGTAACATTATACACCATGAAGGACATTTATGTATGTGTGTTGTTGATAGATTTTGGGTTTGGTTTTGGTTTTGAAACTAATACTTTCTTTAACTGTTGTCTTTATGTGTAAATGTCAGTGGGATAGAAATATTTTGAAAACCGTTTTGTGTCTGTGATCCTGCCTGTACAATCGCAGCAGCCTGGACACCCAAAATGCAGCCCTGTGAAGGCCTTCTATATTCAGAAAACTGAAAAATCACTGTATTCCATTTCTGGTCATAATAATGTCACTGTAACGACAAGCCACTGATGTCTTCTTTCACCTAAACCCAGTACATTTGGAAGATGAAGGAAACCACATTTACTGAGCCCTTCTCTGCCCCAGGCGTTATCCCACGAAACCCCACAACAGCGCTGTGAGGTGCACATTGTCATGTACATCTTACAGCTGAAAGAACAGTCTCAAAACACACATACAGAGGGGCTGCTAGCATTCACTCCCCACGGCTCAGGCTCCTACCTCAGAGGAGGTAAGAGCTCCTTCCCTCTCACCCCTACCTTAGACTCTCTCTGAACATGACTCTTCCACACTAGGTAGAGAAAGGAAAGCTGAGAAGACATCTAGAGCTTTCCCCTTGCTGCTGCCTCTGACATACCCAGGATCTGGCACAAATCAGAACCTTTCCAAGCCTTACTATCTACATCTGTACAACGGGAACGGGATTAGTTCCACACCTTCCTCACTTCATAGTCCTTCCAACGAAGGGTTTTTACTAGCCGATTCTTCGTACTGAGAAGACCTTATTTCAATTCATATATTTTTTAAAGGGGCTGTTTAGGGCACAGAGCTCTGACCCTAGAAGTCGACGGAGCTGGGTACAAACTTTTGCCAGCTAAGTAACCCTGCACAAGGCCGAGCCCGAGATCCCCGGCTGCCAAATGAAACATTCCTCCAGTGTCGTTCTGAGGATCAAATTAGCCTGTCCCGTGGTAAATGCTCAACAAATGTTCGTTGATTTCTATCTCTCCAATTACCTTCAAACGTGCTCAGTTCTTCACCTATCTGAAGCCTTTCAATCCAGCTGGGCAAAGGGACCCTATTCTTCTCAGGGTCCCTTCCAGTCCTGTCCAGTAGTCCCTCTTTATCCCAGTTTCACTTTCCATATTTCAGTCACCTGCAATCAACTGTGGTCCAAAAATAACACATGGAAAATTCCAGAAATGAACAATTTATAAGTTTTAAATCGCATGTCGTTCTGAGTAGCATGATGAAATCTTGCCCATCCACTCCCTCTCCCCAGTGCGTGAATCATCCCTGTGTCCAGCTTATCCACTCTATACACTACCCGCCCATTAGTCGCTTAGTAGCCATCTCGGTCATCAGATGGACTGTCATGGTATCACAGTGCCTGTGTTGGAGTAACCCTTATTTTACTCTATAATGGCCCCAAAGTGCAAGAGTAGTAATGCTGGCAATTCAGATATACCAAAGAGAAGCTGTAAAGTGCTTCCTGTGGGTGAAAAGGTGAAAGTTCTTGACTTAATAAGGAAAGAAAAAAAATCATATGCTGAAGTTACTAAGATCTACGGTAATTTTTACTACAGTATATTGTTGTAATTGTTCTATTTCATTATTAGTTATTGTTGTTAATCTCTTACTGTGCCTAATTTATAAATTAAACATAGTATATATATATATGGTTTGGTACTATCCGTGGTTTCAGGCATCCACTGGGGGCCTTGGAATGTATCCCCGGAGGATGAGCGGGGACTACTATACTTTTAAAACCATTATCATGCAAACTTTTTCTAAGTGCTTAGGAAATAGAGGGAAATAAGAGGCCATTTCTATGATCCCACCATGATTATAGGAGCTGGAAGAAGCATAAGTAACATCTAGTTCAGTTGCCTTATTTTAGATATAACAAACTTTGACCCAGTGGACTTGCCCCAAGAAAGAGCCAAGACTAGAACCCTAGCCCACTGGGCTCCAAAAGACATAATGATGCTGCTTTGACCCAAACATAGCCAGAAGATTCCTAGAGCCCCCAGCGCTGGACATGCTGAGTTATAATATGGGGTCAGCAGGTTGAGCCACTCCTCAAATCCCAAAAGGCAGGTTGAAAATCAGAGACACCATCTGAGAGAGAATTCCTGCAAACAAGCATCATCAGAGGGATTTTTTTTCTGGGTAGAAATAAGCTTATAGTCTTAAAAAGTGGAGCAGAGCCCCCACTGACCTACATTGGACTTGCATGAGAAATACATTCTATTTTGTTCAGCCCCTGAGATTTGGGGGTTAATTTGCTATCACGGGAAAACATAGCTTATCGTGACTAAATCTACCAAAGAATTCTGTGAAAGGTCTGAGAAGCAAAACTAGGGTTGAGAATAAGTGGAGACCAATAACTATATGTATCCACCTCTAAACAAATGTAAAAAAATCTTTCAAATTATAACCTATTATAATGTAACTTTCTAAGCAGTCAATCAATACGATATAAACTGCTATTTCAAACAAAGAATTTGTTTTTTATAGACAGAGATCTCTTTTTTTTATAGATAGAGATCTTGGGGCTCTGGCTCTATAACCCACGGCATAATCACCCACCTGATGCTGGCCCCCTGAATTGCAGGAACATGCAGAGGAGAGTCTAACTAGCCCCAAGGAGCATGTCTTGTCATTCAACCTAATTTTTAGGGAAGGAAAATTCAAAATTTCAGAAAAATATTTCAAAATGGTTCAGGCAGTTCTGCTTCTTAGAATCTATTTCCCAGACTATTTCCATATTTCTACTGCAAATAAAAGTTTAGTGGGTTTAAAAATAAGTGAAGATGGGCCGGCCCAGTGGCTTAGCGGTTAAGTGCGCGCGCTCCGCTGCTGGCGGCCCGGGTTCGGATCCCGGGCGCGCACCGACGCACCGTTTCTCTGACCATGCTGAGGCCGCATCCCACATACAGCAACTAGAAGCATGTGCAACTATGACATACAACTATCTACTGGGGCTTTGGGGAGAAAACAAAAGGAGGAGGATTGGCAATAGATGTTAGCTCAGAGCCCGTCTTCCTTAGCAAAAAGAGGAGGATTAGCATGGATGTTAGCTCAGGGCTGATCTCCCTCACACACACACACACAAAAACAAAAATAAGTGAAGGAAAAAGGATAGCTTTCTTTCCCACCGAAGGCTAGTCAAAAGTTCATTTCCCTGCCTTTCTGTTTTAAAAAGAAAGGATGCAAGACATAAGTGTATTCCAATGTTGCAAATTTGCTATACAGGGCAATTTGATGTTTGAAAGATGTTCCCTGGGATCCCACCCAAAGGGCTGAGTGACTATTTTATTAAAAGGGCCTCCTCTCTAAGGTGGTCTTTTGAGTGAAGCTTGGGGACAGTGGGGGCACTGTGAATCTTTTTTTATAAAAGTTCTGGTTTGGCACACCTGTATTTTCCTACATCTAGGGATTAAGAGCAGCTTGAAAACAAGTCTTTGTCTAATGCAGACAAATATACAAATGCAAATGCCATGAAGTTATAAGTCATGCGGGAATGTTGCCTGGCTGTTTATGAACTTCTCCAGCAGGACTGACTTCCGCTTTTCCAATTTAAGAAGAGATGTGCCTAATATATATGTTAACTCAGGTAGGTAAAAGGAAAGTTTGGATTGGTGTTTGTGTGTCATTCTCTGTGGTGGAATATTTCTTTTTTAACATATGTTTGCTTAGTATTTAAAAATGCTGGGTTTGTACAGTGCTATATTGACAAGTCAATACTCCTAAAAAAAGTCATACGTTATATTACCATTGGCTCAAAAAGCACATGGACACAAGATGCTACCAAAAGATATTGTCAGTTTTTGAAAGGCAATTTCTCTTCACTCATAATTATATGTACGTGCGTGTATGACACCAAGGACGTAATGTTAATAATTTCTGCTTTCTAATGCAAAAGCCTGGTGCTGTTGCTGTGGCATTGGCAAGTAAATAAATCAGCACTAGTAAATCTAAAATCATTCTCCAGACAGGGAGTCTACTAAACTGATCACTCAAGAAAACAAACACACCACAAAGAATAATGAGAAGATGTGTGAAATCTGAGGGAGGTGGAGGTGTTTGCTGGGCAGCAGGTAAGGAAGCCGATTGACACATGATAGGTCACCCATTACTAAACTTGAGAGGCAGATCAAAGCTCCATTCCAGCCTAATTAGATCAAACAAGGTATATTTGTATTCATTTCTGAATGACAACTAAGTTTATAGTGAAATATCTTTGTAATATATTCTGGGAGACGGGATGCTGAGAATGCTGCATGTTGGCAAGAGCTAAATTATGGTAATATCACATTATAGATCTTAGGCAGAGCTTTTTAATACTATAATGAATTCAGGAAAGAATAAAATGAGGTAGGAGGCAACTTATGATGTGACTGGATAAACAATACTTCAACCTTCCAAAGATGGGGGATGCAGAGCCAGGGATATGCCAAGAGATGGGGCATTTCTGTGGTTAAACATCATCTCGTTCACAGTTTTGCCAAAGGCAATTCTTTTCTCTCCCTCAGACCTTGTGGTTTTATTTATTTATTTAGTTTTACATTAATGTGCTTAGCAGCAGCTTTTGGTAATGTATTCACATTCTCAACATAAAACATAAATCTTGCACTCAAGAACCCAAGCCATGGACACTGTCACATCTCCACACGTGGCCCCATTGCCAGGGCAGGGGAGAGCCAACCTGGAGAACTCAGCCCACGCTCCAGCAGGGAACTCACACAAAGGACTTGTACATGCAGCCTTAGCCATACAAACAACATGGCTCCAACCTAACCAGAGCAGAAGCTGTGACATGGAGGGGAGCACAGGGACATTCGAAGAGCATTAAGTGATCCTGGCACAGCTGGAATCCTTTTTCTGAAGGTCAGAAACTCTCGCACGACACTCACTCAAGACTAGGCTTGGTGCACGCCACCTTTAGAGAGACGGCCTGCCATGGAAACTTCTCCTTCTCCCTGCTTCCTAGCTTTAGAATCGAAAGCCATTAATCAAATTGATTCTCGCTTTTCAAACAAAAATAGAAAGTAACATTTGGTTTCCCGTTAAAGAGGCACTGATGGGACTAGAAAGGGCTCTTGCTTAGAAGAAACAGAATGATCTAAACCTAGCTCGAGCCTTTATTAGCCAAGATACTTAACCTTTCTGCTCTTTGGTTATTTTAGCTTGTTATGGCGATTGTCCTAGCTAAACTATAACTTCCTTGAAAGGAGGGTCCACGTCCTAACACATCTCGGTACCTCCCACAACACCTAGCCCAGCTCCCTGCCCAGGAGTTGAGCTGATTTACAGCTACATCAGGAGTCCTTTTTCATGCTAGGTACATCACGTCTTCATTCTCATCAGGGAGAAGACACAGCATCTGCCTAGCGTAGACTTTCATGTAAAACTGCAAGTTGTAACCATATTTTTGACATTTGAGTTTCAGTATTTCTGATTCTGTCAAGTGAGCTTCTGGCTGAGGCAAACTCTCACTTAGATTAAGGTAAGAGGCTTTGATTAACATGTTGATCTGAAAGCTCTCCCACATGAACACTCTCAGAGGATAAATTTGACTGGTGTATTTGATCTTCTTCTTAAAAAGGAGATAAAATATTCTATTCCCTGCACTTCATGTATCATCTCTAAAAACCTGAACCAATCTTTATTTTCTTACCTATTCACCGCTAACTTTCTCTACTTGGCTTTTAGACCTTAATTAATCTGACCTTTCTCTATTTCTCTAGCCTCATGTGGACCAAGGCTGGCAAAGACTTGTATTAAGGGATAACATGTTTTGGACTCAACATGCCTGTCCTCCCAAGGAAATCATTTCAGAAAGTTGTGAAGGTTTTAAAACATTGCTAACATTGCCCCACTCCTTGCCCAACCTTGAATCTGGACTAGGCTTGTGACTGCTTAGACCAACGGAGTAAGGCTGAAGTGACTCTGGGTGACTCCTAAGGTGGGTCATAAAAGGTGAGGCAACTGCTGCTTTTACACTGGAACATTCATGCTTGGAGTCCTGAGCCACCATGTAAGAAGGACAACTATCCTAAAGCTATCTACAGAAACCAAACCACATGGAAAGGTCACGTGTAGGCACTCCATTCAGTAGCTTGAGTCTTTACACTGTCCCAGCACAGGTATCAGACATGTGAATGAATGCATCTTCAGATGATTCCACCCACCTGTCCTTTTACTCTTTCCAGCTGAAGACCCAGGTATCATGGAGTACAGACAAGCCATCGTCACTGTCCAGTCTGAATGCTTGACCTAAAGAATCAATGAATATAATAAAACCATTATTTTAAAACCTCAAAGTTTTGGAGTAATTTGTTACACAGTGCTTGTAACCGAAAGAAGTCTATGCCTATAGGCCGTATGTTAGTTTTCTAGGGCTGCTATAACAAAGTACCACCAACTGGGTGTTTCAAACAACAGAAATTTATTGTCTCACAGTTCTGGAGGCTTAGAAGTCCACGATCAAGGTGTCAGCAGGGTTGGTTCCTTCTGAGCGTCGTGAAGGAAGGATCTGTTCCAGGCCTCTCACTTTGGCTTATAGATGACTGTCTTTTCCGTATCTTCACATTATTTTCCCTCTGTACTTGTCTGTGCCCAAATTTTCCCTTTACATAGGACACCAGTCATACTGGATTAGGGCACACCCTAATGACCTCATTTTAACTTGATTACCTCACAATGTGAGGTACTGAAGGTTAAGACTTTAACATATGAATTATTGGGGGACACAATTCAACCCATGACAGGTCCCAAGGTAATTTACAAATAAGAAGAAGGACCTAGCCATCCACTTCCAAAAAAATCGGCCATGAAAACCCTATGAATAGCAGCAGAGCATTGATCAAACAAGATGCTATTTGTATTCATTTCTGAATGACAACCAAGTTTATAGTGAAATATCTTTGTAATATATTCTGGGAGACAGGATGCTGAGAATGCTGCATGTTGGCAAGAGCTAAATTGTGGTAATACTACATTATAGATCTCAGGTAGGGCTTTTTAATACTATAATGAATTCAGAGAGAATAAAATGAGATAGAAGATAACTTATGATGTGACTGGATAAACAATACTTCAACCTTTCAAAGATGGGGGATGCAGAGCCAAGGATAGGCCAAGAGATGGGGCATTTCTGTGGTTAAACATCGCCTCGTTCACAGTTGTGCCAAAGGCAATCCTCTCTCCTTCAGACCTAATGCAGTGTTCCGCTCTGCTGTACACGGGGTTGCTAGGAGCCAGAATTGACTTGACGACACTAACAACCCACAAACCATATATAAAAGTATCTACATATGGCATCTCTGGGATAGTGAAAGAAATTGCTTAAAAAGATGGTGGGGCCAAGTCCCACCTTTTGAGTGTATACAAATATGTTCAAGCATATATGATGTATGTGTACATATACATCTATGTTGTGAAAGATGGTTAGATCTTGATAGCATTATGCTAAGTGAAATAAATCAGACAGAGACAAATACTATATAATATCACTTATATGTGGAATCTGAAAAAGCCAAACTTATAGAAATAGAGGATAGAATGGTGATTACCAGGGGTTGGAGGATGGGGGAAATGGTGAGATGTTGGTCAAAGGGTATAAACTTCCAGTTATAAGATGAATTAAGTTCTGGGGGTCTCATGTACAACATGGTGACTATAGTTAACAATACCATATTATATACTTGAAAGTTTCTAAGAAACTAAATCTTAAATGATCTCAACCCAAAAATAAAAAGGTAACTATGTGAGGTAATGGAGGTGTTAACTAAATCTGTTGTAGTAATCATTTCACAATATATACATGTACCAAATCATCACATTGTACACCTTAAACTTACACAATGTTACATATCAATTATATCTCAGTGAAGTTGGGATAATCAAGTTCAAAACCTAGAAATGAAAAACACGGTAATAAAGATGAAGAATATTTCTACAGCCTTATCAATAGACTCAACAAAACCCAGGAAAGAATCGGTAAACTTAAAGATAAGTCAATGGAAATCACTTAGGCTGAAACACGGAGAAAAAAAGAATGAGGAGGGAAAAAAGAACAGAGCATCCAGGAACTGTGAGATAATATCAAATAGTCTAATATATGTATAATTGGAATCCCATAAGGAAAAGAGAAGAGAAAAAACGACAAAAGAATTGTTTGAAGAAATAATAGCCAAGAGTGTTACAAAATCAATGACAGACCCCAAACCTCGGATCCAAGTAGCTCAGAAAACACTAAGCAGGAATAAATAACAAAACACACACACGTGCATGCACGAACACATGCACACCTAGGCACCTCGTATTCAAACTGCTGAAAATAAAACACAGATAAGAAATCCTGTGAGAGAGACACTTCTGTTGGGAGACAACTCTTCATGGGTCTGTCATATTTCTGAACGTCTAGCAAAGCGAGGCACTGATTGTTCATTATTGCAGACTCTCTCTACAAGGATCTTTGTGTATAAAACAGACTTATAAGATAGAAATGGTGTCTCTTTCCAGAGCAAAGGGCAGGTTTGCTTACAGTCTTAGAAGATACAGTGTCTCTCTCCAGAACAAAGGGCAAACCTGCTTCCTGCTCATTATAAAGGATTCAGTCCCCTTAAACTCAGGTTTCTCCCCTATAATGCAACCCATGTGGGACTATTTGCATCACCCCGTAGGACTTGGGGGCAAACGGAACAGATGCAAACATGTTGGTGCTCTTGCTGCTTCCTGTGCCATGAGTAATAAAGTTCTTTGTTCTCACTCCGGAGACTCTTGTCTTCTGCCATCTTCTACGAATCTGTAGCAGGCTAAAATGTTAGCTTGCAAGTAGAGTAAAATCCCAGACTCTTTACCATTCTTTATAGTAAGGAAAGATTACAGTACACATCTTATCTGAAAACATGCAACACAGAATACAAAGGGGTGATATCTTGAAAGTGCTGAAAGAAAAAACTGTCTACCTGGGGCTCTATTCCTTGTAAAGGTATCTTTCAAAAAATGACGGAGAAATAAAGACTTTCTCAAACAAACAAAAACTGAGAAGATTCATTGCTAGCAGATCTACACTATAAGAAATATTAGAAGGAGTTCTCCGGAAAGAAGGAACATGATAACAGACAGAAAGTTGAATTTACACAAAGCCATGAAGAGTGTTAGAAATGGAGTAAAGGAATATTGGATCAATGGACACCAATACTTGCCCCACTCATCCCTAAATTTGTCATTTCCTTTTGAACATTAAGTAGCCAGTCACCCTAAGGAGTGCAGAGGGAAAGGGTCAGTCCTATAAGGAGTTGGGGAACCCAGAAAATGTGCACTAATGGTATTGAGGCCAACCGCATCATACAGCATTAAATATCTTTACAATAGTGCATGAAAGCTTCAAAGTGAAAGACTATACTTCCCAGACCCCAACAGTCACACAGGGTCACATGAAAACTTCTAGCCAATGAAATGGGAGCAGAAGTGATATGTGTCACTTTCAGGCTGAAGCCATGAAAAGCCTCTACACACCCCTTTAGATTCTCTTTCTCTTCATTCAAGATCATGGAGGTCTGGTCTGGAGTTGGTAGAGCAACAAGATTAAAGAAGTCTGAAGTGCTGAGTCATCACATGGACAACAGCTGCCCTGGAATGTTGCCCACTCCCACAGAAGATTCATATAAATTTTTTGTGTGTCAAGTCACTGGAAAAAAATCAACACAGGACATTAACAACTTTCTAAAGTTTTCTTTACCTAAAACTCCCTCCACATCCAGAACAGCTTCTTAAATACAAAGGGAAAAAAATTAGGAGGCAAGGATCCAAAAAAAAACCTTGAGAGGGGAAATATTTTCAAGTTCTTGTTCAGTTTTTTACTTCAAATTTGTCAGCAAGCATGAGGCCATCTTTGGGTATGATACAACCAGCATTGATCATGTTCATGAGCGTAGCCATGATACCAGGGCCAACCTGTGTATTCTCATTTGTTTTCCTGTGTCAAAAGAACTCAATACTGAAAAGCAAAGTCCTTAATGTGATGAAAATCTCTGCAATTCACAATCAGTTGAAAATGTTGTGGGACCACTGCCAGATAACATTCTTATGCTGGATCTTTTTCTCAGCACCCTAAATTCACCAGCTGGAATTTCCTTTTAAGTGCCAACCTATTCAGCCTTTCAAAATGCAGAGTTTTTCTTTTAGTGGGAGATCTGCCTCTCATCATAGAGATGGAACAATGGATTCTTGACATCTCCCAAAAAGCAGACTTTTTTGATACAATAAGCTCAGAGGAAGGTAAAGACAGATCCCAGAGCACTTGTTTCAGGAAGATATATGGACACCGTACACTGATCAAGGCAGACTCCTGGAGCATTGACTGTCGCCTCATGAAACCCTCAGTGGTAACAGCCATGCCTGCTCACAAGTAACTCTTCAGGGAAAAATAAGTCAAGAGACAAAGAGCTGTTGTAAATGAATAATTGAACTAGTTAAGTCTATTGATAAAGAAGAGCTCCATGGTCCGGGAGCAAAAGATTTAGCACAATGTTTCAAAAATGAAGAAATGCATATCCTTCTGGTATATTTCAAACTCTTGTTTGGGAAAATATAATGTACTACTCAAAGATCATCTTAATTCTGAATACCCAAAATTAAAAAGCAAGACAGAAGTATAATACTATAAAACACTCATTTCCAAAAGATTAAGTGATGTGAGCGAGGTTTTCATTTATTTATTCAAAAACATTTATTGTACATCTGTTATAGGCCAGGCTTTGAATTGACCTAATTTATGCAGGTGAATCCTATTTTGAGATACCAATATTTGGTCTTCCTTGTGTTGCTCCCTTTTCCCAGTGCAGCAGAGTGGGTATTCTACGGAACATGGGCTCCAGGGTCAGAATGCCGTGGTTCATTCCACAACTGCACCTTCGCCAGCTGTGTGACTTTAACAAGTTACTTAATCTCTTTGTGCTTGAATGTAAAGTATTTAGAACAGTGTCTGTAAGATAATAAGGGCTCTTTTCTACCCATTAAGATTTGCTGTTACTAGTCCCTTACCCCAAATTCAAACTGGTAGCTCTTCCTTGTCTCAGAAGTATATGGCAGAGAAGAGAGAAATCACTCTGAGGGCCTAAGAGGATCACTAGCTCAGCACACCAGTGGGAAGGCTCTGGGTGCTTAGCTTGCAGGTGGATTGAACCCCGCCCAGGAGCAGCTTCCTCCCGTGGCTCTATCCTTGTTCAGTACAGCAGTTCCAAATACCTCTGGGACAATACTGCGTGCTCCAGATTTTTGTCAACTTGCTCTCAGGGAACCCTCCCTCAGTGGCACAGCTTATCATTCACGCCATCTCATCTCTGGCCAAACAGAACCAGCATTCTGTCCTCCTCCTCCCTGGATCTGGTCCCCCTATTCTGTCAGGTGCTTGACGGCCTCAGCTACTTCTGGTGCAGAGTAGGTCTTTGACCTGGTCATTAAAAAATCACAGTTTTGCAGCCGGCGCCATGGCTTAGCAGTTAAGTGCAGGCGCTCCGCTGCTGGCGGCCCGGGTTCAGATCCCGGGTGCGCACCGACGCTCTGCTTCTCCGGCCATGCTGAGGCCGCGTCCCACATACAGCAACTAGAAGGATGTGCAGCTATGACGTACAACTATCTACTGGGGCTTTGGGGGAAAAAATAAATAAATAAAATTATAAAAAAAAAAATCACAGTTTTGACCCATTTCTTGTAATGTCACTGAAAGGGACTAAATGTTTGTGTCTCCCCAAAATTCATATGTTGAAATCCTAAACTGCAAGGTAGGGCCTTTGGGAGATGATTAGGTCCTGAGGGTGGAGCCCTGATGAACAGGATTAATGTCCTTATAGAGATCCCTCACCACGTGGGGTGATCCCCACACCATTCTGCCATGTGAGGACACAGGAAGAAGACAGCCATCTGAGAAATGGGAAGCAGGCCCTCAGCAGACACTGGATCTGCTGGCACCTTAATCTTGGACTTCCAGCCTCCACAACTGTGAGAAATAAATGTTGTTTAAGCCACTCAGTCTATAGAATTTTGTTATAGCTGCCCAAACAGAATAAAACACTCACTCTAGCTTCTCTTTCATTTAGAGAAAGCCTCTTACCTTCCTTCCAGTAGTGTGCTAGAGCTGGCTTGCACTGGTTAGGAAGAGCAGACCGTGCTAATCTTTTCCCAACTCTGTTCAGTCATGAGATGTCAATAGTTTGAAAGTGCCCATAGTGGGCGTATTTATTTACACCTCAGAAATTCAGCAAATGCTGCAAATCAGAACTTTTTATTTTTCTGGAAAGGCATACTGTTCTTCTGGAGAGCTAGTTTATCAGACCCAGAGGCACAGAATTCCCCATCTTCTCTGTCTCTGGAGACCTTAGTGTGGACCACACCTGGGCCTCTTGCTTAGTTGGGAAGAAAGGTCGGACAATGTCCTCCTAAACTGGTCTCTCACATGATTTCAGTTTCTTCTCCACACTGCTGACAAAGTTATCTTTCTGAAACACAAATCTCACCTAATATGCAAAGTTTAAACTTTAACATGACATTCAAAGTACTTCTACTCTGGCCCCAATTTTTCCTTTATCTGCTTTTATCTTAATATATATTCATGATCTTATTTCCTCCATTTTCCTCCAGATCCCAAATATCCTAGACCACTTATTATTCCCCAAAGATTTCATGCACTTTCAGGCCCTGATGCCTCTATCTATACTGTTCCCTTAGCTGAATGTGACCTCTTCTCTGAAGCCTTCCTCACGACTGTGGGCAGAATGACCCTGTAATATGTCTTCTCTCATGCCTCTATTAGAACACCAGCATCATTCATTTCAGTTGGTTGTCATCCGTGTTTTGGCTTCCCTGCTAGATTTTGTGTTCCCAAAGGAGAAAACTGTGTGGTGCATCTTTATATCTACTAGACCAAGATAGTACCCAGACAAATATTGTTGCTCAAAAAACATTTTGAATGAATTAATGAAGATCTTGAAGAGGCATTGAAGGACAACATTGAGAACAAAAGGTCATCTTCCTCTTCTCTTCCTGAACGATTCAGCCCAAAAGCCATTAGATGGGGCTAGGCAAGAAAGAAAGCTATGCCACCAACGAAGAGGGTGAAGATGCAGCTGAAGTGGCCCAGAGCAGGGTGCCAGAGCCTAAGCAAGGGAAGAAGGAGATCCAAGACGTGGGGCAGGAGGGAAAGCTGATGCAGGTGTCAGATCCCAAGTGTAGTGAGAAGGGCATCCATGCAGAGATGTGTTAAAAGACAAAAAGCCAACTTAAAGGGGCTCCCACTAGCAAAAGCTAGAAAAAGATGGAACATCAAATAAATGATGGAAACAGATTATAATCAATTGAATAAAATAGAAAACCATAAATCTATATTTATAAATAAATACATTAATTAATTGAAGTTTGGTAAGGAATGTAATATTTTCATAGTCTCAAAACACCTTCACAAAGTACTTGTTAATTACAAAGGAAAATTGAGTCACTTTAGTGGAGAAGACTGGAAGATACTATCTTAACCAAGTGATCAAACTAAACATTATCACTAATGGGACAAATTGAAATTATACACCACCCGATATGAGGCAATGAGAAGAAAAGTGTCACTTGCGTGATATTTTGGCCTAAGATGCATATCTTGAACATATTCATGGGGAATTATCATACAAATCCAAATTGATGGACATTCTACAAAATAACTGGCCTGTAATCTTTAAAAGTGTCAAGATGATGAAGGTCAAGGAAAGAATAAGAAAATTTCCTGACTGAAGGAAACAAGAAAGACACGACAGCTAAATATAACATGAGATTCTGAACTGGATCCTTTTGCTATAAAGAATAATACTACTGGGACAATTAGAAAACTTTAATGGTGTCTGTAAATTATATGGTAGTAACGTATCTATGTTAACTTTCTAATTTTGATGGTTATATTCAGGACGTGTAGGAAAATGTTGGTTTATAGGAAATATACCATGGCGTATTCAAAAGTGACAGGGCATCATATCAGTAATTTGCTCTCAAAAGGACCAGGAAAAAGATTCTTTGCATTGTGCTTGTAACATTTCTGTAAGTTTTAGAATAAAAATAATAAGAATTGTGTTTATATATAAATTCTTCCTTGACACTGCTAATCAATCATTGGCAGCCACATTTGGTTCTATGTGTACAATATTTGTACTAAGTATCAGAAATAAAAGCTTTTGATTTTCTTTCTTTTTCTTTTGGTATGTTTGAAGTATATCATTGGCTGTAAAAAAAAAAAATAAACATACTTTTTATTGAATAAATGTTGTATTTTTTTAAACCTCTGAGTGTGAATGTTGAATTTTTCTAGTAAGAGAAAGAAGTGTGTTTTGGTTTTGTTTCAGTGCTATTTTTTAAAAAAATAGTGATGGTAGAAGAAAATATTAATTTCTTTAAAAATCTGACTTTCTTCTTAGATCCACGTTTGGTTCCGTGTTTTTGTGAACAACTGATAAAATTAGTTTAGTCACTCTTAGCTTGTGGTGTTTTGAAATCAAAGTGAAATATATCTAAGCAGTCAACTACAAACATATATACACACACCCTCAGAGGGGTCAAATATAGCTCAAAGGTTATGAGACATGGTGCAGGAACAGACTAGGCTTACCAGGTCCTTTGCCCAGCCAGTCATCTTCCTATGAAGCAACATGGCCACCTCTGATTTGTTTTTGTTTTTGTTTTTGTTTTTGTTTTTGTGAGGAAGATCAGCCCTGAGCTAACATCCAATGCCCATCTTCCTCTGTTTTTGCTGAGGAAGAGCAGCCCTGAGCTCACATCCGGGCCCTGAGCTCACATCCATGCCCATCTTCCTCTACTTTATATGGGACGCCGCCACAGCATGGCTTGACAAGCAGTGCGTTGGTACACCCCCGGGATCCGAACCCGCAAACCCTGGGCCACCGAAGCGGAATGCGCGCACCTAACAGCTTGCGCAGCTGGGCCGGCCCTGGCTGCCTCTGTTTTAATTGCTCTATTTCCTTGATTCTAAGATCATGTGTTTTTCATATTTTAACATTTCTGAAATAAAGATTAGTTTTGCAATCTATGCCAAAAGAAATTTGCTATCTGCAAGTTACCGTTGTAACTAGTGTTACAATTTGCTATTGCCTATACACTTATGAATGTATGAATGTAGCCAAATCTCTTGGAATAGATGACAGAATTTTCATAGATAGGAAAGGTTATTGTGAATCCATGAAGGATCATCTCTCAGGCTCCAAACATCTATCTATCAGAAGCATCAAGTTGTTTACTTTTCAGAGATTCATGAATCAAATAAGAAAAAAGTGAAACAACAAATTTAAACATAGTGTTCTTCAATGCGTCACAAAGGTATAGCAGTCAGTAACTCCCCTAGTGCTAAGGAGGTCCAGAGCAGGAATGTGGGTTATAGGAAGCCGTGTGTCATCCTGATATTATGCATCACTGCAGATATGACTCTGAATGTGACAAAGGTTTAGAATCAAATTTCAGAATACAAAATAAATTTGCATAAATAAACATATGATAGTGTCAGTTTTAAAAACTGTCTACGTTTAATGCATTTTTAATCTATAAAAGTTGTGTATCTTATAAATGTTGGTGTCATAGAATTTTTAAAAAATAAAAACACTAGTTCCATAGACAATTCCGCTGACATGGTGAACACAACCGTTAATAGTTCTTTGCTTTCAAAAGCTAAGAGTAACATGAGCAAAGATTGAGAAATATAGGATCCAAGTCTCTAATTTCTTTATAATTCTTGAATTAGGGACTTAAGTCTCCATGACTAAAACCTAGCTGAAAAATTTTCTGGAAGGCAATGGGCCTGAGAACACGGTATTGTGCAAAGAGCTTCAGGCAATCACCTGATGCATTTCTGTTTCAGTTCAAAATTACTCCTTCACTTCCTAACTATTCTTTTCCATTTGTGGCAATAAAGGACTAGATAAGGTACAAGATCTAATGATGTTCTTGACACATAGTCAGCAGTCAATAAATACTTACTGATTATATGAATAAACAAATTGATTGCGTTCATTCAGTTCATCCACATAGAAAAGAATGTATATTAGCACCTAAGAAGGTTAATATTAGCTCTGCTCTACACGGCTTCTAACTTGAAAGATTTTTCCAAGCCCCATTTTCATCCTATTTATGTGACCTTTAAGTGCCTTACTACGGAACTGCTTGAAGCTCTGCAAAAAAAAATGCACCTTATAGATCATATTCAACTACAAAAGAAGCTTGCCAGAGAATTTTATTCTTAAAATAACAAAACACCTGTCTGTTTGGAAAGCTAACCTATAAACCTATTCCTTTCTAGATTATATTTCATTATGCTGTTTTGATTAGAACTCTGTTTTACTACACCCTAGGGCGCCAGCATGAACAGTTAGGTTGAAATAAAATTCTGATTCATGGACTAATGAAAGTCTTGATACTTCACTTCCAACATGACCTTTATCTTCACGCTGATGCTCTCATTCAAGGAGCTAAAGATCATACCTGGCTCAGGCAGGCTATATTCTCTCTTCCACCCTCTAGATGCCAATGTTTACAAATGGACAGCAGATGGATATAAATAAATATGAATTAGACACAAAAGGGTCACCTTTGGCCTTTCCAACTTGGGCCATTCCTTCTTCCTCAACAGTGAAGGTGCCTCAACAGTGAATATCAGCACACACTCACCACTTGCCAGTCACAGGCTTCTATGGTTTTAGATTCACTCTCTGATAAGTGTGATAGGCAATTGAACCCAACAAGAAAGGTTTTGACCTTTATTCTCTCCTGCTGATAAAATTTGTACAAACCTAAAAAAAAAAAAATAGTTTTGGCCTTGTGAACATGGTACACAAATGCAGACTTCTTTTCTAAAAAAAAAAAAAAAAAGACTGTCTGACCCAAGTCCACAGGGCAGTTTGAATGCAATCCTTGGATTAAAGAAATCTAAGACCTACACAGGACTCTTAGGTGTTTACTTCATAATAAAATCATGTAAATCAATAAGCATTAAGAAACAACGGACTAAGTACTATACTAAATTAAGAAGTGAATAGAGTACATGATGTAGAATCAGAAGTTCTGTTCTTGAATTTCAGTGCTGATTATTTGGGAACTCAAAGAAGATAATAACGTTTGTGCAGTAATTTGTAAATAATAAATACTCTATAAATGTTACACTATTATCACGGTAACATGAAGCAATAAACAGGAAGTCATCGTGTGTGCCAACCCCACAAATATACTGTTTCTTCCAAGAATTCTACACATCAGGAAATTTTCCATGATACGATCCCCAGTGTCCATATTGCAGGATTATATCGCAGGGAATGCATATGGTCCAAGAAGACATTCTCCTTAATAGCAAATTCATCACTCTAAGAAGTAGAGGCACAGCTCAAGTCCAACAGTCATGTATAACACCACGATTAGGTGACTTGAAGCTGACCTACATCTAGTGCCCTTATTTTGCTGGGTTCTTTTAGGATTGTCCTTAGTTCATTGTAAATTTTAAACTTGGGGATGAAGATAATATGCACCACACACAGCTTATGGGAAATGTAAACCAACGATACGGTACATTGGCTGTGAAGTCTGTTTGGATCACCTCCTAGGACCCAAGGGTGGGCAAGAACATGCAACTCTGATGCACACAAATGAAGACTAAGTTTGAGGATTACCTGGTGAAATTGTGAACTCCTAGTCCCTGGAAGTGTTAAGGCAGAAACTAAACAACCCTCGGTAAGAAATATTACAGGAGAGAGTCCCATTTTGATAGAAGATTGGCCTACATAATCTTTAAGGCTTTCAAAGTCAGTCTCTGTGACTCAGTGATTTAGCTGGTTTGATCAGTTGGTGTAACCATACACTGCAACTACTAAAGCGAATAACACTTATGTAAGTTTCATTGAAAAATACTCCAAGATTCATTTTTTCAGACCATGTCTACTGAAATTTCCATAATACAAATACAGTTCAGTTTCTGCTTAAATACCCCCAAAACACAGCAATTTTAAAATTTGATATCCAACATTTAAAAATACATATGATGCAATTATTCTTATCCATTGCTAATTGAAATATAGTTGAGGGAAATTAGGAGCCTTAAAAAATAATCATCCCTTTTGGCTCAGTAACTCCAGCAATTCTTCTACGAATTTATCCTAGAAATGATGGAAGATATACACAAAGGTTTATATATCATGACACTTAATCAGAAGTTATTTATACTAGTTAAATTTTTAAAATAATCTTAATGTGCAATTTATGCATATTTATATGATATATTCTGCAGTCCACTAAAAATCACATTTTATAAAACTTGATTAACTAATGGCAATGCTTGTGATATATTAAATTTTAAAAACAAGCTTAAAATCAGTATAGACGGTGTGATCTCAACTTTGTTTTATATAAATATATACACACACACATACAAAGGCCAGAAGAAATATATCAAAATATTAATGGTCTTAGCTATCTCTGGATAGTAGAATTATGTATGATTTTTGTTTTCTTCCTCATGTTTTCTGGAATTTTCCAATTTTTCCAAAATAAACGAAAAATACTCTGTAATCAGGAAAATCATAAATGATATTTTCTTTTAAAGCTCTCCAAATAAGTCCTTCCTACGGCCATCATTCATTCTACAAACATGTTTTGAGGATTCAGTTGGGCTAGTGTTTGGAAGTGTTCTTTTACCATCTTAATCATTACCATCAAAATACAGTATGTCTAATGGAGATTGAAAAAAACTTTTATTATATACTTTGATGAGCTACTTAATTAAATGTAATTAGTGCTAATGACTGAGTTGCTCTGTTTAATTTATATATGCTATTTAAAGATTTATAATACATGACATGAAATAAGACACTTGATGTCTTGTTTCCCACTGTATTCTATGTCTTGCACATAACAGATACTCACTATTTCTTAGGGAAAGAATGAAGAATGAGAAGGAGGAAGAAAGGATTAAATATGCTGTTTCTTATTAAAACGGGCATAAATCCCTCTTACACTATTTCTACAAAAAACTTAGATTTGACTTCCATCATTTGAGCTGATGTCATGTTTTTTCAGAATGTAACCCATAGGACAACACAGAAACAGTAACTGAAGTAGTTTTCCAAAGCCTCAGAGTGAAGCAGTGACAGAGGAAATTCATAGATATTATCTCAAACACATCTTGGCTTCACTAGGCCTCCATGACAAATCCTGTGTTAGATTTGGAAACAGAGGCTGTTTGTGACATCCTGACTTTTCTCAGAACCACCTTGAGAAAAGGCAAGAACATCAGCAAGGATACGGTTGAGCTGTTAGTTCTAAGTCTCATGTCAGGGTGGCCCATTCCATCCTACAGCCTGGCTTCCTGCATTTCTTCTGCATAGTCCCTTGTCTCTGTGTGCCAGCTGGCTTACAGCTGCTGATTATTGGTTACACAAGACTGGCAGTGTGTTCTGAAGAAACAAAGTACCCAATTACACAGATTTAGCAAATACATGTAGAAAACAAAAAAAGTAGGACAGAGTTTGGTTTAAGCCACCCTTTGTTAAATAAACTCAGTGAAATTTGTTTCTGACAATCATGTACGGAGTTGGAAGGTGTGGGGAAATGAATTTGGTTTTGTTTTGTTTTTTGGGTTTTTTTAATTAATTAATTTTTTTTTTAATTTTATTGAGATTATATTGGTTTTTAACATTGTATAAATTCCAAGTGTACATTATTACATTTCAGTTTCTGTATAGACTATGTCATGTTCACCACCAATAGTCTAGTTTTTATCTGTCACCGTACACGTGCCCCTTTACCCCTTTTTCCCTCTCTCCATCCCCTTTTCCTGTAGTAACCACTTATCAATTCTCCTTATATATGTGTTTATCTTCCATATATGAGTGAAATCATACAGTAATTGTCTTTCTCTGACTTATTTCGCTTAGCATAATATCCTCAAGGTTTATCCATGTCGCAAATGGCATGATTTTGTCTTTTTTTATGGCTAAGTAGTATTCCATTGTATATATATACCACATCTTCTTTAAAAAGTCTCAGTAGGTTCATAAACTTTGCTGAAAAAATTAACAAATTAGGTGGTTTTTTTAGTAACGATAGAATGTCCATAAAAGTTCCATGACATTTTTGAAGAAATGCCCTGTTTTGAGTTTCACCATTGGGGCCCAAACTAAAAGCCATCAGCCAACCTCAATGGAGAAAAAAGACTGGCTTGAATGATGTTTTAGGGGAAAATATACACCAGCGGTCAACATATTCTGTCTCAGTATATGAGACAGAATTACCTATTTGAGCTGAATACTTTCTTTAGGAGGCAAGAAGCAACTTCGGATGTGGTTCATTTTTTTAAGAAGGGATGGTTTCTATTAGAGCTGATAGTAGTTAATGGGATTAAGATAGCACAGAAAATAGGAAAATCTGGCCTTCTGAATGCACCATTAAAAGTGAAAAGCCCCAGTGCTATATGCAATTGGTTTTGAAATCCTCACGACTAAAAGTCAGAAATGTTAGAAGTTAATATACCGTTCAGAAATAAACTGCACTTCTGATGTTCAGAGAGGACGTTTTCAAGGTGAAATCAAACTCTACAAACAAACAAAAAAGCTACATCAGCTGTATTAGAAATCTCCTCCATATAAATTCTTCATTGCTTAAAATGACAGACTGAAAGCAAAGCCACATGTTGCTTGCTTCATTGCCTGTTGTGGCAGCTTTTAAATCCCTGCCTTCCTAGGAAGTGACCTCATAAGAAAATCTTATAACGCTGTCATGTGGGGAAATCCTCATAACATTCGGGTTAATGCGCTTACACTGTAGGAAACGTCTCCAAGAACATTTAATAATCAGAAAGTCCTAAGGGGACTTGATGTTAGCTGGGTCATGGAAAGAGTTCTCTCAATGCACATCTGGGATGTTTTGTGGAATATTCTGTAGCAGGCCACGTGGCTTAATAGTTAAAATATAGGGCTGAAAGTTACGAGAGTTGGAGGATCAGATAGCAAGTGAGCTATTGACGGATGAGCTGACCCTAGACAAGTCATGACCTTGTGGTACTTCAATCAGCTTAGCTGCAAAATTGGGCACAGAGGCCAGACTTCACCAAAACCACATGTTGTTCTCCAGCTCTGTTTTTCAACTAATATCCTTTAACGTGGCTAAGTCGCAATATTTTTCAGATACGGAAAGGCAATGGCAGACTATAGTCTACTCTCCCAGTGAGACTTGGGCAAGACAAGTAAGGTCCCAGAATAGTAGCCTGACCCACTCCGCACCCTAGTGCTCTCCTACCTGGCCAAGCTTGTGTCTATCAGTGAGGTTGCAGCAGCTTGTGCAAACTCAGGGCCTACAGTTCTGAGTAAGTTATAACTAGAACCATTTCTGTGTATCCCTAAGAAAAGTCCCTGATGGGGTGTAAGTCACAGATGAGCCACAAGTCACAGCATGTAGATTCACACTGCCCCTCCTTAGTCAGCACTTTTCTAAGTTGTGGGTTCATATCACAGAGAGAGGTGGTGGATACCAGCTTCGTCCTCTTAAATACAACAAAACCTCTTTTAACTGACTTTCCTTGAATCCAGCTCCCTTGATTAACCAATGCTCTCCATTTCCTCTGCAAAACATACATAGCAACGCCACTCTGGCTACAGAACACTCTAGTATGCCTGCTCCCTTCTCCTCCCATCCCAGGTGCTGCTTGGTTACCAGGAGTCAGCTGAGTTTGTACCCAAACACTTTATGCTAGTTGCAATTATAACTACCTAAATTAAGGAACTATGACTGAAATTGATAAAGTAAGAGTGCAAAAAAAGAATTACTGTTTCTATTAAAAACAAAGGCGATTGTTTTGGAATAGCTCCAAAGGGATGAGTCACCTGTTTAAAATAGTTATCAAATTAGGTAAATCTCCATAAGGATCTGCCTTCAGATCGTTCTACAAGTATCTTTCAGTTCTACTCCATTTTAAAGAAATGGAAAATGCCCTATAGGGGTGCTTTCTGGAAGAAAGACAATCAAGATTCCAATCAGCCAAGCAACAATTAAAGGGCTTAGACTTACATCAAAAGATTAGCAAACAAATATATGTATATGTTTTCTAATTTCAAATAATATGTTTGCATAACGTATTTATATGCATAAATATGCATATGTATATAGATAGATATACACATACACAACACATAAATTTTATGTATCAAATGACTTTGACTGTATTGATTAATCAACAAATGATCAATCCTAATCTTGTCAGATAACATCACTTCTGAAATATTTTATTATTCTCCTAATTAGTACTTTCCAAACTGGTGGATGAGCAGGTCTGTGTTTTCTGACTTCCCTTCCATTTAAGTGTCACAAATTGTCAATGGCCCCTGCAGATCTCATCTGGGCTATGGACTGAGGGTTTCAGCAGCAGAAGCATCTGGTTCTCTCTGGAGCCAGATGGTGGGAGACTTTCCGTGCAGCCCTAAGCCAGGCAGGAGGCAACCCTGCCATGGGGTGAAGTTTCGTTTAATACGACAGCTCCCCTCTGCTCAATGCTCACACTGCCCTGGCAAGTGAAAGCCAAGGCCCAATCATGCCGGAATCCTGCTGCAGGGAAGGAAGCCACAGCCCATTCCAACTGAACCAAACCCCCATCATTGACTCAAAGCAATCAAGGGCCAACTGTAACATTCAAAACTAGATGGTTGACTCCCCTATTCCTGGCAAATGGAACCATATATTTCATTAGAAAATACAGTTGACTCCAAAATCCAAGCGTTATCCATCTGCACTCTCAACCAGAAATATAAATAAACAAAGGAATCATGCATTTTACTAATCTCTTTGAGAACTGTTGACTCTTGGCTGCTGATGGGTAAATGTTCATTTTTTTGTCAATAGTGGCAAAAAATGACGAACAATATTTTTGTGCTACAAATCTCAGCCTGAACCATTGTTAGAAAGAAAAGGATTGCCTCCCAATTCTGGTGATTCTGTTGAAACTTCGAAGGCAGAAGTTAACAGCCACTCCTCATAGATGACCCAAGAGGAAGGAATATTCTAGACAGCAACAAAAAAGGAGGCACTTACAGGGCAAAACTACACTATTCTCGGGCTTTTGCCACTGCTTTGTGAAGAAGCTCTATAGAAATACAGAACAATAACTGCAAGAGTGCTCTCATCAGACACCATTATGCCAGCTCCTGGGTGACATTAATGTACAGCGCAAAATTTGGAACTAAAGCAAAAACGCTTATTTGAAAAACATTGACATTTACAGGTAGTTACATTTTTAGCAGCTCTTCGAGCATTTGATCATATGCCAGCTGCCTCAAGCAGTTGGCTGCTCCATGGGAAAATCCAGACCCAGAGACATAAGCCACGATGACATTATCACCGAGAACAGCAGCAACATGGGGCGGTAGGAATAATTGTGCCTGAAAAACTCAAAATCCTCCTTGAAAACGCCTCATTTGTTTTTCTTTAGACATAGTCTTTCACTCTTTCCGGCTTGTCTCAGGGCACAATGTGAGCCCAGGTATTTCTTGTGACATGAGATCGTTTAACCAGAACCTGGAGCATTCACCCAGCAGACGTTGTCTCACAGTATGAAGCAATAAAATGGACTTCAGTCGTGTTTTTTACAGGGAAGAATTGGGCTTGATAAATTTTGCTTTGCTCTGTGTGAAACCAAGTACACCTTTTAAACTGTCTGGGAGTTTGACCTATTGCAAATATGAGCAGGTTAAACTCTTTTGGCCCACAGTTTAATAAAACAAAAACTCCCCAGGACTGGGATCTAAATGGAGGAAATGTAAGGGCACTGCATAAATTGTATAGATTTTGAGACCTCTGGGTATCAAGTCTCAGCAAAAATAGTTCCCCTGTTCACTGGCCGCCAGGCTGAGATTCTGAATGCACCAAGGTGGCTCATTCTAACATGGACCACCATTACGGTAGGTTAGTCAATATACCTTAACAATTCACCTTACCCCCGGGAACCAATTCTATGTGGATTACATTTGTACATCTGAAAACCTCCGAGATCGCTGGATAATAATGCATCGTTACACCCTGCATATACTAGCTATATGTCGCTGGGACATTTGATAAACTTTTCAACATTGGTTTTCTCTCTATTAGCAAAGGTCTTTGGACTGTCAGAGAGTCTCAAACTTTAGAATGAATAAGAATCACCTGGAGACTTTGATATGCATGCAGATACAGTAGGTCTAGAAGGAAACCCAGATGTCATGTGTTTAACAAACGCACCAGGCGATTCTGACGCTGATGGGCTGTAAACCACACATGTTGAAATAGATCTCGAGGTACCCAGGAAAACTGGGTTCTAAGCATCCAGCATACTAGTCAGTCTCTAGCCAATGGAGCAACTAGCCATTAAGCTCAGGAAATATCTCCTTGCACCAGAGTAAACTGAGTGAAGGTGACAAATTTCCTGGAAAATCCTTATTATCAGTGGTATCAATATGATTACAGCATTTAAGGAGCAGCCCAGGCACATTTGTAAACGCAGACTATGAAGGTCCCATGGTACTGCTGTTTCAATCTAGGGAAATTTAAGATACTTGGAGTCATTTATTTTAGAGAGTCAAATTTTGTTAAAACAATTCATGGTACCTACTTCACCCTGTAGGTTTTATAAAATCCTTTCTATAGAAAAGATTACTATGGACCAAGCTACCACAGCATTGCCTATCGCCAGTTTCTGCCTTTGGCACTATACTAAGTTGCCCTGGTTGGAGTTCTGTTGACTGCCTCGTGCTATATCCAGTAACAAATTATATGTGTATTATAGGATGTTCAGACTGATGTGAGCCCAGAAGACACCTGTATGAAGCTTTTCAAAAGAACAGTAATAACTTTAACTAGATGTGACAAACTTTATAAAAGTTAAATAATGTCACACTTTATAAGCATTTCATTTAATACAACCGAACACATGGAGGGCATTGAGGATGATATTTAATTTTTTCCATATGTGGATTTAATACTATACAAAAGTTTCAGTCCCAGATTGCTAATTTTCCACCATGTGGTAGCCATTTAGTTGAATTTTTTAAAACACTTACCAAATTACAGAGCAGAGTTTCAGAGGCAATGGCTATGAGTAGGTTTAGGGTGCGTGGTGTCCCTCTGGCTTAGTCCTGTCTCATGAAGAAGCAGTAAATCTCCATAACATTTTTATGACAGCACTCACTGGTTTTTATAGGAATGAAATGCAAGTTCGCAAAACTACATGCTAATGTACTTCTAAAAATAGATTTGATTACTGTGACTCCTTCCAATTCTGACCGTTTTTAGCTGCCTATAGACATATAGGCCAGCATCTAAGATTCAGCCCTTTTAGAACATCTATGGATTACAAGGCTTTCAAAGAAATCCTTACCAATAATTTGAAAAAGTGAGCTGAACCCAGAGTCTTAATCGCTTGTTCTTGAAAAGTGACCTCAGATATATCATTTAACCTCTTCTGTGCTTGTGTATATTTATATCTTTAATCAGGACAATAATATTTGCCTTCATTTTCATGTCACAGAAAAGAACAGAGTTAAGATGGTCAAGTTAGAGGAAAAACACCTCCCAAAACCTACTAAAGTTTATCTTCTATAACCATAAACAGGGAACTTGGATCTTCTAGAGCAGGAAAGGCCAAGAGTGTCTGTATTTATTCGTTTTGGCCTTATTATAAAACAGCTTTGAGTAACTGAATCGAATTTATGAAGAAATTCTTAGAAAGAGACAAAACCCCATGGCAGGGTGTGTGGGTCAGTAAGTGAAGACACAAATCATCCACTACCAGCGGCACCATCTAATGTGATAAATGCACATGAAGGTACTGGGAAAACTTTAAAGCTCCAGCCAAATGTTAGTAATTATTATTAACCTGGTGAGACTGACCAGAAACCTGGAACCACTAGCCAGAGCCTACATCTGGATTCTATGGTCAGAAACAAAGATACCGCACTGTATACATATTTGATGATTCATGTCTACGGCTCAGAAGAAAAACTACCCTTTCAAAATCATCAACTCCTGGGGAAACATATTTTATCTCCCAGAACCAATTACAGTTAATTCTCCTGAGTTCAAACGGTTTGGGACCAAATCTATTTCACACATAACTGAATACTCTGGACAACTTACCCAGGAAAACTCAAAATATATACATGGGACTCTCTGCGGAGCCTCATAACACACTGTGGGCAACAGGCATAGCAGTCCAATTTTCAGGATTGCAAAATTAGTGGGAGCAGTCATAAGAGCAGGGCAAAGGGGGGCTGTCCACTGAGAAAGACTGCCTGCCAGGATTCTGGAATGATCTCTGCTGTCCCTCTGCCAAAGAGTATGTAACGGAATCAAAAGTCATATACACTTCTATTCAAGCAAAGAAAATGTAGCATCCTCATTTTCTATGACTAATTGAATCCTTCTCTCAAACCTCCATCATACTGGGTTACCAAGGGGAGTTGGAGAGAAACGCTTTCAGCTTGCCATTTAATGGTGTCTCAATCTCTTACAGTTCAAATAGCAACTTTTAGCAACTGACTGTCTTTTGGGGGTAAATGTTCAGGCTTTCAAGTATCCACAGTGGTGGCCCATGGAGAGGGGCGTATGCAGTGTAAGACAGGGGCTTTGGGTCTGCACGGGTCCTTTGGGTCTTTGCTGATTTCTGCTGCACAGCCACCAGTCTGCCATATTCCCGGTCGCTTGACATGATTTCTGCTAAGATACACCTGGAGAGGTTGTGATTTATTCTCTTTTCTTGGTTAGTGCCTGGTGGGACTGCTGACCCTTCCCCCACTCCCTCAGTCCCATCCATGGCCGCCATTTGTCTCCTGAAGGACTGTTTGTTCTATGGTCTTTGCAGTAGGATCACCCCCACTTACCATGGTAACCCCTGAAAGCAAGGCCCTGGCTATCAACAGAGCTAGTTATCATCTACCTTCCCCATACAGTGCTGACTCCAGTTCCCTCTGTCCAATCATGCTGCTTTTACTGTGTGATAGCAGCCTTATGTTATTAAGGGATTGCCCTGCACTTCAGTCTCCCCACCAAGGTTAAACAGTAAGTAAGAGAAAAGTCCTTCTGCCTTTGGCTCCCCCCTCAACGTAGCTAATGACTCTTCCGGGAGATTTCAGCCCAGAGTGGGGGAGCCATGATGTTCGTGCCTTGCCCCCTGGTTGCCCTGCCTCCCTCTCCCTTCACCTGCTGGGATTCCAGGCCATGAGGTAAAGGCTCTCCACTTTTTCTACAGCAAGGACTTCTCTGATGTCATATTCTGATTCTCTCCGCCCCATTGCTTACAATAAAACTTTTGTGATCAAGTCAGATCACAGATGTGTTAATGGAAGCTAAAGAAATCCAGAAAACTCATTTCTATCTCTCCAAATCCTGGCTTTTTGGCTTGTAGTAGACTCAGAAATCCTATTTTGGATATCAAAAACAGAACGTTGTTTCTATAACAATCTTAATGCTTGCTGAAGCAAATGAATTCCTCTGAACAAAAAGAAAAGCATAGTGATACATTTCCAAATACTATCCCCATTACAGGTAGGAAGTCAAAGATTCCAAAAGAGGATGTGGTAAATCACTTTATTCTCTCACATAAACGCAGGGAACCTTGGCAAATTCCTACCCTCTATCACAACTATTCCACATACACAGATACACACACCGACACACACACAGTCACCCAGCTGCTCTCAGACACTTTGTGTAACTGCTCTTCAGAAACAGGAGAATGTATCATGTATTCCATCCAATATGTATCACTGATGACTAGGTTGTGACATGGTGTCCCTAATAACCGATTCCATGACACATCCCCCAGGCATACACTCAATCCTCACTAGGTTCTAATTCTAATTTGTTATGGTCCGAAATTTTTTACATTCTAATTCTGAACTGTTACATTCCCATTAGTGTCAGACCTCAAGGTTTTCTTCTCTTTCTTTTTTCATAATACACCAAATGCTCTGATTCTCAGAATTTCCCGAACAAACAGCATGAACACAAGCAAATAATTTTGATATGAAGTAAAATTGCAGGGGTTTATAGCCAAACCCCTCAGTATTTCTAAAATATTAATAAAGAATACAGTCAAAATCTTATCTATACTCAGTAATATAGTTTGTGTTCTTAGAATATAGCAAATTTTTTAATTATATTACATTTTTCACTACAAGTGTTAATAATAAAAGACTATAAAAAGAAAAAAATGAAATTTTATCCTCAAAAGCAGATTTAGGGGTTTAATTATCTAGATGATGTCCTCAAATATGTACCTCATTCTGATACGCACACCTAAATTCATGGATAGTCTTGGTGTAAGGCAGAAAATTAGTCATTTGTCTTTTGTAAAAGTAGATAGACATCATTTTGGCCATAGCTCTTAAATAAAATTTGGAGTAAAAGGCATTCTAAATCCAGTTTAAGCTCACCAAAAATTACTCTGCCAGCATACGTAATGCTCAGATCTTTGTCTCTAATTCCATTCCCCACTAAACAGGGCTCCTTAAAGAAATAGCTGATTTCAGGGCTGGGGTAGAGTGGGTATAAGATGAGCCTGGAACCTCTTGTTATGCCAGAAAGTAAGAAAGTCTTGAAAAATGATAGGGGCATCCCAAGGACACAGAAGGCAGCTGGAAGATGTTCCCGTGGGCCTAATCTGGGATCATTTAAACACTAAAATAATTAAGAACAGTAATGAATTATAGACCATTGAAAACATAGAGTTAATGAGTCCAAACAAATAACAAATAGATAAACAAATCAAGGGAGGAAAGAGGGCTCTTGCTTAGGGTAGAATGCTGAGTGTTGATTGGTAAATGTGGATGGAGCGCTGAATGTAGAAAATCATCATTTTGCAGCCATCATATTAAACTTTAGTTTCAAGCATGAATCACCAATAGATGCCAAATCTCAGGGGAAATTCTCATGACCAGTAGACTATTTGCATGGTCTCCCCAGATAGCTTATTAGTTGCAAATGGGGGAATAACAGTATAGAAATAAACTAAAGAACACCTTGACCAGGTGATCAGAATTAATATCAACACTGAGGAGCAGATGAACATCAGTGCCTCTAGAGAAGGACACATCACTTCTGGCCTGGAACGCATAACCTGAATGGAACCATGCGGAGCCACTAGACAAACCCAAAATGAGAAACATTCTCTTTTTTTAAAAGGGACTGTATTCTTCAAAATGTCAATGTCATAAAAGGCAAAAATAGACTGTGGAAATGTTCCAGGTTAAAGGACACTAAAGAGACATGACAATGTGTTCCTAAACTGGATCATGTCCTGCAGGGGAAAAGAGGGCTAGGAAGGACGTTATCAGGTCAACTGACAAAAATTGGAATATGGCTGGTAAATTATATAAAATTATTGTAGCAATATTAAATATAGTAAAGTTGATAACTATACTGTATATAAGAGAATATTTTTTTATCTTTTTTTTTTTTTTAGAAATATACGTTGAAGATTATAGAGCCATGATGAAGGCAATTTACTCTCAAACGGTTTAAGACAATAAAAGGAAGAAACAATGTAAAATACACACACACAAACACAAAGACAGAAGGAGAAAAAGAGAGAGAAAGCAAATGATAAAGCAAATGGAACAAAATGTTTACAATAGGTTAATCCAGATAAAGGATGTACAGGTGTTGTATGTTAATTCTTATTCTTGTAACATTTCTTTAAGTTCGAAACTATTTGCAAATAAAAAGTTTTTAAAACTTCTCTCCTTCCCTTACATATATTGTACACTTTGGTCACTTTATCATAACCTGCGCTTTCTGAAAAAAGTCAGAGTGCTCCATAGATAAAAAGATAAACTTCACAATGCTTTTAAATAATCTTTAACAAGAAACCAAAAAAAAAAAATTAAAGTGGAAATTAAAAATTTGAAAAGCAAACCACAGGTTTACATTTAAAAGCATGAGCTTTGATTTGATCAGGGAAAAAAAAAAGCTGAAACGTAGTGTCACAAAAGCTAAAACATAACATAAACATGCAAAATATAAAACTCATACAAAGCATAAACGTGTAAATATCTCTTGGACAAAGCTTTTGTTTCTCTGCCACACGGATTAGAACATGAAAGCACTATATTCCTGCTGAACTGATCAAGGTTCCTTTAGAAGTCTGTGACAAAATCTCACGAGACTTTTTCAGATAAATGTCAGCGTTCACCCACTGGCACTTTCACAACCAAAATCATACTCCGAGAACTGCGGAAATGCCTCTCTCTAAGCAACAGCTTTCTAACCTTATAACCTCACCCTCAAGAGCCTTCCTGGCACCGTAGCGCCCATGGATTATCATCAACCCAGCACAATCCAATCACCCATTTAAAACGCAAAAATCTACTTTACCACAGTGTGAAGACTATGGAGGCATAAACCCTCTGCTGGCAGGTAAATTGCCGATATACAGAATCCTCATCTGGTGACCCAGCTTCTAAGTTGATCTACTCCAACACTCAGGGCCATGCCCAAACTACAAGGGCCCTGCTGGGAACAGAAGAAGGTGCACTTTGGAGTAGAAGCAATCCTGCAGCACCTTTCATGATTCTATAGGTTCTTGGGTTCAGCTGGGTGGTTTTTCTGCTCCACGTGATAGCAGCTGGGACTACAGTCACCTGGGGTTCAGGGCTGGACTATCCACAATGGCTCACTCATATGGGTGGTAGTGGTGCTGACTATGGGCTGTGAGCTCATCTGGGGCATCTACCAGAGCATTTTGATTCTCTTCCACACGGCCTGTCCATGTGCCTTGGGCTTCTCACAATATGGTGACTGGTTTCCAAAAGCAAGAGCTTCAAGAGCAAGCATTCCAAGAGGAAGAAAGCAGCCTCTTAAGGACTGGGCTTAGAAGTCTCAGGATGCCATTTCACCACACTCTATGAGTCGAAGCAGTCACAAGGCTGGCATGGATTCAAGTGGAGGGGATCTATATTCTGCCTTTTGATGTGAAGAACAACAAGCACATGCAGAGAAAAGAGCAATGTCGGGGACCATCTCAGGAGATTAGCAATCACACTGCATAAGTGATACCCGGTAGCCCCGCTAACACCCGTTTCCTGGGATATTCTCTCCTTTCTTGCTGGGTTCACAGTGGAATCTGGTTCGGTCCAAACTCTCCCAAATCGCCTGATCCTTGACCTCATTTTTCTGGCAGTCCTGGTGTTCTGCATCCATAGCCCTAAAGAAGAGTCATGGTCTATGTACTCACATTTAAACACATGTTGTAAAAATAATTCTTTTCTGAAAACTGATCTCTGAATGGATCACCCTTCTGCCAGTCTTATCTTCCCTAAGGACCTCTCATCTGCCAGTCACTATAAATTAGCGTGTCAGAAACTCATATTTAGGGGCCAGTCTGGTGGCGTAGTGGTTAAGTTCTCGTGTTCCACTTTGGTGGCCCGGAGTTCACAGGTTTGGATCCCAGGTGTGGACCTACGCACTGCTCATCAAGCCATGCTGTGGCAGCATCCCATATGTAAAACAGAAGAAGATGTTAGCTCAGGGCCAATCTTCCTCAGCAAAAAGAGGAAGATTGGCAATGGATGTTAGCTCATGGCCAACCTCCCTCACCAAAAAAAAAAAAAACACTCATATTTATGTGGCACAACATCACATCCATAACATAATGTGTGCCTTCAATGAAAGAGTTATACTTCAAAGGCAGACATCATTAGTAAGTGGCAGAATTCCATTGCATAGCTAAAACTACTTTTTGCCAGTAAAAACAAAACATTCACTAGTAATACTTCAGAGCTGGTCTCAACCTTTTATAAAACATAAAAGATAAGGCAGAAAAGATGTTTCTAATCTGTGTTAAATCTGTGGCCTCTGTGAGTAAATCACTTTTCTTCAGATTCACAAGAGTTTTCCTATAAATGCATGACACTGCCTTTGAGTATTTGCTGCCTAATAAATAGCTCCAACTTTCTCGGTTTTTTATTAGTGAAGGACAAAACCCTTGGCAAATAGATTCATTTGTAGATGACAGTCGTTCTCAGTATGAGTCTATGAAGACACGGCCCGGGGCAAGGTCAGAACTGAATTAGCGTGGCAGGGACCCTGCAGGCCAGGCCTGGTCTGGATCCAGAGGACGCACCAAGGAAAAATGAAAGCCTCTTAGGAAGCAACCTTCTCTCCCAGTGAAGGGGATTATCCCCCAATATGGCCACGCCAGTCACCCAAAGTGCTCACGTGCTCAGAGAAAACTTTGAGTCATCTACTCCTTTAAGCAACATCTGCTTGTGACCACTTGACACAATAAGCTGTAAAAGATAATTTCAAAATGCCTGAGCTAACAGAGTGATAGCAACTATAAGAAGGATTTTCTTACATAGAGAGCAAATGTAAAAAGAGTCATAGAAAGAAAAAAATATACATATAGGAGTTAGAAGTTACATATGCTTGAAGTTAGAAGACATCAATAAAAGTATGATTAATATAGTCATAATAACTTTCAACAATATAACTGGACATTATGCATGTTGTCATGCACTCTGTCTTGTTTCATCCTCATATGTCTCACTCTCTCTTTAAAATAAGTCTGATCTGCATACTAATTTTATTTTTAAAGCATTGTAGGGGAGCAGAATTTGCCACTCCAAAATGTGATTCTTTGGTTTGATTATTTTTAAGAACAAAAGATTCAGGAAGAAACTTTGACCTCCCCCCTTAACTGCCTAAAAGAATTTAAGATAGAAGGCCTCTTCCAGGAAGCAGCTATCACCATAGATAACTATAGTATAATATAAACTAGGTGTGATAGATGGGGAGGAACCTAGGAAGGCCCATTTGATCAAAGTGCTCTCCATGTCCCATTGTCTTTGCAAGGCATGACAAACATTTGTTTATCAAACATTTACTTTTCCATCTCCGTGTGAATGGCCTTCTTCCCATCTGAAGTCCCCAAAACCACTATCCCCAACATCCTCCTTTGTCTTTAGCTAAGGGGGCTTTGGCCATTTTGGTGAGTTACTCAGTTTTTCTGGGTTTCTCCCATGTACACATGCTATTAAACTTATCTTATTTTCTCCTGTTATTTTGTCTCATGTCGATTTAATTCTTAGACCAGCCAGAAGAACCCAGAGGGTAGAGGAATATTTCTTCCTCCCCTACAGCATTTTCACATTTTCTTCATGCAGCCCTGAGAGGACACCAGGGCAAGGATTATTATCTTCTTAAAATCAGGTCTCTAAAATGAGCTGCTGTTGGAGCCTTCCCTTAAAAGACCACATCTAACAAATTTCACAAAGAAAGTGAATTTACACACATACTGAGTTTGCTTTTTCACTATGTCTTATTATACACTCAAAACATAATGCAAAAAGACATCTTGGAACAAACTAAAACATATGTGCCTCACGTGGACATTGGGAATTAGGCTTCCTCCCATGTTGAAAGAAAATTTTTCCATTTAAGAAGAGAATAGTGTCCTTTAAAATGAATATAATAGTCATTGAAAAGTACAAGGTATCATCATTACCACTAAAATTCTTTTGTGAGATAAAATGTCCTAACAGGCGTCAAGAAAGAATTCATTGCCCACTTCTCAGTGATAGGCCAACAATCACATTTGGTGATAAGATTAAGTGAGGTAACTTAATCATTTATTTTATTAAAAAGGCTGGCATCACAATCTGGATAATGTATTTCTAGAGGGGGATAATGCACTTCTAATTTCTAAATTAATCTTTACAAAGACCTCAGAGCCCCCTGTGGTGTGCAACTTGGATTTATACTAATGATCTAAAGGATGGCTGCCGCACAGCCAAATGAAGGCAGCAAAGAGAAGGAAAGGAGTCCCTGAGATGATCAGCACGTTGCATCTACATGGTGCCGAAATTGATTGATTTGGCTTGAATCAAAGCAATCTGAATATACCAGCAGGATCCCAAACTGCTTTAAAATATGGTCTCACTGAAACGATCCAGTTTTGCCAGCAAGGTGGAAATGAATTCGTCAAGTTTGTGTGGCTGCCGCTACAGTGTGAAAACAGAGCCAACACTTCTCTTCTTAACCTACATCATTTCATGGACTTAACTTTTGTGATTTCAAGCCCAATTTCTGTATCCTCCATATAGGCATTTTACATTTTACTTGTCACTCCCTATTCTCAAAAAGCACGGAAGCAACTTTGTGAGAAGTAGTAAAATTATGAGAATAAACTGGAAGAAATGTTTTGGATAAAATGCTGGTAACATTTAAAGCAAATTGCTCTGGTATAAATTCAGCCCTGCTCTAGCACCATCTCATAGATCACAGAATAGACAGTCGGTGAAGTTGATGGGATATTGATTCCAGCAGGAAAATAAGAGGCTATAAAACAAAAGATGATTAACATGAAATCGTTGAGTGAAGCAAAGTCTTAATAGACTGGGAGTTGTTAAATAAAACAGACAGTGGGTAAAAGAACTGAGCTCTCAGATCACTTACAATGGAATTCCTTTTCATTATACATTAAAATTCTCCTGTGTGTTTTTACTTTCCTGCATATTATCAATCCATAGTCACCCAGTGAAAAACATCTGAAATTAACATGTGGGGAAAAGTAACCAAATCTGGGACACATCATCAATCAGAGAGAATGCAACTCAGAAAGCAATGGCAATCGGGGCCTTAAAAAACCTATAAATACTGTCAGAAAATAAAGCTTTTTTTATTTCTTTCACTTCACAAAGTCCCGCTAATGTTTTGCTACTATAACATATGCAACTTTTTTTACAAATGTTGCTGCATTGCAGTTTTATAGGTTGATTTGTGGCTTAAAATATGCAGTACTCAATGAACAGATGTATTTCTAAAATATTCTTCAAGTAAATTTCCAGAGCCAAGCAGTTTTTTCGGTCAAAGTCACTCTACAAAGGAAACACACTCCGCGTTTCCTCCACTCCTCCAGACACACACACACGCACACACCACCACCGTCACCATCACCACCACCATGATTCCTGCTGACATATTGTTACCAAACAAGCTTCCTTTGCCCAGAAAACCAGGCATCGCTGAAGAATTAACGGTTTCATCCCGTAAAAAAGAGACAGCTTTTCTGAATCAGAATCAAAGTGATTAGGAGAGTAACTGCAGAGGGTACTGTGTCCAGTCAACCACTGGGGATCAGCAGATAAAGGAGACATCCTTAACCCTCCACGTGCCACCTTTCGAAAGCAGAAATGCTGATCTCAATTGAATAGGTTCACATTCCCACTGATGGAAGGACTTTTTCTCCAGAAGACCTCAAGGGCCCCGCAGTGCATTCAGATAATAACTAAAAACAAGAAAATATTAAAACAAGGTTTGCCTTGAGGATCTTGCCTCAGTAGAGCTTTGACTGAACTATTGACAAAGGTAACACAACTCTTGTAAAGCTTCTAGCCATTTCCATATTACATACAATATCAATGACTGAACACATTGTTTGATATGAGCAAGATGTGATCAAAAGACTAATTATACGAGGCAACTAGATGTAGGCACTCAGCCTAAGTTGCCCTGAGGTTTCTTTTACCCATTTCATTAGAGTTTTCCCTGGCAGCTGAGGAAGTGGCAAGAAATCACAAACCCAAGTTTCATTTTTGGACACGAGCCTCTCTGATTTAATTTAGGGCTGCCAGATATAGCAAATTAAAATACAGGATGCCTAGATAAACTTGAATTTCAAAAAACAAGGAATAATATTTAGTATACGTATACCCCATGCAATGTTTGATTCATACTTACATTTTAAAAATTATTCGTTGTTTACCTGAAATTCAAATTTAACTGGGTGCCCTGTATTTTATCCTGCAACCTTACTCTACTTATACTCCCTGACAATTTACATTGTGTATTAGAACTTACTCCATTATTAAAGAAATAAGACAGCTGTCAGGGCTAGAAAAGCTGGAAAAGTACCAATTTGTGACTGAGAAAATGTCCATGAAAGCCCTTTATTACTTTATAAAGTGTAATACCAGTAGTTCTCAATGGGTCGTGGCAGGGAAGAAGGAAGGAAGACTTAGAATCATTGAGGACTATTTCCCCTCAGATTGAAACCACTATGCTGTACAAACATTATGTAGTACTTTCCATTTTTATTTTTATCTTAGAGGCTGTGATTATAAGCACAACCTCTGGAGTAGACTGACCTTAGTTTGAACCATGGCTCTGCCACTTACTAGCTGTTTGATCCTAGACCAGACACTTAACCTCCCTAAGCCTCTTCTTTTTCATATTTAAAATGAAAGCAATGATACCAACCTCATATGGCAAGAGTAAACACAAAAAGAGGTATGTCCTCTTTTTAAAGCATTCAGAACATTACCTGACACACAGTAAGCCCTTGCTAATTGAACGTTATTGTTCTTATCATATTGTGCAAATTGTTTTTACCATATCCATTGACCAAAGGTAAAGCTTCTTGGCAATAATAGTCACAAGGGTTATCTATGAACAGAGTTTGCTGGGGTGCAAGAGAGAAGAGCCAGGAGTCACTTGTAATCTGAGGAATATCTGGCTCAATAAAAGGTCGAGAGCCCAGGGAAAGTCAAGTTCCTCTCAGAACCGTTTCTCCTTCCTTATACTGACTCTCCTCGGAAGCTCTCTGGGCTGAATCCCTTCCCTACTCCAGTGCACAGAGCAATGAGTCCATCCAGTTTCCAAGTAGAGAGCTCCTCTATCATTCCATTCTAGAATTTGCTCTGCGTAGTCAGAAATAAGTATTTCAGTACGACATTCCCGCAGATTCTAAAATGGTTCCCTGCAGTCTGGTTCTGCTCTTGGAAGTCAATGTTCCTCACACTCCTCCACATAAATACAACAACAGCATTGGCCAAAGCCCCCTCTCTACCACAGTGAAGGAGCTGGGTAATCACCCTGGGTGGGGATGGGGGTTGTCACATTACTCCGAGGCGTTCAGTCTGCATGGGCAAGCCTCTCTAACCATATACCCTGAAGGCTTACATTGCATTTTCAGGCTTATTACCTTATTAGAGGAAATAGGACAGCTGCTTCCTTGTAAGAAATGATGGGAAAGCCCAATTTGTGAAATGTGTTTGATTTCCAAGTCTGTGGCTTACGGGCAACAAGGAGTTAGCAGAAGCAACTTATAATGCAATTTCAAACTCACCCTAAATCTCGAGTTTCTTTCTACCTTTCTAGTATGCTTAAGGAAGTGAAGGACTCCTTGTAAAAGCCTTTGCAACCTACAGAGGCGGCAGACGCCAGCACCATTAGGATTGATACGGGCTGCGGTGCTTTGCTCCCTGGTGCCCTGACACCACATGGATATTTTGCACCTAGCTCTTTTAAACCTTTAACAGACACCTAGAATTTTACCACTGAGTAACAGGTAGATAAGTGTATAGCCTCTTGAGTTTTCTTACAGAAAGAAAAAATGATTTCCTAGGACTCAAGATTCTGTTTTTTCAAAAGCACTCCCATCTGCCAAACTAATTAACAGAGAACACCGCTATGCGGACCAGATGCACATCCTTTGTTTGTAATACAGTCCTAAGACATTCTTTCAGACAACACGCTTTCCCCGCTGCCTGGGCAGAGAAGGAAATAAATAACTAGATGGTAGATAAGTTACATGGGCATCTAAGTGGTACGTGCCCTGTCATCCTACACATTCCTCTTGAAAATGCCCTCCCTCTCCCGAGACCTTCCACTAGCCCCATATTCAACAGGGAAGTGGGGAAAACCAATGGTGACAGCAATTCTTATCTTCTCAGTTCTATACTCTTGCCTTTCCTCAATGCATCCAGCAGCCCTGCTCTTAATGTCCTGGAGAATAATCCACCACTCTTTCAAGTACACACAGTGGAGAGTGGATAACAATAAATAGATCAGTTTTTTAATTACCAATTTTTAATTTTTATTATCTTCAAAAATCAAAATCAAGGTTTTTTAATACAAAAACGATTTCAGAATGCTAAGAAGTCAGTCAACAAATGCTGAGTTCCTAGTACTTGCCAGGCACGGTGCTAGGCCATAGGTGTGAGCTGTAAACATGATAATCAGAGTCCCTGCTCACATGGAGCTTATAATCTAAACGTCTGAACTTGCAGATTGTCTGGATGTGTAAAGAAATTAAACCACATGCAGTTTCTTTGATTTTTACGTCACTGAGATTCAAAAGGGATTGATATTTGAGAATATTTTCTTGTTACTTCCTTCTATTTAGTGTATCATGCCTTTTAGATCACCATCTGAAATTTAAAAGAATCCTTTTTCACCAGAGATGAGCAGTGAGCTACCCCAAATGACAGAATATTCAGGATGGCCCACTAGATTGTCTATCACTAGAATCAGCAATGAAAATAAGCGGAGGTGACATGAGCAACAGTCGTTACCCTCTCTGATCAGAAATACAGGTCTGGTAATAAGAAGTGAAAGACGGTAAAATCTCCAGAAAGAAGGCACGCTTCTAGGACTGCCTTGTTAAAAATACAGACTTAAGAGTGCTGTGATGGACTTGATGAGGCCAGCCGCAAAATAGAAATTTTAGGCATGGCACAGACATCTAACATAGCTAACTATCATCACATGGCTGCCAGTTCTTTGGGTTTTACCTTTGACGGTATTAAAGGAAAAAAAAAATACTCTTCCAAGGAGGACGTTGTCTGGAAGCTAGATCCTTCAGAGCCTCCTCATAGCTGACCCCTTCAGAGAAAATTGGTGCATGCAGTTTTCCAGCCTTTAGCATGATAGCTAACTCAAAGCAAGAAGCCTTCATCTGAGTCTATCAGTAATGAGCACACTGCATCAGGATATCAAAATGCGGTGAGCTGGGGCATCATATTTAGCCAAGAAGGGAAAATATGGAAACTGGGACCTAAAAGATTGACTTTGACTTTTATTCCACATTAAGAACATTCAATCATTTATTCAGGAAATAGTTAAGCTCCTAGCACGTGCCAGGCACTGTGCTGGGCACTGAGAATGAAACACCCAACACAAGTGCTCAAGGTCCCTGCCCAGCTCTGTGCACCAGCAGTTATGGTAAGGGCTGGGACAGAGGAGGATGACAAACTGCAGCTTGACAGATGCAATCTGTCAGTCAGAAAAATAGTTGTTCAATATTGAGCCTGCCTCAAATACCAGCAGAGTGGGCAGTTGCTAGATTCATCCACTCTTTGACCACACATTACTGAGTGCCTACTAGGGGCCACATCCTCAATGGTGTGATCTGAGGGGCAGCAAGAATGCCTCCCTGGGAAGCCTGAAACCAGTTAGCTTGCAGATCCCATGCCCAGCCCCAGCTGTAGGAAGGTGTCTCACTGCGTTTCCCAACATTTGGCCTCTATCAGCTACCTCCAGCCACACACCCACCAGCACTCATATACCCAGCCACCTGCAAATCAGAAAAACGTTGTTCTCACTCAGTTCCCCTAAACTAATTTAAAACCGTATGCATTTGTCTCCGGCGTCGGCCCCAATCAAATTGCTAAATAGGCGACATGGATTGTACTTCCTTACGTTTTCCTTTATCCACCAGCCTGGCCAGGTCCTGCCCCGCCTTGCTCCTCCCAACCCGCTGCCAGGGCCTGCGTGTCTGCAGCCCATGCTCTCACCTTTTTTTTTTAAACCTCTCTCCCTCACTCATTTCCTTTCTTCCTTTCATTCCGGAGAAACTTGCCCAAGGTAAAGCTAGTTAATTTAGACGAGATTAAGGAATTATGCTTGACTTCTTCAGGTCACACATTTGCGTTCTCAGCAAGCAAACCTTATACAGTGTTCCATAGGTGTTGCCCGTTTTAGCACACCACAGGCCATGAGAATTTCGTGTGAGGACTAGAGGAGAAAGTAAGGGGGGCAGAGGCAGTAAGGTTAGCAGGTAGGAGCACCAGCTCTAGAAGCAGGCAATTTGCGCCAGAATCTCTGCTCCACTGCTTACTAGTTTTCCCTCTTTAACCTCTCTGTGCTCAGTTTATCCTCTGTGAAGTGGGAACCATAACACCTAACTCAGAGGGTTGTTATAAATATTAAATGAGCTGATATACATAAGAAATTTAAAACAATGCCTGGTATACAGTAAGAATGCAATAAATGTCTGCTATTATGTTACGATCAATAAGATCGCCTATATGATTTATGGGACCTGGTGCAAAATGAAAATGCAGGCCCCTTGTTCAAAAATTATTGAAAATTTCAAGACCTTGACAGCACACCTTTAAATCAAGTGCAGGGCCCTTCTAAGCATAGAGTCCTGTGCAAGTATACAGGTCACACACCCACCAAGTCAGCCCTGACTGTCATATCTAGGGCAAAACCACATTCCTGACCCTTCTATCTCGGAACTTTTTTGGGTGATCATTGAGAAAAAGCTCTGGAAACCCATCTTTTGTTTGCCTCTGGGAGAGAGGATACTGGCAAGAAAAATAACCAGCACGTATTAAAAATACAAATAAAATATATTAATACAAAAAAAATTCCCAAAGTAGGTTTTGCAAGTGGCAATCTTTTGAACAATTTTGCGATGGGGCAAAAATAGTATCTTCCAATATTTCATTAAAGCTGTTCTTCAGTGGCAAAATCTACAATAAATCTGTGTTGGTCATTCACTATAAACTCCTGCAAACAAAAGCTTTGCTAAATAAAAGGAACACTGGAACGACAAAGTACATTATAAGAAGTTGAGGTTTCTTCTGAAATTTAGAAAAAAAAGTGGCTGGTTAAATTCATTTATTTTTAAAGCCATATCCCTTACTATTTAATTTTGTGGTTTAAATTGCTTGTCAAATCATAAGAAAATAGAGCCCAGATCCAGAGCTGAATAAACCAGTTTTACTTTCACATACAATTACAGTTTTTTAATCTTATTTTCACCAGTTCATTTTCAACATCTTTTTATTTTATCACCTGTAATCAATTCTCAGCAATTTACTCCATAAATGTTATCAAATGCCTTCTATTTATTTTAAAGATCTAAATTCTGATGAAATAAGACTATAGGATCAATGTAAACAGCATCCTTTATCTACTCCCCGATCCCTGGCTGTAAATCATGATACAACGGTATCTACCTGGAGGCTGAGTCATCGTTACTAGCCCACCTTGTTTAGTACCAGATCACAAAATCTTCATAAATCATATTCCCTTCCCCTGTTTCTTCCACTTCACCTCTCAGTGAAAACCCATTCATTTTCCAAACTCATCATTTCCAGCAGTGTTCATTTTCAGCCTTAATTTTCTGGCCAATCTATTCATTCAGATGCCTTTTATGGAGGTGGTATTTGTCTGAATAAACTGCATTAGAGCCAGAAATTTTTTAGAGCTCTTCTCACCTGATATATAACCTCTGAGAAAAGGTCAATATATCCTTATACATTTTTAAGTTCCAAATCTCTTCCTATTCCACGAGCTTAAAATCATATCAAGGTAATTTCAGATCACTTAAACTATGGCTCTGTGTCATGTCCCTTAGCTCTCTTCTATTTTGGTTGACAATGGTAGTGTTATATTAATTTTTGGGCCCCAGAAAGAAAAGTGGCACACTTTTATGATTTCCAAAAACTACACTTTAAAAAACTTCTGGGAGAAAATTATTTTAAAACTGAATTTCGAAACAAACTTTTAGTACAATTAGTTCAGAAATTTAATGTCCCATAATCTTGGAACATCCTCTTAGCAAGCTATTTTTATTAATAGACTATTTTGACTAATAATGGGGGGAACACACACATTTAACTTCTTGGGCCCTAGTCTCTTGGATGGTAGGAGAAGTAATAATTAGGAGATGGTTTTTAAATTTTCCTGTGTGCACTGCAATTTCCTTGATTTTTCCACATAACTTTGAATGGTACTGAGAGAGACAGGACTCTAGGGTCCATTAGGAGAATTGAGACCTGCCCTGTATTCATACATAACTCCCTCACACACATCTCTTTCATGCACTGGTATCACAAGGGCTGTGAGAGAGTTTACTTCCTTGAACTCCAGGCCACAGCTCACAGCAAAGTGAACGGTGGCCATGGCTATGCTGTATGACTTGAAGGAGTGGTGGCCAATTGAGTAACTGAGGAATGGTGACCCACAAATCTCTTCGCTTGCCCGGATATACAACAGGGACCCTTAAGAAGAAGAGAAAAGATAGTTTTGGGATTAAAGTTGTTGTATGAACATCCCCCACCACACTCTGGACTCACCGAGAACAAGGGGCTAGTAGTGCTGGGCACATTGCTGCATCCCATATCTTAAGGTGCAGTTGGTCACCCATCTTGTTGAAATGGGAGCTAGTGGAGGGCAGTGCCTGGTGAAATGAGATCCTGAAGAGGAAGGTTTTGTTAGCAGGGAAAGACGTAGAAGACAGGCCTAGGTGGAATGACAGTGGGAGATTGCTGGGATCTGAGAGTGATACGGATGAGATGGGAAAAAAGAATAAATAAACAGGGTTATTAGAAAGGCACCAAAGACTGAGTTCTCCTACTTTGCAGTTTTTACCAGTTTTCGCTGCTCTCCCTCTCCAGACCCAAAGTAACCAAGTTGGGAAAAAGGATGCTGGTTGCTTCCAGCTTGACCAGTAGCCATGAAATGGTGGAGCAATAAAAGTTCAGACAGTTGCAGCCATGGGGGTATTTAATCATCATATATGGGAAGTGCTGGAACATCTTCCGCTGGGGAGTCCTTCTCTAGTTCAGAAATGACTTTGACTTCTGAACTCTTCATTCCAATCAACCAGATTGGAATGCAACAGAGCTGCCGCAAACTCTGTCAGAGACTGTGTAGAAAGGAGACCAAGCAGAGAAACTTGCTCAAGGTATTTTCAAGATAAGATGGTCCACTGGCATTTTGTATGATACGTTCAAAGAAATCACTCTCCTTGGAAATATTTGATAAAATATGCCATTTTTTTATGCTGAGCAAAAGAAACCAGACACAAATGAGTACATATTGTATGATTCCATTCATATGAAGTTCGAGAACAAGCAAAGTTAATCTATAGTGACAGAAAGTAAATCAGTGGTTGCCTGAGGCTGGGAGATGAGGGAGGGGAGATTGACTGACAAGGGGCAAGAGAGAACTTTCTGCGGCGACATAAACATTCTACATCTTGGTTATGTTGCGTGCATTTATCAAAACACATCAAACTCTGCCTCTAAAATATGCCTCTTATTGTATAGAAATTATACCTCCATTAAGTTGATAAAAAGAAGCTGTCTTTATTTAAATATAAATTTTGAGAGCTTTCAGAAAACCATAAAATCTCTACGATTGGTATTCAACACTGGGATACACATAAGCAACCAATCTATATAGCTCAACATGGGACAAACAGAAGGTCATCCTGTAACACATCATCTAGATGACAAACTCTCTTTGCCAGTTCTGGCTCTTATTTTCATGAATTCCAAAGAAAGAGGGATTCAAAGTTAACATCATGTCCATAATGTAAAGTGTATTTAGTTGGTTTATTATGAATTTATGTTTATGTTTCCAGTATGACAAAAAGTGTATATTGTTCTCCTTAAATATTTTAGGTTCATTCATGCTGTCTCAACTAATCCTTCGATTGCCCTTTTTAAATCTGGAGTAAGAACTCCTATTATGGATGTCTAGACCAGATGGACTCAACTGACAATGGCAATAATGATCTGGCAGGCATGCTGGGTGGATCTCACCAGCAGTACCTCTTAAAGACTGACATCTCAAGACTTCTTGTTCCTGTTGGGGGATAATGTACTTGACTTCCAGGACAAACCCAAAGTATCCTAAACCAAACAGCTTTAACAGGACCCAGCTGTCTCTTGTTTGTGTTTGTCTTTTTCCTTTAAATGGGTCAATTTTGTCCAAGCTATAGGCCATTTTTTACTGAGCATGGAGTACAGGGCATCTTTCAGATGTAGCACAGTTCAGTGCAAAAGCACTGAGCTGACTGATCAGCAGGAGACTTGGGTTCTAATGCTGATTCACCCATAACCAGAAGCATTGCTTCAGGCAAATCAAGGAATCTCTTTAGGCCTCATCTACTAGATAACAGGAAAGTGATAGACAAAAGGTAAGGAAAGATCCCTTCTAGCTCTAAAAGCATATGATTCTATATGTCAAAGCCACCAGAGGATCCCAGACATCATCTGGCCGTCTAAAGTTCCTACAGATGCAGAAGGGATCCAGGTCACATATGGACTCACAACAATGGAGTCCATATTCCTGGATCCGAATTGACGCCTGCAGAAAGCAGGACATGTCTAGAGAAAGAGACACAACACAAATCACACCTGCCTATCTGGAAAGGGTTCTCCTAAATGGATACTTCCTGCTACCATATACACAGCTACTACATCCATTCATAAACTTTTGACATAAACCAGCTGAAGGTAAATCTACACCTCTACTGTTCTTCAATAGCGCATTTTCATTGTACAACTCAAACCACTGTCATCATTTCTACATTAAAAGCAATTATCAATTTTGCTCAATGCAAATTTAGGCCTTAATAACGTTCCCAGAATCTGGAAAACATGTAACACAATTAGACCTATATGTCCCCTGTTCCTTGAGGAACGGATCAAGGGATTATTTAGCAAAGTGGCATTTCCATCTGTGGGGCTCCTGTGTATTTGCTTACTTTCTTCAACACTGTTACAAAGTTTACTAGGGTGGGTTTTTCTTTAATAGAGTATGGGGGCTGAATGTAGTAGTTATTCCTTCAGCTGTATTCTTTCAGAATCCCGTGGGTCCTAGGGCCACACTTATTTGTGATATATTTCAATTTATAGAATTGTGCCCACCATAATTTAACTGTCTCAGGGCATAAGTACAAAGAAAACACTCAAGAAATATAGATCATTTAAAAGGTGAGATCACAGCCTGCTCTGCGGGTCAGTAAACTGGCTTTCTGCCAAACCAAGGCAGGTGCAGAATTGCCTTATGTAGGCCTCATGAGCCACATACTGGAAAGAATTTGAAAATTGTTATTTAGAAAATCCTGGACAATCTTTTTTTTTTTTTTTTTTTTTTGATTTTTTTATTTATTTATTTTTCCCCCCAAAGCCCCAGCAGACAGTCGCATGTCATAGTTGCACATCCCTCCAGCTGCCGCATGTGGGACTCGGCCTCAGCATGGCCAGAGAAGCGGCGCGTCGGCGAGTGCCGGGATCCGAACCCGGGCCGCCAGCAGCAGAGCGCACGCATCCAACTGCTAAGCCACGGGGCCGGCCCAATCCTGGACAATCTTAAATGTTACCTGTAATTAGCACAAAATGACAAGTTTCTATTAATTTTTTAAAGAAAGTACATGTTTTATAATACCTTCAGTGAGTGTTTCTGCTATCTTGGTATAAACAGATTACTGACTTTGAGAATTGAACCAACTTAATTTAAATATCTAAATAGTACCTATTATAAGCAACTGGTGAAAAATACTAATTGTTCCAATGTATGACATTTCAAATATACTTCAAAATGTAACTCTGAGTGAATGAAGAGTGGTTGCTCTTTTAATATGATGACATTTATAATTAACCTGTCAGAATAGCTACATAAGTAAAAATGATTGAAACAATTCACCTAATACCATGGCCCTAATAAAAAAAATTTGAAAGATGGATATTTTTCTCTTTGTGTCCATCTGTCTAATTACAAGTCTTAAAATGTACTTTCATTCACCTAAAAATATTTATTGCATACCCATCACTGTGCTGGTAGCTAGGGAATAGAGAAGAATAAAACAGACGTGGTTGCTGCCTAATGGAGCATACCATCTAGTGGGAAAGACAGACATTAAAAAAATAATCATACAAATAACATACATATTCTAGTCATAATCCATGATAAATGCTAGGAAGGGGGAAAAAGAGCATGAGAAGCTATAACTAGGGGATCTAATTCAGATGGCTGATGGGGGGAAAATATTATGGAAGGGGTCTTTGAAGAGTGACATTTTACCAGACATGAAGGATGAGTAGTAGTTATCCAACCAAGCAAAACATGGGCGAAAGAGTTTCCTAAGCAGAGAGATGAGCGTATACAAAAACCCTGAGTCAGACAGGAGCTCAGCTTTTTCAAGGAACCATAACAGGGCCAATCAGTGAAAGCAACAGAAGCTACATGAAGCTAGAAAAGTAAAGTGGGAAAGATCAAAAAGGCATAACAGACCACACTATGGATCTTTTATTTTATACTAATTACAAGAAGAAGCGTGTTCAATCTGCAACATCAATAGGCTTGTTTCCAGGCCTTTGAAAACACTTGTTTTCAGTTTTTTCTGGTCTGCTGTACCAGTTTTCACTGGTCCATCTGTTTACCAGTGTATTTATTTCCTAGGGTGACCATGATAAATACATGAACTGGGTGGCTTAAAACAACAGAAATTTATTCTCTCACAGCTCTGGAGGCCAGAAGTCTGAAATCAACTTGACAGCAGTGGTTGGTTCCTACTTTAGGGCTCAGAGGGAGAAACTATCCAAGTTCCTCTTCTACCTTCTGGTGGTTGCTGGCAATCCTTGGCATTCCTTGGCTTGTGGCAACATAACCCAATCATCACACGGCTACTCCCCGTGTGTCTCTGTCTCTGCCTTAAAATTTCCCTCTTACGAAGACACCAATCCGTGGACTAAGGCCCACCCTAATCCAGTATGGTCTCATTTTACCTTGATTACATCTGCAAAGACCCTATTTCCAAATAAAGTCACAATCATAGGTATTAGGAAGGATACAATTCAACACACACTGGGAACCCATTGAAGGATTTTTACCAGGAAAGTGACATGATCATATTTGCATTTTAACATCACGTTGCCTATTGGGTGGAGAGTGGATTGGAAAGAGACTGAAGTGGAGGGGGGAGACCAATTAAGAATGTATTTTGTATTCCATTTTTGATAATATAATAGAATAAATCTTCTGGAAAATTCTCATCATATAAAACATGTAGAAATACTAAAGAAATATAAAAAATTCTTTTAAACGTAGAGAGCTAGAAATAATAATATAGTTAAGTTTAAAGGGGGTAGGAATTCTCAGGGGCCAAAAAATGAAAAGAGGACTTAAGTCCAGAGTGGTAAGCTGTCACTGCAGCAGTGTGTGGTCAGGCATTTGCGCCAACCTCTGGGCCTGGAAGCTTGAGTTCTATACGCTGCATAGGGGATGGTAGTAGGCAAGCATGATGTCAACTCGAAGAAGGAGTTAAAATTAAGATCTACAGGGGCCGGCCCCATGGTGTAGCAGTTAAGTGCGCATGCTCCGCTGCTGGCGGCCCGGGTTCGGATCCCGGGCGCGTACCGACGCACCGCTTGTCAGGCCATGCTGTGGCGGTGTCCCATATAAAGTGGAGGAAGATGGGAATGGATGTTAGCTCAGGGCCAGTCTTCCTCAGCAAGAGAGGTGGATTGACATGGATGTGAGCTCAGGGCTGATCTTCCTCACACAAAAAAAAAAAAAAAAAAAAAAAATTAAGATCTACAAATAGAGCCAGGGTCCACAAAGTCAATTTAAAAAAACCTGTCCATCCACTGACAAAATGAGATGACAAAGAAAAATATCATTCTTGGCCTGGACTCAGGGCGAAAAAAATAAATACAAGTTTTTCATGACACTAACACAGGGTTTACATACTCCAAAGTTTGGGTTTAAAATGGTATGACCTAGTAGGTCCAAGAAAGCTCAAACAAGAAACTATTTTAAGTAGCTCTTGGTTTGTTATACCTTGGAATGCCCAAGAGATACAAATACAAATTCTCTGCAGAAGGATGCATCTTCAACAAAAACTTTGCAAGATTCTTGCACATAAAGCCCTGGCATTCAAACATGAGCTCAATCCAAAAAATAAAAAACTATATTTTAGAGTTAGCAGAAATGCCCAATGGCAGAATTAAGCCACCAAAGACTTCAGATATTAGAAATATGGGATATAGGGCCGACCCTGTGGCTTAGCGGTTAAGTGCGCGCGCTCCGCTGCTGGTGGCCCGGGTTTGGATCCCGGGCATGCACCGACGCACCGCTTCTCCCGCCATGCTGAGGCTGCGTCCCACATACAGCAACTAGAAGGATGTGCAGCTATGACATACAACTATCTACTGGAGCTTTGTGGGAAAAATAAATAAAATAAAATTATATAAAAAAAAAGAAATATGGGATATAAAATAAGTATTTTTTAATTATTAAAAAAATTGAAATCAAGAACTAGGAACAAAGTGCTATTTTTAAAAATCAGGATAATTTGAAATAGAACAAAATGAAATGAAAAGAGTAATCTTTAAAGTTAAAAATTCAGTAGATCAGATAAACAAACAATTATACAGAGCTGAGGAAATAATGAGTTATAAAGAAATTATCCAGAATGAATCTCAGAGACATAATGAAATGCAAACTATGAGAGAGATGTTAAGTTACATAAAGAGCAACAGGCTCTGTCTAATGTATGATCCAGAACAGCAGAATAGAGAAAATAAGGGAAGCCAAACATTCCCAAGCAGAATAGATTCAAAAAAAATAGAAATCCACATTGAGGCACATAGTGAAATTGCAGAACACCAAAGAAAAGGAAAGATCTTAAAAATAGCCAGAGAAAAACGTTTAGCTACAATGGAATAAAAGTTATATAGAAAACAGATTTTTTTTTCAGGAGCAACAATGGCTCCACAACACAATGGAACATTATCCTCAAACTGCTGAAAGAAAATAGTGTATATCTCAAGTTGTTTACTCAGACAAACCATCATTTAATAATCAGAGCAAAATAAATGCATTTTGGGCAAACAAAGGAAATACATTGGTAAGAAGTAAAATAATTCCAGAGAAAAGGTCTAGGAAGAAAGAAGGGATGCTAAACAAAGAAACTGGTAAATATAAACAAACACTGAATACATAAAATAATGATGTAAATATACGAGAAAAAAAGACGGAATCTAAATAATGTACAAAAATACTATGTAAGATAGAAGGAGATTGATCAGAATTAGGATACTGCATTGCTAGGGAGGAGAACAGGGATTAATTTTTGATTTTAAGATTAAAAGCAACCAAGCCAGCCCTGATGGCCTAGTGGTTAAGGTTCACCGGGCTCTGCTTCGGTGGCCCTGGTTCAGTTCCCAGGCACGGAACCATACTGCTCATCTGTCAGTTGTCATGCTGTGGTGGAGACTCCCGTAGAAGAACTAGAAGGACTTACAACTAGAATATACAACTATGTACTGGGGCTTTGGGGAGAAAAAAAGAGAGGAATACTGACAACAGATGCTAGCTCAGAGCAAATCTTTCCCAGCAAAAAAAAAAAACAATGTTTCTTTAAAAGAAAAAAGATTAAGAGCAACCATGCAATGAATAGAAAAAGAGGTTATGAATTCCAAACCAATATGGGGGAAAGAGGAATTCTTTTAATCAAAATTTAGTCAAAAGGAAAGAAGAGGGAAAAAAGGAAAACACAGTAAAAGTAGGAAAGATACAAAGCACAAAATCAGATGATGAAAATAAATCCAACCATAAAAGAAATCATACAAAATATAAATGGATTAAAATCACCAATTTAAAAACAAAATTTTAGATCTGATTTTTAATTCAGCTATAAATTATTTAAAAGACATATTTGAAACATACAAGTCAGCTCCCCCCTAAAAAACACTAAATTAGATGATAAAAGGTAGGATCGAGAATGAGCCTTTGTCTAGTACCTACTGTAATACGGATTCTCATGTAAATTATGTCTCAGAGTGAGATTTTATTATTCCCATATTACAGAGTGAGGAACTAGGGTGCAATGAGGTTAAGCGATGGTCGGAGTCACATTTGACATAACTTCCAGCAAAAGAACTTTCAAACCCAGCTCTGTCTATTAGCAAAGACATTGCTCTAGCTAACATCAGCGCTCCACCATATGAGACAAAAGTGTTTCCCGCTTTCAAGCGGGCAAGTGCCATGAAATTCAAGTAACAAGTGAAAAGAAAAGAGAGCAGATCTCTACCAAGTGTCTCATTAACTGGTTCTTAGTATATCTGGTTCGATTTACTTGGGACTATAAACCCACAGGCCACTGAATCCAGAAGTCTTTAAACTATAAATTTCTGGGCCAGCCCCGTGGCTTAGCGGTTAAGTGCGCGCGCTCCACTACTGGCAGCCGGGGTTTGGATCCCGGACGTGCACGGACGCACCGCTTCTCCAGCCATGCTGAGGCCGTGTCCCACATACAGCAACTAGAAGGATGTGCAACTATGACATACAACTATCTGCTGGGGCTTGGGGGGAAAAAAAAAGAGGAGGATTGGCAATAGATGTTATCTCAGAGCCGGTCTTCCTCAGCAAAAGGAGAAGGATTAGCATGGATGTTAGCTCAGAGCTGATCTTCCTCACAAAAAAAAAAAAAAAAAACTATAAATTCCTTTATTTACTCTCCACTTATTTTGTCTGGTCCTTATAATTTGAAGAGTCTCAGATTTTATTTTTTTTTATCCTTTTTTTTTTTCCAGAAAGATTTACCTAAGGAGTTCAATGTGTTTGGTAAGAAATGGTCTAGTCCCCTGGCTGGTGACTGAATATAAAAATTGTCCAGGAAAATTGAAAAGAAAGCAGCTGACATATTTCTCTGTAGAACTCATCACCAAAGTGGAAAGGACACCTTCCGTCTCCTCCTCCCCAATAAGCCATATCGTCTTTAAAGCATTAGTATGTTAGCTATGTTTCTTCTAAAAGTCACACACGTGACGGGTGGTAGGGACAGAGGGAGTGGGAAGAGCTGGAACATAGCTTGATGCGGCGTGGCTCTAAATCCATAATGTAAAAAGCTACCATCATGTGATGTTTCTGTTTCAGTAGCTGATACCTTGCATTTTTTTTTATTGTGGTAACATTGGTTTATAACATATAAATTTCAAGTGTACATCATTATATTTTGATTTCTGTACAGATTACATCATGTTTACCACCCAAAGACTAATTACAATCCATCACCACACACGTCCCTAATCATCCCTCTTGCCCCCTGCCATCCCCCCTTCCCCTCTGGTAACCACCAATCCAATCTCTGTCTCTGTGTGATTGTTTGTTGTTGTTTTTATCTTCTACTTATGAGTGAGATCATACGGTATTTGACTTTATCCCTCTGACTTATTTCGCTTAGCACAATACCCTCAAGGTCCATCCATGTTGTCACAAATGGCTGGATTTCATCATTTGTTACGGCTGAGTAGTATTCCATTGTGTAGATATACCACATCTTCTTTATCCATTCATCCCTTGATGGGTATCTAGGTTGCTTCCAAGTCTTGGCTATTGTGAATAACGCTGCAGTGAACATAGAGGGGCATGCATCTTTATGCATTCGTGTTTTCCTGTTCTTTGGATAAATACCCAGCAGTGGAATAGCTGGATCATATGGTAGTTCTATTCTTAATTTTTTGAGGAATCTCCATACTGTTTTCCATATTGGCTGCACCAGTTAGCACTACCCCCAGCAGTGGATGAGAATTCCCTTCTCTCCACATCCTCTCCAACACATGTTGTTTCCTGTCTTGTTAATTATAGACATTCTGACGGGCGTGAGGTGATATCTCATTGTAGTTTTGATTTGCATTTCCCTGATAGTTAATGATGTTGAACATCTTTTCATGTGCCTGTTGGCCATCTGTATATCTTCTTTGGAGAAATGTCTGTTCAGATCTTTCGCCCATTTTTTAATTGGGTTTTTTTTTGTTGAGATGTGTGAGTTCTCTATACATTTTGGAGATTTAACCCCTTAAGAGATATATGGTTTGCAAATATCTTCTCCTAATCGTTAGGCTGTCTTTTCATTTTGTTGATGGTTTCCTTTGCTGTGCAGAAGTTTTTTAGTTTGATGCAGTCCTATTTGTTTATTTTTTCTATTGTTTCCCTTGCCTGGTCAGACATGGTACTTGAAAACATGTTGCTAAGACTGATGTCAAAGAGAGTACTGCCTATGTTTTCTTCTAGAAGTTTCATGGTTTCAGGTCTTACATTGAAGTCTTTAATCCACTTTGAGTTAATTTTCGTGTATGGTGTAAGGTAATGGTCTACTTTCATTCTTTTGCGTGTGGCCGTCAGTTTTCCCAACACCATTTGTTGAAAAGACTTTCCTTTCTCCATTGTATGTTCTTGGCTCCTTTGTCAAAGATTAGCTGTCCATAGATCTGTGGGTTTATTTCTGGGCTCTTGATTCTGTTCCATTGATCTGTGTGTCTGTTTTTGTGCCAGTACCATGCTGCTTTGGTTACTATAGCTTTGTAGTATATTTTGAAATCAGGGAGTGTGAGACCTCCAGCTTTGTTCTTTTTACTCAGGATTCCTTCAGCTATTCCAGGTCTTTTCTTGATCCATATAAATTTTAGGAGTCTTCGTTCTATTTCTGTGAAAAATGTTGTTGGGACTTTGATGGGGATTGCATTGAATCTGTAGATTGCTTTAGACACCTTGCATTTTAAACAAGGCTTAATTTGGGGGATACAAATTATTAAAGTGATATGAATTTTAATCCTTTATTTAAAAAATGTATACTTTGATCCTGAATTTATAAAATTTTATTTTTTCCCTAACTAGTTGGCTAGCTGTCCTTTGTCCTCTGTGTGTGTGTATGTGCATATGTGTGTGTGTGTGAGTGTGTGTGTGGAGAGAGAGAGAGAGACTTGACACAATGGTCACCTAATTTGATGGTGATTATTTCAAAGTAGTAGGATTTTAGGTGATGTTTGTTCTCATCTTAACCTTTCTGTATTGCTTGAAAATTTTCAAATGAGAATGCACCTTAATAAAATCTCTTAAAAGAAATTCATGCTTATTGTAGAACATTTGGAAAATATTAAAAACTAGGAAAGAGAGAAATAAGTAGCACTTCTAATTCTATCACTGTTAACCTTTTGGTGTGTTTCCACCATGATTTATCTGAATATTCAATTTGGACTTCTGCTTTTTTACATAAAGTGTTTCCCTGTGTCATTAACTATTCTGGGGCATTGGGGAAAGGATTCTATTCCAATAGTTCAGATAATAAAGAGATGATAGTGATCTGGACTGGGCTGATAGGAATTGGAATGAAAATAAATGAAGAAATATAAGACTTATTTAGACATAAAATTGACAGAACAAAGTGATGGATTTGATGTATATTTAGAAATAACTTTCAAGTTACATGTTTATTTCCACAAATAAAAGTGAATAAAACTTTTATGATAAATCAAAGAAAGAACACAAGTATCATAATACCTTCATTGGAAGTACATGAAAATTACTTACAGTCATAATTTGAAATTTTGAGTTCATGTGCCAGCGTATTTACTTAAAGAGTCAAAAGAGTAGGTTTATGGGAATTATATTTTCTAATAATTTTACCCAACAGTATGGATGTATCTGTTCCATTTTGAGCATCAGATAGAAACAATAGGATCTAAAATAGTACAAGAGAAAAAGTCTTGGCTCTTAACCAGAGACTTTGATGGCATATTTCTGTCTTCACTACATAACAGCTAAGTCTATTAAAAATCCAAAACTGAAGCAAACGCAGTTCCAGTTCCTCATGCTGCTTTAATAATTTTGTTTTGAGGGCCTTTGCTACATACTTGAAATGTACTATATTTTCAAAGCTAACTGACTGATTTATGAAGAAACACACATGTGTTTTTTGCTTCACAAAAGCACATTTGGATATTATTAAACTGAAAAGATAAAATATTGCACCAGTCTGAAGAATTAATTTTAAAATGTTTCTTTAAGATAAACAGTGTATCAACTATATCTTAAATGTCATCACTTTGAATGACCAACTAAGCAGATTTACAGACAACTGCATGGCTAAAAAGGAATTATTTTGGTCTGTCTGTCAAAAGCTGTTATGTCCAAAGACATGGGCATCATCTCCATCCACTCTGTAAGCAGTGGAACCCCCACTGGTAACAAGGGAGATACACTCTACATCACGCATAATTCTTCGAAGTATTTTCTCATCTTAAGATTGGCTCACAAATGATCTGATACAAGGGGAAATAAAATCCTAGTGATCACAAGTAAGAAAGAAGGAACTGTCAGCATTCCATCCTTTGGGCTGTAATTCAGAGCTCTTAAGTCACATCCTGGTCTTATCAGAAATCTGCTTTCTTAGCTTTTCTCTACACATTCCAACCTATCTTCACGTACTTTGAGTTTTTTGTGATGAAATAAGAACTCAAAAATATATTCATTGGTTGCTGTTTTATACTTTATTAACCAGGTCTATAGCATTCAAAAATTAAAATATATGGGCATGCATTTGATGAGTCTGAGGAAGGCATCCGCACCTGGCCAGCGCCAGCCCAGCCAGCCATATGGCCCTGGGAATGGCCCCTCCACTGATTGACATTGCTCGGCAGGATTGATGTAGCCACTCCAAGGCTTTCCAAATTCTCAACTATCGCCCCTTGAAGCACTGCAGGGTTTGGCCACTAGGGTTCTGCTCCCTCAGGTACTGAGCCTGGAAGAAGGTGAGGCAAGCTCTTCTCAGGATGAAGGAATAGAAGGGCATCAGTGCAACTCACTGATAACCTTTTCTCCCCAAGTGAAGGTCTTTGAAGATCAAGCTCCAATAAACCCACATCCTACAGTTTTTCTTGAGGAGTCATTCATTCATTCCACAAATATTCGAGTGCCATGTACCAAGCACCGTTCTAGGTGTCAGGATAGAATAGCGAACAAGAGGCAAAAATCTCTCTCCTCGTGGAGTCTACATTCCACATTTTGGAGGCCTCTACTGCCTAAAGGGATTCATTCCTTCTTCTGCAGCATTCAAAGAGACACTGTTGCACCCTTTACAACAGGTAGACCCAGGAGAGAAAATTCGAGCTCCTGGTTATAAATAATAACTAATAACAAAGTCTATATAGCAGATGAAATGTTACATTTCTTCTCCAAAGCTGAATTTCTTTAATCTTAGTAAACATATAGCTGTACCTTGCTTAGAAAAACAAAAATATATCAGAGAATGAAGAATTCGAACCACTTGGAGCTAAGTGTAAACAATCTGGTACTAATCTTATGCTTAACTATTCTGTTTCTTAAGAGGAGTTACCTGTGTTCATTACCTTGGAGACAAAAAAAAAACTGTGTCACAGATGTTGGGAAAGTAAGTATTGTATTAGTAATAGAAAACCACAGTAATGTGAGGAATCATTCTCAGAAAGACTTTAAATCCTCTCCCACCTTCCAGCACATGGGAGACCTAGAAATCTTTAAAAATATCTAGGAGAAGGATGGATAATATCTCTTAGCACCTTGACTCTCCCAAGAACTCGAGATAAAAGCCCGATGCCGGGGCCCCATCTTTCAGCAGTTTCTACTCATTTGTAAGAAAACAGTGCTTTCTTTCTTATGTAAAGAATAAGCTTTGTATCCACTATAACTGAGTTAATCTTGACATCTGCTGAGGGATAGAGGCTACAGAGGCAAACTTGAAAGAAAGAATATTTTATTTTATTAGCTTTATTTGAATATAAGCCTTATATTCATGCTGACTGAATCCAAGAATAAGGTTATTCAACCAAAACATAGCAAGGGGGGACTAGTTTTGAGTTTTTTCCTAATTACAAGGCCCACCAGGAGAATAATAAGGGGGAAAATTTTATCATGAAATTGGATCCCACAAAACCTAGAGATAAAGAAACAAGAAAACTAGGAATTACAGTTTATTCCAATTCTTTTTTTTCCTCTCGTCTTTTTTAATGCATGTAGCTGTTTATATTATGTATTCTCTCTCCCTAAAAGTGAGTCTTTCTTTTGCGATACCTGTAGCCCGAATATTTCTGTTAGGAAATTTTTTTTCAACACATGCAATGTTTTATATTGCTATAATGTTTATTTTTGTAGTCTGTGGACCTGAATAGGTCATCCAATTAAATTTTTAGATGACTCACTTGAGATAGCAAAGAAGCCATTCTTCAACACATAAGCAAGAAGATTAAAATCACTTTGCAACCTTGATCAAAGATAACATTCGGAAACAAGGCTGATGGGGAAGCAACATGGATATTCAGGAACTTGATCACAACCCACAATTTGCGGGCCCAGAGTGGGGCCTTAGAGCAATTCACAAGGCCCTATGGAACTAAGATTTAATTCCTGTTCCCTCAGAGTCTACAGGTTCATTCTCAAATACAATACATAACACCTGGACAATTCTCCGATTTCTTAACCTTGGCATAGAACTTAGCTGTGAGGAAGCACAGCATTTGCTTGGCTGCCCTCAGAGGAGAAATAGGAAAGCATACCCCTCTTATGGTAAAAGACTCAAGAAGCACTTCCCAACCCTTATTGTGAACAAGGAAATTTCCCCAGAATGTCCAGAACAAGAGTTCTCCCAAATTCTTTATCAACTTATCTTAGGAGTTTGCTGGATGCCTTCTGCTCAGTGTCATCAAGGCTCCCTCACACTCAGCAACTCTGGCCCACAAGGATCCAGTTTACACACACCTGCTAGACACTCCACTCTAGATGCACAGTCCAGGATTCAGTAATAAGCAATCCCTCAATAAAATGGGTCACGAGTAGCAGGTCTGTCCATCAATAATTAAGTATAAGAAGTAAATAAAACCTACAGAATGGAATTGTCTCATTGGGTTAAAAATATATCCAACACTCCTTTTTTTATTCCTTCATAATTTGATATATAGCAGGTATTCAACAAGTATGTCTTGATTAATTCATTGATACCCAGTATATCAAATCATATTATGCCTAACATTTGCCCACAGAGTCTGGCTTTATGACCAACATAACCAAGTAAATGAGTGTCATATATGCTTACCCCTTTGAGTGCTAAACATTTCTTTTTTTAGAATCAATAAATAAATCACACTAGAAAAGCAAATACATTGCTTTACAGTAACTCCTTGTTTTTGATGCAATAGAATATGATTCAATCTCATCTACTATTTTATTTAACAGACTTAACTTGTTAGATTTTGACTATTTCACCCTCCTCAAAAGACAAATACTTCTTTCCCCTGATGATATCCAAATTAATGTGGCATAGAGTCCAAAGGCATTTTCAAAAGGAACACACACACACTCAAACGGAAAACGACGACCTAGAATGGTAAGTTTAGTGTTTTTATGACTTGACTTGTTACCTGATTTTATATGTTTAGGTTACATTCTGGATGTGTAGGGAAAGAACTCATTTTTTATAGATTTTAAAACACAATGAATACAGATCCTGCTCTCTAAATAATCTTGTAATTATATCATGGCGCTTCCTATTTAACAGTTTTCATTTCAAGTCTTACATGTGAAAATGCATATCACATCATTTAAAAATTTCCTGAAAGTGCATCTTTATGTGTTATTTCCAAATTGCTTATATTACCCTGAACCTTTTAAACTAAATATCCTTCCAAGAAACTGTTAGATTAAGATATTGTTCTCCTTATGAGCAAATTAGTTAGCTTAAATTTCCAGAGATGTTTTTCTTTTGCGACTAGACTCTTATACCCTGATTTTTAAAGTAATTTGCTCTAATTTATTTTCTTCAGAAGCAAAAGTCATCATGATGTAATACTGAGACCAGACAGAGATTTCACTGCAAGTCTTTTTTTAATTGAAATTTTTATTGAGATAATTATAGATTCCCATGCAGTTATAAGAAATAATAAAGAGAGATGCTTGGTATATTTTTCCTAGTTTGTTCCAATGGTAACATTTTGCAAAACTACAATACAATATCACAACCGGGAAACTGACATTATACAATCCAGTAATCTTATTCTGATTTCCCCGGTTATACTTGTACTCATTTGTCTGTGTATGTGTGTGTGTGTGTGTGTGTATTAATTAAGTTCGAAACAATTTTGTCACCAGAATAGATTCATGTATCCACCACCACGGTCGAGATACTGAAATAGTTCCATCACCACAAGAATCCCTCATAATTTATTGTTCTTCATTTGGCAGGCAGCTACACTGTGGTAGGAGGAAGACACCAAAGCGTTGCCTGGTTTTCCTGTATTCAGTTATCACCTAACTGCGATTTTTCACAATAGGTGTCCATTTTTCAAATCCATTTTTCTTAATCTGCCACCTCAGAAGGATCCAGATTACAACTGCGATTTTTTTTCATCAAGTCTTATTTTCAGCAGACCACACGTGCTGCACATCATTGTCAGAACAGAGAGAACAGGAACATTTTTAAGATGGCCAAAACCATCAAAGTCCCAAGACTAACAAATGTTAGAGTCCCCAGCAAAGCAGATAAGCACAGTCCATATGCGCCTCTGCTTTTGGTCCTGCTGCTGTATCTCCCTCTCTCTACTTCTATAATCTGTGTTATTCTATCCTCATCCTTACTTATTTTTTAGGGAGATGTTGACAAGTAAGAGAAGTCAAAATTTTCTATTTTGAACTCCTAATTATCAGAAGAAATGGAAGCCAAGATCAGCAGTTGATAGAGGATACAGGATACATCAAAAAGAGCAGAAGAAATGGAGGATGGTGAGAGGGGAATGTTATCAATAGCCATCCAAGGAATTCCACCACCATGAAGCAAGGAAGATTCTGGCACAGCAGCAATTTTTAAAATAGAGAACATGGGGAAAACAGATCAGAACTGAACATGTGTGTAAAACACAACGTAAGAACATGAACAAAGATGTGCATGTGTTGGAGTTGAGCGATGAGTCTCCATCTAAGATTCTCAAGCTAACACATCACAGACTGCTCCAATGTCACAGGCAAAGCTGGGTCCAGAGAGTGGACTGCACTATCTCTGCACCAAGGGCATGTGTACAAGTTTCAAGGCCAGGACAGCCAGGTGAGGGCAGCTGCACCACCCGGTTTATCTCAGCCGGTGCCCTCCTGAGAGGCAAAGCCATCTTTGAGTGTTTCAGGATTGCATAATAGAGTCCATTTCTGAGATTTATCAAAATCACCAACCTAAGGGGAACTTCCTGAAGTTCATGGGAGAGAGATACCCTGTAAGTTAACATCCCTGTAAGGGAAAGGGATAGATGGCCCCACCACAGATTCCCTGACTTGGACCTCACACGGGATGCAACCTTGGGACAGCTCCTCTCTCCCAGTCATTAGAAATAACCCAAATGAAGTTTACCCTCTGATATGTTTATTGTATAATTGCAATTTCAACTAATTATACCCCTCTGCATCTCCTGAGTTCTATTCACCAACTAGATGAATGTCTACTAAGTAGCTACAATTGCACTGTAAAAGGTAATCAGTGAATAATAGTCAATAGTATTCTTTCTATAGCTTCATCTTGCATTGCATTTGTACATGTTCTTATCACATTTCTTATGAGAATTATATAGTGTACCATATGTGTTTTCAACAGCGATGTAAAAACTTCCCATGTCTCTTCCTTTCCTTACAAAATTATTTTTTATGCTAAGACAACTAAATTATTGGTCTATCTAACTAACCATAAGTCTTATTTGCTCAACTCTTTTACTCCACTCCACTTTCATTGGACCTGTTAACAGTTCCAAACATGAGATGTGTCCCTTATCAATTAGTTCTAAATAGGGTAGATGCTCTCCCAATGGGCTCCTACAGCACCTTGAACTTCCTGGGTACAGCATTGATCATCCTGTACCAAAATTGTCTTTGTACTTGTCAGCTAACCCCAGTATACTATGTCTGCAGAGCAGGGAAAGTGTCTGTCTTATTCATCATCGCCATCCCAGCGCCTGGGGAGGTATTCAGTTGTTAAATGAATGACTGTAGGCCCTGTTTGCTTTTTCTGCATGTCGTCTGGCTCAGACTGCTGACACCAGTAAAACCTGAACACAAAATTATGCCCCACCAATCTGTTGCAAAGGAGCTCAACCATGTCTTAACACAACTTTGACCCTTTTCAATATCCTTTTCCAGCTGCTGTTTTCTACTCCTTGAAAGCATAACAAATCAAAGGACTTATCTTTTTCAGTAAATTCTGAAAAATAATCACCTTACAAATCATGCCAGGTGAATCTCATTGAGCTCTTTTGATGCAGTTAATACTAATTCATAAAAGAAAATGTCTTAAATCCTGACTTTAACAATGACAAAAGATCAGGGACTCAACTAATTCAACTCACAAAATTGGGCTACATTTCTTTTGCCGTGAGCATAGTGAAAGGGTTTCAACTGACTGAATGAAAGAAAACACAAGGAAAGGTTAAGTAATGGCATATTAAATGTGTTCGGGGGTGGGGGAGAATTTCTAATGCTACAACACAGGGATTACTTTTGAACTGGCTTTCCCATCTTTATTAATGACTTTGGGGAGGAGAAGCAAAAGCATCTTAATAACCTCTGCAGGCAAATCACAACACCCATCTGGGCAGCGTGGTTAACATTCAGAGCTGAGAAATGAAACCAAGTAATACAGTCAGATTAGAGGTGGAGGCAGGCAATAAAAATAAGATCCAGCCTAGTAAGCTAATATCTCTGTGGGGAATGTTATAAAGCACCTCTCTGCAATGGAAGGAAGGTCCTCGTAAAGCTATAATAGTAGAAGAGACATAGAACTGTTATAAGAAACTAAAACGGGATTTACTATGAGTGAAGACAGCTAAAAAAAAAAAAAAGTGAGTGAGGTGTGGGTGGTATAAACATAGGCATCTAGTTCCACTTAGAAGTGACATGGCCATCTCAAAAAGGACCTAGTAAATCAGCATCACAGTGTTATGCTTCCCAGCACTCTTGCTAAGAAAAATACTGAAAAATAAAGTAAACCTAGGAGGCATAAATTAATAAGAATTAAAGAACTTGAGGAATAATTTATATGGAAAGATTTAAAAGATCAGATCTGTGTGGTTTGCCTAAATAATGACTTTGGGAGAGATAGAACTATCTACAGCTGTCTATAGAGTGTAAATATTTTTAAAAAACATAAAAATTACTTAGAATGCTAGAGAAAATATATGAAAATAAAGAGATAGAATGAAATTGAGGGAAAAGTCTTACATTGTCTTGATTTGGATTTGGTAATAGTCTTTCAGACATCAAGCAAACTCTACTATGGGCTAAATCTAAAGTCTTGTGTTACACGCAAGTTTGGGGTATTTTATGGTACAAAAGAAAATTATAGATTCTTCCTTTTTCATAAATAACTGAGAGTACATTTCTCCACCCTTTCTTCTTGTACTAAGCACCTGTGTTACCCAACCTGTGTTGAAAATGTGTAGAAAATATTTACACCTCCATTCACACTCTTAAAATGGAACATTCAACACTCCTGCCCAAATATTTGTCAGCTGGGACCTATTCAGGTGCTGATACCAAGGTTGGCGTTGATATTATTACATTCAACTTCCAACAAGCCAGGGGGTAACTCAGTCAGATATAGAGTTTACTGTATAGAACAAAGAAAACTCAGACTAGAGAAGCAATGGGTACAGGTGCTGTTTTCCAGGTTTCTTCTTTAAATTCTGTTTTACCCTAACTTTTCAACCCGAAGCCACACAATGTGCAATATGGTCCTAATCTTTAATCACTTGTACGCACTGAAGATATAACTAAAATAGATTCTAACGAACCAGGTTTAATTTGTGTGTTAAAACCTCATTTTTGTACCTACTACAAGTATAGGACCCTGTCCCTGCCCTCGAGAAACTTGTGGTCGTCTTAGAAAGAGTGGACAGGTACGTGAAAAATAACTCACCAATCTAAGGTAGAACACAATCATCAAATAATGCGACTGAGATACAGTGAGTGAGTCATTAAGAGTCAAGAAACCAAGAGATTTGGGGGTACTAAACTGGCCCAAAGATTGAGGGAAAACTTTCAGAAAGCATTTGGGCTCCCCGTTGTTTGTTTTTCTTTTTTAGAAACGAATATTGCACACCAAGCCCACTGAAACAACCTTTAAAATAACTTAACTGTACCTCTTGAATACACCCATTCATGCATGCAATACTTACCTGCAGGCCTACTGTATGCCAAGCACTATTTTTAAAACTGGAGATGCAGCAATGAACAAAACTAAGTCCCTGATCTCATGGCGCTTACATAGGGGAGAGGGGGAGCAACCGGTGAAGAAATTTTAAAATGTGTATATAAAATATGTCAGGTAGTAAGAGGTGCTATGAAGAAGAATAGAGTAAAACAAGGGACTAGAGAATGATAGAAATGCCATTTTAAAGGAAGTGGTCAGAAAAGACTCCTCTAATGAGAGGGTAATATTAAGCAGAGGCTTGGACAAAGAGAGGAAGTGAGCCATGGTGCTATCTGGAAGAGCGCTCTCCGGAAAGGGCACCACAAGTGCAAAAACCCTGAGGCAGAAGCACAGCTGCCTGGCATCTTTGAGGACTGCAGTGGGAGAGGGGAGCAGCATTAGACTTGAGATCAGGGAAGCGTCAGGGAACTAGATGAGTTAAGGCCTTGTTAGCTGTGGCAAGACATTGGCTTTCACTTTGATCTGGAAAACCATCGGAAGGTTTTAAGCAGATGAAAACCATTATCTCTCTTATGTTTTAAAAGGTTTACTCTGGCTGCTCAGTGAAAAATAAAATGCAGGGGGCAAGAGTGGAGAAATGAGAAATGAGTTAGACTGTTTCAATAATCCAGGAAAACGATGACGTAAAGTGAAGACGAGTGAACTCAAAGGCTGTGGTAAGAAGAGGTACAAGCCGAATATAGCTCAACAGTGTTTGTTGACTGGGGTGTAGGAAACAAAGAGGAGTCAGGGTGAGTTTTCTGGCCTAGCAACTGGTACACTTGAGCTGCCATTTACTGAGATGCGGAAGACTGAGGGCAGAACAGGGGTAGGGCCTGAGGTTGAGAGTGGGGGGATCAAGAATTCTCTTGTGGATGTGCAATGTTTGAGTTGTCTGTTAGTCCTCCAAGTGACGATAATTAGCAGGCATTTGGAGACTTGAATCTGGAGTTGAAGGGAGCAGTCAGAGCTGGAGATATACATCTGTGAACCTTCAGCATAGAGATGACATCTAATGCCAACCGGTTTCATCAGGGATGGGCATAGATAGCAAGAGGGCTGAGGACTGAGACCTGTGTTACTCCCATTAAAAGATGAATGCATTTTGAAGCTATAGAAATGATGATACGACAGTCAAACACTGAAACTCTGCTCAGTGCATAGGAAAACAAAATTCCTATTTTATCAGGTCACCGAATGGCATTTAAAGTTCAGAATTTTAGCAGGGATCACAAATATCCTAAGAAAAGTTAAAGCCTAAGCTCAGATTGGTGGCCAAGACTCTGCCTTCCTTGACCCTTCCATTAGAAAATAATGGTGACACCAATCAAAGTAATAAAGGAAATATTTGTAGATCACTAAGTAATGTTGCAATACACTCAAAGGTAGATCCATTTTGTCTACTGTACCATTGTCATGGACCGATAGTGATAAAATAGTTGATTAGAAATACACTGTCACTCTCAAGCCAACAGCAGTTTATAGATACAGGGCAAGGAGCCTGGTCTGGGGAGGCTGAAAAATAACTGAGAGAACAAGTAAATAGGAAGCTTATAAGTAACATGGTCAACCAGAATCAGCCACATAAGCCAGAGGCGCTACAAGCGGCAGATCAAGCCAGCTAGATAAACAAAAACCAGGAGTGTACAAATACCAGAAAACACAAAAGGTGGGAGGTCCAAAGTTCAATGAAACAGTCAGGCATCAGTTAATTTCAAAGTTTAAACAAGGAGGAGGTAGCCGAGGGATCGAGGGAAAGGCATGGAAGTCTGCAACAGGAGACAGGAGGGTGCAAGGTATTTGATTAGTTTGGAGAACGAGGTGCTTTTTTGAGGTTGAGAAAATAACTGGGAGCCAGACCAGGGAGGACCATCTAGACCATATTAAAGAGTTAGCACTTGATTGTGTATGTGTTTGGGACCGATGCAAGGTTTCTTAGCAAAGGAGTGGTGTCATCGTGTCACATTTTAGAAAGAATATAAATTGGGAAGGGGCAGAGGCAAGGAGACCAGGAGGAATCTCTTACAATAAATGATAAGGGTCCAAACTACGCAGTGGTCATGGAAATGGAAAGTAGACTTAGGAGATTTTTAGAAGGCAGAATTAACAGAAACTAGAGGAAGGAATGTGGGCTGGGTGGGAGGGGTATGGGAGGGTAGGAGACTCACAGCTTTCTGACCTGAATGTTAAAGTAGAAATAATAGGGACTACAGGAATAAAAGAAACAGGGGATAGGAGGATGAATTGGGTTCCATTTTGGACAGAAGGAGGAGAAAATTCAGGTAATTAATTTTGATTGTTTAAGCAGAAAAAATTGAAGCAGAACGTTATAGAAGTGACAAGAATGTTCTACGATGTTGAGGTGTAGAAAGCAAAACATTTCACGTTTCCACATTTCTCTTTGGTTAAAAAAGAAGAAGAATTTTTCTGTTAAGGTTTATGATAGCCTATTATTTCAATTAATCAAATGTAGGCAGGATGAATTTCAATTTAAAAATACAAAAAATTAGTTGCCTCTTTAGAAAAAGTGAGTCAGTATTTCCTATGGTCTTAAATTATCCTTCAAAATGATGGGCTATGAGACAAAAGCAATTCTATTTATTTATCCAGCCTTTTCCTTGATAGACTAAAAATGTATACAATATCTTACTACATCACAAAGACACTAACACACTCAATTGCTAATTGCTAGTATACTAAAATTGTAAATCAAGGGAATGTAAAAACCAACCATGGAGTTCTAAAGGGAAAGGTTATTCCAAAATTATTCTGCATGTTTTAGAATAATTTCACAATTAAAATCCCTGTACTTTCTGAAATCATCATCCAATATTTAATAAAGTATATCTATAATAATAATACTCGAATTTAACAGTTTATAAAGCACTTTCATTACCTCACTACATTTAAGAGAAGTCTGCAACTGGTTCAGTCCATTCATGCATGTTAGAAAACAACAGTTTTGGAAAACTGCATTTGTTAGTGCAAACCACAAAGTTTAAACAATTTCTGACCCCTGCTATAGGTTTAAGCCTGAGAATTGTTACTTGTTATCGTTTGGTCTGTAAATTGATCACAGAGGCAGACCATCCCCCCTGGAAGCATTGGGGTAGCATAAGGCTCCAACACTGGAGATGAAAGGTTGTAATTTGGTTCAATAACACATTTGTTCTGAGAACTCTGGCAAGCTTCAGCTCTACAATTAAGCTTGGCAACACCAAGAAATTCTGTGAAAAATACTGCACAAAAAGAATCACTCCTCTCTTCTCATCCTGAGATAAAAAATGTGAGTTTCCCAAGAACAGATCTCTGAAGAGCAAATGACATAGAAATTCCCAACAAGTGTCTAGGTAGGACAAGTAATTAACAAAATGCCTCTCATATCTGCCTCATAAAATCCTGCTCATTCTTCAGGACTAATTCAAATAGTGCCTCCTCCATGACATCTTCCCTGCTCCTCCCACCAGATACACTTGCTGGCTACATCCTCTCTCTCAGAACACATGGTACTTTCTACAAGGTATCTACACTTAGATGGTAACTGAGTGCCTATGATCAGGGACTTTCCGATTCATTTTGTGACTCCCACTATAGTTGTCCTGCACCAGGCACATAGCAGACACTAATAAATGTTGGTCGAACAATTTGAAACTTTAGAATGCTACATAGTCATTCCAACATGGCTAATCATTTTCTAACACATTTTGGAAGTTCTTTAGGAACTGATTTTTTAAATATTTCCAGAGATAGCAGGTCTTGCCCTTCCAGGTTAGATCTTATTTTATTTTAGAAACTGTCAAAAGTCATACAAAATCAAGCCTGTATCTCTGTACATTCTCTCTTCTTTCCCCCTTGATGCTAAAGAATGGTCTCTTCACCTTCCCAGGCCAACCACTCCACAAATAAATGTGTTGAATGAATGAACAAGTGAATAAGTGAAGTAAATGGGAGATCAAACTGTATAAAGGTATATTATTCAACAATAAGAGATACAATTGCCAATATGCTATAACCAAGCTCTGTCCTGACTTTGGCAACCCACGGCTCTGACAATGAAGAGGAAAGGGGACCGAGTCCCTATCTGCCCCAGGTGCACGAAGACTTTCCCATTTTCCCAAAGACGATACCCTTGCAGATGAGACATGATGATGCAGAGACCTGGTCAGAAATGCAGGAGGAGCTTGACTTGCCCATGAATTGGACTGGGATAGAAGGGATTAAACTGGGCTTAACAGGAAACAGAAGTTACTGGACTCTGGACAAAGCAATAACTGCCATCCATCTCTTATACCTGCCACTACCTCAGGCTCCAAATAACTTAGCACTAATAATTCCTTGACCAGGACCCTGGTAACTGCCTAGGTGGCCTTTAAGAGCGTCACTTCTCAATTTCCTGACCTGTCTCACTTTCTTCCTAGGCCTTACAGGAGCCTCCAGCATCACGGATACCATTCCCTGGTTCCCTAACACAAAGTCTACCTCCTCATTTTCTAGAAAGCATCAAGCTTGATTGTGTGTCTAAGCTCTCAGGAGTCAGACCTCAGAGTAAGCCTTGCAGGGAAACCAGCGGCAGGGAAGAGGGGAGGGAAAGAAGACATTGTACTGGACTTAGACGTACGGCCACATTTAATCCACACAACGAGCCTATAAGGTTTGTGTTGTTGTAGCCAGAAAACTGAGGCTCAAAGAGACTAAATAACTTGTCTGAAATCTCACATATCTACTGAGAACAGAGCCTGGCTTCTGAAGAGTCATGAGGCCCCAAAGTCCATGTTAGTTCCACTACATGTGACCCTAACATGCAGCTTAAACCAGCAGGACTGACATCATCATGGGGCTTATCACTAGCTCTGAACACCAATCCCATAGAAGAATCTTCAAAATGCTTTATGAGCAATGGGAATGTCATGGGAATAAGTTGATAAATTTCCAGGGTTGACACTTGAGACTGATTTGAGATTCTTTTCTCTACATGGAGTCAGAGTAAGGAAAAAGGATCTAGAGGGGGTGAAGGGCAGCAAAAAGGGCTAAGCCTTAACGTATCGACCAGAACAGATAATGTTGGGATTTTCCTTCGCTTTTTCCAGACAAATCCAATAAAGCTGTCTGTATCTGTTATCTAAAATCAGCTTGAAAGGTTTGCCCCCTCCCACATTAAGTGACTTCGTATAGAGCAATAACTCAACTTCAGTTCATAGAGCAAAGTTATTTCTTTCAAAGTTTTTATAGTATCATTAAAAGCAAGTTTTTTATTTTATCCTTGGCAACCATAAGCAGAATGTCAACAATGCTCAACATATCAGCTGTATTAGAGAGAAAACACCATGAAACTCTAAAGACCTTGATTATTGGGGCAATGAAAAATTCATGCCCCGCTCTGGTGGAGCAAAGCTTTGGCAGGGTTAGTGAGACGCCTTCAAAGTGTACCAGTGAAGTTTCCAACCCGCTATTTCAGATAAATGGTTTTCATTTCACTGTTTGCTTGTGCTTGATAAGGTTACTGGATTGATTCAAGTTGTTTGCAATGCCTTGAAGGCAAAGGGTGTTATAGCACCCAGTGTCTTCGCCACTCACTCTTGCTTTTCTAAGGAAAGTTCTTGTTATAATACCCAAGACGGCAACAGAAAATATTCCACTTCTTACCACATATTAATTTTGCTCTGGAATAAGTAAATATAACTACCAGAAATGCCCAAGGAGGATTTCATGCTGATGTTTATGTGTGTTCCTTAACCCATGGGTAAACCACAGGAAGATCTCTTTTAATCCATGATTCCAAGTCTCAAGGCACAGCAGGGCAAGTACCAAAATATCTATTCTCAACTTGGAGCTGAGAATTCGAACAAGAATTCTATTTTCTCCATAATCATAAAACAGTATTCCTATGGTCTGAATGTTTGTTTCCTCCCAAAATTCACATGTTGAAAATCTAATCCCTAATGTGATGGTACTTTGATGTAGGGCCTTTGCGAGGTGATTAGGTCATGTAGGTGGAGCCCCCATGCATGGAATTAGTGCTCTTATAAAAGATGTCCCAGACCTCTGTCTCATTGCTTCCACCATGTGAAGTCACAGTGAGAAGACGGCCGTCTATGAGGCAGCAGGCCCTCACCAGACACTGAATCTGCCAGCACCATGATCTCGGACTTCTCAGCCTCCAGAACTGTGAGAAATAAGTGTTTGTTGTTTATAAGCCAGCCAGTTTATGGTATTTTTGTTATAGCAGCCCAAACAGATTAAGACAAGTATCAAGAAAAATGTCTTGATGTCTTAAAATATAAATCATTGGAAAATAAATCTACCTTTCACATAAACAAACTGAAAATTTTGAAGTAAAATTTATCTCTTGTACCATCACCTTACCTTTATCCAGAGTTAACAGAAAAGTTGTAGCAGTGCATGAAGCTCTACAGCTTTGATGGGCTTTGATATAGACATCTAAACCTATTGTTCCAAACTAATCAGAACACTAGCCACAGCAATCTCACATGGAAAGACCATTTCCAAGGTATCTGTTCTTCTTCTAGATTGCAAATTCTGACTTTCTTATCACTGTGCCCAAACTAGAAAAGCTACACCTCCCACACAAAAGCCCTCTTCTATGAGTAAAGGCCTCACTGTTCCTCAGCTAAAAAAAAAATAAAAAAAAAAACCCCACAGACAACTGGGAGCATTGGTCCCTTTCTCCCTTTAGACTGATTTCTAAGAAATGAAAGGTAAAGTCAGAAAAGTAAATACTTGGCACCTGCATATTCAATATCTAGCACTGTGCAAACAGAGTAGAAGTCACATAACTAGGAGAGGGAAACGGTTTCTTTGCTTCAAGAGTTTACAATCTAGAGTCAGGAACTAATATAAAATTTGGGAGTATATTCCAAAGAAAGAGCAAAAACAAGCAGGAGAGAAAAGATGAGAAACCAGAACTTGGGCAAATATTTCAATGTGGACAAAATAGTTCTGCCTTGGGAGATCTCTGGAGCTTTTCAGCTTCCTCTAGAGGCTCTACCACATGGGCTTTTCCCATCACGGGAGAACCTTCCATGTCAAGTCCATTTCTTTTCCCAAACTCCTCCACCTAATTCATTCAAACAAATATATATATAAACAAATACATATATATTCTTTTGGATATATACCTATGAATGAGATCACTGGATCACATGGTAATTCTATATTTAACTTTTTGAGGAAGTGCCATACTGTTTTCCACAGTGGCTGCACCATTTTATATTCCCATTAGCCAGGCACAAGGGTTCCAATTTCTCAACATCCTTGCCAACACGTGTTGATTTCTATTTTTTTAATAACAGCCATCCTAATGAGTGCACGATGTTTTTTTTTAATGCCACTCCTATGATTCTAATGTGTAATCAGGAAAATCAATTTTTCATCTGGGTAAAATGGAATAAATAAAACCTAGCCTGAAGGGTTGGTGTGATGATCAACCGAGTGTCCCATAGAAGGCAATCAACAAATGTTAGTCCCTCTCTCGTTCCCTGAAATTTCTACTGAACTTCCCCCCTCGATGTCCAGAAAAACTCAGTGAAGTTTTAAACTATGTAGATTTGACATAGGGCTGATTTTAACTTCCGTTTTGCTTTACCTATAGATCTTGAAACAGATGTCAAATATGTCCTCCATTGCATCTAAATAGCACCACACCTGCACCCAGATTTCCTCTCAAATTAAGTACTCATCACCTCTATTATGAAATAAACGAGGAGCAGCTGTAATGCTCAAGGAACAAGTGGGATTATACTTTAAAATTACAGCTCTGCCAACACTTTTAGTTTGTTGAATAACTCAAACAAGTTGTCCAGTTAAATTAATGGAATACTTTGGTACCATAAAATCCTGAAATACTTGGCCATAGAGGCAACAAAATATTTATCAAGTAAAGGATACATGTATGACACCTTAGAAATGTTTTCAGAGATAAATAACGAAGGTGTTTATTTTTCATTAGTGTATTTTCTCTCATTTCACAGTCACAAATCATGGTTTAGTTCATTGGTTGGACACTCACTGCATGTCCTTTGTAAAATGCTGGAGATCTGCAATAATGTTATTATTGGGCTTCTGACAGAATCCACAGAAGGCCCCAGGAATTACAAACCAATCAGTCAACTACACAGTGTCTAAAGTGTTTGCAACAAAACAGTGAACAATGGACTTGCAACAAAGCTGGAATCAAACTACATTAAAGAATAGGCATTCTAGCTAGACTTTCTACAATGCACTCTACAACCATGGATCAATGAAATATCAGAAAACCCAAACCGATTGTGGCTCACTGCTGTGCATTTATCTTATGGTATCATAATGTGGCCAATCAAAACAAAGTTGTATAAAGTGGTTTTCAGAGTGAACTCAAAAATTTGTTAAAGCCAACAGAACTTCTTGCAATTTTCGATTTGTTCAAATCAAACTATTCACAGATTTCACATGCTGCTGTATGTAATCAAAACTTTTGTAAGTTTCAGCTTTAGGTAAAATTCTAAAGTCAATAGCTTCTGATTGGCAGGCTTCAGTTCTGTCCCTCCTCTCTTGTGTTTCACTTCCTTTCCTTTCTTGGTGTCATACAGATGCTGTGAGTGAATCCATCAGGTGACCTAATGTGCCAGTTGGGGAAGGTCTCTCTAAAGAATTAACACTTGGGCTGAGATCTAGAGCAAAGCGTCTCAAACTTTAATGTGCACGTGAATTACCCGGGGACTTTGTTAAAGTGCAGATTCTGATTCATTAGGTCTAGGGTGGGACCTGAGTCCTAGGAAGGATGCCCATCCCATAGATGCCCCTGCTGCTGGCCTTGGACATCACTGAGAGTAGCAAGGATAAGGTGAATGCTGGCCAACAAAGGAGAGCCAGTGCATCACGGCCCTGGCAGCCCAGATTAGGCCAGCTCACGTATCTGAGAAAAGAGCAACGTGATTGAGACAGATGAGTACTGGAAAGACAGATGGGTACTGGAGTGACGGGTGAGGCCGAAAAGGTAGATAAGCCCTAGGTCAATGTGGTAAGTGCCTACTAGGTACAAGGCACTGGGATAGACTCTGGGTAAACAGAAATAAACGAGGCAAACCTAGTGCCTGCATCCTTAGAGTCTGTAGTTCTGCAGAATTACCTTGTGGGTAGGAAACCAGTAAAGACTTTTAAACAGAGAAGAGACATGATCTAACTGAAATCTATAAAGGGTCTCTCCAGATGCTCTGTAGAGAAGGTATTGGAGGGGTACAAAGTTGGAAAGAGGAGTTTATGTTTGCAGACCAGGTGGGAGATGTCAATGGGGATGGCAAGAGAAGTTTACTTTAGAACATGTTTTTGAGGTTGAATAACAGGACCTGATTGCAGGTGGTTATGGTAGAGGGATGGTGAGAAGAAGGAAGCATCAAAGATTACTCCTTGTTTCTGACAGAAGCAAGTGGGTAAATGGAGGTGATTTCTAGGAAGAATGAGAAGGTTAGAGAAGAAATAAACTAATAGGAAAGAATAGATGTAGGAAGAGGCATAAACTTGGGGGCAGAACTTAAGAGTTCTGAGTTCTGGTTTTATGGATGCCTGTGAAAATCCAAGCAGAAATTTCAAGAAAGCAGTTGGATGTAACGTTTGGTACTTAACAGGAAAGGTCTGTAGTACAGATTTATATTTGCGGGTCATAAGCATTTAAATTATATTTAAAGGGCCGGCCCCATGGCTTAGCGGTTAAGTGCCCGCGCTCCGCTGCTGGCGGCCCGGGTTCGGATCCCAGGCGCGCACCGACGCACCACTTCTCCGGCCATCCTGAGGCCGAGTCCCACACACAGCAACTAGACGGATGTGTAGCTATGACATACAACTATCTACTGGGGCTTTAGGGGGAAAAATAATAAATAAAATTTAAAAAAAATAATAATAAATAAATTATATTTAAAGCATAGGAATTAATAAGATCTTGTTTAGGGTCTGCGTAAAGTGAGAAGAGAAGAGGACCCAGAACCAAGCCGTGAGGAACTTCAGCATTTAAAGTTTGGAGGTAAAGAAGGAGGAGATGAGAGAAAAAAAACAAGTCTGAGTCAGCCAAAGAAAAGGAAAAAAAACCAGCCAAGTGTAGAGGCAAAGAAGCCCCCCAAAAAAAAGAGAGTTTCAAGCTAGAGAAAGACATCTACTCTACTGAATGTTCCCGATATCTTATTGGACTTAAAAGTAGACAGGCTGTTAGTGACTATTATGGGCTCAATTGTGTTCCCCCAAAATTCCCATCTTGAAGTCCTAACCCTAACACCTCAGAATGTGATTGTATTTGGAGATAGGGCCTTTAAAGAGGTAATTAAGGTTAAACGAGGTCATGGAGGTAGATCCTAATCAATATGACTGATGTCTTTATAAGAAGAAATTAGGACACATACAGAGGGAGGACACAGTGAGAAGGTGGCCAACTGTGCCAAGAAGAGAGGCCTCAGGAGAAGCCACACCTGTAGACACCTTGATCTTGGACTTCTAGCCTCCAGAATGGTAAGAAAATAAATTTCTGTTGTTTAAGCCACCCATATTCTGTTATGGCAGACCTAGCAAACTAATACAGTGACCTTAGCAAAAGTAGTTTAATGGACTTGGTGACAGTGAAAGCTAAGTTGGCCTGGATGAAGAATGAAAGGAAAATGAGGAAGAGGAGATAGTAAATGCAGAATATTCTTGAGGAAAATTTGGCCGTGAAGGGAGAGGATAGGTGGCTTGGCAGCTAGAAAGACACGCAGAGTCAAGGGAAGGGTCTCTGCAAGATGGAAGATAACATTTTTTAAATGAAAGATTTACATTTAAATGCTGACAGAAAACATCAAGAAAGAGAGAGACTGAAGATGCAGATGAGAAATGGAAAAGCGATGCACAGAATCTCTGAAAAGCCAGGAAAAGAAGAGACCCAGAGAGCCTGTAGAAATCCTGCAGAGGGATCTTTTACCAGAAGAGGGTACGATTTGCAAGCCCCAGGATTGCAAATGGTACCTAATTGCAGAGTTTTATGCTTTTCAGTAAACTAGGTTGTACATGATCTAATACAGTCACCCCGTGAATAAAGTGGGGCAGACAAGGTTACCTGCATTTTACATATGACGAAAGAAGGGGAAGAAAGAGAAAGTGGTTTGCTTGAGGTCACACGGAGGGTTAGTTGCAGTGTCAGCTTTAGATCACAAGGCTCCTGACGTCATTGCACACCAGAAATGTAGACTGAATTAGACAGAATGTCAGTTATTATATTTTTAAATCTGGAAAATTAGAAAATTCTTAGCAAGATTTTTATTCATTAACAAAGCACAGATCAGGGGGTCAGCACCTCAAAATGTTTTGTTACACAAATCACCAGATGCAAGGAGAGGTTCCCTTTTCTGCTTAATTATAAGAGTTGAAGAGCCCTGGGTCAAAGAGTTAGAGAAAACTCAAACACTAGAGAAAGGTCATCTTGAAGTGACGAAAGCAGAGCTAGCACCACAGGTGAATGAAGGTCTAATTAAGTGAAAGAGGATGAAGTTCAAAATGAATGGATGCCACTTTCAGGAATCTGAGATTTGGGTGAGGGAGAAGGGAAACACAGATGACACAAAATCAGACACCTTGGGTTGGATGGGGAGGATACGAGAAACATGAATTAGAATCTCTTCAAATTCAAATGGACTATTAAGACTATAGAATCCCTAGGACTAAACTCCAATTGGGAAAAACTCTGAAGGAAATGATCTCCCACTCCCAGGAGACAGCAAACATGATTTAGGTAAAAAGCTTTTACTTTTATGGCTGGGGACGTAGCAATAAAAAAAAATGAACTTCCTGCCAGTGATCCTTTTTCAAGCCCAGCCAATTCCCGTGTCTGGGGAAATGATAAAGAATGTCCAGGCTGGTGTTAAAAGAATTGTCGCAGATCTGCAGCTTACCTGTGTTCAAGCACTGAAACATCCACTAGCCTGTTCCTAGCTCGGCCTGGAATCGCGAGCGCCAGGAGACCCTTGGCTGTTCTTCAGCCTCGGCTACACCGTCTCCGCGTCGGCATAACCAGGGCCTCGGCAGTGGGTGCCAGAGAGATACAGATCGCTGATGAAAGCAGCTGATGAAAAGCAGAATCTTTTCTCTTTGGCAGTAGTACCAATACCACGAAGCACGTGTCTTTTGGAGCCTTCCAAACCACTTCAAAAGCAAGTTTTCTGGTGTGGATCAAGAAAGCTAGGCATACCGCCCCTGAGCGCATAGCCCCCAGCCAAGATATTGATGAGGGCAGGCAGCTAGGACCCACACTCAGGCTGTGGTGCCCTCCTACCCAGAGCTCTAACTCCCGCAGGCGTGGGCAGCGTTTGAAGAAAGCAAAGCTGATTTTTGTGATCTTCGGCCAAACCAAAGGTGGCTGGTTCCCGAGACACCCAGCACCACCCTCCCCCAGCCCCTGCCCACTTCACGGTGGCCTGCCCAGGCCCGCTGTCCCCAGACTTGTCTTTTGTCCTTGTCAAAACTGAGCAGTCCTGTGTCTGCTTCCCTTTGGACTATGCAAACTAACTAACTAATTTGGTAAATCTGTTAAGTGAACTTCTACTCATAGTTTATTGAACATTGCACACTGACAACTCTGCTAGATAAACATTACCGCACTAAACTCTGCCTTCCTCAAATTGAACCAAGCCCTGTTTAAGTTGAACGAAACTCTGAGACCTAAGTATGAGGTCTGAGTTAACTTTTTCTATCTCTCTCAGTCCTTTTTTCTAACTTTTCATAGAAATTTTCTTAAATTTAACCTAAAAGAGAGACTCATGACATTTGAGCTAATATGGAAAAGCCAGAAGAACAGAGAATTTGGAGACAGTCTTTCAGAGCCCCACAAATTACATGAAGTTTATCAAGAAAACTCTCCCCGCGCCTCTCCCCAAGCCCCAAATCTCCCTTTTCAGCCCCAAAGCGTAAAGTGGCAGCTCCTCCCAGTCAAACCTACAGTTCAAGATTAGTTCCTGAAGACTAACAACTTTGAAGGATCAGAGAGAGAACTCGCTGATGAGGAGACAGCATAAATGTGGTTGTCCAGAGTTAGACAGAATTGCTGCAAATCTCAGCACCATCTCTTCCTAGCTGTGCGATTCTTAGTCTCTCTGACCCTCAGTTTTATCAAGTCTAAAATGGGACTAATAATATGTACATCAGAGTATTGCTGTGAGGTTTGAATGTGAAATTATTCAAAATTATTTAACGTGTTCAGTACTTAACATAGTGCTGGGCACAAAGCAGGTACTCAACAAATACTAATAGCCTTCCCAGCTCACATCTCCAAGCAGAGGGACTTCTGACTGAGACAAGAGATGGTTCTCAGCAGTCCTATAGGTGCCTCAGACCAAAACACCACTTTTAGGTAAGCCTAGAACTTGGTGAAGAACAAGAAGGGAAAAAAATCAGTGTCACTAAGAAGACACTAAAGGAGTTACCTCATAATATAATTCTCTCACCATACTTGTTTCCTGAATCTCCATTTAAATTTCAGTTCCACAATGGAAATAAAATTTGTTATAATAGAAATGACTAGGGTGGTATTTGGCCAGGGAACAAATTTCCCCACGATGTCCCTAAGAAAGATGTATACATACAGAAAGCAAAGCTCAGTAAAACAACACTTTATTACTGCTTGGAGATTCCCTCCAAACACAGAGAAAGGTCTACTGAGCCAAGCTTAAAGCTGGAAGGACTCTGTTACTAACTTGGTCTAATGTCAAAGCAAGCCAGAGATTCCACCTCCTTCTCCCCAAGTTCAAACCCAAGTCTTAGATCTGGCCACTCCAGTGTGACAAAGGGCCGGAACACCTGTCAGAGAGGACAAGGAAAACAGCCAGACAGAGAGTGGTCTGAGTGATGCCAGGGGAGCTTGCCTAGGTTTTGTTTTGTTTTTTCTTATTTGTTTTTGATTGTGTGTTTTGTGGAAGAGAGTGGATATTCTCTGCTGCCAAAGGATAGAATGCAGACGTGTCTTATCCAACATTTGGGGGAACAAAGGGGATTCTAAAAAAAAGAGCAGTGATTAGACTTTCTCCCAAAAGGAGTAGCCCCAGTCTACCTTAACTCTCCAACTTGCCCATAAATCTTTACCTGGAGTTAGAAAACTTCTACCTCCAGCTGCGGCTCATACAAGATCCTTAAACTTGACCAACTAGAGTAGTCCATCTCCTTGGAGATGAAGTGAAAGGAGAGGTACGCATAGAAGCTGTAGGCTTTCTGTCCTCCCCAGGCCAACAGATAAGTCTCCTACTTCTTATAGAGCTGGTGCACGGAGAGCCTTCAAATGATGCTTACCCACGGACAATACCAGAGGACTGTTCCTCATCTCACCACGAATATTAAAGATTTCAAAGAATTTCTTGTCTGCATTACGGTGACCTATTCACAGTGCTACCCAGAAAGAAGTGAGATTTCAAAAGAAGGGATGTTAGCATTCCCAGGGACTTAAAAAGTATTATAGGAGAATCGTAAATAGGTCCTGGAATCCGATAGACTTAGATTCAAATACCAGCTATATCATTTATTAACTGTGCGACCTGGGGCAAGTCTCTCAAATTTAGTTCCTCTGCAAAATTGGAATAGCAAGAGTAGCCAACAATAGGGTTTCACGTGGATTAAATTAAATAATGTATATAAAGCATTTAGCTTTAGCACTTGTTCATAAATTCTACTGTATGATTTCAAAGCACATGCTTTTACCTACAATGTTATAAAGCCTCCTATAGTAGATTAAGCTATCAGAGGACTTCTATATGTAATTCTGTAAAAATTCTGTAAATATAATAGGGTAAGAATAAATAAATCTTAGAGCCAGCACGGTGGCATAGTGGTTAAGTTCATGCGCTCCACTTCGGCAGCCTGGGGTTCGCAGGTTCAGATGCCGGGTGTAGACCTACACACTGCTCATCAATCCATACCATGGCAGTGTCCCACATACAAAGTGGAGGAAGATTGGCACAGATGTTTGCTCAGGGCCAATATTCCTCACCAAAAAGAAAAATAAAAAAAAAATAAATGTTTAGAGGAAATAGTCAAGTATGCTTTGTTTTTAACGAACTTAGTTTGGGAAAGAATCAAGTCATAGTTTTAAGTCTTTTTTATAGGGGCTAGGTTTTTATCCAAGGGACAACTCGTTGTTATTGGATAAGGTGCTATAACTGCATGTTTGTGTCGTCCCACAAGTCATATATTGAAGCCCTAATCTACAATAGGACAGTGTTAGGAGGTTGGGCTTTTTGATAATTAGATTTAGATGAGGTCATAAAGGTCATAAGGGTGGGGAACTCATAATGGGATTAGTGTTCTTATAAGAATAGAAAGAGACTAGAGCTCTCTCAGCCATGTGAGGATATAACGAGAAGATAGCCATCTGCAAACAAGTAAGTGAGTCTTCACCAGACACTGGATCTGCCTTGATCTTGGACTTCCCAGCCCCCAGAACTGTGAGAAATAAATGTTTATTGTTTAAGCCACCCAGTCTATGATAATGTGTTATAGCAGCCCAAGCAGACTAAGACATAAGGATTCTCTTTTTTTAGAAATCCAGTTTAGTCGCAGTCACCTACCATCCTGAAATGCTATATCCTCCCTCCTCCCATCCTTGAGGTATCAGCTCTGAGGCTAGCGCTCCATCCAGCCAAACCTCTAGCCCACATCTGAATAGTTTGTGTGCTCCCAGGGGGGTTCTGTCTAACTTAGACAATCAAAGAATATATGCTAAATGGAATTAAACACCTCCATGCTGTCCGCCAGCCAACATCTCAGAGCACACCTCTGTGGATTCTGTCAGACCTCTGAGACTCCTCAGTTCTGCCCATCAGACTGAGGTCTCAGACACAGCCATAAAGCCCAGATTCTGGTGTCAGCTTTGCCCTCAGGATGCACATTAACACCTTGCTTAGCATTGAGCACTAAACACTGAACATTTGGCCATTACTTCTAGCCAGTGGCCTCTCTCGCTGTTCCAGTGCCCGTCAGCCTGACTCCCAGTCAGCCTTGGCCTTCACTGAGTGCCAGGCCTGCTGTGGCCACCAAATGACAGTCAAAGTCAGAACATGACTGCTGGCTCCCAAATCCAGGGTTTTCCCTCAACTCCATCCCTCTATGTATTAAACAACTAGGCTTGCTTTATCTTCATTTTCTCTTTTTGCCACTTCTTAGAATTCTCCATTTCGAGAATCCTGACCTCTCAACATGTCATAATCCTCTTGAAAGTGACACAGCAAATATGCTGCATGCACAGTGCAAACAGAAGCTGATTTCATTTTTCCATCATCTAAAAAGCACATACGGTAATTTCTAAGCCAGCAGTAAAATCTATTTATAAAGAATGCTGATTTGTTTTCTGCACTTTCCAGCACAGAGGTTCAATTTATTTCTTTACCATAAAAAGAACCATTACTTTTTTTAAACAATCATAGTTAGTGTGTTTTAGAAATGTTTTAATTTCCCCGAAAAAAAAACCCACTTGCAAATTAGAGTGTAAATAGCTTTCTTAAAATGGCCCCATTTTAGATCCAGTTTGCTGATTGATGATTTCTCTGTGCTTCAAGGCAGAAGATTTCACAGTCATTGGGTATATAATATAATGATGTTTTTATAAAGCAGTTAGTATCACTAAAAACATGATTATTACAAATGAAAGTATAAAAGAAATCTTCACTCCGATAACGTCGAATTTTGAGCTAACTCATTGCTGAAAATTATGTTTCTACAAGAGAAACCCTATGCATTCCTTCTATGGGACAAACCTAAAGCACCCTGAAAGCTTAATAATTATGGAACAGGAATTATCGTAATTTTTTAGAGTACCTTGTGTTCTTGGGATCGCTGCCTTCTGTTATTAGAAGGGAAACAGCGGCACCTTGTGGACAAATAAGAAACAAAATAGACACATTTTGCTCAAGGAATATCATGTTGTATTAAATGTACCATTTTTTTAGGTTTGTGTAGCCCTTTCTACAACAGAAGTAGTGTCACATTTGTATTTAAAGGACAGTATAGCATTGCTATACATAGCAATTTATAAATGACCCCAAAAGGTCTTCATGGAGGCACATCATGTAAATATAGCTACATGAACATTTCCCAAATGCCAAATTTGGGTGGGGAAAAAAATGAGACAGAAGACTTCTTTGAATGTACCAAATCCTAGAAAATGGACACAAAACATCTTTAATCAGGGCCGGCCCCGTGGCGTAGCGGTTAAGTGCGCGCGCTCCACTGCTGGAGTCCCGGGTTCGGATCCCGGGCGTGCACCGACACACCGCTTGTCAGGCCATGCTGTGGCGGCATCCCACATAAAGTGGAGGAAGATGGACACGGATGTTAGCTCAGGGCCAGTATTCCTCAGCAAAAAGAAAAAAAAAAGTCTTTAATCAGGCAGAATCAATGATGTCTATTCACACAATTCCTAATTTATGGTAATATCATAATCTGAAAAGTAAATTCCAGCAACAAGAACACAAAGAAAAAGGGAAGGAAATGAGAGCAGGACCTTCGCCTCACACTCTGGACCCCTCCCCCCCCCCCCCCACTCAGCAACTCCCCCACAACCACTGCTTTCTTTCCTGGATTTACCCACTACTCTGCACACATGTGGTCCAGGGAACTCTGGGAGGTTTCCAGTCCCTTTCCGGGAGTCTGCAAGGTCAAAACTCTTTTCCCAATAATCCTTACGTGTTATTTGCCTTTTCCTGTCCTGTTCTCTCAGGAGTGGATACTAGAGTTTCCCAGAAGCCACCTGGCATGCGATATCAGAAGAAGCTGATGTGGAAAGATGGAGAAAGATGGAGAACCAAGCTCTCTTCTAGCAAGCCTGACATTAAAGATATATGCAAAAATATAAAACAATGCTACTCTTCTCATCAATTTTGTTGTTTTCAAAAATAATTATTTTTAATAAAATACGTTATTTACGTTAACACATAAGTCTATTTTCTAATATATATTTTTAATTTTTCGGTTTTAATGTTTAAACGATAAATATAGATAGATATAATCCACATAAACAAAAGCTCTTTGGACTCTTCAATAATTTTTAAGAGTATAAAGAAGTCCCGAAACCAAAAAGTTTGAGAATTGATGCTCTAAAGCACATACTCTCTGATGTAACGTCCATCCTCTCCATTTCTTAAAGACAATACTTATCAACCATCTCCCATTCCCCTCACCTAACACTTGTTGCAAAATCCAGACACAGTTTCCCCCTCCAGGCCTCCTTCATAAGGGAAGTTCTCACATTGTGGGCATTATTTATTGACGTCTTTTATCAAGAGCTTCCTTAATGTCATTAGCCTCTTTGGAACCACTTCCTTCCCTCCCTCTCTCTCAAAGACATATTTTGTAAATGCTCTTTTTCTCAGGGTGCAATAGGGCTCTGCTTAGAAATGCATCAATAGAAAAAAAGGAAAAAGAAGATTCTTTGAGCCTTCTGATAAGTGAGAAAATAATGATAGAATGTGGTAGAATGTCATATATCTCAACACATGTCCTGTCATCTTGTTACTTTATGCGATATGTCTTCTGTGTATATTAGTCAATGTTCTATATTGAAGTGAAGTAAATCCATAAAGAGTACAGTCCAGAATGTCTCAGCTTAGGTCCTTAGAAGATGTGCTCGATATAGCCTTCTTGACAATCCTGAAACATTAAATATTTCTATTGAAAAATGATTGCAAATGTTTTCTGAGTTAAAGGCTAGAAAAGTTAAGCTTCTTTTTGTTCTTTTTGCCTGCACACCACCCACTGCCCCCTCCCTCTGGTATTAGCCATTATCTGAGTTCCTAGATGAAGTCACTCTCTGCCCTTGAGGTTTGGAGGATAAGGCTGACCCCACCCCCAGCTTCAGGAGTAAGCAGAGGACATCATCAACAAAGGAACGTAGCTGAGGGGACAAGCAGGGGCTGAAATCCAGCCTGCAACTCTGCTCTCCCAGCCATGTGCCCCGATGTAGGGCTGCATCTACCTGGAAGAAGGGCAGCCATTTCTAATTCTTACAAAGGCACTGTGTGAGGAGCAGAGACCCCAGATGAGCACATGACACGGGCCTGGCCAATGAATATCTTCTAACCACAGATCAGATCAGAGATGGACATGAAATCCCAGCCAGATGTCCCAGAGTCAACCTTCGGTCTCTTATTGGAGGAGTTTTCCTTCTGGGGTTGTGGAGTTAATGCGATGTAAGCCTGGAGATGAGTGAGGGTGGCCACATTGGACCACAAAGGGAAAAAAATTTGTGGAGAATAAAGCCAACAGGGAAGAAAACAAAGCTGAGGATTTGAGAGAAGCCAAGTCCTGAGCCCCTACATGCAGCCATCCAGAAGCTACACCCTGGCTTCTTCTCTTGTATGAATCCGTAATTTCACCATTCTTTGAAATAAGCCAGTTTGAGTTTGAATTCTATTACTTACAACCAAAGGAGTCCTACTATATTATTCTAGCAGAATTTCTGAAAACAAGGTATTGGTAGATCAACACATGTTCTAAATGCTTTAAGTTTGGTCCAGAGACTGAGGGAACAAAGAAAGGAAGGGAGGAAAATGGTGGATTAGCATCTACAGTAGTCAGGGAGGGGTACAGAGCATCAAGCAAAAAGCACTAGAAGTTAGCTTTGTATTCAAACACATAAATCTTGCCTTGAAGTCCTCTGCCTCATGGTCATGGAGGAAGCTATATTTCTTGGAACTGCTCAAAAGACAGAAAAGGAATAACCACTTACCCCTGGGGACTCCAACAGGGGAGCAGACTACATGGGAATGTGCTTTGTTGGTTTGAGGTAGATAAGTCAATTTTCAAAGCCACAGTAATTCCAGAAACAAGAACAAGAATAATTATTTTACTTTAACGATACAATGCCTAGTCACGTTAAAAGTAAAGAGATCCTTGGGGCTGGCCCGGTAGCGTAGTGGTTAAGTTCACACGCTCCGCTTCGGTGGCCCAGGGTTCACAGGTTCGGATCCCAGGCAAAGACCTACACACTGCTTATTGAGCCATGCTGTGGCGGCATCCCATATAAAGTAGAGGAAGGATGGGCCCAGATGTTAGCCCAGAGCCAATCTTCCTCAGCACAAACAAGGAGGATTGGCAACAGATGTTAGCTCAGGGCTAATCTTCCTCAAAAAAAAAAAAAAGTAAAGAGACCTTGAATAAATAGCTTTTATGGCAATGAAAGCAGATAATTTAGGAGAGAAGGGACTAGAGATATTTTATTTTCTGAAAGCTTTGTCGTAAGGGGAAAAATTACCCTGGAAATACAAATCTATTCTATCAAATACCATGGTAAATTAACATGATACACTAGGTCACTTAATAAATTTATGGAGACAATTTATTGGAAACAGTTTCCACAAGAGGACTTTTTTTTTTCAGGACACTACAAGAAAACTACAAGCCAATATCTTTGATGAATATAGATGCAAAAATTCCCAACAAAATATTAGCAAACTGAATTCAACAACACATTAAAAGGATCATACACCATGATCAAGTGGGATTTATCCCTGGGATGCAAGTATGCTTCAACATATTCAAATCAATAAATGTGATAGACCACATTAATAGAATGAAAGATAAAAATCATATAATCATCTCAATAGATGCAGAAAAAGCATCTGACAAAATACAACATCTTTCACGATAAAAAAAATCTCAACAAATTGGGTATAGAAAGAACACACCTCAACACAATAAAGGACATATATGACAAGCCCACAGCTAATATCACACACAATGGTGAAAGGTTGAAAGCTTTTCCTCTAAGATCAGGAACAAGACAAGGGTGCCTACTCTTACCACTCTTATTAAACATAGTACTTGAAGTCCTAGCCAGAGCAATTGGCAAGAAAAAGAAATAAAATGCATCCAAATCAGAAAGAAAGAAGAAAAACTGTCCCTGTTTGCAGATGACATGCTCTTATATATAGGAAATCCTAAAGACTCCACCAAAACTGTTCTAATCAATGAATTCAGTCAAGTTGCAGGATACAAAATCAACACACAGAAATCAATTGCATTTCTGTAGATGAACAATGAAATATCTGAAAAAGATATAAAGAAAACAATGCCATTTGCAATAGCATCAAAAACAATAAAATACTTAGGAATAAATTTAACCAGGGAGGTGAAAGATGTGTACACTGAAAACTACAAGACTTGGATGAAAGAAATTGAAGAAGATACAAACCCATGGAAAGATATCCTGTGGTTCATGGATTGGAAGAATTAATATTGTTAAAATGTCAATGGCCAGCCCAGTGGCTTAGCAGTTAAGTGCAAGCGCTCCGCTGCTGGCGGCCCGGGCTCGGATCCCGGGCGCGCACCGACGCACTGCTTCTCTGGCCATGCTGAGGCCGCATCCCACATACAGCAACTAGAAGGATGTGCAACTATGACATACAACTATCTACTGGGGCTTTGGGGAAGAAAAAAAGGAGGAGGATTGGCAATAGATGTTAGCTCAGAGCTGGTCTTCCTCAGCAAAAAAAGAGGAGGATTAGCACGGATGTTAGCTCAGGGCTGATCTCCCTCACCAAAAAAAAAAAAAAAAATGTCCATACTACCCCAAAGCTGTCTATAGGTTCAATACAATCTCTATTGAAATTCCAATAGCACTTTTCACAGGAATATAAAAAACAATCCTAAAATTTGTATGGAACCACAAAAGATCCCAAATAGCCAAAGCAATCCTGAGAAAGAGGAACAAAGCTAGAGGTTTCACATTTCCTGATTTCAAACTACATTACAAAGCTATGGGAATCAAAACAGTATGGTACTGGCATAAAAACAAATAGATCAATAGTACAGAATCCAGAGCCCAGAAATATACCCTTATATATTTGAGTTGAAATGAAATTAATGAAGAGGAAAAGTAGCTGTTTAACTTCAAAACCAAGCATGGGGGGGCCAGCCCCGTGGCTTAGCTGTTAAGTGTGCACACTCCATTACTGGCAGCCTGGGTTTGGATCCCGGGCACGCACCGACGCACCGCTTGTCAGGCCATGCTGAGGTGGCGTCCCACATAGAGCAACTAGAAGGATGTGCAACTATGACATACAACTGTCTACTGAGGCTTTGGGGAGAAAAAAGGAAAAAAGGAGGAAGATTGGCAATAGATGTTAGCTCAGGGCCAGTCTTCCTCGGCAAAAAAAAAAAAAAGAGAGAGGACGGGAATAGAAGGAAAAATCATGATTCCAGTATAAAGCACTGTCTTGGGTTCTATAAACTGGTCTCATTTTTATTTTTTGTAACTCTTTGTATACATAGTGGCTGGGCAAGAGGAAACGAAATCCAGAAATACGGAATGTACCATCCCTTATTTACGTCCCCATACAACCAAAGAGTCAACAGCAAACTGCTCATGCTTCTTCCTCACCTACTCCCTACGTCAAGCTGACTTCCCTCACTGCTGCTGTACTGAAAATGTTCACTCGAATGTTAACTCCATGGCCTTCCTTCCATTCTATTCTTCTGCATCTTCGGGATTAAATAACATCGCTCTTCCTGGAGTTTCTCCTTAGTCTTGATTTCTATAATTTTACGCCAACCCTGTTTTTTCCTTCTTTCTTACCTTCCCATCTTCGTTTTTTTCTTTCTATCCCTTCACTGTAGACATGTGGAACGGTTTTGTTCTTGCTCTACTGGTCTCTCTACATTCCTTCCCTCGGAGCATGCATCTATGCTCTTGCTTTCAGCTTCCTGTCATGTAGTGATGACCATCTAATAACAATGAGGTTGGCGATCATCACAGCTAACTCCTACTGAGCACCAACTACGTGGATCATAACCCCTCTACATGAAGTACACTATTAAACCCTCACAACCCTAAGAGATACTATTGCTAACCCCATTCTAAGAGATAAGGAAATTGAGGTTTTTCCAAATGTCCCTAAAAAAGCCAACATGAGCAGCCTCCCGTCCTGTCTCTTTTGTTCATGACTCCGGAAATCTTTTCATCATGACACGTGGATTGTTATGGTATAGGAAAAAGGGACATATTGTGAAAATACTGGAAAAGATGTTATAATAGTAGGTAAGGATACTAATCTACTAAATTATTTGTGATGGCTTTGTTTTCTGAGTCAGGTTTGAGATGGGCCCATCCTGATACTACGGTGCCACCAGGGATCATAAGTTTAATAATATCCCCTAAGGTTCCTGAAGCCAAACTGGTCTCCATGTTTTCTACATTACGTAAAGAGCCGTGGCTTGAGGAAGAACCTCCTCGCGTCACTTACAGAACCCGTCATACCACTCCTGCAGAATCATCATCCTGGAGTACCACTCTGTTCATCTCACCCCGCTGCTGTGTAATCACTCTCAACTGCTTACTGATTTCATGCAAATCCTTCAGCTACAAAATGACCCCACCTTGCCTTCTCAATCCTAGTTCCCACCACTCTACCCTGTGTTCCAACCAACAGGGCTACTCACTGCTCCTTACACAAGCTCCATACTCTTCTATCTCCGCGCTTTTGTCCATACTGTGGCCACCGTGAGACATGTTTCTCCTCATCCATCTCCATCTGTCAAAATCCTGCCCATTAAGACCCTTCTCAGATGCCACTTTGACTACACAGCTTCTCCTGATCCTCAGAACAAGACAGGAGCATCTAACTCCTGCAACATGTCACCCTCATATCCTGCTATAACATTTTGTTTGTACCCTTCTCAGGGCACTTTGACATCTAATAATAATAGTTAACATTTATGATGCACTGACTATTTACCAGGGACTTTAAAAAGTGTTTTCCTAGATTAACTCTCTTAATCTTCATCATAACCCTAGGAGGTACCATCCCATTTTATAACTGATGAAACAGATATATGGAGGTTAAATAACTTGCCCAAAGTCATCCAGCTTCTAAAGAGAGAGCAAGGTTTGTCCACCCAAGCAGTCTGTCTCCGGAAGCTATGCTCTTAACTACATGCTATACTGCCTCTCGCTGCATATTATTTACTTAGACAAAGGCCCTTAAGATCAGGCCCTGAGTCAAAGCATCTTTCATATCCTCTTATCACCAAGCGCAGTGTCTTTGCAGAGACAGCTGACAAACAAATAAGGAACTGACTTCCAGTGGCCTCCATGACATGCTATTCCTTACCCATCCGATTTTTCTCCTGTTTTTCTACCACAACCCCTCCTATCTGGTCAAGTCACACCCTAACTGTTCACTCTCTTCATTATCCCACAGCTGAACTTCAGGCTTGAGAATCTTAACACTTTAACAGACACTTATGCAGGGTCTACTCTGAAGCAGGCATCAGGGACGGTGTAGGTGAGACAAGGATGAATAAGCTACGGTTCCTGCCCTAAAAATGCACACAATTAAGCTATACAATGAGAAATGCAAGATATTTGGGGAGAAACAGGAGGTCATTCAAAGATGAGTTTTTGGAAGAAATGATGCCTGAGTTAGTCTTAAAGGGTGAAAACACCGGCCAAGTGAGGAGAGTGAGAGGAAAGTGAAGCATTCCAGGCAGCAGAAGCAAACACAGAGAATTCGAACATTTCCCATCATTTAGTGTGACCAGAACTAAGATGGCAGGGATACAGTGGCAGGAAAAGCCGTCAGATCATCAATAGCTTATTAAATGATGCTAGGATTTTCCCTCCCGAAAGCAATAGGCTGCCTTTAACAGACGTTAGGGAAATAGTTGGGGAATAATGATCAGCTATTCCTTTAGAAAGATCCCTCAGGTAGCACTATAGAAGGTGGTTTGGAAGGGGGAGAAAATGGAATCAGGGAGATGAATTATAAAACTGTTGAAGAGATTGCAGCGGGCACGAGAAATACTCAGGTGACTTAGGCTGTGAAACCTCTCTCAAGACCCGCTCTCTGCAGCAAGACTTCTCTGATTACATTAGCTTTCAGTGTCAACCTGCACCCGAATTCCTACAGCACTTGTGACATCTGCGGCCCAAATTTTGTCACTTAGTTATCTTGTATTTTATTCCTTAATCGTTTCCTGTACATCACTCAAGTCTCCCTAGTCACAACAATACCATAAACTTGTATGGTATTGAAATGGCTTGTAAAGGTGTCCGAGGCCCGGTAACGCGCTGTGCTACTCAGCTACCCGGCCCCGCGCGGGGCGGTCAGGCCCAGGCCGCTGCTTGCAGCACGGCCCCGGGGGGGGGTTGATTGAGCCCTTCATCCTCCGGCTGATCAAACTGTCGCCCCCTCCCGAGAGCTAGCGGGAGGCTATCTCAAGAGAGGCTCGAGACGCAAACCACGGCTGTTAGCCCCGCCGCGTCCGCCAGAGGGCGCGTCTCCCGGCTCACCTTTAGAGACGCCCTGCCAGTCAGGAGTTGTCGAGACCCAGCAAAAGAACGCTGATGTATTTCGGCCCTCTGCGGGTGCCGTAGTCCGGGACGGTAAACAGGAAGTAGAACCCTTTTCTTGGGCCGCAGTGTTGCGATGAAAAAGAGCAGGGATTCAGCAGACACGTCCGCTCCCGCGGTTGCGTACGCTGGCAGGGAGTCCGTAGTCCGTGTCAGTTTCTGGGCCTTCCTCGCCCGTTCGTGCTCCAGTGGAGGTATTTTGTCCTGAGCCAGCTCCCGCGTCTTGATACAGAAGTGTCCCCAGAACCATGGCCGAGTACTCGTATGTGAAGTCCACCAAACTCGTGCTCAAGGGAACCAAGGCTAAGAGGTCAGTTCGTGCGGGCGACCCTGCCGCTCTTTGCTGACAGTCCGCCGTCCCCCCCGACCCCAGCCCCGCGCCGGGGCTCCCGGGAGCCGTCGCGTGGGCCCCCAGCCCTGGGCGCGGCCTCTCGTCCGCGGTGGGCGGAGGGGGCGACTCGGTTCCCGGCGGCGCTACAGAGCCGGGCAGACGGGCCGCGGAGACGTGTCCTAGCTGTCCGCCCTGAAAAGGGGGGAGGCGGGGGAGCGAGACCAATACCCGGGAGACAGTTCGGGGCGTCTGATGAGGCCGCCCTCCACACCTCGGCATGGTGGGTCGGCATTAGTCTGATGACCTAGGTCGTATCCTTTATTGGGGATAATTATTTTCACCATGCCCCCCCAAATAAAAATTCTTAATTTTTTAATGCAATTTGCTGATGTGAATTTCGATAGAGATGTAGGCTCGAAATCTGGACTCTACCAGTTACTAACGTTGTGACTTGCGGCAAGCTCATTAATATCTTTGAGCTTATGTTTTCTCATTCATAAAGTGGAAGTAATGATACTGTAAAAGGATTGTTATGAGGATGAAATGAGATAGCACGTCCAGTGAATAAGTAGAGCCAAATGCAAGGAGGAAGTCGTGGTGATTTATGATTATTAGGTTTTTAGGAAAAGGTATCTGTCCACTCATATTCCCACCACTTTTTTGACTGGTAGGTTTGCTCGGAGTTGATTGTTCATACAAATATAGAGCATTTCCTCCCGGTCTCAGTGATAAACAGAGTTTTTGGTACTTTTAGGTGAGATGGAAAGAAAATGTCGAGGAGCAAACTGAAGCCACTGCCCTTAAGAATGCTGTGTGGGGGTCTGACATCATGAGGAATCTATCCTCAATAAATCTGAAATTTGTATTGTCTGAACTTACCAGAGGGAGAGAAGAGTCAGCTTCCGAAAACGTACTTTACGATGAAAGCGCAAACAAGTGTGTCTTCTTATGATTATCCTAACTGTCGATCATAATTCACACACATGTAGCACTTTCTAGGTGCCAAGAACTGTTCTAAGCATTTGGCATATTAACTTTTTTATATCACCCTTGGGATTTTTTTTATTACTGAGATATAATTCATATACCTTAAAATTCTCTCTTTTAAAGTAGATTTCAGTGGTTTTTAGTATATTCACAAGGTTCACCACTATCTAGTTGCTGAACATTTTTCTCACCTCAAAAGTAAACCCCTTACCCATTAAGCAGTCACTCACCATTCTCCCTTTCCCATAGTCCCTGGCAACCGCTGATCTACTTTCTGTCTCTATGAATTTGCCTATTCTGAATATTTCATATAAATGGAATATGCAGCCTTTTATATCTGGCTGCTTTTACTTAGCATAATATTCTCAAGGTTCACCTATTTGGTAGCATGAATCAGTACTCATTCCTTTTATGGCTGAATAATATTGCGTTGTATGGGTATGCCACATTTTGTTTATCCATTCATCGATGAACATTTGGGTTGTTTCCACTTTTTGGCTATTATGAATAATGCTGCTATGAATGTTCTACAAGGAGTAGAATTGTTAGGTCATATGGTAACTCTGTTTAACTTTTTGAGGAGCCCCAACTATTTTCCAGAGCAGCTGCACTATTTTACATTCTCACCAGCAACGTAGGAAGGTACATATTGACTCTTAATCCTCACAGTAACCTTCAGGGTTGGGTTAAATTTTTATCCTCATCTTATAGGTGGGGAAGCTGCGTCACAGAGAGATGAAGTAGCTTTTCCAAAAATCACGGAGCTAAGTGACAGAATCAGGGTTTAAAACCAGGCAGTCTGGCTCCAGAGTCTGTGCCCTTAACTATAACCCATTTATAGGATCAGAAGCAACTTCTCAATATTAGAAGTAAGAGGTATATCAGTGTAAATCATTATAAATCAATAATTTCTAAATCAATGTACAGCTTAAAAGATTCTTCTAAGATTCCATCTCATGATACTTAATATGCAAAAAATATACCTAAACTGATTTATACAAATTATCTCCTGTAGCAAGAAGAAAAAGAACAAAGAGAAGAAAAGAAAAAGAGAAGACGATGAAGAAACCCAACTTGATATCGTTGGTGAGTCAGTTTTCTATACTTTATTCTGAGAAAAGTTAACATTGATTGAGATCCCTTTAAAAATACTTTTCTAGTTAGAGATAAGTGGTAAAAAGAAAGTACAAGGATTTTACGACCTATTCATATTTATCTTAAAATGCTCCAGTATTATTGACAGTTGAGGATTCCTGTCATTGTCTTAACACAGTAGACGTCACTGCTGCCTTTTCTTCATTGTCACAACAAAGCACAGGAGAGAGTAGACATAGCTCCATGATTTAATAGACACCATTAGACTACTTAATAGCCCAGAGACTCTGATACATAATTTTAAAGGCCTGATATAAATATTGTTTAACCAAATGTATTTTAAAAATTATTTTCTTTGAATATTTTAATTGTAGAAGCCAGTGATTTGTATATCCCTAAAAGAAATATATTCACAGTAAAAAATAATTATTTTGTGTACTGTGAAATGAGTGAAAATCTTAATTAAACAAAACAGAACTCCAAGGTAGCCTGTAAATGGTACCAGAAATAAACTGACCCAAACACACTTAACCAGCCTGTTTTCTATTAGTCCTTCTATCCTTTCCACACCTATACTTTAAAGCAATTTATTTCTCTTTTAAAACTGGGCAGGTTTCATTTTGGAATTTCATAAATTATGGCTCCTTTACATTTTATATGAGACGGTATAAAGGTAATGTTCTAGAAGATCTCACTTTTTTTTGAAACAGCAAATCAACACTTCTAAAATTAGGGTAAATATCTTGGGTAGATATCTAGGTGTGAAATTGCTATGTCAAAGGATAGATGAATATTTAACTATATTAAAAAAACTAGCAAAAATTGTCTAAAGTGGTTGTATCATTTTACACTCCAACAAGGAAAGTATTAAAATGCTTTTATCAGTCTTTTCTCTCAGTATATGGTTTGACTTTTCGTTTTCTTTCTTCTTCTCTTTGTTTTTGTGTGTGTGTGAGGGCGATTAGCCCTATGCTAACGTCTGTTGCCAATCCTCCTCTTTTTTTTTTTATTTATTTGCTTTTTTTGTGAGGAAGGTGAGCCCTGAGCTAACATCCGTGCCCATCTTCCTCTACTTTATATGTAGGACACCTCACCACAGCATGGCTTGATGATCGGTGCGTAGGTCTGTGCTGGGATCTGAACCTGCGAACCCCAGGCCGTGAAAGTAGAGCGCGTGAACTTAACCACTACACCACTGGGCCAGCCCCTGACTTTTCATTTTCTTAATTTTTTTTTGGTGTTTTTTTGATAAGCATAAGTTTTTTATTTTTATAAATCCCAATTTTTTTTTTTCTATTATAGCTACCACCTGATTTCTCCAATCTAAGAGATCTTGGCTTACCCTAAAGGTCACAAAGATATTCTTCTACATTTTCTTTTAGAGGCTTCATAGTTTTGTTTTTTACATTAGGTCTATGACCTATCTCAAGTTAATTTTTGGTATGGTGTGAGGTAGGAGTCAAGGTTCCTTCTGGTTTTTTTTCGTGTTGATATCCACTTGTTCCAGCACCACTGTTGAATAGACTCTCCTTTCCCTGTTAAGCTTCTTTGGTATGTTTGGCAAAAATCAATTGACTTTATATGTATTGGTCTATTTCTAGACTCTCTTTGTTCCATCGATTTGTCTGTTATTCTTTTGATGTATTCGTCTTGATTACTGTCACTTAATAAAGTCTTGAAATCAGGTGGTGTGATTCCTCCAACTTGATACTTCTTTTTCAAGATTGTTTTCAGTCTTCTAGATCCTTTGCATTTCCATATAAATTTTATAATAAATTTATCACTTTCTACAATAAAGCCTTTTGGATTTTCTGGGAGAATTGTATTGAATCTAGATCATCTGGGGAGAATCCACTCCCCAGTCAATTGACTCTCAGCAGTTTTCAATGTAGCAGTTTTACTCATCTTTTTTAAATTCTTAAGTATTTCATAATGTTACACTACTGTAAATAGAATTTTAAAATTTTATTTTCCAATTGTTTGTTGTTAGTATATAGATGAACAGTTGATTTCTGTATGTTGACCTTGTAGCGTGAGGCATTATTAAATTCATGGATTGTTTTAATGTCAGTGTCCTGGTTTTGATATTGTACTGTCAATATCAAAGTTATGCAAGATGTTACCTTTGGGAGAAAGTGAGTAAGGATATATGAGATCTCTCTGTATTACTTACAACTGCAAAATAAAAAGTTTTTAGAAAGTAAGTTATAACAATAGCAACAAGTAAAAACCTTGTCTCAAATCTAAAATATAAATTTTAAATACTGATTTTATTTTTTAGGAATCTGGTGGACAGTAACAAACTTTGGTGAAATTTCAGGAACCATAGCAATTGAAATGGATAAAGGAACCTACATACATGCACTTGACAATGGACTCTTTACACTGGGAGCTCCACATAAGGAAGGTTTGTGTCTGGGGGAAGCGATGGAAGGGGAAAGGCCACTTCAAGTGTACATTTCATGACGTTTGTTCACTCAGGCCCAATTCTAACTAATCTCAAGCATATTCCAAAGGAACGAACCCACTGCATTTGACTCCTCCACTTTTCCTTCCTCAGTATTGACCAGTTCTTGGCAACTCCCTGATTCCAGTATAAGCATTTGAAAACATGCCATATAGTCTAGAAGAGTAGTGCTGGAAATCAAAAACAACATGAATAATTGAAATAATAAGTGGAAACAGAAAGAAACCTGGTTGAGTCAAAGCTTTGAATTCCTTTATTCTTCAGACCTTTTGCCAAAACTAACCTGGAGCATCGTTAACAATGTGCAGTTTTCTCATACTTTTAGCCCGTCAGAAGAAGCACTAATGGGATATGAAGTAATTAGAAGATAAAAAGCAGTATATTTTGATCTGAATGGCCTTCCCTTGAATAAATTAAAGCATTTAGTTTTTTAAATATTAAGTGCTTATTTGTCTATGTACTACATTTTAAAACACAAAGAGAAAATATCCTGGAAATGACTAAATAAGCATCATGCTGCCCTATCTTCTTAAGTATATAAAGCTAACACTCTAGTTATAAGAAGATAAAATAGATCTTGATACTATGAATACTGTGTACAGTTATATCATAATATCATAATATTCTTACATTTAATTTTAAAAGAAAAAAGCTATTTTTTTAAAGCTAAAGAATATCTTTACATGTTCATTTACGACAAATGTCAAATTTATTTCAAAATGTTTTTTCTCCTGTAGTTGATGAGGGCCCTAGTCCTCCAGAACAATTTACAGCTGTCAAATTGTCTGATTCCAGGTAAGCTTGAATTGAACTATAATTAAAACCTTTTATTTTTTAATTTAATTTCATGCATTAAAAAATTCTGATATCTAGCTAACTTAAGCCCACAAAGTAATTTTGGTTTAAAAAGCAAAGCAATTTTTTTTGAAAAGTGTATTTTTTGACATTTTTAAAGTATAATGTTATTTATATAACCAGTAGATATTTAGGTATTATTAAATTTCATTTGCAATAACTGTGTCTTTAAAAGAGAATTAAAGCTCCAGATACAAGCATACATTATGATTCCTAGCAATATATAATACAATGTTGGAAAAAATGAAGATTAATAATGTCACAGACCAAATAAGATAGAGATTAGAAAGATCATGTGAAGAAAACAGACATAAGACAAAACCTGATCTGATGTTGCTATGATGTATAAACTGACAGGTCAGAAGTCAAGAGACCAATAGGAGGATAGAAGAAAGGAATATTGTTGAAACCAGCAGAGACTGCTATAGTCACAAAGACCACAAGAATATTTTACTCACTATTTTTACTATCATTTTATAAGCAGACCATTTTCATTCTCACAGTGCAGAAGTACAGAATGATATTTGGGGTATTAGATATGGAAATTGAATTTCAGTGTTATAGTAATTGGCTACATCAACATGATAATGATTTGTATTATGATTAACCTATAAATGAGTATAAAGTCAGTGTCTTGGCATCACAGGGGATTGGTAAGTTAAAATATTAGAAATCATATTTTTTCTTTAAAAAATCACATTAAGATGATTATTTTTATACTTTCTTTGAATGGCCAATAAGTATGGTGAAAGACTTTTAAAGAATAAAAGCAGAAGACAAATTAATAAACACAAACTTCTTTACAGTTGAAAACTAAAAACATTATAAACAAAATAAATAGACAAATGAGAATATTTGCAACAGCCTTAATAGGGAATGAGTTTTTACTCTTTGTATGTATGTACAGGATTTATAACATTAAGAAAAACAATAAGACCCTAATAGAAAAATGGACAAAAAGATAATTTAAACTAAAAAGGAAAAGAAAAGAAGTACAAATGTCACTCACAATAATAAAATGCGTTACTACTTTTCCCATATCAGATTTTCTAATTTTTTTTTTTTTTAAAGGTGTAATGTTAGCAGATCTATGGTAAAAAGATAGTCTTTTAATTTGAGGTGAGAATGTAAGTTGATAGAAATTTTTTCTGGAAAGCAGTTTGACAGCATGTAATAGGAGCTTTAAAGTTCATACTCTCTGGTCCAATAATTTCCCTTCTAGGAATATCTTCTAAGAATAAATCAGCAATTTTACATACAGAAAAGATAACAGCAGCACTATTTATAATAGCAGAAAAAATAAATTTTAATACGTCTATAATAGAACATTATATATCCATTAAAAGTAGTGTATTTGAAGAATAATGAATTTGGAAAATGTTTGCTACATAATATATAATGCTTGTATTAAAAAGCAGAATATAAAATTGTATATATAAAACTACACCATCCGATATGGTAGCCACTAGTCACTTGTGGCTTTTGAATTTGGACTATGGCTAGTCTGAATTTTTACATGCACACACATACACATTATTTTTATGTTCCATATTTAATTTTCTTTCTCTCAGTTTTTAACATTTATCTATTTTATTAATCTGGAGAATTGCCCTGAAGTCTGGCTATGGAAAATACCTTGGTATAAACTCAGATGGACTTGTTGTTGGGCGTTCAGATGCAATTGGACCAAGAGAACAATGGGAGCCAGTCTTTCAAGATGTAAGTGCTATTATTGTTTATAAAAGCTTCCTGTCAATGTAAGAGAAAGTCTTTAACAGTCACTGAGAGCATATATTCTAAAAAAACAAAAAAAGTAAAGTGTAATAATATAATGCATTAAATTGGAAAAAACACGATATGAACCCATAACTTTAAAGATCTCAAAAAATGTGCAACAAAAATAGCAGTAGTACTTTTGTCCACTGTCATTTCTGTACACCCTGAGTGCCTAGATTTAGGTCTCTCATTTTTCATTAAAGAACCAGGACTCCTCACAGGATAACGAATTTTACGTGCTAGGGCAGGAAAACAGTTCAGGAATATCTTCTTATTAGCAGAAATGATGGATGCTTTCAAAAACTTTAGGGACTGTGGTAAGAGGACAATGGAGTAAGCCTAAGGAGATGGCCACTGGCCAGGTTGTGACAGTTTGTACATGAAATAATAAACAATCATAGTGATGGTTCATTGAAATCAATTTAGTCTGTAAACATCTTTGCATTCATAATGAAACTCAAAGGGAAAAGCAAATAGTGTACAAAAAGTTTTAATACAAAAGAAAGAAGACATTGATTTTTATTAATTTTAATAAGTAGGCAATTCGCAATATATGGGTATTTTTTTTGTTAGGTCTGTGTCTGTTTATTCAGAATACATAAGTTCCTTTTTCTGTTTGTGTAAGCAATAAGATTGAACAAAAATATAGGAGAGCTAAACAATCTCTGAAAAGTAGATACTACATCAAGAACAGGAAGGACCAGTGGGCACCAGGAAGAGGAGTTTGGTAGTTGTGTAGATGTAAGTGCTATAAGCACGAGTGGTAATATACAATAACGAATTCAAAAGAGGATCCAACTGTGTTTTCCAAGATGATAAATTAGCCAAGCATCCCCCCAAAAACAGGAATTAACTTAGACTCATTCCTTCATCCCCTAGGGTAAAAATCTCTGGGTCAATAACTTTCAAACTTTTTTGACCCCAATCCAGTGAGAAAAACATTTTTACATTGCAGCCCAGTACACACATATGTATAACTAAAGCAAAAGTTGTACTTAACGATACTTACTTATCTATGTGTTGTGCACTCTGATATTTTCTATTCTATTTTACCTCTCTTTCTGTGTCTTTTTTTTTCAGTACTGGTCATGACCCACTAAATTGATTTTATGACCCACTAATAGGTTATAACCCCTTCTAGATGATCCTCCCACTATAATGAGATACTTATGATAAAAATTATATCAACAGAAAAAACCAGTATATCATAAGACCAGGGTGTGAGTCACATACTACCACTTATACAGAACTCTAGAGAAATTCATTTCACTTTATTTTTTGGGGAAGATGCTAAGTTTTAATAATTTAGATTTAAATAAAGAGAGACTTAAAAGTCCCTGATGTAGCAGGTAAAACTTTATTGCCAAAAGAGACTGAGCCGAATGATCGGCAGCACAGGTTTAAATCTCCTTGGACTATACAGCTATATCCAGGCTCACCGAGAGTCATCCAGGTGACAGAAAACCCAGCCCTTGCCACCTTGAAATGGAAATTAAATTAAATCCATGTCATTAGCACTTTTGTAACAAGACATTTTGTAATGATTGTATTTGTGAATTTTTTTCCTGATGTTTAAGGTATTCAAAGTTTTCCAAAAGAGTCAACTGTATACAAGTTATAATTAAACCTTGTATTTGTTAGGGGAATTTAATCAAATCTATAATCTAGATTTAGATACACAAGAAAATTAGTTTTCAAAGTTTTGTTTTTTAGAATGAGTATAATACATTGAGCATTAAACAACTAAAAAGAGTATGAACATTTCTTTCCACACACAAAAGTCCCTCAGACCTTGATGGGCCAGCCCCGGTGGCAGAGTGGTTAAGGTCGGCACACTCCACCTTGGCGGCCCGAGTTCAGTTCCTGGGCACAGACCCTCACCACTCATCTGTCAGTGGCCATGTTGTGGCGACGGCTCACATACAAAAAGAGGAAGATTGGCAGCAGATGTTAGCTCAGGGCAAATCTTCCTCAGAAAAAAAAAATTAAAAAGTCCCTCAGACATTGATTCTTAAGGTTCTGAGCAGTAAATTCAAAAGCACCAAATGTATTTTCTAATCATAGAGAAAAATTTTACTTAAGACACTACTGTTTGAGTAAATTATTGTGCATACTAAAAATATTTATTACCAGTTATCCTTGAGTAGTAAGATTATAGGTGATTTTGGTTTTCTTTTCTATATTTTTTTTTTTTTTCAGGTTTTCTCCAGATTCTTTTTTCCTGATTACCTTTAGTTTCGGGGGGAAAAATAATTTGGTCTCGAGACTTAAGAATTCTTTTGCATCTATTCTCATAACTGTATTTTGTTGTTATTTTGTTTTGTTTAGGGTAAAATGGCTTTATTGGCCTCCAATAGCTGCTTTATTAGATGCAATGAAGCAGGCGATATAGAAGCAAAAAGTAAAACAGCAGGAGAAGAAGAAATGATAAAGGTAATCAGGACATTTTTCTATAGACTACTACCTGTCACATACGTGATGTGCCTACGTCTCTCTAAAATGTTGAATCATTTAGTATCACTTGAAAGATTTAATTCATAGGTTTTTATACTATGCTCCAAATAAGCTTTATTTTTAATTATAAATCCCATAACTGATGGCTTGTTTGTACCACGTGGTAGAGAAATTACTACATTTATGAGCTACCTTGCTATTATCTCCATGCATTAGTATCTTTTTCTGCGTAGTTCCACATGCTTTTTAGGCCTATGTTTTCTTTTTTTTCTTGACTGCATTTTAAAATTTAATTTTTTAAATAGATGATTCATTCACGTGGTTCAAAATTTTAAAAATATAAGCATATAAATGTAAGCATATGTCTCTCATCTTTCTATAGCCTTCTAAAGTTTCTTTATAAAAATATGAATGTTTGTAATTTTCTACTTCTTTACACTAAAGTTAACCTCCTGTACACACTCTTTTAGACCTCAGTTTTTTCCCTTAACATTGTATCTTGAAGATTTTCCCTTATCATTATGTAGAAAGTTATCTCTCTTTTCTTTTAACAGCTACATAATATTCCATTTTAGGGATGTGGCATAATTTATTTAATCAGTTCCTTATAAATGGAAATTTAGATTATTTCCAGGCTTTTGCTCTCACAGACAATGCTGCAGCACAGAACTTGAATATGCATTGTTTTGTTAGGTGTGCAAGCATACCTGAGGAGAAATCCCCAGAAGCAGAATTACAGGGTCAAGGGGTATATGCATTTGTAGTGTCATTAGATACTGCCAGATTGCCCTCCAGAGGGCTTGTGCTAACTTATACTCCCACCAACATGTATGGGAATGTTACTTTAATACTTGAGCGTCTATGTTGCTAGTCACTATATAAAATATATAAAAGTCATAGCAGAACTTCAGAGCTTTAGCCCTCAAATTCTGGATCTTTTGATGAATAAGTAAAAGTCTGCTTTTTTTTTTTTTTTTTTTTTTGAGGGAGATCAGCACTGAGCTAACATCCGTGCTAATCCTCATCTTTTTTTTGCTGAGGAAGACCGGCTCTGAGCTAACATCCATTGCCAGTCCTCCTCCTCTTACTCCCCAAAGCCCCCCAGTAGATAGTTGTATGTCACAGCTGCACATCCTTCTAGTTGCTGTATGTGGGACACGGCCTCAGCATGGCCGGAGAGGCAGTGCATCGGTGCGCGCCCAGGATCTGAACCCAGGCCGCCAGTAGCGGAGTGCGTGCACTTAACAGCTAAGCCACCGGGCCGGCCTGTAAAAGTCTTCTTTACATGAGGAGAAACATGAAGCACGTAAAACAAATGTTCTTTAATTTGATATCAGTCATTAAGCTGGAAATAAAAGTTCCTTATTCCAGGCTGAATTCCCTAATCTTGTTCTTCGTTTTACTTCATTGTAAAAGTTGTACAGACATCTCCATATCAAGATAAAATTCTAATTAAAATTGCAAAGTAGATAAATCAGGTGGAATTTGATGAAGGCCTTTAAGGCTTAATTTTTTAAGCTTAACAAATTAAGTCACTTATCTTTAATGAAAAACATACACCAGGCTGAGTCTAAAGAATAACTACTGTCTTCTTGATGCATAATTTTTATTTTTCTTGGCATCCCATCCCAGTACTGAGAATTCAGAACCTTACCTCATTTCTTTCTTGGGGAGTCACAGGTTCCAGCTAGTCTGATCCACATTTGCTGTGTGTAATGCATTAAGGAGGGCCGGAGTGGAAGGCGCAAAGAAATGGGGGGAAAAAAATGCCTTTTATAAAGTGATCTTAATCCTTATAAATAAAGCATAAAAATCTGTTACAGTTTTTTTCTACTACCAGTATAATTTAAAAGTATCTATCAAGTATCTGTACATGCTTCGTGTTAAATTTCATGTCACATATTTGATTTTATTTTTAAAATGTTCTCGATTTTCATAATACTCAGTTTTACAGTCTTTTAGTATTCTTTTTATTGTGAAAAATATCACTAATCTTTTTAAATCATAATACCAGTAACTCTTTATTTCATCATTTGGAATTGATTGATGGAGAAAGAAATACCACTTTAAACAACACAGGAATTAGGAATTTCACTGTTATCTTCCATAGTTTTCTCAAATGGCCAGTCTCAAATAATTTCATTGCCAGTCTCAAATGATTTCAAATCTAAAACTTAGATTTTCTTTTGTTTTTTTTTGAAAAACATTAGTCATGACATTTTTCAATTACATAAACAAAACTAAAGCCGGTACCTGCAGGCACTCTCCTGAATGCAGCACATGCATCATCATCTTTTTTTTGTTTTTCCTGAGGAAGATTCACCCTGAGCTAACATCTGTGGCCAGTCTTCCTGTATTTTGTATGTGGGTCGCCGCCACAGCACGGCCACCAACAAGTGGTGTAGATCCGTGCCTGGGAACCGAACCCTGGGCCGCCAAAGCGGAGCATGCCGAACTTAACCACTAGGCCATGGGGCCAGGCCCTGTATCGTCTTCTTTATTCTTCATAATGTTCCTGTGAGAGAATAATTATTATCTTAACTTTACAGACGGGAAACAGCCTTTACCCTCCTTACACCCTCACCTGTTTTGATCAGTCACTTCATGAAAGTCACACAGCTCGATGTGGTAGAGAGGAGATGTGTACCCAGGCCGAAGTGACTCTAGAAACTACTCTTACATTCCACACCACACTGCTTCTCAGGAAACAGGTCATTAGAAAAATGATGATGGATTTCTGACTCACATATTTTAAATTTTATTTATATTTAGTGTTATCGTATCATGTTTATTTTGCATGTGCATTACATTATAAAAGCATGGTTGTTGAAGACAGACAATGCAGCTGCATTACGTTGCACTTCTACAGAAAAAAAAACACTATGCTGTATTTATCATTAATTACAGCCGTGTTTATATGAAGTAACTGCAAATTTCCCTGGGTCTGTTTGGTTAGTCAAGCACCTGGAACTCTGAGCAGTGATAATCCAGGACTCTTTCCGCCTTGCCTTGTACATCGCAGGCTCTGATAGTCTGTCAGCCATCCACTGTTATGGCCCAGCCTTATCTACCAGAACACATTCCCTCCTGCTAAAAGCAGTATTGTAGTGTTGTCACGGGCCCCAGCCATGAATCTCCCAGGTCTTCTACAACTCCTCTAACCAAAACTGTTGCACGCATATTGTTGGCACTCTCATTATTGTCACCACTTTCTAAGCAGTCTTGGAGCCACAGAGATCACTTGGGACTTGTAGGTCCTTTGGGTTGCAAATTGCCAGTTCCACGGGCCTGAATTCTGTCCCCTTCCTTGCCCTACTCAGTTGATCCTAATTGCTGTATCAGTATCAATTAGTTTATGACATGTGATAGTAAATATCTGTCAAAACTTAAGGAGGATTTGAAAGGGGTGGATTCCAATTAGGTAAAAACAAATTGTGGGGGCTGGCCCCATGGCGTCGCAGTTAGGTGTGCGAGCTCTGCTGCTGGCGGCCTGGGTTCAGATCCCGGGCGCGCACCGATGCACCACTTGTCCGGCCATGCTGTGGCGGTGTCCCACATAAAGTGGAGGAAGATGGGCACAGATGTTAGCCCAGGGCCAGTCTTCCTCAGCAAAAAGAGGATTGGCATGGATGTTAACGCTCAGGGTTAATCTTCCTCACAAAAAAAAACCAATTGTGTTAAAAGTGTTAATGCATTTGGTCATAGCCCATGCAAAGGAAAATAGCTACTATCTTAAACTTTCAATGTTATAAAATAAACACTGCCAGGGATAATTTGATCCTACTGTATTTACTTTGAGGCCAAAGTTAAATTAGTTAAATTATCGCCTAATTGCTCAGCAGGATCTGATCTGTAAAATGTTTTTCAAATAATTTTCTCTATAGTGTTTCTGATGCAGTGGCTCTAGAGAAACATATAATGGCAATTATTTATATAAATTATGTATATAAAAATAAAAACACATGTCTAGAACCTGTCTTTTTCTGGATCTAATTGCTATGTTAATTGTTTTCTTCTTTTGCCTAAGAAATCACCTAGAATGTTCTTGTGTAATAAGTAAAGTGGGGAAGGGGAAAGATAAATGTGTAACCTGTTGGATTCTCATCTCCAATATCCAGATTAGATCTTGTGCTGAAAGAGAAACTAAGAAAAAAGATGATATTCCAGAAGAAGACAAAGGAAATGTCAAACAGTGTGAAATCAATTATGTGTACGTATTCTTTTCCTTTTAGATCTACAGATTTTGTCAGTGAAGCGCTTCTCAAGGCGTCTAAAATAAAATACCTGAAGGACGAGAAGAGGCAACATAATGTAGCCTGTAGGACAGAGCACTGAGCTGAATGCTTTTCTTTTGTCAAGGCTTCAGTTTTCCTAATTATCCTGCTAGCTTTCAAAGGTGAAGTCACTCGGGTTAGTCTGTTCTCCCTGTTCATTAACAGGATGGCTGTAACTTGTCGGTACATGATGCCAGCCGCATGCTGTTCCATAGGCAGGACACAGGGGACTCCAGCCAACGTTCCCTGGTGGAAGTGGGGCTTTGAAGAGCTGCCCAGACAACTGCCCTCTTGATAGTGGGCACTAACCTTGTCTTTGTAGTTGAAAAGCTGTATGTTATTAAAGAAAGACAATTAGATTTTTTTTAAGTAAATGAAAACCTTTTAAAATATTTGTAAGTTCATCAGTAAACATGTATAACCAAAGCTTGAGATATTTTTTAAGAAAGATATTTTCTTAACAGAAAGAAATTTCAGAGCTTCCAAGACCACAAACTTAAAATAAGTAAAGAAGACAGTAAAATTCTTAAAAAGGCCCGGAAAGATGGATTTCTGCATGAAATGCTTCTGGACAGGTAGGTATATTTTTACTTATTCCCAACTATTTTCAATAGCCAATAGAAGTGGTGTATATAAAACCAAGGTTCTTTTTAAGTTACTATAGCTTTCGCAAGTTTTTATCTTTCTTTCTAATTTGTGAATGTGGTAATAGTGCCTAAAAAGGACATCATAAGTCTTAGAGAAGATCACCAAAAAAGAATATCTAAAAATAGCCAGATTCTAAGTAATTATATATTTTGTTGTAAGAAATTCAGGTTTGACTGAAACTACTTCATAAATTTATTTACCATCATCTTTTTGTAACTATTAGAACCAGGGCTAGAAAGAAGTAGTTTAACTAATTTCAAAATTCTATGGATTCTCTTAGAGTAGTACAGGTTCCTAAAAATGAGATAGTAGATAGATCAATGTATATATAGATCAGTTTAAAAATAACTAAGTGTACAAGTTAAATAAATGAAATTGAAGCACTTTTATTAAGTTGGATTCAGAGTGCAGGATATTTATCATAGCGCATTATTAATATTTATTACTATTCCTACTTAGGTAAGTAACGTCCTAGATTTACAACATAAAAAAATGAGTAGAGGAGCCAGCCAGGTCACGTAGTGGTTAAGTTCACGCACTCTGCCTCAGCAGCCCGGGATTCACAGGTTCAGATCCCAGGCGCGGACCTACACACTGCTCATCAAGCCATGCTGTGGCGGTGTCGCATATACAAAATAGAGGAAGATTGGCATAGATGTTAGCTCAGGGACAATCTTCCTCAAGCAAAAAAGAGGAAGATTGGAGGGGCTGGCCCAGTGGCATGGTGGTTAAGTGCACGCGCTCTGCTTCGGCAACCCAGGATTCACAGGTTCGGATCCCGGGTGCGGGCCGACGCACTGCTTGTCAAGCCGTGCTGTGGTGGCATCCCATATAAAGTAGAGGAAGATGGGCACGGATGTTAGCCCAGGGCCAATCTTCCTCAGCAAAAAAGAGGAGGATTGGCAGCAGATGTTAGCTCAGGGCTAATCTTCCTCACAAAAAAAGAAGAGGAAGATTGGCAATGGATGTTAGCTCCTGGCCAATCTTCCTCAGGAAAAAAAAATGAGTAGAAAGGTTTAGCTATGAGCTTACAACTATAAATCAAATAAGTGCCAGATGGAAAGAGAATTTGGTAAACTCCTGCCACTCATTCAAGTCCTATGTTGCAAAATTAGTCTTAAAACATTTCTTCACATTGCTTTATAAGACAATGCTTAATCGTATATTTCCTGTTAATTAGTTGATCAAGTTACCTGAAGTCTGTAAATTTTGTAAGAATTTTTTCCAGCTGAGCAAATTAGCATGTATATAGTCCTAAGAAATCAAGAATGATATATAAAAAATAATCAAGATATAGACTCAAAAGAAATAGAATAAGGTCTATGCCCTGTAAGTTTTATCGCTTATGAAAAGACAACATCACCACCCTATTAAATAAAAGTTTAGGGCATGCTTCAAGTCAGAGGTAATTAAAATTGCTATTGTGAATTCAGAAAGCTCTTAGGCAACATTTATTAAAGATTAGGAAAAGACTCTCGTAAGAACAGAGTTATTTAGTATGAAACATAAAATTGAAAAGTAAAATTTTAATTAAAGTATGGTGTGGTAATGTAATAACCAAACTTGAGAACAATTTTTAACCATGAGTGTATATTTAGTAGCAGTTGACTGTGTGGTATGTTTTCATGGGCTAATTTTTATTATTTGTCTTTGTTTAAACAGGAGAGCCAAATTGAAAGCTGATAGATACTGCAAATGACTGGACGTTTTGTTTCTTTCTTCTTTTGTTTTTTTCTGAATAAATCAGTGGAAGTGTTTTTACAGAATTCTTGGGCTGTTATGGAATTATTGCTGAACTAGTAGCTAGGTTAACCAAAATTAATCAAGTTTAATCAAGATTCTCCATGGATGTACTTTTTAGTTAACTGCAGTGTTTCACATGGAAATGAAACTTAGAGTTCACACTTAAAATGACACAGCATTTTTTTCTTTTCTGGATTTCCTGTCATAAAGCATGAGGTGCTCCTCTATGAAACTGATGCTTCCTGTGCATCTTGTGGGATCCATCTTATGGCTTTACGTCCGACTTGACTGTACTGGATACAATAGATACTTAATCAGTACCTTTAAAAGGAAGTTCGGAACTCCCAATCCAGTCAGTCACCAAGGCTTTGATTCTACGTCTTAAATATTGCCCAAGTCACACACAGCCAAACAGATACCAGAACAAGGGGGCTGGGCAGAGAGAAGAAATCAGGTATTAGGCAATGAGATGGTAACAGGAAACCTTACAAAAGAGCAAGTAGGCTGTAACGGAGCAGAAGAGCACTTAGGACAGTTTAGCCACAATGGGTATGTATATAATGCAAGCATCCTCACTTATGGGATGGGATGGGAGCTATTAAAGAGAGTCAGACATTAAGCATTGCTGAGGCTGTTTTATTCCTAGCCTGTCTCATTCTGAGTTCCTGAACACAGTATTCCAGATGTCATCGAACCCTGTGAGCGTTCCAGATCCAAGTTGTGTATCAGATGCCTGGACTTCACCACTGGAAATTCTGCTTCAGAAGGACTGAGACTGGCTGAGGCATCTGGATGTTTTTACAATTCCATGTTGATTCTGATGCACAGCTGGGATTGAGACCTGGCCTGGGCTGCCAGACCCTGTCTAGTTCTCAGCCTCTATTCCATCTGTCATCAACTCTAGAGTTACATAGCCCATCTACAGCAAGGTAGCTTATCAACCTTATCAATATCAACCTTCTACAGGAACTCCTGCTGTAGATCTAGCCCTAACTTGGCCCTCCAGTTCCAGTAGCTGGACATTCCCCTATCTCATGTTCTCCTTCTTCTGATCCTTGGATTGGGAACATGCTTACTACTCTGATCCCCCAAAACAGTGGTTCTCGACCAGGGGCTGTTTTTCCTCCCAGGGGACATTTTGCAATGTCAAGACATTTTTGCTTGTCACAACTGGGAGAGGGGGTGCTGCTGGCATCTAGAGGGTTAGAGACTAGGGATGCTGCTAAACATCCTACAATGCACAGGACAGCAGCCCCCCACAACAAAGAATTATCCAGCCCCAAATGCGAATAGTGCCAAGGTTGTGAAACCGGCCCAGGACTTTGTCTATTCCTTGCTTCTGCCAGCTCCCCAGCCCCTAAAAATAAACAGTAGTTCAAATTTATATACATAAGAATTGCCTAGGGTACCTGTAGATTTCCAAGACCCATCCTTAGAGATGTGGGCTTAGCAAGGCTAGAATTGGGCCCCCAAATTGACATTTTAACAAGCACTCCAGGTCATTCTGAAGCAAGTGATCTAAACCACTTTGAGAAACACTACCCTCAAGAGATTGAACTCTTGCTTCCAATACTAGTGGTACCTGAGACCATCTGCCAGCTGACTGATTTCCATGAAACTAACATTCTGCCTGCCTGAATTTCTGAACATAGTGTGTTCCCGGATTCCTTGTCACCATGTTCATCCTCATGTTCCCCCGGTTCCTGCCTTCATTCCAAAGAGCAGAACTAATTACAGGTCTTGGCAACTAGGAAGATACAGATTAAAAATCTGCATTGTCTGCCTTCATGGAGTTTATATGCTAGTGAAGGAGGACAGCAAATTAATAAAAAATCGCAAGTAATAGGTAAGTGTTCCTTCCCTGTTTCTATCATTGAGCTTTATACAAACCCCCATTATAGCACTGAAGTCAGTGGGAGAGTGGCAGAGATCAAGAATTAATGCATCAGGGCCAGCCCGGTGGCGTAGTGGTTAAGTTCATGTGCTCTGCTTTGGTGGCCTGGGGTTCGCAGGTTCGGGTCCCGGGCACAGACCTACACACTACTTATCAAGCCATGCTGTGAGTGGCGTCCCATATAAAGTAGAGGAAGATGGGCATGCATGTTAGCCCAGGGCCCATCTTCCTCAGCAAAAAGAGGATTGGCAACAGATGTTAGCTCATAGCTAATCTTCCTCACCAAAAAAAAACAAGAATGCATCTAAATATTGTCATCTGGTCCACGTTTTTCCATCTTGTGTCATGAGAAATTTTATTTAAAGCACTATCAAAATCAAGATACATTCTGGCCAAGCATTCCTCTGATTTACCAGCCTAGTGATCTTATCAAAAAGAAGGTTATATATAATAAAAGCACTAACAAAAGGAAAAGCTCCCCACACCCAATTTTGACTGCTCACATTTTTCAGATTAGATAATTTCAATTTTTCTATCTTCAAGTTCACTGACTCACTCTTTTACCGTCTCCACACTGTGTTAAACCCAGCTGGTGACGTTTTAGTTTCAGACACTATTTTTCACTTCTAGAATCCATTTGATTCTATTATTATTGTTATGGTTCTAGTTTCTTTTTCTCTGCTGAAATTTCCTATCCATTCATTACAAGGTTTTCTTTGTTTTTTGGGGGGGTCGGGAGGGGGTTGGTTTTGTTGTGGTGCAGAGTTATAATAGCTGCCTTAAAAATCCTTGTGTACTAATCCCAACATCTGGGTCATCTTGGGGTCAGTCTATTCTTTTGAGTATGTTTCTTCTTATGTCTGATATAATTAGATTGTATCCCGACCATTGTGAATAATACATTGTAGAAACTATGGGTTCTGTTTTGTTCCTCTGAAGAATTTTTGTTTTTTTTTGTTTTGTAGGCAGTTAACTTAGTTGATCTCAAGCTCCAAATTCTGTCTCTCTGGCAGTGGGCAACAGCTGAAATCTCTGTTCAGTTCTCTTTGTTTTTTAGCTGGCTGCAGAAGTCTGCCCCAAGGGTGTGAGGATCAGTGAGAGATGTGAGCAGTGTGGCTACTCTGTGGCTCTCTCCTTTTCAGGATTTCTCCTCACTTCCCAGATTCTTTGGTCACTCTGAACTCTGTCCTCTGATTCCTCAACTAGAAAGACTTAAGATTTCCTTATGAATTTTAATTACTCTTAGTGGCCCTGCCTGGGGCCTGCCCTAAGTTGAGAATATGTTAAAAATACAATTTCCTTCTTACTAGAGTTGACTCCCCTTAGGTTTCTGCATGCTTTTGGTCACTCTCTGTTACCGTTAGATAATTTTTAATATTTTGTCCAAAGTTTAATTTTTAGTGTGTGAGAGGATTTAGTAGAAGCTACTCCACCATGACCTGCTCAAACTCTTATTAGCTCCTTGCCCTTTCCTCCCCAAATTAAGAACCTGCCTAGGCTTTCCTAGATACAGATACAAAACAACATCCTACAGAAAGAGGTTAATAAAGACATCATTAAAATAAATAAATACATTCATACATCTTAAAATATAGGCCTGAATTCCTAAAAAAGACTCATTGAACCAGATGACCCAGCACCCGCCCAAATGCTATGGAGTTCCTGGCTCAGCCCTAGTGTAGACGCTAATCAGTCCATGGCTTCAGCTCACTATAGCAGGAATTATATTTATTCAGTTATTCTAAACTCTTACGGCACAAAGGAACATATTAAAATATGCTGGCTCAATACCGTATTTTATTAACCAAATTATTATGACATAGTTTTCATAAGTGCGATAGGAAAACATCAAAAGTGACGTTCTTTTCATGATAGTGTTCCTTTACACTACTGTCATAATCAGTAATATTAGCCTGAGGGGCTTAATGCAGGGAAGCTCCATTATAATTTTTTCAGGCTCACACGTGTTGAAATCCATTTCATTTAATGAAAAGATTAGAAACAAAATGAGAAAAAGAATAATTTCATACCTTCATTTGCCCTTTCCTCATTGACCTATTAGTTTACAATTTTTTAATAAGTGCATATTTCATTAAAGGAACTTGATGGTGTTAAGGCAGGTTTTGCTTTTTGACATTTCTTGTGTATTATGCCCCAGGAAAATCTCTGGCACAATTTGGTGTATTTCTGTTTAATTTTATGCCACTAGGAGACATCTCTTAAATATTATTGAGGCTTATTTTCTATGATGAAGAAACAATATGCGTTCTTTCCATTTAGCCTTGTGTTTCAACACTGCCTTCGTATTTCATAAAGAATAGATTTTCTTTTCAGAGTGCATAGTGAGGACTTTTAAATTAAAATCTGCAGGTGTTTGTTTTTCTTAGTACTTTGCAGATCTAATGAGATTTTGCAATCCTGTTCTGAGTGCTGCTACAAGAGAAAAAAGGGTGTAGCACTACTTGTTAGTGTTTATTTTTGCATCATGCAGTTTCCTAATTCTGCTCCTTAGATACTAAGTGGAATTGCAAGAAAGAGAACAAAGAAAACAAAGCACTTATTCCTTTAGAAAGGTGGAAACTTAAATATAAGTAGAGTCTAAGGTAAGAATCAAGTCCTGACTTCCAACCTTACTTCCCCAGCTGCCACCTCACAGACACATAGAAAATGTATGGCTGCAGTCAGTCACACAGAAAGAAAAAAAATGGGCGCTGCTGTAAGCACCTAATGTCTTATTTATTCTTTTTCTTTGTTATCTCTTATGCTTGTATCACTAAGTATTATTCCATATTTTCTTATCCTGCTGCTAAATATATTTCCCCAATGCAGATTTTTTTTTTCTTTTTTTTTTTTTACTGCTACCAGAAAAAACAGGGATATACCTAGGTTCAGGAGAACTTAAAGTTAAGATACTAGTTTAGCCCACCACCAGCACTCATTCAGTCTGATGCTACCTGTGTATGTAAAATGACTTTCTAAAGTGTGGTGACTTGTTTGGAAATGACCAGGGGGCCCCAGACCAACCTGCGCTGTTCTGCAGCTCCCGGCCCATAGTTTAGATCATTCATCCTAGTTTAGATCAGCTTAAAACACAGCAGCCCGAATTGCTTGAATGTAGCCCTTCCTATTGTTTAGGAAAGTAATTTCCCCAATTGCCCACAGAAACAGAACCTTCTTGCATGTTCCCTTGTTCTTCATTTTTAGCCCAAAAATCCTCTCTAGAATGCCTTCTATATATCCCATCACTGCCTCTTCAACCTCTTCCACCTCTCCACCCACCATTATCAACTTCTTTTTATCCATGTTCCTTTTACTGCCATAGCGTCCTTCCACGCCAGTGTGCTCTTTCCACAACACAGAAAAATGGGCAAAGACTTAAGCATTTAGCAGAAAAGTAAACAAAAATTTCCTCTTGACTCTGCCATGAAAATGCCCCTTCTGGGTTTTTCGAAGCTGAATTCAGCTCTCATTCCATGCACCCAGAGTTGGAGAGTCATATACCATGGCCCCAAGAACCAGTTTTGAAACTCCTCATTCTCCCCACCCATCAACTCAGGCCTTGAAGTCCATACCATCCACACCCACTGCCATCGCAGTTCTGCATGGCTCTGCGTCCGTGAGCTCGACCCACCTGAAACCTGGCTCCTAGCCTTTCTCTTCACCAAGTCTGCCATCCTCGGTTTCATTGACTTCAGCATTCACACTATTGTGACCTTAAACTCAACTGCCTTAAAAATTCTCTTGCCTCAACTCTGCTAATCTTTGACTCCACTTTAAATTAACTGTAGACCAGCTAGGTTGTACATTTTGCCTTTGCTACACCTTCTTCCTAGATTAGAAATCCTGCTCTCTAACTCTGAATGACCCTCTTGGAGGATGGCTGTTCATCCCTTTACCCAGTGCACTTTCATTTAAAAAGTTTTGAAATGTACTTCCTCAGTTCCAAGCCCTCTCTATTATTATTAGATTTAATTTTCTCGCAGTTAGTATTTTATTTCTAAACCTAATAAGTTATTTTCTTTTCAGTACATTATATTATTTTGTACTTATTGCATTTATAGAATATAAAGTATCATTTTTTAATCCAATACTAATATTTTCTTATATAACAAATGTATTACCTCTAAGAAATTCCACATCTTGCCCCGTTCCAACTGTAACGAGGATCTTCAGTTTTCTCTTTAATATTACAAAATTACTGATCAACTTGCCATATGGTGTAAATAAGAAATGAAGGATGAAAAGTCATCTTACGTGCTGAGAACACAACTACTGTTCTTTCTGCTCTCCTCCCCCTCATTGTGGCAACTCATTGGCGGGAGTTGGGGGGAACGGTGCTGATAGACCTATCATTTAACTACATAGAGTCACAAACTAGTAAGTCCTAAATGCACTGACTTCTCTCTTTCTTCTTTCCTGGGATTTCTCATCTCACTTATATCAAACCCAGGAGAAGTGGAGGAGTTTCACCTCGACTTTACAAAACCAGGGCTTCCTGGTATGGCAGATTAGATACCATGAATGGCACTCCTCATTAAAACAATTAGTACACTGGATAAAAATTTTTTAAATCACTTTTAAACACTAATCTACACAAAAGAAAGGAATCTGTAGATACCAAACAAAGGGAAAGCAGGAATCCTCAGAGGCAAGTGAGTGCCAAAGCTCCAAGTGTCTGCCGAATCCTGGAGACTTTGAGCTTTTGCTTTGACAAGCAGCCAAGATGAGGTAAGAGCCTGGACTCATCCAGGAGGGAATCTGTGACTACAAAGGGCTATACCTTCAGGGTAACAGTGAATGAGAAATGAATCTTACTGCACAGAGAGGGCTAACAAAGAAATGTTTTGTCTTCTGCTTGGCACTGAGTGGAGGGGAAGGAAAAAAAGCATCCCCTGAGATGTAACCACAAGCTGCTTTCAAGTGGGTTTGTGACCCAAAATCACACTACCTCTGATTTCAAAAGAAAAACAACAAAACAAAACTCAAGGAGTGAATTCAATTTAAAGTTGTCTCAATGGGTTCTGCCTTCTGACCTTAAAATAAATCCTACCAAAAAAATTTCAAAGGAAATAAGCAACTCATAATCAAAATTAAAAATACACACAGAAACAAGTCACCATTAGTGAAAACCAGAAGAAACAACAGAAATAAAAAATATTAAATGTAAAATATTACATCACAAAATAAATATGTTTAAAGAAATAAAACTTAAGCTGAAATATAAACAGGAAATAAGAGATTATAAAAAGACTAAGCAAATTTTAATAAAAAAAAATAAGAACTTCAAAAAATAACAATTAGGGGCCGGCCCGGTGGCACAAGCAGTTAAGTGCATGCGCTCTGCTGCAGCGGCCCGGGGTTCACTGGTTCAGATCCCGGGCGCACACTGATGCACTGCTTGGCAAGCCATGCTGTGGCGGCGTCCCATATAAAGTGGAGGGAGATGGGCACGGATGTTAGCCCAGGGCCAGTCTTCCTCAACAAAACAAGAGGAGGATCAGCAGATGTTAGCACAGGGCTGATCTCCTCACAAAATAATAAAAATAAAAATAAATAAAAAAAGTTCAGTGAATGGCAGGGCCAGCCCAGTGGCACAAGCAGTTAAGTGGGCACGCTCCACTTTGACGACCCAGGGTTTGTGGCTTCGGATCCTGGGTGCACACCGACACACTGCTTGTCAAGCCATGCCGTGGCAGCATCCCATATAAAGTAGAGGAAGATGGGCACAGATGTTAGCTCAGGGCCAATCTTCCTCAGCAAAAAGAAAAAAAATTCAGTGAATGGATTAAAGATCAGATTAAACATAGCCAAAGAGAGAATTAATGAACTAGAAGGTATCTGAATTAATGATCCCAAATACAGCTCACAGAGACAAGGAGATGGAATATACGATGAAATAAAGGTCAAGAGAGACACAGAATATGATGAGAATGTATAAAATATGCCCAATTGAAGTACAGAAAGGAGATAATAGAAAGAATGGGAAAGAAGTAATAGAGGTAACAACTGAGAGTTTTTCAGACATCACATCTTGGAATCCCAGTGAATCCCAAGAATGATAAATAAAAATACACACTTAAACACATTATGGTGAAACTGCTGAACTGCATAGAAGAAAGTTTCATCTTAAAAGCAGCCAGAGAGAAAAGAGTGATTATCCACAAAGGTACAGCAATTCAGCTGATTGCTGGCTTCTCACCAATAGATATGAAGCCAAAAGACTATCTTCCATGAGCTGAGAGAAAATAATTGTCAACATACAGTGCTACACAGTCATGCACCACATAATGGCATTTCAGTCAACAGTGGACTGCATATACGACGGCAGTCCCATAACGGACTACTACACGCACATATAGGTGTGCAGTAGGCTATGCCATCTAGGTGTGTAAGTATACTCTACAATGTTCGCACAATGACAAAATCACCTGACGACACATTTCTCAGAACGGATCCCCATCATTAAGTGACTCATGACTATATGAAACTATCTTTCAAGAATAAGACAAAAAGCACTAAAGCAAAATAAAGACACTGTCAGATAAAAATTGAGAGAATTTATCGCCAATAGATCATCATTAAAAGAAATTATAAAAGATAAAGTCTAGGCAGAAGAAAAATGATCCCAGAGGGAAGGTCAGAGATGCAAGAAATGTTAAGCACAGATATTGAAGATAATAATGGGCAAAGCTAGGGAAAACTGTATACAAAAGAGTAATAATAATGTTTAATTTGTACAAGGGATGTTAAAACTAAAATATTAGACAAAAATAGCAGATAATTGGTGGGGGGAGGGGTGTTGAACTTACACCATTACAAGGTCTTTGATTTGTTCAAGAGGAGAGAAAAAAAATGCTGATTAACTTTAGACTCTATTAAGTAGGCAAATTAAAATACTCAGGGTAACCAACTTGAAAGCAGAGACAAAGAGCATAGAGCATCCAACAAGCACAGGGGAAAAAATTAACCCCAAGGAAAGCAAAACAGAAGAAAAAATAGGAGGAAAGCACACAATATAATCGCAGAAATAAATGTAAAAATATTAGTCATCACAATGAATGTAAATGAGCCAAGTGCTCCAGAATTTTTCAATTGGATTTTTAAGAATTGAGCAAAAACTGTTTAAAGAGACATAAGAATTCAGAGAGTCAATGAACAGAGAAAAGATATTCTAACAAAAGAGTATTATAGCTATGTTAATTACAAATTCAAAACAAAAGGAATTATTAGAAATAAATCATTATTATACAGTATTAAAGGAGTCATTTCACTATGAAGATAAAAACAATTCTAAACTTGTATGCATCTAACAACCACCTCAAAATATATAAGCAAAAATTGAGAACTATAAAGAGAAACTGGCAAATCTACCATCGTGGTATATTTGTAGTATACCTCTCTCAATAATTCATAAATTAAGCAGACAAAACTCAGAGAATTGAACAGCATAATAATAAAGTATGACCTAAAGGATGCGTGAAGAATATTTCACGTAAGAGGATTCGTATTCTTTTCAGGCACATGGAACATATACAAAAATTGACTCCATGCTTAGCCATAAAGTTAGCCTCCAAAAATAAAAAAGGAACAACAAAGACCATATATTCTGCAAAATGCAATGAATTATTTAAAAACCATAAACAAAGATAACTTACAAAGTTAACTGATACTTTGTGAGTGATGCCTCTTATCCAGATAGAGTTGACTCCTTTGGAGTTTATGAAAGAGTATTAATTTCTTTACCATTCTCCAATTTACTTACCATAAAAGAAATATAAACCATATAGAGAAAACCATCAAAAATGCAAAAACTGGGAATTTATATTGGAATTTATATAGAGATTATAATTTATACAGACATATATATACAGAGATATAATTTATACAGAAATTAACATAGAGCTAAGGAAGATAGAAAGTTCAAGCATGCATGGAGTGTTAAAAAAAGATAAATTTAAAATTCTACTCATTTGGAAAATTTTTTAAACACATTTTTAAAAACATAGGTCAAAGAAGAAGTCAAATGAAAATCATAATACAAATTATTATAATGAAAATGCTACATATCAAAATATTAGGTAGGTAACAAAAACAGTAATGATCATTTTAATTAACCCAAGTTAATCAAATTAAGTATATAGCCCTTATGTTTATAGTAGAAAAGAAAATTCCAAATTCATGAGCTAAGCATCCAACTTATAAAGTTGAAGAAAAATCAAAATAAATCCAAAGGAAGTAAAAGGAAGAAAAGAATAAAGAGTAGAAAATATTGAAATAAGAAACAAAAACTTTTTTACAGGATAAATGAAGCCAAAATTTGATCCTTTGAGGAGACCTGTAAAGCAGACAAATCTCTGGGGAGAATCATCAATAAAGAGAAGGCTTAAATAACTATTTTGGGGATGAAGAATTGGGGATGAAGAAATGGTCATAACTACAGATGCTGTGGAGATTAATAACAAGGAATTTCATGAAAAACTAAGCAATATTTGAAAACTTAGATGAAACTATGATTTCTAAAAAATACATCTTATCAAAATTGACTGAAGAAGAAATTAAAATCCTGAATGGTCTTGTAACCATTCCAGTAAATTAAATCAGTGGTTTAAAACATTTTCAGAAAGAAAACACCAGGCCCAGAGAAGAGAGTTCTACCGACATTCAAGGAACAGATAAATCCAAACTTGCAAAAACTCTTTCAAAGAACAGAAAAAAAAAAGAAACACCAATTCATTTTATATTAGCATAACCTTGAAACCCAAATGAGAGATAAAATATAAAATATATGGAAAGAATAATCACAGGAAAGTCTCACACATAAACATAAATACAAAATTCCTAAACAAAATATTAGCAAACCAAATCCCACAAAGCATAAAAAATACAATAAGCCATGATGCATTCAGGTTACACCAGCAATGCAAGTTTCATTTATTATTTTAATGTTAATTGATGTACATCATTATATTATCACTTTAAAAGAATGAAACTACATGATCACCTCCATAGAAAAGAAAAAATTGCTTAATTACATTCAAAGTCCATTAATGATTTTTTAAAAAAACAAAACAAAACCTAGAACTAACAGTGTAAATTAATTATGAGAAAGTGAAACATTCCCTTTAAGAGCAGGAACAAGACAAGGATGCCCTAACATCCTTCTATTCATCATTGTACTGGGGATTCTAGAAAATACAAAAGGTAATATGAAATATAAAGTATAAGATTTGAAAAGGAAGAAGCAAAGATGTCCTTATTTACAGATAATATGACTGTCTAGTAGAAAACATGAAAGAATATACAGATAATTTTTTTTTTTTGCTGAGGAAGATTTGCCCTGAGCTAACACCTGCTGCCAATCTTCCTCTCGCTCAGAGCTAACCTCTGTGGCCAATATTTCTCTATTTTGTATGTGGGTCACCACTACAGCATGGCTGACGAGTGGTGTATGTCCACACCTGGGAAACAAACCCCGGCTGCCAAAGCAGAGCACACCAAACTCAACCACTAGGCCACCAGGCTGGCCCCCCAGATAATTTTTTTAATTAATCAAAAAATTTACCAAGGCTACTGCATACAAAATTAATATACAAATGTCTGTTGCATTTCTATATACCAGCAACATTTAAAAATTTTTATTTTAAAAAGATATAATTTACAATAGCATCAAAAATATTAAGGATTTAGGAATAAATATTTGGTAGCAAAGACGTGCAAACTCTTTATGGGGAAAATTATAAAACTTTTTTGAAAGACTTTACAGAAGACCTAAATAACTGGAGAGATACACTATGCTCTTAGATAGGAAGACTCAATATTGTTAAAGATATCAATTCTCAGATCTATAGGCATTACCTAAAATTACATGGAAGCAAATACCAGAGAAGAATGTATACATTCCTGAAGAAGAACAAGGGAGGTTCTTTCTCTCCCTACTAGATATTATGACATAATAAGCTAGAGTAATTAAGATAATGTGGTATTGACACAGATATAGACCAGTGCAACAGAAAAAACGCCCAGAAACAAAGCCACCTATATATAGGAATCTGTTTTTCACTGGAGCACACACTGCAGATCAGGATGAGGAAGAGAGGAAGGATTATTAAAAAATGGTACTGGAGGGCCGGCCCGGTGGCGCAAGTGGTTAAGTGCGCGCGCTTGGCTGCGGCAGCCTGGGGTTCGCAGGTTTGGAGCCCTGGGCGCGCACGGACGCATCGCTCGTTAAGCCATGCTGTGGCGGCGTCCCATATAAAGTAGAGGAAGATGGCCGCGGTTGTTAGCTCAGGGCCAGTCTTCCTCAAGGAAAAAGGGGGAGGATTGGCATCAGATGTTAGCTCAGGGCTGGTCCTCCTCACAAAAAAAAAAAAAAAATGGTACTGGAGCAACTGACTATCTTTATAGAAAAAAATTAATTCTGTGTAGATTAAAAACTTAAATGTGGGGCAGGCCCAGTGGTGTAGTGGTTAAGTTTGCATGCTCCGCTTAGGCGGCCCGAGGTTCACAGGTTCAGATCCTGGGCACGGACCAACACACCGCTTGTCAAGCCATGTTGTGGCAGCACCCCATGTAAAGTAGGGGAAGATGGGCATGGATGTTAGCCCAGGGCCAGTCCTCTCCAGCAAAAAAAAAAACAAAGAAAAAAGAGGAGGAATCGCAACAGATGTTAGCTCAGGGCTAATCTTCCTCACCAAAAAAAAAAAAAAACACAAATGTGAAAGACAAAACTATGAAAATTTTAGAATTCAAAATAGAAAAAAAAATTTGTTACTTGGATAAGAGAAGGATTAATTTAAGAAAACAAAATAAGTGATAAATTCAACTATATTAAAATTAAGAATATCTACTCATCAAAACACAATGTGGGGGTGCCGGCCCAGTGGCGCAAGCGGTTAAGTGCTCGCGCTCCTGCGGCAGCACGGGGTTCGTAGGTTCGGATCCCGGGCGCGCACCGACGCACCACTCGGCAAGCCATACTGTGGCGGCGTCCCATATAAAGTGGAGGAAGGTGGGCACGGAAGTTAGCCCAGGGCCAGTCTTCCTCAGCAAAAACAGAGGAGGATTGGCAGTTGTTAGCACAGGGCTGATCTCCTCACACACACACACAAAAAACACAATGAGGGAATGAAAACATAAACTGCATCCTGGAAGAAGGTATTTGTTTAACTTATCCTGATTAAAGGTTACTATTTATGATATATAAAGAACAACTGTGAATGAATTAAAAAGAAAAAAAGCCCAATTTTTAAAAAATAGACAAAAGACACAAACAGGTGATAAAAGAAAGAGATAAGAGCAAGGCCAAAGTCGATGTAACAGTTACCATGACCACCTCAAGGCTGAGCTATGGACAGAAACAAAAAATTACATTTTAACCTTGACTGGCACCAGATGGCTGGAGAACAATGCAGTAGTTTTTCCCTGCGGTTAGGACATTTAAGAAAGCCCCGGCACAAGATAAACTGTAGCTGGAAAGGACAACCAGTCAGAACTGGACTCAGCCTTAACTTTGCATACTTTGCACTTTTTGCCTTTAAAAACCAGCCACCCCAAGACTGGAGTGAGGGGGGGCTCATCTATCTCCTGGCAGGTTGAGGCATACTTCCCCAGTTTGCAAACGTTTTTAATAAAGGCTCCCTTTCCTTTAAAACTTTATTTTTGCCTCATAAAGCTGCTCATTTCAGTTAACACAGGTATGACATAGACTGAATGTTCATGTCTCCCCCAAAATTCATATGTTGAAACCTAATCCCCTATGTGATGGTATTAGGAGGTGGGGCTTTGTGGCGGTGCTTAGGTCATGAGGGCTCCACTATGAGGATTAGTGCCCTTATAAAAGAGGCCCCAGAGAGAACCCTCACCCTTTCCACTATATGAGATTATAGCAAAAAGACAGCGGTCTCTGGACCAGGAAGCAGGCCCTGAACAGAGAGCACATGTGCTGGCACCTTGTTCTTAGACTTCCCAGCCTCTGGAACTGTGAGATATAAGTTTCTATCCAGGGTAGTTATATTAGCCCAAGCCAACTAAGATAAGGTAATTCAAAGAAGAGGAAACACAAAATCCCCTAAATATATGAGAAAATACTCAGCCTTATCAACAGTGGTATACTGGTAATCTCTAACAACTGGCTCTCCAGCAGGGAAAAGCCATGATGTGTAGTGTTTCCTGATCTCCATGGGGCAAATATCGTATGAAAATTCAAACTACCACTGTGATGTCACTGAATACAATCACAGTGTGATGTCACTGGCTCATGACCGCCAACTCCAACACACCACTGCATTAGTAATCAGGGAGCTACAAAATAAATCTACCATGAGATAGCCTTCTCAGCCACCAGACTGGTAAAAATTTAAGTCAGTTAATACCAGAGTTGGCAAGAATATGAAACAGTAGGAACTCGCATGCACTGTTTGTGGCAGTAAATCAGATTAATCACTTTGCCTGAATATATGTGAATCCTACAACTCAGACTCCACTCCTTCAGACCTTTGTATTTAAGATATAGACTCAATATTAGTGTCCAAGAATTGGGCACTAGATTTGGTCTTTTCCTACATGATCTTGATAAAATAAAGTATAAGATTGTGGTTGGTTTGATTGTGCTTCCTGTATCTTTACTAGAACAAAACAAAAATCCCTAAAACTTGACTTTAGAGTCTGGAGAATAGAGAGGAAGCTTATCTGAGAGGTACTCTGAGATAAAAGCCTGATTCCCAAGGTGTCTCACCCTAGGTCCTTGACCCAGGCCTTCTTCCAAGCTGACACTTCTTCCAATGCTCAGCACAAATTGGAGACTTTCTACAGAAAGGCTGGAGACCGTTGATAATATTTCCATGTGTATGAAGAGAGCGAGAGAGAGAAAATGAAAGAAGGGTGGTGAGGAAAGAGGAGAGAAGGAGGACAGGCTTGTGGAACCCCAGTGAGAACTTGAGTGCACTTTCCCACAAGCATTGCTATTGAGAGAGGTTAGGATCCTGAGCTCTATAAGTAATCAATCAATTAATCATCATAGATTTATCGTACACCAACACTATGTCAGGCATTGTGCTAGATATTGCAGATATAGTGATCAACAATACAGACATGACTCTCGTCTTGATAGAATTTATAGATTATTAAGGAAGGCAGACTTTAAACAAATAATAAATAATCGAATAATTATAAGTGTGCAAAGTACTGACAAGGAAAAGTACAGGATATCTGAGAATTGATTAATAGGGTGACCAAACTTGGTTTGGAAAGATGTAGGTCAGAGAAGTCTTCTTTAAGGAGGACATAAATTAAGCTGAACTCTAAGGATGAATAAGAATTATATGTGTGAAGGCATGAATGGAAGAGAATATTCCAATCACAGGAACCCAGTGAGCAGGAACACTGTGGCAGAAGAGAGCATGGTGTTTCAGAAGAACTGCTTTGGCTGAACGGGAATGACGGAGGGAGAGTGATGAGCGTTAAAGCCAGAGAGGAAGTCAGTAGCAATCTGGCTTCTGAGCAGAGCCTTCTGAGCCATGTTAAGAATTCGGGACTTGACTGTAAGGGTAATGGGAAATCACTGAAAGGTATTAAGCAGAGAAGTGAGATTATTAAATCTGCATTTTAAAAAGACCATCTGGTTGCAGTTTAGAGAATGTTTTGGAGAAGGGCAAGAGAGAAAACTATGAATCCAGGTAGGAAGAAATTGCAGTGGTGGAGGCAAGAAATTATGGTAGACTGGACTAGGGTTGGCAGTGAGGGTAAAGAGAGGAGGACAGATCTGAGAATTGTTTAAAACATAATTCACTGTCTTACTGATTAAGTGCAGGAGATAAGGCAAAAGAGGTTTCCTAAGTTTCTGGCTTGAGCTTGAGAGCGGGTGGTGAAGCCACTTACTGAGATGGAGGAAGAACTGATGAGCTCAGGTTCTGACTTGTCGTGAGGTGTCTATGAAATACCATGTGGAGATATTAGTTACAGAATCTAGACACAGAAGCCGTGGGAAGGAATGAGATCACATGGAGAGACAGCATAGAGTAAGACGAGTAGATAGGACAGACAGGATTTCCAACACTAGGGTAGTTTGGTACAGAAGGAGCTGGCAAAAGACTGAGGAAAGGCAATCAAGGAAGGAGTCGGAAAACTAGTGGAATGTAGTATAATGGAAGCCGTAAAAGGGGAGCTTTTTAAGGAAGAGGAAGTGGTCAGTTTTATCTAATGTACTGAGAGATGTAGTGAAATGAAAATTGTCTTTTGCATTACCGAGCTCACTGGGTACCTCAGTGAGAGCATTTTTGGTAGAGTGGTTGCTTCGATATCCAGATTAGGAAGTGTCGTTGGGTGAGTGAGAGGTAAGGAGATAGATATAACAAAGTGGGTTCCACGCTTTTTAATTTAAAGGAACTAATAAATGCAAAAGATTTTTCTGTTACCTAGACAGGATTAGCAAGTTTTTGTTTTGCCAAGCAAAAATATTTTTAAAGGGCCGGCCCCATGGCTTAGTGGTTAAGTGCGCGCGCTCCGCTGCTGGCAGCCTGGGTTTGGATCCCGGGTGTGCACTGACGCACCGCTTCTCCAGCCACGCTGAGGCCGCGTCCCACATACAGCAACTAGAAGGATGTGCAGCTATCTACTGGGGCTTTGGGGAAAAAAATAAATAAATAAAATTAAAAATATATATATTTTTAAAATTCTACCATATAGTATCATAATTTTGTAAAAGAACATTAAATTTCCAAAAAAAAAAAAAGTACGAAGGATATAATATCAAAATAAAAGACAGTCCTCAGGAGAAGATAATTGGTAAGCTTAATCTGAAATACACATCTCTAACTTGCTAAATGGGTAGACATGGACAACATTAACTTATTTGTTTCTTATTTTACCACAGATGCATAAAAATCTCCTGATGATCTGATACTAGTCCATGGACGAGTGTTTGGGAACTTCCAGTGTAGAATTCTTTTGAGGACTTGAGCTACAGAGGAAAGTGAGGTTAGCAACAGGATCCAAAGGAGACTTCTTTTTCTTAACACAGAAGAGACTTGAGTATGCTTAAATACTAATGTCAAGAAGCCAACAGAGAAGAAGAGGTTGAAGATGCAAGAGAGAGAAGGCATAATTTATGGCATGGTATTCCTGAAAAAAAAGGAGAGGCCAGAACCCAGAAGACAAGTGGAGACAGGACTAGAATAGGAGGGACAACCTCACCATTGTAGCCAGAGAGAAGTATAAAGGACGGGGATAGGTGTAGACCTGTATATAGATATGGTGGCAGAGAACTCAGGTATTTCTGAAATTTATAGTTTCCCCATGAAGAAAAAGACAAGGTAATGTAAGAGTAATGGAAGAAATACGAGATGACCAAAGTTTTGAGAAGAGGGTTTGAAAGAGTTGTTGAGAGAGAGAGAAAATGCATGACAATCACATATTTGCTACACAGTATTGAGTGCCCAGTAGATTTATTGTTGTGAGTTGATAATAATACCTAATCTGCTGAGCAGAACTCAGCAGCCCAGGTGAAGGTATGTAGAAGAGATAGATAGTTGTATTCATCCAGGGTTGGGGTTTTACAGCAGGGGCAATGAAAGGACAAAAAGCAAGAAGATTTAACATATTGGCAAATGAGTGGTTGAAATGATGGACCCTGGAATCTAAGCTGGATGAGGGGGATAGCAGGAAAACAGGGAGGCTGATGCAGAGGAAGAAAGTAGCTAGGTTGATGAAAGCAGCAAGACCTATCAAGGAACAGGTGTAATTGAGTGAACAATCTAGAAAGCTAGGAGGTCTATCTAGACTCTAGACAAAACTGGGTATAAGATAGGCATCTTGGGGCTGGCCTGGTGGCGTAGCGGTTAAGTGCATGTGCTCTGCTTCAGCGGCCCGGCGTTTGCAGTTTCGGATCCTGGGTGTGCACCGACGCACCGCTTGTCAAGCCATGCTGTGGTCGCGTCCCATATAAAGTACAGGAAGATGGGCACGGATGTTAGCCCAGGGCCAATCTTCCTCAGCAAAAAAAAAAAAAAAAAAGAGGAGGATTGGCATGGGATGTTAGCTCAGGGCTAATCTTCCTCACATACACAAAAAAAGATAGGTGTCTTCCATTGCAGCCCTTCCTTTTTATAGAATACTTTACATCAGAATTATATGACTTACATAAGGTTTTGTGATCTGGCCTGAGAATTTAGCATAGTGATGAGTGTATACCCCTTGGAATCAGAAAACCTAAGCATAGTTACGTAATCTAAGTCTCATGTTTCTCACCCAAAAGATAGGGATAATAATAGCACTTACTTCATATTTGTATGGAAAATGCATATTGATTTCCAAACACCCAACTTAAAAACTTCTTGAAAACAATTCATTTGTAATTTGGTGATTCCTTATATTATTTTAGACACTACTTGGTATATGATGTTAATGCAGTTCCTTTAGTTAATTTATTCAACAAATATGTATTTGTTATTGAGCACTATTACATGCCAGACACTGCTCTAGGTGCTGAGAATAAGCAGTAAACAAAACAAAATCCCTGCCCTTATGGAGCTCACATTCTGCTCAGAAGGAGACAGATGCTAAACAAATAAAAAAGAAAATATGTATTACATCAGATGGTGATGATGTTTGGAATCAGGTCAAGCGGGGAAAGGAGGATAAGGAGTACCTGTGGAGTCCTATATTATATATGATGCTGTAGGAAGGCCTCCCTAATTAGGGGCTATATGAGCATTTAAGTGAGCCACATACATACCTGGGAAAGAACATTCCAGACAGAGGAAGAAGTACGAAGTCCCTCAGGTAGAGCATTCTCAGCATGTTTGAAGTCCATAAAGAAGGCCAATGTGGCTGGGCATCATGAGAAAAGGCAAAGCTGGTAGGATGTGTGATCAAAGGAGTAGCAGGAGGCTAGCCAGATGACAAGTGGCCCTGTAGGCCATGATGAGAACATTGGCTTTCATTCTGAGTGAGGTGGGAAGTCACTGGGGGGTTTTGAGGAGAGCAGTGACATGATCTGATTTATGTGGAGATTAGATGGGTGATGGGAAAAAGCGGGGATACCAATTATAGGCTATCACAATAATCCAGATGACAGAAACCTGGACCAAGGCAGAAGCAGAAATGGTAAGAAGTGGTTGTACTCTGCATATAATATATTTTGAAGACAGAGCCAACAGGGTTTGCTGGTGCACTGGGTGTGTGGTAAGAAAGAGAAAAGTCAAAGGTAACTGTAAGATCTTTGGCCTAAGTAAACTTGCCATTTACTGAGATGGAGAAGATTGAGAAGGGACTGTGTATTAGGATAGAGAAAATAAAGAGTTCATTTTTAGACATGATAAGTTTAAATGCCTTTTAGATATCCAAAGTAGATGATGTTGAGAAGACAGTTAGATATAAAAGTCTGAGTTCAGGGGACATGTTTGAGCTAGTGACATAAATTTGAGAGTCATCAGTATAGAGAAGGAATTAAAGTCATGAGATTGGGTGAGATCACAAAAGGGCTAAGATAAGTAAAGAAGAAAAAGACATCTGAGGACTGAGCCCCCAGGCACCCCTACATATAGAGGTAAGTTGATGAGGAGAAACCAACAGAGGATATTCAAGATGTGGCCAGGGAGGGAGAGAAGAATTGAGAGAGAGTAGTATTCCACGAGCAAAATGAAGGAAGTGTTTCAATGTCTAAGATATGACTATGGAATTGGGTATTTGAGGTAAAGTAGAGGCCAAGAACATTGCAAGAGAAGAGGTCAAGAAACCAAGAAATCAGGATATTGGAAGGATTGTCTTTGTGGATATTGCAGTCACCAAGAATGTTGCAATCATATTAGAAAGAGTGACAGTGAGCCAAATGTGAAAAATCTTCAAGGGGTGAGGGGAAGCAGGAGCCAACAGAGGTCTACAGATATCTACAGTGTGATGGCACCAGCTTCAAGTCAAGTCAAATAATTGTGAATGTTTCGGGTGTTGGTAACATTAGGTTGGCCATATGAAAGTGCTGATATTCAACTACGTTTTTAACCTACAAAAATGTCAATTTCATATAGTTCAACCTAATATAACTGCACATTTATAAAATACGTTTGAATTGTGGCTGGCTTCATAAGTTGATATATATTTATGTTAATGCTATTTTCTTTTTCAGTTGTAAACTCCCAGTGATCAGGAATTTGTATTTTACCGCATGGGTGCCTTTCATAGCACCCAGTGATCTGCTTGGTACTTTTAGTTTGTCATTTGGTACTTTATATAGATATATTACTATAATTGCCATTGCTGACTTCTGTTGTCATTTCAGGGTAATAATCGTTCTCCTCACCTTTTTGAGTTTGGAAACAACTGAGAAATATACACAGGCATCAGATAGGGATCAATATCAGTTTTAGTGCCGATTAAACGGCAATAGAGAAAACAGCTTGGACCTGAGGCCAAGATGGGATCCCAACTCCTTCTCCTCTGGAAAGAATTCATGCCTTCGGTCACTTGGCAAATGCACACTGCTTCCCAGGTGCACAGCCGGTTTCCAACATGATGGGGAGTAAAGTGAGGGCAGGGTGAGGCTGGGCTGGGGGGCAGCAGAGGCAAGTACTTACCTTCTCTCCACATCTCCCAGAGCCAGCCTTTCCAGAGGCCTTCTTCAGGTCTTCAGAGCCATCATGTCCACACAGTGTTTGAAAGATTTGGTGGAGGCCGGCCCCGTGGCTTAGCGGTTGGGTGCGCGCGCTCCGCTGCTGGTGGCCCGGGTTCGGCTCCCGGGCGCGCACCAACGCACCGCTTCTCCGGCCATGCTGAGGCCGCGTCCCACATCCGGCAGCTGGAGGGAGGTGCAGCTATGACATACAACTATCTACTGGGGCTTTGGGGGGAAAATAAATAAATAAATAAAATTATTTAAAAACAAAGAAAAGATTTGGTGGAGAGGTGCGGATTCTGGAAGATGTGGTCAAAGGCAGCAACTACTTCCCCTTCCACTCTTGTCCAGGGCTTGCTGCAGTGAGCTCACCACTGTGGGCAGGCAGGTCTGAATGAGAGAGCCAGAGAGGCCAGGCCACACAGGAGCAGTGACCCTTCCAGCTATTCACCAATTAGGTAAGTCGCTCCTCCCCTAGGGAGACATGAATTGAGGGGATTGGAGAGAAAGGTGGAAGTTTTCTCCCCAAAACTTCTGATGGTAGGTCCAGCTTTTGTGAGGCCTGAAGCTTATACAATTTGCATGGTCCTCCTTAATGAAAAGAATACAAAATTACAAGTGTAAAATTAGGTAGAAGGCTTGGAAGAGGCCTGAGCAAGTGAGGGTCCTGAAACTTAAGCGTTACAGCTTTACAATAAAACCTCCTCTGCTCTTGAGAAGGGAGAAATACCTATTTTTATGTGTCCATCAGTTAGGACACTATCAGATACAATAATTCAACTTGCAAGCAAACCAACTTGAATTAGCTTAAATAAGAAAGAAGAGTAGTGGCTCACGTTAATGAAGAGTCCAGTCGTTGGACAGGCTCCGTGGTTGGTTGAGCTAGCAGCTTAATAAGGTCATAATGACCCAGTTTCCTTCCATCTCTCCTCTGTGCTGTCCACAGTATCCATTCATCCTTAGGCAATTCCCTTCAAGGTTACAGCATGAATGCCAGCAGCAGTGGGGACTACTAGCTTACTCTTTGCTATTAGAAGAGAAAGGACAATTGCCTCAATCATAGAGCAAGAAAGCCTTGAGCTTCAAACCATGGCCTGTTGGACTCAAGAGTCTGAGTGACTAAGGCGGAAGCCAAGCACTGTGGCATGAGGGACAGGGTAACCTTAAATGTCAGCTCATCCAGGGCCCCCCTCCAGAGATAAGGCTAAGGCTTAGGATACGGCTCATCCAGATCATGTGGCTGCTGTATAACGGAGGAGTGGAGTTGAGGTTGATTAATCATCTACAATGTTAAACCAGAGGTTGTTAGAGTATAAAATAATGAGCTGACTGTATTGAAAGTTTTCAAGATATTCATTCAATTTACATTTTCCCCTCCATCTTTATTTTTCTCTATCACAGACTGCAAGCCCCAGGTGGGCAGGGATCACGTGTTCACTAGTTACCCAGCACCTAGAGTAAGTGCTCTCAAAATTGACTGAGAGAATACATGAATTTACTACGAATTTATGAGAAACACCTGGTTGGAGGATTAACTAGGTAACTACAATGGTTGACGTAAAATGGAACTATGCAGAAATATGAAGTCAGAACAACAAAAAGATTTAGAGATCATTGGATTTGAGCTGAATTGACAAATAATTTTCAGGTCAGAATCATATGTATGAAAGAAAGTGAAAATAGGACAAGAAGATTTTTTTTAAGTAGCTCTTCAAATGCTAACGTCTGAGGTGTCAGCAATTCAATAAGACATCAAAAATGTTTCACCAAGAAACAGAAAGATAAGCGCAAAGTGAAGGATAATTAAGATAACTATTTTATTTTGGCATTTTATGGGGGGGACAATTAGATTAAATGACAGCACTAAATTTGTAGTTGTGTAATGGAATACCTTGAGCCAAAGGTAATGATTTAACATATTTTTCTATGTAAAAGTAAAATATAAATCAAGTAATGTTTTTCAGTGTGATAAAACTACTGGAGAAAAAGAATCATGTAAAAATTTCACATGATTTTCCATTTGTTACATCTTTTGTTTTCTAGATTCCTTCCTGAAAAGATGGACAAAAATCTAAATTTTGAAACTCAGATTACATTTTCAATATACTTAAGCTTTTTTTTTTTTAATTAAACAACTCATTGGTAAATAATTCCGGTAAAATGTTTATTTTTCAAACTGATACATTATCTCCATATTTCTTGATCTTCTAACACAAATTTTTGAATATTCAGGTTTATTAAATCGTCATACTTGTTCATACCTGTGATGTGGTGTTATGCATGGAAGATTACATTTAGGGTGGGGTGGTTAGGCTGCAATGATTTTAAACCAAGCGCTCCATCTCAGGAACCTAGGAATGTTAGGTAAGTGATTAGAAAAGGTCCATAGCTTGCCAGGAACTTCAGCTATTCTGACAAACAATTTGATTACTGATGCTGACTCTTGCACTAAACAGGTTATCCAGGTCTTAAACTTGATGCTTGCTGTGAAGATACTATTTGCACCACCCTTCCCAGCAATTCATTTGTACATTTAAATACCATTTTCTATGTGTAAGGAAAAAACATGCATAAAATGGTATAATTCTAGGGAAGTAGATTTAAATTTTTAATTTGTCTGAAAAGAGAATCAATAGTATAAAATAGACCTTTGAAATGTAAATGCAAAATTTTCTGAAAATTGTGCCTAAGAATATACCAGCTGACACAAGTTTTCTGCTTAAAGAATCTGATTTGACCAGACCACCTAACCACCAATTAATATCCTCTCAGAGGGAAAAAATGTGTTTGGTGACATGTTTCAAGTGCCCTCCAGGGGCCGGCCCGGTGGTGCAAGCGGTTAGGTGCGTGCGCTCCACTGCGGCGGCCTGGGGTTTGCCGGTTGGGATCCCGGGCGCACACCGATGCACCGCTTGGCAAGCCATGCTGTGGCGGCGTCCCATATAAAGTGGAGGAAGATGGGCAAGGATGTTAGCCCAGGGCCAGGCTTCCTCAGCAAAAAAAAAAAAAAAAAGAGGAGGATTGGTAGATGTTAGCACAGGGCTGATCTTCCTCACCAAAAAAAAAAAAGTGCCCTCCATAGTATTTAAGGTGAATGATCTTCAAACCAAATAGCTATTTATATACTAAAAGATGGGAATCCTCTACCTCTGACAGACTTATTTTAAGGGCCAAGATGATTCAGCATATTTACAGATTACACATTTGCCCAGAGTGAAGTCCCGGTGTCTATAATGGCTTTTAATGCTCTATATGATCTGCCCTCCCCCCACCTCTCAGAATTCATCTACTTTTACCCCCCTCTTCCTCTGCTCCACCCACAGGACTTCTTTGCTGGAGTCAGACATGCCAGGCACATTCTCTCTTTTAAGTCACTTTCTCAATACTGCCTATCCTGCTGTCTTATTTAACCCTGTAACTCTCCCTGCTCTTGATCCCCCCACTCTGCTTTTTCTCTATAACATTTATCACCTTCTAACAGCCTATATAAATTTTCTTATGTATGATGTTTATTGTCCATTTCTCATCTAGAATGTAAACCTCATGAGGGCAGAAATTTTTGTCATTCTTGTTCCCTGCCTATCCCCACTATCTGGAGAAATGCTTGGCACATTGAAGGTTGACAGTAAATATTTTTTGAATTAATGAACATTTCTATGATCTGCTTGCTTACTGATGAGTCAGCACTCACTTTAATCATGTGATATGTTTCAAAAGTCAAACTTTCTCCTCAAAGAAAGGAAAACGGTCACCTACCAAAACAAAACTCTAGAAAACACCCCAAAACATCAAATTCTCATTTCCCAATCTCCAACAAAAAGAATGTTTGATTTTCCTAAGGAGTACAAATGGGTAAAATTGCAATTTCACACACGCACAAGAAAAAAGAAACATGTGAAGATTTCAGCGACAGTATTCTCAGTTTTACTGCAGCATTTAAAAAATGCTAGTTGGGATGTCAAAGAGGCTCAACCAGAAAGTGGAACCCAGAGAGTAGGATTTCCTGTTGGACTTTTAAGTAACTCATCCTTTCAGGGCGATTGCGTCCATTGAAGGTACGAATGCCAATCAAATACATCTTGTAAATCTATTTTTCAGGTGCACGCTAAGCAGACACTGAATATCCACCCTCCCTTCAGGCTTAGCTCAGCTCTGCCAACCTAAAGCCTTTCACGAGCTAGGTGACACACAGCTGCTGAATGGCCGAATGTATCAGTGAAGGAAGGTTCGCGGTTCTACCTGGTCGTTCCACCGGGGTCTCTGTGCAAGTGACTGAAACCTAAGTTCTGGGACTTATCAGCTCTGCTGTGAAAGCCTAAGTGGGTAATTCACAGCCAGGAGCATCCGTGGGGATTAGACTGTGCCCCCTCCCGGGCCCTGACACCTGGGCCTGTCCAGTGTCCCCACGGTCAGGAGGAAGAGCCTCACTCTCTTTGGCCCTGCTCTCCGCAGGGGGCAAAGATAGGTCGGGGTCGCGAGTTACGCCGCGTTTTGAGACTCTCGTGAGTTGGGTCTGTTTCTTGGGCACTTGGCACCGAGTGACCAGAGTGCAGACCTCGCCCTGGACAGTTTAGGGACGCTGCACAGGTGGCACCAGGCCCTGAGGGGAGCGGGACCTGCCGGCTCGGTGCCGCCCTGGCGTGGAGGAGACCCCGGCCCTGGGCGGCCACGGCCCGGGGAAAGGGCTCCTCAGCCCCACCCGCCGGGGCGGGGCTCTGGCTCGGCCCAACCACTGCCGCGGAGAGGGGGGCCCGAGCCGCACCACAGCCCTAACGCGAGCGCCGACTCCCAGCATGCGGGTCCCTCCGTCTGGGAAGACTCCTTCTTCCTGCTGTCCTCCCACGACACCGAAAACCTCCGGCTTCTTCTTCCGGCCCCGTCTTCCTCCGCGCTCCCCCCGCGCCCGCCTCGCGTGGTACGGTCCTGGGTCCCGGTCACGCAGCGGCGGGGGCGCGGCCTGCTCGGAGCCTGGTGGAGCCTCGCGCGGCCTCCACGGGCGTCACTCCCAGCGGCGGTGGTGGCTGCCACGATGCTGGGTCGGAGTCGCCTACCCTTCGTCCTCCTGGCCGTGGCCGTCACCTGCGCTGTGGCGCAGGACGTGCCGCCGGTGGGTGAGCTCGAGCCGCGGGCGGGCAGAGGGGCGTGCAGGTGCCGGGGAGGCGCAGGTGCGGGCGTGGCAGGGCGGGCGGGGCGCGAGGAGGAACACCTGGTCCCGGGCAGCGTCTTGACCCGGCTCTGTGGTTTCCTGCGCAGCGGAGTGGGGCAGAGCCGGCTGGTGAACCCCAGCCCGGGCTGCTCCGGTGCAAGCTGGAACAAGAAAACCTTTCAGGGGAATCTTCTTTCTGCAGAATGGTGGTTGTGATTTGCACACCCCCCAAATTTGAGTGATTGCACCTGTTCTATCAGTTGCAGGCTCGCGCATCCTGAACTGCTAAGAGAAAAAGTTCTAGTGGACTTGTGTCTGTAACTCAGTTAAGCGACAGACTGCTTGATAACTTTGTCATTCTCTGCCGGGTGACGAGGTGCTGAAGCAGACGTTGTAGCTAAGGATCCAGAGGGCCCTGGGAAAGGCCGAGGCAGTCCCCGTCGGAGTAGCGGGAGCACCCCGGGCAGTCCCCGATGTGGCTGCTGTGGCCGCTTTCCCCCGGTCACGTGAACGCTTGTCTTGTGGCCCTTCCCCGCAAGGAAGTCACAAGGTCATAGATTTGATAACTGCAAGAGACAGTAAGGAACCATCCTGATTCTTATTTTACAGAGGAGGAAGTGTACTCGGAGCGAGCAAGTGTCTAGCCGGAGGTCACACTATTGTTTAGCATGTCTGACCGCAAGCCTTTGAAGCCCAGTCTGGTGCTCTTTCGTAATTCTCTTCTCTAAAAGCAATAAGACTGCATTTTTCTTTGCCAACAGATGACATCAATAGGAGTTTGCGTGCATCTGACTGAGGCTGGATGAGGATGATCTTGAATAGCTTAGGTAGGAGTTAGACAGTGGAAGCGAGATGTGCCTTCTTTTTTATTGTTTGATTTGTCTAAGGAGAAATGCTTTAAGAATAAAATCATGGTGCGATACTATTCAGGCATTAAAAATCGATATAATGTTAAGCAAATAAAACACAAATAATACAAAATAGTGTGTACGGTGATACCACTAACAGAAAAATACACAGTATATACATGTGGACAGGAATTAGAAGGGGATAGGGCCGACCCCGTGGCTTAGCGGTTAAGTGCGCGCGCTCCGCTGCTGGCGGCCCGGGGTTCGGATCCCGGGCGCGCACCAACGCACCGCTTCTCCGGCCATGCTGAGGCCGCGTCCCACATACAGCAACTAGAAGGATGTACAGCTATGACCTACAACTATCTACTGGGGCTTTGGGGGAAAAAAAAAGGAGGATTGGCAATAGATGTTAGCTCAGAGCCGGTCTTCCTCAGCAAAAAGAGGAGGATTAGCGTGGATGTTAGCTCAGGGCTGATCTCCCTCACCAAAAAAAAAAAAAAAAAAAGAAGCGAGAGATTGGGAGTCGTAGCCGTGTTATCTGAAGCCAGTGGAGCAGGTGAACATTGAGCAGATAGAAGATATAGAACAAAAAGAAGAGGAGAGGCGTAGGCACAGGCTAAGGGACCTGCACATGTATGAGTCAGGTAGTGAAGACCTGGCGAAGTTAAAGCAGCAGCCAGAAGGAGTATTCTGGAGAGGGAGTGTTAAGGAAGGTCAGAGGCGAGAGTGGGACAGGTTACCTGTGTTGGATGCCATTGAGATGTCAAGTGTCCCTCGTGCTTGGCAACTGGAGGTCATTGGTCACCTTGGCCAGAGCAGTGTGGGGAGAGAAAACAGATCGCAGTAGGCCGAGGAGTGATCAGAAGGAAAGGAATCAGAGTGGGAGAGATGACTGTTCCCAGTAATAAATCTGAGCAGATTCCTAAAATGTGTGGAAATGAAACATCATGGCTCGGTAATTCATTGCTGAATCGAACTTATTTTTATGCATCAACGTCTCATATGAGTGATAACATTGTTGACATTAGCTACTGAATCAGCTTTTAGAAATTATTTTCACAAAGTTTCCAAAAAGCGCATAAACTCCATCTGGCCTGGCCAGTTTTATTGTCCTGCGTCTGCTTTTCCCTTTTCCCCGGTACTCCAAAGGAAGGAACACACAGGTATAATCTGTTCACTTAGTCAACAAATATCGCATGCCTACTGTGTGCCAGGCTCTGTTCCACACGCTGGGAACGAGTTGGTGAACAAGATGGAGAGGTCCCTGCCCTCATGGAGGGTTTATTCAAATTCCTTTTACCTAAATATCCCTAGTTTCATAGGGTGCCATCCCACCGAAGTTCAGAAAACAAATGAAAAACTTTGCACCCATTTGATTTATTTATGCACGAAACATGCCTTATTGATCTTATTTAGTAGGTGTGTGTCTGCTCTATTGTACGTAGAGAACATTTTAAGAAACATTTAGAAAACAGTTGTTGTTGAATTAAAGAATTGATTTAAAATTGTCTAGCTAGAATTGTTCAACTTCTTTTCTAATGATATGAACACTGGTGTGAGCTATAGAATTTCTTTAAATTCCCTTTCATGGCCTTTTTCTGAGTATGTGAATAAGACAAGCAGATGAAGGCTTTCTGAACTTTTTTGTACAGTCTTAGAAGCATACATTCCATTGAGGCTCTCACTAATTCTGTAGGGCTCAGTTATTTTAAGGAGCTGGACAAGTTATGTGATTCCTTTTAGGCATGGAGCATTCGAGTCGCTAATGGAAGAATTTTCACTTTATATGTTATTTTCCTAAATATAGTCTGTCCGGTTGCTCTGTAACTAATTTTTCTTAATGAGTGGGGAGGACATAAGACTGATTAATTTCAAAGAGGTTCAAGTTCCTATCAAATAACCAGAATAATTAGAGAATTCGCTGACCCAGAAAGTGTTTACAAAACATTTTACAGAGATTTTCACCACTTCCTCCAGCCTTAGGAAGCTACAATGAGAGAGAGAGGGCGTTAGAGAGAGATTGATTGAGATTCTAAGTCAATTGTGGTTTTTCCCCTGTGATGGAGTAGCACAGTATACCAAGCAGGCTGCATAATAACTCTACCTATCATCTATTTAAATTTTTAACCTACCTTGATAAAGTTGTCTATAATTAAAACCACGTATAGTTAAATTTGGAGATAGTAAGAAACTTTAAATAACAAATGGTTCATTGTAATTCTATTTCAGGTCTATACATAGATTTTGAAGCCGTCTTTCTTTGTAGAAGTCTCCTTGAAGGGGAGGATGTAGCTGTCTCCACTTGACCCCCAAATCTAACCTTTTTGTTTAAAATGACTTTGGTGTTATGCCTTCTGATCACCTGAAATACCCTGGTCTTATAGCTGCTGCCTTTAGAAATTTCTGTCACATATACCCTTTACCCTTGTAGCCAGATTCTGTGCGGATTTCATGTCTCTGTATTTCACATTTATTTATTTATTGCAGCTGGGATTATCACAGTAAAATGTCGTATCGACCTCAGACTCCTACATGTATGACAACTAGGTTGTTCTCTTAGCTCTGGGGCAGGTTGAATTCTCTCCTAAGACTTGACAGAGCACGTTTAACTTCCCCCACAGCTGTCTCCAAACAAACATGCCTTGTAGTTTGATTGTTATATTGGCTTTGGAACCCAGGTCATGCAAATAAATTATTAGGGACAGATGAGCCTCATTACATTTCACTTACTAGCTGAGTTGATTCTAGTGATGATCAAAAACCCGGAAGGGAATGCAGATTGTTCCCTATTAAGAATTAAATTGAGGCATTGGTTTTATTGTTATCTCTGTGGGAAGCTATGTGAGAGAGCTGGGAAGCTGGGACTGGGGCTCTGGAGATTGGTTCTGTCACCAGCTCTGTGAGCTTCTAATTCTAATCCCTAATGGAGCTGGGCCTTCCATGCAGAACATGACCCTTAAGTTCCTGTAACTTGAAATTCAGTAAAAGGGCATAAATTGGATTTTTGTGAATCAAATCACATTTTAAACTAACCAAAAGGTCTGATACTTAGAAGAGTCTTACGGTGAATAAGTTAGAATGAAGTAAGAGTTGCATTTCTAAAGTTAATAAGTGCCTTTCTTATTAAATGATATGTTTGGAAAATTCATAGTTGTAAATTAAGACTTTCTTAAGTGGAGTACTACTTTTTGGTGTCCATTTCCAACTTTACTAAACAAGGAATAGTGAATTGAGAGTACCATGCCCTCCATTGCAGTTAAATGTTGTTAGTTTTAAATTTTTAGATAATGACAGTTAAAAATGCTTAAAAATAATGTCGGAGGGGCCGGCCCGTGGCTTAGCGGTTAAGTGCGCGCACTCCACTGCTGGCGGCCTGGGTTCTGATCCCAAGCGCGCACCGACGCACCGCTTCTCCGGCCATGCTGAGGCCGCGTCCCACATACAGCAACTAGAAGGATGTGCAACTAGACATATAACTATCTACTGGGGCTATGGGGGGAAGAATAAATAAATAAATAAAATTAAAAAAAAAAAAATAATGTCGGAAAAACACTCTCTGAAAATCCTCCACATAATGGAAATGAAATCATGCAATTTTTAAATTTGATATTTTAAAATTTATCTCAAAGTATACATAGTTTATAGAAAATCACGTATTATAGACAGGCTTATGAGGAAAAGCAACGGTCTCCTGCCTGTTTCCTTCTACCCCCATCGCCCTTCTTGAGAAGCAAACACTTTTAACTGTTTGTACTCGGGCGATATTCAGCCAGAACCTACCTCTGCTGTCTTACTAGTTGTTTGCAGCTCAGTCTATTTTGATTAATTGGTGCCCAAGCCATATTGTGTGCTAAAAGTTTTCAAGTCATCCCTGGTTGTCTTTATGCATATTGCTGTTGATAATATGTTTAGTCTGAATTGGTCTGAATCAACTTGATGCATTGTCTACTCTCATACTGCGATGGTGGATAAAAACAGCTTACTTTGAACAATCTTTCCTACACCTTTCTTTTATCTTTTTTAACAGTTCCATTGAGATGTAATTCACATACCTTACAATTCACTCACTAAAAGTATACAATTTAATGGCTTCAGTATATTTACAGAGTTGTGCAACCATCACTACAATCAGTTTTACAACATTTTCATAACTTCAAAAAGAAACCCCTCTTCCCTTAGCCCTCACTCTGAAACCTACCCCTCAGCCCTAGGCAACCACTAATATACTTTTTGTCTCTATAGATTTGCCTGTTCTGGACATTTTATATAAGGGACATCATACAATACGTGGTCCTTTGTGACTGGCGTCTTGCACTTAGCGTAATGGTTTCAAAGTTCATCCACATTGTAGCCTGTATTAGTGCTTCATTACTTTTTACGACTGAATAATATTCCATTGGAATATTCGATTCCATCCATTCATCAGTTAATGGATGTGTGGGTTGTTTCCACTTTTGACTATTGTTAGTAATGCTTCTGCAAACATTTGTGTACAATTTTTTGTGTGAACACATATTTTCATATCTCTTAGGTTTATACCTAGGAGTGGCTTACTGGGTCACTTGATAACTCTATGTCTAACTGTTTGAGGAACTGCCAGACTGTTTTCCAAAGCAGCTACTCTATTGTACATTCCCACCAGCAGTGTATGAGGCTTCCTGTTTCTCCACATCTATGCAAACACTTGTTTTGTTGTTATTATTATTATTGCCATCCTAGTGGGTGTGAAGTGGTATCTCATTCTGGTTTTGATTTGCATCTCCCTATTGGCAAATGATGTTGAGCATCTTCTCATGTGTTTATTGATTTATATCTTCTTTGGAGAAATGTCTATTCAGATCCTTCGTCTGTTTTTTTAATTGAGTTGTCTTTATTGTTAAGTTCTAAGATTTTTATATATACTAGATACAAATCTCTTATCAGATATATGATTTGCACTTGGCATAAATGTGAGGACTGGACTCTCACTTCTGTTCCATTGATTTATGTCTGTCTTTATGCTGGTACTGCACTGTCTTGATTATGATATTGAACCTGAAGTGAGTTCGCTCCCCTATCGCACAGCAAGCCAATCTCTGACACTGGGTGTGGTGGAAGAAAGTAGGAATTTTATTGTAAAGCGCTGAGCAAGGAGAACGGGCAGCTAACGCTGTAATCCCGAACTCCTTGAAAAGCTACAAGTAAGGGTTTTTATTTGGGGTTTTAGGTAGGGGAGGGAGAGCATGTGGCTAAAGTTTACAATTGGTCATTGTTGTAGTCTCTCAATGCTCCTGCAAGATGCTTAGTGGCGGCGGTGGGGGTGGGGAGTGGGCGACGGGACAGGGGACAGGACCTGATGACCTCTCAGGAAGTTCCTCTCTTATCAGCCGTCCTCCTGCTGTTCTGTGAGGCAAACTCAGAAACTTTGGTTATTTTGTTTCCCACGTAAACCTTGTGGGTACAAGGCACAGAGTCACCCTAATCCAGGGAAATTTTAACTCCTTCAGCCTCAGTTTCAATTACTGTAAGTTTTAAAATCAGGAAGTGTTAGTCCTCCAACTTTGTTATTCTTTTTCAAGATGGTTTTGGCTCTTCTGGGTCCCTTGAATTTCCATATGAATTTTAGGGTCACTTCTCTATTTCTGCAAAGAAGCCAGCTCAGATTTTGATAGGTGTTACATCGAATCTGTAGATCAATTTAGGGAGTATTGCTGTCTTAACAATATGAAATTCTTCCAGTCTATGAAACAGTCTTTGCATTTATTTAGGTCTTTAATTCTTTTCTGTAATATTTTGTAGTTTTCAATGTACAAAACTTGCACTTCTTTGGTTAAATTTATTTCTAGTATTTTAATCTTTTTGATGCTATTATAAGTGGAATTTTCTTAATCTCATTTTCAGCTTGCTTATTGCTAGTCTATAGAAATACAACTGATCTTTGTACATTGACCTTGTATCCTGCAATCTTGCTGAACTTGTTTATTTTTAAACAATTTTTAGTGGATTCCTTAGGATTTTCTATATCAGATTATGTCAGCTGAAAATGAGACAGTTTTACTCCTTTTCCGATTTGTATGCCTTTTATTTCATTCTCTTGCCTAACTGCCCGGGCTGTATACCCTAGCACAGTGTTGAAGTGGTACAAGGGGACATCCTTGAGCCCTCTACCTTTTTTCTCCCTTTTCTCCTCAGTTCTATACACTTTTACTCTTACTTAGTCAACATCGGTGACGTAACTGTAACTGTAATTGCATCATCCATGCTTTGTCCATATGTCTTCTTTTAAAAAATGCAAACAGTAAACAGTATTTAAAGAAGCATGACTTGTAAATATTGGTTATTGCTCTGGGTGCTATGATTACATTTCCTTTTCTGTAATTCTAAAGCCAAAACTCTTGTGGCACTGAAAGAATATTCAGATAATTTCTCTACCAAATACTCTTATTCATGTTTGCTTCATATTTACATCATGCCTCTCTTGTACAGGTTTCTTTCCTTGGAATTTCTAGTTGCTTTATTTTCTTTTTTTCTCATTAGCAGAAGAAACCAAACCTTTGCCATCAGCACCGTATCCTGTATGTTTTTCAGCTTTTGATTTCTTCGCCCAGTATTTATTCTGTCCATTCTTCTCGACACCTACTGAGTTCTGTTCTAATTGGAACCATTTTCTTTTTATTTGGACCATACTTTTCTAATACTACCGTCCGCCTGTAGTTTCTGGTTTTTCTTTTGTTCTTACGTTCTGTGCCTCTGTCATTGACTCAAGTTCTTCCAGCCCTTGAATGGTACAGGTTAATCACGGGAGTCCCCCTGTCTAGGACCCCTGTTTCTTGCAGCCCTCCATCTCCCTGATACAATGTGGCATTATTGCTTTCTCCATCTGTTGAATAGCTGACCTCCTAAAGCTTTCCTTCACCACTCTAGGTAAGTTAGAGCCATTCTTTTCTGAATCCTTTCCCATCCTTTTCTTGGTTTATGCCCTTGTTTTGCTAGAGTTCATCTTGAAGTAACTTCTCAAGAGCAATGTGTGGGAGGTAAACTTTCTGAGTCCTTGCAATGACTTAATATGAAAGACTTGACCTCTCAAATTTGATCAGTGCCTTGACCAGCTATAAAATTCTGGTTTAAAACTGATTTCCTGCCAAGTTTGATGGCGCCGCTCTCGTCTCGTGTTCACCTGCTTGTTGAGAAGTCTGATGGGAATGTGATTCTTATTCTTTGGCAGGAACCACCCTCTTTATCTGGTGCTAGAAGCTTTTATGTTTTTTTTCTTTATCCTTTATGTTCTGAAATAACACAGTGATGTATCAACTGAAGGTCCTTTTTTTCAGTCACTGTTTGGAATAATCAGTAGGCCTTTCATTTTAAAGACGCATCTCCTTTCAGCCCAGAAATTTTTTTTATATTATTTCTTTTGTAATTTCCTCTTTATTTTCTCTGCTTTCTTTTTCTGGAATCCCAATCAGATGTTGGACCCCAGGCATTGATTCTCTAAACCTCTTTTTTTCTCCTATATTTTCTTTTTTAATTTAATTTAATTTTTTTTCCCCCTAAAGCCCCAGTAGATAGTTGTATGTCATAGCTGCACATCCTTCTAGTTGCTGTATGTGGGACGCGGCCATGAGGCCGGAGAAGCGGTATGTCAGTGCGCGCCTGGGATCCGAACCCGGGCCGCCAGCGGCAGAGCGTGTGCACTTAACCACTAAGCCACAGGGCCGGCCCTCTCCTATATTTTCTATGTAATTTTTTTCCTATATTCTGAGAGAGATTTCCTCATCTTCATTTTCCTATCCTTTTTATTTCAGTAGTTCTATTTTTAATTACTTGGTTGATCTTTTTTTCACGCCATCCTGATCTTGTTTTATAGACATAATAGCATGTTGAATTTCTCTTGAGGTTACTGTTAGAGTGTTGAATCTGATACTTATTTTATATTGTTTTGTTTTATAGTTTCTTCTGTTCCTCAAATTATTGGAATATTTTGGAGTTAGATTTTTTTTCCTTTTTTTTTTTTCCTTGTCTTTCTCTCAATGTTAGAATAGGAGACCTTTACTCTTAGGCATGTGTCATTAAACTTTTCCCGTATAGGGTCAGATCGTAAATCTTTTAGGCTTTGTGGGCCAAGAGGCAAAATCAAGGATATTATGTTGATACTTATATAACAAGAGAGAAGACAAATTTCCACACATTTTTTATTGGTAAAATATATTAATAACAAGTGAGTACATTTTTTGTAATACAGGTCCACAAATGAGAAGAAATGAATTATTATGGGGTGGGCATTTTGCTTATTGAGATTCAGGGTTAGTGTTCCAAATTGATTGCAAATGTTTATTTGTATGTTATTTATGACCTGTAATGAGATTTTATGTTTTGTCTTTGAAAATGTCTTTTTGTATAGATAGTATGGTAGGATGAATAATGGGTTCCCAATGATATCCGTATCCTAATCCCCAGAACCTGTGAATATGTTACTTTATATGGCAAAGGAGACTTTCCAGATGTGATTTAGTAAAGGATTTTGAGATGGGGACATTATATTGGATTATCCAGGGGAGGCTGATATAATCACAGAGGTCCTTATGAGAGAGAGGCAGGAGGCCAGAGAAGATGCTATGCTGCTGACTTTGAAGATGGAGGAAGGGGCCACAAGCCAAAACATGTAGGTGACCTCTAGAAGCTGGAAAAGTCAGAGAAATGGTTCTGCTTTAGAGCCCCAGAGGGAACTCAGCCCTGCACATCCATTTTAGACTTCTGACTTTCAGTCATAACATAATAAATTCATGTTGTTCTAAGCCACTAAGTTTGTGTAATTTGTTACAGCAGCCATAGGAAACTAATACAGCTGAGTGCTGCCAAGTACTGATGTCAGTCCACGAGAATATGTTTTTAATTGAGTCCCTCTGTGTCTGAGAGACTTGGAATTACTTTTTGGCATTTAGGTAGTGGACAGAGAAGTGCTGATGGATGAAGCACAGTGGAAGAAGCTGTTGGGAGGAAGGGAGATCTCCGAGAGGTTCCTGGTTCAGGGTAGTAGTTATTCTGAAGAGTAAGAATAATAAATGAGGATGAAAGGAGAGATAAGGCCAGTAAACAGAAAATAACCCCCGTCCCGACCTCTGCATACAGAACTGCCTGTGCCATTACTGCTAGGCAAAAAACTAAACACATACCATCTCCCTCTCCCTCTCCTTCTCTCTCTTTTGTTTTTTTCACACATACACGCCACCTCAAAGAGTTTTGCTCTCAAGATGCTGAACAAATAGCCTAGCAAGAGCAGGAGCGGCTTGTGTGGGTGTTGGTAGCCTAGAGCAATGGTTGGCAAACTACAAATCCAGCCTGCCACCTGCTTCTGTGAGGCCTGCGAGCTAAGAATGGCTTTTACATTTTTAAGCAGTTGGGGGGGGAATCAAAAGAAGGTTAATATTTCGTGACATGTAAGCATTATATGAAATGCGCACGTCAGCGTCGTAAACGGAGTTGTGTTGGAACACCGCCACGCCTGCTTGTTTCCTTACTGGCTGTGGCTGCTTTAGCCCTACAGCAGTTGAATTGTTCCAGCAGAGCCTGCGTGTGGTTTGCTCGTGGCTTTTCACTGCTGCTCAGCTCTGGCGCACTTCAAATGCCGTTATGGCGTTATAACAGCGGCATCTTCAGTGCCACGCGTATCCGTGTACCGTGTTGTCTTCATCTTTTAAAAACATTACCAGTGCAGGGCCAGCCCCGGTGGCCTAGTGGTTCAAGCTTGGTGTGCTCTGCTTTGGCAGCCCAGGTGCGGTTCCCAGGTGCAGAACCACACCACTCATCTGTCAGTGGCTGTGCTGTGGCAGTGGCTCACATTAAAAAACAAAAAAAAACAAAATGAGGAAGATTGGCAACATATGATAGCTCAGGGCAAATCTTCCTCAAAAAAAAAAAAAATTACCAGTGCAAACCTATTATGTCAAAACAAGAAAAGAAGAGAAAAGTGGACTTCAAATGTTGTGCTCTTGGGCCTGCCCGGTGGCGCAAGCAGTTAAGCGTGCGCACTCCACTGTGGCGGCCCGGGGTTCGCCGGTTCGGATCCCAGGCGCGCACCGATGCACCGCTTGTCAAGCCATGCTGTCGTGGCGTCCCATATAAAGTGGAGGAAGATGGGCATGGATGTTAGCCCAGGGCCAGTCTTCCTCAGTGGAAAGAAAAAAAAAAGGAGGATTGGCAGATGTTAGCTCAGGGCTGATCTTCCTCAAAAAAAAGAAAAAAAAATGTGCTCTTGAGAAAAGAGGAGTATGGATTATCTTGTTACTGATTTAGATGGCAAAGCATTGTGTTCGTTATGCAATGACACTAGAGTTTGCTAAAAGAGAACAATATATGTCAACATCACAAGATTAAGCAGTCATCACAGTATTCCCAACTCTAATGATGAGAAAAATAAGAAAATTTAGGGCCGGCCCCGTGGCTTGGAGGTTGGGTGCGCGCGCTCCGCTGCTGGCGGCCCGGGTTCGGATCCCGGGCGCGCACCGACGCACCGCTTCTCCGGCCATGCTGAGGCCGCATCCCACATACAGCAACTAGAAGGATGTGCAGCTATGACATACAACTATCTACTGGGGCTTTGGGGGAAAAAAATAAATAAATAAATAAAATGGTAATTGTAAGAAAATTTAAAGCAGAGTATCTCATCACAACAGAATTTATTCACAAATTTTAAAAAGTAACATGAGGCTGCAACCAAAGTAAGTCTCCACGTAGCTCATTTGTTAGCAAAGCAAGGAGAGCTGTTTACCAATGGTGAGTTCATGAAATCACGTCTGATTGCAGGAGGAGACTTGTCCTGAGAAAATTTGTCTCACATTATTAGGCTTTAGATGAGAACAGTTGCCCAGGACTTTGGCAGCAACATCAATATCAATTAAAGAACAAGGCAGATGATTCCCAGTAGTGTTCCTTGGTTCTTGAAGTCACTGACACTGATCAGTTATGAATATTTATTAGAGCATCAATGCCAAGTTTGAGACTGAAGAATTAGTCTCTGTGAAACAATTACAGGCAAGGATGTTTTCAAAGACGTTGAGAATTTAGTAATTCAGTAAGAGCTGAAGTGGGATCTTCTTGTGATGGGTAACACTTGACAGTGGGAAAAATACGTGTGGAGCAGAAAAAGGCTTAGTTGGACAAATGGACAAAACTTGTGAAAATGCGAGGTGTGTAAAGCTGTGATTATTAATTATACTATTGACTGGCATTACTTTGTGGAAAAAAAAAACATTACTTTGTGGAAAATGTTTGAATCTGTCATGAGTTATTGAACCAGTAATGTCAACCATGGACTTCTTTTGCTCTTGTAGACTTAACTATCATCCTTTCTGTGAATTTTTGTAAGAAATACTTGCTGAATATCCTGACTTCCCCTGCCACGCAGCAGGTAGATACGTTAGCAGCAGTCAAGTTTTACTGTGATTTTTGAGCTCAGAGCTGAGGCTCAAATTTTCTGAACAAGAAGACTCACCCTCAGCGACTATTAATGAACACTGAATAGCTTTGGAAATTAGCTTTTGCTAATTTGATACCGAATTATCAAATTGACATTATTTAATATCTAATATTTTATATTTCTAATAATTTAAAAATTTAAATTCTAATGATTGAATTAGCTTTTGATAATTTTATACTTGATGCTGTTTCTTAATGAATTCAACCTCAAATTACGAGGCAAAACAGCACTTATATGAGAAACTTACCCTGCAGTAAAGTTATTTTGATGACAGTGTTTGAATTGTAGGTAATGTCAAGCTACTTTATACACTTCGTATACTAGCAAAAGTTAAAACAAGATGTGAGATCTCCATTCCTGCACAAATTTGCTGCAGATATATTTTCTTTTTTAATATTAATTTAAAAAATTTTTAATATATTTCTTCTTTAATGTTTTATTTTTTTAATTTTTTTTTTTAAGGAAGATTGGCCTTGCGCTCACATCTGTTGCCAATCTTCCTCTTTTTCTTTTTCTTTTTTCTCCCCAAAGCCCCAGTGCATAGTTGTGTATCATAGTTGTAGAGTTGTAGCTCTTCTATACGGGACGCTGCCTCAGCACGGCTTGACGAGCGGTGCATAGGTCCACACCCGGGATCTGAAACGGCCACCCCTGGGCCCCCGACGTGGAATGCATGAACTCAACTGCTATGCTACGGCGTCAGCCCCTACGGCAGATATATTTTCTGAGCTCAAACTACAGTTCTAGTAGTTTCCTTCCCTACTCCACCTTCCTCTTATTGTGGATTTATACTTCTTTTTAAAAATTATTTTACTTTTAAAATATTGGGTCTCCAGAGGAAAGGAGATAAACATGCTTGTTATCTTGAACTCGTAATAAAAGAATCATAAATCCATGTGAACTTTTTGATCTTTTTATGTTAAGAGCTAATTCTGTTTTGCTACTCAGCTCGCCCTGAAACAGGAGCTCGGAGCTACTAAGCTCACGTCAAGGAGCTCAGAGTCTGGCAGTGAAGAGAGACACACACAAATAATTATAATGCAGTGTCATAAATGTGGAATGGAGATGTGTAGAAATGCAGCGGTAGTACAGAGGAGGGGATGACTGTTTTCATATGGGAAGTAGATGAAGACTTCACAAAAAAGTCAATATTTGAACTGGATCTTAGAAATTAAAGCCGGGAGCTCACCAGGGAGAGAAAGGGTCTTCTAGACAGAGGGAGGAGCACACGCACAGGCATGGAAGGAGAGGCCATGGGACGTGGTTGCCTGGGGCTGTACTTCCAGGGGGAGTGGCAGGGATGGCAAGTTATGGCCAGATCGTGACGGGCACTGCGCAGGGTGCCCTGAAAATCTGGTTTGGGATGCAAATCGCTATTGCAATAGAGTTGGCTCATAAATTCCAGTAATATCACAGCCTATCAAGTAATTTATAAATCAGCCTATCTGACATAAACAGCTACGTTTTTACATTTCCTCTTTACTCAATATGTTTGCAATACATTTGCAATGAAAGCCAAATTCCAACACCTGGCATTAGTGCAGATTGAATTAAGACTGAAAATGCACTAAGTTTGAGATTTTAGAAGTTTCCCTGGGTGGAAAAGACTTTTAAGAGGTATGGAAACGGTCTAAAAGGGCAAATCATAATTGATTTTATCTTTACAAGCTTTAACGGTTTTTGCAAATGGCCTATTCAGTTTGTTATTTTCTGAAACTTTTAATTTTCTTTGTTTTTTAGTGGACAGAAGACTGCAGAAAATCCACCTATCCTCCTTCTGGACCAACGTGAGTAACATCAGATGATCACAACTCACTTTGACCTTTGTGGAGGTTTTCCCTATGTAATGATCTCATAAAAATAACAAGAGTGAGTAAAAACTTAAGTCATGTCTTCTATCCTGAGACAAATTTTTTTTCTCAGGTTCGTGTATTATGCATTTGGCTAAGACCTTGGACAAATATGAAAATACCCCATGACTAAAATGTCCATTTCTAGCCTATCAAAATCATGGGGGGAAAAGGATTTCCATTCTCCACTATATTCTTCTATCTACGCTAAGCATTTTTCTCACTTGCTAAGCAGAGCTGACCTGTGATTTTCTGTGGTGCCTGAGTATAAACTACTCCTATATGCAACAATCAAGAAATAAACCCTGGCATGATGATCAAAGCTGTCGAGGACAAAACAGGATTGGAAAACTTAAGGGAAGGGCCAATATCATGTTTTAGTCCGTTTAATGCTAATATTTTTAGTGCAGAGTTTTGGCCTGTTCAAATCCTTTGTGGCTAAATGGGTCAGTGAGAAAGACATAAGAATAGCCCACCGGCCCAGAGGGTGCAGAATGTGGAAAAGAAGGGAAAGTGATCTTTTTTGCCCTGCTTTTCCCTCTTGCTGAAAGTAGCCTGCTGGAGGTGGGGAAGGCCAAGTACAAGTTTAACCACTAATATCAGGATGACATTTTCAGTTTTTGTAGCACTCCAATTATATATATATTGCACTGCACCTGTCTAAATTATGTATTCTAAATAGCCTCTGTCTCAGACACAGTAATACTGTAATAAACTAAATTCTTTTGATTTACTCACCTTTCTCTAAAAAGAGGCAAATATTTGGCAGAGAGGTGATCAGTTTCCATTATTCTAAAGCCACTGCACATTCCAGCCCTCTCTCTAATGGCTTGCTCTCTCGAGCTCTTCCTTTCTCTCACCACTGACACCATATTGGTCTTCAGTGCCTTACTGATTGCTTGCGTCTCTTGGCTGGTCTCACTGCCCCAATTCATTGAACATTTAATGACTACCTTCTGTGTTTGACGCTTTTTTCCTGCTCCTTATATTTGTCTATGAATTGACTGCCTTGCAAACCTTTCCTGCTTGGGCATTTAACTGGTTCCACGTTGCCCAGAGTGTTTGTGTAGTGTATGTGTGTACACATATATACAAATAAACACATTTTTCTTATATTTATACACCTACACAATGTAGATATCTTTGCCCTGGTATTTCTGCTGGATTCCTACCTCGCTAGCCTGTTCCCTACAAAAAAAATCCTCAGCTCCACTCTGATCCTTCTCTTCTCTGAACTATAAATGGATCTTGAGATCTGGGAGAGAAGTGTGGTATTCTTGTACTTTTGAATGACAGCACATCCTCCTGTACCTTTAAGGTGATCCTTTTCAATCAAGTGCATAGATTCTGGAGGTATGCATGGGCAACTGTGAGGGAGGAAAGAGACACCTGTTTATCCAGCCTGACCAGTCAAATCAATGCTGGAGATCAAGGGACTGACAGCTAGTTCACCCCTCTATCCGTCTGAATCCCATTAGCATGTCTTTTCCACTGCTCACTGGTGCTTAGCATCTGCTCTCTTATTTGCGTCTGTGTTGTGTCACTTGGACTACTTTCCAAGCTACGTGGGGAGCCCGGTGGATTTGGTCAATGCTTAATTTTGATTATGATGACCTGGGCACAGCGAATGCTAAGTCTCAAAAATAATTGAGTGATGTTTATTGTTTGTAGTAAAGTAGGCAAGTATTCTAAGGTAATTATTATAGTTGAATACAAATACTGCTAAGTCTTTTTTGCATGTTTCATGTAATCCTCACTGCCCTCATAAGGTAGAAACTCGGTATTTCTCTAGGAATTTGAGGTGCAGATGTTAAAGACAGATATTTTAGGAAAATGTTAAATGTTAGAAGTGAAACGTGGGATTATGGCTAAGCTTTCGTTATTAAAATAATTTTGTTAATCAGATTAACTGTTCTCTCCAAGAATTCTCATCAGTGAACGTTTTATTGTAGAGAGGTGTCTGGGGTCTCCCCATCCCCACTTTTATAATCCTGCTGTAATGAGTTCATTTCCTCTCTGTTTCTTCTTTGGAATGCTGAACTGAAAAAGAATCAGGGGTTAGGGGTAGAAATAGGGGCATGGTTGGGTTTTGTTGGATGTTATGAGGGAAGAAGCAGCTGACTGGAGTTCCCAGGTAGAACATGTATCTTATGACAGTGCCATCAACGTGCACAGCTTCAGTGGGCTGCTGATTTATCGTTGCTGCGAGACACAGAAATCTGAATGCACGCTGGCGGGGAAGTGAGGAGGTTAATACTACCTGCCCATAATAGGAGGCACAATACATACTTTATTAAATTGTGGAACAGAATTTTGCATGTGAAATTATGATTGGTCAGAAATTGAATTAATTTTTGGGTATTTTTTTTGCTGGGAAAGATTCGCTCTGAGCTAACATCTGTTGCCAACATCCCTCTCTTTTCTTTCCCTCTCCAAAGCCCCAGTACATAGTTGTATATTCTAGTTGTAAGTCCTTTTAGTTCTTCTATGTGAGCTGCTGCCACAGCATGGCTACTGACAGACAAGTGGTGTCGTTCCGTGCCCGGGAACTGAACCTGGGCCGCTGAAGAGGAGTGCACCAAACTTTAACCTCCGTCAGGGCTGCCTCTCAATTAATTTGTTTTTATGTAAAGGTTTCTTTCTAGGATTTAAGTATTACAATATTTAATATAGATATCAGCTACTAAGGAGATGAAAGTTTGAAAGTGCTTGGAGAAGAACAAAATTCATTCATTGTGATTTTGTTTAAATATATGTTTACAAAATTGTGTGTGCTTTCCTTTTCTATCTGAAACACGTGAGTGGCTGCTGGTTAACAGTTTCCTAAAACCTTATGCACACACCCAGGCCCCAGGATCACCAGCATTATTTAGAGAATCAAATAATTATTCATGACAATAGAAATATAAATAGGACCACGATTTATGACCTGTAGGAACTAACCCATCTCTGCTGTGGACATCCCTCTGCATAACATTTTACTAAGAGCCTGCTAACGTTGTGGCACACACCAGGGAACACCTTGTGCTGCTCTGGAGCAGAGCAGTAAGGGAGCAAATGCTGGCTAATTGTAGGCATAGTTTTAAGCTGATAAATCACTGAATAGCACACCCTTAGAGGCTATTTCAGTTCAGTAGCATTTGCCGGAAGATACTGTTTCTATAGTGACGGAGAATAGTTGTAGAGTTCATGCACCAGACATATGGCCCAGCTCCATCAACGAGGGAGGGGCCGGTGCTATATCCTCACAGGAGGAATTGCTGTATGTGAACTGAGGAGTAGGAAGTTGGGGGATGGGTATGATAGAACAGGGCTTGGGCTTGGACTTACTACAGAAGAATGAGAAGAGAAGGGTAGTAGGAAGAGTAGGATGGCTGAGTGGATAGTGCAGGTTCTTGAAGCCAATCGTGGGAAGCTAATTCATGCTGCCACTCTGGTGGGGGCCTAAAAGGTGACCCTTCTGAAGCCACCACTAGAGACATTGATTTGGCAATCGTGTTAGACTGTCTCAGAGGAAATTCTGAGATTGGGAAACCAATGAGAGAAGTGCCCAGAGCCTAGACTAAATCTTTGCAGAGATTTAAGAGAAAAAAAAAAGGCAGATATTTTCTAGCAGTGATATTCAGGTTTTTATGTGAAGCTCTTGAGCCACAATTGGTGCTTCACATTCTGCCAATTCACAGTACCTAATGTATGATTCTATTCCAAGATTTCTGAAACTACATATAATTGCATATTTTGTATACAATTGTATAATTGTATAATTGCAGAAGCACTGGGTGGAAAATGAACTTTTTTGCTATTTTTGGTTTGACATTGTTATTAAGAATATGTCTGTAACATAGCCATATAGATGTAACTATCTAACCCCCATCAAAAAACTGCTTTCAATATTTCAAGGTAATACACCTCTCATTACAGCTATAGGGGTCCGGTTCCATGGTACACCATAAACCTTGATTTACCACCCTACAAAAGATGGCATGAATTGATGGCTGACAAGGCCCCAGCGGTATGCTATGATTCTTAAATCTTCTACTTCTGACTTTATTGAATGTAATTTTGTTTTTAAAGGATCATTTCATGAAATTACGCACGAGTAAATGTGCTTTCGATACTTTTCTGTCATTTACAATAAATGATAGTAGAGGAAAAGATGTCATTCCTCTGTAGTTTCTTGCCGTTTTCAGTTGTCTTTGCATTTGTTTCCTTCTCTCAGTATCATCTACCTTCATCTGAATAGCTAAGAATCAAATGTCATGTTCAAGATAAAATTAGTCTGCGTTGTGTTAATATATTAATTGAAAATATTTTCAAGTAGCACTCTATTTGATTTAGTTACATATGGATAAGTCATAAAGTCTATATCTGTTTTCATTATACCAATATTAATCTTCCATGTCAACACTTCTTTATGTCTCTTATTGTTTTATTACTTATTTTTCAGCTAAAGGTTATAGTGAATTCCGTGAAGAATATGGTAAATGCATTTGTGCCAAGTGGAAAAATTATACAGATAGTGGATCAAAAGTTGGTAAGAAATATTATTTTCCACAATAAATTTTAAACACAAATACATATACACACAGAGTTCAGAAAAGGCTCTGGTATTTATTTAAAGGCATCGTTTAACAACCTTGTCTAAGGAGCTTGGACAAGTTTGCATTTATTATAAACCACTGTTAAAACTTCAGCGGGACTTAAAATTCAGGGGCTTGGTGATATTAGAGTAACAAGACATAAAATAGCATAGCAAATTTTGGCAGTTAACTGCTCTTTTAATGTTTTTTAAAAGTATAGACTATTTTTTTACAGAGCAATGGGCAAATACACATATTTCATCTGGGAGTATGGCATTTCCTGCCCCTTAGATAGACTTAGGTTTGCAAGTTCAGTATTGAAAATTTGGTTTTTTTCTTAAGTATTTTGCCTGTGTATCTCAGGACACCCAGAGATTTTTTTAGATATGACCCAGTGACATACTCAGCCCAGGCCTGTATTTTACGGAGTCTCTCAGCAGCTGTGACCATTGAAACTCGCTTTGGTTGTGTATTTCTTATGGCAGTGCATTCACCAAACCATTTCATTTTCCTCCTACTCATGCAGGAAGACTCCATATCTCAGACCCTTTTTCATTTAGGTGGAACCAATGGAAAATCTAGGGCTTGGCTCCTAGAACCCCCTGAGAAATCCTCATCACCCTCTTTCAGTCTTTGCTCCGGGGCCCTCCCTGGCCTGCAGGCTGCAAAGGATTGGGGAGGACACCAAGGTCCTGTGGCAGCTTATTTAACCTTGGCACTAACGACATTTGGGATTGGATAAGATTTTGTTGTGGGGGGTATCCATGCATTGTAGGGTGTTGAGCAGCGTCCCCAGCCTCCATCTACTGGATGCCAGTAGCACCCCTTCGGTTATGACAACCAATAATGTCTCTAAGGGGCAAATCTGCCCCTGGTTGAGAATCACTGTCCCAGAGGGTGGATGCTCTGGGCATATCATGCTGATGACACTTGTACCTGCCACCCACCAAACCTATTATACCTGTGTTTATGCTGTCAGAGCCTTTGGTTAAGGCCGTCCTTTGTGTTCATACTAACCAGACTTCCTCAGAGTAAAAATTCCGGTGGGAGCGGCAGCAGAGGAGGACCCCCGTGCCCTACGCAACCTAATCCTTCCCATTCTGCATGTCAGCAGAGAGAGCAGCATGTGAAGTGTGTAGGCCAGGCTTTGCGGTCAGACAGCACTGGGTTTTTGTTTGTTCTGTAAACGTTAGATTTTAAGGCTGGATCAGTCACGTACTAGCTGTGTGTCCTTCGACAAGTTTATTAACCTATGAAATTTCAGAGAATTTACTAATAATACATATTTCATAATACATAATACATATTTCATATTCATATTTCATATTTACTAATAATACTTTTTTTTTTTTTTTTGACAAAGATCAGCCCTCAGCTAACATCCATGCCAATCCTCCTCTTTGCTGAGGAAGACCGGCTCTGAGCTAACATCTATTGCCAATCCTCCTCCTTTTTCCCTTTTTCTCCCCAAAGCCCCAGTAGATAGTGGTATGTCATAGTTACACATCCTTCTAGTTGCTGTTTGTGGGACACCGCCTCAGCATGGCTGGACAAGCGGTGCGTTGGTGCGAGCCCAGGATTCGAACCCGGGCCGCCAGTAGTGGAGCGCGCGCACTTAACTGCTATGCCACGGGGCCGGCCCACATATGGTGGTTTTGAGGATTAAGTGACATACTGTATGTGAAGCATAGTGCCTGGATGTAATAGATGGTTAATAAATATTCAGTAAGTCACTTTTGTTTGTTAAATTGGCAGGAATATTCCACTTGTGCAATGCTTTGAATTCCTAGGGAAAATAATAATGTGTAATTAGGTCATGTTACATATAAATACCAAGTTGGTGAAAAATGTGAATTTTAAGCACATTATTTTAGCAAGAGGCTGTGAACTTAAATGGTGATCTCATCATTAGTGAATACTTGCAGTTGAGAATAAAAGTATGATGTCCACCACTGAATTTGCTCACAGATTCAGAATGCAGTTAATGCATCTTAGCCCAAGACCAGCCATTCACCGTGACAAAAGGTTTTGTGAAGGACTAGAGTACAGATTTGTTGCTATGAGTGTGGGAAGGAAACAGTAATGAGGCTGTAAGGCCACTGGCTAGAGGGTGAGTTTGGAGAATTAAGGGCTGCTTGTTGTGATGTTGCTGTGTTGTGGGTCATGTTAGGTCATCCAAGTGGAATTATTCCAGTTCCCTCCCTCTCTAAAGAATAAGGTGAAATATAAGACAGGAAAAAAACAATCATAGGTCTCTGCATAATACCTGAGAACACATGAGCTTAAGGGAACCAAAGCTAGAGGTAAAGAATTAGAGACCTTGTATTGAGTAGTACATAGAATCTTTTAGAAATACGTGATATAAAAGTGCTGTAAAAAATAACTTTTATCACCTATTGGGCAGCAGTATCTAGAACAAATTATATGTAAAAGAACCAAATCTCAGAGCAGCTCTTTAGGTCCAATGATTTATTTGTTTTTCAGCCTGGCCTACTTGGCAACTTTCCTGGCCCTTTTGAGGAGGAAATGAAGGGGATCGCAGCTGTTACTGACATACCTTTAGGTAAAGTTCCCTTTGTAGCCGTTAAAAAATTTAATAAAGCACTTTAAAATTTTTCTATTGAGGTATGGTATACCTAGAGTGAACTGCACAGATCTTAAGTATACAGCTCAACAGAGTTTTAAAAATGCATCCATGCTTGTAATCACAACTCAGATCAAGATACAGAAAATTCCAGCAATCCAGAATGCTCCATGATGGCCCTTCACAGACAGTACCGTGTCCCCAGGTAACCCCTATTCTGACTTCACCATAGATGAGTTTTGTCTCTTCTTGAATTTCTTATAAATAGAACTGAACAGTATGAACTGTTGTGTCTGGTTTCTTGTATTTATCATGATAGGCAGACTGCTATTGGATGAAGAGGATATGTTTGGGTTGTTTCCAGATTTGGGATATTAAGAATAAAGCGGTTATGAACATTCTCGCACATGTCTTTGGATGGGCACAGCACGCATTTCTCTTGGATGTGTGCTGGGTTGTAGGGGGACTGTACGTTTCGCCTTGTAGATTCTGCCACCAGTTCTCCAAAGTGATTGTGTCCATTGACAGTCAGCATAGGACAAGAGTTTTAGTGTTCTCCACTTGATAGTGTCAGTCTTTTTTACTTGAGCCATTTTGTTGAGTGTGTTATAGTATTCCATTATTTAATTTGCATTTCCCTGATGGCTGATGAGATTGAACAATTGACTGATCTTTTCCTTCCTTCCTTCCTTCCTTGTGCTTGTTCAAGTCTTATGCTCCTTTTTATTGGTTTGAAGGAATTCTTTGTATATTCTGGATACAAGTCCTTTGTCAGATATATTATTCCAATATCTTCTCCCAGTCTATGACTTGCATTTTTATTCTCTTATTGGTGTCTTTTGATGAACAGAAATTCATAATTTTAATGAAGTCCAAATTTCTCAATCTTTTTTTATGGGTAGTGCTTTTTGTGTCCATTTAAGAAATCTTTGGGGGCTGGCCCGGTGGTGCAAGTGGTTAAGTGCACGCGGTCTGCTGCAGCGGCCCGTGGTTCGCTGGTTCGGATCCTGGGCGCACACCGACGCCCTGCTTGGCAAGCCATGCTGTGGCGGCGTCCCATATAAAGTGGAGGAAGATGGGCACGGATGTTAGCCCAGGGCCAGTCTTTCTCAGCAAAAAAAAGAGGAGGATTGGCAGATGTTAGCACAGGGCTGATCTCCTCACAAAAAAAAAAGAAAAAAGAAATCTTTGCCTACCCCAAGGTCATGAAAATATTCTTTTATGTTTTCTTCTAGATGTTTTATGCTTACTTTTTACATTTAGGCTTATGATCTATTTTGAATTAACTTTTGTGTATGGTACAAGTTAGGGGTCATTGTGCAGTTTTTTTTTTTTCATAGGGAATACCCAGTTGATTAAACACTATTTATTAAAAAGATCATCCTTCCCTGAGGAAATTGCAGTGATGCCTTGATATAAATCAGATAACTCTATATATCTGGTTCTATTTGGGGACTTTCTATTAAGTTTCATTTATCTGTCTTTCCTAATGCCAATACCATGCTACCGCAACTACTAAAGCTTTATAGTAAGTCTTAAAATTAGGTAGTGTGAGTTTTCCAACTTCCCAACTTCCAGAATTCTCTTAGCTATTCTAGACCCTTTGCATTTCCACATAAATTTTAGAATCAGCCTATCAACTTTGACAAAAGAGCCTGCTGATATTTTGAATGAAATTGTAATACTGAGTGTTCCAATTCATGAACATGGTATATGAGATTTCAACAGTTATTTAGGTTATTGATTTCTCTAAGCAGTATTTTTTATTTTCAGGGAGGAGGTCTTGCATAACTTTAATTCATCATTTGTTAGTACCATTGAGTCAATTCCAATTCCTAGCGACCCTGTGTACAGCAGAGGGGAACCCTGCCCGGTCTTTGTGCGCCATCCTCTCACCCTCCTGTGCTATGTCAGACAATGCTCTGCTGCAATTCATAGGGTTTTCATGGCCAATTTTTTTGGAAGTGGGTCGCCCAGTCCTTCTTCCTGGTCTGTCTAGTCTGGAAGCTCTGCTGAAACCTGTCCACCATGGGTGACCCTGCTGGTATTTGAAATACCAGTGGCATAGCTTTCAGCATCACAGCAACACGCAGCCGCTACAGTATAACAACCGACAGGCGAGTGGTGTGGTTCCCTGACTGGGAAATGAACCCAGGCTGCAGTGGTGAGAGCCCCGAATTTTAACCACTAGACCACCAGGGCTGACTTCATTCATCATATCTTTCATCATATCCTTCATCATATTCTTCATATTCAATTCATCATATCCTTAGGAACTGATATTTCTGGAAGCTATTTTTAAAATTTCAGTTTCCAATTTATAGCATTTAATTTAATGAAAAAAACTTTCTCCACCATCCCAAAAGTTCTATTTTTAAGCTACCAAAGCAATAGAGTTGTTATTTTAAGTAGCCACTAGCAGCTTGGTTTTATAGGAGAGATGATTGAGAATTCCTGAAAATCAATAGTATTCATTAACAAAAGCAGCTACATTTTTTTGTTTTTCCTTCTTTAAAAAAGTGATTTAAAAAGATAGTCAACTTTCTGGAAATATATACTTGCAGCCTGTGTGAAAAATAAGCCTTTGATTATTATGTAAATAACTCTAGCAAATGAATACCACATGTAAATATCTCAAGAGAAAAGTGGATTAAGAAGATTAACAGATGATTCCTAATAAAATGAGTGGAATTTCACCAAAATATAAATCAAATGGAAATAAACATTTGATTAGAGTGAGAAAAAACATGTTAAGCTTAACATGTTAACATAAAATGGGACAGAGAAAAAGTGTTGCATACCTTTGAATTAAGCACTAAGTTGTACTATTATACAGTTTTGGAAAAATATTCAAAAATGTTTCACAATGAGTTTTCTTGGTAAGCTCTGCACTGATTTTATTAATAATTCCTGTATCTCTTTTCTCACCTTAGAAATATTAGTCACACTAAAAATCTGGGCAAAATACATTTTCAGAATACAACTAAGAGCCAAATGAATTAAGTCATCATATTTGAGCCCCCCAAAGAAAACTGAAACGGAGCATATTGATGAAAAATTTGGACATTATGTTATAGTACAATTCCAACGTGCCCAGATGTTGAACTTGCCCAATAGCTGCATCTTTGGGGACCTCATTTATCTTGAGTCTGCAGAGGACAGGCTGGTGAGACACCACCACCAGCCAGCTATTCAGGCATGCTCAGACTGGTCTGTGGACACCTAATGTATGCCAAAGCAGACTTCACACAGTGATGACAGTTAAACCTTTTCTTAAAAAAGAATTTTCTAACAGTGTCATGGTTCTGTATATTGATCAAAAGATTTCCTATCTTTTCTTATAGGAGAGATTATTTCATTCAATATTTTCTATGAGCTTTTTAGCATGTGTACTTCAATAATAACAGAAGACAAACAAGGTAAATGTGTGCTGAGGGAGGGTGGGTGGTGCCAAGTATGAAGTAAAAGAAAATCTTCTAAATAAATGGAATTAGAACCTGTAAAATCTAGGCTGGCCATGCAAATCCTGTGTACGTCACATGTAGTTTTATAGATCTTGCTAAATTCTTATAAGTGAGTTGAAAACTATCCTTATTTTAAGACCACTGTAATGCCTATTAAAGTTTAATTCAGGCATGCAGAAAGCTTGGAAAAGGTGTTTGAGGACTATAAACATTTGTGCCCTTCCTCGGTCTACTTGTGCCCATCCTCATGATTTGATGTAAGTACCCAGAGAGCTACTTCGTTATCTTCATATACATAATGACCCAGCCTTTCCTCCAAGCCCAGGACACTTTCCAGCCAAGGGCCCCTGTGTAGACCAGCCTCACTTTCTCATGTTTTTCCTGGCAGTCCCCAGAGAACAAGGCACAGAATGATTTTCTCTGATTCCCTCTTATTTTTGACCTATTCTCTGGGTATAAGGCCGGCCTGTACCTAACCCTTGAGGTGTCCAGCTCTAGGTGACAATCCCTGAAGGGAAGCATGTTGGTAAGTCACATTAGGCGAGGCTGAGATAGCTCTGTCTATGTCTAACTGTGTCATAGTGGACCAAAGAATGACCTTTGATCCTTTTTCCGTATTCAGATCTTACCTGGAACCCTGTGCTCCCAGGTATCATGGGGGGATCTGGCCGATATGACAGGGACAACTTCATCTTGTTAAGGCTTATATCAGGATGATGCTTAATTCTTACTTTTGGATTGAACAGCTGTGAATATCAGCTAGCCAAAATTAAGTGTCCAGCTTTGATTGAGAATCAGTTGTACTATCATAACTGCTACTACCTGTCTCTTGCTTCCTTTCAATTAGGTCATCTACTACATGGGCGAAACATGGATTTTGGAATATTTCTGGGGTAAGTAAAGAACGTGGTGTGTATCAGTCCCTGAGAAGAGTAGATTGTATTACACTGATGAATAGTCAGTCCCAAGCCATGCCCAAAATATGACCAGAAGTGAAGATACTGGAGTCCGAGTTTTGAGACAAGATGGGCACACCCTTACTCAGTTATTTGAGAGTTTGTAACTGAGTCGCACCTAGTGAACAAAATCTGGAGCCTGTTTGAAAAGGCCCTAGATGCTCATCTAGTGTGTTGCTTAGGAGGGAGAATAGCATTCTATTTTATGTGTTGTCTTGACCTTTCTTTAAAAATACAGCAGAGCTTTGTAATTAGAGACTTACATTCGAATCTGGGATTTGCTATTTATAGGATGTGTTATATGGGGTGAGGTATTTAACTTCTCTGAGCCTCAGTTTTATCATGTGGAAATGAAGGGTGAAACCATCCATATTGCAAAGTTCTTATTAGGGTTGATGTTAGAGATCAGTTAGATAAAGCGCCTAGAGTAGTGCCTGGCCGTTGTCATCACAGTCATCATCATCATCATCATTGTTCTTAAATAGCACTGAAATTTGTCTTTTGTAGGTGGAATATAAATAATCATTCCTGGGTCATAACTGAGGAACTAAAACCTTTAACAGTGAATTTGGACTTCCGAAGGAACAATAAAACTGTCTTCAAGTCTTCAAGCTTTGCTGGCTACGTGGGCATGTTAACAGGATTCAAACCAGTAAGGAATCTCCCCTTACACACTTTTACAGGTAGCTCTGTGTCCCACTTTTACTGTCTGGGAAGGGCAGAGTCTAAGGCAATGAGGACTTACAGAGAATGTGAAGCTCCACTGCAGCCCTTTGTACTTCTGGTCACCTTCATAGGTGTGTGAGCTCACGTGGTAGAGACGACTAGAAAGGAAATGAAGGTTTCCGAGCCTGTTCTGAGGAAAAAGCACGTGGCTGGGTGTGTAGGGCTGGGAGTATAAATGTGGAATCTGGTCCTGGGTCTGCCACTCTGGCAAGTTAGGCATTAATTTTGTGGCCTTCAGCTTCCTTGTCAGAAAAGTGTGGCTGGTAACATCCCACCTAGTTACCTCACACACTAGGTGTGAAAAGGCTTTGAAATTCTGAAACTCTGTGAATAGAAGGTAATGTTACCATGGTTTTGATTTATCTTTTCCTTCCCCATCACCCAATCCAGGCCTTGATAGACAATATCAAGTACAGTGAGGGGGCCTACACAGGATGAAGTCTCTGACTCCATTGCTTTGTCTTTTTCTCAGGGACTGTTTAGTCTTACGCTAAACGAACGTTTCAGTACAAACGGCGGTTACATTGGTGAGTAGAGAGTTCTTAAATGGAAATTTCATAGATGTTTTAAGAGGAGGTCTGGATGACGCCTTCTGGTTCAGAGTCTAACCTTTTCCAGGTCCTGTGACACTGTGTGTGTTTGATCTCTTCCAGGTGTGCTAGAATGGTTACTGGGAAAGAAAGATGCAATGTGGATAGGATTTATCATTAGATCAGTTCTGGAAAACAGCACAAGGTAATCTGTTTGGTTGCTTCAATGTCAAATTTAATTATTTTTTAAATTATTTTTTTTTTTACTGAGATATAATTGACATATAACATTAGTTTAAGGTGTACAACAAAATGTTTTGATATTTGTATATATTGTGAGATGATCACCACAATAAGTCTAGTTAACATCTGTCACCATACATAGTTAAAAAATTTTTTTTCTTTGTGATGAGAACTTTTAAGATCTACTCTCTTAGCAACTTTCAAATATACAGTACAGTATTATTAACTATAGTCACCAGGCTGTACATTACTTCCCCAGAACTTACTTGTTTTAGAAGTGTAAGTTTGTACCTTTTGATCCCTTTCACCCATTTTGTCCACCCCCCAACCCCCGCCTCTGGCAACCACCAAACCACCAATCTGTTCTCTCTACAGATCCTCCTGGACTTAACGATGGGGTTACATCCCGATGAATGGGTTTAAAAGGGTTTATCGGGACCTAACCCCATCATAAGCAGAAAAGATCCTAAGTCAAAAATGCATTTAATACACTAACCTACCAAATATAGCTTAGCCTGGCCTACGTTATATGTGATCAGAACACTTATATTAGCCTACAGTTGGGCAAAATCATCTAACACAAAGCCTGTTTTATAATAAAGTGTTTAATATCTCAGGTGCTGAAAGCAAAAAACAGAATGGTTGCATGAGTACAGAATGGTTGTAAGTGCATCGGTTGTTTACCTGCGTGATAGTGTGGCTGACTGGGAGCTGCAGTTCGCTGCAACTGCCCAGTATCGCAAGAGAGTATGGTACTGCATATCACTAGTCTGGTGATTAGTTTTTAGATTTGACACCAAAAGCAAAGGCAAGAAAAACAAAAATAAACAAGAGGAACTACATCAAACTAAAAAGAAAAGATCAAAACTCAAAATTCACGGTATAGTTTCTACTGAATGTGTATCGCATTTGCACTAAAGTCGAAAAATTGTAAGTTGAACCATTGTAACTCAGGGACCATCTGTATCTATGAGTTTTTTTTTTAGATTCCACATATAAGTGAGATCATATGGTATTTGTCTTTCTCTGTCTGAGTTATTTCACTTAGCATAATGCCCTCAGGGCCCATCCATCTTGTCACAAATGGCAAGATTTCCTTCTTTTCTATGGCTAAATAATATTCTATTGTATATATACCACATTTTCTTCATCCATTCATCCTTCGACGGACACTTAGGTTTCTTCCATGTCTTGGCTATTGTAAATAATGCTCTATGGGAGTGCAGATATCTTTTTGAGTTAGTGTTTTTGTTTCCTTCAGGTAAATACCCACCAGTAGAATTACTGGATCATATGGTAGATATATTTTTAATTTTTTGAGGAACCTCCATACTGTTTTCCACAGTGGCTGCACCAGTTTACATTCCCACCAACAGTGCAGAAAGGTTCCCTTTTCTTCACATCCTCACCAACACTTATGATCTGTCTTTTTGATAACAGCCATTCTAACAGGTGAGAGGTGATATCTCTTTGTGGTTTTGGTTTGCATTTCCTGATGATTAGTGATGTTGAACACCTTTTCATGTACCTGTTGACCATCTGTATGTCTTTGGAAAAATGTCTAGTTAGATCCTCTGCCCTTTTTAAAATCAGATTGTTTTTTTTGCTAGTGAGTTGTATGAGTTCTTGATATTTTTTGGATATTAACCCCTTACCAGTTTTATGATTTGCAAATATTTTTTCCCATTCGGTAGGTTGTCTTTTCATTTTGTTGATGGTTTTCTTTGCTGTGCAGAAACTTTTTAGTTTGATGTAGTTCCTCTTGTTTATTTTTATTTTTGTTGCCTTTGCTTTTGGTGTCAATTCCAAAAACTAATCACCAAGACCAATGTCAAGGAGCTTACCAGCTGTTTTATTCTAGGAGTTTTATGGTTTCAGGTCTTCTGTTCAAGTCTTAATCCATTTTGAGTTGATTTTTGTGTATAGTGTAAGACAGTGGTCCAGTTTTATTTTTTGGCATGCGGCTGTCCAGTTTTCCCAGCACCATTTACTGAAGAGACTTTCCTTTCTCCATTGTATATTCTTGGCTCCTTTGTTGTACATTAATTGACCATATATGCGTGGGTTTGTGTCTGGTTCTCTATTCTGTTCCATTGATCTATGTGTCTGTTTTTACGCCAATACCATACTGTTTTGATTACTGTAGCTTTGCAGTATGTTTTACATCAGGAAGTGTGATGACTCTAGCTTTGTTCTTCTTTCTCAAGACTGCTTTGGCTATCTACGATCTTTTGTGGTTCCATACAAATTTTAGGATTGTTTGTTCTATTTCTGTGAAAAATGCCACTGAAATTTTGATAGGGATTGCATTGAATCTGTAGATTGCTTTTGGTAGTATGGACATTTTAGCAGTATTAATTCCTCCAATCCATGAACGTGGAGTATCTTTCCATTTATTTGTGTCGTCTTCCATTTCTTTCATTGTCTTAGTTTTCAGTGTATAGGTTTTTCACCTCCTTAGTTAAATTTATTCCTAGGTATTTTATTCTTTTTGTTGCAATTATAAATGGGATTGTTTTTCTTAATTTCTCTGATAGTTCATTATTGGTACATAGAAATGCAACTGATTTTTGTATATTCATTTTATATCCTGCAACTTTACTGAATTTATTAATTCTGATAGTTTTTTGGTGGAGTCTTTAGGGTTTTCCATATATAATATGTCATCTGCAAATAGTGACAGTTTTACCTCTTCCTTTCTGATTTGGATGCCTTTTATTTCTTTTTCTTGCCTAAACTGCTCTGGCTAGTGCTGCCAGTACTATATTGAATAAAAATGGTAACAATGGGCATCTTGGTCTTGTTCCTAATCTTAGAGGAAAAACTTTCAGCTTTTCACCATTGACTATGATGTTAACTATGGGCCTGTCATATATGGCCTCCATTATGCTGAGGTACGTTCCCTCTATACCCACTTTGTTGAGAGTTTTTATCATAAATGGATGTTGATTTTTGTCAAATGCTGTTTCTGTATCTATTGAGATGATCATGTGGTATCTATCCTTCATTTTGTTACTGTGGTGTGTCACACTGACTGATTTGCGGATGTTGAACCATTCTTGCATCCCTGAAATAAATCCCACTTGATCATGGTGAATGATCCTTTTAATGTATTGTAGTTTATTTTAAATTACTCGTATTAGAATATAAAAATATTTCCCAGCTTATCTTCCATTGAGGAATTATTTCAGAATTTCTCAGGTGAACCTTTGACACTCATGGAATTCTTCATGTTTTCTGTGTGTGTGTGTGTTTATAGCAAGGAAGTGAACTGATTTAAAAAGTGCTAGGGATAGTGCCACTATGAAGAGCACCTATAAATTTTTCTTGGTGTACCAAAAAAAAAAACACCCATGCACAAAAGAAAAATGGTACAATAAAAATCTCCATTTAAATTGTAATACCTACTAACCTAGAAGTTATATTGTGCGCTGGTGCAGAAATCTTACGATAGCAAAACTACCTTTAACCAGCACTACATCCAAATGACCTAGAATAAATGGGCATCAATCCTATTTTTAATGCTTTCCAAGGAGTAATATTTAGTAGTCTTCTTTGAAAATCTACTTCAATTTTTACTAGCCCTAATTTTTAAGGTTTACTTTTTATTCCCTAAATCCTGTATACGGTAATTAATATTTCCCTTTGTTTTATTGTTGAGTGAAAGGCAGAGACAGTGAGGGTGAGGATGATTTCTTGAGGCTGCTTTTTCTCTCAGATTAGAGGGAACACTTCAGATCTCAGTGTTTCACTACATAGGAGGGAGGGATTGTTCCTCCCTGAGCCATTGTTCACCATCCTTTTTTAAAACATATGTTCCTCAGAAACTTGTTTTTCCTTAGTTTCCACAGCTAAAAAATTTTCATTCCAAGTCGACTAAAAATGTTTCCTTTTTTTTTTTTTTTAACGTTTCTATGTAGTTATGAAGAAGCCAAGAATATATTGACCAAAACCAAGATATTGGCCCCAGCGTACTTTATCCTGGGAGGCAACAAGTCTGGGGAGGGTTGTGTGATTACACGAGACAGGAAACAAGCTTTGGATGTATACGAGTAAGTACACTTGTTAAAGTAAGTAGGAACTCAGGCGTAGACTAACATATGTACAGGTTTAAGGTGTGAAGCCTAAGAGAAATCTCTCTTTTTATATCTAGACTCAACCCCAAGCAGGGTAGATGGTATGTGGTACAAACAAATTATGACCGTTGGAAAAATCCCTTCTTCCTTGATGATCGCAGAACACCCACAAAGATGTGTCTAAACCGGACATCCCAAAAGGTACAGTCACAATATCATACATAAAAAGAAATGGTGACCATTAAAGATTATCTTAGTTCTGGCATTTTTCTTTGGCCTTTCTTTGGCCTGATAAACCTTCTGTTATTCAGTATCTCTGGAAAATCCTTCTGTTATTCAGTATCTCTGGAAAATCGCCCCTTTTTTTGTTTTGTTTTTAACTTAAAGAGCAAATTTTGCTGTACTTTTCCTTTCTTTTTCTAATGCCAGACACCACTCTATGAAGTTGAATGATAAACAGGCCAGAGTTAAAGAGGGGAGGAAAAGAGAGAAAGAAAAAGTGATACATTAGAACCATTACCTGTGCTTCTAACAGTGACCCCAAGGGAAATTCTTTTAGGGGGGCTGGAGGGAGGTTGAAGAATGTCTTGGTTTCTAATGACCCCTTTGTGTGGGTAAGGCTGCTGACATCTGTGTTTAACTTACTGAACAAAACTATTTTTGTGTTTCAGAATATCTCATTTGCAACTATATATGATGTTCTGTCAACAAAACCTGTCCTCAACAAGGTATTTTTAAAATATATATATATTTGCTTTTAGGGAAAGAGTCTGGCCCTCTGTTTTATCTTTCCCTGTTATCTTGGATCAGTTGGAGCTGGAATCCCAAGTTATGTTCAGCTTGAGGCTGATTTTTTAAAATGTTTTTGTGTGACTAAAACCATAACTCTTGGGATGTCACAAAGATGCTGATGACTGTGGCTTGATGTCCAAATTGGTCAGAGTATTGTTGCCAGTTTTACCACATGGCATTTGAATTGTCTGGCATTTGACTCTTGGCTTCTCCCTGTCTGTCAGAAATCTCATGCTGTACACTACAACAAACACTTCAACTCAACAGAACAAAGTTTGAAGTCCATCTTCAGACAAAGCTTTGTGTCTTGGTGGATTAGAGTTTCTTTTAAACTTGATTATAGCCTTTTAGCTTTTCCCCACACTATAGCTACTAAATGCAAAAAGCTTCCTAATCATCCCCTTCGCTAATCGTTCTCTTTTGTGTATTCTGGGAATACCAACTTTCCCATTTGTTTCTTCTCTTCTTTTCCTTGGTCCTTTTCCCTAATCCTCCCTAAAATCAGTGTGCATTACCTCTGCCAGAACAAATTCGTCCTGCCTGTTAGCATTGGGATCAGAACGTGACTCCTGCAGGGAGCCTTCCTTAAGCCCACTGACCCTGTCAGACTTCTCACTTGGCCCACACTCGCTTCCTGAGAGCTCCCAGTTGGGTTACTTACAGATCCTGTGTGCCTCCCTTCTTGAGTCTGGGTGTGTGCCTTGTAGTGTGTGTGCCTGCAGTTCTCCACTGTATTAGTGATGCTTCAGGATAGAGAGAGCCAGAGCTAAACTGTTCATACTCCACAGCATATCGTTAGGCTCTGCATGACTGCAAGTTATACACTGAGGAGAGGTTAAGTGAGTCTTAAAGCCTTGGTGTTGAAGCAGTATACTGCTCAGGAATAAGACCTTGTAAGGAACTGAAAAAATTCTCTCCTGAGTCTGTTTATAGTCATGACCTGGAATAATGGTTCCATTGAAGTTAGTTGTTTTGATTATTATTTAATTATTATTTGGATCTTTATATTATGTAATATTTATTTTTATATCTTATATTATATATTAACTATTTAATATAAAGTAACTTCATAAAGCAATTGCATAAGTATAGAAATGCTAATATGAGTCAGAAGATCTTAGAATTCAACACATCCCTAAAGTAAAAATAACTTTTCTTTCAGCTGACTGTATACACAGCCTTGATGGATGTCACCAAAGGTCAATTTGAAACTTACCTGCGGGATTGCCCAGACCCCTGCATAGCTTGGTGAGCACACACCTGGCCTACAGAAAGCGCTCTGTGACCTGAAGATGGGAGCTTGCACATGGCTGGTCGGTGCAGCCATCTGATCTCCTTCCAAAGACTAAGACTCAGGGCAGGTTCTCTTTGACGCTTGAGTTTGTCCTTCTTGTTATGTTTATAATTCACAGGCTATTTTTGCCATAACAGTTGATTGTTCTTATTTACAGATGACTTCTTTAAGTAAAGTACAACAATTGTCTAGAATTTGCTGAGTTTCATTTCACTTGGACATTTGGGGATGGAGATGGGCAGTTAAACTATTGTGGGACCCACCTCCATGGAGTAAAGCAAGATTCTCTGTGGGTGTTGAATCTGGTACATCTGTGCGAGTAATAGTTAAAATAGTCCACATTGTTCAATTTTTCACTTTTATCTACATATTTTTATGTTTTTCTGCATAGCAGTCTTTTCCTCCTGGTTCTAACCACTAGTTAAATTAATATACCATTGTCTTTGCTGTTTGTGACAGCAATGTAATTTCACTAACTTTGATTGGAGGGAGATGAGACAGACATTGAACTGTATATTTCTCTTCATGGGCAATCCATGGGCCTTTGACTCTGAACTGAAGTACTTTTTGGGGTTCATGAAGTAATCTGTATGCAAGGCAGTCTTTTATACACAGAATTGAAGTGTTCCCTTTTTTGTAATCACCCTACCTCCCAGTAATCCCAGGAAGTAGTTAGCTTCAAAAACTGAGTCTCAGGTTCTGTGAATTAACAGAAAATAAATAGGTCAAAGACTTGTAGAAAATGAGAGGTGAACCCATTACTTTAAACTCTCATAAGTATCATTCATTTAATTTTTTAATTTGTCCTTCTGATCAATATGTATTTTTTAAAAACTAGTTACTAAAAATGTTTTTCAGAAATCTATTCATGAGAAGTGCTAACAGAACTTAATCTTTCAAACTTTCATAATTAACTGTGAAGTGGATGCCAGTTGGGCAAGACTGTATCCACTTCCTTTCTGTATAATGTCATGACATTCAATAAACAGTCACTGGAAGTAGTGTCAGCAGTCGTGTATGCTGATTGAGTATGTACCTGTGTGTTGGTTTGGGGGTGGGGCAGAGATCCGGAATATAATATCTGAAAATTAAATTACAAGGGATATGTAGGTGGGTTATTCAACTTATAACTAAATGGTCACAATCTTACACGACTAATCCTTACCACCTCTTAACCCAGTGGTATCAACCCAGTGCGCAGGTGTCCAAAGGCAGCTCTTCCCACCCACAGACAGGAGGTGCTTCCACAAAACGATAGTGATGCCAGTATTATCTTAGCGAAGCAAGAGGAATTACAAGAGGATTTGTGTTAAAATAGGATTTGATTAATTAAAAACAAACTTCGGGGGCCAGCCTGGTGGCGTAGCAGTTAAGTGCGTGCGCTCCGCTGCTGGCGGCCCGGGTTTGAATCCTGGGCACGCACTGACGCACTGCTTGTCAGGCCATGCTGTGGCGACGTCCCATATAAAGTGGAGGAGGATGGACATGGATGTTAGCCCAGGGCCAGTCTTCCTCAGCAAAAAGAGGAGGATTGGCACAGATGTTAGCTCAGGGCTCATCTCCCTCACAAAAAAAAAAACAAACTTCGGATTTTGTCCTTCCTATAAAAATGAAGTGAAGTAAGCTTGTGTTTTTTTCTAAAGTAGTAGCATTTGATATGCATGATAATAAAGAGATGAGATGCTGTTTCAGGCCAATTCCTCAGTTTGGACTGAACCAAAGAATTTGGAAGAAATAACAACTGGTATTAACATTTTAGGTAGTATTGTTTAGTGGTGAAAAAGCAGTTTATAAAACAGGATATACAGTATAAGCCTATTTATGTAATACTTTATACATGTACTTATGCATAACTAGATATACATCTAGAATATAGAAAGATGAGTAGGAGGATGGTTACCAAAATGTTGACAATGGTTATCCCTGTATAGTGGTGTTAAGGGCTGTTTTAATTTGGACAAGACATTAATGAGACTATATTTTTAGAAATACTGGATGAAATTAAGAGACAGGTTGGATCCAAACCATGGGCTATAATTTCCCCACCTAGTTTTAGGGAGTCTGATTTAAAATGGAGGGCTGAGTTGGACCTATATTCCTTCACACGTGTAGTTCTAAAATAACTTACCTAAGCAATAGCTCCTGCTCATACAGAACTTCCTATGTACCAGGCCTTTGAGGCATGTTTACATACATCATCTTACTTCATCTTCTCAACAAACGCAGTTACACTAGTGATCCTGCTTTCCGACGGTGAAAGTAAGGTTAAGTAACTTGCTCCAAGTCGCGTTAACAGAAGGCGTTCGAGCCAGGATTGGAGCCACGTCTGTCCAACTCTTGTGCTTTTAACCAGGACACTCTGGTTGTTAACATGACAAATAGGACTGGGAAACAGTTTTGTCCTAGGAGACCCTCATTGGAGGGAATGTCCCAAGCCATGATGCTGAGTCTGGACTTGGACAGTGCCTTCTACTAGTTCTCTGCAAATCATCCATGTTTCCTTAGGGACTGGGAACCCTTTGGAGTTAGGAACTTGATGACAGCCATACTAACAGGTCACCTGTTTCTCATTACCCTGAGTCTAAGCTCAGCTTGTGGGGAGTCAGAGAACCTCAGTCTATTCGTGGCCATGACCCTGCGCTACATTAGAAATATGAACAGCTCTGAAATGGAAAAGCTTGAGCGTTACTGAAGTTAGTCCTACAGACTGTGAGGGACAGTTTTTTAGCTGATGTAAATTTACACAATATTCACCAGCCTAGCACTGTATATGACAAATGTGGCCAAGCAGGCCGCAGACTACACTGCTGTGCACTAGGCCTGTGAAGCCTAAGGAGGGGTGGTTGGGCTCCTCAGCCATTACCACAACCAAACTGGTGGTGGCAGCTTGTAGAGTGTTGTCAGCTCACATGGGAGCAGGCCTTTCTTTTCCCCCAGGGGACTCCCTCCCTTTCACATTGGGAGAGCAGTTTCCCAACCAGATGCCACAGGGAAACTGGTATGTGTTGGGCAATCTCCATGGTGTCTTGTGACAGCTTTTGTCCCAGACTGTCTGTCCCTAAGCGTTCCAAGGCTTGTCTAGCAAATAGCCTTGGAAGATAGAGACAGGGTCTCCCTCTGGGGCAGAGGACAGATTTGTTTCCTGACTAGGATAATAAAGACCGTCGTCTCTCTGCAGGGCAAAGGTAGGACAGGCTGGCTAGCAGAGCAGCTGCCTGACATCACTGGGGTTTCCTAAGCTGGGCTTCCTCAGCTGTGATTCAGATGCATTGTGTGTGCGCCATCTGCTTGGGCTGTTAGCACATGGGACTCGGGGTGCAGGGGGAATTGATGTGAACCTTAAGTTCGTGCTGCCTGGTATGCCAGGAGTAATAAAGCCCTCTGCCTCTGACCCAGGAGTCAGCCAGCATCCATGCACCTGTGGCACGCTAACTCATGAGCTTGCAAGCAGGGTAAAATCTCAGGCCCTCCCTGCTTGTTGACAGTGTGCTGCACCTGGGTTACAGATGTGCCTGGAGGTACTGATCCCCTCAGCCCGTGGGGCAGCTGTTTCCCACAGCACCAGCCTCGTCTGGGGCTCCATGCAGGGCAGGCCTGAGCAAAGTGGAGTTGACTGCCTTGCCCCGTGGACTCACCAGGCTGGGGATGGAGGTGGGCGCGCAGGGCCCAGGACAAGTTGGCAAAGATCACTGGCGCTGCAAACCAGGAGGGAGCCCGAGCCCACTAGGTTTTGCCTAGCAAATTCAAAATCCATGTAAAAATATCTAGCCATTCAGCCCTCACTGGGGGGTCCGCCCAGTTTTTTTTCACCAGGACCCAGACCTGACTCGTTGCCCTGGTCCTCGCTGATAGCAAAAACATCTGGAACTTGTTGCTCCCTGGACAGTTTGGAGCAAGACCCAGCTGGTGCTGTAGCACCTCACCTGGTGTAGATGTCACCACTGCCCAGACCAACAAGCGGTCTGCGGCGCGGCTGGAGCAGTTTATGATGTTCCAGGTGCCATGGAGCCCAGCACGCAAGCCCACTGCAGAGGTGGGCGGGAGGCCAAGAGGAGAGTGCGCCCCTGGTGTTGCAGCTCCAGGCGCAGCCAGCACCTGCGCTTCACATACATCTGATGCCTGTGTCCGTGTGCAGCCGACAGGCCAGTGTGGAGGCATCCAACCAAGTTAACTGCCCGTGACTGCATTAACAATGCCTGCGCCTTCTGCAAAGCAGGGCGGCAGCATCATTTTGAAATACTTGATAAGAAAATTTTGATTGAATTCAAAATCCGTTTCCGAAGATATTTTAGTATTAATCAATGAAAAGAAAAAGAGCTATTCACCATCAAATATAATTGCCACTGCTGTAAATTATTGAATGGTTGTAAGATGTTGCTTTAAATTTATCACCCAGTTATGCATACAAAGCATCCTCAATGATTTTCAAAAATCTGACTAGATCTTGATCAATTGTAACAATTTCAAATATAAAATATTACAAGTTTGTAGTTTTAAATATTTTGTAGTATCTTCCCTGATACTTTATCTTTTGTTCATAATTTACACGTTTCATAATTATTTAGTAGGAGTGTCATGAATTTTTCACGAAGTCCGCGTGTTCCCCCCAGCTTACCTCAGCATGTCTTACACTGTCGTTTTCTTTGTGTACCATGGTATGAACAAAGTTTGGACAGCACTGTCACAGAGCTCTGACAGAATGTGAACCGGGAGACCGGGTTCTAGTTCTGATTCCTTCACCACCTAGCTGTGTGGCTTAGGACAAGCCGCTCAGCCTCCTTGCACCTTCATATCTGCTTTTGTAAAATGAGGGTTTAACCCTAATTTTCTCTAAGGTTTCCTCTAGCTATATGAATCTAGATTTAAACTGTAGCTCAGGGTACCAGGTAATTCAGTAGCAGCCAACCCCCAGGTGTGGTTGGACACGTTAGAATGGCTGTAGTTTTCGTTATTCCTCTTCGGCTTAACAGTGATATGGAAGTGTTTCTTCATTTCAAAATATAAGGGGCTTTACCGGTTTTGTCATTAAGTTTTACTTTATCTGCACAGATCCAGGGAAGGTGATCTGTATGGTACCAATCCTTTGAAATTGGTTGAGATTTTTATGGTCCAGTGAAAACGTTCCCTGTACAGCAGCTGGATTTAGTAATCTATATATCTTTGTCCATTTCATAAACTTGTTAATCATACTGTTCAGATAGTCTATATCTTTAGTGATTTTTGGATTCCTGAGCAATCAATTAAGAAATTTTGAAAGCTTTCACCCTGAATGTGACTTTATCCTCAATCTCCTTGTACTGTCAATTTTTGCTTTACGTATTTTGAGGTTTTATTTTAGGTTCATAAAATTGTTACATCATCACGGTGAAGTCAATATCTATTCATTATGATTTATTTAAATATATTTTTGTACCATTAACTGTCCAGCTTTTGGGGGCAGGATGGGAGTTAGTATTCCCTGGTGTGCCTTTTACATCCTTTTAGTTTTAACCTTACAGAATTCTTACAATTTAGAGGTATCTCTTAAAAGTGCACATAGCAGTATTTTCAAAATATCAAATCCAACCACCAATGCATTTTTACTAGAGCACTTAGTCTATTTACATTTACAGAATTACTGTGTCGGCACCTATTTCTACTATCTTAGATGCGTTTCTACTGCCTTCTAATTATCCTGCCCTTTTGTGAATTCTTATCTTCCTCTTACACATATGTTTTAAATTCTATTTTTTTCCCTCCGTAAGTTTGGAAGACACACTTTCTATTTTTATATTTATAGTGGTTACCCTATAAATTGCAACATGCCTATTTATCTTATCAAAGCCTAAAGTTAATTTGTATCTCTATTATTCCTTAAGAAGACAAAGGCCTCAGAATACTTTAACTCAATTTGCCCACCTCCCAACTCACTGTCATCTTGTATGCTATTTGTACTTCGTTTTCTCTTAACCACAAGAGACAATATTAATACTGTTTCACATAGTGAATGTTTGTTTAGACTTATACACATATTTACTACATTATTAGCTCATTATTCCTTCTCACAACTCAATCTTCCACCTGGGATCATTTTCCCTCTGCCAAATGAAAATTTTATTTAGAGAGTCTATTGATGAAAACAATTTTCAGACTCTGTTTGAATACGTCTTTTCCTTGAAGGAAATTTTTGCTGGGCACATAATTCTAGATTAAACTGTTATTCTCTTTGAATGTCACTGCTGAGAAGCAAGCTGTCGGTCCAATTATTCTCCATTGAAGGTAGGTAGTGTCCTTTCACTCTGGTGGCTTTTAGGATCTTTGGGTTTTCTTTGTAGTTCTGAAGTTTCAATGTTTCTGGATTTTTTTTTCTATTTTTCTTATTTTGAATTTGTTGGCTTTCTTGATCTGTGGACGGTTATTTTTCATTATTCTGGGAATTCTCAGCTATTATCTCTTCAAATATTGCCTCTGCCCAATCTCTTTCTCCTTTCCTTCTGGAACTCCACTTAGATGCATGTTAAACCACCTTCTTCTGTTTTATGTCATAACTTATCTTTCATACTTTACATATCTGTATCTTTCATTCTGTGTAATTTCTTTAGGTCTACCTCCCAGTTAAGTAAGTAATTCTGCCGTGGTAAATCTGCTGTTGAAGCCTTTCACAGTTTCTAATTTCAGTTATTATATTTTTATATATTGAATATTTGACTCTTTTACAAATCTAGGTAATTTTTTTTAAAGACTATTGGTTTTACTCATATTTTAGATCTTTTTTATCTTTTTAAGCATATTTATATTCTGGGTTTGATAGCTGAGGTGTCTAAACCTTTGCAGGTCTGATTCTGCTGTGTTTCTGCTAGTTCATGTTTGTGATGCCTTGTTTCCTTTATGTTTCTTTCTCATTTGTGACAACAAGCATATATCTCATGGGACGTTATCTGTGGAAATCCTTTGAGGACTAGGTTGAAGGAGAGGATCTGATTTACTTCTGCCAGGCCTGAGGGTACTACCACTGTAAATTAAATTCTTGTCTTGGGGGTTTTGTAGACCCGGGATACTGTGTTTTCAGAGGCAGGCTATCATTTTGAATTCTTAGAGAAGATCCTCATACCAACAAAGGATCAGGAGAGGCAGGTTTTCTCGTGAGTAGACTGGAGCTGAGTGAATAATGGGGGAAATGAGAAATGAGGTAAAGATAGGGAACTGACCCTATAGGGCCTCGTAAAGACTTTTTTGCTTTTATGTGGAGTGAAACAGAAAAGCTACCAACATCATCTGAAGAGAATCACTCTGGCTGCTGTGATAACACTAAGTCATAGAAAGCCGAGGCAGGAAGAGGCAGGGCCACTGGGATGCTCCCACGACAATCCAGGAAAGAGGTAAGGGTGGCTTGAATAAAGATGGCAGAAGAGGTAGTGCGATTTGGTTAGATTCTAGCTATATTTTAAAGGTAGAGCTGACTGGTTGGATCACAGAGGTGAGCTACAGATAATTACAAGGTTTCTGTCTTGAGAAAGTAGGATGGAATTGCCCTTTATTAAATTTTGAGAAGACTGTGGAAAAATCAGATTTGTGGTAATCCAAAGCTCAGTTTTGGACACATTAAGTTTGAGAAACCTACTAGACATTCAAAAGTAGAACCTGGAGTTTGAGGGGTGAGGGAGGGTGTCTTGACATATCAACTTGGAAGTAGGCAGACTACAGATGACAGTTCAAGTTACGAGGTTAGATGAGATCACCAAGGTAACAAGTGTTTAATCGCGAGATCTAAAGATTAAGTCTTGGGGAATGCCAATGTTTAACTATTGTGAGACTCTCAACATATTTCCCTATGAATTTCTTGAATCTTACTTTACAGAAATACTAGAATGTCAAGGTTGGAAGACTGATTTAAAACATCATTTGGCTGTTTACATTTAATGTTGGGGAAAGGGCTAGATAATGTCTTACTTTGGTTCTACAACGCCTAGAGGGCGTAGGAAGAAAAACTGTTACTCTGCAGTGGCACCCTTCTCCTGTGCTGTGGAGCATGTTTTGGGGAACATGCCCCAAGACCACCTCTATTGAGTAACAATGAGAAAGTCCATATTTTTTTCAGGTTTTGCCATGATGCCAAGGAATGGGTTGGAGGCTCCCAAATCATGAAATGATTGACGAAAGGTGGGGTCACATGCATCCTTGTAATTTAATTCCAATTTTGTTATGAAATAGAGATACTATAGGTTCTCAATACTTTCTTGTTCAGTGTGACTTTAATAAACATTGATAATTATTTGTACAATTGCTTATCCACTGACTTCCATTTTTAATTCTTTTCATAAATCTTCCTTTGAGTGATGTAAACATTTGACAAAATGTAAATACTAAAAGTATCTTTGGATCCAAGACAATTCTTTCATTTTGCAGATAGGAAAATGAGGAACAGAGGGGGTTAAATAACATCAGTATGTTTTTGTGCATCATGTTTCCAAATGTCATAGTAATATTATCTATTGTTTTATTATAATACTGTCCAAATATGATCTGTGAAAGAATTTTAAGTTAAAGAACAAAAGGGCTCTAATGTATTAAAATGACTGCTAATATTGACAGAAGAAAAGCTGAACTATACAATGTTATATAAACTGAGCTTTTGAGTCCTGACAGTCTCTTGGAGGGTATAGAAATTTTCTACATGAAAGTCTAAGACTAACTGCTGAGACCACCAGAGAGTAAGTTTCAGAATCACATGAAGTAAGAAATGGAAAATTTATATATTTTTGTGGTCAGAAAACATTTACATCTTGAAATATGCCTTATTTTTCCAGCTATTACCAGCAATTATACTCAAATACAATTCAATGATGGATCACAAAAAAAGGGTTAGTAGAAATTAATCTAATGAACTTGTATAACCTAAATCTGACAATCATTGTTGGTGAATATAAAGAAAAACAGGGAGGAGAAAAAGAAAGGGGCAATCATTTGTGATATAATCCAAGATAAAACTGAAAAATTATAATCCAAAAAACTTTGAAATACTGATTTTGTAGCTTAAAATCATTCCTCCACCTGTGTCTTAAACATTTTTGAGGGGTGTGGGGATAGTAAGAATGAAGGAGTGGAAGGAAGAGCAATGAAATGCAGTAGAAAGAAGACATCCAGAATGGTGCAAGTGACCCTGGGGAAACTCCACCTCTAAGAGCCATTACAATTAAGGCTCTTTAGACTTGGTTGGTGTCCTCACCTAAGGAGTATATAGCCAGGACATGTCAGAAAAGAAGGTCAGGCAAAGAACACGTGGAAGTGATTGTGGGTTCTGGTACACAGTCAGTGTTTACAACTCTTAGAAACCGATTTAAAGATATGTTGGTTAGAGCATTGAAAAGTAAGCAAAAACCTCACTACTGAGTTGCCTAAGTTTGAGGAGAACCTTAGCTCTTCTTTTCCTGTGCCTTTCTTTTCTCCAGTGTGGCTACATACATGATACTTTACATTTGTATAGCACTTGTCATCAAAGCATTTCCGTGAACACTACTTCATCTGACAGAGTAACCAAATGCCTATTTCCCTTCTAGGAAGATACCGAATATCAGCTGTGAGGCAACAGGTGAAGGAGGGAGGGAGATGGGAGAGAACCCTCAATGTAGGTGTCCACAGTCTCACTAAAAGCGAGGTTTAACACAAATGTTGACTATTACTACTGAGAATTGGTATAGTACTTTCTAATTTTCAAAGCCTTTTCGTCCAGTCATTTGAGCAACAAAATGGCCTTAAGCAAGCAACTATACTCTGAGAGATATAATTCATTAAAGGTGAAGATTTCTAGCAAAATAACTTAACATTTACAATTATATTATGTTTTAAATTAATCACATGTGATTTGCTAGACCTGTATATCGGAGATAACTAATTACATGTAGGAAAAGTCTTAATGCAAGAAATATATTAAGTATGTAAGAGAGAATAGAACTCCATTGTACTCAACTTTCTGCTGTGATTAGTTTTTAAAATAACCAAATCAATACCTTTCTGTAAATTGCCAGCCCAAAGGTTATTCTGTTATGGATATTTCTGAGTCTGGGCAGATGAAATGAAATGATAATGTAATTAAAACTCTTTTTATATATGAATCAAAGTCTTAATAGGCATAGGATTTCCTTCTGTTCCTTAATGAAAAATGAGCCAGCCAGAGACACAGTGAATCTGAGGAAGAAATTGGGCATGCAAAGACAGTGAACATTAAGGTAACAACGAGAGCTGTGTGGCAAGAACAAGATACGCTGGCTCTTCCAAGCAAGGCCACTGAGCAACCATATTTGTACAGTGAAATAAGTGAAATCCAGAGCAAATTATTTCTTTGACAGATGAAGAATGAGCTGTTTACATTGAAGGAAGTTGGGCAATAAACAAGAAACATGCCAGTTCTAATTCTGAGTGAATGTGAGAATGTTCTCTACATGGTATATAAAATAGATACAACTAAGAAAGAGTATGGCTGCACTGTAAAAAAAAAAAAAAGGTCTCAAGTTTAATAAATCTCTCTGGCTAGTCAATATGTCATTATTTTTTATGTCTTTTTTTTTTTTTTCACATTTAAAATTGTCAAGTAAGCCATAATTCTGGAATAAATTCTAAAGCATTAATGAGCATGTCAACTTAAATGAAAATACAATTCAAGGTTGAATGTAGGATATACATTTATTAACAGTGAAAAAGCATTTACCCAAAGTGAATGTTACAAAATACAAAGAGTCCCTGCATGGTCTGGCGAGCTCACTATTGTAGGCATTATCTCACCCTGCATGGGGTTCTCTCTCACGCATTTTGACCTCTTCTCCCTCTTTTATATCTGACCAAAATTTTAACTTAAAAATGAAGACAAACAGGAATATTTAATTCCCTTTAGCAACAGTTATTAAGGAAAAACATATTAAACAAGTTATCTGCTCTCAAGCCCTAGGTATTTTAAAACGAAATTATCTACTAAAATAGAAAACAATAGATGAGATTACAGCGGCTATAACACAAGTGAAATAAGCAAGTTTGATAAGGTTCATACGTACTACAGTGATAACTAAGACGTTAAGTACAATTCTTCCACTGTGTCGATCTTTAATAAGCATGCAGGGAGAGAGAGAGAAAGAGAGAGAGACAGCCGTAATATGTAAGGCTTGGCTTGAATACCAAAATGAAGTTTTCCCCTCTTCCTGTTCAGAGTCTAGAAAACAAATACAGAACTTGAGTATACATATAATGTAACTTATTGTTTCAGTTTCCCTGAAGTCAGGCCAACAGGATAAGAATTCCTGATTCTGGAATGATAGTTTTCTGAATAGGTTTTATTAAAGTTGGAGATACACGTTTCACATAATTTAAATTAAATAGCAATATAGTAAATGTCCTCATAGGGAAATCCTCATTTAATACTCCCTCATTGGACATTATAGTTTCTACTGAAGTATCAGGCAAGTAAGAATTTTAAAGGAATACCAACCAAATTCTTTTCTTAAGGGGTACTTCAGTCAACTGTTAACAAATTTGAAAGACTACTTGGAACTACTTCTTCATATTTTATTCAAGGAAAAACCTGTAAGGTTGACTTAATTGTTAAGTGGCTCTGTGAAGCCTTACTGGGTATATGACAAGTTTGGGATCTAAAGTAAATCACCTTTTAAGAGCTGATTTACTTAACGATGAAGAAATCACATACATTTTCGCTACTTAACACTCTCTCTCACTACACACAGAAGCAACTGCTATGTTTTGGTTTTAAACTATCACCTCAAAAGGCAAGTTTGTCCGAAGACATACAGAACCTTAATGTTCTGGTACATAAAATTTAGTTCTATTAATCCCTACTTGAAAGAGTTCGGTTTCTCATTTAAAATTAATCACAATGTTACTTGTCTGTGCAGAGATACTCCCTAATTACATAAAACTTTTTTTTATTTTTAGACTGCGGCAACATAGATAGGAATTGAATTCTGGAAAATATTTATCTAATAGATAATTATGTAAGTTCTAGGTACTAAGGACACGTGTTCTAAACTTAACTTATTATCCAATTTGAATAGAATATCAATATATATTCTATAGTAACTTCACAGATATGCTGGATACCTTTATAACCTGCCCTATTCTTACACAGGAATAAGACATGCAGGTATCTAAAAGAGTTTAGACCCAATAGCAGCAACACTGGCATTATTTGGAAGCCTGGCCAAATGGCTGGGCTTTATAACAAATAGCATATTTCTCTAACTCTTCACCATTCAAGACTTGACTCTTCTCTGAATGGCCTAATTATACAGAACAGTGACTTGCTGTATAGAATTCAACATAATTTCCAAAAAAAGATACTTTACAGATAAGTCCAAACTTTATTTAAAACTACATTTTAAATTTAACGTTACCAAACATCACAATGGGGGATAAAAGTCAAGATCAAAAAAAAAAAGAAAAGAAAAAAACCTCACAGTGTATCAAGGCTTGAATCTGTCCAGAATTCAGTTTCTGATGTTTTAAACTGCCATGGGCAGAAATTAGCACACCTATCAAAAATGCAGTGTCAAACTAATTTACATTTTTTACAGATCAAAACAGATGTTTATTTAGTGCCATTTGCATATATGTATTGACTATGTAAAGAGAGAGTTAGATGAGCCTCTGAAAGACATCTCATATACTTTGGGCTCCCACTGTTTCTGAAAAACAGAATAATAATTAATGCCTTATAAATTATTTAATTACTGAATTAAAACATAACTTATTAGAATTTACTTTAATATTGTTCTCTTCCATTAAAACTTACTTTTAATATAAAGTTAATACAAAGGAAATACTAATTTAGTTTGCTACAATAATTCTCTGATAACACACAGTACGAGGTTACAAAGAATAGGTGAGGGTTTCTATTTTAAGATGGCAGACTAAGCAGATACTGCCTGTCTCTCAAAAAACCCCACTAGAAAAAATGAAAAGAACTACAAAAATGAATAAATCCAGACCAACAAAAGAAGAGTGGTTGTAAGAGAACAGAGGACAGGAGATACCAACAAATTCCCAGACTGCTCAAAGCAGATGGAGGCACAGTGAAAGCGTGAAGATGCCGCCTAGACACACTATGAAAGGCAGCAGTGGAGATGGGTACCAGCTGAGTTTCTAACAAGCAGAACTGGGCTGAAGACTGGGAAATTAACTGAAGGTTTGATATTTGGTCTGTCCTTCTCACCCCACTTCTAGGAAAAACAAAAATAAACAAAAAATTTTATATGATTTTAATCAATTGATAAATTGATAGAGAATAACAAAAAGAAAATCCTTTGACCTTGACGTAGAAATGGTTTCCTCTGAGTGGCCCAGGGGTGCTATTACACCCATAAAGAAAGAAATCTGGGACTATCACTTGGCTCTGCAATGAATCATATTTATATAGAATCATCTTCAGAAAAAGTATAGAAGATTATTATAGTTACAAAGACAAAATGTAATTGTGTTTACTTTAAAAACCTCAATAATGTAAGAATATGAGTAAAACTGAACAGAGGAGGCCGAAGGGAAAGGGGAGGGGTAGTAGTTGGGTAACGACCAAAGCTGATGGAACTAGAAAATGTATATATTTAAAATAAGGTAATGAACAGAAAACCCAAAAATAATATGAACACTGAAAGAAGGAGAGGTAGGTCTAAATACTCACTTTTCATAGGGGAGACAAGAGATGTTATCTGAATTTTTAAAATTAAGAAAAATTATAAGAATATTATTTAGAGATATAGAGGGTCTCCTACAAAAGAACTAAAAATGAATAATTAAAAGAAATAGGCTCTTGCCATTTATCATTAACTCTTTTGTATCTTTCTTACCTTGTGTGCTCTTTCTTAAATTATGTACATATGGTACTTTGCTAAAACTGAAGATTTTAAAAATGGAAAGAAAAATCTGATAATACTCTTTTATAAATTAGGCAGCTGAACTAAAATTTGTACAGAATTATGCTTCCTTCCCAATATTTGGCTTACATCTTCCAAGTACTAGTAGTGCATTTGAGAAACAACACAAAATGATGGTATCAAGATTCAGTAATTTTTCAGTATGATAGGGTTAAAACTGATAACTCTTACCAGGTTCTTTTAGTGTCTGAGAATTCCCAGCTAATTCTTCAGTCTGCATTTCACATAATATTTCACCAGATAAATGGTTTTTCTGTTCTTCTTCTACCATTTTCTTCCTTAGATCTGCCTTTGGAATGAAAATAAAAAATACAAAATCAGTTTTCATCTTAACAATATTTGTTACATAAAGACAAGCTTAATTAAAGACAACCAAATACCTCCGAATATATTGTCAGTTTAAGTGGTAAATCTTCAACTTTCACAAAGTCTTCTTCATCAGATTTTTGACTTATGTTACCAGATTCTGCTTCCTGTAAGATAAACAAATTATATTTAATAAAGGCAATCCACTCTATCTCTGGTTTGCCTAAACCAAACCAATTGCCTAAATCAAACCGCTGGATTGATCTAAACCAAAGTCATCCATGCCAAGAGATAAAGTGGATTTTTTTTTTTTTAATTTTATTTATTTTTTTCTCCTCCAAAGCCCCAGTAGATAGTTGTATGTCATAGTTGCACATCTTTCTAGTTGCTGTATGTGGGACACGGCCTCAGCATGGCCAGCGAAGTGGTGCATTGGTGTGCGCCCGGGATCTGAACCCGGGCTGCCAGCAGCGGAGCGCGCGCACTTAACCGCTAAGCCATGGGGCCGGCCCAAAGCGGATTCTTATATATAAGTATACAACAGTAATTCTATCAAATTTGGTCTTCTTCTATATTAAGCTCTATGAATAAAACAGAAATTTAGAATTCATAGGCATGGCGGCTACACACTTGCAGCTGTGGGCATACTGTTGAGCTTTTCTGCTCCCATTTTATAAAACAAGGAGCCAGTTTATACAGGTTAAAGGAAGAAATAGTAGTTATACTGAGGGCTAAAATAATTAGAACAACTCTTATTTCTTGACATGTTTACAGAATGCATCAGAGCTGTATCCAGCAGAATATAAGTAAACATTTTCAGACTTTCAATATCAACTCTGTGGAGGCTCTTGCAACATTTCTCACCATCTCTCTCTCATTCAGCTCATATTCTGTATTTATATGATAATGGAGCTTCGTTGACAACCTATCTTATACAGTCATCAGATTCATCTTCAAAAACCACGACTTGGACTATTTCACGTTCTTGCACAAAAACCTTCAGTAGCATCCCTTGACTAAAATTCGAATTCAAAACCCTCTATAATCTAATTTCAAGTTAATTTCAACTGAATGCCTCCTATAGCAACTCTAAACACTCATCGAATGATAAGAAGAATAAATCTAATAGGTAACTTTCAGAGTTTTAAATGCATCATTTTACAGATAGTGAAGCAAACAAAACACAGTTAAAAGAGTTACTCTTTCTACTAATGTTTTTGAAACATTAGAAGCCCCCTTTCTGAGAAGTTATGAAATCATAATTGTAAATATATCTTTAGGAAGAAAATCGATGTGGATTAAAAAAATATGTGAAATATATTCCTTAGATCTAAAAGTACAGTTATAAATCCCCTCATTTTTGCTGACAAGTAAAACATATAAAGCATATACAACCCAAGGATCCAAAAGATAACCTACTCGCTATAAAATTAAATTGAAACAAAGGTCCAGAGTACAACTAAACTTACCTTCTTACATCATAAGTGCAGATTTGCTAGCATATTTTTTGGTCATTCACTGCACAGAGATAAGGACTTTACTGCTGTCAAATTGTTTTATTTCCCATCCCAAGTCTAAACTTTCAGGTTTATCAAAGATTTATGAAATTCTCTAAATAGTTGAGAAGTCAAGCATGGGTAGTGTAAGAGATTAAGAGATTAATGATGATTCACATATCATTAGCCTTTCAGATCTGAAACTGAAATGAACTCTCTCAAGGTTGCCATCTAAAACTCACCATTTTGGTTCTCAAAATTATCAAAGTAGAATAGCTTTTAGGTTTTGAGATGGTCGTCTTAATTCACTATCACCTTTCTGTTCAAGTTTGAATAAGAAATAAAAATGTTACAACAGTTTCTAAACCTAAACACAAAGCACAGTTGTGTTTATATGCTGAAAATGTTAACCTGAAAATTTAGAAATATGTAAAGAAATGAAATGCAAAAATATTTACTAATGTAAATGATACCTACATAGTCATTTACTAACACTGGAGATTCGGTGTCAGGACTTCCAGCCAGAGAGCTTTCAGGAGTTTCCTGAGCAGATTTAACTTCTTTGACTCTAGGCACCAGGGTTTCAATTTCAGTTAAAGGTAACGGCAAAGGATTAGGCTGTTTAGATGAATCAGTGGTAGTAAGCGAGTCCTTTTGGACAGTGCTATTTGGAGGTTGCTCATTTTCCAAGATGTTGAGATAACAGGGTTTCACAGGAGCACTATCTTGGTCAACTGTCATCAAAAGAAAGTTTCAACATTAGTGTAATGCAACTGTTGTTAAATTTTACTATTACACCAAATAAAGACAACATGTATAAATGAGAGTAATCAAGACATTTAAGACCCAAAAGAAAAGGCAACTACAAATTTTCCTTATCAATGGTTCCCAAATTTAGTTGATCGGATTCATCTGAGGATGTTTTAAAAATGAGATTTCTAAAATCCACCTGGTTTTTAATGAACTAGGATTTTTCAGGAGTAAGGCCCAAGAATGGGTATTTTTAAAAAATCCCCCACATTTATAAGGATGTTTTCCTTGCAGAATTTTTCTGCGTGTTTAAATATTTGTCAACTGTTGTTTAACGACTATTGGCAGAAACAAAGCCTTTATGTTTTCTACAAAGTTTTCAGGAGGAGAAAAAAGATATACATCAGGTCCAAAATACCTTCAAACTTACATTAGCTAAGCATTTAGATTTTTTTAAGTTTTTTTGTTTTGTTTTGGTGAGGAAGACTGGCCCTGAGCTAACATCTGTTGCCAATCTTCCTCTTTTTGCTTGAGGAAGATTGTCCCTGAGCTAACAGCTGTGTGCCAATCTTCCTCTATTTTGTATATGGGATGCCTCCACAGCATGGCTTGATGAGCGGTGTGTAGGTCTGTGCCCGGGATGCAAATCCACAAACCCTAGTCCTCTGAAGTGGAGCTTGTGAACCTAAGCACTACACCACCGGGCCAGCCCCCAAATTTTTTTAGTTTTTACGCACATAAAGGGCACTTCAGATAATCTTAAAGTTGAACATTTATTTAGATTTCTTACCTTTACTAGTAGTAGGTTCTTGTTCTGATAGGACATTTTTGTTTTCTGATGATTTTTCAGAGTCATGTTGTAGAACCTAGAAGGAAAAAGACAGGTCTTAATAGCAGGGCCTAAAAGATATGGTCACCATACAGGAGATGATTACTAGATGTGTGGCTTTTGTCTAACCTGAGACCTTCATAGAAGGCAATTTAAAAATATCTTCTAAAAGTGTTTCAAGAATGACGCTGTGGTTGCAATTTCAAGATAGCTAAATAAAAAGGTTTCCTTTTCTTCTTAACCTCAAAATAATACAGAGAACTGGAATATTATGGATTCCACTTTATTTATTACTTTTTTCAGATCAGACTCTATCTTAAATGAAACTTACACCTGTTTATATGTAGATGCTAAGTGAATGGAAGAGGAACTGACCAGGAGGGGAGAAAGATGAAGAAAGCTAAGTGCCTTCAGCAGAAGGAAAGAACAAAAACTGAGATTCACCTCATAATTATGAAGTGCTTGATTCTAGGATGGAAGGAATACGGTAGTGGGGTGGGAGTTGATGATGAAAAGGGGGTTGTGGTGGTTGGCTGAAGCTGTTTGACGATAATGTGGACACCTAGTTTTCCTCCTCCGACTTCAACATAAAAATGGGAGATTATTATTTTGGAGAAAGTGAACTAGTGAGTCTTAGGCCTGGGGGCCAGCAAGGGGAGGGGTGGGATGTGGAAAGCACAAAAGAGGACAGGGTAAAGTGTCATAGCGATAACAGAAGGATTTAGTGCAAGTCTGTATAATGATGGGACCCTCAGCCCCATCCCCACATCTAGCCCCAGAATACCAGCAGCCAACGAGGTATACTCTTGGGCAGGAGGATACTCGAGGACTCTTCTTTGGAGAAACTAAAACACCCCAGAGAAAAGACTTAATAGGTACTGACATTCGAGAGTTTCTATCAAAAAGCTAACTGTCTACCCAGGTGCCCTACAGTGAAGCCCAAAAGAACTCCAACCAGCTTTTTGGTATATCATTCTTTAATATAAACATCAAAGGTACAGCAAACATTTGAAGAAAGCCTTCAGATGGATAAAAGAAGATAATGGTTTCAGTAATAGGGTGCTATAAAAAAGTAACAATCAGAAAAGAAAGTCTTTAGAAATTAAAAACATGACAGCTGAAATAAAAATAATTTCACGTAAGTATTAAGGTCAAAGAAATCTCCCAGAAAGTAAAACAGAAAGATAGAGCAATGGGACAATAAAAGAAAGAGAGGAGAAAATCAGAAGATCAACCCAGGAGGGTTAATAATGTCTGATAATATTAATTCCAGAAGGAAAGAAAAGAGAAAATGGTAAGGAAGAAATAAAGAAAATAAAAGAAAATTTACCAAACTGAAGGACATGATATAGATTGAAAAGACCCACTGAATACCCAGGACAGTCAGGCTTCGCTTAACGATGGGGATAACTCTGAGAAATGCATTGTTAGGCAATTTCGTCATTGTGCAAACATCTTAGAGCGTACTTACACAAACCCAGATGGCATAGCCTACTAGACACCTAGGCCATATGGTACTAATCTTATGGGACCACCGTTGTATATGCGGTCTGTTGTTGACCTAAACGTAGTTTAGGTCACTAAACTACCACTAAACGTAGTTTATGTGGTACATGAATGTATATGTGAATGAAAAAAGACCCGCGACAATGTATATCATTGTAAAATCTCAGAGCTCCAGGAGGAAAAGATTCTGGAGTGGGAAAGAAAAAAAGATATATACAAAGGATCAGAACTAAGAAAGGCACTGGTCTTCTCAATAGCAACATTGAAAACTAGAAGACAAGGAAGCAGTGCCTTCAAAGATCTGAGGGAAAATGATTTTCAACATGGAAGAATTAAGATTTTCCTAGACATACAGTCTCAAAATATTTATCTTTTATGCACTCTTTCTTAGAGAGTTACTGGAAGATGTGCTCCACCAAAATGAGGTAGAAACCAAGAAAGACAAAGATTGGATTCCACAGTGACCTAATTAAGAATGACAAGATTCCCAGGCTAGGTCTAAAGAGCCAAACCTACAATGGAGCAGGAGGGGGAGTGCTTCAGGAAGGACAAAACTGAAAAACTGGTTGATGTAGAAAATTCTACTGAGAGGTTTATACAGCTATTGGAGGGCACAGCAAAGAGCCGGGTATATGATCAAAGAAAATAAACAAAAAATTGAGACAATTACTAAATTCAGGTGAAAAAATGTACAAGCCTAAGCAATAAACAATATTTGCTTAGTTCAGCAGTCAGTAATGTTTACACAGTTTGGTTAAATCTAAATATTTGGTTAAATATAGATTTAACCAAAAGATATAATAAAATGAGGAGGATAAGAGGAGGAGGTGTAAGTGACCTAAAAAATCTTTACCCTACTATAATAGGAAGTCCACAGATAATGTCTAATACATAAATGAATAAATACACACACATATTATTTAGAAATATGGTGGTAAATAGCAGAAGAAATCATACAAAGTGTTGCCCCTGGGACAGGATGAGATGGGGAGGTAGGAAAGGGAATGATTTTATTTTGTTACATACTATTTCCATGTATGACTAGGAAAAATATAAAGATAAATTAAGAATTCACATCTTCTGAAGTAATCTCATAGTTTTTAAGACTTGTTACAAAAAAAAAGATTACAGTGCTTTAAATTTAAGCAATGCTAAACACAAAAATAAACTAGTGTTTCAGATTTCAATAAGGATATTAAAAAGGTTTGTATTCATGAAAATGAGAATGGGGAAGCTGTAAATTCTGACATCTTTAAAAAGGATCCACTTTTAGTAGTTAAATAAGACTGGTGGAAGATGTGTTAGTCTCCACTGGGATACCTGATCATCATGTTCATTTTCTTCTGTAGTTTCGGTGTTAGCCTGAAGTGAAGTCTGGACATCTACAGGTCCCTCTTCAAATTCTTCTATTTCTTCATCCTCATTCTCATCTTCTCCACTTCCGTAATTAGTCAAAGCCTGAGTTTCAGCTTTGGACAAACCTAAGTTGATTAATACACAATTTTTAGTTAATTTTCAGCACTTAATAATAGCTGCCATTTATTGCATTCCTGCATTGTGCAAGTCCTATACCTACAATATCTGAAATCTTCAAAACAGTAAGTACTAAAAAATTGTCGTGCAGAAAGGAGAGGTAATTTAGTCAGGGTCATACTGCAATGCAAATTCAGAGTTGTTTGACACCTAATTCTTTATTCATTACACTCCACCAAACTGTTTCAATAAGTGACTTATAAAAGAACTAATGTATAAACCTAGCAGAAAGCCTTTAAACTTACTAATAGACACTGGACATTCTTCACTTTCTTCATCTTCCTCTGGATCAGAAACATCAGATCTCACATTTTTGGGACCATTACCATCACACACCTCCGAAGTGTGAGTCTGCTTAACTGTCTCAGTTTCATCCTTGTCCTAGCCACAAATAAATTTGAGTAATTAATTCCTTGAAGTACATTTTAAAAAGGTATATAGTAAGTCTATCATAGAAATTAGTAAGAGTCATTATCTAATAAAAAATACACAGAATCATTTTTGACAGTTTAGTTTTGTTTTTAAAAGAAAATAAAGGTTTGTCAGAAGAAAGGGCATTTGATGATATACTTTGCTCTCAAACACTAAGGTAAAAGCTGTTAAAATTATTTAATCTTTTGTTTCAAAAGCATTACTTTTAGGCACAAATTAATTAGCACATACTTTGTCTTCATCATCAATTTCTCCAGCAGGTGAGCCATGATCTCCTTCAAGAATCCTTTTGGCCTATAAGCAAATCAATTAATCAGAATTTAGCAGTAACCTCGCAGCATTACATTTAGGTATTCAATAAACTTTAATAAATGCTGCATTTTCTGACTATCATCCAAAGAGTTAAATGCTTTCTTAGAAACGTAGATTCGACTTTTATTTAAATCTTTTAAATTAACAAAACAAAAAGCAACACTGCCTACCTGTCATTTTCTTTGATATATATGAGGTGTCTCAAACTTACTAAATCCAAAACAAAAATCTTGATTCCCTTCCTTCCAAAACCCCATCCTCCTTCAGTCTTCCCATTCTCAGTAAACAGCCCTTCATTCACCCAAATGCTCAACTCAGAAAACTAGGAACCAACCTATGCTTTGCTTTTATTGCCTACATCTAAACCATTAGAATGCCTCACTGACTCAGTCATCAATATGTATCTGTTGTTGCACACTCAAAGCTAAGACACATCATTTCTTACCTGGACTATTGCAACAGCCTTATAACTGGTCTCTCTGCTTCTATCTCTACTCTCCTGTAGAGAGTAACTCCTGTTCAACAGACAAATCTTTTTTTTTTTGTGAGGAAGATCAGCCCTGAGCTAACATCCATGCCAATCCTCCTCTTTTTTTGCTGAGGAAGACTGGCCCTGAGCTAACATCCGTGCCCATCTTCCTTCACTTTATATGAGACGCTGCCACAGCATGGCCTGACAAGCGGTGCGGCAGCGCGCGCCTGGGATCCAAACCCGGGGCCGCCAGCTGCAGAGCGCGCACATTTAACCGCTACGCCACGGGGCTGACCCCTAGACAAATCTTTTAAATTGTACATGAGAGCTTGTCACTCCTCTACTTCAAACTTTCCCATGGGTTTCCATCATGCTTAGAGTAAAATAAAATATAAGGTCCTTATCACAGTTTCTAAGGCTCCATAATTTGGTCTTACCTACCTCTGTGACCACATCTCCTACACTCTCACTTCATGTAATGTGTTCCTGCCTCCCTGGCCTTCTCTCTTCTCCAAACTGCTCAGTCCTGCCTTAGAGTCTTTACACTAACAGTTCTCTCTGCCTGGAATGCTCTTCCCTTTCATCTTCACTATAAACGTCTTGTCTTTCAGGCCTTAGCTCATATTTCACCCCCTCAAAGAGCTTGTGAGACTGCTCTAAAGTAGCCTTTCCAATCATTTATTATGGTATTATTCTGTTTCATTTTCTTCAAGCTCTTAGCAATGGCTGAAGTGATCTGAAACTTACTTATGTCTAGAATAAAAACAGTATGAAAAGTGTGAAATAGATGGCTTCACATCATTTACTTCAGTTTCAGGAAGAAGGGTTCTCTCTTTCTGTTTTGGGTCTTGACCTGCTTTCCCTCTCATGATTCTAGAGTATCTAGGAAAAAGCCTCCTGGATGCCTCAAGTTGAGGGAAAAAAACCTATCCAATTTCATATGTCATCAAGACTAATTTAACAGGAGATAAGAAGCTACAGGGATGTGCAATCAAACTCCTAACTGATAAACAAGCATGTGTCAACACACATGGGGTGATAAATACTCCTGGGCAATCTATTGGGGCTGGCAACAGCCACGGCAGGCAGCTGGTTGAGGACTAGATCCCCGTCCTCCTCTCTTCTTTGGAAACCTGAATAAGCGACAATATTGTGAAGTGGATATCTGACAATTCCTGTCTTCATTCCTGACTTTTTAGTCACTGCTGTTACTCCAGAGATTCAGTATGTGGCTAATATACATACTGATTTATAAACCGATTAACTGATATTACTAAAAAAATACTTATGCTGAGGTCAAGTATGATTTTAGTTATTATTAATGATCAATAACTATATTTATATGCTAATTATAACTACTCCTAAAATCAAAATGAATGTCATTTACCTCTTTGGCATAAGACTGTATCACTCCAGCCGCTTCTATTTTCCTTTTGCATCTCTGTTTAACAGTTATACTATTATTATCCAAATCTTGCATGAGCTTAAAGAAAGCCAATTCATTAAACAACACTTCAGATATCTCTACAAGAAGATCTTCTCCACAGTCTTTCAGTTTTCTACCAGCAAATTTTGCCAGTGAATCCTATTCAAAGATAAACCAAATAACTTTAAGATTATATTAAACTTCAGTTGTGAGTAGAGGAATACAGACGATTAAGAAGTTTAAATAACAATATTCACCTAGGGAAAAACCATTATATTACTTCAAGTGAACAAGTCTGCTATATTCTACACATTTTTTATAAAAACTGTTTTTATTTTTCTTTCTTCCTAAAAACATGGACTATGCTATTTAGCAAACAGGCAAACCACTATGATGTTCAATGTCCCTCTCTCCCAAAACCATCTTATCTAGCACAATCATGGAAAGAAGTACAAATGCTGGATGACTTGTGAAAAAAACTTCATTTCATAAAGTTTCGTAAGGAAAAAAATACAAGAAGATAGTAATTTAAGCTCTATCTCATGAAAAATTTTCAATACTCTGGGCAAGATGTAATGTAAATTAACTTTCATTCTTCATGTAGGTCCCCCTGTGAAAAAAGCAGTCAGGATGAAAGAAAAGTCAGATTTTCTTAGACTTAGGAAAAAAAAAAAATTCCTATTTCCAAGTTAATACTTTGGAATCTGCCCGCAATTATAACAGTAGGCCAAACTGAGGAAGGACTGGACTGCATAGATCTTGATAAACAAAAATATTTAAATTATAGACAATTTCTCTTTCAGCCTGATTCTAAAATGGAGTTATTTCCCACTAGCTAATTAAATTTATAAAACTCATTTACCTAAAATTATCCTAAACATTTTTAAACAATGCATAACAACACACAAGTCTTATATTCCTTACAAATTATGTGTTAGTACAATTAGATTAAATAGAGCCAGGATAATTTAGAACCCATTATTGAATTTATACTTTAGTCTTAATAAAACCAAAATGGAAAATTACAGTGATGGAAATTTGCATCAAGCCTAGGGTTTTAAAAACGTTAACAGACAAAGTGATAATACTGTGTCTAAAACCAATTTAAACACACGAATAGGAAGAAAGGAGAAGTTTTATAGGAAAATTTTGTAATTAAGATGAAAAGAAAAATGTATTTTCTAGTTTGGAGTAACAATATACATCACTGAACTACCTCAATGGGAAAACATATGGGTAATTTAACTGTAAAGATATTTATCATATGGAGTAAGTAAGGTATCCTTACTTAACATAGTTCCTTGGCACTACTGGCATTCCACAAGATGCTAGTACCAGTTCCTCCTTGTCTACTGTGACAAACAAAATGTCTGTAGACACTGCTAAATGTCTCCTGGGAGGCAAAACCGCCCCCAGTTGAGAACCACTACCTTAACATAATTTAAAGTTACTGCAACCGCTTAAGAAGTCTCTACAAACAATAGCAGGTTTCTGGCTGGTAAAATTTCCCAGATTGGTAAAAAATCATTTTAGAAGATATCACAGAATACTTTCTAAACATTTCAAACTTGAAATGTTCTTATTGGGTAGGAGAAAAATCAAAACAAAATTACTAGAGTTGGGACACACCTTGGAGGTGATCAAGTTAAATGAAGACACAGGCCCTAATACAATTTTTTTTTTAAACCAAGTGAAGGAATAACCTAATAAGTATTAAAATGTCATCTCAAATGGATGTTAGAATGAATACCTACTTGAATAAATTGTGTAATACCAGAAAACTGCAAAAAAAAAGAAAAAAAAAAATCCTAACTAGATGGTACATACTGGCAAGTTAACCCTTACCTGTAATATACTTCCAAGTTGTTTATGAAAGAACTTTACAAACTCTTTGCTCTCATCATTTTGCTGGGTAAGGGTCAAAACCATGCGTCTTACTGAAGTTAGAAGTTGAGAAGAGCATACTTCATCCATGTGCTCCTGAGAAAAATCCTAGTTGTTAGGATATAAACTTACCTATTGTTAAAAAAAATATTACTCCACATAATATAAGATTTTATTTTTCTTCTCACGTTTCAGATATACATCTTCAAATATTCGTTCATTAGAAGAGCTAACTCCCACTCTACACACATTAAGAGGTTTGCAAATTTTGACTCACCATAGCTGATAAGAGCCAGTAAAAGAAACTAGCCGATTCAATACTTTTCCTCACTTCCTTTCTGTACCTTCAGGAAAACTACTTATGTGTGCCATAGTTTCTATATTGCCTGACTTATCTGCAGTTCAGTTCATTTCAACTCCTCTTAAACCATACTCACCTTCTACCCAACTTCCTCTATGTTATCTTCTAACTCAGGCTTTCTCTATCTTGGCACTATTGACCTCCTGTGCACTGTAGGATGTTTAGCAGCACTCTGGTCTCTACTCACTAGATGCCAGTAGCACCCTCCACTCCCTAAGTCCTGACAACTAAAAATATATCTAGACATTAAAAAATATTTTTAGGGTCAAAATCACCCCCAGCTGAGAACCAGTGTCCTAACTTTCTTAACAAGCAAGGATGTGCAAGCTACACAATAATCCAATTCATGGTTAACTTTCTGAAGTGAGTCCATAAAATATCCCTATCAAGTAATCTCAAGGTTCTAATCCCTCTTCTGCTACTAAACTCATTTGGGCAGATTCTCTAACCTTTACTCAGATAAGTTTGTGGGTTTTTTTGTTCCCTATACAAATGTGTAAAATGAGATGACCGAACTAGATGATGTCTAAGTTCCCTTAAATCTAAGTATTTAAGCTCATTTTTTAAAAAGTCATGTGTCAAGGCAGGCAATTAGGAAAAAAAAAAAAAAAAGAAAGACAGTAGTCCCCTGTCTTCAAGGGATCGTATACCAGTGGGAGGAGTCAGATATAGGAATAATCAATCCTACAAGCTATGCACTGCCCAGTAGATGATGCTTTTTAACTGCAGGGACTGTTTCCTATGCGTCACCTCGCACAGCAGCTAGCTCACAGGAGGTGTTCACTACTTCCTGAATAAATAAATATCATAAAAGAAGCACACACTTGGTGCTATGTAAGGAGCTGTGGTAGCATATTAGAGGCAACAACCCATATCTCTGAAGAAAGGATATTTTAGCCAGGCAGAAGAGAGTGAAGGTATTTTATATTTTTGATAGCAACAACTTGTACAAAGGGCTGATATGTGAGAAAGTAACGGCAGGGAGGGGAAATGCTGAGTAACCTGAAGTGAGTGTACCTAGATGGAGAGTGGTTGAGAGACAAAGTTGGAAAGTACACCAGACCCAATGGTGGAGTCTCTTGAAGGCTAAAGGGTTTGCTTAATAAACATTCACTCCCTGCCTATTATGACAGGAAGTCTATGCAAAAGAGCAGGGTATGCTATTCGAGAGAAGGGAGTCAAACTGACTGCTCTTAGGGGAAAAATCCATTTTTGACTCACTGGTGATAGAGGGTAAGAAAGAGTCAAGAAGTCTGGCTTAGGTGACTGGCTATGATGCTGACATTAACAAAGAAGCTCTATAATCCTACCAAAAGTCAAGATTTGAAGTGAAATGAGAAATAATAGTTAAAATCAGATCATTAGTTCTCATTTTGTTGGTCGCAGAAACTTTTTGAAATGCTTAATTTAGTAAGGGCATCCTTATAAAAGAATATCACTTAAATCAGACACAAAATAGTAAATGCAATAAAATTTCCTGAGGATGGTTGCCTTCCCAAAGCATAAAGCTAAATCATTTAGATTTTTTTAACCCTTAAAAAAATAACTGTACATGTCAAATAGATATTACTACCAATATACCTGATTTAACCAAAAAAGACATTTAAAAGGATTTATTGCATTACTCATGATAAAATGGAAATGTAAAAGAAAAAAGGCAACAATTTGTTATTATCTATGCCTAAGATGGAAGCAAGCGATAACTTACACAGTTTAAATCAATTCACTTGAGGGAATGGTTTCAAACTCTTAAATTAGCATCTACCTATCTATAAGAATACATACATATTCTTATAATTTATAGGAATATAAATATTATTTTTTGGGAGGCAAATACATATTTTACAAATAACAGGAGACAAATTCACTGACTAATTGGTGAAACTGATGTATTTGTCTTATCTCCTCAAATATCCTTTATCTGAAGTCGTGCTTGGGTGAAAGTACTAAGAGATTTAGAAAGATATTATTCTAGTAGGGAGATACATGCAAATAATTATGATACTTTGTCATAAGTGTTAGAATAAAGGCATGTACCAAGTATCCCAGGAGCAGTGAAGAGAAGGAGGACTTCTGCCTGTCAAGACAGGCAAAAATATTTGGGCTGGGTCCTGGAAGAATAAAACTGGACAGAGAAAGAGTGGAAGGGCATTCTAGGCAAAGGAAATAACATGGGCAATGTGCCTTTTTGAACAACGTTAAGAAAGAAACAAAGTATGTGGGAAGGAATCGTTAAGAGGCTGGGACAGCTGTAAAGGTTTTATGAGCGATGCTGAATCTGATCTGGATCCTATGGGCCAGTTGTTCTCAAACTATACTTCTTAGAGCCCAAAGAACTTGATTAGTTTGAAAACCACACCTGAGGTTTGAAGGGGCCATTCATTTATTAAATTCATTCAATAAACACTTCCTGAGGGCCTACTATATGTAGGTACTATAAGACAGAGACCACACAGATTCATGTCTCTGACTTCACGGGGTTTACATTTTAACGGGGAGACAGACAAAACAAACAGGCAAATGTTAAATAAGTTAGAAGGTGACAAGCACTATAGAGATAAACAAAGCAGGTGACCTGGTCACCAAAAAGGTAACACTTCACTAAAGACTTGAAAGGTTCAAGGGAAAAAGCCATGCAGGTATGTGAAGAAGAGCGTTCCAGGCAGAAGTATCAGCAAGTGCCAAGGCCTTAAAGTTACTAGCAACGCTAGCAGGAGAGTTGAAAGATTAGAAGAGAAAGCAAACAGAGACAGAAAGACCATTTAAGAGCTGTTTCAGTTGCCCAGAAAAAGGCTAAGCTTTTCAGTTTTTACATGGAATAATCAGGCATAGACAGATGATTCTATCTCTCCTCTTGGCTATGAAGCCTCTTCATAGAAAGCAGTATCTATAATTGCCTTCTCAAAGATCTCTCTTCTCTCAAAATATTCCAAAGAAAGCAATGACTTCCACCAAGGTAAGAAGTATAAGTGTATGGAAACAACTTTCTGTTGTCAGTGTCTACCACATTGACAAGTCCCAAGTAGGTTTTAAGAAATGAGCCCAATGACATCATATTTTGTAGGTTCCCCTAACTGAATGAAAAGAAAAGACTGTCTTTTCATTTCTAATTTTTAGAATTTCCATTTTAAATTAGAATGTAAAACAGTGCCATCTCAGAAAAAATTCCTGTCTTTACATTCCATTGCATGCACACTTCTTTCTCTGCCCTGTTAATTATTATTAAACAAAATTAACAGTACTGCTTATCAGTCTCATACTCTTACTTTTGGTAGGAATACACATGATTAACCTTTCTGAGGGACAATTTAGCATAATGTCTCAAAAGCCTTAAAAACACTCATACCCTTAGAGCTAGAAATTCTAAGAATTATTTCTAAGGAAATAAAAACTGGATATATATTTAAATTTAGCTAAATCATTTAAGTATCGTTTATAACAGTAAAAAAGAAACCAGAATAAATATAAATGTCTAACAACAGGAACTGATAAAGTAATTAATAGAAAATTCTGTTCTATGAATACTCAACCCTCACAGTAGCTAACTACTGGCAGTCTTACTTGGTCAACTCTGGCTCTCCCTCTTTTGCACAATCTCTAAATGTTGGGTCACCTGGTCCTGGGCACCAGTCCTAGGCCCTTTTCTCTTATCTAGTGCCATGCTCCAGGTGACCCTATCTACCCTTAATAGGACCTCTTGATTTCCAAAATACATCCCAATTGTCTACTTCTCCACACCCTTGTCTAAGCCACTATCATTTCTCATCTGATCTCATTGCACTACTGACTCCCTATAAAAATTCTCCACAAACAGACTTTGTTTCTCTCTTGCATAAAACCTTCTAGGAGTTTCCCTTCGAACTTCCAAGTCCTAATTCCTAATCATGGCCTATAATGTTCTACAGGACTGACTCCTACCTCCCTCTCCAACTTCATCTCACACAAATTTACTACAACCACACAGGTCCTTCCTCCAGTTCCTTCAACATGCCAAGCTAGTTCCTACCTTAAGACCTTTCACCCTGTCCGGAGTGATCTTGCTTTAAGTTGGCCCCTTATTCACATCTCTGCTTAAATGTTCCCTCTTCAGAAGACTTCTCTGACCATCTAGTCTAAAACAGACACCATCGTATCACCATATTTTAACTCTCCACATGGCACATATCACTACCTGATATACGTTTACTTATATGTTTTATATTTACTTTTTTTGGGGGGCTCATATTCTCATCCGAGCATGTAAGCTCCACGATAGCAAAGGCCTTGATTTATTCACTGCTATGTCCACAAAACTTGGCACAAATACTTTTGAAGGAATAATGAATGAATATTGTGTAACCATCTGAAAATATCCAGTAGAAAAATAGTGATGTAGAAAGATGTTTATGATATATGAAAAAAGTAGAACGCACATACACATGTAGAGAATATTATAGAAAGGCTCACAAAATGTTGACAGGGGTTATTTCTGGGTAACAAAATTATGGGTGATTTTTTCCTTTTTTACTTGTATTTTCTGAATTTAATACAATGGAGTCTTTTGTACAAATTAAGAAAACAAAACAAAAAGTTTATTTATTTTTAAAAATTACTGCTTACCTTCAAAAAAGGAATGACTTCTTTCATAATTGCTTTAATTTGCCGGTCCAGCTGCTGAGTATCAATTCTAGGACATGGGACGGTAGAAACTTCACTTAGAGGTGGTTGTGAACTATGATTTTCAACAACAGGAGTTTCTATTTTTAAAAAGAAAATGAGAGATTAGTAAAATAAAGTCTATGACATTATACATGTGCATTTATGCAAAATTCTAAAGAATATTAAATTCTGATGATTTTATGCTAAAAAAACATAAAGAAATATCTTTAGTTTTAGCACCCCTAATAATTAAAAGCGATTAAAAAAACCACTATTATCCATCAGGTGAGGCTTTTAATTTTCTATATTTGGAACTATGATTTTTACTTTTAGTCAGTTCAAGAACACACCTTCTACATTATTAACCGTAGTTGTGGCAGCAGCACTATCTTCATCTTCAACAATCCAGGTATACCTTACATTTGTGTTACTTTCAGCCTCAGTCTTCATGCGCTCATATTCCCTCATTCTGGCTAACGCTTGATCTAGGTGAATGACAGTGTTACCTGCACATGGAACAGAAATATTTCTAGAAGACATAAAGGCCAATTTTTTCATGTATTCCTCAAAATTTATAAATAAAAAAATAATATCTGAACATAGGGAAGAAAAACTAGCTTTAACAAGTTCCAGATACTGTACTATGAGTTGGGCACTTGGCATACATTATCACATTTATTTATTTAATCCTTAAAATAACCATATAAAGTGGATGAAAGTACCCTCATTTTCAGGAAACTGAAGTAACCTGCCCAAGGTTTCACAGCCAGTTAAATGTAGGAGCAGGGATTTGAACTCACGTCTCCTAGACTCTGAAGTTCATATTTATTTCATTACATCATGTTGCTTCACTTAAATAGTACAACAAAAATAAATTCCAAAATGTGGAAATGCTGATGCAAACAATCCAACGTAACATAAGCAATTAAGGTAAGGAAAAGGCCTAAGAATGAGCTTTCCCAATTCTACTTTGTCCACTTCGGACAAAGCTAGCGGTGAAGGATTGTGAGAAAAAAATCAGTAAATGAAACAAAACAGGTAGGACTCAAAGTCACTTGGCAACTGAGGAAGGGTACAACTACGGGGAAAACAGTTGGCCACAGAGTGATTTTTCTGTATAACAGGATGAGCTCAGTAAAGACTTGGTAGGTATTTACCCAGAAGGCAGCTAGGGCTTAGAGTCCTCAAGAATCAGGGTAAGGCAAAAGGAAAAACTCACTGCTTGGGAAAAGGCAGATACCTAAGGAGAGGGCAAGCCTTGGCCCTTTCCTTTGTAGTGGAAAAATGTCTTTGAAATCATGTAAATCTTGTTCTCATCACATGAACACCAGAATAATGAGACATTAGATTATTGTATCAACCAAGTGCCCAGGAGGTCTGAAGGACTGAACACTCAGGCATCTTTTGATAGGTTACAGCCTGGAAAACGAATCAGGCACCTATACATTTTTCTTTTCCCTAATCGCCTTTCCAAATTTAGGACTCTGTTTTTTTTCTCTGAGTTACGCAACCCTCTAAAGCTTTTTCTATTTTACTACTGATGAAAAACATGCAATGTGCCATGCCTTAGAGTTCCCTGGGTTTCTCACTACAAATTATTTATGCTAAGAAATTTCAGTTCTTAACCTCAAATTATGAAGGTTACTGAATTTTACTGTTACTGAAAATAGATTGGATGAGGCACGGCTACCTCTGAATTTTTCCCATTGATTAACTTAAGGAAGACCTTAAAGGATGACCTTTCCCTTAAGGGAAGGAAAACTACCATTTTCTCAACTTGTATTATGCATGCTAGAAAGTTCTGCATATTTCTCACAAGAACATAGCAAGGAAAATAAGATTCCCATTTCCTTAGTATACACCGAGTCAGGAAAGTCAGATGATTTGCCCAGGGTCAAAGAGTTAAACAGGAGATTCTTGAATTTAGACTGAAGGATAGACTTTTAAGTCCATGTTTTTTCAACCACATCTCGCCTTTCTAGACTTTTGTTTCCTATCAATGCAATTTAAAGACTGTATTAAAGTCGTATTCTAAGATTATAAAAAATTCTGCTTACCTAGATCATCTGTGGCAAAAGGCTCAAAATTTGATGATACAGACATGACGCTAGCATTATCAGCATCATTTCGCTCACTTATTTTATGTGTCTCTCTCTCAAAGTTCTTCTCAAAAGTTTCCTAAGTTATAGTTTAAAAAAACAAAAATCACTAATATTTCTTTTAAAAATTTTAAGATTAATATTAAAAATTTAACATAGAAACTCAGTATTTGCATAAAACTATACACTTAAAATTGTGATATAACCAAAGTTATAAAAGGTTGAATAAAGAGTCACAGAGAACATTAAAATATTAAGTAACTTAGCAGAACACCTGTCATTATATAGATGAAAATACACAGAGCCAGCTACTGATTAAATTCTAACTAGGAAAAGTGAACATTTTAAATTAGTTCTACACCCTCAGGGAAATTCTCCTATCTCCAAACTCTAACAGTGTCCATTACCCGACTATGATATATGGTTGTCTCATATCAGAAGAAAAACATGACAGCATCATTCATTTTTTTTTAAATCAACTTTATTGAAATACAATTTACATACAACAAGGCACCCATTAAGTGTACAGTTTGATGAGTTTCGAAAAAATATATCCACCCATGTAACCACCTTCCCTAAAGACAAAGACCATTTCCATCAGCGCAGATTTCCTTTGTACCCCTCTGCAGCCAATCTCCACTACAGCCCACTCATATGATTTCTATCACCACACATTAATTTCGTTGGCTCTAGAACTTCATATAAATGGAACCATTCAGTATACATTCAGTATACACTCTGCAGTGTCTGGCTTCTTTCACTTAGAATCTTTCTGAAATTAATCCATGTTGTTGTATTTCAGAAGTTCATTATTTTTTAATGGCTGAATAGTATTCCACTGTATGGAAATACCACAGTTTGTTTATTCATTTATCCGTTGATGTTCCAGTTTGAGGCTATCATGACAAAAGATGCTATGCACACTAGTGTACAAGTATTTTTGTGGACATATGTTTTCATTTGTCTTGGATGAATACCTAGAAGAAAAATTGCTGGGTCACATGCCAAGTTTATGTTTATAAGAAACTGCCAAACTGCTTTCCAAAGTGGTTGTACATTTTACAATCCCACAAGCAGTGTGAGAGTTGCAATTGCTCCACATTCACACGAACACTTCCTATTGTCAATCTTTTTAATTTCAGCCTTTCTAGCGGGTGTGAGGTAGTATCAAGTGGTTTTAATCTGCACAATGGCCATTACATAGTATCTTCTTTCATGAAGCACCCAGTTCAAATCTCTTGCCCATTTTTTATTGTGTTGTTAGTCTTAACCACTGAGTTGTGAAAGTTCTTAATGTAGTCTAGATTCGTCATTTATATAGTCATTTGTCAGATATATGTACTGAGATTATTTTCTCCTAGTGCTATTTTTTGAAAAGCAGAAGGATTTTATTTTTATGAATTTCAATTTATCAATTTTTTCTTTTATAGTTAGTGCTTTCTGTGTCCTAAGAAATCCTTGCTTATGTCAAAATCACGAAGATTTTCTTGTTTTCTTTTAGAAGTTTTGTAGTTTCAGCTTTTTCAGGACTTTTTCAAATTATTTTTTGTGTACAGTGTGATTGGGGGGAGTCTCACTTATACTTTGACTGAAACTCATTTCACAACAGTGTTCTTTCTCTTAGCTATTGATCTTTTAAAGTTTTCTCTTAAATTATGAAATGAAAGGTATGTCCCAGATTAAAGGAAATTCAGGTATTTTTGCTGCTCCTTCAAGTAAGACTTGAAGGTAGATGTGCTTTCGCCATTTATAGCACCTGGAGAAGACGAAAAGTGTTTCTTCCTCTTCCTAAACCTCAATTCCTCACCCTCCTTGACTTATAATTCCCAGATGTCTACTTTTACTCCTCTCTTCCTAGGCACAGACTCTTGAACACTCTGAAATGCGTGCGCAAGAGATCCATAAAAGGAGCTCAACGGTCCCTGGCCTAGAAACATGGAGAATGAGATTCTATATCTGTCCAGTACAGTAACCACTAGCCATGTGGCTGTTTAAATTAAATAAAATTTAAAATTCAGTTCCTCAATCCCACTAGCCACATTTCAAGTGCTCCATAGCCACATGCGGCTAATGGCTACTGTATTACACAATGCAGATATAAAACATTTCCATCACTGTAGAAAGTTCTACTAGACAGTATTGCTCTAGATCTGTGGGTATGAACACTGGATGTTGTTAATAAAGGGAAGATGTTGACATTAACACTGAATTTAAGTTTGGGATGAAAAATTTAAAAGTAATGCTAAGTATAGTTATTGATGCCAATTTAGTTATTTAAAAGTAATACTAAGTAATGCTAAGTAATGCTAAGTATAGTTATTGATGCCAAGTCCCTGCAGTTATGGACTGAACCTTTGCGTCCCCCTCAAATTCATATGTTGAAGCCTTAATTCCCAATGTGATAGTAGGAGGTGGGGCCTTTGGGAGGTAATCAGGTTTAGTGAGTGTGGAGCCCCCATGACAGCATTAGTGTCTTTTTAGAAGAGGAAGAGACACCAGAGCCTCCTCTTACTGCCACGTGAGGATACAGAGAGAAAGTGGCTGCCTGAAAGCTAGGAAGAGGGCCCTCACCGAGAACTGAATCTGCTAGCACCATGATCTTGGACTTCCCAGCCTTCAGAAATGTGAGAAATAAACATCTGTTGTTTAAACCATCCAGTCTACAGTATTTTGTTGTTACCAGCTCAAGCTCAGACACTCACTTATTAAGTAGTACAGTATTTTTAAATTTTAAGTACCTTGAAAACCTTGTCAGGTTAACTGTATCATAAATTGTAGCTCAATTTTCAAAATTTGCTATTGATGGTGCAGACCAATGTGCTCAAATCTTTTAAAATAATTGAAGTAATACTGCTTTATATGAAATTTGGATAAAAAGGGAGTCACTAGAGCTAAGGATATAAAATTACTAAAAAAGATTTCTAAGTAACAGACACCCTTCACACTCTCTATTTTCAATGCCTAATAAACTTTAATATAACCTAATATCTCCTATTTTGTATGTTTACAGATGGACCACTTTTCATTTCCCATAGAAAGGAGTACATAATTTTCAATTAGGTATAACAATCCCAATTAGCTATTACTTAATTGATATTTGACATTGTAAAGTCAATTAAAACCATGTAGTTTTTAGACACAGGTTTCTGTTCATACTAGTATAGGAGTTGAAGCCTGGTGGAGAAAGGTTTTAAGCAGAAATGATGATTTGGGGAAGTACTGTTTTAAACATGAGTATAAGTTAAAGAGCAAAAATTCAGAAAAAGTCCTCAACAGTTGTTTAAAGAAATTACTAGTCATGTCACTTAATGAATGGCATATGTTCTAACAAATGCATAGTCAATTTTATCATTGTGTGAACATCATAGAGCATACTTTACTTAATACAAACCTAGATGGTATAGCCTACTACATACCTAGGCTATATAGTATTAATCTAATGGGACCACCATTGTATACGTGGTCCGTCGTTGAGTGAAACATCGTGATGCGGCGCATGACTGTATACGTGAAGAAGAGACAAGATGATCTTTTGAGAAAACACTATCTTTTCAGAAAAAAATTATAATGTTAACGTATCAACAATGGGCAAAACCACAGTAATATGCTTCCAACTCTCTACCTACAGCATATATTTGCTAATCAATTATGGCACTCTTATCCATGGATATCCAGGTGGTACAGCCGGCAAAAAGAAGAATGTATTTGCTATCCCAGGACCACATATAATGTTTTACAGTAGAATCAGGGTCTGGACCTTTAAATAGGTGATTTCCAAATACCTAGCACTCCTCAGTATCCCAGTAGTTTGCCATTCAGTCATTTAATCACCTATGTGCTAGGGAGGTGCTATTTGGAGGATGCAGTTTATTCAAAATATACCATTTTCTTCACCATTTTTTTCTATTTCCAAGTCTTTTTTACTTTATTCAAAATTTTCTTCAACAATTTGAATACATTAAATCACCTTTTTTTCCTGGATGACTTTCCTTTGTCTAGGCTTCTCTTCTAACCCAAAGACCTGATTTATCTTGTATTTATTTATTCAAGGGTTCTTACTGTGATCTGATTGCTGTCTGCTTTACTAAATGTCTTGAATGAACACAACAAATTTTACTGAATGTCTGCTATTAGCCAACTCCTATGTTGGGCAATGGAGATATAAATACAGCTATTTTAGACCTTATAATCTACCATTTTTCATAATTTTTGGTGTTTGACTGCTGCCATATTTTGATTGAGTTTTATACCTCACCTCAAAATAAAGTAATGCATTACACTCAGCTTTCTAAAAAAGCTAAAAACCAAATATATTAGGTATACTCACAATTTATAACAATCTATTTAACTTTTGTTACTGCATACTGAAATTATGTCTACATTTCATTAATAATTATCAGCTTACATCATCAGTAGTAGCAAGGCTTTCACTGGGAGTAAGTTCTGAGTTTGATGCTATCCAAGTACCAGAATTCACTGACTTTACATTTTCCCCTTCTTTTTCATGGTTCTCAGAAATATGTCTGGATACTATGTCCTAAATAAGGAAATAAGATAGTTATTTATGTAAAACATATATGTTTAACCACAAATTTAAAAGCAGAAGCAGATAGAAGAACAAATTTAATACTCTTCATCTCACGGGTTAAATGTGAGGAAGAAATAACATTAAAGATAAAATACCAAAAAAGTGCTCAGAAAAAGACTTTATCTAAAAGCTACTTAAGCTATAGAAGAAGTTTTTAAATAAAATGGCAAGAAAGCACATAGAAAATAGATCAAAATACATATGCAACAAGAACACACTTTAGTCTAAGAATGCAAGCAGATATAATGGTGAATAACAGCGATACTAGATAGGGCAGGAAAAAGAATGCTAGGTACCAGATACCTGCAATGCATATAAAGCTCTCTGTCTCAAGTAGTCTGTGTTAAGCAGCTGAAGCTCATGGAAGAGTTCAATAAGAAAATGTGGACGAGATTCATTTTGAGAAATTAATGTAGCTACTTCAGAATAAATAGTATCCCGCAAAGCTTCGAACATGGAAAAATCACTCCCAGTTTCTGGAAGATATAAAAGATAAGGAAGTTAATATTGATAAACTACATTCCTGACAATTTCTTATTAACTTGTATTATTATACTCTCAGCTTTATATTACTTAAAAATCAGAATATACTTAATTCTATTTTAGGGCTTTTAAGGTAGAAAAAGAATCTTAAAAATATCAAGATACATACTGAATAGTAGAGAAACAGTTAACTGCATGAATAGCATTACCTAGCATTACTTGGAGCATACTTATTTCTCAATAAAAAATTTATACACTTCATGGAAATAATCAGTGGAATTCTTTCAGCACTTGAATGAAATAAGCTAAGTGTAAATAATTTTCTGTTTTTGCTAATACACACTTTGTTACAGAAAAGAAAATTTATTTTGTTAATATTGAGAATAAACTGAATGCTGCCAATAAAAGCTACTATTTTAAGGTCTATCTAGTAAGGTCTACTAATTCTCAAATCTCAGCTATCATGCTGTATTGATGAAAAACTGAATTTGTAACAACTATAATATAACAGGACAATTTTACTATAGTTTCTTACTGACATAATGTTGGAGCAGGCAGTGACTCAGCTGAAGTTTTCAGTTTCACAGAATCTAGGCATCACTATTATTTAGCAACAATTCTGCTGTATGTATTTGTTGATAACACAGAATTATCACCCTTAAAGGTATACAGTCATATCCTTATTTTTAAGAGTACAAATTACGAAATGTTCCCATTTTGAGTTCTCTAGAAAAACAAAAAACCTCCAACTGGCTCTTCTAGCTATCAAATTCTGTAAACTTTCTAGAGCAATAGTAGAACCACAAGGAGTTAAATATTCAAGTTCCACAAAAACCAGTGATAAGTTTCTAAGAAAGGGAATTTAAAATGTTGAGTGTTTTAATATATTGTGCTTTCAAATAACTATGCAAAGATCATAAACATTTAATTCACTTTTTGCACGAGAGGGATAAGAAAATTTGCAAAACCAATGGAGTCTAATGAAAAAGCTTTCCACTAATTTGCTAAGTTAACATCTTCAGGTCTCAATTTCCACAAGTATAAAATAATAATAATAATAAATATGCAACTTCCCTATCTTGCCTCAGACATTTATGAGTATAAAATAAAGTGATATACTAAAGTTCTTAATAGTTTTAAAATGTCCAAACGTGATATATATTACCACAAAAATGATATTATAAGCAGGAACCAAAATTATCTCTGTAGGAAATCTCTAATTATAGGAAAAATCCAGATAAGATATGAATTAAAAAAAAAAATTATTTATTTATTTATCTTAGTGTGTGTGTGTGCGTGTGTGTGTGAGAGGAAGATCAGCCCTGAGCTAACATCCATGCCAATCCTCTTCTTTTTACTGAGGAAGACTGGCCCTGAGCTAACATCCGTGCCCATCTTCCTCCACTTTATACGGGACGCTGCCACAGCATGGCCTGACAAGCAGTGTGTCGGTGCGCACCCGGGATCCAAACCAAGGCCGCCAGCAGCGGAATACGCACACTTAACCGCTATATGCAAGTTTTCGATTTATATACTATATTGTGTGGTCTGAGAATAGTTAATTTACAAAATGTTTATTATTTCAAAAATATAAGAACAAAGCATATTTAATGACATCTTTCATACCTCTGCATGTGACAAAATTCTCTCTCTAAATTATACTATCATTAAAGATTAAATTATTCCCAAATAATGAATTATGCCAAACACATGCTTCATCCCTCCCACCTGCAATAAAGGTGGAAAGCTTTTGCCAGTTTCTCCTCCTGGACTAAAATGCATTAGTTTAGGCTAGAAAAACCCTTGCTCTCAGTCAGGTTTCTCTGCTTCCATCTTGTTTTAATCCTGTCATTTTTTCTTTTCTTTAGGGAGTTCTTTTCTTTAAGAAGTGCCACTGATATATTCACCTTTGTCTGTGCTAGGTCCTTGTTTTTCTTCTTTAGATTCCCCTAATGGTTCATAACAGCCTTTTATTTTTTACTCATGCATAGTGCAAGAGGCATTACAGAATATTTACAATTCTAAATCACACAGAACCATATTTAATGAAAATACATAGTTTACAGACAAAAATAGCATCTTGGAATCTTTGTAATTTTCCATGATCTTTATTTATCATGGTCTTTGCATGTCATAGTTGTTTTTGTTTAATGGTAACGTTTGTTTATTTTTTTATAGATGTTGACTGGTAGTGAAAAATAAGCAACTAAAACAGAAGCCATACACAATACTTAACACTGTAAATCAGAGCTAGGAATAAAAATAACTATATTTTTGTTTCCAAAAAATATTAATGCTCTTAAGCATTTAAGACATACAAAATAACTTCAAACAAAACACTAAATTATAAAAAGGTTTTCTATTACCCATATGAATGTGTTGGTTATGTTACACACACTAAGAGAAAATGAAAACAAGAAAAGCGGCCAATTTTACGAATCAAGTAAAAAACTATAAATGAAAGGCTTCAGAGTTGTATGAGTATGAATTTTCTTTCACTTATACAAGCCAAATAACATATATACACTAAGCTAAACCTAAAAAAGTAATCAGAGCAATAAAACTAAGGATTTTTAGGACCAATGGAAAAAAATTAACAAAAAGTGGACACCAAAACTAAGCAGATTGTTACCTGGCGCTTCATTGCATGCATTTCTGTTAGACTGCTGTAGTATTCTCCTAGCATGTGCTGTAGGAAAGGGCAGACATAAGGATGAACATAAAATGTGTATGAATAGTAAAGACAGGGTCTATAATATGAATAAGTGAATGAAAAAAGAAATAAGCAAATTTCTTTAAAATTGTTTGCCTAAACTGTCACCACAAGGTATGGCTTACACTCTATTTAAAAATAATCTCATTAGGGAAAATATCAAGATTTGCTATAAACTTCTATTAATGGGATGATGACTACCATAATAACTTCTACCACTCACTCCTAGAAGCATACATATCAAGGTGAATCTCCCACAACTCCTAAGGGAGAAGAGGACTGTATAATTCAATACTAGCAGTCACATATGCTACACTCTAATAATCATATAACAAAAACTACTATTACATGCTACGAAGAATTTTAGAGTGATGGTTAAAACTAAAAATAAGTCTTTTAAAAAAGTGAATATGTAAATACACACAAAGGTATAGTCACACTATTCAAACATTTTTTAATTCACCAAAATTCAACCATTATATTTTTCTAAGTGACAGTAATAAGGTCTGAAGTACTATGACCAACTACGAATTATTAAGTTTTTCAATTTAGTGCCCTGTCCCAAGCTCCACTCAACTGTTTACTCTTTGAAGATATCACTATTGGATAAAGTTAGTGAAAGGAGATAAATATTATACTTGGGTAAAATGCTGGGGTCGAGACAACAGAATTGATATTTTTGCCAAAACGATCCTTGACTCAACAGGAGACCAGGACTGAAACTTCAGCTCTACCATTTTCTCGCAATATGACCTTGAGGAAGTCAAGGTCAAAATACAAATAAATGTGATGTTTCTTTTCTGATTATAAAAGTAATAAATACTCATGACAGTTTTAGAAAATATAGAAGAGTTTAAAGATGGTAAAATAACTATTAACATTTTAATGCATTTTCTTCCATTTTTTTCATCAGATTTTGCTTTAAACATAGTTGGAGTCATACTGTTCAGACAACACTAAATCCCAATATTATTTTCACTTTTGTTTCCTTAGGATGGATGCCTCCAAGCACAATCACTGGGTTAAGGGCACGACTTTTGAAGCTTTCCAGAAAAACTGTACCAGTTTATATTACCGGCTCTTTATAAGTGTTGGGGAAAAAACAGGTACCCCCCTCTGACCATGTTTCCTCATCTGCAAAACGGAAATAAAACCAATTCACAGGATTATGAGGCTCAAATGAGATGAGTAATTTGTTTATTTTATAAACATAAAGCATAATACAAACGGGAGTTGGTAATACCACTTTCACCAAGGGACTTATCGACAACTGAAAACTGAGAGTCTATATTTACTGTCTCCCTCTCCATATTTCTTTGAGATGTACTTATTCTTTAGAAATCAGGAAAGTACTAGTACTTATTTAAACTAAAATGGTGGCAAAGACATTTGACTCCATTCATTCAATAAACTCTTACTGAGCGCCTACCATGCATCAGGTATCACGCTAACATTTAAGATACTAATATGAAAAGGTGTTATCTGCTGTCAAGGGACTCAAAAAGGCGATACTGACGCAAAGAGGTAAATGCTATATAATGTGATACAGGCAACAAAAGAGGTTTACACAGGCTACAACAGAAGCCAAGAGGAGAAAGGGAAACCTATCCCAGCTTGGAATTGGATGCAATTTCAGAGTAGCAGAATTACGATTTTATTTAAGAGTCCAACAGAGAAATGGGCTTACAAAGAGCAAAAAGGACTTGAGGCAGAAAAGACAACTGCTGAGATAACAAACAGCAAGACAGCTATCGGAATACCTCAGTTCAGCGCCAACGCAAGAGTAAAGTTCAAGGCAGAGAGTGGTGAGAAATAAGTCTGGAAAGGCAGGAAGGAACCAGATCTCTGCTGGCCAGATATGTTACATTAAGCATTTGGACTTTCTCCTGTAGGCAGGGTGAAGGCCGAAGGTTTTAAGCAGGGGAATGATAGGATTTTATATTGAATTATTCAAATAAAATTTTCAGAATTCCAAATTATGATTTTCCAAATTATAGTCAGCTATAATTTTTTGTTTGTTTAGAATTTTATCAAAATGTGTTAAAAGCTGGTATCACAACAACAAAAAATATTTCCAGTTTACATTTCTTGATATCAAGGAATGTGTACTGTAATCTCTACTATAAAACCTTGGACATGATAGAAAAGTGGCACAGACCAAATTTAAAACTTCTTTTAAAACAGCTTTTCAAATCTAAAATGAAGAAGTCCTTAAATTAAAGCAAACCAAAAAAGAACATACCTGAAGATATTTCTGTAGACCTACTATATTTTATTATTTTATCCAGCTGCTCATGATTCTTTCTGCTGAATACTTTTGCTTGAACAGGCTCTTCAGTCTGGGCTGAATGTCTGTTCCTACTTTTGCAAGGTTCACATGTGCTAGACATACTGGCACTTTCATACCCTTGAGTAAAAAAAGTGACAACTGTTATCAGTTGCAACTAACTCAAACTGAAAGGGAAATTGATTTCCATAGTGAAATAGTACAGGTAACAATTTAGAATGCTGTGAAGGCCAGGTATAAACAGAACACAAAACAGTAAATAATATGCCTTGGAGATCATCTTTGCAATAACCTCTGGAAGCATGAGGCAACAGTAATAAATTCTAACAATTCATTGTCCTTTTGATACTCGTCTTAATGAGTAAATCCCAATTCGAACTATATAGCAGACCTTATACGACCCAAATTCTCTACTAGACTCTAAGTTAACAATTTTTCAACACTAGGAAATACAAGAACGAGTCACATCCTACCTATATAAAATGTCCATAACAGAGAGAAGAGTAATGGGCATTCAACAGCCAAATATGTCTGCCTTCTTATTATACCTTTTGTGTAGCATGACTTGGTTTAAAAGGTCATACCCACCCACAGGTTATACCCATATTCTACTAAATTTTCCTTCTAAGTTTTGTTATTTTTTTTACATTTATTTTGGTATATGGCACAAGGTAGGAATTCAACTTTATTCTGTTCCACATGAGTTGGTTATACCTACTCTTTTCACATTGAATTAAAATGCAACTTTGGTCAATATATTAAATCTCCATATTTTGGAGGTTTTATTTCTGGGCATTCTATTTGTTTAACCTATCTATTCCAATGCCATTTTCATTCTTTTGGCCACAGAAGTTTTACACTATGTTTAAACATCTGGTAAGGCAAGTTCTACCTAGCTTCTCTTCTTTTCTTGGCTATTCCTGGACATCTGTCCTTTCAAATATGCTTTGAGATTTTTCCCCACAACTTCAAAATTAATCCATGAGGATTCAAAATGGAATCACATTAAAAGTATTTATTAATGTGAGCAAAGTTGATATTTAATAATTTTATGCATTCTCATCTAAGAACATGGTTATGTTTTTATATCTATTGAATCTTGTTTCACGTTCTTCAAAAATATTCTATAGTTTTTTATAGATCTAGTACTTTCCTTGTTACATTTATTCCTAAGGATTTTTTTCCCCAGTAGCTTTGGATACTACTCTAAGAAGGGTATTTTCCCCCACTCCCATTTCTACTAGGTTAATTACTGTGATAAAGAAAAATATTTGCACTTCTTTCATAAGCACGTACTTTACTAGTTTACTTTGTTAACTGAAGTAGCTATTCTTCAGTGTCTCTTTGGGTTCTCTTAGAAAAAAATATAAAATTTGTTTTCCTCCTTTTCCAATATTTATTCAAATTAATTAATTTCTTGTCATAATTGTTTCCAAACAATGTTAAATGATGATGATGGTAGGGACACAATCCCTGTTTAATTCCTAATTTTGATAGACCTATCTTTGGAGTATTTTCATTTACAGTGGCGTTTGTGATTGGCATTAGCTAACAGCCTTCACCGTATTTAGACCACTGCCTTCTTAGGTGTATTTTACTTATATTTTTTATTAGGAATGACGTCAAATTTTATCTAATCTACTGCTATGATTATACGACCTCTGTCCTTTAAGGACAGATTATATGTCTTTCTGTCCTTGTTGATATAACAAATTATGCTGACAGATTTCCTGATAATGAATCATGATTATATTTCTGTAATAAACCCTACTGACAACAGTCTAATAACTTTTTTATATATTCACAGATTCAATTTGCTAATACTTTTACTTTTGAATTTATATTAATATGTGAGATTAATCTATTGTTTTCTTTACTGAACTATTACCTCTCCTTTCACATTCCCCCATATAAAGGTGTCCATTCTGGTTCATATGTTGTTTCTGTAGTTTTCCTCAGACAGCATACACCAATATCTTGCTTTCACCTTAACGGGTGAAGGGTCTCTTGTCCAAGTATAGGATTCTTGAGTTGCAGTCCCTTTTTGTCTGTGTATAGATGTTATTTCACTTTCTTCTACTTCTTGTGTTGTAAGAAAGATTGTCTATTGTCAGTTTGGTTCTTTTTCATTGTACGTAACCTGTTCTTTCAGGCCGGAAGCTTAGAAGATTTTTACTTTTTCCTTGGAATTCAGGAATTTTACCAGAATATACATGGGGAGGGGGGCGTGTATGTGTGTGTGCTTTCCCCTCTTGCCTCCTGGCTGGACAACAGCTGTTTTGATCTGCAGTCTCGAGTCTTGCTTCATTAAACATTCCCCTTTATTATTTAATTATTGCCTCTATGCTGGTTTTTGTTTCTCCTTTAGAACTCCTTTATATCAGACCTCCAAGATTTGTCCTTAAGCCTCTAATCATTTTCCTCTTGATTCTACATCTTAGTACTTTTTGCTCTGTGTAATGACAGAATTCTTCCCCTCGATTTTCTAGGCCAATAATTTGAGACTTAGCATTCATCCTCTTTTTCAAATAATCTAAAGATTAAATTTGAAAATTCTTTTTCCTGGTTCAGAAGCATTTGCTGTAATTCAATCTGCTTAAGTGTCCTTGTTACTTTGTCAAGTGTGTATTTCCATCAATAGATCTGGTTTTACTAGATTTCACCTGCTGTAGTGGTCTGCTTCTATGTCTCTCTCTGGCTGCTGGGTGCCTTTTACGTACACTGTTACATTCACTGGCCTCGTTACGACTCTTACTTACCCTTCAAGCTGGACCCAACTGCTGGGTAGCTTTAACGGCGGCATGCTGACAGTGCTTGGAAGTCTCACTCCTAGGGCGAAGCAATGTTCTGGCTAGAAAGTGATCAGTCTCCCACTGATATAAGAGGAAGCCTCTGTACTGCTCGGTCTCCTCAGCTGCAACGGTAAATGCTCTCCCAGGTTCAAGGCAGGGAGGATGCCACCTATCTGTTCAATGATACCCCTGCCCATTAGCACCTTGAAGTGGCAAAAGTCTGCTACTCTTGGGAAGGAGGGAGGTGCCAAGAATAGGAGGGGTTGCTCCTCTGACCAAGTTTTCTCCAAGAACCACAGAGCTCTGATCTCTACCCCAGGGACTCTCTGAAAGAGCCAGCAGAACCTAAAACCTTGTTGCTTACATCATCCACATTACAGCAGCTACTCTGCTAATAACAAATAAGTTCCCAATATACTGTCAATTTACTCTGAGATATTCTATCTGGAGTCAACCTTCCCTTCCTATTTCTAAGGCCATCACTCAAGTTAAGACTTCATCAACTCATATTTAGGTTCCTGGTTTCTTCACTGATCTCTTAAAGTCTAGCCATTTTCATCTATTCTGCATAAAACTTACTGGAAAAAGAGGCCTCTTGGTTACTTTTGACCTTCACATAAAACAGGTTCAGCAATATAGGGTACGACTGCCAAAAGTAGTATGTAAAATGATATGATTGGTAGTACTACTGCTCGTTTAATTAACAGCAAAGTTTTTATGAAAATAATTTGAACTACGTTATTCTAACAAGAACACTTATATAAATGAAACTAAGCTTTTGACTGCTGTTACTGAATCATGTGAAAAGTGCTGAATGAATTCTAATCAAAATTAAAATATACATTATGTGGCATACACAAAACTTGCTTTGGGGAGTCCCAGTAGGCACTTCAAAAAGGCACAGTCACCCTCCAAAACAGGTGAAACTGTGAAAAGAAGCTATAACCTCTATAACTGTGAAGATACTATAAAAACAGAAAAAACTATAGTTTTATATGAATCCCAAATTTAAAACATCTAAGGCTAGATTTCCAAAGTTAAGGTACTAAAGTGTGATTGAACTGTTTCTCTCCTGGGTGCTTTAATAGTAACCTTCCAGGGACAGCAGGAGAATTAATGAGAGTAATAACACTACAGAGTAACACTGGCTAGGCTAGCTAGTATAACAACAACAACAACACATGATGTTCATTATTTTAAGGGCGTTATCGTCCATCCTACCTCATCACTCCTTCCCTTACCCCCACTGTTTTTCTCAGCATGGGTGGCTGACATAGCTAAAAGAAACAGTACTTCTAGCTGTGTCTACATTGTATGGAAACAGCTCAGCCATGGCACCTTAGAGACCTTGCATGTATCCACATAGGCCACATAGGTAAGGACTGAACTGCAGCTGAATCTAAGTCTTGGCAGAAGGCCTTATGATCCTCCCGGAACACAGAACATGAGAACATGGGAGGCCTGTGAGGAGCTGCTATGTGGCCATTCTTCACTCGCCTCCCTCTCTCCTCTAGAAGGCTGTCATGAGAGTTTCTCTTCTCTTCCTGGGTTCTGATGAAACATGAGACCCTTCTGCCTCACTCCCTGAGGGCACATCTCCATTCTATAAGGTAGCTTAGCCGCAGCATAGCATTGGCTCCTCAGCAACAGGTGTCCCACCACTCATGTTACAACTGTCATCTGGCCGCTTTTGTTTCAGTGTCGCTCTTGTGGTGTGTGGAACAAGAGACACGGGGAGCTGGCACCTTTAGAAACTCTTCCTTTCTCTACCTATGTAAATAATAAACTCTGAATCTAAAAAGGGATGCTTCTTTACCGGCCACATCTGTCAGGCCTTGCCTTGCCTAATAGCTTGACATCCACTAAATCTCAGCGTTCATTAGTGAGCAACAGGAAGGGGCAAGGGAAGAAATGAAAAGACTCAGGGATGGATAGAACCCAGGAGTCAGTACATTAACAGTTCTACCCAATTTTCCAAGAAAAGAATGAGGAAGATCTAGACTATATGCTCCTACTCCTCTCTAATAATATCAAGAGAGGGAATAGGCCTGGTAGAGTACAGCCAAATTATGGGTCTGATAACTGAAACACCCAGCAAGGCAAGAAATCATGCTCAATTCATAAAGTCTCAATTTGAACTAAAGTTTAATCACATAATTTGTAAAATCTTACCTCGTCATAAATGTATATCTTTACATATAAAGACCTTCTAAATACATTACCATTATGGGAAACACAGTTAAATGAAGATTTAGCATAGCACTTCTGAAGGACTTCAACATGTACAAAAAACAGATATAAACAGCTGAGTCTTATAATTTGGGGACAGTATAACTGGCTGTACTGTATCTCTCAAGACAGTAACCACTATTGCTATAGATTTGAAAACCACTAGGATTTGTCATATCCTTTCTCCTTCCCTAGTTCCTCTCATTTTCTCTTCCTGCTTCATCCTGACTCTATATTTTTCTTATTGTTATTATAATTTGGAATGCCTTCCAAGCTTCTCTCCATCCACCTCCATTATCACTCCCTTTAAGAGAGAGTAAACATTCTTTTTTTCTCCCTCTCCAAAGCCCCAGGGCATAGTTGTATATCCTAGCTGTAAGTCATTCTAGTTCTCTAAGTGAGCTGTCACCACAGCATGGCAAGGACAGACGGGTGGTGTGGTTCCGCAACCAGGAAGTGAACCCAGGCTGCCGAAGTGGTGAGTGCCAAACTTTAACCACTAGGCCATCAGGACTGGCTCAGCATCATTTTTTCTAAGAAATCTTGGCTGCCCCTATCCCATAAAGAGAACAAAAGCAACATAAATTAGTGGTCTAGCTCAGTGCTTCTCAGACTTTAATGTGCATATTTCATATTAAAACATCTGAAATCTTGCTAAAGTGCACACTGAAAAACAATACATACTCAATTGATATAAGGTGGGGGACTCTTGCTAAAGCACACACTGAAAAACAATGCATACCCATTCAGTTGGTATAAGGTGGGGCCCAACAGTCTGCATTGCTAAAAGCAGACAGATGATCCCAATGCTGATTGCCCATGGTTCACATTTTGAATCACAAAGATGTAGCAGACTAATTTGATTTTGCTACATATTAGTTTGACTCTGCATACATTAGTCTGATTCTGCTATCAAGTCTTTTTTTTTTTTTTTGGAGGAAGATCAGCCCTGAGCTAACATCCAATGCCAACCCTCTGTTTTTTTGCTGAGGAAGATTGGCCCTCGGCTAACATCTGTTCCCATCTTCCTCTGCTATATATGGGACGCCGCCACAGCATGGCTTGATAAGCGGTGCGTCGGTGCACACCCGGGATCTGAGCCTGTGAACCCCGGGCCGCCGAAGTGGAGCGTGTGCACTTTAACCACTGCACCACAGAGTCTTTTATTTTGTGTGTTTGCCTTAAAATGGGGCTCTCACTGACAGATGGTCTTGAATGCCTGTTTATCAAATGTGAAAGCATGTTTTTGGCAGGTAATTCTATACCTAAATATGAGAGAAGAGAGCACATACATCAGAATGTCAATCTTTGCCTTGAAGTAAAAAAGCTGAATTGCATATATGGAAGCATAAATCCTCAGAATAAAGGTGTTTCAAAAATACAAATACATCTATTTTTCTAGGCTTAGACAGATATGGCCATAAGTTGGCTAAGGATCCTCTAAGAGCCTGCTACTCAAAGTGTAGTCCACAAACCAATATTGGCAATAAATGAGAGCTTGTTAGAAACACAGACTCTCAGGTCCCTCCCCAGACCAACCGAATCAGAATCTGCCCTTGAACAAAATTCTCAAGAAGATTTGTATAAAACATTAAAGATTAAGAAGCATTGCCCCAGCACACTCTTACTAACTAGCTGAATAAGACTGCTGGGATAATAAATCTTAGTTTTTCTTCAGTTATTCGTAAGACAAAAAAGCATTTCCGTCGGGGCAAGACGCTAGGGAATAAGAAGTTCAATGAGTTACCCAAAGGGCCTCTCTTAAAACGGCCATTAAACATTCCCTGGTGGACTAAGAAAGAGTAATTGTGGAGGAAGCACAGCAGCTGTATTTTCATTCATTTGAATGGTTTTAGATCACTGCCTAATTTATTAAATAAATCAGCTCCTCCCAAACCTATATAACTGGAAAACGATTTCAAGGATGATAATGTGTATGCTGAGAAAAACGTTACCCCTGTTCAAATCTGCTTGTTTAACCATCAAATCAGATTCTTCACATGGGGATAGAGGTAGAAGCCAAGGACTTGAAGGATACATGAAATAATGAAATGAAAAAAAATGTGCACGTATTCTTTTTTACATCCATAGTTTTCATCAGATTTTTCAAGAGCTGTATTACCCAAAAATGGTTAAGATGAATGGTGCTGAAGTTCACAAGTGTATTCTTTTACTAGAATTTCCCAGGACCTTTACCATACTTATACGTATTATGAGCTTCCATGAGGAGTTAGCAGTGTACAGTGATTTTTTCAAACTTTTCTGATTAGAAGCCTAGAATACTTTGTTTTTAAGCACCAAATACTATCTCCTTGAACCCAGATCAACCACTCAAAGCCATAGCCAAAAAGTATCCCTTGCAAACGTGATGGAGCGTCTTTTAGCTAATATTCCAAATTTCAGCTAGTAAAACTATTTTTAACTTAGTGCCAGCCTTCAGTAAATTCTTCAAAAATCATAAAAAATCTATTTTTTTAAAAAGTGGTATGCAGTTAACACGATAAAGAGATCTTTGATATGATACTCAATGGCTAGATTCAATAAAATAAGGGTTAATGTTTTACCTTATTAACTAAGATTCAGTTCCCAAAGGGCTAAGAGCAAACTTGTTTTACAAGTAGTTTCATCTATATGATACTCAAAGACTGAAATGTAGAGGCCCACATTTCTTTATGAATCAATCAAGGATCTAACTAGAAGTCATGACTAAAATGCTGGATGCAGGACAAGATGAAATATTAGGAGAGTGAATAATAAAACTTGGGCATTTTGGCAATTTTTAAGTAACCTACAAGATTTGGAAAACATCTTCTCAGCTCATAGTGACCACATATATAGGAAATATAAGACGCTTTAAGAATCACAAAAAAGAATGCTATGTTTTAAAATATCTACATTAAACCCTATTTGATAAATTTTGTAAAAAAAAAATTATAAAGGTAACTAAAAGTGACTTTGTGCAAGTAGGTCTAGAACAGTGCCCACCCATCTAGCCATACTGGAATTAAATATGCAACATGCCACACAGTAAGGTTACCAACATTCACAACGATTGATATTCAACAAATTTCTATACTTACCAATATTTTTAACTCTGCCTTTCGGCTGAGTAGAGTGCCTTTTCTTACTCTTTGACTTGGGAGTTTTATCTTTAGATGCCAGGCTGGCCTGTGCAGATGCTTTTCTTGTCTTAAATGTTTTAGTTACTGTTGTTGGATCTACTGGATCAGGCATACTGCTAAAGCTTTCTAATGACTCTTCATCAAATTGGCGTCTTCTCCTGCTGGTATCTAAGTGATTTTTGCTACTACTACTGGTAGTTTTCTCTGCAGACACTGCAAATCCAGTCTTGATAAATGGTTTTTCTACTTCACCTTCTTGGTCATGTAACCATGATGTCCTACTGTTTTCCACTTCCTCTTCAGGCTGTTTTTGATTCCTTATCAATGAAAATAAGTTTTCATAGATTACAATGATAGATTTCTATGTTTACTGAAAACTCCAGATAAACTTAATTTATAGTTTACTAGTAGATTTAAGAAAACAAATTGTCAACAGGCTACAAAAATATTTTCACAGAGATATGCATCAAATATATAAATATTACATAGGCAAATGTACTAAATTACTTTAAACTTAGATTTTGGAGCCTTTTCACTAAACCATTTTCACTGGCTAAAGTTCCAAACCAAGGATCTAGCATTCAAGATGGAAAAGAATGGGAAAGAAAAATAAAGGGAGGATGAGACATACAAAGAAAAAACAAAAAACTTGGAAGAACGGCTGAGAAAGAACTGTAGTAGAGAGTTTGGGAATATACATGGATCTCTGTCACCTAAAGCAGTTCAGATAGAACCAGAATCTGGTGATAACAACTGGCCATGCAACTAGCAATTTATTTTTCCATGCATTAAGTCTAGAATAATTCTGTTGGTCTAGCGTCATTTTCCAAATTTTATCTGCTAAACACTGGCATTCCTTAATACGTTAAAAGGTATTCACTGGTCATCTAAGTTGGGGAAAAAATAGGCAAAACAAAGTTAAACAGGTCTGCAGGATTTCTCAAAACTTTTAATATGCCAATGTGCTTTACGAATGTCTTAGAAGAGAACATAGTGAGCAAGATGTCCACAACTTTTTATCACAGAACCTGACATGGACAACAGTGTTCCTAAGAATGTAATTTGGGAGACACTGACCTATAGGATTTACCTTAAGACAAAGGTTAGCAAACCCACAGTCTGCAGGCAAATTCAGCCTGTTGCCTGTATTTGTATGGCCTGAGAGCTAAAATTATTTTTATATTCTCACATGGTTAAAAAAAAATCAAAGGAAGAAAAACAGTTTGTGACACAAATTATGTAAAATTTAAGTTTCAGTGCCCATAAATAATATGTTATTGGAACACACTCACTCATTTGTTTATATACTGTTTATGGCTGCTTGTTGGCAAAAATGGCAGAGAGAAACGGTTATGACAGACACTGTATGGCCTGCAATATCTACCATCTAGCCCTTTACAGGAAAACACCCTGGCTTGAGACGACAATGTTTCATCTGACCTCTTGTTACCTCCAGTCTTTTTTTTTTTTTTTTGGTGAGGAAGATCAGCCCTGAGCTAACATCCATGCTAATCCTCCTCTTTTTGCTGAGGAAGACCGGCTGTGAGCTAACAGCTATTGCTAATCCTCCTCCTTTTTTTTTTTTCCCCAAAGCCCCAGTAGGTAGTTGCACATCATAGTTGCACATCCTTCTAGTTGCTGTATGTGGGACGCGGCCTCAGCATGGCTGGAGAAGCAGTGCGTTGGTGTGCGCCCGGGATCCGAACCCAGGCCGCCAGTAGCGGAGCATGCGCACTTAACCGCTAAGCCATGGGGCCAGCCCCCTCCAGCCATTTAATTAAGGGCATCTATAATAGCTGAGATTTTTGGGAGGAGATGACATCTAATCTGAAGGATGCCAAATATCTAAAATAATATTAGATATCCAGATCCACCCTTTTTTTTTTTTTTTTTACTAGCAGGTAGGGACCTTCTTGTAGGAAGCCTATTCATTAAAGCTTTGAATCAATTGTTTATTGCTTGTGATGGAGATTCATTCAACCATCATTTCTGAATGGCAACTGTGCACTAACATGGTTAGGCTCTGACCATAGAATACTTTTATAGAGCAACATGAGATTTAATAACAAAAAACAGTTCGTCCAGCTAAGAAAAACAAAGTCAAGAATGTCAATCATAGAATTCCTAGAGGCAAATACAAAGTTGAATTCTAAGAGTTTTTGGTTAATCAAGCAAAAAAAAAATCATGATTTAACAATCAAACAGTGTCAAAATGCTAATTTAAGAGCCTAAGATATGCCCAATCATAACTAAAGGGAAAAGTAATGTGAACTATGTATCTGTAAAGGGCTAGGAAACACAAAAATCAGAGACACTTCTGACACAACAAATATTAGGCTCAACTGACCTCCAATTTTCATCTTTCTAATAAGTTTTTTCTGAAGTAAATAACAATGACAAGAAAAGGCTATAATATTTTCACCAGCTGGCTATCACCTCATTTTCTAGATTAACACAATCATTAAAAAAAATTATCTAGCTAAAAAAATGCTTACAGAACGATTAACCTGACTGAATCCAGCTAGTCTTCCATACTATTTGAGTCAAAAATTGTATTTGGGAAGATTATCACATTAAAAAATAACAAATGTTGTGAAACAGAGAGAAAAAGCAACCTTGACTATGACTGATACAAGTCATAGTCAAGTCATTTCAGTAAAACTTCCTTGGCTAAACGTGTTTTCATAACCTAACAGTACTCAAAATTACATCTGGAGAGGCCTTAGGAACTTAACTCTTATCAGGAGCTAATAATCAAACAAAGGAGCCATCACTTTACAACTATCTTCTAGTAGTTAATATTAGCCTCTAGTCATTCTAAATTAGTGAACTTAAAGACAGATACCAAATCAAGACCAAAAAACATTCTATGGGTCAGGTCTTATCCCTCCAAAATAAATCTCACAAGACACCCTGATCAAAACGAGACCCCCACTACAAGAAATACTCAAGAAGGCCCTCAGGCCTGAACAAAAGGAGAGAAAGGGAATACAAAGCTTGGAGCAAGCAGAAAAATAGGTAGATAAACTCAGAAAAATAGTAGATCTTTACCGGAATAGGTTAGCAACCACTTAAATACTAAAATCAAAGATCAAAGAAAGGAATTCACCAAAAATAAATTTAACCTCATCACTGTAAACACACAGCCACAACACAAGATAGAATAAGGTATAACAAGAACGACTTAGAAGGGGAAGAGGAAAGTGATTGAATTGACTTAGTATAAGGAAATAGGAGGCCATCAGATAATGGAATATCTCATACACAAGATTTTTTACACAAACCTCAAGGTAACCACTAAACAAATAATCAAAACAAAACCACATATGATAAACAAAGAGAAAACCAGGAGAGTCGTAAGACAGAACAACCAAACTGAATTGGCAGTCCGAAACAAATAGGACAGGAAACAAAGGAAACGCAAAAGAACCAGAAAATAAGTGACAAAAACAGCAACATTAAGCCTTCATATATCAATAATTACCCTAAATGTAAATGGATTGAACTCTCCAATCAAAAGATACAGAGTGGCAGGATGGATTAAAAAGCAAGACCCAACAATATGCTGCCTCTAGGAAACACATCTCAGCACTACAGACAAGCACAGGCTCAGAGTGAAAGGATGGAAGACAATACTCCAAGCTAATGGCAAACAAAAGAAAGCAGGTGTTGCCATACTCATATCAGACAAAGTAGACTTCAAGATAAAACAGGTTAAGAAAGACAAAGAAGGGAAATACATAATGATAAAAGAGACACTCCACCAAGAAGACATCACTTATAAATATATATGCACCCAACATAGAAGCACCAATGTACATAAAGTAACTATTAACAAACCTAAAAGGAGACATTAACAACAACACAATAATAGTAGGGGATCTTAATACCCCACTTACATCAATGGATAGATCATCCAGACAAAAAGTCAATAAAGAAATAGTAGACTTAAATGAAAAACTGGAGGAGATGGACCTAGTAGACATATACAGAGCACTCCATCCAAAAACAGCTGACTACACATTCTTCTCAAGCGCGCATGGAACATTCTCAAGGATAGACCATATGTTGGGAAACAAAGCAAGCCTCAATAAATTTAAGAAGATTGAAATCATAACAAGCATCTTTTCAGACCATAATGCTATGAAACTGGAAATGAATCATGAAAAAAAACTGGGAAAGTGACAAAAATGTGGAGATTAAACAACATGCTACTGAACAACCAATGGATCATTGATGAAATTAAAGGAGAAATCAAAAACTATCTGGAAACAAATGAAAATGAAAATATGCCATATCAAACCATATGGGATGCAGCAAAAGCGGTCCTGAGAGGGAAACTCATAGTGGTACAAGCCCACCTTAACAAACAAGAAAAAGCCCAAATAGGCAACCTTAAATTACACATAACAGAACTAGAAAAAGAAGAACAAAGCCCAAAGTCAGCAGAAGGAGAGAAATAATAAAAATCAGAGCAGAAATAAATGAAATTGAGACCAAAGAAACAGTAGAAAGGATTAATGAAGCAAAGAGTTGGTTCTTTGAGAAGATAAACAAAATCGACAAACCCTTAGCCAGGCTTACTAAGAAAAAAAGAGAAAAGGCTCAAGTAAATAAAATTAGAAATGAAAGAGGAGAAATTACAACGGATACCACAGAAATACAGAGGATTATAAGAGAATACTATGAGAAATTATATGCCAACAAATTGGACAATCTAGAAGAAATGGATAAATTCTTAGACTCATACAACCTCCCAAAACTGAACCAAGAAGAAATGGAGAATCTGAATAGACCAATCACAAGTAAAGAGATTGAAATAGTAATCAAAAACCTCCCAAAAAATAAAAGTCCAGGACCAGATGGTTTCTCCGGTGAATTTTACCAAACATTCAAAGAAGATTTAATACCCATCCTTCTCAAGCTATTCTAAAAAATAGAGGAAGATGGAACACTTCCTAAATCATTCACTGCATACAGATTCAATGCAATCCCAATCAGAATCCCAATGACATTCTTCACAGAAATAGAAAAAAGAATACTAAAATTTATATGGGGCAACAAAAGACCCCGAATAGCTAAAGCAATCCTAAGAAAAAAGAACAAAGCAGGAGGCATCACAATCCCTGACTTCAAAACATACTACAAAGCAATAGTAATCAAAACAGCATGGTACTGGTACAAAAACAGAGACACAGATCAATGGAACAGAACTGAAAGCCCAGAAATAAAACTACACATATACAGACAGCTAATTTTCAACAAAGGTGCTAAGAACATACAATGGAGAAAGGAAAGTCTCTTCAATAAATGGTGTTGGGAAAACTGGACAGCCACATCCAAAAGAATGAAAGTAGACCATCTGCTATCGCCATTCACAAAAATTAACTCAAGATGGATCCAAGACCTGAAGGTGAGACCTGAAACTATAAAACTCATAGAAGAAAATACAGGCAACACACTACTTGACATTGGTCATAAAGGAATCTTTTCGGATGACATGCCTACCCAGACTAGGGAAACTAAAGAAAAAATAACCAAGTGGGACTTTATCAGATTAAAGAGCTTCTATAAGACAAACTAACCAGAATCAAGATGAACAGACAACCCACCAGCTGGGAGAGAATATTTACAAAACATACACCTGACAAGGGTTGATCTCCATAATATATAAAGAACTCACACAACTGAACAACAAAAAAAAACCCGATCAAAAAATGGGCAGAGGAAATGAACAGACACTTCTCCAAAGAAGATATACAGATGGCCAATAGGCACATGAAAAGATGTTCAACATCACTAATCATCAGGGAAATGCAAATCAAAACAACACTAAGATATCACCTCACACCTGTTAGAATGGCTATAATCACCAAGACAAAAAACAAGTGTTGGAGAGGATGTGGGGAAACAGGAACCCTCATACACAGCTGGTGGGAATGCAAACTGGTGCAGCCTCTATGGAAAACGGTATGGAGATTCCTCAAAGAATTAAAAATAGAGATGCCCTATGACCCTGCCATCCCACTACTGGGAATCTATCCAAAGAACCTGAAATCAACAATCCAAAGAGGCTTATGCACCCCTATGTTCACTGCAGCATTATTCACCATAGCCAAGAAGTTGAAGCAACCTAAGTGTCCCTCGACTGATGACTAGATTAAGAAAATGTGGTATATACATACAATGGAATACTACTCACCCATAAAAAAAAGACAAAATCGTCCCATTTGCAACAACATGGATGGGCCTGGAGCATATTATGTTAAGTGAAACAAGCCAGCAAGAGAAAGACAGTGTATGATCTCACTCATATGTGGAATATAAACAGACACATGGACAGAGAGAACCGTACTGTGGTTACCAGGGGCAGAGGGGTGGGCAAAAGGGGTGAAGGGAGTCATATATCTGGTGATGGACAAACAAAAATGTACAACCCAAAATTTCACTATGTTAAAAACCATTAAAACATCAATTAAAAAAAAAAAAAAAAAACAACTAAAAACATGCTTATCATATGACCCAGCAATTGCGTTCTCTAGATTCTCAAAAATCTAGAGAAATAAAATATTATACGCACACAACACTTATTAAAAAAAAAAAAAAAAAAAACCCAACCTGCTCTTGTACCATGGTTAGCAGCAGGTGTCTGCTTGAGAGACATCTGCTAAGATGTCAAAGTTTCATGTTCTCAGCAACAGCGAGCCAAACAATCACAAAGATGCTCCATAACTGCACTTTCAAATTACATATAATTAGATGTAATCACAAAAGTGAAATTTAAGCAAATAATGGATTATGCTCATAAGCAAATACCTTTGCTTCTCTGCTCCAATAGAAGAACTGCTTTCAAACGGTTTTGGAAAAGCCATATATTCTGTTTTCCCTGAAGAATTCTGGGCTAATGGTTGCTGCTGTTCAGTGGGTGTAGAAATATTCTGAGGAAAATCTCCAAAATTAGAAGGAAATAAAGGGCTGAAATTCATACCTAATAAATAAAAGAAATGGGTAGACAAGAATAAAGAAGTGCCTTTAACCGTAATATGAAATTGAAAGTCAGTTTTAATGTGCCATTCAAACAGACCCCAACAAAAAATTATTAAAATTACCTAACACTCATTTATTTAATCACTGTTTACAGCTCAGCCCACTATGTTTTTGGCATTGGTGATACAAAAATAAATAATGATCCCCATCTCCTTATGAGCATAAAATTAGAAACAGTATCTGACATTTATCAAATTATTACTAGGTGCTAGACTCTACTGTAGGCACTTTATATTTATATTCACAAAGCCCTCCCAACCCTTTCTCTCTTCCTCTATTCCCTGGCAAACACCTTCAACAACTCCTCCTTCATGACTCACCTCTCCTAACTGGTCATCTAATTTCTTCTACCTCCAGAATTCCTCCTTCTTCATTACCTCTGCTGCTGATGCCTTAGGTCAAGCTACCATTCTGTCTGTGATATGATGCAATAGCCTTCTATTTTCTACTCACCAGCTACACTCTTGGCTCCTTCTCTCCAATCTCTCCTCAACAATATCACCAGTGTAACCTTCCTAAAATATAAATTTCATGCTATCCCCCTGCTCAAAATCCTCCAATGGCCCCTCTAGTCTGCAATGGAAAATCTAAGCTTCTCTGCAGAGCACAAAAGGCTTCCACTGCTCTCCAGCCACATCAGTTGCTCTTCCCCAGCCATGGCCCTACATACTGGCCACACTCAATGACCCCCCAATTCCCTAAGTGATATACTGTTTCATTGCTCTGTAACTCTAGGCAGTTCCATTCATTAGAAAGCCCTTTCCTTCCTAATCTCCCTAGAAATAAATTCTATTCATTCTTTAGCTTAAATAACACTTTTTCTGGAAAAAACAGATTTGCTGATCATCTTTTGCCCCAAAGAGTAGGCCACTCACTTCATTTGCACCACTGCTACAGGATTCATGGCACTGCACTAAGCATTTACTGACGTTCTTGGCTTCCTCACTAGACTCTCAATTCCTTAAAGCATTAGTCTTACTCAGTTGAACCCAGTCATTTATATAGTAGCTGGCACATAACAGATGCAGAATAGAAGCCTAAGCTAAATAAAATTAAATATAAGCCTAAACTAAGCACTCACCTTCAGTCTAGTAGTGTATCTCCCTGCCAAGACATGAAGCTCCTCTAGCAGAGTGTTGTCTTACTCATCTTCACTCTCCTAATGTTTTACACAGTGACTGGTGTACAGCAGCCACTGGATAGGTTAATTCTCTTTCTCCTTACTAAATAGTTGTCGAATAATTCAAAGGTATAAGACTAAGCAATCATTCATAAATACAGAGTTTACTTAATTTCATTAGCAACCATGTTAAGCTTAAGTTTTCACTATAAAGAACTGATGTAGAAAAGAGTTTATAACTTTTTTTGCAAACATTTCCTATCATTCCAAGAGACTGAAAAAATCCATGCAGCAGACAAATAATATTCTCAAACACTTTGCATTTATTAATCTTCCCTTTACATTTTTAATCCCTTACCTGGCGCAAATGACGAAAAATTAGTAAACCCAGGTAGGTTAAACAAATTTACAGGCTGTGTTGGAAAGCTGAAAGGACAAAATAAACTAGGAGAAGGAGGGTGTGATGCACTATTGCTTCTTTCCTTGCTTGCAGGTTTTTCTGGATGCTGATTTTGTTGGCGCATAAGTTCATTTAGCATTTGTTTCAACCTATAAAAATTTAAGAAGTCAGTAATTTAAAAATCAGTTATATTACCATCTTTTAAAAGTACACTCAGAAAGAATATATGTAAGAAATGATTCAACAGTCTGCAGAACACACTGACTGCTCTGATATTTACTACAACAGCTATTTGCTTGTCCTGCAGGCTTAGCCTTCGGCACAAGAACTAACTGCACTTAGCACTTCTGTCAGATATTAGGCATAACTACAAGAAATTAATTTTTTTGGTTGTTTACAGCTTTCCTGAGGTATAATCTACACACCATCTAATTCACCAAATGTAAGTGTAAAGCTGAATCCTACAAAATTTTAAAACCAGAAGTCCACAGTATTAAAAGGGAACATTGGGCAAACCACTGCTTATAAAATTCTCAGGTGACAGAGAATATTTGAATGTGCAATTTGGCTCATGCTCTTTTCTCCCAGAATATAACCAAAAGACCCTTGCTCGGTGTTAGCACTTACTATACAGTCTCACTACTTCTACGACACAGATTACCTTTGCACGTTATTCTGTTGCCAAGTTAGCTGAGTATAGCACTGGTTCAACTGGTGCATTATAAGGTGGACTTGAGGAGATGCAACATTGCTGGGCATAACACTATAAGGACCCGTGAGAAGAGTTTGCAGCAGACAAGATAGAGTCTACGGAAAGAAAAATTTTCATAATAGTTACTGATGACTTGAGAAAAGTGTGTATTGCCTCAAAAACAAGATAAAAAAAAAATTTACTTTCATAGTAAACTTTACCTGCTGGTCTTGCATCAAAGTCTGACAAATATTGACACTGAAATCAAGTTGTTTCTTGAGCTGATTGATTTGTTCTTGCCATTGTTCTTTCTCTTCTACATAAGAGAGTTCTGACACCCAACGAACGTTTTCCTGCCGTTGCATGCTGATATTCTGTTGTCTTGTCTTGGCTAAAGGACGATAATTCCCATCTGCTGAAAAAGGGCGATTGTTCTTCCACCTAACACAAGATTTAAAGCAAGAGGTCATCATATGTAATTATTTGGTTTTTAAAATCCAGCAATAAACTCGCATACCCTGGTCCAAAGGCCAGTATTCTCTTTTTAAGTTCAAAGGGCTTTAAAAATATTGAAAATAGAGGGGGGAAACATTCCAGATTTCTAGCTTTGTATAATTTTCATTTTCTATTCTCTTCCAGTCTTTTTTCATTTATGTTTTACACAGAAGTGTCCACATAATTTCGTATTCTATGATTTTTAATTCTTGCTTAATTCTCCCAAACAGGGGAGAAGATCAAAGCTTAGGAATTTTGATCCAGGCTAGCTGGGATGTATCTTGGCAACACTCTTGTGGTATAATCAAACATATATTTGGTCTTTATCCCAGGTTCCCCGAACAGAGCTCCTAGAACTCTTGGCATTTCCTAAATATAGGAGTACCTTTTGTTATTCATAATAAGCCCCTTTCAACCATACCTGAGTTTATGCTAATGACTTTTGGCAGCCCTAGTTAGTTCCATGATGGGGGCTGGTTGCCAGCAAAACCAACCAGGTGATTAGAGGGTGGGAACTTTTAGCTCCAAGCCCCAACCTCCAAGGAGGGGAGGGACCAGAGATTGAGTTTAATCACCAATGGCCAATGATTTAATCAATTGTGCCTATGTAATGAACCTCCATAAAAACCCCTAAACAAGGCAGTTAGGAGACCTTCTGGGTTGGTGAACACACTGAAGTTTTGGGAAAGTGGTGAGCCCCCAGAGAGGGCATGGAAGCTCTGTACCCCCTCTCCCACTCAGATCTTGCCCTATATATCTCTTCCATTTGGCTGTTCCTGAGTTGTATCCTTTATAATAAACTAGTAAACACAAGTGTCTTCCTAAGTTCTGTGAATTGTTTTAGCAAATTATGGAACCTGAAGAGGGGTTGTGGAACCTTCAAATCTGTAGCCAAGTCAGACAGAAGTGTGGGTACCCTGGGGACTTGGGACTGGCAACTAGCATCTCAAGTGGGGGCAGTCTTACGTGACTGAGTCCCTGAACTTGTGGGGTCTGCCCTAAGTCCAAGTAGTTAATGTCAGAACTGAATTAAATTGTAGGACACCCCGTTGGTTCAGACAATTGCTTGGTGTCAGAAAGACCTGAGACTCTTCAAATCAAGCAAAAAATTAAAACAGTGAAACTAACCTATTTTTAGTTTCCTTTACATTATAAGAGTTATGATTCACACTGTTAGGAGGACACATAGAAAAGTTATCATTGGAACTGGCATCTTGCTCATCTTCTTCTTCCTCTTCATCTGTCCGAACAATTCCTTCAGAAAGGTAACCATCTTCATCTCCTTCTTCATCTAATGCACACTGAGTAGAACCTCCCCAAGTTGCCATGGTTCTAGAAATTAAGAGACAAAAAACAAGATCATTCTGGAGATGAGCTAAATACTTTACCACCTACCATGTACCAGACACTGTACCAAATATATATATATATGTACATATGTATATGCACATGTGTGTATATAAAATTTCATTTAATCACAGTAACTACGAGATAGGTGGTACTCTCCCCACTGCTGTTATATAGAATATATTTACTCTGCCTTTCACAAAAAAATTTTGCAAACAAATTAAAATAGTAATTATATCCCCTGGAACCTTTTTCCTAAACTAAACTCCTCTCAACTTTCAACTTTTCCTTGAGTGACAGTTTTCTAGATCAGAGCTATCCAACAGATAATTTTCTGCAATAGTAGTAATGACCTAAATCTGTGCTGTCCAATACAGTGGCCACTAGGTACACACGACTAATGAGCAGTTAAAATGTGGCTGGTATGACAGAGAAAATAAATTTTTAATTTCATTTAATTTTAATTTAAATAGCCACCTATATCTAGCAGCTGCCATATTGGAAAGCACAAGTCTAGACCCATGGTTCTAAAATCTCAATGCTTGTCAAAACTATTTAAAGAACTTCTTTAAAGGACAGATGTGTGGGACTTAGAACAGAATATTATAAATATAGTTTGATCAATAAAATGCATATTGAGACTCCCAGAATAGAAAAAGTTCTAAGAGGAAGAAAGTGAGTGAGGCTTGGTGCAATGTTCCAAAATTGTCATCTGAGAATATTAAAAGGTAAGGTCACAACAAATTTGGATTTCAAAATTTTAGATCTAAATACTACTATATAGGTAAGTAATTAACTGATCTTACAGATGACCAATTCTTTTAGAAATATTCTAAATACAGAAATTTCAAACTTAAATCCTAAAAACTAAATGTTTTATAGAACGTTTTAAGATCCTTAGGAAACTTACACACCAATTCAAATTAAAAAGTGTTTATTTCTGGCCTGATAGAAAAGCACTACAAAGTATCAAGCATTTTCTTTTTATAAGCTTAAAACTAAGAAAACTAAGAAAATAAGGTTTATATACTGAAGAAAATCTGTATCACCATTTGATCAAATGCCTTAGTAATTAAAAAAAAGAAAGTTGATGCTATGAGAAGTTAGAATAGAGAGTATCTGGATTTAGTTAAACTGAGTCACAAAGGTGAGGCTTAAACTAGCCTTAATAAATCAGATTCGTGCTGTGACGTAGAGAGGAAATGAGGCTGCCTACCCTACAGGCCTTAGGAAGGTGAGGTTAAAAAAAAATGATTTAAACAACTCTCTTACTTTTCTGTTCTACTTTGTTGAGGAGTACACACATTCTCAGATCCATCACTTCTCAATGAAACAGCCACTGGAGATGTAGTTTCAGCTAGACCTTGCCTCCTCTGATGTTCAGCCATCAGAGCCTCAAGCTGCTTTCTTCTCTGTCGCAGCTCTCCCCTTAACATTTCATGTCTTCGCATTTCTGACCACAGCTATTATTTTAAAAATCAGAGTCAAGTTAGCATAAATATCTGGATTTGTTTTAGCCTTAAAGAATAACAGGCTAATATTGTCAATACCAACAAAGGTTTCTATTCTCACTCTATCCTTTTTACACTAAGATATACATGCAGGTTAAAATATCCATGAATAAGAAAAAATTAGGCAATCATTAATTCTTAATGAAAACAAGTAGGACCCAAATATACTTCATCAACCATTTAGAGAAAGAGAAGATTAATGTTTTCTACAAATCACATATAAGTAAAATGCTAAAGGATTAGTCTTTCTGAGATAATTACTATTTGCTGTAGCTATCCCTTACATGTAATTCTGCCAAATATTTGCTAATAAAGAGCAAGACTATTCTGAAAAGATCCCAATTTAATTACTTTTTTGAAAAAAATTATTTCTTCCCCTAACTAAAAAACATAAAACAGGCTACATTTAAAAACATGTTTTGCAGATATTCAATATTCTTTGTTAAGATGTGACTTGATCAGGAACAACAGGGTACAATGTACAATACCTCATTATCTACTACTGAAGAATCTTCAGGCTCGAAAACAGATTTGCTTGTAGTGGTTTCATTTTCAGTAACAGTTGGGGTTGAAGTAACAGCTGGCATATATTTTTTTGTGGGACAATTACCCACACTAGTGGCTGACAGCTAAAAAAGGGTTGGTAAAAACTATTATGAATTAAAGCAATTATGTTAATTTCACAAAAGCAGTTATTTTACTACTTCTCTGGGGCTCTCGTATGATGTTTAATTTGTTACTACCAGACCTCAACTGCCATCATGATCCAATAAAAACCTGACATAACAAAGATGAAAACACAGGCTAACGTTGATGAGTAGTAACCAACCCTCAGGAATAATAGAGACCAGAGGGATAAAACGTTATTGTGGAAAATTTCATATACTCAACCCAACTCTGGCACATATTCCTCTGCATGTTATTCAGATTGGGGACAAGGGAAAAAGAATTAAAGTGGAAAAAGTAAGAGTCTAGGAAATAAGTTATATTAGAAACATCATTTGATGTGTTTCCCTTTCTTTGAAAACAAAACCTGATGGAAGAATAAAGCTAATCAATAAATTTTAAGAAAAATCTCAAAAAGAATTGGTATTCCCTTCCCATATTAACCCTACTCCTGGTTACCTGACATAGTCAAAGACTGTTCATTCTCTGTTCAATCTCCAAGACCCATGCATAGGGTGCTATTTAATAAGCAAAGGTAGATACACTTAATATCCAAACTACAAATAAAATATTTTAATTACTCTCCTTAGGTAACTCATGATGGCTTAAGAGCTTTAATTTTAGGCCAGTAAAAGATGGAAATGCTAATCCCTTAATTGCAAAATTCAAATCAGAATTTTTATTTTTCTTGGTGAGGAAGATGAGCCCTGAACTAACATCTGTTGCCAATCCTCCTCTTTTTTGCTGAGGAAGATTGGCCCTGGCCTAATATCCGTGCCCATCTTCCTCCACTTTTTTATGTGGAACACCTGCCACAGCATGGCTCGATAAGCGGTGCATGGGTCTGCCCCTGGGATCCAAACCTGTGAGGCCCGTGCTGCCAAAGCAGAGCACGAGAACTTAACCGCTACACCACCAGGCCGGCCCCCAGAATATTTTAATACAATAGTTACGAATATTCATGTTCTGAATCTATAGCTAGCTAGCCCTACAAGCGAAAAACTGCAAATAATCAGTCAATTCCTATGTGCTATCTTTCACAGTGTAAATGTATATCCCCAATCCATTTTATTAGCTCATCCATTTCATTAATCTTATAAAATTAATAAATATGTCACATCAGCACTAGAAAAAGACAAAGAGCGTTTTCAATTAATATTAGGTTTTAGACATCTTTTTTCAGACAAATGGAAAGAAAAAAATTTCCTAATTACCTGTAGGTCAGGACATGCCTTTTGCAATGCTTGAATTTTCTCTTGAATCTCAATCAGCTTCTTTCTTTCTTCCTGCAATTGTTTAAGCTCTCTCTGTTGCTGCTGTAGTTTAGCCTCATAAAATTTCTCTCTATAATTAAATTGACATTATATTTATGGACTCCAGTAAATGTGATGACAGCATTAAGCACAAATAATATAGTACACCTACCAGAGTACATTCTCAGTAACAGGCACTAAATTTTTATTAAATGAAAGCCATAAGCTTAACATACCTTGTCTTTTCATTTACTCCAGCATCTTTCTGTGTTTTATTGGCATTTCCTCTAGTGTTATTTGCATTTTGTTTGGTGTCTTCTTCTGCTGGGTAGAAATCATCCAAATTTGAAGCATTGGCAGATATAACTCCTTGATCTGCTGCATCATCATCCTAAAACAGCATCATTAAATTAAAATTACCTTGATATCTAAAGAATTATCCAATTCATATCTCAGTAAATACCACTAGACTATAAAATTCACATAACATAAAAATTAAAGCAGTAGAGATAAAGTACATGATTTTTAGAGAAGACTGAGGTTCATCCTTTATCAATGGCAGGAAATGAAGTGCTAAAACTGAAAACAGTACATTTATTTTATTTTATTTTTGTGAGAAAGATCAGCCCTGTGCTAACATCTGCCAATCCTCCTCTTTTTTTTTTTTTTTTTTACTGAGGAAGACAGGCCCTGGGCTAACATCCGCGCCTCATCTTCCTCCACTTTATATGGGACGCCGCCACAGCATGGCTTGCCAAGCAGTGCAATGGTGCGCGCCCGGGATCCGAACCAGCGAACCCCGGGCCGCCGCAGCAGAACATGCGCACCTAACCGCTTGCGCCACTGGGCCAGCCCCTGAAAACAGTACATTTAAAATTTAAGTTGCCAATTACCCAGTAATGACAAATATTAAGTTGCCTTTTCTTATCTTGACCAGACACTGAGCTATCAAAGAATAACTATCTAGAGAATATGAAGCAGATAAAAAATATACTACTGGAGCTGGGACTCTTGATATTAGTTAATTTTTCTTAAGATGTAACTTTTAAATTAACAACTTCAAATAATTCATGTCCAGTGTCACTTGCTCTGATTAAAATTTTCCATTTCCTTACTTTGGTCTTTAGTTTGCCAAACAAGTACCAATGCTCACAATACACAAAATAATGAGAATATACCATCTCAAATCTGTCATGACTACCAGAAAAACAACTAAAGTTCACATATTCCTCACAGTAGATTCATATCTTCTGTTGAAATCAATGTATTTATTAAAATGGGTGGTTGAGGGTGAACTACTGCCTTTTCTTAAAAACATTTAACTCTACATATTTTATATTTACTCATGCTTTCTCCAAAGATCTAAACTGAAACTTTCACTTTTGGAAATCACCATTCTAATAAAGCTTTAATTATAAAACTGTCTAATCAATTTTAAGTTTGTAAAAATAGTATTATTTGGTCTTTCCATTAATGTAAAAACTAACCTAATTCATTATTAGTATGAATAGGAAGATTAGAAAGAAACTGACTCCAGTTGGGACTCAATAATAGAAAAGCTAAATCACGAGGCATTTTCACATAAAAACGTAAAAACATTAAAGTACAAGAAAAAAATGCAACACAAAACTGCCTTAAGTTTCAGATGGTAGTATGAGAGCGCCTGAGCAACTGAAATGATACAAACTCCAACACTAAAAGAAAGTTAAGAAAGTAACTGACTAAAGATTTATCATTTTAACACACATGGCATCATAGACTAAGAACTAAAAGAGAGAGACATCTACAGACTATAAGATACGTAGGTTTCATAAGAGCCATATAAGTTGTTGAGGATAATCTAATCAGGAAGAGTAGTAATAGTTTTATATAATCATGGTAACTATATAACTGTATAGACCTCCTCCTGGGTCTCTTGGGAAATAGGATATAAGTAAAAGTCAAAAAAAAAAAAAAAAAAGACAACTAGCCTTAGAAAAATAAGTAAAACTCATTGACCTTAAACCAATATAAAAAACTTGGGGATCTAGAGCCTTCTTTTAATAGCTCTCTTTCAGTAGGAGGCCCCTTAATCCCTCTGCGTTGCAGTTTTTTCACTTCTCATATATATATTTCGGGTCTTAGAATAGTTCCTGAAGCAAAAGAGCTTCAATATAGGCCTGAAATTAAGCTGATTCATCTATAAGACACCAAGTTATTGATCATTTCTGATTTGTTATTCCCACTTTGGGCAATACATTTGAGGAAAAGAATCTTAAAGAAGAAATGGGAAAGTAATGAACAAGTACAATGATGTTCGAGATAGCATGACCTATTACTATTTGCTTTGGAAGCTGTTTTAATTTTTCCAAATGGTGGTACAGTCATATGATCAAAGTTCAAAAAGTAAAAAGGACATTTAGAAAACTCTCCTTTTCACCCCTGTTCCTCAACTGACTCCACTCTGCACAGGTAACGAATGATTTCATTTTATGTATCCTTCTACAGATATACTTTGAATATATAAGCAAAAATATATATGTGTGTATATAGAAGTGTTAATAGTTATGTAATATCATGTTCACATGTGTATATGGCTTTTTAAAATTTATGACTAATAGTTTCAACTTTAATTAACTGGCCTTATGAATAAAACAACATATAGTTTTTCTTTTACATCAAGTGTTTAAGATTTCAGCCTCTGGTATACGAGAGTCTCAATTCTGGCTCTGACGACGGTATAACCTTACTCAATTAACACCTCTTGAATCTGTTTAATCTACCTCATTGAGATGTTATGAGTTCTACGTGATATAAGACCGGGGTCTCCAGCAAATAACAAACAAACTTGTTTTTGTAATAAAGTTATATTAGAACAGCCATGCTCATTTGTTTACGTATTGTCTATGGCTGCTGTTGCACTGAGTAGTTGTGACAGAGACTATAGGCCCACAGAGCCTAAAATATTTACTAACTCACCCTTAATAGATAAAGTTCGCTGATCTCTGATATACGGCATGTAAAGTGCTAAGTATTTAACCCTGCCATTTAGTAAGAACTCAATAAATGTGTACAATTATACCAACAGAATTATCAAACACATGCATCAATCTTACCTTCTAAGGAAGACTGGACTATTTGACAAAATGTTTTTTAAAAAACCAAGCAGTCTTTACCTGTACCATAGCAACAAGATCTTGTAACTGTCTAAGTTTCTGTTTCGCAGCCATAAGCCTACTGATCTTCTGCTCAAATTCAGCATCTTCTGGAGCCGCATCAACCAGACTGCTTCTATGACTAGACAATGAAGCTCCACTGACGCCCTCATCTTCTGCTTCTTCCTCCTCTTCCTCATCATCTTCACCTTGCGCAACATGAATCCCCTGCTCTCCTTCTCTATTATATCGACAATCTGCTGAAAACATGTATCATTGAAATCAATAATGTAACGAACTTAGGAAGAGTACTAATGAAAATCTGCTTCCCAAGAACAATATGGCAAAATTATCTGTGAATATAGTTAATCATACCTAAAGAAGGAGGCATGTTTAGAGTCCTTATGTTGGCAGCAGATCTGTTGTTAATTTCACAATTAGAATTAACTGATCTCCCATCTCTATTATTAGAAACACACTGTGCATTAGAATTACTATTTACTTCATTCCAGGTGGCAGCTACTTGTGGATTTCTAAAACAAAGAAAAGAGCCCAAAGTTATTTAAGGTAAAAAAAAAAAAATTTTTTTAAATCAAAATTTTAGAACTTCTGATAAAATAATTCCAAACTATCGTATCATTGGCTGTTTCCCCATTTAAAGTCAAACTGAATAACTGGCTCTTGCTTTTCATTAACTTCTATTTGGAAATTTAAGAAGAAAAACATCTGAAAAATCAAAATTATACCTAAAAGATGTAGGAAAACATTACATCAGATACTTCTTATGATTTACTTGCATTTGATTTAACAAACAGCCAATTTATTAAACTACTGTACTCAATACCTCCCTATTTGTTTTCCTTTACATGGCAAGTAAGATTACACTAACAAAAATAGTAGACACAGTAGAAAAGCTTAAATAAAAGGCAAATAGCACGCTAATGAGGTTTTTTTTGGTTCCATAAAAGTATTAAGTTAGGATGACTATATTAGAAAAACAAACTTAAAAATAAGTTCTTACCGAATGTTAGTAACAGGTTCAGAACTTTCATGCTCAGAATCATATTCTGACTCTTCAGTTTCTTCATCTTTTGTGTTTTCATTTACAGCATCTGTCATCATATCTGATGTCTGTTCATAATAATGAACTAACTCTCTTAGTTCATTCAATCTCTTTCGAACTTCATTTAACTTCCTGATAAACAACAACAAATATACATATAATATTAATACTCATTTTGGCAAAATAAAGCATGCATTATTTTCATATAATAGCAGCCAGCACAAACTAAATTTAGACCTAATCAAATATCTAGGGGTTGTGACTGTGAAGTAAAGAATTTAATTTCAAGTACAGCTTGCTCAAAATCTCATCCCTTTATTTTCTTATTTTGTGCTAGAGACAAAAGCTTAAGAAAACCAGTTTCAAGTATTAAAATTCAGGTATAAATGTTAACACAGCTTAAAACTCAATGTCAAAAATATTCCTAGGTCTCTTAATAAGTATCAAAAATGTGAAGTACCAAATATTCAATTTAAATACTACCTCTCAGGCAAATCAGGTATGCAGGCATTAATGAGCATTTATATAAGGTTCCTGAATTGTCTACAACATACAGAGATCTATAAAGTATATAATATGTTTACCAAAAATAACAATTAAGTTTGTTCAGTTTTTACTAAGTGCCAGAAACTATGCCAATGTTTTTTAATTCTTAAAACACATTTACGAACAGGTATATTATTATCCCTATTTTGTACATGAAGAAACAGAGGCTTAGTGAGGGTAAGTTGTTTGTCCACAGTCACATGGCCTCGTGAGATACAATTTCAGGGCGTTCTGACACTAGCCTGGGCTCTAAACCATTTGAATATAGAAATCTTTCTTTCCTTTTTTTTTTTTTTTGGTGAGGAAGATTGTCCCTGAGCTAACATCTGTACCAATCTTCCTCTATTTTGTATGTGGGTCACTGCCACAACATGGCTTGATGAGCGGTACAGGGCCCCACCTGAGATCCAAACTTGTGAACCTGGGCCACCAAAGTGGAGCATGCAAACTTAACCACTACGCACCGGGCTGGCCTTGAATATAGAAATCTTTTAACTGAAGTCCCAGCTATTGCTAATCCTTTACTTGAAAACAGGAATACATCAGCTCACAGAAATTACCTGTATTACAATGTCACATTTCTCTTGGACAACTCAAAGAATGCACATATTACACATACACACTTCTACCATCATTACCACTTAAGAATAGTAAATACAGTTTTTTCAGAAATTCAACAAAGAAAAAAAACCTAGAATTTATCTCCGTTATTAATTTCTAATATACGTAAATAATGTTCGTAAAAATGTTTTACTGGAGTTTTTCAGTTGGATTTAGATGGCCTTCATTTTCACTCTCATTCTGAGAAACTAGAGAAACAGTAGGATAAGGAACAGATGACGCATGGCTACTGGATTCTCCATTAACAACCGATGCTAAGCCTACAGGGGCAGACGGAGCCGAAGTTGTAATTCTTTGATCCACACTCCTTTGGGGAGAGGCTGAAGAAGGCACAACTACAAAAAAAAAAAAAAGACCAGTTACCATAAATAAACAAATATGGCACCAAACAACTTATTCACAGTTTGCTTGAATACAGAAAAATAAAAAGTAAAAACCATTAACATCTTAAATTCCCCAGACTTAAATTTTAGAAGCCTAAGGACACAACATCCAGACCACTTATTTATTAACATGTCCCTCAACCAAACAGGGTTAAAACACTCAGGAAAGAATAAGGAAAGACGAAATGGAAATTGACAAGAACTATGATACACTCTACCTTGAAAAAGTAGCTAGAGCACTCCTCTGATAAACCTGGTTCTAGGTTAGGTTAAACAGGGCCACACTGTATGATGTTCAGTATACCATCTATAAACCTTTACAGGGCAGCCCTAGCAGATTATGTCCCTAAGAGTGTTCCAAATCCACAGCTCAAAGGAATAACATCTGGTCTCCAAGATGGAAGTTTTGTTGTTTCAAAAGTTAAAGCAAAATTGTTAAAAGTGACTCTGGTACATCCATCCAAGAAGTACTACTCAGAAATAAAATTTTCTAATTAGATGACGGCTAATTCTCTACAGGCCTTGAATTACCTATTAATTACTTTTCTGTCCACACAGATCAGACAAAGATATCTTACGCCTTCAAGGGCAATGAATGAAGATTAAGAATCTTTCTTTGCACTTCTCCATCCCCTACCACTTCAAAACTATTGTCTTTTATCTCTTTCTCATGACCATCATTATTTGTTGCTCACGTTATCAGCTGCAATAGCTGGTTTCCAGTATATCTCTATTCCTTGAATGTTCTACATTTTGCTGCTGCTTTCACACTATTTCGCAACTAGAAAAAAAAATGATTTTTTAGAGTTATCAGTAGACAGAGTGCTACCTTCTTTATGTGTATAAAACTGACCACAAGGCCTTGAGCACAACTTGCAAATTTGAAGTTTTCCTTAGCTGAATTCATCCATTTAGGAAGGAGAGGTGCTGGTATTAGATTAGGCTAGAGGAGGATGAGACTAGCAGGGGTCAGGGAAAAGAAAGGAGCATATTTCAGGGGAGAAACAGTAAGTTTCTTTTGGGAGTGGCAGAGAAATAGGAGATGGGTGAAGAACAAGGAACAGGGACTCCAGAGATGATACTTCTATCCTTTGTCTTTTCCTCAATAAGACAGCAGCTGGAATGCTGAAGAATAATGACCAGTTGGGGTTGAGCCTACTGACTCCAATTTCCAATGCTAGAGCTCCTACTACTAACTGTTTGCCTAAGAGGCAGGGAGGAGGCTTGAGAAGGTATGAGGATAGCAAGTGAGGACTAGTAAGTAAATCTGAATTAGACAGAGACAAGTAAAACATCTGTGGAGTAGAAAACATAGTTCTATAGTACAAATAGGATGATTATTGCCTTTCCTGTATAACTAGTATAACTATATAACTAGTATAAGTAGCATGACTATGTCTTTCTTATTCCCACCTGAGATGACTATTTACATATTTTTAACAAGGATGTAAATTACGGACATTTCACACTAAACCATAGGTACTATGTAAGTTTTTCATACCTCGATTTTTTTGTATAAATACTTTCTAAATCTGTTTCATAGTTTTTAAATCAAAGTGCTAATTTGGATTAGTTTTTCTTTAAGGGAAAATTTTGAATATGGTAAAAAATGCAGAATTATGTTCAAGTACCTAATAGTTACCTTCTCTTCTACTTTTCCCTTATTAAAATCCTACCAATTTTTCAAGGCCCAATTCTATTCTTTCCATTTTCTGAATTATAGAACAGACCTATCATCTATTTGGCTTTTATCACACACTGACTTGTTACTTAAAAACTTTTCACATGGAAGTCCTATCTCCCCACAAAAAAGTATAATTTTCATTAGGAACTATGTGTTCACTCACTCATCAAATATTTACTAAGTAACGATTATGTGCCAGCATACATACTTACATGTCCTCTACCTAATACTACGGAGCCAGATTTACTTACAGGATGAATTGTTCAGATGCTGATCTCGAAGTGTATGAAGTTCTCCAAGCAATTTGTCCATTTTTTGTTTCTTTTCCTGTAACACTCTCATTTTGCTAAAAAGTTGGACTTTCTCATCAGGTAAATGTTCTGAAACTGATGGATTCCTGCTCTGGCAAACCTCCCCAGTTAATGAAAGACTTTCTGCCTGTCTTCTATTGTCTGGAACAGCTGGAGGCTTATTAAAAAAAAAAGAATAAAAATAACAACTGAGGCAATTAAAGGATGCATTCTCATATTAAAAATGCATAAATATTCTTTATAACAAGAGATAAATATTTGCCTAGGTTGTGATGGTGGGTAAGTACATGCCTTTCCTATTCCCAAATTACATACTGTTTCCTGACGTGCCACTGTAACACATATATAGACACATAAACTACCCAGTGGTCTTTGAGTCACCGGACATAATTATTACCTGGATCTAAATTAAGTGCTAGAAATGCCACATTTTATTTAGAATAAACCTTCAAAAATCTCCTTCTCTCTCTTGCCATCTTTTTAAAACCACCACCATAAACTTTAACTTCTTAACCTATCAGTTTTTCCAACCACTTCTTTCCTATGTTCCTCTAATTAAAAAAAAAGAAAAAAGAAACATTTCAAAAATCCACTAAGGCTTAGGGAATCATAATGAATAACCATCACTGAGCTTAGTCAAATTTCAATATTCTGCCACATTTACATCAATTATTTTCTTTTTTAAGACAAATATAACATTACACATATAGCTAAAGCTCTATACGTTCCAATCCCTAATCCCATTACTCTCTCCAGAGATAACCGCAATCTAGAATTAGATATCTACCATTCTTCTACATGTTTTCATTTTGTAATACCTATGTATGTATCCATACAAAATATACATTCTTTACATAGTTTTGAACACAAGCTAAGTGGTCTCCTTCTTAAACTTGCATTTTCCAGTCATTAGCTCTGGTTCATTTACTGTAACTGGTCATAGGATTTCACTCTCTAAATATATCATAATTTATTAATCCGTGTTCCTGTTCATGGACATTTAGGTTGCTTCTCATTTTTTCCTATTAACACAATGCTGCTATGAACATTGTTTTACATATCTCCTTGTGAACATGTGAGCATTTCTCTAAGGTGGGCCATTGCAGGGTCACTAGAAAAAACGTACAAGATATTGCTAAATAACTCTCCAAAGTAGTTGGACCATATTCTTTTATTTTCACTTGGTCAGCAGACAGAAAACACTGCATCTTGAATCATACTCATTCCCAGTGTAGAGGTATTAATTCACCCTTTCTTACTCAAGGTCCACAAATTGAAATTTTACATTTATATCATTGTTTACAAAGGTTATCAAATTATAACACCTTTTAAATCTGAAATTAAACTTCAAGAACTTTCTTAAAATTATTAGTAAAATATTGCAAGCACATAAATTCAAATATAAGTTAAGGCTGTGATCACTAACAATCTTTTAGAGAAAAGAAGAACATGTCATATAGTAGCATACAAAGGGAAAATTTCACCAATCACTTCAGTCCAAGTAGATTTTCCTCTAATTTAGTGTTTCTGAAAGTATAGCCCCTAGACTGCCAGAAGTGGACTCACATGAGGGGGAAGCCCACCCCAAAAGTATGATTTACAATTCTGGACGTGGGGGATCCCACTGACTAGAATTCTACATTTTTTAAACTATCATGCCAAGTGATATTTATCTCAGGAAAGTTTGAGAACCACTGTTTTAATTAACATGATTTTAAACTCAACTATACTAAAACAATTAAGTTACCTGAGAATCACGAAGCTGATTATGAAAACGCTGAATTAAATCATTCAATTCTTCATTTAGTTCAGATGTGATACTGACTCCAGATAGGCTACCTGTAGTTTCTGTTACAACTGGAAAGACAATTAACTACTCATTAAAGCAAATAAATAAACACAGCACCTTTTCAATTTCTGAGAAGCTAAAAATACATTTTGGAAAAAAAACAAAATCTTACCTAACATTATTTGAAACTAGTTAACCTCTTAGATTTACGTGCCAACAAATCATTTTATTAAAAGTTGCCATCTAAGGTGAAAATAAAGGGACACTCACAGAACTCTAGTATAGTGGTTCATCTTTTTCTGTCCCAACATTAAGGAGAGATACGATACATCCCACTTAAGACTAGTGACTCGATGGAGTGGGGCTGTGGCAGGTCTACCAGGTTGGGCAGTGGCAGGGAAACTGGTTAGTCTGAAAAAGCACTGCTGATTCTGACAGGTCTCAATCCTCACCTCCCCCAACAGAATCAATGCTCTAGTATAGAGGCTGGCAAACTTTTCTTAAAGATTCAAATAGTAAATATATTAGGCTTTGTGGAAACATAATTTTTGTCTCAACTACTCAACTCTGCCATTGTAGGGCAAAAGCAACCACATACAACACAAAAACAAATGGGCATGGCCGTGTTCCATAAAGCTTTATTTCAGGCAGTGGGCCAAATCCAGCTGGCCATAGTCTGCTGACCCCTGCAGTAGAACAGATAATTTATTGAAGGAGTTGCTTGTGATACAAGTCATACTAAAAGACTGCAGTTTCTATCTTCCTAAGGCAGTATTCTGATGATAATTTTCATAACAGTTACTGCTCTACTAACCAACCACTCCATGCTTATCCTCTCCAGCTCTATAAGAGACACTGAATATAAATTGCTCTGTTTTAAAGGAAAATACTAGCTTTTTCCACTAAGAAATTAGAATTTCAGGGCTTGAGAGAACCCCACACATCTAGTCCAAACTCTATTTTGAAAAGAAATAAATTATGGTCTAGAAAACTAACTCACAACTCGCTAGTTATATGATGAAAGGAGCACTCTTTACCATGACAATTATGTTGCCTCTCTTATATACCAGAATATTAAATACTACAATTCTGGTTTTTCATCAGCAGTCTTCTGCAAAATCTCATAAATAAAAGAGGCAATCTGTTTTAAAATTACTAACCTAAAATTGTTTTTGAAATAGTATATAAAATAAATTCAAATTTAAACTCCTGTTCATTCTACTCTTGGTCCCTGTCTCACAATAGTACAAAAAGAAGAGATTATCTACTTACTTAAAAATCAAAGTTCATATTCAGAAATAGGAGACCTCTGACCTGGAACCCCAGAGATCTGATTCTACTAAAATTCCATATAAGCCTAGGCAAGTCAGAAACTCTGTGTTTCCTTCTCTATAAAATAATAAGCAAAAAATTCTGACTAATCTACAATTTTGCAATGATCAAATAAGATGATGTAAATGTAACTATTTAAGAGAACAAACCAGCACAAGAAAGTCTCTGATACTCCAAACTCGAAAAATATTTAAAAGGTTAGTCATTAACCAAACTAGTATTGGTCACTGTTAAAATATTTTGTTTGTTCCTAAATTATCTATTTCCTAAATGTAAATGTAAAAGCTATGACACTCTGGATTTTACAAAAGAAAAATGGGGATGAAAATCTGTATAATTATTACATATACCTATATATATTATATACAACTATATAATTATTACGAAAGAGTAAGTCACTTCCAAATTATAAAGTTCCTTATGAAAACACAAAATTAAATTACGTATAACAGTGATAAAAGAGCTCAGCCAGTGGGCTGGCTAGGTGTGGACAGCAGGATAAACTGAGCAACTTCAATTATTCTCAGTGAGGACCTAAAATGGAGGGCCCACAGGAGATAAATCATTATTAGACTGGGAAGACAGACTACTAGAAAATATACTTTAGTTTTACTGAGTTTTCAACTTAATGAGAAATTAAACACTTTAGGTTTGAATGAGATAACTATAAAATCAGACTCAATACTAAAGAATTCAATACAATTTCCACCTAAATGACACATGGCTATGACGGGAGGAGGAAGAAAGAAAAGAGCATTCTGAGTCTCAGGAAGACTACATAGGATATAAATTATAGTTCAAAAGAAATAGCGTATACAATTGGATACCTAATGGAAATAACAGAGCTACTACTAACTGCAGAAGCTAAAGAAGCTCTACAAACTTATTCAATGCCTCACTTAAAGTTTTAAAGCTTTCTTGGTAGGCAAGCAAACTATGACAATCCTAGTTGAATAAAGCACAAAGGTGGAAATAAAAGCATCAAGAGCCCTACCAGTCTGAGGTACAAAAACAAACGACAGCCTGTCCTTTTTACCTCTTAAGGGTACTCTCTGATGAAAAGGAGAGCGAGCTGGCTGTCTGCACGGTACAGTATGATGACCAGGAGTTGCCCCTGCAACCTTGTCTGCATAACCAGAGAAAAGCACAGGACAGGGTGAGCCTCACATGCAGGTTTCTGAACTAGTCAACAATCAAGATCTGATTATACAACAACCAGCATCCACCCTGCAAGACCATTACTTATTGAGCCTTGCTTATAGAAACAACCTTCTAAGACTGTGACATACCTGAATCATCCATCACAGCAATGGCTTGCTCTGCTTTATGTTGCAGAGCAAGAAGAGCAGCTTGTCGTCCCTGCAGAGCTCTCAGTTGCTCCTGCTGCTGTAACATCCTTTTCAATAAATCATGTTGTTTCTTCAAATTTTCTATCTCTTCCATAGGCTCCTGCTGAGGATTTCTGGCCTAGAAAATAAAATCAACAATACTTATATCTGACTATTAAAATCCACGTTCCTATTTCAACTACCAATGGCAAAGTACATACTAGATAATAAATTAGTATTAAATATACAGCGCTAGATATGGTTTTAGTAGACTTGAAGAAAAAGAAAAGAAAGAATAAAATGATGACACAGAGATAAGCCTGTGATGTTAAGAGTTAGGTAGTTAGGTAATTTCACGGTAAAAGACCATAAGCAATGGCTTAGCATGAAGAGGAATTAACAAGTGGAAAGTAAAGAAAAAGGCATACAAAAAAGAAGACACAAAGGCTGAGAGGGCAAAAGGACCTACACATACACACACACATATACACACACACACACAAAAAGGAGGGATCCAAGCCAAAGGACCTACACATACATACACATACACACACACAAATGAGGAATCCAGACCTTAGAGAAAAAGAGGAGCCGATGATACCAGGTTAATGCCCTAAAAACATCCTTGAAAAGACCAGATTAAAAAACATTCTGCCCTACTCCTAAAAGTGATGTTACAAAAAACCAACAAAACAAAACAACGAATCCACTATTCTCTAACCAAGGACAGAAATTTTAAAAATACATTTTTTATTTGATAATCTCACATGAAACACTTTAATTTACTTCATCATATTATGTAAACATACAATAAAGCAGAAAATTCTGTATCAAAGATATCATTACCATTTTTCTTTGAAAATACATTCATTTAGCTGAGTCTGAATACTCATAAATACATAAAATAGAATACTTTGAAATGCGCCCCCAAAGCTAGCATTTTGCCTAACAGTAGAGGAACAGATTAAACAGATGCTACTTAACAAGAAATTATAAAATTTTAAATGTTAATCTTAAAACTACGCAAATGTAATCCAGTAAGAAAAAATAAAACCCAATTAAGCAGAGATGAATTTAAATACAATTCAAAAACAATAAATTATAAGCCAAATTATGCATTAAATGTATACCATAATGGTATTTTTCATCATTGATTTGCCTTTTCAAAAATCTTTATATTTTAAAAGTTTAATGATTTTACCTAATATCTACATAAAATATTTCTATTAATTTAGAAATATTTAGTCAATTTTAAATTTGCTTTGCTATCAAATTTTTCTTGGGGTTATGCAGATTTTAAATGAATGATCTCCCCCCTAATCCACCAAAGTTACTAAGGAGAATAAAGAAATTCAATGATTTCTTTTGAAAGTAAAAATGCACTGACCTACTTTCCCTATGCGCATTAGATTCCTAGAGAAATTATGGAGAACACAGATGGCTATCGAGAAATTCCCTCCTGGGTGACATTCCTTACCAACACTATGAAAAACCCTTTCTTTTAGCTGCCCAAGTAGAACTCACCAGTGAATAAGAATGAATAACTGTGATAGCATTATACACTCTGACTTGGTAATCAATAAAATTAACAAGTGAACAAATAAATACATGGCTCAGAATGAAGTACCTGAAGAAATTAAGATCAAATAGGAAGTGGAAGACCATGGTTAGAATATGTGATGTACATATCAGAGAAGCCCAGTCAGTGCTCTGTCTATTCTGGACTGCCTGACTAGAGTTCATGAACACGGAAGACAAATAATCTATCTTGGTCAAGCCACTATTTATTGGAGATTTTCTGTTGTCTTGAACTTTCAATAAACTAAAGCCTATTTTAAATTAACTGTTTACTCAGTTCTCTCCCATCCTATACAAGTGGAGTTACCTTGTAAACATTTACATTCATTCCTGTCAAAATTCTTCTTAGTTCTGGCTTATTTCAAGACGGTTTACATCTTGAAAAAACAATTTGAAGAGGAGAGGTAACTATCAATAGGCTGCCTTCTCAGATTTGATCCAAAATAACTTCATCATAGTCATTGTTAAAATGTAAAACCAGACCCAAATAGATAACAGATTTCAACGAAATGAAAAAAAATCTCTCCAGGTTAATATCAATCAAATACACCAGAAAAGTATCAACAGTAATAAATTAGGAGAAGAAACATTAAGCAAATGAGGCAAAAAGTCACCTAGGAGAAAAGAAAACCTTCAAGAATGCATATCTCCACCTAACTGATAATCCTCCCATCTCTCAAAAATAGTTTAGACCTCAAGGTACCCTTAAAGCTATCTAATTCTAAAGAGTTTACTAAACAATTTAATATTATGGATTTTCACACTTTAAAAAGCAAACCTTTTAAAAGAAGTTTAATCCTTCTTAGTCAGATTTGCAAAACTCTGATACCCTAATTATAAAGAATTCTGAATTATTAAAGTAAACACAATTACCTTCAGATTTTTCACTAATCAAAAGATGAATTCCCAACAGTTTTCAAAATTAGTGGGGTTTTATTACTGATTAATAACTTTTGCATCCATATAAATAACATTTCAGACTGATACTTAGAAAAGCTGAGCTGAGAGAGGCGAGTGAGGACTACAATCAAATATAAAGAAAGGGAAGATAAGAAAATGAAAATAAAAATAGCTAGGGATAAGAACATGCCAAGAGGATGTGCAAGGAATAGAAATCCAAAAAGGAAGCCAGGACTATATCCACCCTTCAAAAACATATTTTTATTTAAACTTTTTGAGTCACCTTCAACAAGCACATTTATAATTTGAAGATTAAAAAAAATAACTTAGGCATGAAATCCTGATTTGCATACATGTAACAGTCCAACTTCAGAAAACCCTAAGTCTTCCTTTCTTCTACTCATGTGAGGTTCCTCCAATAATTATTCATGGATTCAAATATATTTTTATAACTAAAAAGTACTTCAGATAACATATACTCCCATTTTTTTCATGTGAAAGGTGAGGAACTATAAGCCCAGAGAAGATAAAGCTGTGATTTATCTAATATCACAGTTAGCAGAAGTCAGATTCCTGGGTTCTAGTTTAGTGTTTCTCACACCATACTCTCTGCCCCAAAATTATGTGCTTAGATAGTTCTAAATACAGAAGTCTAAGACATAGCCTCTGAAAAAGCACAGTCTGGTTTGGGAGACAAAGCTAGCCCACATGAAGTAATCAGAAATGAGGAAAACAGCAAAAAAAAAGGGTAGATGGTATTTAAAAAGCTTAGAAATTCTCTAAGAGCTGAGATTAAGTGTGGGGGGCAAGATAAGTATGGGAAAACAATGAGGACATGGGTATTTGTGGAAGGCTTCTTTTTAAAAATTATGCAAAATGTCATCATGTCTATAAAATATTCCATAAAATGAACTATGCCCTTGTAGGCAGCTGAAGAATATCAATCATTTCATATCAAACCACAACTCACAAGGTTGCTTTAAGCTCTGAATCTCAGTTAAGGCCTCAACTTTTTTTTCCTCCTCTTCCAATAGAATGCTACATTTTGAAAGGATGTTAAGGAGGGAATGAAGGTGGGGTGGGGAGAATCACAGATTCTGCATAATAGAGAAAGGATAAAGCCAGTTGGTGGGAATTTGGAATTTTTTCTAAGAAATTAAAAGCATTTTATAAACAAAGTACTGATAGAAGTACCCTAGGAGGGCACTAAAAATCAAAAGACTAAAAAGAATCAAATTGGAATAAACTCCAAAAAGCAAGTTCACGACAGAATAATATTCATTTATAAGGACATTATTCAAAGAAATTTAAAAACAGAAAAGTGGTTTTTAAAAGTAAATATAATGCTTTAAGAAAAAAAGTAAAAATGGCAGATACTATACTGTAGTAATTGTCAACTCAAGTTCTGTTTGTTACTATTCAGAAGACTTACAGAGAAGAACAATAAGTCCAAAGGATATCTACTGTGCTTCAAGTTCACTTTCTCTTTTCTAATGCCACTACTTTTAAAAATAATCAGCTACTTTATTTGCTCTTCTGTTGAATGGAGGCACTTTTTGGTTAACACGTTAGCGTGAGATCACCATAGCTGATTTCAAACTGTATCCTACAACTCTTACCGGTGCCAGTAAAAAAAAAAAACTGCCAAAATACCTAAAGATTAAGTTCTATTATTTTTAAACAGCCATAAAAACAAAACAAAACAATCTGTGTAACAGAAACGAAAGACTATCAAGCCTAGGTAATAAGCTAGTAATAAAACATATGGAATTAGTCTTATCTATACTTAATTATTAAAATAGTACTTTACTCTTGCCAAACGGATATGAGCACCTTCACAAATGCTGTATTAAGTGGAGCTACACAAACAGTTGTCTTTAAACCTTTCCTGAGTGCACTTATGCAAATCACGAAAAATTGAAAGAACATTCAGAGCAAACATTGGAGAAAAAAATACCAAAAACATTAGCAAACAAGTCAACTGGATAACTAAATATTTTTCTAAAAAAAAAAAAAAAAACAGAAGAGGTTTCCAACAGGAACAAAAATACAAACCAAAAAATACTGAAAATATTTGATTCTAAAAAGACAAAGCTAACAGCTTGCTCTATTTTCTTTTTCTTTAACTACAGGAAATAAGACAAAACATAAAAGTGCCATCTTAATCCATGAACACAAATATCAGAAACAAAAAGCAACTAACGGTCAAGGTTTAAGAACATATTATATTTCGAATTTTCAGTAGCAAAAAAATGGAAAATGGATTAAGTTTCAAATCCTTTTTAATGGAAATTAAAAACAGCTGCCACATGTAGTCCATAGAGGAGTATAAGAAAGTAGAAAAGAATAAAAAACTAAAGGAGAGCATTTTACTAAAGCAAATTACAGTATAATAATTAACCATGTTAATAATTTATATATTTAAAAGTAACAGCAACAACAGAAAAGCAAATAAGAAAGAAGAAATATGAACAAAAGAGGTGTTCATTTAGAGACTTCCCAAGTTAATATTGTGAAGTATACCTTTGAGGGAAATCCACGTTTTCGGCTATATTTCCTATTAGGCCTCAGTTCCCTGCCATTCTGAGGAGGTCTGTCACCTTTCCCTTGGGGACTTGTAGTAACGTCAATGTCTGAAACCTGTTCTCGTGAAGCTGAATTCCCTAGTTTGTCCTCAATGCACGGCCGAATTCTCAGACTAAAAGATGCCTCCTTTATTAAATAGTGTAGCATATTAATTTCTTAACACAAACTCCTGTTTAACATACAAGCCAGCCTTGTAAATAAATATAAAGAATTTACCAGTCCATCTTTTTAAAAATCAATCCACCATTCCCCAAGTGGCAATAAACTTATACTTTAAATTTCTGTAGACTAGACTATTACTAATTGTAACTACGTGAGTATCATATCCTAGGCAATTTCCAAGCAATACAACTGCTGAAGCATATTTTAACACTTATTCTATGTTACTAATCAATTTTCATAATGTCATGATTTTAAGTTATGAAGGAAATTCTCATCATGGTAAACTCTATATATGCTAGTATATAAATTATAATAATCAACTATACCATTTCCTACCCCTCCCCAACAGAATTCCTTTACCCACATGCCCCAACCCTTCCAGTTCTGCTGGAATGAAACGTGAGGAAGAAATTATTCCCAGCATCACTGTAAATAGAAAAACAATTTCCCCACAGTAGAATCTGTTCTTCACGACTGTTTGGATCAAGCTCTCTGAGTATCTCCTGGTGAAAATAATGTAGAGAAAAAAATTCAAATTTCCTCTTCAAATTAGGAAGGGCAGGGAAGAGAAAGGAGGCAGATAATAAACTATGCAGGTCAATACTAAAAGGAAACAAACCCTCAAATTCCTAATGCTGACTGGTATTTTGAAACATATCTCAGATACAAAAGACAGACATATATGGTTATCCTTTCACAAGAAAAGCTTTACTGATAACAGGTTTTCAAGTTTACTAACGCATAGTTATAGGTGCATCTGTTCAAGTAAAAATGCTTAAAAGCATACTGATTTCGAAGCACACTAACTTCTATGAACTGTTTATTTTACAAATCTTTTCTTAAAGTTTTGTAAATTCCTAATTATTTTTCCAAAAGATGATACTTTGATAAATTTCATTTTGTACTGTCAGAAGTTACAGTATTTTTCTCACTGTGAATAAATCACAATGTAAATGCTACCCTATCTCATTTTCTAGTCTTCACCTCAAATTTTTAGTCATCTGGTTTTGCTCCAGTTCTAGGCCTGCCTGAGAAATGAAAAATCCTAATAGCCTTAAAATGAGTCCTCAATGGCAAATAAACTTGAGACTTTTCCCAGAGACATGCTAAGCAATCACTAATGATACTCTGTACTTACAGCCTCTGTATTCACAGTGAATTTTAACTTTCCCAATGCTTCTTAAAATTAGTAAAGCTGTGCTTAACAAAAAAAACTAGAAAAACCATGTTTCTGCAGCTGAAGATCAGAAATTACTAATTTTCAAATCAACCATTAACACTATTTTTAAGGTTAATAAACAAAACTTTTAAACTTCCGTGTTTAAAAAGAATATATACAGCATTAACAATTTGAGAGTTTCTTCCCTGAAATACACTTTTCATTAAGGAATGCCTACAAAAATATCATCTTGAAAAACGAGGGGAAATTTAAATCCTCATTTCCAGCACTTTAATTACCAAAAAGCCGCTTACCGTGGTATCTGAAGCCTCAGACTGCACATCTATGTTTAGCGATGTGCTCTCAGCTACAGAACCAGATCCCACAGCTGAATCTATAGTCCGAACATCCTCCTCCTCATTTTCTCTAGCCTGAAATATTTTAGTGGTATAAATCATACAACTATTAAAAATGGCAATAAAAAGTTATAATGGATGGCACGATTTTTCAAAAATATATTAACTCCTTTGCGGTAGCATCAGAATATCATCAGTTTATGTATACCAATACACTACAAAAATAACTCAATACATTACTTAAAAGGTCCAAAACTTACAAGGATTTTTTGAAGAAATTTCATGTATGACTTTTCTTGTTCTTTAAGGTGATCTATTAGATGAGTAAGGCGCTCAACATTAGCAGATCTTTCGTTTTTCTCTACAAGATCTTCCCGCATGGAACTAGCTTTAGTAATGTAGTCCCGAATCTGAACAAGCCTGCTTACAATCTGCAGGAAAAATATTTTTTAAAAAAAGGAAAGCATGAAAGTAAACAGTATGTAAAACTGAGCATAATTCATTCAACAGCAATAATTTTATAGATTTTTTTGTTTCAAATACCATAACCAAAGATACTTCTAGGTTTATTGTGTGAATTCATACATGCAAAAGATCTGAATCAAATTTAGAATTTAATCACAACACAATTGGCAATACTAACAACTCCAATTACTGTTAATTTAAAAATTTCAAAATTAGTTTTAATTTACATTACCTGAAAAATTTTACTTATAGAACTGCATACCAAACTATTGTTTATATGAATTTTTTGTTTATAATTTTTTAATAAATAAAAGTATTATAAATACGTTTGAAAGTAACTTTTCAAAAGGATTATGTCACCATTTAAAAAAATTCTTACAACAATCTATTAATCACATTGTTCCCAACCCCGTTTACTAAAAATTGGCAATATAAAATTTGGCAGATAGACAGAAGCCTTAATTTACCTGAATGTGCCATTTCTACAATCATTTTGGGTAAAAAGAAATTTATACTATTTTGAATAAACCTGATAGATTAACGACGAGTCAGGGAAGTACTTTAATTCAACAAAAATTCCTATGTGCATAACCCAATATAATTTTTTTTTAATCTTAAAGTTTCTACTTTGAGGTTTATGAAAGCAAAGAGCAAAAGAAACAAATTTTTTTTTTTTTTTTTTTTTGTGAGGAGATCAGCCCTGTGCTAACATCCGCCAATCCTCCTCTTTTTTTGCCGAGGAAGACGGCCCTGGGCTAACATCCGTGCCCATCCTCCTCCACTTTATATGGGACGCCGCCACAGCATGGCTTGCCAAAGCAGTGCGTCGGTGCGCGCCCGGGATCCGAACCAGCAAACCCCGGGCCGCCGCAGCGGAGCACGCGCACCCAACCGCTTGCGCCACTGGGCCGGCCCCCAAAAGAAACAAATTTTATCACCTGGCTGCTCTCCATTGCAGGTTCTCCTCTCCCATCTTCTTCAGAGACTTGACAGTTTTGCAAAAGGTCATTACTTAAAGCAGAAGCAAACAACTCTTTACATTGTGCTGATCCAATCACTTCTCTCTTTTGAGGACTCAGAGCAGCATCTCTGCTCTTATTAGTATTAATCTGCATAGGCAAAAAGTTGAAGGGCTTCCGATTTTCACTAAGCTGACGTTTGTTGTTGGCAGCTGTTGCTCTACCTTGAGAATCACTTCCAATGCTTCTCTATATAAGAAAAAGAAACCAAATCTCACAAATATTAATCTTTTAACCATTTTTTAAAAAAAATTCCAGTGTCAGTTTCACCATTAGATATTGATTCAGGAGGTGTGCATAAATGGCTTTGCAGTAAGAATCAAAAGAGCCTCAGATCTATAAAATTCTTTTACTATCAAAATCTGATTAACACATCCTATTCTTCACTTTGTCAGGGACAATTCAACTGATGAATATGAGCAAGATTAGTCTAAACGAAGTACTAGGACGATGGACCACATTTATTATTCATACAGCTAGTCATACTTATTCACAGAATTTTGTATAGGCTTTGGACCCAATGAATCACTGTTAATTAATATGAACATCAACATAAAGATGTGGCTGTATGAAGCACTGTATGAAAAAGTACTCAGCTCAGTGCCTGGCATACAGTGAGTGTTCAATTTAGTAAACAGATGACTAAGTGATATACGATCATCACCATCATCATATAAGACTTGAAACTACCTTTAGGCATATTTGGAAACCTGCTTATCTCTGTAAAGTACAGATGTGAAAGTAAAATATTTGTCAGGAGTTCATTATCATTTCTTCTTGCTTTTAGTTCTAAACTTTATTTCCGTGATTTAAATACAAACCATCGTTTTATTCTAAACCTGAGGTAATCTATCACACCCACACTTAGCCAATGATAAATATTCTAAACCGGATCTTCCCTTTTGCTTAATAGCAATCTTATTCAGTCACTAGCATGCAAAATTTAGTTTCAAAATGAAATCATGAAAGTTAGTCACATAATATAGTGATGATCCCGAAAGACTTGTCCTCAGCAAGTTTAGAAATAAATACTTTGTTGTCCTCCAAAGAATAACGACCATGACCACTGATTAAAATCTTTCCATATGCAAAGAAACTAAGAAAAAAGATATAAACAGCTCAATTTTTATTTTTAAGACAAATTACTTAATTGATTTCAAATATTTCCCATAGTCATAACTTGATTTTTAAAATAATTCACAAACCTGATCTAAATCACTGAAGTTTATCCGCTGTTTAAGTTTCTCTAATTCTGCCTGCTCTGGAACAGACATCTGAGTCATATATCTACTGTGTGGAAACGTATGGGGAGTCTTTGTTCTTCGCCTTCCAACTCCTGGTGATGACTCCGGAGAAATATCATTAGTTACCCTTTTATCACTTTCTCCACCAAACTTTTTCTTATTCTTTTCTGATGATCTATTTGCCTTCTTCTGTTGGCCACTCCAATCCTTTAAAAAAGTAAAGGCAAAAGTTAATCTGGCCTCTATCAAACCAGGAAAATAATTTGGTATGCTTAAAAAATTTTGGTATTAAAAATGACAAAACATTTTTCACATAAACATATAGTCATTGAGACAATTATTTACTTCTACTAACCCATTTTCCCCCCATTACATCCAGCCTAAATTTCAAAGACTGTCCTTCAGAAAATAGATTACTTTCCTATCACAGATCATTAACAAATATAAATCCCCACATTCCAACCCTACAGTCAGTCTGAATATTTTCAAAAGCACTTTTAAAAATGCTTCTTTACTATTTATAAATTGAATAATAAAATAAATTATAGATACCTTTACTGGCCTCCTTTAAAGTCAGTATGTATGAAAAGAAGAAGACAGATCTAGAATCAACCTGGGTTCTAAAGTAATTATTGTATGCTGAAGAAACGCTCCACTGTGTGACCCTAGGCAATTTATTTAACTTCCCATGGTCTCAGTTTCCTAATCTCTAAAATAGTGTCACCTTTAAAACACAATTAAAAATAACATATATAAAACATCTAGCATATATAATAAGCATGTGCCTAGCATACAATAAGCAATAAATACAACTACTATTATTTTTTATAGGCAACAATGTGCTACATGATAAGATCTGATATGAAATGACAAAAATGCTTAATGTTTTAACTAAAAAAACATTACTTAGTTATATCCACATAACCTAACTCATTCACCAAAAAGGTCTATAAAATTTCCACCTTATCCACATTGGAAGAATCTTTTGGTTTTACTACAGTGAAACTTTTTGGGATATTTTCCTCACTTTTAATAATAAAACTCCCTTCTCTACAAACTGCCCCTGCACCCCAATCCATGTGTAGGTGCTCCTGCGCACCTCTTGTACTACGTACCACACTCCACCTGGCCACAGATGACTGGAAAAGAGATGTATATCTAATCCAAATTGCGATAATTATACTTTAAAATTTCAAATTGCAACTAACAGATAAGTTGTCAGTATGTAATTGCAGCCATAACTGAAAACTTTAGAATAAAGGGGCAGCCATAGTACACCACGAGAGAAAGCTGGTCTGTTAAGAAAGTTGTGTTAAGCAGAGGCAAAGAGTCAGGGTAGGGAAAAAGTAATTCTTTATTTTTTTTTTTTGTGAGGGCGATCAGCCCTGTGCTAACATCTGCCAATCCTCCTCTTTTTTTGCTGAGGAAGACTGACCCTGGGCTAACACCCGTGCCCATCTTCCTCCACTTTATGTGTGATGCCGCCACAGCATGGTTTGCCAAGTGGTGTGTCGGTGCGCACCCGGGATCCGAACCGGCGAACCCCAGGCCGCTGCAACGGAGCACGCGCACTTAACTGCTTGCGCCACCAGGCCAGCCCCGGGAAAAAGTAATTCTTGACAACTTTCTAGTTCCTTTTTCTAGTCCCCTCCTAAAACCCAGCTATATTCCTTTAACTTTTTTTCCATAAAACATCTTTACATCCTTATAATAAATTTCCTTTTTGGCTTAAGCTAACCCAAGTTGATATGTTACCTACAAACAAAAATGTCTTCAACTAATATAATGAACAGCCCACGGTCTTTTAATACCTTGGCCAGTGAGAAAAAATGTGTTCACAAAGAGTTTCCGTGAGTTTGATTTGGCAAAGTCAGGGGAAAGTTCCATTTTAACATTAGTAATCAACAACACGCCATCAATAATAAAATATCATACCATGTTGTTAAGTCGGTCATCAACACCCTCACTGCTCCAGTTTGGTAAATCCTGATCATTCATGCCTTCTTCAAAAGGACCTCCTCCTGTGGCCATACTGGCTTTAACAATTAATTTTCTGCAAAACAAGTGAAAACTAACTGTTTTAACATAAAAACAAACTCTAATTTTTAAATTATTCCATGAAGCTTAGCAATATAAAGGAATGTTGGAAAAGTTGATTTTATGAAATAAAGAGAGGCACTGTCAACGACACATCACAGACAAATTGATTTAGCTGCCGTAGGCATATTATGATTAACATCAGTTAAGTAGCTGGAGTGATGGGGAGGGGAAAGAAAACCTCAGAATATCCACTATGTGTACTGCCTGGCCTGCATGCTTTAAGGTTATTTTATTTAATTTATTCAACACAGTCCTAAAAGGTAGAGTAATAAGGTAGGAAAAAGTTATTAATAGCTAGAACCAAAACTGCTCTTAGAGAAGAAAATAGTGCTCCCAGAGACCTGGGCATTTGTTTTGTACCAAAGATTCAAAGAGGGTAGAACCGCTCTGCATGAAACACAGAGAAAGGTATGGTTTTAATAGGAAGGAAGGTAACGATGAGGAGAAGGCAGGCAGAAAGAAGCAGGACTAGGCAGGTGACAGGCCAATAAAAGCCAAGAATACAGTGGCTAAAAACATTTAAAAAATATTGAAGTCTAGTGCCCTATTTTAAATTGTATGGCTGCTACCTCATGGTTTTCCCTAAATTTTGACATAGTCTACCAAAGTCACAAATTCTCCCCAATAAAAAAAGCGGGGATTTTATGAAAATCAAGCAAGGTACTGAATTTCATACCTGGGTCAAAGAGATGAGAAACAGAAGCAGCAATGGCAGAAGCAAAGGTTCAGAAGCAGAGATGATGATGAGAAAATAAGAGTTCTTCCCCATCTTTGGAGGACTGTGGATTTCCACTGGGCGTGGAACTGCACAGGTTGGAGGGGGACTGAGTGAAAGAGGAGATGGTGAGATAACTTATCTATAATTCAATGGGCAGAGAAAGCCATTAGACATCAGGGTTATAATAGGTTTCTCACTTTACAAACAATTACACTAACATTCAAAGGAGTTAGATAAATTTTCCCAAGGTCGTTCAGCTAAAAATGTCAAAAAAGAATATGAAATCAAATTGCTTTGATTCTAAGATCCTAACTTATCCCATTCACTAGAGCATAATAGTAAAAGGATTATCATCCATGACAAAGTAGGATTTATCCCACAGACGTTTTAACACTAGGATATCTATAAGAATAATATATTATATTAACAGATTACATAGCAGGTTAAATTTTATCATCTCAGAATAACAAATGATGTGATAAAATTCAACACTTAATTTGAAAAAATCTTAAAAAGTACAAATACACTGACATGTCCTCACAGTTACATGTATTTTTATACTGTTTGTGTTTTCTTCAATGAGCATATTTTACTTTAATCATTTTCTAAAGAGTTGAAAGAAGTATTTTTTTTTTATTTTGGTGAGGAATATTCGCCCTGAGCTAACATCTGTTGCCAATCTTCCTCTTTTTGTATGTGAGCCGCTGCCACGGCATGGCCACTGACGAGTGGTATAGGTCTGCACCCGGGAACCAAACCCAGGCTGCGAAAGCAGAGTACACCGAATTTAACCACTAGCCCACTGAGGCTGGCCCGAAAGAAGTATATTTTAAACCAATAGCCAACAATCTTAAAATAAGACATAAAGGACATCCTTATTAAAATAAAGACCAAAACAAGAACGCTACGTATCAGTTATTTAGCATTGTTTTAAGTTTTACAAAATGCAAAAATATGAAACCTGTATTAATACTGAAAAGAGAAAAGGTGGTATTCTTAAAGAATATGCATTAAAAAACCTAGAGAGGGCCAGCCCCGGTGGCCTAGTGGTTAAGTCTGGCACACTCCACTTTGGCAGCCCAGGTCCAGCTCCTGGGCACAGACCTACACCACCTGTCAGTGGCCATGCTGTGGCGGCGGCCCACATACAAAAAAATAGAAGAAGGTTGACAATACACATTAGCTCAGGGCAAATCTTCCTCAGGATAAAAAAAAAAAAACAAAAAACCTAGAGAACTTCAAAATACCACCAAAAACCACTTAGAAAGTACAGCGGGGGAAAATGATGCCACTTATAATAGTGACAAAAAATAAATAAATACCTAGGAATAATAACTTTGCCCTATGTGAAGAAGCACTATTAAACTCTACAGAACAATATAAGAGAAAATTTTAATACGTAGAAAAACAAACTATCTTCCCTAATGGGAAGACACTTATAATAAATGTGCCATTTTTAATAAATGTATAGGCTTAATGAAATTCCAATAAAAGTCCCACTGGGATTCTTTTTGGAATATAACAAAACAAGTCAGAATACATAAGTCAAAAAAAAAAATTCAAATATCTGAAAAATAAAAGCAAGACAGCAATATAGTAGACAACTAGTCCTAAGATACTTGATCACACTGAGTGCCTATATGGTTAAATTAGCAACAGCCCCTAAAAAGAAAATTCTCAAATATACCCAATTAGAACAATGTTATGAGAAAAATTAATTATAGCTAACATCTGTACCTTGGCATTTGTTTACTATATGCCAGGCACCATGCTAAATATTATATGTGCACTATATCATTTAATCCTCACAATTCTATGATGTAGGATTATTCAACTGATGGAACAACTTGCCAACAAATTTTTAAAAAGGATTTAGAGTTTTAACAGCTTTTCAAACTAGGATTCTTCACCTTAAACAGAGAAGACAGAAAATGATTTGAGTCACTATTTTCTCAATTCTCTCAAGGATGGTACATACCCAGTACCATTCCAGACATGGAAGAGAAATTAATTCACAGTAAACAATGGATGCCTTAGAGCAATAGAGCTTAATTCTCTCCCAACTGAAAAAGGCTGCCTTATACCATAACACCAAGAAAGTAGATTAAAATAGATAAATAAGATTAAAAAAATCAAACAAGAGACAAATAAGAAAATAGAACAGACTTTAAAAATAGAAATCTTACTAATTTGGATTGCAGAAATAAAAAGTTCAACAGATTGTATTCACATAAAAGTGAATCCTAAGTATGCTGAGAATAAAAAGTAAATGACAAATTAGGGAAAAAAATCTGAAAGAAATATGAAATATACAGTTAATATCTTTACTGTATAAAGAATTTGTGAAAAAATAAAACACTAAAAAAACAAGAAAAATAAGTATGACAGGCAATTTACAAAGAAATCAGTAAACATAAAATCATAAAACTATTAATAATAAAGTCCAGCTGCAAATTAAAATAAAATACTATTAAGTCTGCTAAATTACATATATTACCTAATCCTAATGACAGCAAAGGGAAACCAAAACTCACCGTCACTATGGTGAAAACATAAACTGGTATAACCTTTCTGGAGAGCATTTTGACAATACTGTATCAAGAACTAAAACTTAGTTTTGATCCAGTAATTCTATCCCTCCATAGCTAATCTAAGAAAATAACCTTAAATACAGGGGGAAAAACTATAATGAAGGAAGTTGTTTATTATGCTATAACTGCGATAAATTGAAAACAAACTAAATGTCAAACGATACCCTGAACGCTATTAGACAAGAATATCCTTCAAAACATATAATTATGAAGGCTGTGTATAACAATATTGTCTGTGTTCACAACATTATCATACAGTATAAAAGAAAAAAAGCAACATGCAAAACTGGATATATATTAAAAAAACTAAGAAAATATACTAAAATGCTTGCATGAAAACAGTTGTCGGCAACAGGAGCAGTAAAGTCATGATTTTCCCTCTTATTTCATATATTTTCAGAAATATATTATTTTTTTATACTACAAATATATTTAACAATTTTACAAAATAATTGATACCCATGGAGAGGTATGTCCAGTGAACTGAAATGACTCATTTAAACAAAACGTTTTGCAACTACTATTTTCTAGGTGTACAAATTTGTAATATTAAAGAACAAGAGCTCAGAAAAATACATATGCAGTAGAGGCAATACTATATTCAAAAGTACTATAAGCAAAATTTCTTAAAATGTAAAGTAGAATGAAAAATTGTTAAAGTATTTAAGTAAAAACTCTTACATATCAATTTTTTTCTTAAAATAGAGTATATTATACTTTCTATCAGTAAAAACATAAAGTAAGGTTAAGATAAATTTATTAAGACTATATTTGGAGAGATAATGTTTTATATTCTATTTTTATATTACAATAAATTCCCCCTAAAATGAAGACTTTCTTCTAAGGGTCTATTTATAGGCTAATTACTTTGACTACTATTAAAATAAGTTTCTAAAACAATTTAAAAATGGTACATTAAAATTAGTTTGGGAAAACTAGATCAAATATTTTTTAAATCTTTTTTAAAAGACTATTTACTAAATAAAATCTATCAAGTTAACAACCTTATCTACTGTTATATTGTGATTGATATATGATGAGACAGAATATGTAATAACTTAATTATATCAAATATGTTAAAAGGCACATCCCTACAGAAGTAAAAGTATTAATAGGAAGCTAAAAAAATAATTGCATATGGATTAATTCTCAGTATGTTAAAATCTAGCTGAGCTCTCTAAGACAATAAAAATGCCAACCTCTCTAACCATCTCAAGTCACCATTAAGAATACAGGATCTCTGCCTTCTAAATTTTATTCTGTAGACACACTAGTATAAACTATTATTTAGATTGTTTTATTATTATAAACTATTATTTACATATAAAATTTTACAATAATCAAAACACTAGGTATATAAAGAAGAAGACTGATTCAAGCCAAGATTTCTATAGCAGAATCAATAGGACTTGGTGACTATTATGTGGGAGATGAGGCAGTGAGGAAGGAGTTAAAGGATGAATCCTAGGTTTCTAGCCTGAACAATTGGGTGTATGATATATTCAAAGTGACTTGAAAAGGAACAGGTTTTTGTTGTTGAAAGAAGCTGATGAGTTCAGTTTTAGAAATGTTGGGTTTGAGATGCCTATTGTACACCCAATTAAATTTGTCTAGTGGACAAATACTGATCTCTCAGAAGTGAAATTGAGGCTAGAGATCTGCAAGTCATCCACTCACAAAAGTCCTCGAAGTGGAATAGAAAGTTCATAGAGAAAATGAAGAGTAAGAGAAGACCGAACCTTGAAGGACATTGATATTTAAGAGAAAGAAGAAAAAGAACACTGAGAAGGTACAGAAAGACAGGAGGGAAACCAGGAGAGTGCTAGAAAGAGGAATAAAGTGTGTAAAGAAGGAAGAAATGATAAGAATGCCAGATGTCACTTTGTCATATAAGAACATATAAGTACTAAGAAGCAGTACTTCTTGGATTTAGCAAGAAGGAGGTTACTGATGACCTTGATAAGAGCAACTTCAGCAGGATGATAAGGGTCGATGCCATAATTAGAATGCATTTATTAATGGGAAGGGAAAAAATAAAGGAAGTCATTAAGTAATTTTTTCAAGGAATCAGTCTGTGAAGTGAAGCAGACGGAGATGGTCATAGAGAATGTTCTGTTAAAATGAAAGTATCCTGAGTATATTTAAAATTTGTGGGGATAGAGCTAGTAGACGGAGATACTGAAGACACAGAAGAGAAAGGAGATAAGCAAATAACATGTGGTCTCTGGAAAAGCGGGAGCAATTGGGATCCACGGCATAAGAAAAATTATTAGCTTTACACAAGCAGAAGAAAACTTCTTTCACTGAAACAAAAGGAAACGAGTAAACCATGGAATTGGATACAGGCTGGTTATCAGATTTGGTGGTAGGCAGTTGAGGAAATTCGTAAGTGATGTGAAGTAGAAAGGACTGCTCATTAAATGTGAGACTGAGATGGCAGTGTCTGAGAGATGTGAGAAGGGTAAAGGAGAATGCCTGTGGGCAGCACTAATGACTCAGGTAAGAGCAGAGAACATTCACTGATACAACTAATCCAAAGTGTGAATTTTTTTCTCAGCAGTCCTCATCAGCCTTGGTATAAACGCTCCATTGAATCCATCCAAAGCCGGGATTTTTCTAGGCAGGTTTAACAGAAGGACAATAAGACAGAAAAGTCAAGCCATTGGAAAACAACTGGTGCAAGTGATGGAGGATAGTAAGGGAAGCTAAATGGGGATAAACGTAACGTTCTTCTACTTTAAACAAGCACCTCTATCCACCCTATGACCTACTAAACTAAGTTGAAACTATTATTTATAAGTTTCCTTTAGCTATTTTTGACCACTTTATTTGGCTCCCTGATCTTGCAAAGACACGAAATGCAAAAATACTATGGCAATTTATAAGCTACTTTCAGTGACTGATCTTTTTGAAGAAAATCCTGTTGCAGAATTCCTACTACAGACGTATTTTATATATTTTATATATATATATATATATATATATATATATATATATATATATATATATATATCTCTTAGTAGAATATCACAGTATTAAGTACCACAAAAATACCTATGACTGACAAAGGTTTACCTTTGAAATAAGAACACAAAGTAAAGAAGAAATTAAGTAATCTAGAAAAAAGATTATTTTCCTAAAATCTTTAAAATTCAGATATTATTTTTCAAATGGCATTAAATTACTCAAAACCATCTCTGGAAATACCTTACTTCTCAACAGCTGTACATCAAAGTTTTAGAAATATCCAAATAAAACAATTCTGTAGAAAGTACATTTTTTCCCTAAATATCTACTTAGAGTCATAAAATAACCAAAGCTGGTATTTTACATATCTGTACAAGTTTTCTAAAGGTTGCATTATTTGGGGTATTTCTTTTACTAACTACAAAAAGGAAATACCCATTACATCATTTTAAAAGTCTTAATACAGTGTACAACTGTACTAAACATTTTTAAAGGAACTGAAGAGGAGAAAATGCCTATTTGGTATTATGCGTTGTTTCATTTAAGGAAGTTCCCAATTTCTTCTCTGTTCTTAAGATGGTCAAGTACCTAAAAAATCATAAAAAATCTTTTCCATAGCTCTTTCAGTCTCTTTCTTTGAGACTTTCTAAAAATTTCAGTAATTTTCTAGAACTTAAGATATCTCTGTAATTACCCTCTTCAAATTAAAAAACAGAAAACTCTTAGGATATTGAAGGGAGAAAGAGAGATTGCAACAAAATATAACACTCAATTTGAATCAACAAAAATTTGATTAGACCCCACTATGTACCAAGTATTGCATTAGGTCTATCTTACCATTTTCACACCAACAAAATTTAATATATCCTTGCTTTCTACAAGAGCAGGAAGAACTGAGGTCAATTAAATTCCGCTTGCCAAGACCTCTCCCTCCCTACAATTTATATTCAAATCTATCACTTCCTTGTCGTTGATTACATATACCTCCCTACACAAATCTGTAGGCCCTGCTACCCCATCAACCTCAAATCCCTATCATCACTGCCACTTTATCCCCTACTCACTGATAACAGCTCTTCCTGTCATCCCCTGCCACTGCACCATTACAAATTCCCTATACATCCTCCATCTGTTCCCCAACATTTCTCCTGTATCTTTAGCTTCAATAAAATCCCAAATTCTTCTAAAAGCATTATTTCCTTGGAAATTCCTTCTAAATAAGATGCTACTCTTCCTAGTCTCCCAGATTCATGGGGAAAGGATACCATTTGCAGACCATTCTTATTTAACTAATGCTTAACCTTCCTCTTTTGAACAAATTAGCCATCAAAAATGTCACTCTCCCTGGGGCCGGCCTGGTGGCGCAAGCAGTTAAGTGCGTGCGCTCCGATGCCGTGGCCTGGGGTTCACCTGTTCGGATCCTGGGATGCACCGACGCACTGCTTGGTAAGCCATGCTGCGGTGGCGTCCCATATAAAGTAGAGGAAGATGGGCACGGATGTTAGCCCAGGGCCAGTATTCCTCAGCAAAAAAAGAGGAGGACTGGCAGATGTTAGCACAGGGCTGGTGTGGTCACAAAAAAAAAAAAAAAGTCACTCTCCCTATTTTGGGCACCGTTTCCTACTGTCCACCTTGAGATAGTCTTGTACTTTTCTTGATAACAACTAGCTTGTGGTTTCACTCTACACCTCATTCCCTGCTTTCATGACCTGAACATTTGCCATGATTTTTCTAAGACTCTGGCTTCAATTCCAACATCCATCTCATCCTCTCTATTCCAATACTGCTTTCACTCTCAACTGGTAATTTGTTCAAGATCCTGAACTTCTGAAATTCCTCCTGCTGATCATAAGTCCTTGCATTCTACTTCTCTCACTTGCTCACTCCTGCTGAACCAGCTCTTGGCCCTGCTGAACACTTCCAGTCCCTTGATCATTTCTCTCTCCAGGAATCCATTAATTCCTTGCGTCCTTACTCAACCTCAAACACAAACCCAAGTAAGCCATTCCAAAAATGCCTTGCTAGCACCCTTGACTTCCTCACCTATTGGCCCATTCTGTCAACTCAATTATGGATAAATCCCACTACCTGCTTTCTCTGTTTCTACTCTCAGACTGTCAAACAGTGGGGAAATAGTTTTAAAATGGCATTGATTATATCCACTATTAAGGCATACTATACTATACTGTACACACACACACACACACTTTTAAAATGTAGGTTTACTCCATGAGGTGAGACACCTTATCTGTTCTGCTCACTGCCATATCTCCAAACTCGAAAAAAAAACCTTAATTCACAGTCATTAAGTAGCACCTTATAGACACTCAATAAAATTTGTAAGATGAACGCATTGCTATGTACCTCTTGTTGGCTTCTTACTGAATTCCCTAGTGCGATTATTCCAAACCCTTTCTATTTTTCCCAAGTCTCAAATACACTTGCCTCCTTCACAAATGGCCAAATCCCTTATTGACAAAACCAAGATCTTCTAATGCAAGTTAATTCAATTTACCCTATACTTTTATTCCACATTATCCAACTCCCCTAATGTGTTAAAAGGAAAATTATTTATTTTATAACTGATTCTATAATTCTTTCTATTTTACTAAATGCCTACTATACAGTCTAACGTTAAGAACTCTAACGCACATACTCACATTTCACCTTTCCCCGAGTTCCATTTTTCTTGTCCTATTCTGCTATAGTCTTCTAATTAAAATAGAAAATACTACTGAGAATTATAATCAAGATATAAATCAACTGCCAATCTGTATGTACTCATGAGTTAGCTTATTTCATAAAGGAGTGGAAGATGTGTCTGCTTTCCTAGAAAGCAAGGATATATTAAACAAATTTTGAAAACAACTTGTCTTAAAATTTTAACAAGAGAATTAAATTCAGACTCCTATTGAGATTTTCTTGAAAGAGCAATTATTTCTAAAATGTTTTTAACAAAAATTTCTTCTAATTCTCATCTTTTAGTCATTTAATTTCTAAATTGTCCTTAGCAAACAATTACTTAACTTTCCCTCAATGAACTTACATTGAAGTTTTTCTGCTGGTCAGAGAATATCCTTAAATAACCAGTATTTGATAACACACCATGCATAGAAACTAATGGTTAAAAGTAATTTTAGATAGCTGAAAGAAAAAAAATGAAACTTCAGTTAACAGTACGTATAACAAGTTTAAAAAGTAGAGTTTGTGAATAAAAATAAAAACAGCCAATTAACAGAAAAGTTGTAGAAGAAGATGACAAGATTAAACGGATTTGGGAAGAGAGGGTACCCAAACAGTTGTTATAGGACAAATTCAAGTTCAAATGGGCTGAAGAAATTCTGTGAAGACAAAGGCATTTCAAAAGGTAATGCATAAACTATTCTAGTATTCAATAACCAGGAATGACATGGCTCTTCTCTAACAAAAGTATGAAGGCAGACCAAGGTGGTATGCCAAAAAGTGGGGCGAACAGGGCAGCAAACCTGGACTGTTTTCTAACTAGAGAGGGCCCTCAACCATGCACTGGTATTTTAACAGTTTCCGTTAGAAAGTCTTCTTCAACTATAATGTGAAAGACAATAACATATATAATGATGTCAAATTACCTGTTTAGAAACTAGGTTTTGCGGCTCAGAAACGGCTCCTTTCCTGCTTCACACTTCAAAGGTGCTGCCTGCTTATGATTTAAAAAAAAATCACTTCAGTAAATTCCTTCCTTACACTATGAAGTACAGAATAACAAACACTATATTTATAACCTAAAATATGTTTAGAAAATCACCAGGAGAGCAAAAATCCACTTTATCAATATTTTAAACTCAAGTTACTTTAATCCTTTTGGAAAACGTGATACGCATAAATGTTTTAAATCCTCCAAACTTGTATGATCCTACCAAACAGCAAGATGATGCCTTAACATCTACTTTGGAACGTAACGACAATGGTTAACCCCAATTATCATGTAAAGATCCATGCCAAAGTTTACTCTTCAGATTGACCAAGGCATTAACTTCCTGTCACCCAGACTACTCAAGAACTTGGGATACCCGGCGACGAAAAAAGGTTTATTTATTTAAAAGCTAGCTCCTTTATAAGAAAATAACCTTGTCACTGTATAAACACAAGGTCTACCCTCAGTGCAGAAACTCAGTATGATACTGGTTTGCAGCGGCTCTGCCCAGGAAGGCGATAGGGAAAGAAAGGAGCAGGTGCACCCAGGCTCTACAACACCCACGCCAGTAACCAGAGAACACCAGAAGGCGGAGTCTGGAAAGCAGTTATGGGGCGGGGGTGGCAGGGGCGCCCAGCAAGCCCGCTCCTTCCAGCGCCAAAACACGATCCGTGCCCCCTAGGGCACACCACACAGACGTCAAATCGCTCAGGGAAAAGAAACAAACAAACAAATTCAGCCCAGGCGAGCTCCCGAGGACTGGGCCGCGTGATGAAAAGTTTGGACGACCCGCCTCCCTAGCGAGGCCTACTGCCTAATCCCCCAACACCCGTTTCTGCAGGGCAAGCAACGTTTCCCGCATCCCACTCGGCATTTCGTTTTCCCCATCCCAGGCCCATTCCAACCGGCCCTGCAGCGGGGGATGGAGGAGGCGGGGGGGAAGAGCTAAGCAATGAAGATCCCCCCCGCAAGTATAAACCGCCTCGTAGCCGAAATCAGGAACGCCTCCCCGGCCCTTCCGCTCCAAGAGCGCCCGCGACAGCGCAAGTCCGCTGCTCACAGCCCAACCCCGAAGTCGCGTCGCTCCTCACCCGCCCGTCTCAACCCCAAATTCTGGACAGCGAGAGCCCCGCGGAACGGAATCGGGGGGGTGGGGGGGGACGCAGTGACGGAGACTACGGCCACCAAGGCCCCTTGCTGTGGAGAACCAGACCCCCTGCCCCTGGCAAGCAAACCACAGCCCCCGCTCCGCTCCCTCCACTCGCCAGGGACATTCCTGGCGCACCGGGCCCGAAGGACAGGGGCGGGGAGGCGGGACGGGGGTTCGCCGTCGCCGCTAACGCGTCCCTAGATGCTCACCCGGAGGTCGCGTCGGTCGGTGGGTCCGGGGGAGGGGGCGGACCGACTGCCCGGGGGACGGGAAGCACACAGCAAGATGACCAGCAGCCCACAGAGAGGCGTGGGCCGGCGGCCAGGCCCTCCAGGGCAAGCGCCCCCGAGCCGTTGCTCTCCCGCCCCTGCCCGCGCCGCCCTCGGTTGCCAGGGGCTGGGGACGCGCAGACATTACCTGTAAACGAAGCCGCCGCTCCTGCCAAGGACGGAGTAGCGGTCAGCCCCCACGACCCGGCAGCGGTCCTCAGAGACCGCAGCGGGGAGAGTCCACAGTTTCCTGGCTGCCTAGGGCCCAATGGCCGCCTTTTCTACCTCAGCTACTCGGCGCCAACCGCCGCACCCACCGCCATCTTAGGATCTCATTGTGGTGGGAGAAGAGGGGCGGGGGGACTGCAGAGGGGGCAGCGCGCGGGGAGACATGCGCCGTCTCCTCGGCAACGGCCGCGCGGGGGCGAGAACTCGCTGGGGCGGGAGCCGCAGTGCGATCAACGCGCTAGACTGGAATCACGTGATCCGCCGGAGTCTGTGGTGTCACCGCTGGCCCTTTCGCTCGGCGCCGATTACCCAGAGGAACCACCAGAGACTACATATCCCAGAATGCCAAGTCGACCCTCCCCCCACCCCGGTTATAAGCGCCTGCCCGTTCGCCAAGGGGGGGATGACTACAAATCCCAGCAGGCTGTGCGCTTCCGGCGCTGCTCGTCGATCGTGGGGAGTAGGCCTGTGCGGAAGTGGATTGCTCCTTGGGGGCGCCTTTTCGTTTTCCGTGGGGGCGTCAGGTCTGGACGGTCCCGGAAGCAGGAGAAGAGACCAGAGACCGGGATCGCTCATCTAGTCCCAATCCACGCACATCCCGGTCACGAAGGGATGGAAAGAGAAGGGCCTTTACAATGTAGTCCTAATTTTACACGGGAGGAGATAAATCCACGGGAGTTAATTGTCCAAGTGTCATATAGCTGGTCAGTGGGAGAATCATAAATGTTAATAATTAACGCCACCTTGGACTAATGCCCTGCTTTTGCCTTAGAAGAACCAGATGCTTTTCATCAGAATTTAATCCCGAGAAATTTTCTCTAAAATTATAGTCTCTGAATTCCCTTTTTATTTACGCTCTTCTCTCAGCAGCTGCTCTTTTAAGGTTAATAAACTGACAGCTTCTCTCGTAAAAGAAAAAAATGCGACAAAAGGACAATTAATGCCTTCAGTGTGCCTACCTGAGAAGTTAAAACACGGGTCAATTTTACTTGAGTGCAAGGGCATTCTATTTTTAGACAGTTTGTAACTGTGGGATAAGTTTGTTTTAAGCAAAATAAAGGCGGGAGGAATGAAGAATGGGCATCTGGGTTCCAATAACAAATTGTTCTCAATGACCAACGGAAAGTGTTCACAGAACCAATTAATAGAACTGCATCTCAATACATAATTCACAGAAATAAAGCTCTTTCTGCTACTGTAATTTGCAACCTTAACCGGGTTCAGTCCCAAGGCAATGCTCTTTGACACTATTTATTTGTCATACATTTTTTAGTACTTTCTATGTGTCAAGCATTGCTAATTATGTAGGTAATAGGAACATAGTCCCTGCCCTTGAAGAGGTCATATTTTAGTGAATGATGGAGAAATAGGGTATGATGTAAATAAAGTCTGTTTTGTGAGAAAACAAAGGGCTGTGGGAACTCAGAGAACAGAGCAACTCACCGATTAGGTGTTTATTGTAGTCCCGAGGGCCCTAGGCCCCATTCTAATTCCGCCACTCACTACCTCTAAGGTCTTGGGCAATTTACTTAACCTTTCTGAGCCTCAATTACCCCATATATAAAATTAGGGGGTGGGAATAATAATATTGCCTACGTTGGAGGGTTTTTTAAAAATAATGTTCATTTTGTACAAGGTGCAGGGGTAAGCATTTCATCTGTTGTGATTTTCATAATTCTCACAACTATCCTGAAGAGATTGATTCTGCATCCGTTCCATTTTACAAATGAGAGGTTAAATGAATTACTAAAGTTCTGACAGCTCCAAGTGGTGGGGAGCCCAGGTTTAAACTGAAGTCTACTGATTCCTTGGAGGGATTTCTTGACTAAATTAGAAAATGCATGGGAAAAAGTGCTAGCATGTGGTATGGCCCCAAAATCTTATCATCGTCGTCATCATTTTGTTTTATACATACATATTATTGTTTTTAAATATGTAGGACTATTGTCATTAAAACAATTCAAATGAATTCAAAGGCATTACTGAAATCAATATAGTCACTATGGTTTTTGAATTTATGGACCCTGAAAAGTGTCAATACTATTATGTCTGTTTGGTGGTGGGAGGAGTCTGAGAAATTTTTGCCTTAAAAGGGGGTCCTCACTCAAATATAGGCGTTACTGATCTTAGCAGAGGACAAAGGAAAGAAAAAACCTGAAAAACTACAAAATTATCCCGGACTTCCAAAAACTTAACATCTAGTTTAGAAAACAAATCTTATGCAAATGAATTAGTTTAGTATTAGCAGTGTATGAATATGGCAAATAAATGATACAGACAGTGCTTTAGGAATTCAGAGAAAGAGTACTGATATATTGCCTCAGATAATGATAACTCCAGGATTTCTATGTAGAATGAAATTAGGGACAACAGTCTGGTGGAAATGTAGGTGGGGAACATGAATGGCTTCTAAGAGATACACATTGAAACTACATCTCAGTTTTCCACATTTAAGAACAGTTTAACACATGTGTTAAAGATGGGGGAGGAGGCATAACGAAATGGAAGAATGATGTTCAAGGAAAAGGAGCACACCTAGAACACAGATAATACATCCAGAATAAGCGATGGATAATGCAAACTAGATTAGGTGAAGTGGAGAAGTCATATGGGGTGGGGGATGGGGAGGCAGGAGAAGAAAGCAAGGTTGATGATGAAGGTTGAGGCCAAAGTGTAGAAAATCTTAAATGTTGATCTGAAGAGTTTGGGCTTTGTTCTGTAGATAGTGTGAAACCAGTGGAGGTTTGGCAAGAGGCAATGATATAATGAAGTAGTTACTTTAAGACTTTAATGTAGTGACAATGTTTAGAACAGACTAGAGAGAGCAGAGGAGAGGTGAGCGACAAGAACAACGGGTGGTAACTGGCATGAAGTAATTGAGGCCTGGCCTAAAGTAGTAGCGAAAGAATCGAGTCAAGGAGTTGGATCTTGATCGTAAACTAAATCAGTTGTCATGCTGTGGAAAATATCATTTGTTTGTTATTTGATATTTAGTATGACACTGATCAGGGGGCACGTGCAATATAACATTTTGTGCTATATTGTTTATCCCTTTAACATGTTCTGTGTGTTCAGTATTCACCGTGGATAACGGTGGAGATGGATTTTAAGGCTGGCTAGAGCAGAAAGCCTGTCTTTTGTACTTCTTTATATACTGAATGCTTTGTAGAGTCCTTTTATTTGGATGTTCATTCATTCAATTGGTCTTTGAAAAAAACAGTTTTTTGCAGTATCTAGTTTTAACCTGCAGGTGGTAATAGAACCTAAAGGAAAAATCTTCAGTGCCCACTATACTACTAATATAACTGAATTTTATGATTGTTTTTATTATGTGATTTTTGTTACAACCAAGAGAATATATGTCATTTATGTAAATTATAAAGTACAATAATAAACATTCAAGAATATAATCAATATATTTAAGGATTCCCTGTGCTTTTCTCCAAACTCATTCCCCTTCCTTGCAGACATACACGCTATCCTGAATGATATTGATGTTATCATTTCTTCGTTTTCCTCATATACCTATATTTATATATCTCTAAATAATATATTGTTTAGTTTTCTTGTTTTCAAACTTTATGTAAATGGTATCGTACTGAATATATTCTTGCTTGACTTGCTTTTTCATTCAGCGTTGTTTCTGAGGTTCATCCATGTTGATGGCTGGAAACACAAAGTCCATTAAGAGCAGAATGTAGGGGCTGGCCCGCTGGCATAACAGTTAAGTTCGTGCGTTCCGCTGTGGCAGCCCGAGGTTCGCAGGTTCGGATCCTGGGTGCAGACCTACTCACCGCTCATCAAACCATGCTGAGGCGGCATCCCACATAGAAGAACTAGAAGGACCTACAACTAGGATATACGACTATGTACTGGGGCTTTGGGGATTAAAAAAAAAGAAAAAGAGGAAGGTTGGCAACAGATGTTAGCCCAGAACCCATCTTCCTCAAAAAAAAAAAAAAAAAAGGACACCAGTCCTATTAAAAAAAAAAGAGCAGAATGTAAAATTAATTTTGGAATATTCCCACAATTGAATATAACTGATTTTATCATTATTCTTCATGTTAGCTTTGTGGGTGAGCTGATGAAAGAAGAGATTGATCATGTCAAACAAGAGACTAGTTGGAGACCTCTGACCTAGTTCTTACGCCTTTTGGTTAACTTTAAGCACTTTACTTCTCCGTCTTAATCTAACCCAGAGTTTCTCAGTCTTGGTTCAGTTGACATTTTGGGCTGGATGATTCTTTGTTGTGAGATGCTGTCCTATGGGTTGCAGGATATTTAGCAGCATCCCTTGGCTTCTTCCCATTAGATGCCTGTAGCATCTCGCCTCCCCAGTTGTGACAATGAAAAATGTCTCTTGACATTGGCAAAATCCCTCGAGTGGGAGTAAGGTGAGGCTGCGAGGGCAAAATCACTCCCAATTAAGAAACCCTGATCTAGTCTTTGCATTGAGAAAACCATATTAATTATGATTTTTCTTATGTACCTCTTTTGCTCAAAAACCTGAGCTTACAAATAATTAAATCAATTAATTACTATATAATTATATCCACTAATTATATTAAATCCACATGCATAAGTAATGTTTCAAGGCTCTTCTTACCTTCCTCCGTTTTCTTATCTAATTACCATGACATCTCTCATTACTGCCTAGATCAGACTTTTTATTACTAGATTCCAAAATACCTAATTGCTGCTCTCAGCATACACTATTAATATTTACACCAGTTTGAACTGCCCTTTCATTCATAACCAATTTATGTCTTTTTCTTTCAAAAATCACTCATTCAATAAATGTAACCCTGTTGTGATTCTAACAGTTCCATCCATATTTGCATTTCATCAGTCTTTACATGGCATTACTTCTATAGAGTTGTAATTGCTATACACTTCTTCCTGTATTTTCCTTGTATATATTCTTAGGGGGTCTGTATGTTTTCACCCCACCTTCTGTATTCATTGTAAACCTAATCGGACTGCTATAGCATAGTCCTGCGTGGAATGCTTGCTTCCCAGGACATATCAAGGTGGAGGAGTTTAAACAAAGGGATGTAAGTGACAATAAAAAAACTACAAAGAAAATAATCTGTATCTTTTTTCCTGGCGTCCCACCACCACTACAGCAGAAAAATATTAAATATAACTAGATGCAGGTTGTTAATTAGAGAAATCAGGTAATTAGGTGGGAGAGTTCCAAAAATATAGAAATAGGGGCTGATATAGATTTTGTTTCCTAATTCATATGAAAAATATTAGTAAGGTATGAAAATTGATCTTCAGTTTTTACTTTAAAAATGCTGTTAATGATAATAAAATTACATGAAATAAGGATTTAACGATTGCCATAGTTATAAGGGAGCAACCTGGAGTGACGTTATGAAAGATAAACTCTGAGCTAGAAAAGCATATTTTCTCACATAAATAAGGAGAACTACAGGTGACAACTAGGTTTGGTATGTGCATGCAAATAAGCATGGGCCAGTGAAGGAGTATCCATGTAATTGGATATAGATAGATAGATATACTGATATCTATATCAGATATATATATATACTGATCCATATTAAATTTACTGCATAATATGGGGGAGCTACAGGTGTATATGCTATAATCGTTGCTCTTTTACTATAAAAAGGCTTCGTACACTGCATTTTTCCTTCCGTAAGAAAGATTCTAAAGTCAGGGGGAAACTGGTAAAACATGTGTGAATATGTTAAGAGAGGTTAGAATGGTAAAAAGAGGTTAGAATGCTCTTTCTTTACCAGAAGAGTACTAAATAATTTCCCAAGTTAAAAACTGGAGGATATTGGATGGCAGGATGGACAATCCAGTCTAGATAAGGATAAAAGTAAAACCCTGACAATAGGTGCAATGGAATGGTATAAGGCAGGGATTGACAAACTTTTTCTGTAAAAGGCCAGATATTAAATATTTTAGGTATTGTGGGCTTTATGGTCTCTGTCCCAACTATTCAACTATGTGATTGTAAAGTGAAAGCAGCCAGACAATATGTAATGAATGATCATGGCTGTGTTCCAATAAAATGTTATTTTTGGACCTGAAATTTAAATTTTGTGTAAGTTTCACATGTCACAAAACATTAATCATTTTCTTTTTTTTTCAACCATTTAAAAACCATAATAAACCATATTAAAATAGGCAGTGGACCCAATTTAATCAATGGGCCATGGTTTGCTGACCCCTGATGTAGAGTACTGAACATTTTAAGTGTTTAGATAATTAATGGTAGATCAAAGGAGAAATTAGCAATGGAAGAAAACACAGTTTCATTATCTTGCAGGATGGTTATTTTACAAGGAATATTTTGAACTAATAAAGGGAGGATATAAAGCAAATGTAACTGAACAATGTTTGTAAATATTCATTTGTATCATTTTCTTATACATTTTGTTTTCCCCCATTCAGACTAGCTGTAACCATGCATTGCCTCTGAGGATTGTCACAGCCAGTAATACAGAAAAAAAAGATAAAAGTTTCAGGCATAAGAAAAAAGATTAAAATCAGAGCAGTTTCCACCCCTCACAAGTTGCCTGTGGGAAAGAGGAAGAATCGATGGAAAATCAAAAGAATTGGATGCTTTCCCTTGCATCTCTGAAAAGGACAAGGAGTAAGGTTCAGCAGCAATCCGTGTGACTTGGTGACTGAGAATTTAGAGGGCTCAGTGACTGTAGTAGGCACTATGCAAACCCCCCACCACCACAAGCCCCAGAAGTCATATGCAATCCCGGGATGGAGAGAGACTCTAAATTGATATGATATGAATCGAGATTAGGTTTCTCCGAGCCCGTAGAATATAGCCTTGAAATCCAATTAGAAACACAAGAGTTACATTTATCTTTCACAGGGAAGTTTGTGGCATAAGAAACATACCCATTTTACATACATAGTTCAAATATCAGCTGCTTGAATGTTCCCAAGCCCTTGAAGCTGTCGGGGTAACCATATCTCCATCACATATTCAACAGGAAACCTAATCTCACTTTCCGACATCATCTAGGATCCTTGGAGCTAATGTTTTTCTAGTATTTCCTGCTTCTGCTGAAGTCACGGTTTCTCTCAAGTCTAACCTCTTTGGCTGTTCTTTTTCTCCATCCTGCATCATTCCCAAGGCAGAACACAGCCTCTTTCCCTTTATTTTCTCAAAATACCATGGACACAAGTCACCTCCGTATAGTAGCTTTTCACTGAAAATTCAGCGTTAACAGTGGAAGATAGGGGAAAAGGAAAAGGAATTTACACTGCAGCAAATATCTTAGAATATTCAACACCCTTCTTCTTTAAGATCTTTGGCCTGAAACTTCTGACTGGCTGCCTCTTGCCCAACGCCCTGTCATCTTGATGGACGCTTTCTTCACATTCTACTCCCCATTCTTATCTCATTCTCTCCCACCTTTTACCCTCTTCCTCTTGCGTTACCCATGGAAACTCCAAATTCCTCATTAATTCTTCAGTAACAGAACCATTTTGTTCCCTTGGTCTCACTTCTAGCCCTTCCCAGCTAGACCTACTATTAAAATAAACAATGTTCTTTCTTTGCTACACTAATTAGTATGACCCATTTCCTCAGCATGGAACTCTAAGAAAGTTATGTCTTCTTTGAGTGCTAAAATTAATTGCATAAGACTCTTAACTATCCTGTTTAGAAGATATTGTAAAAAGAAACATCTCAATTTCCCAGACGTCCCCCCCCAGGATATTCAAGAAGGGAATGGGGGATGGCTAACTCAGTTCTTAGGGGCCAGTTGTTAGTCCAAACCCACAGTGGAGAGAGGAATGGAGACTATGTCTGGTTTTCTAGATAGGTCCCAATTCTTTTGTTCTTGGTTACACTGCCCTCATCTTCTCATATTTGAAAATATTCCCACATGATCTGGGGCCAAGATTATTCTCTGCAGCAATGATTCCACTTCTGGTCTCTCAGGAGTTTCTCATGGAGTATGTGTGTATGTGTGTGAGTGTGTGTTTGTGTGTGTAGGGTGGGGGAGTTTAAGAGCATTGGGAAGCTGTGGAGACAAGTATTCTCATAATATTACCCTCCAGATTTCAGTTGCCCTCAGCCACCACTGGCTCAGGCTTCCACTCTTTGCCTCTGATTAGTGTAAATCACTGCACAGGCTGTAAACATGTTCTAAGCTTGGACAACCCCACTGCCTCCGTGTACAGCTAGTGAAGCACTGTAGCAAGTGGATAAGAGCACGCTTCCAAAGCCAGACTACTTTGAGTCAAATCCCGGCACATGTGACCTTGAGCAAGTTGCTTGCCCTCTTTATGTCTCAGTTACCTTATTGGCAAAATGGGGATAAAAATAATAATACACATCTTGGGGCCAGCCCCATGGCCTAGTGGTTAAGTTCGGCATGCTCTGCTTCGGCAGCCTGAGTTTGGTTCCCAGGCATGGACCTACACCACTTGTCTGTCATGGCCATTCTGGGGCGGTGACCCACATACAAAATAGAGGAAGATTGGCACAGATGTTAGCACAGAGCGAATCTTCCTCAGCAAAAAACAAACAAAAAATAATAATAATACATATCTCAAAGGGCTGCTATGAGGATTAAAGGAATTAATATGTGCAAAGTGTTCAGATAGTACCTGGATCACAGTAAAGGATATATAAATGTTTACACTTAGTAAGCTTAGAAAGAAAGCTCTGTGCCAATACTGGTTTGGACCTCCAAGTTTTCAGGATCCATCCCACATTCATATTTTAGCATAGATGTCAAAGCATGCACACCTTGCCAGGATGGATGGGTCATGATGGCTTTAGCTGTAGGGATTACATGACTACCTCTGGATACTGACAGTGAGGCTAGATCACCACATGAAAGAAATTGAATTTTATCTTGTTGATTATGGAGGGCCTCCAAGCCTTTTTAAGGAAAGGAGTAATGTGGTCACGGTTGTTTTTATAAAAATAACTATTTTTTTTTATTGTGTAGGAGATGGTCTGCGCGGGAAAGAAACTGGGAGTAGATTGATCCTCTAGGAGTTACCAATAGATTATGCTAAGGTGGTGAGGACATAAATTAAGGTGGTGGTGACAATGAGGTTGGAACAATGGGGCTGATGAAGAAAGTTTGGCATTTAGAAGGTAGAATCAATAGGATTTATTGACTAAGGACATGAAAGAGGAGAGAGAGAAATGATCTCTGACAATGCCAAGATCTTGAACTGGATAAGTGAATAAATAGTGGTTTTACTAACTCATTATGTTCTCTCCAAGGCAAGCCTTTTCCTCTAGGAGGAGAGAAGAGGCTATACTGAGCTTAGTTTGAGGCTAGTAAGCTATTAGACAAACATTTCTCGAGTTACAGAGAGAAGTGAAAGCTGGAGTTAAATATTTGCAAGCTGATACACACTAACACTCAATGGACTAACAGAGATTACTCTGGCTTATTTTACTTAGCACAATGTCTTCAAGGTTCATCCATGTTGTAGCATGTAACAGAATTTCCTTACTTTTGAAGGATGAATAGTGTTCTATTGTATGTATATACCACATTTTGTTTATCTATTCATCTGTTGATGGACATTTGTGTTGTTTCCACCTTTTGGCTATTGTGAATAATGCTGCTGTGAACATTGGTGTACAAATATGTCAATTGCCTTTTAATTGCTTTCAGTGACTACTAAAGGATAAAAGAGAAAAAGAGACCAAAATGTGAGCTATGAACTTCAACTGGTGAGATTCAGAGTCAGGTTTTGAGTGAGATCATGCAAACTAAGTGAGAATTAAAAACCGGTTTGCAAATCAGGTAAATGTCTTAAAAAGAATTGTTCAGCTTTCAAAAGAATAAAAGCCCACAAAAAAATCTGAACAATCTCATGTTCTCTTCATCCCAGCCAAACTGGATATATGCCATTTCCCAAACACAAGTTGTGCTTTCTGCTTCTGTGCCTTTGCCCACGTTGCTCATTCAGCCTGCAGAAAGCTTTTCTTCGAGGATCTGTGATAGCCAACTCTGACCTGCAGGCCAGAACAGAGCAAAATGCCAATAATTGTCTTGCTAATCTGAGGCAATTTTACTTAGCATCTTTTTACTCCACTGCTAAAGCCTATTTCAATTTATTCCCATGTTTTGCAGTTTGTTCTTTAAGTATTACATTATACATATTACAGCCAAGTATTCTTGTGCATTCTATATTGTAAGATCCTTATGGTTATTCACTTATCCATGACCAGTCCTGTGTCATCTACAGTCATTAGGCAACCCCAGCCAACAGCCCTCTCTGGCTACCTGATGAGATTTGCAGTTGACATTTGTTATTCTTTTGCCTCCCAGCTTCTATTCCTCCTAGCATCTCTATTTCTGGCTGGGACTTCTCTAAAACTTTTGGGGAAAATAATTCTGCACTTGCACTGGAGCCAAAGGGGCTAGATCTTTCCTCACCCCACGAGGGCCCCCAGTGGACAGTGGGCTGAGGAAGTTAGGTGCTTTCTCCAGAGAATTCACACCTTTAAGGAGAGACACAAGGTGGGGCTAGCCCCGTGGCTTAGCGGTTAGGTGAGCGCACGCCTCTACTGGCGGCTCGGGTTCAGACCTGGGCACGCACTGACGCACCGCTTCTCCAGCCATGCTGAGGCCGCGTCCCACATACAGCAACTAGAAGGTTGTGCAACTATGACATACAACTATCTACTGAGGCTTTGGGGAAGAAAAGGAGGAGGATGGGCAATAGACGTTAGCTCAGAGCCAGTCTTCTTCAGCAAAAAGAGGAGAAATCGCATGGATGTTAGCTCAGGGCTGATCTTCCTCACAAAAAAAAAAAAAAAGGAGAGACACAAGGAAGGTTATTCATCCCAGAAAGAGCAGAGGCAGCAGCCTACGGGCCAGATGGTGCAGGCTCTGACGCAGTTGCTCTGCTCCTTGCTTCTGCTTCTTGGCTTTTCATAGTTCCCTTCATTCTCGTTCATTCTGAAGCCTGGTGTCCCAGATGCCTTTTGATTCTCTGAGTCTCACCTTCTCCAGTAAATTCCAACAAATTCACTTTTACCTAAATTAGCCAGTCAGAAACCAACCAAGAACTCTGATAACATCACTATCTTCTTGTTCCTCCTCATCTCTCATCTTCCTGTCCCACCCTGGACTCTATCTATTTTTTTTAATGTAGATAAATATAGATTTTGATATAGACATTATGTAGATCTAACTTTAGATGTAGATGGAGGAGTAGACATAGACTAGATGGAGTAGACATAGACATTAACTATCTATCCATATCTCAAAAAATGAAGGATCACATTCAGAAACAGTGGAAGTGAAGGACAACAACAGAAGTTGGCAGTTAGCTTCTACTGCTCTTGCACATCTCTCTTCAGAAGACCCTTATCCTAGACTGCTCATCTGAGGATACAGTACTACTGGGGTGGACAAAGACACAGAAGCAAAAAGCACAACTAATGTTTGGGCAACGGCGTGTACCCAGTTTGGCAAAAGGCTGATAAAAGTGGTAAAGTGTGATTTGGCTGAAAAAGCGCAAGACTTGGAATCAGAAAGCCTGGGATAATGTTCTAACTCAAAATCTTTTTAAACTGGGGTTCTCCAAAAGCAGAGCCTGAGACAGAGATTTGGATGCAAGTAGCATATTTGGGAGGTGATGCCAGGAAGCATAAGCGAGGAAGTAGTGAGAAGGAACAGGGAGGAAAGCCAATAAAGGAGCTCAGTGGGTGGGTTACAGCCCTAGGCAATTGGGGCTCGAACTGCCAGACCCTCTGAAAGACCCACATCAGAATTGTCCCCTCATGTGGCGAGAGACCTGGGTCTCTATTTACCAACTCCAGCCCTCCATTGCTTAAGGCTGCTTCTGGTGGTATTGATTTCTCTTGTTTTAGTCTGTTCCTTCCACCTGTGCTCTGATTCCCAGCCCCTCCTTTCTTCTCTAGAACCGTATTTCTTTAATTACCGTTCCCTTTCTCACTTTTAATGTCACCCTCTCCTTCCATAATCTTGTCTCCCTTTCACCCAAACAAGCTCAATTCTTTTAAACCTGGTGAAATAAAAACCTCCCTTATTCCTGCCTCTAGCTACCGTCTGATTTCTCTCTTTTGTTAGTAAAAAGACTGAAAGTAGAATGTGGCTGCCGATGTCTGGGGGAGGGAAGAATGGGAGTTATTGTTTAATGGGTACAGAGATTCAGTTTGGGAAGATGAAGAAATTCTGGAGATGGATGGTGGTGATGGTTGCACAACAATGTGGATGTACATAAAGCCACTGAATTATACACTTAAAAATGGTTAAAACGGTAAATTTTGTGCTACGTATATTTTATCAGAATTATTTTAAAAGGCAACTAATAGTTTTTCTCACTATGTCACCAAAAAGGTACAGCAATAGACATTCTTTTGGGTATCTGGTCTCTGCTCTCCTCCACGAAATGCATAAATACCTCCTGCGATTGTATCCACAGATGTAGTGGAACTAGTGATGCACCACCTGTGGATCCCACCTTCAAGGGAGAATTTGCTTCCCTGTTGCTTTATGTGCCATCAGCTGTCAGCCCCTTTAGAGATCCCCTCAGCCATAGACAGCTGCCTCCTGCCAAGTTCTCTCTCCTTCCTGCAGCAGCCCACATGTAATGACCAATCCAGCTGGGAGTAAGGCCTAGCCATTTTGGCCCAAAGCAAGATAACTCTGATGGACCATTTTGGCTCAGAACTCCACATAGGTTCTCACTTTGCCCAATCCTTCTTCCCTCTGCTCTCTTCCATAGGAGTTGATCACAGGCCACTCCCTTGTAAACATCCTGTGCACAAAACTCTATCTCAGAGTCAGCTTCCTGGAGAACGTAACCTGAATGGACAGACTTAGTTCCTTTAAAAACAGCAAGAGAGAGAAAAAATATGTGTCACCTACAGAAGAACAAGGATGAGGATGATAGCAGATTTCTTGTTGGAAACAATGTAAGTGAGAAGACAGTGGAGTAACCAGAATGCTATATACAGCAAAATACCTTTCAGAAACTAAGGCAAAAATATTTTCAGATATACAAAAACTGAAAAAATCAATCACCAGCATGTCCACACTGCAGAAAAAGTCAATTTGAGAAAATCATGCTATGCTAATGATTTGTGCACTTTTCTGTGTATTTTTTGCTTTAATGAATAGTTTATGCCGAAAAAAAAAAAGAGACAGGAGAATAGTTTACATTGATCGTGTCATGAGTGTGTGTAGTTTTCTTCTCTTCACAATCTGGCCCCTGGAGCCCCGGCTGCCTTAGTAACTCCTTGATGCTTTCATACAGATGGTCTTTTTTATTTTATCTAACTTTTCAAGTTTTTCTTCCTAGCAATTTTGTTCTTTTACAAGCTCTTCCATTATAGATTAAAGCCGAAGTTTCTGTTACCTTACTTTATTGGCATTGTTCTGCTAAAAGTGTGAATGAATTTAGCAAGGTTAAAAAATGATTTTAGGAGCAGAGTCTTGTCTCCACCCGTAGTCACTGCTTCCCCAACTCATAAATAATTCTAGATTATTAAAAATCACTTTCAGGGCCGGCCCAATGGTGCAAGTGGTTAAGTGCACGTGCTCCGCTGCGACGGCCCAGGGTTCGCCGGTGCAGATCCCGGGCGCACACCGGTGCACCACTTGCCGAGCCATGCTGTGGCGGCATCCCATATAAAGTGGAGAAAGATAGGCACAGATGTTAGCTCAGGGCCAATCTTTCTCAGCAAAAGAGGAGGATTGGCATCAGATGTTAGCTCAGGGCTGATCTTCCTCCCCGCCCCCCCCAAAAATCACTTTCTTCTTTCCCCATCTAAATTAGCAATATCTTATAGAACTATTTGTTAATTACTTGTGTGTATATATTGTTGCCTCACTCTCTACAGATTAAATTAAACAATCCTGGCCTTGTTTCAAGACAGAAGGAAACTAAAATTTATTGCATGTCTTCTGTATATTAGGATCTATAGTAAGCACTTCATGTAAGTTACCAATTTGATCAAGTTATCAAGTTTGAATCTTTATATTACATGCTACTACAGATAGGGAATTTTATTGTTCCATGAACAATAAATATTTCTGAGCTCCTATTGTATGGTCTGTATATGCTGGGTGCTATGGACATAGAAATAATAAAAACAAGTCCTTGATCTCTCTTTAGTGAGGATGGAAACTCCCGTATGCAAAGTAGTGATGTGTGATGTAAGAGAAGTAAACACATAGGAGAACATCAAGTCTAGATGGATGGGCTAGGGGAAGGGCTGGTGACCAGGAAAGTCTTATTTCATTCAGAGAGGGTACACAGAAATTATTGGAATAAGCAAATAAAGTAGAAGATGACTGGAATATACATACGCATACACACATATATATACTCACAGCAATAAGAATAGGGCACATATAATGTGGTTGATTCATTGGTGAAAATAGTCACGGGAGATAAGATATTAGGCTTGCCAGGCATCTTTATTGAACCAGACAATCTTCTATTAAACTGAACGGATCCCTCTTTCTTTATTCTTTAAATTTCCTGATTGGGTAGTAGGAGAATGGTACATACCGGGAGCCTTCCTTGCTTAGGAAAGTTCCCGAAGTAGTCGTGTTTGGCAAAAATATCTCACCCTGAATCCATCATCTGTGGGCAAGAGTAGCCCAGATGTGTGGGCGCCATATGTCTAGGTGTACATTGAAATATAGATGACTGGGCTAATTACATTCTCTCTCCTAGGGATGTGGAATTTGTATGGAAAGACACAAGGGCTTAATTTCCACTGAAACTAAAACATTTTAAGGGCTGCACACTACAGAATAAATCCAGGAACTCCTGCTGAGATTTTTGGAGCTGTCCTTATTCTGCTTTCCCTTGGCTTGTCTGTGGCAGTCAATTTGGCAAGTCTGTTACTGATTTTCTTACTTATCTCAGTGTCGCTCCAATAAATCCAATTATTTTTTTGCTCAAGATGGCAGGATGAAGTTTATTTCTTTAGCTTGCAAACAAAAACAAAACAAAACAAAAACCAGAGTAAGTGGATTACTCTGAGTTTGGGCCTTAATATTTCATACCTTTGATTGCTGGAGGTCTTCTAGAATTTTCCCTCAATATCTCTAAGGGGGAAGCAGGAAAAAACACTTAAATCTTGGAGGACTCACTTTGGTCATGTACTCATGACCTCATTTACTCTTGGTCATGTACATGTGAGTCAGGCACCTAGCCTTTATTTTTGAGATAGTCCTAGTTATTGGTAAAGTCAGCCAAGTACAAATGTAAAATTTTTAAATGTATATTTTAAAAGTTTAATATGCCGGCTTCTGGTCTCAAATGCACATGCAGAAAAATCAGTTCATTGTAATGAACCACATGTAGGCTAACCAAAAAATGACTCAGAATGTGTGTATAATTGTGCACAATGAACTTTTTTTTTTCTCAGCATATGTAGTTATTTTGAAATGAAAGCAAGAAACTATATCTCAGGGCATTATATTTAGGCTGTCTTATTTTTTCTAAAAAATAAAAAAAAGCTGAATGAATAAAAGGGTAAATTTTAAATTCAAATGTGCAAATACATTTTTATCAATTGTGTGCTTTAAAATTTTCTGCTGGTGTCCAGAAATTTTGTCAGAATAGCCAAGAACTCTGGGGATCCTACTTTTAGATGGGGTCATAAAAGTGTGAATAATCATGTGTTTTCCAATTAGTTGGATGATGTTTTAAGAGGAGATAATATTTAAAGAATCTAAAAACCAGAGGAAAGAAGCACACTTAGAGACTGGATTTAGGTATCTGAACGAAAATGCTTTATAGCAAAATTGTCAAAGACAGCATAATGAGGAGTAGAATGGAAGCAGACATCTCGTGTTACTGCCCATCTTCCTTATGTCTAAAGGCATATTTTTTTTTTTTTTTTTTTTTTTGTGAGGAGATCAGCCCTGAGCTAACATCCGCCAATCCTCCTCCTTTTTTGCTGAGGAAGACGGCCCTGGGCTAACATCGGTGCCCATCTTCCTCCACTTTATATGGGACGCCGCCACAGCATGGCTTACCAAGCAGTGCGTCGGTGCGCGCCCGGGATCCGAACCAGCGAACCCCGGGCCGCCGCAGCGGAGCGCGCGCACTTAACGGCTTGCGCCACCGGGCCGGCCCCTAAAGGCATATTTTAAAATATGGTTTTACTTAACATGAGCTCTTGTTTTCTTTTTTCCCCACATATTTTTATACAATATAGCTGAATTTCTTCATGTGTTGAGTGTAAAAAATCTGTTTTCTATTAGAATTTAACATTTATTTGGTTGCAATTGTTTTTTTTTAATAACACATGATCTTATGGGGAGAGTCTTCTTTAATAAGAAAGATGTTATTGTTCAGAAGTATAAAATATATGCAGTTCTGAAGTCCTTGCATGAACATCGAAAGAAAAACAAACATTCCTTGGCCAGAGCTCTTTTTATTCTTTGCAGGGAAAAAAAATCAAATAAAAAAACATCTTTTGCACTTTTCCCTGTTAGGCAACCAATGTAGACTTGATTAGACACCAGAGGGAAAAAATTCCAGAGAGGGGAGAAACCTCGAAGAAGAAGCGTAGTGAATAAGTATTTCGTTTTATCTGAACTGGTATGCAGGGGGAGGATATAGGTTTTGTGGGACCTAAAGCTATACAATTTTGGGGACCTGTCAAATGTCTATCAAGATTACTTCTTACATGCTTCATGGAGCAGGCCAAGAGGGCAAGCAGTCCAGATTTGAGTGAAAGAACAGAAGGCTCTGGTAGGGAGGCCTCCTGTAAACAACAGTGCATTTGGAAAATTCCTTCTCTGGAGTTTGGTTTTCCTGTTTGGGATCCTGCATGTAACAGAGTTTAATCAGAGAACCAGGGCTTCTTGGATATGTAAGGGATGACCTCATGCAATTTCGGGAGCTGGTTTAGCAGTCTTTGAAAGGCTATTTTCTTCATAGATGGTGCTGGAGCTCAAAGTATGCAGGGCAAGTAAGTGAGGAGGGTCAGCGGCTGTCAGGGAAGCAGGAGCTGGAGCCCATGAGGACAGACTGAGGCCCGTGTCCGTTCTTGTTGCCTCTGACCTTGGCAGTGTGGGTGTCGTATGGAAGGTGAACTCTTTTGTCATGTGCTGGAGGGAGATCCAGGAGAAGGCGGGGTAGTTGCAGGCCTGGCCCTGATGTTATGCCAATGAGATGAGCCAACAGCCAGGCAATAGCATGTGAGAGCTACAAAGACGGCTGCTGCTTCATTTCCGCCCTTCAAATCTCCCGTGAGAATCTCAGTTGTGGCCGACTCTAACGGGAAACAAAGAAAAGGGACTTCTGGGAAATGTAATTTAGCCTAGCCAAGTTGACACATCACAAAGCCCCCCATTTTTTCTTGGTTCCTTTTCTTTGTCTTCTTCTTTATCAATCTTCATCCTTACTTTTCTAGATCATATTGTCAGAGTCTTTCTCAGAAAGGCTACATGAAGGTAGATTTTTTTTAGTTCTTGCATGTCTGAAACGTCTTTATTTGATCTTCACCCTTGATTGCTAGCTTGGCTGTGTAGAATCCTGATTTGGAAAATATAAATTCCCTCAGAATTTTTAAGGCATTCTTTCTGTGGAGAAGCATGATGCCATTCTGAGTCTCGGTACTTTTTGTATGATTTCACTTTTTCTGAAAGCTTTTTGCCACTTTTCACTATTACCGTTCAAAATTTCATCATGATATGCCCAAGGGATGGGTGTTTTTGTCTTATTTTTTAAATTCATTGTGCTGGGCACTAAATAGGCTCTTTCAACTCCATCTCCTTCAGTTCTGGTAATTATTTTTCTATTGTTTCTTTGATAATTTGCTCTCCATTGTTTCCTATGTCTTTTTTGAAAGTTCTGTTAGGTGCATGCTTCACTACCTGAATTAAACTTCTAGTTTTCTTATCTTTTCTCTCCTATTTTTCATATCCTTGTCTTTTTATTCTACTTTCTGGGAGGTTTCCTTGAATATATATTCTAATCCATTCAGCGAAGTTGTTTTTTTTTGTATTTCGACTGTTTTGTTTAATTTCTTTGAGCTCTTTCTGCTTTGTGCTAATTGTTCCTTTTTGCAAAAAAATCAGCATTTTATGATTGTTTCTTATTTCTCTGATAATACTAAATATAGTTTAGGGGAATTTTTCTTCTGTAAATACCTCCCATCTTAAAAAAAAGAAAAAACCTTTTCTTTACCCCTCTTCCCCTTATAGCAATAGTACCCTATTGCTCAGCCCCCCTTTTTAACTATCTCCAATTTATCCCCTCCCATTCTCTCTTAAATTCATTCTCACCAGGCTTTCACCCCACCATACCACTGAAACTGACCTTTTAACAGTTTCCAATGACCACCATGTTGCTTAATTCAAGGATCAGTTCTCAGTCCTTAGGTTTCTTTATCTGCTAGACACATAAATGACTTCCTTCTTCTTGAAATATCTTCTCACCTGGTTTCCAGAACATCACTCACTCTTGGTTTTCCTCCAACCTCATCGATCACTCCTTTCTACTTTCCTTTGCTATTTGCTCCTCATCTCCCCAACCTCCTAACATTGGATTACCCCAGGGCTCAGTTTTTCTACCTCTTCCCTTCTAAATCTATACTCACTTCCTTGGTGTCCTCATCCATCTTATGACTTTAAATATCATTCTTTATGATATTGACATCAAAATATATATTTCTCGTGAACTATAGACTCCTAAATCCAACTGCCTTCTTGACATTTTTCCTTGCGTGCTTAACAGTCATCTCAAACTCCCCGTTTTCAAAATAGAGTTCTTGATCCCTCCTCCCTGCTCCAAAATTTTTTTTCTTTTTGTTGAGAAAGATTGTCTCTGAGCTAACATCTGTGCCAATCTTCCTCTATTTTGTATGTGGGACGCCGCCACAGCGTGGCTTGATGAGCAATGTGTAAGTCCACACCTGGGATCTGAAACTGTGGACCCTGGGCCACTGAAGTGGAGTGCTCAAATGTAATCACTACGCCACCAGGCCAGCCCCTCTGCTCCAATTTTTATTCCTTCATTCTTCCCCACCTCAGCTTAATGGCATGTCCATCCTTCTAGTTGCTAAGACCAAAAACTTTGAAATTATCTTTCACTCCTTTTTTTTTTTCCTCTCACAACTCACATTCAATCTGTCAGGAAATTATTCTCCTACTTTCAGATTATATCCAGAATATGATCATTCCTCTTCACCTCTATTATTACCATCCTGTTCTGAGCTGCCATCATTTCTTGCCTGGAGTATTCCTCTGGTCTCTTACTGGTCTCTCTACTTCCACCCTTATGCCCCCCATATATAAGTCTTTTCTTTTAAATGTAGGTCACATCATACTGTTCCTTGGTTCAAAAATACCTCAGTGGCTTACCCTGTCACTCGACGTAAAAGTCAAATTCCTTTCAACAAACTTGTAGGCTCTCTATAATCTGGATGCCCATCATCTCTCTGAACACATGGATTGTTTGCTTCCTAGCTATTCCTCAGACATTCAGGCACACTTCTGCTTCACAGCCTTTGCTTTAGCTAGTCTCTCTGCCTGGACTGCTGCCTTATTCCCCTGTCCCCAGATATCCCCATAATTTACTTTCTTATCTCCTTCAAGTCTTTGCTCAAATGTCATCTCAATAAAGACTTCCCTGAGCTATTCTATTTGCATCTCCTTCCCCCACCCACTCCCTAGTCTTCTCCCCTGACTTATTTTTTCTTCACAGTATGTGGCAGACATCACTTTCCAACATATTACATAATCTATTTATTTATTTTGTTTAATGTTTACTTCTCCATCTCTGCTAGACTTTAAACTCTGTGAGGGCAGAAATGTTTGTCTGTTTTGTTTATTGCAATTTCCCCAGCATCTAGAACACTGCCTGGAACATTGCGGACACTCAATATTCTGTGTTCCCTGGATTCCTTTCATTTTTCCATTGTTTTTATCTCTGTTCTTTATATTAGAGAAATTCTTCAAATGTCTGGTGGTCCTTGGTTTTCTCTATGTGAGGCACCAAAAAAGCTAACTGAAAGATAGCTTTATGTTCATAGGTGGAATTTGTGGACTGGTGAGCTTCAATATATGATTAAGGGGTAAGCTGGCATATCTGTAGAAGGACCACTATATTTCAGTATCATTAAATGTTTTTCTGTGGGGCCATTCCATTTCTCCCAAGAGTAATCTTCATCTCCTGCCAGGAAATATAAGGCTGCCTGACAGCAATCTGGTTTGAAAGAGGTGGCTGGTTGCACTCTTTCTATGCATATTTTCATTTAATTTCTCCATTTATGGCTCCTACCTTCAAATATTCCTGATGTCCTCAAATGAAAATACTTTCCAGATCAAATTCTCTTAGGAATAAAAGATAGGCAAGGAGTAGGTAGTATATGAATAAAGAGGGTAGGAGTTACATGGGATGGGGAAGGGGCTATAGGGTCCAACTACACTGTATATAATATTTCACCAATCCCCCTATTTTCAGCCTTGACAGTCACCCTTGAATTTTGTGGTTTCTCTAAAACCTCTTCTAATAAGTTGTTGTAATCTCTTATCTCTTCATGTATCATTCCTATTTCGTTTGACATTTGTAGATTTACGCCTTTTTATTTCTTGATTGTCATTTTAAAGGGATTTGAGGAGGGAGCACAGATAAAAGCATGTGGTCAATCCACCATGTTTAACAAGATTTTGGTAACAATTTTCTGTTTAGCTAGGGGCAGAACCATATTTATCTTTGAGAGAAAACTTTTCTTTTTCTTGGTGGGTGACACTTTAATGAGCTTTTATCATACTAAAGTACAGCCCAGATTATATTCTGAAATGAGAACTTTGTGGAAATAAAAAGCAAAATTTCTCTGCATTTTCCTATAAATAGCTGTCTTTTCATTGTGGGCATAACTATATCACTAGTGCTTATTACTTTATTGGCTAGGAGATAGAATTTTTTTCTTTCTTATGAAGCAAGAGAGAAGTTAAGGGAAGGACATGATCAAGAACACTTCTGCACATGGTAAATTATGTAGCCCCTTCAACATGGTGGTAATCTGGGTCCATGGATAAGGGGGAGAGAAGGCCCAAGGGGACCTCTATGGAGAAGAGAATAGTCATAGCTAACATCCCTGTTTACATTTTCGTTTTCTGCATTGTAATTTGCTTCCATTATCCCCAAGGTTTCAGAAGAGTTTTGCAAACATCACAGCCTATTAAAAGCTTGTGTTGGGGATTCAGGAAGGGGCGTGTGTCCAAGTCTAGGTTAGATTAGGGAAGGAAAAAGTGGCCTTTTCCTACAACCATCACATTTATTGAAATCTACCGTGGTCCCAGAACTCCAGGAGTTGGCCAGGAACAGAGCAAAGCAACTAGATTTTTTAGATAATAATATGGATTTTCCAACCTGATAATTATAGCCACTTTGTCATTGAACTTAGAGCACCAGAGGAGCTAGGAAGGAGATCTCCAATTCCATAGGACTCTGTATGGAATCAGCTGCAACCTCCTTGACTCATCTGTTACATACACATCAATGTTGCCTAGTTATCCACGAACTTTCCAAACTTAATATAAAATCTTAAACCTCTTTCATATTATGTTCTGGACAGGTTTCTTGTAGATAATAATAAATAAGCAAAAAAGAAGAATTTAAACGTTGGAGTGGATCTTAGGGACCATTTGATCCAATAGCTTTTTTTTCTAGATGAGAAAATTGAGGTTCAGAGAGGTGCAATGACTTGCTCAAGGGCATATAACAAGCCATGGCAGAGCTTGGAAATCAATGCAGTTCTCTCAATCTTCAGTAAAATGCTTTCACTCACTTGACTATACCATTCATGTTCACCTGATATGAATTAATTAATTCAGAAACTATTTATTTATCATTTATTAATTTAAACTTTCACTAGTTACATAGACCATAGGAATAGTTGGGGTGATTTCACTAGTAAAATTGGTTTAGTTTTACCAATTTTAATATGCTTCTCTATAGTAATTTCTTAGACTTATGCTACATGAAAGTAAGTTTTATATTCTTTCAGGACTCTGCCTGAGATGATATCCAAACTAACATTTTAGAGACGAGTTTTATTACCTCCACCTGAGGAGGCTCTGTTAGTTGCCTAGAGTGAGGAATGTTCTTGATGACCTCTTTCCTTGATACTTACAATATGTTCCATTCTAAATATTTCGATAAAAGGCACAGATTAACTTTAAAATGTGATCACTGTATTCAGAGCCCAGGATTTTTTTTTTTTTTTTTTTTTTTGGTGAGGAGATCAGCCCTGTGCTAACACCCGCCAATCCTCCTCTTTTTTTGCCGAGGAAGACGGCCCTGGGCTAACATCCGTGCCCATCTTCCTCCACTTTATATGGGACGCCGCCACAGCATGGCTTGCCAAAGCAGTGCGTCGGTGCGCGCCCGGGATCCGAACCAGCGAGCCCCGGGCCGCCGCAGCGGAGCGCGCGCACCCAACCGCTTGCGCCACCGGGCCGGCCCCAGAGCCCAGGATTTTATAAGTCCTGTAAAGGGTGTATCCCCCTGAATAGGGAGTAAAGTTTCGAAAATATAAACATCAGAAACGTATGCTGGTAGAATACACTAAAGGATACAAGATCAGTTGTCTGAGTCTAGTTCATGATGGGGCTGAGAACAGACATGTTCACTGCTGCAGGCTTGAGTGGGCTGGAGATGGGGACACCTGGAAATAAACCTTCCCACTGGGACAGGGTCAGGTATCAGGTAACGGGCAGGTGTCCAATCCAGCAGACATAGTACAGAGTCCAGAGGGTTTCGATGACAATTGTGCTATAACTGAAGTATTAATTGAGAGAGTTCTCTGAATAAGGTCTTCCAAAGGAGGAGGAGAGGATTTGTCAGTGTTCCTCTAATCCTGTCCCGGAGCCAGAGTGACCTGATCTTGTGCAACTGTACCTGTTATCCATGGAAATATTCTCGGGCCAGAGAAGAAAAGTGTATCTAATTACTTTACTTTGAAAAACAAGGAAAGCATCTAAGACAATCCAATGCCCTTTATTCGTGTTCTTTGTTCACCAAAATTCCTTTTGCTTGATTTGCTCTGGGGTGATTTTGTCCATCATGAGGAAGTCCTCTATGCAAATACCTAAACAGGTTATCTTACCAAGCAATTCTCTTTTTCTAAATTAGTATATTCGCTTTTCTGTTTTATGTATCCCTTGAGAAACTAGGTGTGAGTCAGTTCTCCAGAAAGTAATCACTCAGGGTAAGTGTGTAAAGTCCAACTTCTGGACAAGATAATCTAAGATATAAGCCTTAATGAGCCCACTAGTCTGTTCAGTGAAGCTCCTTTAAGAAGCTGTACCTTAAGGTATGCATCCCAACCCTTCTTTTTCTGGTCAGTCTCCTCAAACACTGGATCCAACCTGCTCCTCATATCATTCTTTTCTCATACTTCTTTCAGCCAGTGACCTCAGTCTCATTCTCACTTCATAGCTTTGCGACAATTGTGCAAGGTCACAAATTTGACCTTTTCTGGTGACAGTTCTTCCACCGTGTTCTGACAATGCATCCATGAACTAAAGGAATAATATTCTTCCCAGCCAGTGCAGTTTCTGGCAGACCTTACTGACCCTAGACTCTGTCCTTATCGTCTGATTAGCTTTTCCCACATTTCTCCTGAGGCGGTGATCCCGCCCAAGTCCTCGATAGACAGTGTTGTCTGTCTTTAATGGTGAAGAGCATAGATTCTGAGCTGGACTGCCCTTGAATCCTGGCTCCACCTCTTGCCAGCTGTGTGACCTTGGGCAAGTTACTTAAGCCTCTGTGCCTCAGTTTCCTCATTTGTGAAATGGAAATAGTAACAATACCTGCTTATAGGGCTGTTGTGGCTGAGTTAATATATTTACCATGTCTGGCATATAATAAGTGTACCACATGTGTTAGCTACTGTTACTGTGATTATTGTCCCTCCTCTGAGGAAGCGAGCACAGGGCTTACTAAATGCTTGAATGGGGAGGAGGCAAAAGAGACACAAGGAGGAAAGAATAGGTTTGTATTTCAAAATATTTTATTTTATCACAAAGGTAATTATCAAATCAGCCGAGTAATCCCATACATACTTTTGCTTTTGAAATTTAATGTCAGCAGCTTGAATGCACTACAATTATGAGCGTATAATTTCCACTTCTGTGTATGTAAATCACTTCAACTTAACTGACTTTTCTTTCTTTCCAGTAAATCATCAGGATCACCTTTTCCTCAATAAACTTCAAAATTTCTGAGTGAATGACAAGAAAATGTTCAACAGGAAGGCCAAACACCAGCAATATTTGAGTCCAGAAAACAACAAAGAACAGAAAGAACACAAAACTTCGGTATTTTACCGGAATCTGAGTTAATAAATAGGGATCACAGAACTAATAGCAAACAACAGCCTGAGTTACATCAGAACAAAACAAGAAATTATGAACCTGGATTTCCAGTCTGAAACTATTATGCAATGTGATTAATGGAGCTAACAAGTTGCCTCTTCCACATTAGAAAATCCTCTAGAGTTTAAAACAAAAGGAACAACTTGTTCAGAGGATGATTGATGCTTACAGATAAATTCCACAATCTTGCACCTCAGGGAATACTTTTGCTTTTCTTAAAGATCAAATAAACTGACCTTCGCAATTATTAACCTGGCTCATTTTTTATAACTAAGAAAAATTTGGCTTTGCTCCATATTGTAGTTGAAATGACATTTAAATTCATATCTTTATGGGTAAAACTTTATTACCATTAGTACTTATAAAGCAAAGCTTCCACTGCACTTTGGTTTTATGTAATCTTTTACTGAGCACTACCAAAGTTAATCCAACTACAAAAATTCTCTGGATGAGCACAATACAGTAATAAGAGGTTAGAAAAAATCAGAGATATATTTTTATAAAGATATATTATTGGATCTTTCATAAAAATTCACACAAATAGGAGAAAAAAAGAAAAATATCAGAGTATTAGGATTTGTCCTTGAATCTCCTCTGTTAGTTTTCCTTTCAGTTAAACTGATTTCCTAATATATTTGTTTCTGGATTAAAGCCAGAATCAACATTGTCCCTATTTCTAATCAAATAATGGAGAAACAATTACAAACTCTGAATACAGTTAGAGGATTCTGGAAGGCAGAGTGGCTGGACCTATCCTGAGCTGTGTCTCTGACTCATTTCTGACTTTAGGCAAGGTATTTAACGTCTCTGCACTTTTGACATAATTGTAATAATGCTAATTTATTTTGTAGGTATGATATTAAGTATAACTCAAGAAACAAGCATTGGCTGTTGAGAGAGGTCAGGTTGAGTAGAGGGAAGCGTGCTTCTCCAGCTTGGAAAAGAGATTTAGAATTATATCTCCTTTCCATTCCTGGTGTGTTTTTAGTGAATTGGATGGGAATTTGATGTAAATAATAGGATTTGCAGCTTCAATATACAAAAATAAAATGGACTATGTTATAACTTCCACTTCAGAAGTAAAAACTTCAGAAATGTTTTTCTTTATTTCTATCTTTTGGGGATCAAACTTATTTAGCTTTTTAAGACTTTCATTGAGTATAAATTCTTGAGATAAATAACAAAGATACTGTTATATTCCGTTTTCAGAAAAAGGAAAAAAAATTGAAAGAAAATAGCCTAAAAGGAGTCTCTAAGTCTGTGTTTAGGGGTAAATTTTTAACTGACTATCTTACATTAAGGGTGTAGTCCATTTGTGACTGCTAACTTATTAAGCATGCTTTCTTCAATAACTTTTTCTTCTTTTTTAATTTTTTTTATCTTGTAACCTCTCATAATAGCTCACTTAAAACATAAGATTTTTGAGGGCCGGCCTCGTGGCTTAGCGGTTAAGTGCTCGCTCTGCTACTGGTGGCCTGGGTTCGGATCCCAAGGGCACACTGATGCACCGCTTCTCTGGCCACGCTGAGGCCGCGTCCCACATACCAGCAACTAGAAGGATGTGTAACTATGACATACAACTATCTACTGGGCTTTGGGGGAAAAAAAAGGAGGAGGATTTGCAATAGATGTTAGCTCAGAGCCGGTCTTCCTCAGCAAAAAGAGGAGGATTAGCATGGATGTTAGCTCAGGGCTGATCTTCCTCACAAAAAAAAAAAAAAAAACACTTTTGAAATTTTACATGCTACTAATGTACTTTTGTTTTCTCATTGAGTTTTTAAACGTTATATATCAGCTGTAGAACTTTTCATTTCTATACTTAATATTTTTGCCTTTAAATTTAGTCCACTATAATCAACTAACTTAAAAAAATTTTGGTGGGGAAGAAATTGGACTTTATAGCTTCAGAATAATTTATATCAAATACTACAGTATGTCAAAGAATAGCCATTTAAAACTATTTTAATTTTACAATAATTAAAAGGTTTTAAATCGCCCAAAGCAAAAACATTGTAAAAGAAATACAGCTAATTGTATAGTGAGGAACTAAATAATCTGATATAACTGTACCCCAAGCCAGATTTGCAGAATAATAATGGTTTACTATGATGAATGATGGAGACCAGATTTTCAAAGCAAGTTTCTTCATACTTAAACATTTCTTCAATATTGTAGAAGATGGTTAGAATTACAAATGAGGGCACCGAGGAATTTTAGAGGACTTAGGATATTCTCGGGAATTATTCTCAAGATGATCAAATTAACATAATGAGTTTAAAAATATATACAAATGGCATTTTGAAATGGCTTATTGTTTAAAGATCTACCAGACTAGGGGCTGCCTCCTTTCTCTGGGAAAGATCAGATTTGATTATTTTAATGGCAATGTTAAGAAATCTTCATTATGTACGAGGGTATTTTTTTTTGCTTTTCACTGCTTGAAGCTGATGATAAATTTTAAAATTAAATTAATAATCATAAAGGTACAAATGAGATTTAAAAAAATAACAACATAGCTGTTATAATTTTGCTCAAGAAATATATTTATTACCAACTGAAAACATGAGTCAAACTAATAATTTATTATGAGACAGCTATGATAATGGCTTTAGCCTTTTAAGATAGCCAAATTTAAATACTTTAGGTATTAAGTTTTCAGTTGTTTATTTTCTTTTGGGATTTTTAAAATCCAAATCTCTTTTTAATATGAGCTATCACACACCACAATGTCATATTTGCAAATCAATAAAAACTTTACAAAAGCCACAGTTTATTTAGTGTTCTTAGTCCTTGCTGGGAGAGGGGAGATGACAGAGGGAAACTGATAGGGGCATCTAGTAAATTCAGCAGACATAAAAGAATTTGGTCCCTAGTTAGCAACTATAAAATTGCAATAACAGATGCTGGGATGTTCTAAAATTCTAACTTAGGTTATAAGTTTTCTTCTCATCAATTCATCGAATATTTTGTTGAGTACCTGTACTGGGTTGAATTATGCCCCCCCAAAATGATATCTTCAATTCTAATCCCAGTTACCTGTGAATGTAATGTTATTTGGAAATAGGGTCTTTGTAGACGTAATGAAGTTAAGATAAGGTCATGTTAGATTAGGGTATGCCCTAATCCAGTGACTGGTGTCCTTGTATAGTAGTTCCCCCTTATCCGTGGTGTTGCTTTCTGCCATTTGTTACTAACATTAAATGGAAAATTGCAGAAATAAACAATTTATAACGCCGTTTTGAATAGCAGGATGAATTCTCACACTGTGCTTCTTTGTCTCGCCCGGGACATGAATCATCCATTTGTCCAACATATCCATGCTGTATATACCACCTGCCCCATCACTTAGTAGCCATCTCTGTCATCAGATCGACTGTCATGGTATCGCAGTACTTGTGTTCAAGTACCCCTTTTTTTTACTTAATAATGGCCCCAAAGTGCAAGAGTAGCGATGCTGGCAATTCAGATATGCCAAAGAGAAGCCGTAAAGTGCTTTCTTGAAGTGAAAATGTGAAGGTTCTCGACTTAATCAGGAAAGAAAAAAATTGTATGCTGAAGTTGCTGAGTTCTATGGTAACTTTTATTACAGTATATTGTCACAATTGTTCTATCTTATTATTAGTTATTGTTAATCTCTTACTGTGCCTAATTTATAAATTAAACTTTATCATAGGTATGTATAGGATAAAACATAGTATATATAGGGTTCAGTACTATCCCTCATTTCAAGCATCCAGTGGGGGTCTTGGAACATATCCCCCATGGATAAGGGGGGACTACATATGAAGATGGAAATTTGGACACAGAGACACACAGAAGGAAGACAGGCATGTGAAGATGGAGGCAGAAGTAGAGTTTTGTTGCCACAAGCCAAGGGATGCAAGGATTGGCAACCCTCAGAAGCTAGAAGAGGCAAGGAAAGATTCTTCCCTAGAGCCTTTGGGAGGGAGCATGACCCTGCTAACACTTTGATTTCAGACTTCTATCCTCCAGAAACATGAGACAATAAACTTCTGTTGTTTTAAGCCATCCAGTTTGTGGTAATTTGTTACAGCAGCCCTACAAAACCAGTACAGTACCTATCTACCAAGCACTGGGATACAGCAGTAAGGTAAGGTGCCTCACCTCATGGTGCTTACATAGATGGTGGTGAGAGTAGGCAGACAATAAACACATATATTTCATTATATCTGAATATATATTTTTATGAATATATAATATATTCATAATTAAGCCTTTGTAATAAAGATATGGGAAGTGTGGGGGTGGGGGAGAGGGTTGTTATTTCATATATGGTAGCCGGGGAAGGTATCTCTGAAAAGGCGGTATGTGAACAGACCTGAAGGATATGAAGGAGCAAACCACGGAGCTTTTCAAGAGAAGAGCATTCCAGATAGGGGGACAGCGAGTGCAATTGCCCTGAGAAGTAAGTGTATTTTGGTGTGTTCAAGGAATACCAAAGAGGCCAATGTGGCCATAGCAAAGGGGACGGGGGGAGAACGAGGGGAGAAGAGGTGTGAAGGAGTGGGGTGTTGCAGTTTATGTAAAGCCTTATAGGTGGGTGACCACATACCCCAGTTTGCCCAAGAAAGGCTCAGTTTAGACTGTTGTCCCAGTGTCATTCTCAAAAATGTTCTGATTTAGAACACTAGAATCTTCCAATGGTGGCTTGGACCAGACGGTAGCAACAGAGGTGGTAAGAGATGGTTAGATGTTGTATGCATTTTGAATGTAGAGCCTTTCCTTGAGAAAGTGACTTTGCTTCTCTACTTTAACTTCCTTTGGTTAAAACTAAATATTGTAATTTCTCTTCTAAAGGCATCCTGAAGATTAGCTTATGGCAGAACCATGGGATTCCATGTGTTGACTGTGTCAGGAATTTTTTAAATATATTTTAATTGGTGTATATTAATGTATTAACAGGGAGGCAGTATTCATATAAAACAAGATTGTTCCTAAATTGTTTTCTCTCATTCAATAAGCTACAAATACTTTATTTTTAATCTATGTCTCTTGGCACTCATTTCAGTATAAAAGGCTACAATGATTTCAAGTGTGCCCTCTCCATCTAACTGTATCTATTCATTTGAAGCATCTGAAATTGCCATTTTTGGAGGTCAAAAATGTTCAAACATTTGCGATTTCTTACAGTTCAACCTAATATACTAAGAAAGGAACAACCAAATACTAAGGAAAGAAGCTCAGGAGACTTAAGGGGGCCCTGGAGGCTGCAAGTCACTGGACACACCTGTGTTTATTTTCTTATCTTCATGGTGAAGCGTAGGAAATAAAGCACAGTAACCGATTATATTTTGGTAGTGTTTCATGATCCTCAGACACAAATACAATAATAAGGTTACAAATGACTGTTTTCCTCATTTTTCCAACCCGCATGTTGGATTTATGGAGGTTAGCCCTTCTCCCCTGTGGGTCTCTGAATGTGAGGAGTCTTCAGCCTTGCAGAGGTGCATTCTACGGGGCTGGCGAGTCTGCTATTCTATATAATGCCCCAGGCCGTGCATACTGTTTGGCGTCTTTGTAGGAGTAGAGCACTTGTCCCAAAAGGCCCACTCAGCAATTTTTCTCTGTCATTATTAAAATAATATTCTCATAATTGCTTAGGAAGATACTAAAATATGCTGTAGATCTGTAATTTTCTGGGAATAGAGATTAGAAGATTAGAATCTATTAGATTTTCAAAACTGAGAAATTCTAAGAACAGTTAGAAATGTGTGCTGAAACTTTCTCATTCCAGTTCATTTCTTCCTGTTATTGTTTTTTTCTGAATCCTTCTTTACAAATATACTTTTCCTGCTGTAATTCAGTTTAAATGGATGGCTATTATTTCTTAATAAAATCCCTGACTGTTGATTTATAACTGATCAAACCCTTCACACTATTTAATGTTTAAAAAAAATTCAGCCACAATAAATAAGGGATAAATTTTATTCTGATATTTAGCAGTTGAAAGATACTAGATAATTTTTAACTGATGTGAAAAGGTAACTCACAGATATATCTATATCTGGTTTTTATTGGTTGTAAAATATACATAACATAAAATTTACATGTTGACCATTTTTAATTGTACAGTTCAGTGGCATTAAGTACATTCACATTGTTGTGTAACCATAACCACCATCCATCTCCAGAACTTTTTCATCTTCCCAAACTGCATCTCTGTATCCATTAAACAATAACTCCTCATTCTCCCCTCACCCCAGCCCCTGGCACCCACCATTCTAATTTCTGTCTCTATGAATTTGACTACTCTAGGTACTTCATATAAGTGGAATCATACAGTATTTGTTCTTTTGTGACTGGCTTATTTCACTTGGCATAATATCTTCAAGGTTAATATTTCATTGCATGTATATATCACATTCTGTTCATCCATTCTTCTGTTGGTGGAAATTTGGGTTGTTTTTACCTTTTGGCTATTGTGAATAATGCTGCTATAAACATTGGTGTACAAATATATGTTTGAGTCCCTGCTTTCAATTATATCTTTTACAGTATGGAGGTTTATTTATTTTTCTTCTTAAAATTAGAATTTTTAAATCACAATTTTACCACAAGTTTACATAGTACAGAACAATATGTTAACTGAGAGAATTAGCAATAGTATTAAAATCCAAGGATAATCACCTTTCTATTTTGAAAAAGAATAGATAATTTAGAAGCTGTTCAATGTACCAGAAAACGCTGACCTTGAAGATATTTACGATTCAAGTAGGAAAATACTACACATGTTTTATAAACAAATAAGAGAAGCTCAAGCCTTCCATAGAGAGCTCTTCCTTCTTGGTGATCTGTAGAGAGCTCTGCTTACCATCTCAGTTTTTCTTAGGGAAGATCAGTCTTATGTTTCCAATGAAATACTATTCAAAATTATTGATGTTTAGTACAGACAACAGTGGATAACTTGACAACCTATGTTGTTTTTCAAATATGATTTATGGAATGTAGTTATTAAAAGTAATTGGATTTTTTTCTCTTTTTTATCCCATTTTTTTGCAATTTTTCATTCTGATGGAGGAAAGGAGGCATATGTTTAGAGATTTGTTGCATTTTGTTAGGCCTTAATTGCATAAAATTATGTTTAAGTGAACAAGATTAGACCACTGGTTTAGCTAAATCTATAAGAAAATAAATCTTACTCTAACAGTGTTTGATTGCTATGCCTATTTTGAAAGGTGGAAATGTCTTCATTCTGTATATATCTAAAGTAAATTATTGTAGTGTAGTAAGAATTTATTCTTCTGCAGGCTCTTTCTTCATAAATGGTGTCTTGACAGATGGTCCAATGGTAATGACAGATCCTTTCATGAACTCCCAGACAAAAGAAACATGAAACTACCCCCAAGATCAGAATGAAAAGGTATTTGTTTATAACATCAGATGTCTTTGGTTGAGGGTATTCATTTCCACCTGAAATTTTGCTAAATTTGTAGATATGACCTCAATATCTGCAAATGCGAAATTTAGGACACTACCACTACCTTGTAAATGATGACTCCTTAGTGCAGTTGGTGTTGGCATCTTTAAGGAAATGATTTTACCTTTCATGACAATAATAAAAGCTACCTAAAAAAGTTTTTCTAAATGTCATTCCAACATTATTTTATCAATTAAAAAATACTCATTGATAGCAAACCTATTCATCTTTTATTCTCAATTTGCTCATATTTCTGTTCATTTGCCATTCTCTTCTCACCCTACTTCTATATCCTCCAAAAGTTCATGGGGTAGGGTCTCTTTCTTACATTGCAAAACATTTTAAATGCCATAATTAAACTTGATTTTCCCTATATTTTAATATAAGCTACTGTTTTAAATATAATTAAATATATTTAGTATTAGCTATATATAAAAGCACCTAATATACACAGCACCTGGCATTTAGTAGGTACACAATACACGCTTGAATTTTAAAGAAAAATAGTTACTAAGATAGTAGAGTGAAATACCAGTTTTCCTAAATTGTTGCTACAAATTGTATCATATGAATGTATAAAAGGATGACTAATTAAAAAAAATGGGTCTACAAATGCTTATTAGAGCTTTTCTGTAATGAGTAATTGTATGTGTTCTTGCGTTTTATCTAATTTCTCTGCCCATTTAGTTGTGTAATTTACTCAGCACCTCTCTTCTTTCTGTACATTTTGATTATTTTATTTATAATGTTGGATAAAAGGGTTAAGTTATAACAAATAAATTATATATTTTCATAGTAAATTAATTACTATTTTATGGATTTCTGCCCACTGTTGTCATACTGAACATTTGGTCTTTAGTGTTTTGCTTTAGGCTGTTAAGCTAACATGCTTAAGCAAACTTTAAGCAAAATTTCATTCTTGAATGAAATTTAAAATATGCCTTCCTTCGGAGAGAAGACCTCTTTTAAAAGAAATAAGCAAAATATTGTGCCTATCCCTTTCCAGTGTGCATGAATGAAGCTTGCCAACTGGTGGGCTTCTTTGGAGAATGATCGGGCAAGGACAAGGCTTGTTTGTTGGAGAATCTCCCATTGTCAGTCTCTGAAGATCTTTTCTGGGAGGCTATTTGTTCCTCCAGAGAGGAATCCCATGCTCTCTGGCCTGGAAAGGGGTGGGAGGAGTCTAGAACTGGCTGCCTGGCTGCTGAGATAGAAGTAGCCAGGTGGGGGTCTCTCCCCTGTCCTCCGTTGTGCCTGTGGTCACGCTACCTGGAGTCCCGATGGTTTAACTTCAATGGAAAGTAAGCCTTCTGTTTTCTGATGGGGTGGGAGAAGCAGTAATCGCCTGGCTTCTCAGGGCTTAGGTGAGGATCTGAGTGTCAGTCGATCACCTCCACTCTGCCTTCCAAGCTATCTGCACCTCCAACCCCACACCCATCTGGGGAATTGCAATGCAACTTAGCTTGCTTCTTGTGGTGTTCCCCTCTGCTGCAACTTGTTATTTAGTTTTAGCAGCTTTGCCAACTCCCTCACAGGCTTTTTATCACCTCCAAACTCATTGACATGGCATGCCAGGTTTTCCTCCTCTCCCTTTCTGTTTGACCTTGTCAATTTATGTCTTCTCCATTTTTCTTTACTCCTTTCCTAGTGGAATTTTGTGAGAAAGAAAAAATAAATTCGTGTGTTTAATCCAACTGAAAGTCCCTAACTCCTTCTTAACACTTATATTTAAGAGTACACTTAGCCCGTCCTTTTCCCCTTGACCAGGATAAGCATAGAAGAGGACTGTAATTCTCTCATAGCAAACAGACCGTAATTCTATGGCAAGGAAATCACATTTTCTCCTCTAAGAAAGATTTTCCTTCCTGGGGAAAATTTTCTGCAGAGGCAACAACTAAACTTTCTTCAGGGTCACCACAATATCTAACAATAAGTTAGATATTGGGGATACAATAATTAGCAAAGTGTGGCCTTTGCCTTCAAAAATCTTATTCTAAGCAAAATAGCACGGACCAAAGGAAGCAGCTGGAGACAGACACGTAAAAAACCGACCAAATGATAATTTCATCACCTGGCCCAGTGTCTAGACCATAGTAGGCATGCAAACAATGTTTATTGAGTGAATAAATATTGGTCTGTAAATATAGAATGCATCCACAGTGGAGGAAGTAAGTAATTTTGTCTTGAGGGGTGGTGTGGGAAAGTTTAGTTTTATATTTAATTATGTACTGTTTCATATATACTTATTTTATATTGTCTTTAATTTCCATTTTAATATTTTTATTTCTTCCCCAAAACATTGCCTTGCTGATTTAGCTATGTTTTATTCTTATACAGCACGTAGCATAGTGCTGAGCAGATAGCTGAGGATCAATAAATGCTTGCTGATGCTACCATTCCCTAGGACTGCTTCTGTTTTAGTGCAGCTGTCTCCTCTCCTGCCAAGTTAACCTAATGTTCCTTAGGAGAAGAACATGACTCAGGACCAAATAAGTCACAGCTGTGTTCAGGAGTGAGCATGATGTTCACTGGAGAAGGCCAAGTAGGAGGGCCTCTTTACCTCTCTGCAGCCTTTTTCCCTGTATATAGCAGCGTTTATATGTATATAGAGAGGAAGGCCGTGTAGAGCACAGGTTAGGGGCATGGGCCTTCAAGGTGGAAAGCCCTCAGCTCAAATGCTGGGTCTTCCATGTGTCTGTTGTATGATCTTAGGGAAGTGACTTAACCTCTCTGATCTATCCATTTGTATGCTGAGGATAACAGTGCTTGCCTTAGGAGTTATTTGAGGATTAAATAAGATGCTTGTAAAATGCATAGCACAGCTCTAGGTATGTAGTAAAAAAAAAATGTCATCCAGAAGTAAAAATGTCAGCTGTAGGTATGTAGTAAAAAAAATGTCAGCCAGAAGTAAAAACTGTGAAGTAAAATTACACAATTATGTCTATCAAACTCTTTATTACTCTCTGTAATGCGCAATTTTCACATATTCTAAAAATTCACGTTATATTTTACAATGCTTCCCAAGGTGCTAGCATGCTGTTGGTCTCTGAATTTAAGTAATGTCCCTCCCATTCTGTAACTGTTTTTGTTAGCCTCAGAAGGACTAAGAATGGACTACCTACTTTATTAACATAGACTAAAAAAAATTTTGTCTATTAAGTCCTTAACTCATTGCTTCCCAAACTTTGCTGAACATTGGAATCAGCTGGAAGTCTGTAAAAAATTCCAAGGCCTGGGGCCAGCCCGGTGGCGCAAGCGGTTGGGTGCGCGCGCTCCGCTGCGGCGGCCCGGGGTTCGCTGGTTCGGATCCCGGGCGCGCACCGACGCACTGCTGTGGCGGCGTCCCATATAAAGTGGAGGAGGATGGGCACGGATGCTAGCCCAGGGCCGTCTTCCTCGGCAAAAAAAGAGGAGGATTGGCGGATGTTAGCACAGGGCTGATCTCCTCACAAAAAAAAAAAAAAAATTCCAAGGCCTGACTGCCACCTTTAGACCTCTCATTCAATCCCTGGGCATGGAGATTTTTTTAAAGCTCCCCAAGTGATCCTAATGGGCAGCAAAGTTTAGAAACCACTTCTTCAATTACATAAAAGTTGAGAAAGAGATATATGAAAAGGACCTGGTGATCATAGGTTCTGTAAGAATAAAAATAGGCTAACAAATAAATAATTCAGTTGATTCCTGTTCTTCTTTTTAGCAGAAACTTTAGGTATAAAATTTGTTTGAAGGTTATGCAGATATTTCTGTCCTTCCAGGCTCCTTAGCTTCTAAAATTTATGAAAATTCACCACTGGCAGCACACAGAAGTAATTTTGAGGATGAGCAAAATTTTTCATCAAGACTCATGACTTCAAGATTGATATAAAAATAATCTCAAGAAGTGATAAAGTTAATTTTCCTCTACAACTTGAAGCAGGGCTTAAAGTTTTATATTATCTTGGTAGCTTGCCTATAAGTTAAGACATTAAGAAAAACAGTGCATATTACCTCCTATATGTTGTAACCTTTTTTCTTTCTTCTTCTTTTAAAAATAAAAACAGTCTTCCATATACAAAAAGAGTTACTATTCATTTAGGACTAATCATATGCAAGAGTATCTAAAAATATTACATCAAAATTGACACAGGCCTCTAAGGTAGGAATTATGATTTCCATTTTACAGATCAGGAGCATTTTAGCAAGTTGTCTAAGGTCACACAACTAGGAAGTGGCTTAGCCAAAATATGGACCCAGGTCTTTGTGCTTACAAAGCCTGTGCCTTTTCCACATTGCTGTACAAGCAGCTCATTAGGACCACCCAAAGAGTCAGAGTCCCTCCTGCATTCCTGCAATTGAACAGGTTCACTTCTATTTAAGGTAACAGTGAGCATCATTCTGTGTGGAGGAAGCCTGGGGAAGTCCAGGAGAATTTCCTTGGTGACTCTCAGATTAGAGATATGGCGTGATCGCCTTGAGTCTGAACCGAACTCTGGACTTATGAAAAATTCACAGTAAATAACTTTATGAAATTCTTTTTGCTCTTGCAGTTCTCTCAATGGGGAAAATGACGAAGATGTTCAGTTTCATCCTTGTCATCACTACCCTGGTAATGGGCAGGGAAAGCTGGGTAAGCTCCTTACAGAAACTATTCTTGCATTTATAACGCCTGCTTTCACCTGAATTTTCTTTTATTTTGCAGAAAATCTATAGGAACTTGTCACTGAAAGAACTTAACTAAAGGGGAAAATTGAAAAAGGTTTGTGGAAGCATCTGCCACATAATAGGCACTTTACCAAGTGCTTTAAAAAATTTCTTTTGGGTTGGCCCCGTGGCGTAGCGGTTAAGTGCACGCGCTCCACTGCTGGCAGCCCGGGTTCAGATCCCGGGCGTGCACTGATGCACCACTTGTCAGGCCATGCTGTGGCAGCGTCCCATATAAAGTGGAGGAAGATGGACATGCATGTTAGCCCAGGGCCAGTCTTCCTCGGCAAAAAAAAGAGAAGGATTGGCATGGATGTTAGCTCAGAACTGATCTTCCTCACACACACACAAAAAAATTTTTAAGTAAAAATCAGTATTCACAACAAATAAAAATCTTTTTTAATTTACTGGAGTTATTTGGGTTGTTACATAGTATTAGGAATTTAAAATTGTCCCTTAAAATTGACCATGGGCTTTCCAATATTGGACGCTATTAGTGTAAACTGAACAGATTACTTGAAAATAACTACAATGAACTTGTACCTTCTTCCATTCACGAGTAAAAAGGAAAAAATACTCATTTACTCAAAGTTCCGGGAGAAAAAACTCCTAAGTTTTAAATAAGCTTACTAAAACCATATATGCAGTCTCATAAAGATTGAATGTACTTGTCCGTAATCCCTTCAGTTATTTATTTATTTATTTATTTGCTGAGGAAGATTGTCCCTGAGCTAACATCTGTGCCAATCTTCCTCTATTTTGTATGTGGGTTGCCGCCACGGCATGGCTGACGAGTGGTGTAGGTCCATGCCCGGGATCAGAACCCACAAACCTGGGCTGCCGAAGCGGACTGCGCTGAAATTAACCACTATGCCATGGGGCTGGCCCCCTTCAGTTATTTTTAAATTGCATAGTCCACTATATTTAATGATACCATAACTAATTTCCCTAATCATAACTAATTGGAAAGCAGCACAGGATTCCATACATCATAAAGTGTCTTTCCTGTTTATTTTTTTAAACAGGTGTGAGCTAGGGGGCTAAGCAACTAACTCTTTCAGAGAGGATAAATCAAAGAGTGAAGAGGAGAGAGTACCAAGAGCAAATAAGAAATAGTCCTAGAGAAACAGCTGGGAGAGAGTCAGTGACCTGGGCCTGAAGATGGGAGAGAGGAGGCCTCTATCACTGCTTCTCCATTCTTTTGCTATATGACTTGCAGTTTTGAGGATGAATTTCTGTATTTACATTATAGTCTTTCATACGAAGGCAGTGTACCTCTTTCCTTTGTCCCAAATAGGATATCTAATTATGCTGTTCTGACTGCCTAGCAGAGTGCCTGGAACACAAAAGGTCCTCATATTTATGGAATGAATACAAGGTAGTACATAAAGATAGGAACAGGAAGTTATGCAAACATAAATTGGGAAATATATCTGAAAAATGCCTGTTTTCAGAAATAATGTATATAAAAGTAGTGTAAGGCAGGGGCCGGCCCAGTGGCGCAGCGGTTAAGTGCATGCCCTCCGCTGCGGCGGCCCGGGGTTCACCAATTTGGATCCCGGGCACGCACCGATGCACCGCTTGTCAAGCCATGCTATGGTGGCATCCCATATAAAGTAGAGGAAGATGGGCACGAATGTTAGCCCAGGGCCAGTCTTCCTCAGCAAAACAAGAGAAGGATTGGCAGATGTTAGCACAGGGCTGATCTTCCTCACACACACACATACAAAAGTAGTGTAAGGCAATTACACATTGAAATTCATAATTTCTCAGAAGTGAACATTTAGACTTATCACAGGAGATCATGACATGAGCCGCAAATAGAGATGTCAAGGGAAAAATGGCAAAAATTTGTCTTTTGTCCTTTTTTTTTTTTACTACCCTGAGTAACTCAAGAGCCTTCTTTGCAGCTTCTTGGCCTCAGTACCTCTTCCCAGGAGACCCACCTCTGCAACTCTCCTTCCCAATTCACCAATGATATTTGCTTTCTGTCTGGAGAGTGCTGTTCAGTCAGATGCCACTTTAGAAAGGAGCTCATAAACTCTTTCATGTGCAATATTCTTGGGTTATTTGTCTTTTTAGAGAAGACAAATGATTGAACTGGAAGACTCAGGCTCCTCCCATCCCTTTTTGAAGTAACTGAGGGCAAAACAACAAATAAGCAAAAAGTTAAAGTGACTCCAGTAGAATTTCCAGCGACAGGTACATAGGTGAGATCCTCAGGGATATGAGTCTAAACTATCATCCCTTATAAAGGTGCCCATATGTCATCAGATTGTAAGCATTCAATTATATTTTAGAACATATTAATACCAGAAGATGATTCAAAAGCCTCATTTATTTTAGGAACTGACACACTAATGACGTGTAATGATGCTATAAAGCACTTAGGCAGCGTCATGTAGAGATTGAGGGTAGGGACCTAGAACTGGATTTGAATGCTGACTTCTCTTACCCACTGGGGACTCTTGAGCAGGTTTTCTCACCAGGGTTAAGCCCATTCCTATCTCATGGAATCGTTACGAAGATCAAATGAGACAATGACTCTAAAGCTCTTAGTGTAGTCATTCAGATTATTTTTATGTAATTTTTTAGTCCAAGCCCTTTAGCATTAGCCATAATTTCTTATTCTTCAAATAATAAATAGTATTAGAACTTTCAAACTACATTTTGGTTAGAATAATATTCTGAAATGGGAGTTGGGGCCAAAATTGAATCATTAATTTATCCAACTTGTTAGGAGCATTTATTTTCCGTAAGTACGAGATGTGCTTTGCTTTGCAGGCTCTCGAGGACTGTCTCCAGGAGCAGGCGCGGCTCAGAGCCCAAGTGCGCCTGCTCGAGACCCGGGTCAAACAGCAACAGGTCAGGATAGCGCAGCTCTTGCATGAGAAGGAAATCCAGCTCCTCGATAAAGGAGAGGAGAATAGTGTCATTGACCTTGGAGGCAAGAGGCAGTATGCAGGTCAGAATCTATTTTTCTTGAGTGTTTCAATAACATATCATTCATCCATGTGCAATGACAGTGTTAATTATTTGATCACTTTCTGGTTTTGCTAATGAGTTTTTCCTATTCTAGTAACGAGCAACATGAAGCATTATACCACATTTAAATGTCTTCTACCATATCTTACCCTTTTCCCTCTATTATCTCCGTAGGGGACATTCCATATCAATGCTAAATATCTGAGAATTTCTATAGTTTACTAAGAGATCAAGATAATAGATTGTTTCAATATCAGTGTGGAAATAGCAGATACCATTTGAGAAATTTTACAGCTGAGCTTAGTTGTTATTTGTGTATCAGTCATGTTACACTTATACAGTTTTCCCTTCTGAAACCCTGATGTGCCTTAGGGTAGTAACAGAACAAAAGGACAGAGAAGGCAAAAGAATCAGAATTATTTAGGAGAATAAAAGAGTCATTTTTATGTGTATATTTTATGATTTGGTAATTTTTCTTTTGATTAGTCCAGTGTTCCCCCCAGAAAATAAATGATCTTAAACTGTGAACATGTTGCGCGTATCACTGCATATAATGATAACGTCGTTATTCTCTATAGAAAACTATTCACGCGACTTCCTCAGGGCATCTTTTAAAGTAAACAAACAATGGTTGTCAGAAACACCGAGAAGGCCGTCTAGAGCACTTTGTTCATGTGTCTACTCTAGCTACTGCCGTGATGTATTATGACTTCTCTGTTTAGGAGTCTACCTTGGTCAATTAACTGGGCACTTTGTAAGGTCTGGGACAATGTTTAACGTACTCTCTCTTGCCTATCAGATTGCCTGGAATGTAGTAGAACTTCATATTTATGAATGAAAGCGAGGTAGTACATAGAGACGGGAATTGCAAGATAAGCAACTATAAATTGGGAAATATATCTGACTATAATTGAAAACTGTGGAGGCTAAAGAAATGCCAAGTTGATGAGCATAAAAACATCTTTCTTTTGTATGTCTAAATATACTCACCAGTGTAGGATATAACAGTTGCGAGAATCTTAGAACCTATGCTTTAATAAAATGCTTACTTTTTCTCTCTTTACCAAGATGCTATTCTCTCTCTGCTCAGACTCTGTGCCCTGGGCTCCTGACCCTCTATTGTCCAGCAATTCAATCCTTTGAGTCCAAATGCCCTTTCCCTCTTTGGGGATCAGAAGGATGCCAGAGCCACTGGCCTGTGGTAGTGGGAACGCATATAGAGTGAGGATGACCTGTGGCTCTGGAGCATGGAACAAAGAGGAACCAAACACAGCTTGGGTAAAAACAGGCTTGGGAAACAAAGTGACTGTTAGAAGCAATCACAGGGGCAAAGAACCGGGAACTGGAACCCAAGAAGAGAACTACCGTGACGATTAGGCAAGACAGTAAAAGAAGGCTCAGGAAAGCAATTGCACAGGAAGCAGAATCAGTAGAGATTCCTTGAAAACTGTAATTCTCAGCAAGAACTACCCATTAGAATCACCAGTGACATTTTAAAAGGCTGATGCCTATAAGGAACTGTGAAGGGTCTGGGATTTTACTCTGTTTGCAAGCTAACAAGTTAGCCTGCCACGGTTTCGTGGACACTGGCAGGAGACAAGAGACTCCTGGGTCAGAGACATGAGCTTCATGTTTACATCAATATCCTTTGCCTGCAAATACTAAGGGAGAAGTGTGGAATAACCCAGATGGAAAATGTGCAGGCAGTGGGCTATGTCACAGTTGACAAACCCTGAGATTAAGAATCCTCAGTCTTTTATAATGGGTTGCAGGCAAATCTGCCCAGCCTTTGCCCCAGAGGGAGATGTTATCTTTATGATAGTGCACAGCAACCTGACTGCCATCTGTTCTAGGGGGAGACAATATCTCTATCTTCCAAGGCTGTTCACTATAGGAAAAAATAGTCCAGAACACAAGCTCTGTCTAGAGAATATACAGAAATGCAAGTGACATGTGGGAAACTGTCCACAAACAGTGCCTAGGTCCCACTCAAGACCAATTAAAGGAGAAAACCTACAGGTGTGAAAAGGATTTGTGCTTTTGCTGATGGATGTAGATGAGATTGTTCAAGACCAGAACCAGGTCAGGCTTCTCACCAAATTTTCTTCCCACAGTCTGAGAAGGGCCAAAGTTTCCTGGGGTCACCTAGAAGAAGACTTTACTTCTTTTCAAGAAAGAGGTAGGGTCCTGTGGCAGTTTGGTACCCTTTTCATTGGATGAAGTTGGGGCCTGGTTGTACTGTGGTTAGGTATCCACCCAGCAGACGTTGGCTACCTATCCTGAGACTGTGGAAAATGTCAATAAGACACAGATTTTAGGGTAGGATCTCACCAGTTTAATTGGGCCAATCATTGTGGATAAAAAGGTTGATTCACAGAGAAGGGGGTAACCAGAATGGTCAAAAGGCCATTTGCTTGATGACTCTGTCTTATGGGCTGAATCATGTCCCCCCAAATTCATATGTTGAAGCCCCTAACCCCCAGTGCCTATAAATGTGACTATATTTAGAGATAGGGCCTTAAAACAGGTGATTAAGTTAAAATGAAGCCATTAGATGGGCCCTAATCAGACTGGTGTCCTTATAAGAAGAGGAAATTTGGACACACAAAAAGACACCAAAGATGTGGATGCACAGAGGAAAGACCATGTGAGGATACAGCGAGAAGGTGGCCATCTGGAAGCCAAGGACAGAGGAGTTCAGAAGAAACCAACCCTGCTGGCACCTTAATCTTGATCTTGTAAGCTCCAGAGCTGTGAGGAAATAAATTTCTGTTGTTTAAGCTACCCAATCTAAGGTATTTTATTATGGCAGCCCTATCAAATATAATATACCTTGCATTGCCTTAGATAGCAGCTTCTGGCCTGAGAAAGTTGTACCTTTATGAAGAAAAGTAGCTAGAAGTGTCCTTTAGTCAGGGTTCAGGGCCAACCAGTGAATTCTCTGTCATTGATTCACTAGAGGATATCTTAGAAACCCTACTGAGAGATATGTAGTTTGTTCAGAACCTGACTGATCAGTGGAATGTCAATGAAGTCAGAGATTAACAAAAGTAGTAGGGCTGAGGGCCATGATTGCACTGGAATAGAGTATTCTCGGTGGAGGAGTGAAGCAAGTTTGGAGTAAACTCATCAGTGATGAGATAGGTAGACCAGTTGGCAGGGGATATTGTGAGGTAGCTTTCTAGGCTATACAGTCCATTTGATCATTCATCTGGTTAACTGGGGAGTGGACAGGTGGATTTTACATTTTGAACATTGCTTCCTAAATCCAGGAGACACACTGATTGTGTCAGTCAGGATCATGTGACTTTAAATGCACGGTGGAGGATGGTCTTGTCAATGAACAAATTGGTCAGTGACTGGTACAGATGGGGAAGCCCTTTCAAGGAATAAAGTGTGCCATCTTCAAAAGAATGTCTACCGTCATCAAGATAATGAACTTTTCAGGAGATATCAGTCAATGAAAGATGTGATACAGCATGTTCCTCCCTCAGGAGTATCTGAGGGTCAACAGAGGATACTGAAGAACACCACAGCCCACAGAACAGTGGAGCATGCCTTCCTAAACAAGACCTGAGCTATGGCATGGCTTGGGCTTCTATTCCCTGCCTTGAAGTAGTAAATCAGATCTGCCACCCATAATGTATCTCATCGCCTTCTACCAAACAGGTGAGGGGGAGAAATGAGGCAGCAGCCCTGAGGTATGCTCTTAGATTTAAAGAGACATTACATTTACTAGTTCCAAACATTGAAGAGGGGTGGGTACTGGACCTCTTTCTAGTTTACTGCAAAGGGAGTTAAAATCATTCCATTCTAACACCTGGTCAAAAGCTGCATTCACCAAGATTAGTGGCAAACTGGCCTCATCCACTGCCCAAGTCTATGGTCAGCTAGTGGCCATATTATGACAGACAGAGCCAACAAACTTTGGCTTAATTCTTCTAGAAAGCCCAGCTAAATTTGGAGCCACGCACTGTCTAGCCAGAGGAGAAGTAGCAATAACGTCTCTGCTTCCCCTAAGTGTGAAACCAGACAAGCAACCCATGAAGCTGGCATGAAGTCTGACATAACCGACTCTAAAGAAGAGAGTCTAGAAGGAGCTCTGTTGCCAGTGAATTTTCCTAGAGGGATAGCAGAGGCTAATAGTGACAGAGAGTAGAGTACACACTGGCTTGGATCTGGATCTGCCCTCTGTGGATGTCCCTGCCTTTACTCACCCAAACATACATGAATGGTCTCTTTTTAAACCACGGTTAAGTCTTGGGTATTGTTTGGAGAATGGATTGCAGCACTACTAGCAGTATTTCCTCGGGCAAGTTATTTAGCTTCTCTATGCCTCAATTTTCTCAGCTGTAAAATGAGGATAATAATGGTATCTAGTTTACAGGATTGTTGTGAGGATTAAATGAATGAAGACATGTCAAGCATTTAGAACTGTGCCTGGCACTCAGTAAGTGCTCATAAATGTAGCTATCATTATTTTTTTAAGTGTTTCCAAGATAAACTGTGTTACACAATAAACTAGATACAAAACTAGAAGGAATCCTGACAAAAATGAACAGATTGATCTATCGTATCTGTTTCTCTCCTGTCCCAATTTCCTTGGGGAAAATGGATATAAAGTCTTGGCCATTTAAATTTGACACAGCCCCCTGCATGACCTTGAATTTGCTACTGTCTCCCTCAGCCCCTGCTGCGCTGTCTCTTGAGGCACCCCAGATCAGAAAAGGAGTCAGGGCTGGGGGAGGGGAGATCAGAGGAAGCAGCAATCAAAACCCCCAAGTGCATGATCAAAGCTAGAGAAAAGAGGAAAGGTGGTGGTGGGGGGTGGTACAAAAAAAGGAGAGAAGGAGAGAAAAGAGAATACAAGAAAAACATGAAGGAGAGTCTTTGATTCCAGGGATGACACCTCTTCCAGACACAGGGGCTCAATACAGAGCGATAAAGAGCTAAAAGTGTGTTTAGTGATGGAGGGGATAGCCCTGGCAGAGAGATGCTAGTATTATGAGTGTATTGGCTTTGTGGAGGCAGCATAGGTGTGGGGTCAGAAATATATGGCAGAACTACAATTTGGACATTGTCTGTTGTCATGCGTCTCTTTTGCATGTTACAGTCCAGGTACACTAAACTTATTTCAACTTCTCAACAGTGCCCTGCTCTCCTGAGCCTTTGGAACTCTGCGTTAGCCCTTTTCTCTGTCTGGAACATGTTCTCTATTCAACCCCTGCCCCGTGAGCTGACTCCTACCATTCATCCTTCAGACTCTAATTTTAGCCCTTCAGGAAACTTCTGACCCTGAAGTCTGGATTAGGTACCACTTCTATACATTCCAAAAGCACCTTTACTTTTCTGTCTTAGCACTGATCATGGAGTACTGTCACTGCATGCTTTGCCATCTATCTGCTCTGCTAAACCGTCTAGTTGTTTGCATCTTCAGCACCTAACATGGTGACTGGCATATAGTAAATGTTGAATGCATATTTTAAAAATTTAATTGGTGGAACAGATAAGGTGAAAAAAAGTGAGGGCAAACACTTCAAACAGACCTATGGGGTAAAACATGATAGCTAATTGAATAAGAACTTGAGAAGAAGGCAACAGGTTGGTTATTAAAGGGATGAGCGTACAGATATGTGATTGCAAAGGTAGGTACAAAACTGACCTCTAGGGCAAGGAACTGATGGATGCAAGATATTCCAAAGTACCATATTCCAAATTCCAAACCAAGCTCAAGACCAAGGGTATCTGTTCAAACACAATCTGAGCAGGTTGTTAACGTAGGTTCAAGTGTCAGATAATGGATGTTGTTACTGGGACTGTGCCACCAGTCATGAGAAGATTGAGGTTTAAGAGCTGAAAATCTGATCTCTGTGTTGGAGAGTGCTGGGAACAGAACTTGGGAAACAAGAGGTCACCAAGGAGTAAGGGAAGAAATCAGTTCCTAAGAAATTAAAATATCAAGGTCAGAGCAGGATGACTGTATGAGCAGGAATTGGATAGAAGAGTCACATGGAAGGGATCTAGACAAAACATTATATATTGTGTGTGTGTGTCTTATAACATTATAACATGTGTAATAAGACAGATGATAGACATTCTAGATGACTGTTTCTGGATCTAACAGCTAAAAACAAATTTGGAAGTCGGTAGATCCATGTTTAATATTTTTTATATATGGTACAAGCGTGGAGGAGGAGAAGGAGGAATAAACTATGAAATATAAATACAGTTTACTTGTACTTTATTTTTTAGCATATAGGCAAATAGTACTAGACAGCCTTCCAAGGGCAAACATTCGATAAATAAAATATATAATAACATAAATTATAATAAAATATATAATATATTATAACTATATATAACATGCATAATTATATATAATATGTAATGTATAAAATATATAAGAACTTGCTAGCACCAAAGTTTATGTTTTTGGTGTTCTTAAATGTAAAAAAAAATTAAATACTCATGTACATGATCTATAGAAACATAGACTACTTTGGTCTTATTTACAAGTTACTATATTATTACTAAGTTAATTATCTTCTGAATTCTAATTCATCTCAGGGTAGAAAACACCTAATTACATACAACCAGTAATTTATGCAGATAATGCACAAATCACATGATTTTTATACAACATATAATTAAATGCATCTTTTTTTAAGCTTTCGGGTGCTATTGAATTATGTACCTAAATTAAAAGATTATAGAAGCAAATTCACGTTAATTGGTGACAATAACAACAGCCTGTGGCATCACAACACCTGTTCAGCCAACAAGACCACTGGCTCAATCATGTCACTTTCTGCAGAAGCCCCAATCTTTATGAGCCAATTTCTTTCTTTTTTTTAAATACTGCTGAGCAATTGTTTTGTTTTGTTTTTCTTTTTTTTTGCTGGGAAAGATTTGCCCTGGGCTAATATCTGTTGCCGATCTTCCTCTCTCTTTTTTTTTCCCCTCCCCAAAGCCCCAGTACATAGTTACATATTCTAATTGTAGGTTCTTCTAGTTCTTCTACATGAGCTACCACCACAGCATGGCTACTGACACACGAGTGGTGTGGTTCCGCGCCCAGACACAGAACCCAGGCCACCAATGTGGAATGTGCTGAACTGTAACCACTAAGCCAGCAGGGCTTACGAGCCAGTCTCTTGAGGCAGTACGCGTAGTCGTTAAAGTGTAGACTCTGAAGCCTGGTTTCCAAGTCCAGCCGCCCATCTTGCTAGCTGTGGCCTTTCAGAAAGTTACTTAACCTCTATGTGCCTCATATTTCTCATCTATAAAATGGGAATGATAACAATACCTGTTTCTTTGTTGTAAACATTCAATGAGTTAATGTAGATGTACATGATGACAAAAGCACATAGCATTTAGCTCAATGAATGTCAGCTATCTGTCCGTGTTATTACATCCTCTCTCTCTTGTGTTCAGAGAGAGCCCACTCCCTCCACCCTGCAAGAATACTGCACTCTCCAAGCAACCAACTTCCTTTCTCCTCTTATATTTCCTTCTTATGACACCTGGGGGTGAGAAGGGTGGTGTCTAGGCCACTTCTGGCATTTCCCAGCATGCCCTGTGGAGCAGTGGCTGACCTCTTGGCTGGCCTTTCTATGAGTTTCGAATGTGGGGTACTTAGTGCCTTTGGTTCTCAGCTTTGGGCTCTGCCGCCATTCTGGGACAAGAGGAAAAAGCCCATTTGGCAGGCTGTCATGCCACTTGGTGAAGCTTAAACATTCAGCCTTCCAAAGTGGCTTGCTTTCTGCATGATCAGAGAAAGTATTCACCTCACCCAGTTTAACACAATGTTTGTCAAACAGAGGACAGGAAACCTTGGCTTCACTCGAGTATTATGTAAAGTTCCAAAAATCCTTTTTTTTTAAAACTCCCGTGAACATGGAGCTCTCTAGCCTGCCCTTCTCTGCCTTTTCTCCAGGGGATTGCGTGGGTCATAATATTTTGAAAATCATAGTTTTAAATGTCTAGTTAGTATTTTAAACCTTACATTGCTGGAACTTTCTGCTATCACAGTGTAAATCTCATTTCCCCAAGCAGGTTCCTTAACTGATTTGCTGTAATCAATTGAGCTACTGTTGCTTTTTTGATGTTTATTTTCTTGTTAGGTTTTTGTTTTTTTCAGCTGAAAGCTTTCCTCTAGATCTGAAGTTGTGTTTGGCATTTTCCTCTGGAAAGAAGTTGTGTTTAAAAAACACAAACAAATTTGCAGTTGGCATAAAATGAAAACAAATAGAAAATGTTGGCTGAAAACTCCATATTCACAAAGTTTTCCAGAGGCAAATGTTATAGCTAATCATCTCCACATTTGCCTGGAAAATAGTCTGAACCTCAGAAGTCTTTACTATTCAGCTCTTTGGTAGGAGATTAAATGCAAGCAAAGAACCACTTTCCTAACAAGGTTAAAATCTGCTTACTTTAATGAAAAGTGTTGTACAATATACTCGACCACAAGCTGTAAGCTTTTGGACAACATTGAACTAATTTTAGGTAATCATTTTCCCATTGTTTTTCTTCTTGTTTAATTGCCAAACAGGATCTTTTTTATAATCCAGCACATATAAAGAACACGTGGGCTTCTGAATCTCAAAAATAAATATGTAGATAAAGCCAAAATCATTACAAAGATAAACATCTCACCAAAGCAGTGGTATATTATTGGTCTCAACCTGGTAACGGCTCTAGAAAGTGACAAAGGTTCTTTGTTTTCTTTTCTCTTCTGATTCCTATTGGCTATTCAATCTACTTAATGTGCAGTATATTTTGTTTGTAACAAAACAGAATTGTAGATAATTTGGCATCAAAACAATGAAAATGAAGAAAGAGCTTAAAAATATGCTAAAAGAATGGAATTATCCAATCAGGAACAGAAAGTGTTTTTTTAAAAAGGAAAACAACTAACAAAATGATAAGGGTAAAATGTGAAAGTTAACAATGCTAAATTATGGTGTTTTTACTCAAAAGTCTGTGACTGGGCATTCTTGAGACTATGTCTTTATAGTGGCACTGCTTCAACAACCACCCTAAAACAGAGCTTCCTGGGCATCTCAACAATAGTGAAGTCCATGCTCGCCATATCCCCTAAGTCTGTACAGATTGGCCGAGATGAGACCCAATGGATATTAATTTATCCCACCGTAAAGTGGCTTAAGAAACAGATATTACTTTTTTGATGACAAATTGGTAGCTATGTTGGCTTCAATCATCAAAGAAATATCACGGCAAAGAAGAATGCAGGGATACAAGGAGTAGTAGAAGCTTGCAGTTTTTAGCAAAAACATCTAAGAATGCATGGACTGTTAGAACTTACAGTGGGTTAGTAAAAACTCTGTTGAGACTGGGAGGTTATAAGAATCTAAAAGAAGATTACTATTTTGAGTTCATTTTCAGATGTTCAGAATGATTTACAATCCTCTAAGTCAAGCTAACCCACTTTAAATTATTTGTTTGATGTTATATATTTCTACTTTTATTTTAGCTTCATAGGAGAGATAAATTCCACTATTCTGTCTGATAAAGCTAAAGTTCCACTTATACTACTGTAATTAACTGAACACATGTAATTTTTGTTTTCCACAGAAATTAGAAATGAGAAACCAGATCCCTACTTCACTCCTTTTTTTTTTTCTGATCAGATCAAGGAGTCACATGATAATTAGATACTAGGAAAGGAAATAGGACTTGCCTAATATCTACTGGAAGATGTACAAGATGCAATTTTTAAAAGCTGATTATCTACACCACGCATTTATCTGTCTCCATTAGTATTGAGTAATCTTATTCAGAGGCTCCCATAAAAAAAAAAAAGACATAATAAATTTTACATTATCTTGTTTTGCAACCAGATTGTTCCGAGATTTTCAATGATGGGTATAAGCGCAGTGGATTTTACAAAATCAAGCCTCTCCAGAGCCCAGCAGAATTTTCTGTTTATTGTGACATGTCTGATGGAGGAGGATGGACTGTAATTCAGAGACGATCTGATGGCAGCGAGAACTTTAACAGGTGTGCTAATTATGACCTAAGCATTTATTTGGAGTAGTAAATGTGAGATTTATAATAAATAAACCTTTTTATTATATCCTGAAGGCTATTAATTAGACAGAATTTCACTCTTCCTAAATAAGATACTGAACATTCATTAACTAATCAAGAAAATATTGGGGGTGAGGGTGCCAGTGGGGGGTGGGCATCTTGGGTACTGCAAAGGTCCATTTGGATTTTGCTAAAATCAGCTTTCACTTTAAATTTTTTAGAGGCTGGAATGACTATGAAAATGGCTTTGGGAATTTTGTCCAAAAAAATGGTGAATATTGGCTGGGTAATAAAAATCTTCACTTATTAACCACACAAGGTAAGGTTTGCCTGATATCAAATTCATTTGAAATTCAATAAAAAGAACACGAATGTGTTTTTTACTAAATCATAGGCAATGGAACTAATTCAGTAACCACTATGATTTGCAGATGGTAATGATCCCTTCCAGGCGATAACCCCCTTTGTGAAATGTGGCTGCTTAAAACTATGAATAGGGGAAAAGAAACTAGACCTGGATTGGGTGTGGGGGATTTCTCATATTTATATTTTCCATTTTTGGGAAGGAAATGTGATGTTATAGTCATTCTTTTTTAAATGCCTTGAGGGCCTCAAAATGTATATGTTGTATCAGTTATCTATTGCCACAATAATACTGTGTAACAAGCCGCCTCAAAATTTAGTGGCTTAACACCATAACCATTTATTATTTCACACAAATCTACAAGTTGGCTGAGTGGTTCTGCTGATCAGGGCTGCACTCTTCTGATCTTGGCCGGGCTTCCTCACGGGTCTGTGATCAACTTCCTGGTCAGCTGGAGACTGGCTCTTCTAGGTTGGCCCCAGATGGAAAGATTCAGCTCTCTGCTCGACATATGGTCTCTCATCTTCCAGTTAGCTAGCTTGGACTTGTTCTTGTAGCACAGGCAGTGTTGCAAGAAACAGAGTGAGACTTACACTCAGAACTGCCCCATGGTCGTTTTCACTGCCCTCTATTGGTGAAAGGAAGTCACAGGACCAGATGTAAGGGGAAAGGAAATAGACTTAACGGGAGGCATTACAAAGTCACAGTGCAAAGGGAGAAGTGAAGAATTGGGACTGGAGCTGCTTTTGCAGTCAAATACCAGAATATACTAAATGTCCTTGTTACCATCCCACCCTCAAATTTTATTTTGAAAAATTTCAAAGCTACAGCAAAACTGAAAGAAGTTTCAACCTCCCACCTAGATTCCACATTAACGTTTCACTACCCTTGTGTTTATCCCATATCTATCCATCTATCCATCCATCCATTTTATTATTATTTTTGACACACTTCAAAGTAAATTGCAGACATCTGTACAATTTCCCCTATATACTTACTCATGGATATGTTTAGAGTTCAATATTTGTCTAAAATGTCATTAGTTTGATAACAAATTGTTCAAGCTTCTCTTTCCCATACTCCTTTGCTCCAAACCACCGCCTTCCTTACCTCAGTTGCAGTCTGAGATCATAGTCAGTTCTACTCAGGTCTGATTCTGAATGTTTCATAAAATGCAATTGTATGGCTCAAGAAAGCATGCTAAATCACACTGGCAACACATTAAATATAAGAGCAAGGGTTTACTTGTTCCATTCAAGTTAAGGAAAGCGATTGATGTTTCTATATTCATAATAGTCAGTAGGATTATAATTATAAAGATCTCTGAGACACCAGAATAACAGCTTAGAAAAGATGGATAATCCTAGACGCCCAATACTTTGTCCTTCTTGTGCTCAATGCTCTCTAAATTTTAACGTATTTATTATCCTACTTTTAAGTGTTTCACGATAAATATATAACATTGATCCTACCAGCTTCTGTTTCTTTCGTACATTAATATATATCTGGTTTCTTATTGAAACTATGACAACCCTTGGCTCCTTCTAAATATATAAAATTCAAACATTATTTTTCAAATTATAAAGTGCTTATTTGCTCAGATGCACTTTGCCAACACATTTGCTTCCCCCTCATGTTTTGATTGGTGTTCAGGCTGGCTACTCTCTTGGTAGCAAAAATGTATTTATCAGTTCCAGGCTTCGTAACCACATATCATATCATCCCGAGGAAAAACAGCGCCTTGTCCCTGCATTCTTTAATTATGAGAGCACTTAAGGCTAAGGAATTGCCTTTGAAAATAGCTTTATCTCCATTACATAAATTTTGGCTGGAAGTGTTTGCAATAAAGTTAATTTAGAAATGGCCTGTAATTGCATTTTTATTTACATATTGATATTTAGATTACAAAGAGATATTTAGATGGCTACCTAAAAATTGAGACTGACTTTATATCTCTTCTATAATACAAAGTATTTTTTAGGAGAGTTAACTTAGCCTGCCTTACTGCTCCCGTCCACTTCACGGTCTTGGCCTACATAACCTTTACTGCCTTTTGATCAGGTTGGAAGGGGCTCTTTCTTGGAACCCCACTTTAGAGAGCTCCATGGGATGAGGAATCTGTGGGGCCAAAGCGCCGAGGCCAATAGGCGCTAGACTCTCTTTAGGAAGGGGGAGTCCAGCATTTCCTGCCCAAACAGCCTTGAGCTTATCTCCAGAGTCCATTCATGCCTCTTCATCTATCCCCCTGTGAGAAAACTGTGTTGCTGGTGTGTGTACTCCTAAGCCTGAGGGGAGGTGAAGAAACAGCTTTTATTGTGGGTGTAAACAAGCTTGGATGTGCAGCCTAGAATGTCCACAGGTGTGGACAAGACCCTGTGCTGTGCGTGATGGAGATAGGGTTGGGAAGAGAAGGGAGGCTGACCATAGACCAGGCCTGGTGATGGGGCCCAGGGGTCTTATAGATCATTGTCTAAATAGGAGGATAGAACATCTATTATTTAACAGTTAGTTTGATTTATAACTTTCTATGAAACCTGACAATAGTTCTGTTTCTGAAAAGGAATAGTCTTGGTTATTTGCAAATGATGAGATGGTGAGGAAAAGATGATTACTTGAAAATACCAGCTATTTTAGTCATTATTTATATTTAAGATAAACATTCTTACCAAAATTAGGAAAGAGAGGATAAACGTTTAAACTTCTTAAAACTTATTCTTTCATTGTTAGATTTCTTAATCTATTAACTAAATAATAACTTATTTTCTGTTGTTCTTTGCCCAGTGAATTGCACTAGCTTTTAGCTATGATGGATCTAGTGGAAATTTCTACCTTTACTATTGTGTCCCTAATTTTTTTTCAAGTAAAATACACAATAAAATGTTCATGTTGTAAACACAATGGAGTCACTGTTTATTCTTTAAAAACTGATTCATGGCAGAAGGAAATGGTCTAAGTAAAATAGATCCATGAGTTGTTTTTAAACCTCAGTAAGTCAGTGTCATCTCACACATTAAAAAACCCACAATTTCTTGATTTTTTTTTTTTCAGGAGACTACACTTTAAAAATCGACCTTGCCGATTTTGAAAAAAATAGCTGTTATGCACAATACAAAAATTTCAAAGTTGGAGATGAAAAGGTACTAAAATTTTCAAATAAGTAACATCATGAATTAATGTGTAAAACATACAGTATAGACCCTGAAGTCTGTTGAAACAAAAATATACAATAGGATCTATTATTTTGTTTATTAAATCAACCTACTTTTTAAATAGTGACAACTAATAGTGGAAATTGCCTCTTTTCCTTTAGAATGCCTATGAGTTGAATATTGGAGAATATTCTGGAACAGCTGGAGACTCCCTTACAGGGAATTTTCATCCTGAGGTGCAATGGTGGGCTAGTCACCAAGGAATGAAATTCAGCACGTGGGACAGAGATAATGACAACTACGAAGGGAACTGTGCAGAAGAAGATCAGTCTGGCTGGTGGTTTAACAGGTTTGACATTTTCTAAACATAGTTGTAATGGTATTGATGATATCTCACTGGTGGGCATTAATTAGAATATATGAGGTAGTGTTGGTCTTCTTTGTAATAGTGGTTTTATTAAGGAACCATCCTTATTAGAATCCTTCAGTGATAAAGTATTTTTGAGGATTTGTTCATTGTGTACATTAGTGAAGCTTGAAAGATATGTCATAGAAATAAATCAAATTACTACTTTTACAAAGATTGCTTGCAAACCGAATTATGGATGAGTTATCATAAACAGTAAGCCACAGATGGACATGAAGAAATAGAAAGCATTTATATATAGGTAAAATATTTTTGGCATTCTAATAACCAAGTAGCTCTCCACCCTCTCCTATCATACAAAATGGCCATGTTATTGTCAATTTTTCAATGTAATACTACTTTTCAATTACCATGACTTTCACTAAATCATTGAATCCGGACTCCTCCCAATGCAGAAATTTCCTCTACAGTATCCTAAAACCTAATTACACCCTCTGATTGAATCCTTCAATGTTACTTTATCAGCAAGCTCATTCCATTTTTGATGGTACTGTTTTTCCTTGTATTAACTGGAAATCTGCCTTCTTATACTTCGCCAGTTTTTTCCCTCTGTAGCTACAAAGTAATTATAATCCCTTTTCAACATAACTCTTCGGGCACTGGATGAGAAGATATTTATTGTATTCCTCAATATTTTCTCTTCTCCAGGCCAGATAGTTCTGATTCCTTTAACTGTTCTCCACCCAAGATGTTTTCCAGACAGCTCCCTTTGTTGTAATCAAAAATTTAAGGCAAGAATGGAAACTTCAAACAGTCTTCCTTAAAAATAACCTGATGAGCCCGCTATGTCTGCAAAGCAGATGTGCTCAAACTGTTCGGCAGTCACGAGCTTTGAACGTCTTCTGTTCTCTTTGGAAGACAGGGGCCATCTCAAAATATCTGGACATTTAAACTTTCCCTTACAGAATCTTTGAGTAAGTATTTCTGGAGTGTCAGGTTTTCCATGTAGTTGAGGACTATCCATTTAAGTTCACAATCCAAATTTTGACTTTTTTTGTTATGTAAGTACTTTCAAAGCATTTAAGCATCCTCTGTCTTATTAAGTGGAGGTATACCAGACATATATTAATTTTCCCTAAAATCATGAGAGTCCTCATTACGAACATCAGTTATTGTGACGTGCTGATTTTAGAGTTGTAGATTCTGTGGAGCTACAGTTAGTGAGTGTGGTGTGTGGTGTGTCAAGTTGAGTCTAAGTAGTAAAAAGAGTATTTTCTCTGGATTTTGCTTTTTACAAAGTTTGAGTCCATTTAATTTTTGGTCATTTGCAAAGAAACTGGAATACACACAGCAGTGAGAAGGGACAGAGAAACAAAGTTATCTTTCCTACTTAGCAAATCAAAGGTGGTGATAGTCTTTTCCCTAGAGATTTTCTTGTTCTTTTAAAAACCATCTTTATCACCTTCTCTTCCTCCTCCTTTTTCTTCCCCTGTCCTTCTAAGTTAGCATTATGTAAAAATTATCAGCATTATGTAAAACTTAACTACAATTCATGAAGTTGCAACATGCCTTACTGTTTGATTTTTGAACAGAATTCCATATACGGAAGTAACAATCACATTGGTTAATATTACTATGAGCTCAAAACCATGTACCCATCCAGCTGATTGGCTTGACAACTAGCGCACATATTAACGTGGGCAAATAAATGATTTACTTGACTTTAAAGATATGAGTTCAGAGAGGACAAAGGAAGGCGATTCAGTAGCTGGAGCCACCCAAGGAGCCTGCATTATCCTTGGAGTTAAAGGAGATGATAAGGCTGTGCAGACGGAAAAATCAGAAAAACTGGGAAAAAAGCCAATTGTTCCAGAAGCTTGGTGCTACTTCTACCATGCCTGCTACTACTGTAGTTTAACTCTATCATCCTACAAGGCGTTCTTTCTCTAATCGCCGAGTGTTGATGTCTTCTCTGCTTTGCTGGTGTAGCATCTCATGTGAGTGCTCATAGCTGCTTCTCCCCCAAGGGAGCCCAAACATCTCCCAATCTAGTTTCAAGTCCAGGCTGTTCTAGAAACTGAAAGATGCTGGAAAATTGGTCTTAGAATAGCTAAGTTTTCGTATGTTGACCACAGAGTCAGTTTCCTAATAGGCTTCAAATCATAGACCAAATTTAAAAAGTATATATAGTAGATGTCTCTAGGAGGACAGAGATATGACAAAATATATATTTTGCAGGCTCAATTTAGAGTATTTTCTGTTTGACATTACCTTCCATGCAGTTTTAAAAACACAGTAGGCTCTTGACACTTGCAGATTTAGCATCTGTGGTTTTGATTAGTTACATCCCATTAAATCAGGAGGACTGTCAAGATGGTCAGCAGGAGTGAATCACTAGGCTGGTAAGTGATCCAAGGCAACCACTCAGCATTTATGGGTAAATGATAAGCTTTTCTGATTCAACAATTTGGGTGCTTTCCATAGATTTTCAGAACTATCCCTTGTGAATGTTCTCCTTATATCCTAATGTCTGACATCTTTTCATTGGTTATATCAATAAAGAAATATGTAGTAACTCGTTTCGTAACAGTATACAGAAAATATCACATACTCTTAGTTGATCCATATTAGGGCCGACATTTACAGATTCCAAAGAAGGAAGTGGGGCATTTTTAAACATGATAATCTGACCAACTTATCTAGATTGGAGCAATATATGTAAAAAATTAACTCAGCAACTCAGAAAAATGATTATTGGTTGATGGCTGGGAAAACTTTTAATGGTGTTTTAGGTTTTGTTTTCTTACCCTTTTTTAATTTTTTTTTATTTTTATTTTTTGTGAGGAAGATCAGCCCTGAGCTAACATCCATGCTAATCCTCCTCTTTTTGCTGAGGAAGACCGGCTCTGAGCTAACATCTATTGCCAATCCTCCTCCTTTTTTCCCCCAAAGCCCCAGTAGATAGTTGTGTGTCATAGTTGCATATCCTTCTAGTTACTGTACGTGGGACGTGGCCTCAGCATGGCTGGAGAAGCGGTGCGTCGGTGCGTGCCCGGGATCCGAACCTGGGCTGCCAGTAGCGGAGCGCGTGCACTTAACAGCTAAGCCACGGGGCTGGCCCTGTTTTCTTACCCTTGAGGTTGAAATACTTGATATGCTAGCAATTTTAAAAAAGGGAGGAAAGGAGTTTGAATTTTGAAAGCTAAGTCTTGGCAGCAGATGGATGAACATGTAAGGGCCAATTATCCAGGGCAGCTGGCAAGAGAGCACCATGCCACACCTTGCTTTGTTAACCCGAGTCACTCCTGCAAAGGCTGAAGGTTACAAGGTCATGTTTTGGTTTGCTTCTTTTTCTTTTTTTGTTTAAAGGCTATTAAGAACAGAAATGCTTCTTTTTCAATACACTACAAGTGACCTGGGTTATATATCCTGAAATTTGTCATGGCAGTAAAACCCACCAGTTTAAAATTGTAGAAATCTATTGGCTTTTGTAAATTGATAAATATTCCTTTGTCTGAAAAAACGGCAGAATTCATCGTTAAAATGTTTTTGATCATTTGCTAGTAAAATAAGGGGGTTTCAGAAGGGTATTTTTCTAGTCTGATTGTTCTGTTTATTTTTCCTCCCACTAGGTGTCACTCTGCAAACCTGAATGGTTTATACTACCCCGGCTCCTACACGGCTAAAACAGACAATGGGGTTGTCTGGCACACCTGGCACGGATGGTGGTATTCTTTGAAATCTGTGGTTATGAAAATTAGGCCAAATGATTTTATTCCAAATATTGTTTAATTGTCTCTGTTAGGCTTTCATTTCTGCAATTCATCTTGATTTAAAGTGATTTGAAAAATAGCAATTTTGAACATGTACGTGTATGACGATGGCAATTGTGATGTATCCTATTTTTCATTCTTTCTTGCCTTTGTTACTTAATATACTTTCAGTAGAGCTAATATGTGATATATTCCAAATAAAGGTAGATTATCTTAATATTTATTGAATTTCTATGTGCAGAGGGCTATGATAAAAGATTATGTTGAACAAAAAATAAAAAGCATAGAATATATACTATGACTTAAGAGTTAACACAAGTGTAAATGCATAATAAATTAACTATGAATGCAGTTGAAAAAACATATGAAAAAAATCCTGCAAATACTGGCTTGCCAAATCAACTGCAGTGACGATAAATATTATGGGTTGGGATTTGAACTCAGGTCTCTGACTACAGAGCTGGAACTCATAAACACAACCCACGATCTTCATCACTATAAAACACTATCTCTACTTTTTAAGATGTTTATGTAGGTTATACACTTCAGAAGTCTCCTTTTAATTCTTATACTAATTCTAATACTGTGAGGTATTATTATCCTCATTTAGCAGAGCTGAGAATTTGTGGATCTGAGATTTTGTGACTGCTTAAAGTTACAAAGCTAATAAACAGAGGGACCAGGACCCAAATCCAAATGTTCTGATGCTAAATGAAATGTCTGGCACCAGGCTACAGCTTCTTCTGGATAGAACTTGCATAACTGAGGGGGAGTGAGAGAACTTCCAAGTCAGAGTAAAATCACGAGTGACGCATGATAATCCCCCAAATATTTGAGTGCCAACCAAGTGTCAGGCACAGAGGATACAGTTCAATCCCACGTGAAGCTCAGTTTTCTTGATAGAGATACACACTAACCATCTAATCACAAAAATAGGAATAATATTAAAAGCTGATAAGTATGAAGGGAAAATATGTGCCTGGGAAATATATAGCAGGGAACCTGTCTTGGCTGGGGGGGCGGGGGGGTGGAGATTAGAAAAGCTTCCTGGAAGAACTGACTTTTTGAGCTGAGATCTTTTAACCAAGTGTATGTCAGAGATCATTCCAGGCGGAGGGAAACTTGTGTAAAGCCCACAAAGCAGGAAAGTGCATGAAAACAAAGAAAGGTTAGAGAGGCAGTATAGTTTAGTGATCCCTAAATCCTTAAACCAAGGATTCTGCCACTTAATAGCTGTGTGACCTTGGGTGAGTCAGTTAATTTCTCTGAGCCTCAGCTATCTCATCTGTAAGATGAAGATTATAATAGTATCTGCCTCATAGGGCTGGGTTGAAGATTACACAAGTAAAGTACTTAGAATAATGCCTTGCACAAAGTAAGCAGTCAATAAGGCCTAGCTGTGATTATTAATGGAGTAGGCATTAAGGGGCAGTAATAGATGTCTTGAAATAATGGGTCACATAAAGATGTTAAGGTCAGTTGTAGTTTGTCCTCTAACCAGTGTTTCCCAAAGCAGTGCTTCTCAACCTTTAATGTCATACAAATCACCTGGGGATCTTGTTAAACTATAGATTCTGATTCTGGAGTGGCTCCTAAGATTATGGTTTTTTAACAAATTTCCAGATGATGCAGACATCAACGCTCAGTGATTAGAGAAAGAACGCCTTTTAAGTAGGTAATAATTACGAAGAGGTTGCTGTTCTAGGCATCACACTTTGAAAAGCAAGAATGTAGGGAACTATAGCTCTGTGGGATAGTGATAGTTAATACTATTAAGAATTAATTACTTTTAAGAAAAGGACTCCGTGATCAGATGAGTTTAGGAGATGATATGGTAAACAAAATTCAACAGATTATTTTTCTTGAGTATTTCTCAGGTCCTTTAATATTCTAATACGCATTCTGAAGTTCCAAGGGGGACATACAGGATTTTATTTTTTTTTTGTGAGATCAGCCCTGTGCTAACATCTGCCAATCCTCCTCTTTTTTTTTTTTTGCTGAGGAAGACTGGCCCTGGGCTAACATCTGTGCCCATCTTCCTCCACTTTATATGGGATGCTGCCATAGCATGGCTTGCCAAGCAGTGCATTGGTGCGCACCTGGGATCTGAAGCAGCGAACCCTGGGCCGCTGCAGCAGAGCGCACACACATAACCGCTTGTGCCACCAGGCCGGCCCCAGATTTTTTTTTTTTTTTTTTGCAGAGAAAGATTCACCCTGAGGTAACATCTGTTGCCAATCTTCCTCTTTTTTTTTCCTCCCCAAAGCCCTACTGCATGGTCGTATATCCTAGCTGTAAGTTGTTCTAGTTCTTCTATGTGAGCCGCTGCCACAGCACGGCAACTGACAGACGGGTGGTGTGGTTCTGCGACCGGGAACTGAACCTGGGCCACCAAAGCAGTGAGAGTGCCAAACTTTAACTTCTAGGCCGTCAGGGCTGGCTCTAGGATGTTGTTTCTTGTTAGGAGTGTGCTCAGCTGCAAGATACAAATCACCTGATTATGAAAGTGCAAACAAAAAGGGATTTGTTTCTCCTATGTAACAAGAACTCAGGAGGTAGGAGGTTGTTGGCCTAAGTTCAGTCTTCTGCAGTGTGGAAGCTGATATATCTGCAATTCTCTTTGTCCTTCCTTCAAAATCACAAATTGTCTACTGCAGTTCCTGCCTCAAGTCCATGTTAAAGCAGGAAGAAGGGTGAAGAGTCAACAGACTTCAACTGATGCCTTGTTGGCCTGAATTGTGTCATATGTTCACTCCATCTGGGAGTAAGACCATGAAAGAGAATATTTAAGTTTACGGTCTCCAGAATGTGCAGGCAAGAGAAGTGTTTGCCCTGGTTCAGGAACGTTTGTTTTTAATCAGTCTTGTGGGAACAGTGTTCCATAGATCACACTTTGGGAAGGTATGAATAATGGGGCACCAGTGACAATTTTAAACATAGGTATTATTCACTCAAGTAGTAGCCTAAAGAACTTGTACAATTAGAGATCTAAAGAAGAAAAGCTTTTAAAAGATTAAAAAAATGATTCCACAGGGAAGTGGGAGGGGAGTGAAACAAGCATAGAGTTAAATAAATCTCAATATAATAGTTTTTAAATGCAGAAGGAATGACAAAAAAATTTTAATGCCATAAAAGGATAGAAGAGAAAGAGTTCTAATGAAAGACGATTGGATTTAGTGAGAATGTTGTGTCCTTAAGTCCCTTTCAATGGGCTGGTGGGAAGAATAGCCAGAGGCCAGGAAATTAGAGCAGTTAGAGAGGATAGATAGGTCACTTGAGGAGTTGAGATGTAAAAGGAGAAATTGGACAATTTACCTGGAGCCAAAATGTCTGTAAGACCCCATCTAAAATAAATTCCTCTGAAATTTCACCAGTAGAGAGTTATTTACTAGGCTTTATCACTTTTTAAAATGCAAATATGCTTTTAATTTATATCAGCTGATCATGCATTAGAGTCAACAAACTCTTGAGTGCTTTTTTTTTGAAGAGAGCAAAATATAGAGAAAATGCAAGAATACTAGTTGCCTGATATGGGCAGACTGGGTTTCCACCAAGAAACAAAAAGTATTTTTAAGAAAACTGGGAAGAGGGTCTGCCCCATGGCCTAGTGGTTAAATTCGGCAGGCTGCGCATCGGCGGCCTCAGTTCAGTTCCTGGGCGCAGACCTCCACCACCTGTTGGTGGGCATGCTGTGGCAGCGACACACATACAAAATAGAGGAAGATTGGCATAGATATTAGCTCAGGGCAAATCTTCCTCAAGCAAAAAGGGGAAGATTGGCAACAGATATTAGCTCAGGGCAACTCTTCCTCAGCAAAAAAAAAGAAAAAGAAAAAGAAAGGGGAGAGGGACGTTCCTGAAAATACCAATTTCACAAATTTGCCCAAGACCTATAGTTTCAGAAAGGCTGCGAATCATAAAATCAAGATCCATGCATACAGCCCATAATCTATCATTTGGTCAGCACCAAATTAGTTGGGGAGAAAGACAAGTCAACATATAGGCAGTTACTCTACACTGAGCGATAAACAAGATGGTTCAACGTTCGGCTGTTGCCCAAGAAGCTTACGGTCAGGCTGCTGACATTTCATCTCTGCCATTTTTTAGGTGGCAAATTACTTTTCATCCCAGTGCTGACTGTTCTCATCTCTGTACCGTGAGGAGTAATGTAGCTGTCCCACACAGTGTGGTGAGGATTTAATGGGATACTGCGGGCTTGGCACATACTCAGTGCTCCACGCATATTTACGATGATGATGATGATGCTACTGGGGAAGAAGATAAAGCGGGAATGTGGGATGGTGCACTGGAGTGCTGTGTGACCTTCGCCAAGAGTGGCAGGTGTGAGAAGACAGATGTTCAGACATGATTTCCAGAGAAGATAGCATATAAAATGAATTATGACTCCGGGTTGGGGCCGGCCCGGTGGCGCAAGCGGTTAAGTGCACACGTTCCGCTGTGGCGGCCCGGGGTTTGCCGGTTCGGATCCCGGGGGTGCACCGACGCACCGCTTGTTAAACCATGCTGTGGCGGCGTCCCATATAAAGTGGAGGAAGATGGGCATGGATGTTAGCCCAGGGCCAGTCTTCCTCAGCAAAAAAAGAGGAGGATTGGCATTGGATGTTAGCTCAGGGCTGGTCCTCCTCACAAAAAAAAAAAAAAAAAAAAAAAAAAATGAATTATGACTCCGGGTAAACTATATCTTCTTTAAGAGCTGAGCAGCCCAGGTTCTTAATATTACTGGAATTTAAACTACTACTCAAAAATCAGAAGTTGAAACCTGGTTTAGAGATTATCTGGTCCAATGGTCTCTAAACTGGGCTCGGGGAGCCTTGGATTCTGACAACAGGCCTCAGGGTCACCTCAGGGAACAGGAAGATCTGCCCTTTCCCCTTTCATTCAACACAGCCCAGTTTTTATCTCTTCTATGTATTTGGATTCCATATAACACTTCGTGATTTTTGGGGGGTGAGATCGGGGGGAGTTGGGGGAAAAAAGCTTTTCTTCTCTAAAAGAAGGTTTAGACCTCTCCTTTTATCTTATAGATGAAGAAATTTTCTGCATTTTTCAGGCAACAGATATTTCGGGGGAAGGTCTGTTACTCCCTTGACTCAGATGTATTAACAATCTTTGTAAACCCAAGACTGTACCTCGTGTTCTAATGAATGTCGGCACTTCTTTAGAATACTGCCTGAAAGGGCACACACACCCCGTAAAAACTATGCTCCATGGTGGGCTAGTACAAGACAAGCCTCAACCTCACAAAGAGGATAAAGAGGGAATTAGGCTTCAGTCATAACCAGCCAACATCGTCTCGCAGAGAAAAATGACACAGGGTATTGTCTCCTTAACTTAACTCCTGGGGTGTTGGCACCATTTGCAGTTTCTAGGCCTTTCTAATTATAGATGTGCTGTGTCACACCGCCTTCACCTGCACCTATGACAATAACAATATTCAGCACTTAACATTATCAGAGACCTTTCCAGCTTGAACTAATTAATTCATACAATTCCAACCATCTGGGACAGATAGTATTATTATCCAGCTTTTATAGACACAGAAAACTTCAAAAGAGGTTTTTCCAAGGTCACATAGCAATTGGAATGGGGCCAGGAGGATATCTTAGAAGTACTAGATTCTTAAGTTCATTAGAAGATGACAATCTTACACAGTTTAGATTTAGGGGTAATTTGATTTTTTTCTTCAGGTGCTAAACAGATATCCCTTTGTTGGATCCTAGCTCACTCTTTGGTTACTGCTGTGGCTTCTCTCCCAGAAAGAACGATTATACTCTTAGGAATTATTACACACATCATAATTCCTTGGAATACCGGGGAGTTTTGGAGCTCTTAAAGCTGGCTAACACATGCCAGCTGCTTCATCTCTTTTATTCTCCTCCTTGTTACACCTACGGTATCGCTTTTCGGTGGACTGATGGTAGAACACAGAGCTCTTGAAACGTAAAATGAAACCTCAGAAAAGTCAGCTAGTTATAAAGGCTCCTCTGTCATTTTCTGGTGACCAACCAATTAATGGAGGTTCTTAGGAATCACATACTCCTCAAAGAAGGTCCTTTAGAGATAATACCAGTTTTTTAATCACTAGTTTTTAAAAAGCATTAAAAATAGCCCACATTTCCCTGGTTATGAGAACGCTAAATTTGAAACATTAAGTAGCCCACAGATGGATAATCACCATTCCTTTGCAATTTTCATCCTATCCTAATAGTTGTGGTTTGAAAGAGTATTGTATCCTCATGCATTCACTCATGTTGAAGAGGCAGGAAATCATATATTTAAAATAAATAATATCTTTTTAAAAAGTCAAAAGCTGATAGACTTTTCTATAGGCAATGATTATGCAAAATAAAGCAATGTCAAATTAAAATGAAATCTTAACAAGAGTTCTGCCTTGACTCGGAGACCAAAGGGACCAGAAAAAGAATAATTCTGAAAACCCTCAGAATAGGTCAGAAATTTGATGAATATGATTAAGAACTTTTTCCAAATAGGGATCTTTTGTCACCTGGGTTCAAAGAACATCTTAATAGGATGTGCAACTCCGAGGAACTAGGAGTTTGGAAGGACAATGTGGTTTACTCTCGAGACTCTTGATATCAATTGGTAGGCCCAGGCCACTTAACTTGTGACAAGTACCATAACTAAGTCTGATTGACTCCAAAGTTGAAAGATCCTTGGTGTCATTTCTCAAGACTCTTCTGATTCAGGGAAGCTGAGCAATTTGATGTATTAGTTTCAGTTCAAGGAGAATCTTCCAGAAAGAACCTGAATGTAATAAAAGCATATATGGAAAGTTCAGATCTACATTCTCCTACAGTTTTCTGAAACAGAGCAAGAAAACAGCAAATCAATGATGGTTACAGCCTGCAGATGGCTATTGGGTGTGCTCCCCAAATTCCTCAGCAACTCCTTGAGGATCAGATGCCCGAGCCAGGCTGCTTAGACAGCTGGTGAGCTCCCCACACTCGTTCCTTCAGTCAGCACGCCTGGATCAGACTACCTGCCAAGGGAGCAGGAATACCAGCTGTCCCTTTCCTTGATTCGTAATTTAATAAAGGACTAATCCCTGGAGCTCATTGATCACTTTAGTTTTTGCATAAGAAAATATTCATCAGGGGCCGGCCCAGTGGCACAGCAGTTAAGTGCATGTGCTCTGCTGCGGCAGCCTGGGGTTCACAGGTTCGAATACCGGGCGCACACAGACGTGCCACTTGTCAAGCTATGCTGTGGCAGCGTCCCATATAAAGTAGAGGAAGATGGGCACGGATGTTAGCACAGGGCCAATCTTCCTCAGCAAAAAAAAGAAAAAAAAGAGGAGGATTGGCATCGGATGTTAGCTCAGGGCTGATCTTCCTCACAGAAAATAAAGAAAGAAAGAAAGAAAATATTCATCAAAAGCCAAAGTTAGGGTGACACACCACTTCTCTTTATACCGCCTTCACCATCACCAAAACTTCCTGAAAGAGTCTATTTAGAGACTAAAACTTTTCCATGCTGGATGCAGGCCCAGAGGAAAAAAAAACCAAAAAAATTTTTTTTTTGGTAAAGCGTGGGGCAGTCTATCTGGCCATTTTCAGTCACTCTTTTTTTCCTGTGTCCATAAATAAAACCTGCCAAAACATAGTCTTCCACCCCAAGATATGACAAGTCTTCAATAAAGAATACTTTCTGGGTCAGAAAGTGCTTCAAAATATAAATATTTCAATATTTAGAAGTAAATATTTGTATATTTTACCAGAAAAATATTTTGTTTAAATTTCCTAAAGTAACAGAAAGAAAACATAAGAAGCCTTCTTCTGTGTTGGGAGGGGATTTTGTGAAGTGGTTGATGGAAAAAAAGTTCCAACAGTGGCGGGATGAGAAGACACCCTTGTTAGCTTTTTCTAGCATTGGTGTTTATGAGTTTGGCAGGAAAGGAGGGACCAGACCTGAGGTCCTTCACAGAGTGTCTGTGACCTGGGTTCTGTCACCTTGGTAAGACACTGTGGCCACTGTTTGCAGGATTGGCTGCAGTTGAGACCTCTTCTCCCTGCCTGCACAAAGTGGCTTCTGACAGAGGGACTGCCTCATTCTGATTGCTCCCAGGCAGCTGTGTGGGTCTGCTCCTGCCGCTTCCCAGGCGGGATTGTACTGTGAATTCATAACGTGGCTTTGCTTCCTGCTGCAAAGTTACAGTGGCAAAGGATGCCACTCACAGACAACTCTCTTCATGGATCAAATCCTTGTGAATCCTGGCTTTTTCCTCTCCTGTCTTTAGTCCTTCCTCCCTAAGGGGCTAGCCCAATGGACTCGCTTAGATGTTGGCCTGAGGCCTTCACGCCTCACCAGTGCTTAGCATTCTCTGCCTCTGGCTGCTCCGGCTCTTCGGAGAGGCTCCATGTATGGTCTCACTGGGAACTGATTGTCGGGGACTTGGTCCCTCAGGTAGGTTCTCTCTGGTACCTTCTCAGGTGTTGATTCACCAATGCCTCCTAAGGTGCTAAGAAGGAAGGGCTGGAATGTCTTCCCTTCCTTCTCAGGTAATGAGTAGGAAATTGATGCCTTAATAATCAAGCAACAGCTTTATTTATTTTGGTCTAACTTTACCGATGGGAATTTCTGCACAGAAAGGAAGGGAGCTGTGACTTGATACTCGCTGTAAATCGCATCAAGGACACGGAACCTATGTTTTCAGTAGGTGTCCACATCACCTCAGCGCATAGAGGACCTCACTCGCAGGAGAACTTGTTTCAACGTTTTCTATTAATTATCACTTGGAAATATTGCTATCAAAGCTAAGCTGGAAATTGAATATCAAGTTTGTAAAATCCAGTGGAATTTAAGGTCTTGAAGGTAACTGTGCCTCTGTAGTCAGTATAGTAGTTTTTACCAAAGAATATGTATTAACCAAGACCAATTAGGAAAGGATATGAAGTACATATAAAAACACAAACAACATAAATAGAGCCAAAATCTTCCAAGCCCCTATGTTTAGTTTAAGGTCAGAGTCATTGCAATCTCCTGAAAGGCACGCTTGATCTCTAAATAAGTTTTCTTGGTCCAGTGTGTTGGATGACATATAACTGCCAAGGCAGCAGAATTCACTGGAAGTTTCCAGCATCAAGTTTCCTTGGAACAGGTTCATACATGGCTTCAGTCTTCTTAAGCTGATTACTTTGCTATGGTGGGTGCTGACTCTGCACAGTAATCCATCCATACTCTTACATAATGTTTCCAATGGTTGTATAGTTGGAGGCGTACGTAGGGCATACACTTGACTAAGCTACTGGGTTTAATGATCCCTTTTCTTGATGTTCATTAGACTCAACTTATGCTTCAGCTGGATGGTCCGGTATAAGCAGGCCTCTAGCAAAGGAGATGAGCTTATTAATCTCTGTGGGCTTCTTCTATCAAAATTTTCATGTGACATTATGGTACAGTGATCTTTGTCAACTACAATTACCTTTAAAAACCAGTATAGGGGCCGGCCCGGTGGCACAGCTGTTAAGTGTGAGTGCTCTGCTACGCCAGCCCGGGGTTCACAGGTTCAGATCCTGGGCGCAGACCGATGCACAGCTTGTCAAGGCATGCTGTGGCAGCGTCCCATATAAAGTAGAGGCAGATGGGCACAGATGTTAGCCCAGGGCCAATCTTCCCCAGCCTAAGAGGAGGATTGGCAACAGATGTTAGCTTTGGGCTAATCTTCCTCACAAACAAGAAAAAAAACGGTATAAAGAGATTAATTCATCATGTATTAGACAAACATGTTTTGAGTAACAGGTAAGTTATGAGTCATGAGGACAAAATAATAAAAAATTCACCTATGCGGAGTTCACAGTCAAATACAAGAACACAATAAAATAATTAGAATAAACTAGAATCAAAACACAATAAAATAATTAGAAAACCTTTGCAGTTTGTCTTACAATAGCAGTCTATACAAAATGCTATGGAACTTCCAAAGAGTGAGCTACTAATTAGATCTATATTGGGACAATCAGTTGGACAGACTTAATACAATATTATTCACAAAGATGAATAATTAGCTAACAAGCTGCCAAAAATAAGCTAATATGATTTTAGGGTCTATTAATAGAAGTATAACATCTAGAATCTAGAATAGTAGATATAGAATAGTAGATATATCCTTTGGACTTATCCAACTACATATGGAATAATGGGTTCAATTTGGAACCAAAATTGAAAGAATATTAATAAACCATATGCTCTTCAGAAGAGACCATCCACAATGGACAAGGTGAGTAATATTTAGCTCAACTGGGATATCCAGAGAGAACTCCAGGAGAAGCATGCTAGCAAATATCTGAAGGGTTTTATGGAAAGAAGAATTATATTTATTCTACAAGACCTCAAGAGTAAAATAAATAAATTAATTAAAATACGTGATAGATGGAAACTGCAGGTACGCTAATTTTGTCTGAAGTTAGAAGGAACCTCCCAAGAATCAGAGCTACCTAAAGGGGAAAATAAGCTGCCTCTTGAGTTGATAAGATTATCATCACAGGGTTTACTTAACTGAGGCTGGACCTTTTGTGGAGAATATTGCAAACGCACACAAGCATCAGCTGGGTAGTTAAACTAAGTGATATTTTTGGTTTCTCCCAAATCTTAGATTTTTATGATTTGGCGTTGCAGTTTCAATATTACACATTATTTCCAAACCGTAACAATTAAAGTAGATGAGTGTTCTTTTAATCTGTGTCTTTTCATCGTCTTATGACCAACACGTGACAGTAGTGGGTAATAAATGCATCACTTAACAAGTGACAGTCTTAACATATTATACCCAGGTCTTGGTAGTTAATAATAAAGGTCATTCTCTACCACCCAGAGAATCTTATGATTCAAAACTGTTGGGGAAAATGTACACCAAGAAACAAACAAATGAAGTCAGCATGCTGATGTAGAGCGAAGGCTCGAGTTAAGGCTGAGAGAGAAACAGCAACAGCAAGAGGCCAATCATGGGCAAAATGTATGAGAGAACCGCTCAGTGAGAACAGGAATACCGCGGACACCTACCTTGGCGTTTACCAAGGGCCAGACGCTGTTCTTGGTGCTTCGTCTCTGCTTACTCATCAGTCCTCCCAACAACACTGTGAGCTAGGTTTTATAGTAATCATCTCCTTTTGATGAATGAAGAAACACGGGCACAGAGAGGTTAAGTAATAACGCCTAAGATCACACAGCTAGTGGGCAATGACCTGGGATTTGAACCTAAGCAATTTGGCTCTAGAATTCGCACGCTTAATATCTGTGTAAAGTGTCCCACTGAGGAGAAAGAAACAAGTCATGGAGGAAAGAATTAAGGGCAAGCGTAAAGAAAACAACTAAGAGAAAATGAACTATCAATTTCAATTCTCTAAATTCCACTTAAAAAAGAAAGGTAAATAACCGTTATACACGAATGTTTTATTTAAAATCAGAAAAAATGGAAAGATTTTCTTAATACAATTCTAATCCTCCTCTGTTGGAATCATTTAACAAATTCTCTTTTGAATGCCTTGTAGCCACATGGCATTTGTGCGTCGTGGAGCTGACCTAACATCCCGACGATAAAAGCCTGAAAGGATTTCCTTTGCAACCATCCACAGGGGCAAAGGGAAGAAAGCACCTCTTTTTATCGTTGTATCTGAACTGAAGGCCGAACTCAGGAAGGTGGATGAGGATTCAGGCACCCTCAGAGGCAGAGCAGTTAGAGAATATTATGTTTTTTGCATGGCTGGTGGTGATGAGCAGTGGAAGAATATTTACAATCTCAAAACAATGTTTCACCCTGTAAGCATTCATCTGCACCTGATGCTGTAGGCCAAGGTAATATAATGCTCAGCCATTTCTCTGGATCCTAGATATTTCTTTCCCCCTAATTTGGTATAGTCAGTGTTGAGTAGGAAAAGAGCTCACAGATATTCTTTACCTTTTCTAATGTGCTGGCCCTGCAGAAACATTGGCCACGCTGCCATGCAGACATTTCAGATTCTCCCTTCTGCCTATCTCGCAGGATGTATCTTTGAGCCTGAGGACAGGAGCTGACTGAATTCCACCTTTACCAGTTGCATTTGTTAAGTTCCAGGTTAGTTTTGCAGAATGCAGCACATGATACACCAACATATTGTTAACAGTCATAGAGACGTCGCAAAAAATTTTATTCTGGTAGATGTGACCTTTCAAAAAATTTCTAAAAGTTTGTTAATTGAAATCCTGTGGGCTGGACTCTACTCAGACCCCACCTAGAGCTGCCGCGACAATGGGCGAATGAAAGTCCAAAGTAAAAATCCAGTTGTTGCCTGCTCATTCAAGTCCAAATTCCCAACCTGTGTCATATTGTGAATGAAGGGGGTTGTGGGGTGGGAAGGTAGAGAACTGGCCCCCAAGGAGGTCTAGGAAACTTCTACAGGCATCTGCGGGCCATGAGCATGTGTCATTTATTTATACAACTTGTATTTTAGAATGTGGAAAACCATAAAATCTGACAGAAAACCCCTAATAAGAGTCAAAGCCAAGAATTTGTGGTCAGTAGGGGCGCCATGTGGGAGAAGAGGGAGGGAATGGTTCCACTCCCTCCTCCTCCAGATTCTGACTCACAAATTTAAAGCAATCAGGGGCAAGCATTACTCAACAGAAAGCTTGTTCACTGTATATTAGTTATTCAATATTCTCCCCCAAATGTTCCACTGATGCATTGCACGTAATGCCATGGGCAAAGTGTAATATTACCATGTCAATTCCATATTTAGCAAAGTCAGCTGTGGATCTTTCTGACTAGATTAATATTCAATACTTTGTCAGTCTTTTAATCTTTTCAGAGCAGGAAATTATCTAGCATGGAAATATATATTTCATAATATTAATCAGAGAGATTGGCTTTGTTTTCATTTTTATTGAGGTGTAACACATATGCAGTAAAGTGCATAAATCTTAATTGTACAGCCTGATGAATTTTCGTATGTATTCACCTGTAATAACAACCACCTAAGTCAAGATATAGAACATTCCAGCACACCAAAGGCTCTGTCATGTCTCTTCCAGTCAAGTACCACTCCCCACCCTCCAACATTCAAGCACAATCACTATTCTAACTTCTATCACTATAGTTTTGCCTATTCTTGAATTTTATATATATATATAAACATGCGTGTGTGTGTGGAGAGAGAAAATAGTAGAGTAGGGACTCGTGTGCCTGGCTTCTTTTACTAAACATTTTGTCAGTAAGATTCTCCCATTTTGTAGCACGCAACGGTAGTTCCTTTCTTTTTATTGTTTGTAGTATATTCCATTGCATGGATTTGTATACCCCAACTTACTTATCTGTTGATGAGCATATGAGTTATTTTCTGTTTGGGTTTATCATGAATCTAGCTGCTATAAATATTCTTGGGACGTTGTTGAGTATGCCTTTTCGTGAACAAAAACACTAATTTCTATTGTGTGTATACCTGCTTCATAGGGTGGGCATATGTTTAGCTTAGGAAATCTTGCCAGTTTTTCAAAGTGGTGTTCTAAGTTAAATTTCCATAAGCAAGGTATGAGAGTTCTAGTTGCCCCACATCATCACCAATAGTTGGCATTGTCAGATGTTTTGTTTTGTTTGCTTTTAACTTTAGCCCTTCTGATGGGTACGTAGTGGTATCTCAATGTAGTTTTAATAGGCATTTCTCTGATGACTGAGAGGGTGAGCACATTTTCAGATACTTATACCAGTATGATCATTTGGATATCCTCTTGGGGAAGTACCTATTCAAGTCCTTTGCCCATTTTTATTTTATTTTATTTTATTTTTTTGTGAGGAAGATTAGCCCCAAGCTAACACCTGTTGCCAATCCTCCTCTTTTTGCTGAGGAAGATTGGCCCTGGGCTAATGTCCACGCCCATCTTCCTCTACTTTATGTGGGATGCCTGCCACAGATTGGCTTGGTAAGTGATGTGTAGGTCCATGCCCAGGATCTGAACCTGCAAACCCCGAACCCCGGGCCGCCAGAAGCAGAGCGGCGTGGGAACTTAACCACTATGCCACTGGGCGAGCCCCCCTTTGCCTATTTTAGAATTCAAATGTTTATCTTTTTCCTAGGGATTTTCTTTATATATTCTGGATATAAGACCTTTGTTGGATATAAATTCTGCAAATATTTTCTCCCAGTCTGTGTCTTTCTTTCTCACTGTCTTAGTGGTATTTTTTGATGAATAGTTCTTAATTTTAAAAAGAACAAATGATCAATCTCGTTTTTGTTTAGTGTTAGTGTTTAGTTAGTGTTTTTTGTGACCAGTTTAAGAAATCCTTGCTGATAGTCAGAAGAGGATGAATCTGATTAAGTACAAGGTATATGCAGGACATCCTAACATTTTGAAGTTACAGTGCTTAACAGATTGTCTAGTGGTTGTATTTCAAGATAATAAACTCTACGGAGACATAAATGAGCCAATGAAGTACTTCCTTTGGTTTTAGTTGGCTAAATGTTTAGCAGTTGTCTGACACTCTTGATAATTAGTTCCATGTCTATGCTGGGCAAACATTCCTATTTGGATAAAAATGTTTCTTCCTCCTTATATATTACTTGTTTAATAAAATATAAAAAATTTGCCAGGAACTAGAGAAGAGTATAATACTCAATAAGCATTCATTAGATATCTTCTGGATTGAACAGCCTTCTATACAATGTTCTTCTGATACAATACTACACTGTGCGCGCACACACACACAAAAACACATATCATATAGTCACATACGTATGTGTGTTTTCCTTATGTTTATTAGAACTTATATCAGGGCAACATATTAAAAACTAAAAAGAACAGAAGGTCGTTTTTATGTCCTACGAAGGGTAGGGAAGAAAAGCCTACCTTCACCTCCGACTTTTAAGAGAGGCAGCATAACGCGGCGACTATGGAAGAACACAGATATTCAAATCTCTAGCACTTACTGGCTCAGTAAACTCCTAGAAGTTTCTTAACCCCCCTGGGTTTCAGTTTACTCATCTGTAAATGGGGATAATATTTAAATAATCAAATACATAGAATTATCATCATCACCTGGTACTATTTTCCCTGCATCATGCCCCAAAAGCTCAGCCTTCTACAAATGTCAGGGTTTCCTCATATATAACTGATTTGGGTTTCAGATTAAGATTTTAACCATGCGTTATTCATTCAATAATGCTGGAATTTATTCCAAATTATGCTGGAGGCCACTTGCATTTAGCCTCCCAGCAAGAGATATATGGAAACCCCTTTTTGAATTTACTTCTATTCTGGTCTTCTACACCTGGCATAATGCCAATTCATTTTTTGACTAAAAAATGCAATCATATTGTCCTTCTGTACTCTTTTGAGAATATTATGATCTTGACACTTGATCTCTGCAAGCAATTATCTAGTTTCTTCAATTCTCCTTTTAATATTCCTTAAAAGAGTTGAAACATTTAAAATAGCCCGTTGGTCTGCGCCAAAACGTTCCCAGCTGGCTCAAAATGTGAACCAAATGATACCGAGGGGCTTTATCTTTTTAAAATAAAGTCCACAAGAGTGATTTTAAATTGCCTAACTTAGAATTCAAGGCCTGCAATGTTCTGCTTTCTCAGAGATATCTCCCTTAATTGAGATTTCAGCTCAATAAAGATTATGTTTTTTCTTAGTTTCCTGTATCTTTGTGGCATATTTCTCCTTCTGTGACTTCATGAAGGCCATTGCCCATGCTTATCTGTCAACTTGTTTGCCACCCATATTTCAAGGTTCCACCATGTGACTGAGATGCCCCTGATGTCTTCGTAATACTATTTCTTATTTGGAAGTGGGCATATTTTATCTTATTGAGCTTTATAATCACCCTCTGAGATAAAAGGTGTATCATTATCACATATTCACAAATGAGCAAATTAAGGTGTAGAGGGCTTAATCCTTCTTCTGAATGCTTCTGCATTGACAAGCTTACACTCATTCTATACTACCTCATTATATTATCTTTTTATGTGTGTATGACTTGTCATCACAGCTCAGTCTCCTTAAAAGCAGTTTACTTGATTGGTCCTTGTATTCTCCCCCTGTGACTTGAACAGGAAAGGATCTCAGTAAATATTAGCTATTTGACTTGTTAGAATCAAAGAATCATAAAACTTTGAGCAAAAAGGGAATCTTAAAGATCACTTAATGAATACTTGTGTTTCTCAAAGTCTTGAGGTTTGCAAAGAAACTCCAGAGAAATATCAGAACTGTAATTGGCCGCTTTAGGCTACCTCCAACTTCTAGGGTGTAAATGTTTTTTTCTCCTCTGTAGTTGGTGCTATATGTATTGGAAGAAGTTGAGAAGTGCAAAGTGCAATGCTAATTGAGGCCTGGAGAGGTTAAGCAAATTGGCCCAAATCACACATTAATTCAACCAATATTGATTCAGCATCTGCTACTAATTGTGTAAGCACCAGGGCTAAAATAACCAGCAAAACAGACAAGGACACTGACCTTATAAAGTTTGCATGCAAGTGGGGGTAAGGGGAGGAGAGAGTCGTTAAATTAATATTCAATGTGTGTAACCCATATAAACCAGCCATTCGCTTGGTTAGTCCAGCAGAACATATTAAATAAAAGCAACTCAAATCTTGATTGCAGCCTCTCCAGAAAATACTGAAGGGAGAGTCCATTCTTATTACGCAACAAAAGATCTTTAACATCTTTTCCTGGGCCTGGCTCGGTGGTGTAGCTGTTGGGTTCGCACGTGCTTTGGCGGCCCAGGGTTCGCTGGTTCGGATCCTGGGCACGGACATACTCACCGCTCATCAAGCCATGCTGAGGCGGCATCCCACATAGAAGAGCTACAACTCTACAACTGTGATACACAACTATGTACTGGGGCTTTGGGGAGAAAAAAGAAAAAGAGGAAGATTGGCAACCGATGTTAGCGCAGGACCAATCTTCCTCAAAAAAAAAAAATCTTTTCCTGTATCTTACCTTCTCAATATGGTTCTCAGCAACTAGTCATTGATGAAAATGGATTTTCCCAAAGTTCTTCCTGCCCCTCAGCCTGAAGAGCTCCTGGCTCTTTGGGCTCCCACCCTCTCCTTTTTCCATCTGTCCATCTATTCTATCCTCAATACAAATGAAGCTAGCTTCTTACGAGAGATTTCTTTAGTGGTTGTGGTGGTGGAAAAAAATGTGAAATCTCATGAATTGATTTCTGTTCCTGTCATATTTTTTTATTCCCACAGTAGGGTAAATGCAAAAGTGGCAAAGTACTTGACCTAGGCTGGGGGATTGGGGTAGACTTCTCTGAGAAAGGGACCCATGAGGCTGAGCTTGGACTATTAAATAAGTATTAACCAAGAAAAGGAGGTAAGAACATTCCGGGCTTAGGGATCGTGGACCATGAGATCTCAGGTGAGAAGAAGCGTGGAAATGGTGCAAGGCCACGTGGCTGGAATACAAGGTAAGGAGGTGAAGGGAAGCGGGGAAGAGACAGAGGTCCGATTATGCAGGGCCTTGTGGACCACATTTAGGATTTGGTCTCCTTTTCTGACAGCACTGAGACGTTATCAAAAGGAAGGAGGACAGTGGCGTGATCAGATTTGCCTTCTGATGCAAAGAATTGGTGAGGGCTAGAGATTTGGGAGATTTGGGGAGAACTTCTAAGCAAACTTCTGTTGAATTGGGATAGTGCCAGAAGAGATGGGAAGAAGAGTAAAAATTCAGAAGCTTTTGGGGAAGAGATGGTCAGGACCTGGTGCTGATGGGATCTGGGTGCTGAAGGAGATTAAGGTCAACTATAACTCCCAAGCTCTGTCTTGAGCAAATGGATGATTATGATGATAGACATTGAAACAGGAAATTCTAGAAGACGACTACATTTTGTGGAAGAATTTTGAAAGGTCAAAATGGTTAAAAAATGAGACAGGAAAAAAATAGTAATTTTGTTCCAGCACTTCATGTTATTTTATTTTATTTTTTTCCCAGAGGAAGATCAGCCCTGAGCAAACCTCCATGCCAATCCTCCTCTTTTTGCTGAGGAAGACTGGCTCTGAGCTAACATCTATTGCCAATCCTCCTCCTTTTTTTCCCCAAAGCCCCAGTAGGTAGTTGTATGTCATAGCTACACATCCTTCTAGTTGCTGTATGTGGGACGTGGCCTCAGCCTGGCCGGCAAAGCGGTGCGTCGGTGCGCGCCCAGGATCCGAACCCGGGCCGCCAGTAGCGGAACGCGCGCACTGAACTGCTAAGCCGCAGGGCCAGCCCCCCTCGTCATGTTATTTTTGCTTGAATTATTTCCTTTTATCCTTTGATCTTGTCAATAACCACTCATCATTAAGAAGCACACAGAAAGCACTTTGAGTTTACTTGGCTATTTTCTTTGATTTCAAAGAATGACATATACATAGCATTGTCTAGTTGAGTAAAATTGGTAAGAAGCAGGTTTCATTCTAAATTTCATCATTGGTGATGATCATTTTGATCATCTGGTTAAGACGATGTATAGGAGGTTTCTCTACTGTCAAGTTACTAATTTTTCCCCTGTTAAATGAATAAGAAAGTTGTGGGGAGAAACTTGGAGATTCTATAAATATCCTTTCATCACCAAACTTGCACTCATTGCATGATGACTTTCTAATTCCACCATTCCCTCACTATTTATTAGTTGGCATAGTAGAAAGCACTTTCTTTTTCTCTTTTCTTTCTTTCATTTACATCGGTATGGATTCGTAAATTCTCACTTTATTCAATAGGCTATAATCCATTACTATCATTATATTAATGCTCAATTTGTCCCAGTTTTGGTCAGCGGGAGCCACTGCAAGCCAACTCCTATGTCCTTTTGATTTGTGCTCATCGTTTTTTGAGCATATTCTTACAGATCCAATAAGATGTTCCTGACTCATCTTGCACTTTTCTTGCCCCAATTTTGGCATCAGCATTTCTCCAAGAAATTCAGGTTCTATTTAATGGAGAAAAAGTATTTAGAAACAATGATCTGAACAGGTGTTCTCTTTACTAGATACTCTTCTAGGCCCTATGAATGGATGGATCTAGGAAATTATACACACACTTAAACATACATACACTTACATACATACATATATACACAGATATAGATTTATTTCCATATCTTTAACTATTACTACCTTTACCTATATCTTAGTCTGCTTGGGCTACTATAACAAATTACCATAGACTGGATGGCTCAAACAATAAACATTTATTTCTCAGAGTTCTGGAGGCTGGAAATCCAAGATCAGGGTGCCAGCATGGTCAGGTTCTTGGTGAGAATCCTCTTTCTGGTTTACAGCAGCCATCTTCTTGTAGCGTCATCACATGGTGGAAAGAGGGCTAGCTAGCTCTCTGGCCTCTTCTTATAAAAGCACTAATCCCATTCATGAGGGCTCCATCCTCATGACCTAATCACCTCCCAAAAGCTCCACCTCCGAATATCATCTTATTGGAATTAGGGTTTCATCATACAAATCTGGGGCGACACAACATTCAGTCCACTACAATCAATAAATCTATATCTAGATACTAAAAACCATGAGTTAATATTTGTACCTCCAATTCCAATCCAGTACCACAGGATACAGTTTATTCTTCCCCCTTTCAATATTTCTAACTCTCTTCACCAACAATGAAAAATCTTGTTTTCATTATTCTCAATGTATGTATATATTTGCTCAAGTCTAGAATACACAGAGGTTAGTTTTGGAATTGCTAGCCCACTGAGAAAAGCAAACCTACTAGAGTTAATATTTATTTTGGTTTCTTTGTTTTTAAGGTAAAATTTAAATACCATGAAATGCACGAATCTTAAGTACACTGTCTTAGTAAGTTAGGGCTGCTCTAATAAAGTGCCACAGACTGGGTGGCTTATAAACGACAGAAGCTTATTTCTCATAGTTCTGATGGCTGGAAGTTCAAGATCAGAGTACCAGCATGGTCAGGTTCTGGTGAGAGCCCTCTTTCAGCTGGCAGATGGCTAACTTCTCATTGTATCCTCATATGGCGGAAAGAGGGTGACAGAGCTCTCTGGGGTCTTTTATAAGGTCACTAATCCCATTCATGAGGGTTTCCCCCTCACGACCTAATTACTTCCCAAATGCTCCACCTCCTAATACCATCATATTTCAACATATGAATTTTGGGGGAACACAAACATTCAATCCATAACATATACAATTTGATGAGTTTTGACAAATGCATACTCCGATATAACCACACCTCCATCAAAATTGAGAACATTTCCTTTACCCCATAAAGTTCTCTTATGCCTCTTCCTAATTATCACCCCACCAGAGACAAATGCTCTTCTAGTTTTTTTGTCCTAGATTTATTTTTTCACCATAAATTTTCAGCATAGACTTTTTAACCTATTTAGAAATTCACAGTAGAGGAAGCATACAGTGTGTATTCTTTGTGTCTACTTTCTTTCTTTCACTCAGCATAATATCGGAGATTCATCCATGGTTTTAGGTGTATCAATAGTTCTTTCCTTCTGCATAATTTTCCATTGTTTGAATATACCACGATTTGCTCATCCATTCACCTGCTAACGGGCTTTGGGTTGTCTTCAGTTTTTGATGGCTACGAATGTTCTTTTTCATGCCTTTTTGTGGATGTATGTTTTCATTCCTCTTTCGTAAATATTTAGGAGTGGAATTTCTGAGTCAGAGGGTAGATGTATATTTAACTTTATATGAAATCTTTTCTGAAAGTGGTCGTATCATTTTGCATCCCATCAGCAATGTATGAGAGTTCTACTTCCTCCACATGTAGGCCAATATTTGGTGTTTTCAGTATTTTTCATTTTAGCCATTCAAGTTAGATATGGGATAGTATCTCGTTGTAGTTTTAATTTGCATGTCCCTGATGACTTATAATATTGAGCACTCTTTTGTGTGCTTATTGGACCTTCATAAAGCTTCCTTTGTCGTGTGTCTCTTCAAGATTCTTATTCAGGGGCCGGCCTGGTGGCACAGCGGGTAAGAGCACACGCTCTGCTTCAGCGGCCCGGGGTTCACAGGTTCAGATCCCAGGTGAGCACTGAAGCACCACTTGTCAAGCCACGCTGTGGTGGTGTCCCATATAAAGTAGAGGAAGATGGGCACGGATGTTAGCCCAGGGCCAATCTTCCTCAGCAAAAAAAAAAAAAAAGAGGAGGATGGCATCGGATGTTAGCTCAGGGCTGATCTTTCTCACAAACAGACAAACAAAAGATTCTTATTCACTTTTTTCTTTGATTGATGTCTGTTTATTATCGAGTTGTAGCAGTCATTTTTTCATTCTGGATACAAGTCCTCTGTCAGATGTATGTTTTACATATATCTCCCAGTCTGTGGCTTCCTATTAATTTTCTTAAGTGTCTTTGGTGAGAAGTTTTTAATTTTTTTTTTTTTTTGTGTGAGGAAGAACAGCCCCTGAGGTAACATCTGATGCCAATCCTCCTCTTTTTTTCTGAGGAAGATTGGCCCTGAGCTGACATCTGTGCCCATCTTCCTCTGCTTTATATGGGATGCCACCACAGCATGGCTTAACAAGCCGTGCGTCGGTGTGCGCCTGGGATCCAAACCGGCAAACTCCGTGCCGCTGCAGTGGAGCGCGCACACTTAACCACTTGCGCCACTGGGCTGGCCCAAGAAGTTTTTAATTTTGAGGAAGTTCAATTTATCCTTTTTTGCTTCTATGATTGTTCTTTCTCTGTCCTATATAGGAAATCTTTGCCTTCCTCCGGGTTTCGACAATGTACTTAGTTTTCCCTTTTCAATCTCTTTAGTTTTATCCTTTACATTTAGGTCTGTGATTCATCCTGAATTAATGAGGTAGAGGTTATGGTTCTTTAGTTTCCACGGATATCCAGTTTTCCAGCATAATTTATTGAAGACTTTCCTTTCCTCACTGAATTGCATGGGCACCTTTGTTACTATGGCTTTGTAGTATAGTTTGAAATCCAGAAGCATGATACCTTCAGCTTTCTTCTTTTTTCTTAGGATTGCTTTAGCTAGTCAGAGTCTTTTGTGGTTCCACACAAATTTTAGGATTATTTCTTATATTTCTGTGAATTGACACATTTGTCCAAAATGAAACAACCATATAGGCATTGGTCTATTTCTGCTCTTTATTTTGTTCCATTGACCTATGTGTCTATTCTGTTGCCAATATTACACATCTTGATTATTAAACTTTTATATTAGGTTTTAAAGTCAAGTAGCATAAATCCTCCAGCTTTGTTCTTTTATTTCATGATGCTTTAGCTATTCTAGGTCCTTTGCATTTCCACATAACTTTTAGAATCAGATTGTCACTTTTACAAAAATGTATGCTGCGATTATTGTTAGGATTACAATAAATTTCTAGGTTAATTTGGGAAGAATTGACATCTTAACAATATTGAGTCTTCAAAACATGAACATGGTGTATCTTTATATTTATTTAGGTGTTATTTAATTGTTCTTATTAATATTTATAATTCTTAGCATTGAAGTTTTGTTTATCTTTTGTTCAATTTGTCCCTAAGTCTTTTGTGTTTCTAATGCTATTGTTAATGAAATTATTATTATGTTTTTATTATTTTTTTTTTCTTTGTGAGGAAGATCAGCCCTGAGCTAACATCCATGCTAATCCTCCTCTTTTTGCTGAGGAAGACCGGCTCTGAGCTAACATCTACTGCCAATCCTCCTCCTTTTTTTTTCCCCAAAGCCCCAGTAGATAGTTGTATGTCATAGTTGCACTGGAATTATTTTTTAATTTGATTTTCAACATTGTTTACTGTTAGAATGTAGAAATACAATTGATTCTTTATATTGACCTTATATGCTGAGATCTTGTTAAACTCACATATAAATCCCAGTACTTTTTTGTAGATTCTTTAAGATGTTCCATATAAACAATTGTATTACCTGCAAATAGGATCATTTTCCTTCTTCCTTCCAATTGATATGTATTTTATTTCCATTTCTTCCCTTACCAAACTGTTTCAGACTGCCAATAGAGTAGAAATAAAGGGAGAGTGGACATTTTTGTTTTGTCTCCAACCTTAGGAGAAGAGCAGTGTTTCACCATCGCAACGGCCTAAAATACGCCACTCCAAAATGTGCCACTTTGGCATAAGGATTATTTTGAGCTGAAGGCAATTGAGAATCAACAGATGCAGGAAAAGTCCTCTGCCCTCCCCTTATCTGCCTAAAAGCAGGGCATAAATTTCCCTTTTTGAAGGTGGCATTGGCATAAATTTCCTCCCTCCTCACTCCCCCCATCTCCTGTACCAGGATGAGGACAGCAACTTTTATCACCAGAGATGAGGCTGCGTAAACAGACTTTACTAAAATAACCCTTATCTCAAATTAGTTTCTCCCACATATTTCCTTGTTACTTTCCCACAGCATATCATCCCTAGAAGCCCAAAGCCCCTTTCCTTTGTCTAGTCACTTCTCCACAATCTACTGCCCTTTGTTAAAACAACATATGAGCCTCTAGTTTAACCACTTCTTTGGGTTTTCACTTTTCTGTGATGTCCGCATGCACATAAAAATATTACCATCAATAAAATTTGTATGCCTTTTCTGTTTATCTATCTTTTGTCAGTTTAATTTGCAGTCCCCAGCCACCAGCCACTGAACCTAAGGGGTAGAGGAAAAGGATTTTTTCCCTCCCCTACACCATCAAGTATGGTATTAGCTGAAGGGTTTTCATATATGCCCTTTATCAGGTTGAGAAGATTCCTTTTTATTCCTAGTTTGTTGAGTTTTATCATGAGTGCATCTACTTTATCATGTGCCCCATGCTCTGTCCTTCTACTCTTCAAGCCATTAAGACTGTGTTCTGCTTGTGTTGTAGCTGCTCTGCTCCACAGGGACTGGGCAGCATCTTCAATGAAAAAGTCATGTATAGTTCCCTTCTTTCAAGGGTTGACTACTCTCCAGTTTCTGTCTGCCTTTCGTCACTCTCCAGTGCCTTCAGATAGACATTGTTTATATTTTTTTCATAGAGTGTAATTGTTTTCCACAGAAGGTTTAGTCTGATAAAAGCTACTCCGCCATTAACAAAAGTAAAACTCCAGATGACCACTTTAAAAAATATGCCTTTGTGTTCAGTGCAGTTGATAAAGCCCTGAAAAACATGGCTTGTTTCATTGCTCACAAACAACCAGATTCCTAATCACTGGCACATGCGTGAAGCAGAGAATGAGAAGGAGGGCGTACCTAGAACCTCAGGTGACTGCCCTTGACATGATCTAGATTTCAAGTGCTTTGTTGAATTCTACTATGGTCGCAGCTCCTGAATGATTCGCTTAGTCAAATGTACATTAAGGACAATGCATTTCATTAAAATAACTTATTGAGAGTCTTAAAGGAATTGTGGTGACAGAGGAAAATGAAGGATGTTTCGCAAGTTACTTGCAATTTCAGAATAATAACTAGAGTAAGAAGATGGATGTATGGAGTCTAAATAATAAAATAACCAGTTAAAAGAATAATGAGATGGGAGAAAAATGTTTTATATGAAGTTCAAAGAGTTATTACCTATCAGCTCTTTTAGGATAAGAACTACATTTTATACTTTGTTTTATACTTTATAGAGTGGATTTTTTAGAGTATTCACACCTAATAAAACACATAAAGGACACAGTATCCATTTAACAAGTATTTTTGGACTAACCATAATAAAATGACACACCTTAAATTTATACAATATTATATGTCAATTACATCTCAATAAAGCTGGCAAAAAGAAAAAGACTATTGTATGTATCCATGTATTTTTCCCCATAATAATAATTGGCCTTTCTTAAATATTTACCACATCAAATATATAATTAACATATTTGGGATTTCAGAGGACATTATTTTATTTAAACCCACTTTATGGATGATAAAACATATACACTCAAACCCATGGAGGCTCTCATAAGAACTTGGACAAATCTGTGATAAATGTCCTGTAAAAAGGGCACGGAGGCTCTTTGGAAAGATTCTAGAAATCACAAGCTCAGGTTTAAACCAGTTGTAAGTAAATCTTGATAAAGGGTCTTCTCAGTTAAATAAAACTAGTTCTTTCCCAAAGAAGGCAAAATTATACCTGAAGCCCTTAGCTTCAGGCCTCCCCAAAGGCTCTATTCCTCACTGGTTGCATAACTTTCTTTTAAAACAATTAAAATCATGTCTGGTGAAATCATACAAAGTTGTGCTGTTTCCTATTTTGATATTCTTGTAAATATAGTTCAGCTACAGTTCAGTATCATGTGAGATCTTCATTAATTATGAGCATAGATTAGATGAAAAAATAAAGATCTGTTCTGATGTTCCATTCTTGAAGTAAGAAGAAAGAAATACATTTGCCGATTTCAAACTATTGAACCTACTGAAAGCTTTTCCTAAGGACAACCCAGGAATCAATATAAAGCAGTAAAGTGACTGCTTTGTTTGCCTTCCAAAAAGCACTGTAGAAAATGAATATTTAATGACAAACCAATATGCTGAATGTAAGGAATAATGGCTTGGGAAAGTAGATAGAAGGATTTTGTTACATTGGAGGATCAAGTGAATTACAATTAGTCTAATGATGAAACCTTTTAAGTCTTTGCTTTATGGCTGTTGTCTTGAAATACAAGTTATGGGTTTATTATAAATCCTATTTTCATGGTCCACAGAGCTTCGCCACATGCACGCAGATAATATGTACTCATAATTATCCGTAATGGGTCCATGAACCTAAGATTGAATTTAACTTTGTTTCTTTTCCTTGGCTTATAATTTTTACCTGGGGTACAAAATAGAAGACATATCAAGAGTCTCCAATGCTGTTTAAAGCGTTTGAAAGATCTCCCAATTTCCAGTTCATCTTGGTGTCTGAACGAAAGACGAGGAATGATTCGATCAACCAGCAACAAAGTCTGACAGGTCAGGCTTACCTGGGAACACTCAACCTACAGAAGGTTTGAAATCAATCTAATTAGGAAAATTTCCCCCTTTAAAAGCAATGGATTTGTTAGTCCATTTCATGAGAAATGAATTGACCAGTCCTTTTATTCCATGAGGATTTTGTTCTGGAGGTTCTAACCTTTTTCTCAGATGGAGCCACTGGATTTTCTCAAAGCCTTAGGATTATTGGTGCCCAGTGGGTGTGTCTCTGCATGCTGTTGAGTCAGGGAATGAAGAGGAAGATCAGTGTGTGAGTGTGTGCATGTGTAGTGTGTGTGTGTGTGTGTGTGTGTGTGTGTGTGTGCAGTGGTGTAGGTGGCGACGGAAAAGTTTCTCTTTTGAATCCCAGAATATGTTTACTATGGCATATTATTTTTATCTCCCTAAATAAACTTTTTTGGGGTCTGGTTCTATTTTCTTCTTTCAAATTCTGTATTCATTAATTCATTGTTTTGACTTCTGAAAGTGCTCCTGGGATTTTCAGTTTTCTTTTTTTACACAATAGAGAAATGGATGGGGATATTGACAGGAGATGTAAGGCCCAAAATTTGGAGGCAAGTTAAAGCAACTAGCTAATAGAAATCATCTAAGCTATTCTTAGGACACTGTCACTTTGGAAGAGTTAAGCTAAGCTGTGTAACCTGGAGTAATTTATTTGGCTACTCTGCATCTCAATTTCCTCAACCGTAAAATAGAGTTTAAAAATAGTACCCAGCACATAGGGTTGTTACAAAGATCAAATGAAGTTAATACATGTAAAAACACTTAGAATAGTGCCTGGCACATAGCAAGTATTCTATAAATGTTACACACCATTATTGTAATTGTCTGTATTTTCTTTAAAAAAACCTATCGAACAGTGTTTTGCCATTTTTATCAATCAAAATCCTTTTCTGATCTACATCAGTTACATTCACATATTTCTGTGTAATTTTGTAATATGATCGTGGGTTCAAGTTGTTTTACTTTATTCCATATAAACATATCCATGTATTACATCCTCTGCTTACTCGTCATTTTAATTTTTATATGGTAAGTATAACTAAAGAACTATGCCATGTGTTTCTTTAGAGAGACTAAATAAAGACATCAATATTTTTTATTTTAATATATAGATTTATTGCAGGACAACTAAAATTCCTGTGATAAATAGTAGTGAAAAATAAATGGACGAAAGTATCAAAACATTTTCCTAGGTAATAATGGTAGATTCAGCCTAGCAGATTTGGAAAACTGAACACACTGAAACAATGATCAAAATCATATGCTATTGAGTTTTCATAGTTGAAATATGAACCTGACCTATAACAGAGACAAAACAAACGTAGGACAAGGGATAATCACTGAATACATTGTCTTCCAAATAGTTGGCTAACAAGTTGGAAGGAATCAACTGAGATACGTAAACACATGAGACTCAAAACACTACAATAAATTCCAGCTGTATCAAAGAGTAAAAGCATTTTTTAAAAACTGAAGAGTAGCTTATTTATCCCAGATGTAGAGAGAACATGCACTTCTGATCACTGGAGAAATGAAGGTTGTTACCAGGAGTAGATAGATTAATTGAATATACTTTTAAAACTTTTAATTTTTATGCAACAAAATGTAAAATAGAAATATTATAAAAGAGAATTTTCAATATAGAATAGATATGTTACAAACATAACTCGATAATAGATTTCTCTCCAAAATATATGAGGAAATAAATGATTATGTAAGTCAATAACCACTTTCCACTTGATGTATGGTCAAAAAGTGTACAGTCAAGAAAATATAGACTAAATAATCATGTTTTTAAAAAAATCACAGTTGTATTAAGAATGAAAAAAAAAGGCTAACCCAATCAGCTTGAAGACTCCCTTACAGGCATAGTAAACTGGAAGAAATTGAAAAATTGTAAAACCCAATCTTGACAAGTCTTTGGAGGGGGGCAGAAGGTATGCTGTATACATTAATGGTAGAAATATACAATGGTTACATCTTCCTGGAGGGTATCCATAGAATGCTCTTTGACCCATTACCATTTCCTTACTCCGTGAGAGGAAAACTAACATATACAGCAATTTTCAATGCAGCATTACCTATAACGGGAAAATTAGCAGCAGTTCAAATGCCCCAAAATATTTAAATGTTAAGTATATTACCATATAAAAACTAAAAATTTTTTATTACCATATAAAAATTAAAATTACCATATAAAAACTTAAAGAGACTCCCAAAGGCCAAAGATATAAAATTTGATAACTGTAATGGATTGAAATACATGAGTTCATAATTAAAACAAAAACAGAGACTTATTTGATTATCTTTGCAGGATTCCAGGGAAACAACTCATTTTTTGATTAAAATTGGTAAATATAGGGAAAGAATCAAGTATTTTTCCTATCTTTCCTATATTAACTATTTCATTGGGTAATTAAACAGTAGAAGAGGATATGTTTCTTTTTATAGAAATATTCGTTAAAAAGTGAAGAAGAAATGATTGAATTATAATACCATAACTTTGCAACCTCTAATGAAATAACGGATAGGCATTGAGCATCAATGGCTACTAACATCACAAAAAGTGAGTCAACCAGACATTTTCTACCTCCTAGTGAAAGAACACAATACCATCAATGACCTATTCTTCCTCCCACCAAAATTAAACTTGAATCTAATCAAGCCTGTAGGCCCAACTACCAACTGGAGACAGAGAGAACAAAGGATCGTGAAGATGCAATCAGGAGAATCCCGACAGTGGGAAACTCTACAGGTCCAACGATCCCATTTCTTTAACAAATATATTGCAAAGAGAATTTGGGAAGAGGGGAGAGAGAGGGAAAGAGAACACGAGATTAAAATGTTTAAAAAAACAGGCAAAAACTTAACTATAGTGTTTAGGAACGGATACATGGATAATAAAACTACAAAGAAAAGCAAGGAAGTGATTACTATAAAAGTCAATGTGTTTACTGTTAGGGCTGAAGGAGGGGACATGATCAGCATGGGTACTTGGCAATATTCTATTTATTTCTTGACCAAGGTAGTGGTTTAAAGGGTGTGTCCTTTATAATATTTATTAGGTTATGAATTTGTTTCATGCAGTTTTTTGTGTCTGTTATATTTTACAATTAAAGGTGTGGTATAATAAGAAATATATTTGGTCTTTGACCCCAGTTCCTGGCACAAATCTCCTAACACCCTTGGAACATCCCGAGTGATAGGAGTATCTTTTGTCATTCATAAGAAGCCCCTTTTGAGCACACTTAAGTTTACGCAAATAATGTGACTTAGGATGGGGCTGTTCACTAGAAAGACCAAGTGATTAGAAGGCTGGAACTTTCAACACCACCCAGCGACCTCTGGGAAGGGGAAGTGGGGTGGGCTCTGTAGATTAAGCTCTATAAAAACTCTTCAACAACAGCTTTCATTAGTTTCCAGGTAGGAGAATACATCCATGTGCCAGGAGGGTGGCGCACCACAGTTCCATGGGGGCAGAAGTCCCTGCACTCTGGACCCTTCCAGATCTCATTCTACGTACCTCTTTATCTGGCTGTTCTTCTGTGTCCTTTATAATATCCTTTATAATAAACTTATAAATGTAAGTAAATGTTTCTCTGAATTCTGTGAGCCTCTCTAACAAATTGATTGAACCCAAGGAGGGAGTTGTGGGAACCTCCAGTTTATAGTGAGTCGGTCAGAAGCACAGGTAACAACCTGGACTTGCACTTGGCATTTGAAGTGGGGGATCTTTGGCATCTTCACCAGTGGGATCTGACACTATCTAAGAATTGAGTTAAATTTGTTGGACACTCATTCAGTGTTCTCTGAGAACTGAATTGCTTGTGTTGGAAAAAACACATTGGAGAAGGTTAAAAAAGTACCCATATCTTTCTGGATGCAAGATTTGAACTAGTTAAATTAATATTTAAAGGGCGGCTTCCAGGTACATGCATTTTAATGGAAACCTGTTGAAGGTTACCTAGAATGCCAAATTGTTAAAATAAATAACTCCAGGTATTCACACTAACAGTGGTATTTTATTTTTGCCTTTTAACTTTTCAGCAACAGAAAATTCTTCTACATTAAAGATCATTCAGAGAAATGGGATCATTTCTTGGCACCAGAGGATATCTGGTGGGGCATGGGAAGAAAATATGAGGATTTCTATCTAGCTATCTGTCTGTCTATCTATCTACTTTAGAATCTTATCATTTTCTTTGTTTTTATTTATTTATTTTTTCTGTGTGTGAGAAAGATCAGCCCTGAGCTAACATCTGATGCTGATCCTCCTCTTTTTGATGAGGAAGATTGGCCCTGAGCTAACATTCGTGCCCATCTTCCTCTACTTTATATGGGATGCTGCCACACCATGGGTCTAAGAGCGTTGCGTCGGTGCGCGCCCGGGATCCCAACCAGCGAACCCTGGGCCGCAGAAGCAGAGCACGCGCATCCAACCGCTTGTGCCACCGGGCCAGCCCCATCCTTTTCTATTTTTGTGTATAGTTTATTGTGTACATATCAGTACTCTAGTGCTATATATAATTCATAAATGAATAAGTATTGGGCATACATACTCTATTTTTTTGTAGATAGGGGAGTATAAGCAGAATGATTTAGATGCCACTGGTCTACTCACTTGAATGGTTTGGGCCTGAAATGAAAGGCTGAAATGAGGAAGCATATGGTAGACTGGAGGGAATGATGTTCTGGGAAGGCAAGTCCTTCCACAGCCTCAAGTTCATAGGCCAATGGGAAGGCAAATGAGTGATATCAGCAATTCCAAACATGAGCTCATACACAAATCATAAATACATGAATAAAAATGTCATATATTTTATCCTCACAACAACCCCATAAGATCTAAAGAACTAATTTTATAATAGAGAAACTGAGATTCAGACAGGTCAAATCAGTTAAAACATATCTAGGTGTCAAAACTAATTCTTCTAACTCCAATTTGTGTCCTCGATTTTGGAGTGATAATTGTATTTTTTCTTGTTTGTAGTAGATTTATTCTCCTATTTAAGATTTGCAGACAACAAAAAAAATTTCCTGGGTTAAACAACAAATAACAATTAGCTGTGGGTTTCTAGAGCAGATAATCAGATTGTAAATTAGTGAGGATGAACCATAATTTCATAGGTACTCAAAAAGAGATTAAAAGTATACTTATCGAAAACAGATAAATCTTTGGTGGTGTTAAATTACTGTCCTACATTAGCAACCTGACTTCTCAGTGTTCTAGATATCCAAAGGTAAGATTGTCTTACTTTCTGGTAACTAATCAGGTGCTGACTTACAATGTTGGTGCACTGCAATGTGATTTAGGCAAACGTAGTGTCAGTCCTACTGACTGGATGGAGAAAATAACGATAATATTTGCAGTGGCTCTTCCCTGACTTGGCAGCCTATGTTTAGAAGAGTGATTATATTTTGAGGAATCCTTGTGTAACAGCATGAGGGCTAATTGCTGTTGTTTATTTAGTTTATGGCTCTTCCTACATCATTTTGGTTTCCAAACATCTGCTAGAAATTAGAGCACAAGGCCTACTTGACTCCATGCCATTTGCAAAGGGAGAGGATCTCAGAGTCAAGTATGGATCAGGACCTATGAATCAAGACCAAAAGTTGCAAAAGGAATACCAAAAATCAATCAGTAGACCAGGCCTGGATGCTGGGTACCAGTCACAATGCAATAAATGCAATAACACTGAACCCATTAGGCTCCATGGGTTTGCACCCTTTGCCCTTTTTCCAGGTGATCACTGATCAACTAGCAGGGCCCAAGGAGGCTGAGGGCAAGTTGGAAGGCTGCCTCCAGCTCTCTAAGGGCTTAGTGTGGCCAAGAGAAAAAGGCCAGAAGCATAAATTAAAAGCAAATTCAAAAAGTCTAAGTAGACTGTGATAGTCTCAAAGGTATGAGACTTAAAGGCCACAGACTTCTTAATATATTTGTCATGAAGCAATAAATACTTTGAAATTGAAAATACATCCCCTTTTTAAGGGAAGACTCCATCTGACTGGAGCAAAGACCAACCAATTCCAAGTGTGACACAGTTATGATTCATTGTCAAGAGTGGATTACGCAGACCAGTAGTTTCTTTAGTCATGACATTTTAAGTACTCCAAGTAAACATTTTTAAAGTGGTTGCATAACAAACTGGTGGTGCTATATTTTTTTAAATTTCTTCCTAATATGAAGAGGTAAAAAGCAGAATTACAGAACAACTTGTTTGTGTGTGAGCTAAAATAATTTTGGCATCATGCTATAAGAATGGTTCCTTCTACAGAGTCTATAAATGGAATACAAGGACTGTTGAAGATGCCTTCCATGGTACAGGAGGATGAAAGTTTTCCAGATGCTCTCAGGTTATTTTGATAAGAGGAAGCTATATTTCCTTATTATTGCTACTATTTGAACTTGCAACAAGAAACTCTTTTCTCTCTTGAGATACTTTATTTATAAATCTGCAGACTTCTACACAAGAACATCCCCACTCTGATAGTTACCCTTCTGGAACATGGAAAGGAGAGTCTGCAAGTCCACTAGGAAGATGAATGGATAATTAGGAACCCAAGAATTATTTGTAAATAAATGAAGACCATTCACTATTCTCATACTATTTTTTTGCTATGCAATCATTGCTACAGCTGGTCAGTTTGTGTATTTGCTCACTCATGTCTCACAATCTCAGGATACAAGAATTAAAAGTCATGTGGCTATTTGTAATATACATTTTCTCTCAACAGAAATAGGAAAAAAGTCATCAACAGTATCACAAAATTCCAGCATTCTGGGTCTTTGCCACTTCTCACAATTCTTCAGCACCTACCAAATGACCAGCTGACTAGAAAATTTCTAGAATGTTGTATAAAGCAACTGTGTCTATCTTTGACGTGAGGGATTTGTGGACATGTTAGAATTTTACCATAAGCATATTTGGCTTTTAAAAGCACATCTGAAGGAAATGCTATCCATACACCCCTCTAATTACAGTCAATCTTTGATCCCATTATGCTCTTATAAGGCCTGATGGACTTTGGCCTGGTCCCTGACTGGGTGAATACCTTCATCAAGTTTAGTTTTATTATGATACTTTTGGTTTTTATTCAAAGCCACTATGAAAAATAACCATATTAAGTTTCTTACTGTATTATCAATAATAAATTGTTGTTTTCTAGTCTGTAGTTTGATCCGAATCGTGAGGGAAAAAAATTTCTCTTTGAATTCAGTGCTAGGAAAAGCTTTGCTTCCCTTGAAGAACTACCAGCCCCTTTTGAAAATGGCAATTATGTAACTGGTTGGGGCACTTGGCTACCAGGAAGCTCAGTGGTTTGTTACTCAATAGTATGTTTACTTTTCATCTGTATGTTTTTGCTTGGATCCTATTTTACACTTCGATATATTTACTTTTTAAATTTACTGTGCCTGTTTTCTAGAGCTGTTCAAATCCCTCATTCAACGAAATGGTGGTATAAGTAAATATCAATAAGTAACAAAAGGGATCAAGTATGGGAATAAAATACAATGACTCCATGGAATCCCCATGGAATTACTTCCTCACTGCTCAAATGATGTCCTGGAGTTTCTCCCTTGGGAATTAAGCTTGGAGCTCTTTTTTCATTTCTTATTGAGAGTGACTTTGGGAAAATTAGCTGGAAGCTCTATCCCAGGCAGATATCACTGCTAATAAAATTCTAAGGAATTTGCTAACTCATCATTTTCACCATAATTACAGCATGTTAGTTAAAGGTTTATGTACTAAAGTCTTCCTTTTTAGATAAACTAGACAAGAAATAGTCTGAAAGCATAGAGCATTTTGCTCCCCCCCATTAATGCATGAGAAATTTGATCATTTATTTTATGTATAAGGGAAATTAGCAGGGGGAGAATCTTAGTCATTCCTGAAGACAAAACTTCAAGTAGTGAAAAATTTTTAAATGTTGGAATGGGTACTGTTATTTACATGGCTCAAAATTCAAAAAATACAAAATTATATCTAGTGAAAAGTTTCTTTTCAAACTTTGTCCTCCAGCTGTCCAGCTCCCTTCCCAAGAAGCAAGCAATCTTATCAGTTTCTGGGATATCTTTTCAGAGATATTTTATGCTTATACAAACAAATATATGTATATATGTATACATACAAGTGTATATAATTTCCCCCTTTTTAATAAAGAGTGTAACATACTATTAGATAATTGTTTCATATTTTTAAAAAATTGTGCACACAATGTATCTTGGAGATCATAAAAGTACAAAGAGCTTTCTCATTCCTTTTTTGAAGATTCCACAGAATGTCATTTTATGACTGTTTCAATATTTACCAGTCCTTTATTAATGAACATTTATACTTTTTTCAATCTTTTATTATAAAGTATGCTGAAATGGACAAGCTTAGATATACCTGCCATTTCTCATGTATGTTGTACGATAAATTCTTCTCTATAGGCTTACCGGCTCATTTACAATTTTAAGTATCGTGAATTGCTCTTAGAGGTCATTCTAATTTACATTCATACCTGCATTGTCACTGCCTGTTTCTCCATACTTTTGCCAACACACAGTGATTATCAAACTTTCTAATCTTTGCCCATCTGGTCAGTGAAAAAATGGTTTCTCAAACTTCAATTTGCATTTTTCTAATGGAGAAAAAAAATTATGCTAACTTATTTTTAGGACAAAGGGTCACAAAGTTATGTGGAGTTATCATCTGACCCTTAATATCGTTTCTGGAGTCTGCAGCAGGTCAACATGAGAGTTCAGAGATCAAGAACATGGCAGTATGCCCAGAACCACGATGGAAAGAAAAGTCAGCAGGCCCCATTTCAAACATACTTGCCTTGACAGAGTCCCTGATGATGTCCCTAGAAGGTAACTTCTGTTTTGATGTGGCTGCAATTGGAAGCTAAGTTTCACATTCCCCAGTGGCCACAAAAGTAGCTGCTAATTACTTAGGAGAAGGTGTGCTTTTTTTTTTTTTCCCCGCAATCTATCCCATAGAAAAATGAAGTAAAACAGGTTCTATATTTATAGATATAACTAAGCCACACAATAGAATTTGGGTTGGACCAAAGCATCTGGGTTACATGAGGGTTATAAAGATTAAATTATATGTTTAAGGCCAGGAGTATTCTGCTTAGGGAGAAGGCATGTTACTAATTAGCATAATTGCCTCATACCTTGCAGTAACAATGTCAGTGGTTTATCTGTTTCTGTTTTTGGTGCTTTTGCATAAGGGAGAATCACTCAACCGTGTCTGATGCTGTATCTCTTTAAAAATAATCATATGCCTTTTCCTAAACTCATAGATGTGTTAGTTACATGTCTGTCTTTACAACAGGGACTTCAAAAGCCAGTGAGAGTTGTTATGTAATGGAATAAAAAGAAAGATTAGAAGTTAGGCCTGCTGGATTTGCATTTGCCCCTCACTAGCTGTGTGACCTTAAGCAAGTCACTTGACGTTTCTGAGCTTCCATTGCCTCATTTGAAAAATGGAGATGATAATCTGACCTATATACCCCTGGGTCTTGTTGAGGAAATAATGTAACATTATACACTTGAAAAGGCTTTAACTATAAATGGCAATACATGTTAGTTGATCTAACATTGATGGTATAGAAAACTTTGTCAAATACAGTATCCTCAGATTAATTCTCAGAAAAAGCTTACCTCTAAAAAGCTTTTGGGGGGGGCTGGCTGGTGGCGCAAGCGGTTGTGGGCGCGCTCCAATTCGGCAGTCTGGGGTTTGCAGGTTCCGATCACCTGCGGGCACTGACGCACCACTTGGTAAGCCATGCTGTGGCAGCGTCCCCTATAAAGCAGAGGAAGATGGGCAGGAATGTTAGCCCAGGGCCACTCTTCCTCAAGAAAAAAAATAGGGAGAGGATTGGCATCGGATGTTAGCTCAGGGCTAGTCCTCCTCACACACACACACAAAAATAATAAAAATAAAAAGCTTTTAGGGATTCCAAATCAAGTAATTAAATTTTGTTTTTTTAATTTTGAACTCAGCTTGTCTGACATTTAATGGTTCAGTAACGTTACATCTCTCGTAGGTGGAATAACATCTTTGGAAAAGCTTTGTATTAAAAAATATGCCTGTAGAAGAAAATATTTTATGGGCCTAATAGCTATGGATGAAATTTGTTCAGTTTAGCAAAGAGGAAGGACTTAATTCGTGTTTAGAGAAAAGTGGGTCGGACCTCGTTTCTCTCCCGTTTTCTATTCTTTCCACTTTTTCTTCGAAGATCTAACAGCTGGAGCTCGTTTCTTTAACCTTTATTAGGTGTCTGCTAATAAACCTCTTCGAAATATGAAGATAATACAGACCGGCAGTCGGACACTCGGAAGAAACAATCACTGCTGGTTCCTTGCAAACCTCCGCCCTGATCCTTCTGCCATCTTCCCACTCCCTACCCCACCCGGGCCCGCCCTCGCTGCAATGCCCCACCGCCAGCGGGAAGTCAGAGAGCGCGCACGGGGCACACAGGTGGCAAGAAGGGAGTAGGAGGCAGATCCTGTCGGCAACCCGGCCTGGACTGGGGCCCCAGCCCTGGGCGCGGCAGAGCTTCGGTCGCTTGAGGGGACCTGTGGTCTGGGCCGCGCGGCACAGCCAGGTGCGCCTGCAGCAGCCCGGGGGCTCCGCGGCGCACGTGGCAACAGGTGCAGCGCGGTCCTGGGCGGGCGCCGCTGGCGTGGCGCGCCGGCATTTAGCCCGGGAGCGCGCGGGGCTTCGGGATCGGGACCCGGGAGCGCGAGAGGAGGGAGCGAGCGGGCAGCCCAGCCCGCCCACCTGCCGAGCCCAGCCGAGCGGAGCGCGCAGGAGCCGCTGGGGCCGGCGTCGCGAGGTACTGCCCCGCGCGTCGTTCAAGTTTTTGAGGGCACAGCCCCCTGGGACGCTGCCTGGCTTTTGTCTCCCCTTGCGAGGCGCAGGCTGGGGCCGCCTGGAAGGGACGGCCGGCGGAGGGGGGAGAGGCGGCCGAGCTTTGCTATTTACAAGTTTCCCAAACTCCCCGCCCTTGCTCCACCCCTCGGCGGCCGGGAGGCGGGGAGGCTGGGCGCCCGGACTCGGGGTTCCCGCCTGGCACAGCAGCCGCCGCCGGCGTGCGGGTGGGGGTGGGGACGAGTGCCCAGGTGCAGGCGCTGCCCGGCGGGCACGGATTGCACCGCGGCTCCCGGGTGGGCCTGGCGCGCCTCCCCGAGGGTCCAAAGGGCGCCCGGGCTCCGAGTGCCCGTCTCCCGGCTCTGCGTCTCGGCTCCCGGAGGGCTGGGGTTGGCTCGCAGGCGCTGCGGGTAAGTGCGGAGTGGAGTCCCTTCCCGCTGCCCAGCTTGTCCGCGGAGGGTGGAGAGAGGACACGGTGATCGCGACCGACCTAAGGGGACGGGACTAGCTTTAGGGAGGGGGCGGGTATTCTGGGGGCTTGGGTGCCCAAGCTGGGGGAGAAGCGGGGAGGCAGCCCCAGCGGAGCGGAGGCTGCGGGGAGCAGGTCTCACGTGGGGGCAGCGCAGCTCGTGCGGCAGGGACGGATGCGGATCTCGTAGCTGTCACCTTGAAAGTGACCGAAGGGGTTTTACGCGGACTGACAAGCTTGTCCCCTCGGCCGGAAGCCGCCCACCAGGCACTTGACCCGCTGGGGCCCAGCAGTCCCAGACTTCTCGCTGGGCGGTTCTTTCGGGGCCATTCTTGGCATAAGGAACCCGGGCTGAAAGTGTGGCATTAATGGGGTTGCTGCAATTCCCAAGGTCCTCTCGTCCCGTGCCTTATTACTTCCTGCGGTTCGCTTGTGCTTTTCTAGCTCTCTAGAGAAATCCACCCCTAACTAAGGTCACCTGATTGACTACTCTATCGTAATTAGTGGACTTATGTGTTTACTTGCCTTAAATAAATCTTTTGTCATCTTGTTTTCAAGATGTGCTCTTTTCTAGTTATTTGTTGATTTTGACTTGGAATAATTTATTTTGGAGTAGGAATGGAGAGATTGCGTCTTCGTTTAGCTTGCATAAAGTTTCACATACTCTATTAACTACTATTTATTTTAAGTGGTCGGTGTGCTAATAAAGGAAATCCAGTGTTTTCTTTGTTTTGTTTGTTTGAATAAAATCAAAGTCTTAGGCAAAACGGGCGATGAAAGCCTTCGTGTTTAGCCAGGTGATAGGAATTCAATTATCATCACTCTAAATCCTTAGCCCTGGGGGAGGAGGGTGGATGGAGGTGTTAGGAGTGGAGGGAAGGAGGTGGGGGAAGAAACAAAAGAAATGCTAGTCTTTGCTTCCTGGGAACCTATAACCTCTTTAAGGAGTTTAGATAAACCCAGATTAACAGTGTGTCGTTAACCCTAAAAGGAATTGCATAGTTGGAATTGCAATTCTGTAGACAAACTGCTTTTTCAGGGATAATTAGGGCAGGAAATGATGGACAATTTAAATTGAAACAATGATACACTGTATAGTGCTTTACAATGTATAAAGTGCTTTTATCGATTTTTTTTCCCCTTAAGTACAATGTTACATAAGGGAAGTTATACAGAGAGATGATTTAGAACTACTTATTTATCCTTAAAAAAAAAAAAAAAAGACCTTAGGAGTAGAATTTAGTTTAAAATAATATTTATTTAACTCGCACCAACTTTTCCACCTATTTTTTTTTTTGAGGAAGATTGGCCCTGAGCTAACATCTGTTGCCAATCTTCCTCTTTTTTCTTTTTTCTCCCCAAAGCCCCAATACATAGTTGTATATCCTAGTTGTAGGTCCTTCTAGTTCTTGTATGTGCGACTCTGCCTCAGCATGGCTTGATGAGCAGTGAGTAGGTCTGTGCCCAGGATCCAAACCTGCGAATCCTGGGCCATTGAAGTGGAGTGTGCGACTCTAACCCCTTCACCACCAGCCTGGCCCCTCCATCTGTTTTTAAAATCAGTATTATGTGGAGCAAATAGTGCTTGTAGATCTACACCTTTTAATTGTATATCAGTAATTCAAGGTTACAATTTTGGAGTACTTCATAGGATTATAAAATTCTAGGTAAATTTCTTTTGGTATTTCTTGGAAATGAAACTGTAGTTATTAGACTTAAGTATTTAAAAAAGCATGTCACTTAATAGCCCTGTTCCGTTGGCCTTGTTGGTTACCGTTTCAAAAGTAATGCATGTAAGAGTTAATCCCACCATCCAAAGATAATCACAATTATAGAATAGATAACATAAATAGATTTTTTAGTTATATAGTTTATACAAATATACTGTTGCATGCTGATTTTTTTCTGCTTAACATATGAAAAAGTTTCCATGTCATTATAGTTCTTCAAGAATCTTATTTTAGTGGCTACATAATATTACATTATATAGATGTAACAGTTCATTCAACCATTTTCTTATAGCTGAGCTTTTAATTTATTTTGAATTGCTATTATTAATATATACTTATACAACAAATATCCTTTATAAAACTTTATCTACAGGGCATATTTCCTTAGGATAGAGTCCTTGCAATACATTTGATGGTTCTAAGATCTCTCTTCCTACCCCCACCCCCCCAAAGCCCCAGTGCATGGTTGTATATCCTAGTTGTAAGTCCTTCTGGTTCTTCTATGTGAGCTGCTACCACAGCATGGCAACTGACAGACAGGTGGTGTGGTTCCACCACCAGGAAGCGAGCCTGGGCCACCGAAGTGGTGAGAGTGCTGAACTTGAACCACTAGACCAGCAGCGCTGGCTCTAAGATCTTTTGATACAGATAGACCATTTGCTTTCCAAAAAATGTTTTACCAAAGTATGCTCCCACCAGCACTCTATGAGAGTACCTGTGTTACTATATTATTGTTAATATGGGGAATCATCCTTAAAAGGAAAAATAATTCTTGCCAGCTTTATAGGTGAACAGTGCTGTCTCAGTATATAAATTTCCATTTCTTTGATTACAAATGATGTTGAACACCAAAAAAAATCTAGTTATTTTCCATTTTTATTCCCTTTTAATTGAATGTTGTGCCAAATTTTTCTCTTAGGATATTAGTATTTTTCTGTTAATTCATAAGTGCCTTTTATGGATTGATAGTAAACTTTTGCCTTTCCTATTGCAGATATTTTTCCCGTTTTGTCTTTGCCTTATAAAGACAAACACTTAGCACATGTTTAAAATGGTTTTGACTTAGAAGTTCTGTACTTTAATATAGCCAAATCTGTTGACTTTCTCAAAAATAAAATTTTTAACACTTATGAATCATAGCTTAAGAAGTATATGTGACAGTGACAGAAAATGACTTTTAAAAGAATTCTTCTGGGGCCAGCCTGGTGGCGTAGCCGTTAGGTGCGTGCGCTCTGCTGTGGCGGCCTGGGGTTCGAAGGTTCGATCCTGGGCGTGCACTGACGCACTGCTTGTCAAGCCGTGCTGTGGTGGTGGCCCATATAAAGTAGAGGAAGATAGGCACGGATGTTAGCCCAGGGCTGATCTTCCTCACAAAAAAAAAAAAACTCTCCCCAAAGTTCTGAATTAGATTCTTTTTAAATCCATTATAAGAACCTCCATGTCCTGGAGTAGAGACTGTTGTCAATCAGATTGTGTTTGTTGATGAGAAATAGTTGTATGTGGTATATACCATTAGGAACAACATTCTTTGCAATCAGAGTGGAAAGTTTCAAGTCCTAGGGAGTGACAGTCTTTCAGATTTGTTCTGTCATTATGTAAACTAGGCTCACAATCCATTTGTTTTTGTAGTAGTTTGTTTGTAGTATTAGTATTTTGGCAGAATTTTTCTTTTTTTTTTTTAATAATTTTATTTATTTATTTATTTCCCCCCCCAAAGCCCCAGTAGATAGTTGTATGTCATAGCTGCACATCCTTCTAGTTGCTGTATGTGGGATGCGGCCTCAGCATGGCTGGAGAAGTGGTGCGTCGGTATGCACCCGGGATCCGAACCCTGGTCACCGGGAGCGAAGCGCATGCACTTAACCGCTAAGCCACGGAGCCGGCCCCCCAGAATTTTTCATTTTGTATTCATTATTGCAGTTTCATACTGAATTGTTCATATGAGTCTTTTCTTGATGTCCAGTCAGATGCATATGTAATTGAAAATGTTTCCCAAATGAATTTCCAACACTACTCATAGATTAAACTATTTATTTGAAGAGGAGAGAAAAACTCTCCTGATTTCCCAAACTTGAGTTATTCCATACTATGGAAGCTTAAATATACTCTGAGGACTTTTTTTTTTTTTTTTTTTTTTGCTGAGAATGATTAGCCCTGACCTAACATCTGCTGCCAATCTTCCTTTTTCTTGTATGTGAGCCACCGCCACAGCATGGCCACTGACAGACAAGTGGTGGAGTGGTGTAGGTCTGTGCCTGGCAACCGAACCTGGGCTGCCAAAGCAGAGAGCATGCCAAACTTAAGCACTAGGCCACTGGGGCTGGCCCAGTCCCTGAGGATTTTTAAAGGCCTCACTGAGAGTGCTCTCCATCAGAGCCTGAGTCCCTTTTTTTCACTCTCTATCTTTTAGACCTAAGAATAAGCCATGGGGCCATATATGAGCATGAGGATGAGGTTGGTGTGCAGTGTGTGTGTTTGGGGGCTCTCAGAAATGGGCCCAGACTTTCTCTTGAGTCAGGTGGGCCTACGAGGAGGTGACCACCACCACTTAACTGGCAGGTCCTTGGGCAGTGGTGGCTTCTGGCCTCCAGAGGAGGTAAAACAGAGTGACTGAGGATGAGTGACCACACTCTTTTTTTTTTTTTTTTTTTTTTTTTTTAAAAAAAAAAGGATTGGATGGTTGGTACCTTAGCCAGCCTGAAATTTGGTTCAGAAAAACCTGCTTTACCGGTGTTCTCCATACTTGGCTTAGGACAGTCCAGTATAACCAGGAACTGAGTTTGGCTGGCAACTACTTCTTCTAAAATGTATTTCGAAGACAAGTTTTGTAACAGATTGCACTGATAATAGTTATTTTTTTAAAAAATGACCTCAATATTCTTTGAAATCAGAAGTCATTACTCTTTTATGTGGGCCGTTATCCATGATATTAATGCATGACTTTTTCTTGTTCATTGGGCTCAAGATGAAAAAGACCTTTCCACTTTGTGGATGACAGATATGGAGGCTAATCTTTATTCTGTAGATCTATCTATACAATAAAACTTCATTTTTGTACACCATAAGCTAATTTGCAATTTGTGATTGCCCTGATGTCTCATTTTTACCCCATCAAGGAAGAAAGGGTTTGTTCCACAAGTTTAGAGTGTAAACAAGGTTGAACCTGGAGGTGTCTTGCTTAAGTAAAGAGCTTTCAGGCACAGAAGTACATATTTGCATATAAATCTTTGATTCCAAAACAACCTTATTTGTTCATTAAAGCTAGTAGGTTTTCCTTAGCCTTCAGTTTAAGCTCCATATTGAAGAGAAATAAAAAAGTATTTATTTGAAGATAAACTGTATGTAAGTCTTGCTAATAGGCCTGTATCTAAATTAATGAATGTTCTTGTGTACACGTTACATACATGAGTAGAAGTAAGACAAATTAGACATCCTACCTTTTTCTAACCTAAAAGTTTTATTTCATTTTGAAGTTGTAAAACTAAGTAAAGATAGTTTTGAAGTCACTTAAAGTTTCTCTTGAGGAAATGTTTACTTTTTTAGTAGGGTTGAATAGATTCTTTTCGAGCTGTGAAAGAAGATGCAGTGCAGGTCATAAGTTTGTCAAACTAGCTGGAGAGGGCAAAGTGGTCGAGAGGAAATCACTTCCAGGTAGTGTAATTTTGCCTGAGATTGCACTGATTTCATGTTTCAGTAAGAGTTGTGCTGAGGGGAAGGGCAAGCATGGCCAGCCTCCCACCGTGTGCACACAGCAAAAGGCAGAGCCAAGACTGGGGGGAAAACAGACTGAGAACACATCGGTCTTCTAGGTAAGGTGCCAGGAAAAGAGGGTTTTCAAGTCATTCAATGACCTTGTTGTCATTCTTTTAAATACTTTAAATATTTGTCCTTTGTCGATTTATATTGAAGCTTGGTTCAAAGAAAAGAAAATTAGTGTTTGAGGGCCAATGAACCATAATTGCCCTGATCGTCTACAATTAACTAAAACATTTCGGGACATTTTGGCAAAATCGGGACATTTCTGTCCAGAATTGGCGTTGAGAAAGGAATCCCTCTGGGACAGAGTCACACTTATCAGAAGAGTAGGAAGGAGGGGTGTAAAGTTATATTCTTGTGTAAATAAACATATAGTTTAATGTCTAGGGCAGTGTTCAGTAAGTCTCGACTGTTGGGTTGTTAGCTTATCTTCTATACTTTTTCTGCAGTGCAAACTTGGTAATGTTTAACTCAGGTGTTATTTACATATATACCAATTCTGAAGGAAAAGTCAACATTTCTTCATCTTATTTCAGATAAGCGGTTCATAGGATGTGATTAGCAGTGTTCAGTGACAAATGAGAAATTCTCTTTTATGTTTATCTCGTATATTCTTTTGATGATTGTTAATTAATGGTATCAAGTTGAAATTGCACGTCCTTGTAAAACATAGCTCACTTGGCCAGCTTCATGGAACAAAAATAGAAGCCAGTATAGACATAAGCAGTCTAAGAGATGACATTCAAACATAGGCTTGCCCTCTTCCCCTGACCTCTCTGTCAAGTTGATTGAGTTGTATTTACCAGAATAACTACCAATTAAATCAGCTTGTGCTATAAAAGTCTATTTTTTATTATGCGGTAAACTGCTACACTATGGTCATCTCATTCTTAGGCAAATTACAAAATTGAACATATTTCCACATTGCTACTAACCCAACCCAATAGACTGCAATTGAAGTGAGGATTACGAAAGTTCTGCCTGCTGGTAAGAGAGTAAGAAAGATTGGAGAAATGAGAAATGGGTTACAAAGGGTAGTTTTCTATTTACCCTAAGAAAAATGCACTTGTTTTATTAGATCCTCCATCCAGACCCCTTATGTAGAACCAAGTCATGTATACATAGTGTAAAGTTAGGACTATGTTTTCATGTTAAATGGTAAATAAAAGGCATGAGTAAAAATCCTCGCTGTTGGAATCTTAACTTTGATTTTCATCAGCCGCAGACCATGTATTGAACACTTTCTGTGGGCCAAACACTGCAAGGTAGAAGGGTGCAGATAGGGACAAAATTTGGCCCCAATTCTCAGAGGAGTCAGTCAGAAAAGCCTCACTCATTGTGAAAAGTGCAGCTTTGGACATGCTAGTAAGTGTTCAGGTTGCTAGAAACATTCTCCCAGGTCATTGACATTGTGCCATACACTGGGAATTCTGCCTGCTACCTTGACCAAATTTTGGTAAACCTAAGGCTGTTTTGACATTTTTTGATTATGTAACGACTCCTGCTCCTTAGTCACTATTACTCTTTTCCTTCTCACCGAAAGAATTGAGAAGCAAGATACTTAGCACCACAGTCTGTGGTTTCCTTGACTTTCTCTGGACAATCTTTTTAGTGACGTTTTCCAATATCTTTTTTGTTCTGTCTTGTAAGCTTCTTGAGGATAGGGTCTAAACCTTACGAGGCTGGGTACATTTGCACTTTTATAATTATTTGTACCAGACGTAGCCTGGAATAACTCATGTAGAGCTCTGATGGCATGGGAGTTTGAAATTCTTTCTTCAGCTAGTCACAGCTACTAGAAGGTCTTTTAAGCCAGGGATATCAATTTCCTGACTGCTTTTCTCGACTTTCTTCCTTGTCCTCTCCTTGTGCTCTCCCCTCTCACCCACTGTGATATACTCAGCAAGCAGAGACAGTGGGGCAGCCCAGCCTGTGGCCTTGTGTCCCCCTGGAAGGCAGTGCCATTAGGAGTTAGGGTAACAGAGCTGGAAGGCGTAAGGTTCCTACTCCTTCTGAGTTATTACTCTGTTTTATTATGAAGTGCCATTCTCAGAACATCTGGCACACTCATGTGCAAATACTTATACAGAATTCCACTTGTGATAATTTATTACAGTCTCCATTTGTGCAGACAGTCACAAGTTGACAATTTCTCATGAATAGAGACTTGGGCTGTTTTTTGTTTAGAGAAATATTTATTTACGTTTTAAAGAGGAATTCAGATGACTTTTCAGTCTGGGATTGTTCTTTCTCTTATTAGATTTAATAAGATTTGTGTTTCAGGGTAGCTTTTCATTTCTGTAAAAGTTTTTGATGGTTTGCTAGAATTACTGGTTATTGAATTTGATTTAATACTCAAGTATTGAATTTTTTGTTTAATGCTTAAAAATTTCTCATGTTGCTTTTTGGAGATATTAATGACATCTGTGCAGAGGGATTTACTAATTCATTTTAATTCCAATATAAGAAGAGAGGGTCTAGTCAGTGAAAAGGGAATGGAGATAGGAAAAATCCTCTATTTCTTTTTATGAAAAACTTTAAGTGATTTTTTTTTTTTGATGAGGAAGATTGTCCCTAAGCTAACATCTGTGCCCATCTTCCTCTGTTTTGTATGTGGGACCCCGCCACAGCATGGCTTGATGTGTGGTGCATAGGTCCGTGCCTGGGATTTGAACCCACAATCCCGGGCTGCTGAAGTGGAGTGCACAAACTTAACCACTACGCCACTGGGCAGACCCCAACTATAAGTAATTTTATATTGCAGATATGAATATTATGTTAGAAAATGTTGCTGATATGTTGTTACGCTGAACATTTAAAATTTATAACTTAGGTACATAATCAAATGAAATTTATTTTCTATTTATATGGTATAAGTAGAAGCCTTCAGGGCAAGGTATTTCTTTTTTTCTCTCCTTCCTCCTATTTTTATTAAAATTGGAATAATAAATAGAAGTATTTCAGCATTTAGTTAGATTTTGCTCACCCTGATGTCCATTGTGAAACCTTGGAGACATACTTTGTTATAGAATTGGAAAAAAATGTTACTGGCATCCAGAACATTTGGTACAGGAATGTAAGGGAGTGTGCACGGACTTCAATGTTAGACCAAGTTGGGTTGGTGTCTGAGATCTTCGATGTTAGCCGCGTGACTCTGGGTGAGAGACTTCATTGCCTTTACATCCCAGTCCCCTCATCAGGACAGTGGGGATAATACCTGTCTTCTGGGGTTCTTCTACCACAGTGTCAGGTTATAGAAGATAGTGAATAAATGCTAATAACCTTCCTTTGTTTCTTGTTTTAAACATTTTTTGATTCATGGATGGGAAATTTCATCTAATTTCCTCAACTCTGTTGGGGGTGTTGCTTCCATCCAGTGGTGCTCTGGTTGGGAATTAAATTCCAGGCACAGGTGCTTGATAACTTTCCCTTTTCCTTGAAGAGAATTGGTTTGTACCAGTGACAGCTGAAGTTATTTATTCTTACAGCTTTGTCACCTCTTGGTTTTCTTTAGTTTGAGTTTAGTGAGTTGCTGATATTTTGTTATATTTGAGCCATATTTTTTAAAAATCAAAGCAGATACTTTCTTCTTTGCTCAAGTCTGTAAATTATGTTGCTGGTTTGCTATCAGCACATTTTAAAAGCACTTAGGGTTGAGTCATCACTTTGAACCAATAAAGCACTTGTGGGTTATAAAGGACTGCCATTCCCTGTTTTAATTTTTAACCTGTAACTTCGTCCAACAACATTCACATTTAAGAGTTTCAGTTGTAAAATGTTACCATTCATATATTTAATAAGCAATTCTGAATTTTCAGCTTTCAAACTAAGTGAAATAATAGTAACTCCATATGTTTTTTGAAAGTATCTTAAAATACGCCATTAAGGACATTTTCATTCAATTATCACATCAACCCTGTGAGGTGCACGGGGCAGGTTGTGGGAGTTCTGTTTTTATACATGAGGAAATTGAGGATGAGAACTCTTTGGATAAATGTTTTGTATTATGACGAGTAAGTTATGGAACCAGGACTAGGACCCAGGTCTTCCCTCCTGGTCCATTCCCCATTCCCAATATGATACTGTTACTTGACTACTTTTAATGCCAGAAGAAGTAATAAATTATTCTTGCTAGGATTCTCTTCACATTGGTGCTGAAATGGGATCAAAGGCATGCAGTAGTTTGGGTATGTAAAATTTCAGGTGACATAGCTTAGAATCATGGTTTGTTGTTTTTCCATTTTCTAACTTCAGAACATGAAACAGAATGTTAAATCTTGTAAGCCATTAAGATTAGTCGCACAAATGTAAAGTTGACAAGATCCTTACAATGATATGTTACATTTCTATAAGATTTTATAATTTCATACTGCTTTTTCAAAAAGAACCAAATAAAATTCAGATCATCTGTATTATTTCATAGTACAATAATACATTGTAAAATGTACCCATTTACAGATAGCAGTCCAAGGTCATATATGTTGAATAGGGACTAATATTTGTTTTTCTGAAACATTTTTTTCTGTAGAAATTTTGAATCCTATTTCCTTATTTTAAGCTACAGGGAGGCAGATAATTCTTGGGCTGATGGGGCTAATCCCAGGTAGAAATTTAACTAGGAGGTGAGGCCTGGTGTCAGTCAGAACTGGGAATAGAATGTCCCATAAAACCACAGTTACACCCTGGGTATCAGCCATGATTTTTAGCCGTAAACGTCAACAGTTCTCTCTTACCAAGTGACTTCCAAGGAATGTACAGTGTTAGACCTTGAAAAGTAGGCTCTTTTAGGGAGGTTGGCCCTTCCTTTGGGCTGCTCCTTTGAGTTAGATGTGTACATACATTGACCTTCTGTTAAGAAACTCTTATTTGCTAGTGGAAAGCCTGACATACGTAATCATTTTCAAGGAAAGAGTACAGGAAGTTGATGTTTAATGAAGGTTGGGAGCTACAATATGGGGTGCCAACTTGCGTAACTACACACACGCATAATGACAGTTTTGAATTGGTCTTGGCATGATTCAGGTAGAAAATTATTTCCTTTTAGCCAAGTGGACTTTGAAGACATATGGCAACTGTCTGAAAGAGTCTAAACATGGAGGTGTTCATGGTCATTTAACACTTTCTGGAAAATTTTTTATTTTAGCTTTAATCTCTACCTTGTACACCCAATCTACCCCTATTTCCTTCAAACAACCTGTGTTACCCAGTGGGTAATTCCTTTACCTAGCTGTATGTAATGTAGAAACAAAAAGAATGCAATCTTTCTATCAAATCATTTCCTTAGCGCAACTGTACAATCCTCGACAGTGGCCCTTGATAGGCTGTGTGTAGATGGTGGTTTGGTTTTAGTTCTTTCCTTTTACAGGGACAGTCCTTTCTGTATTGGCTCAGTACTCTCCGGGAACTTAGCCTTATTCTTTTGACTCGCATACGTTTTGCTGATTTTCATGAAAAAGCTTACTTTTTTTTTTTTTTTAAAGATTTTATTTATTTTATTTTTTCCCCCCAAAGCCCCAGTAGATAGTTGCATGTCACAGCTGCACATCCTTCCAGTTGCTGCATGTGGGACTCAGCCCCAGGATGGACGGAGAAGCGGTGCCTCGATGCGCAACCGGGATCCGAACCGGGGCCACCAGCATCGCAGCGCGCGCACTTAACTACCAAGCCACAGGGCCGGCCCGAAAAAGCTTACTTTTTGATGGTATTCAGAAAATTATCTACAATATGATGTACTATCTACAAGAGCAAGAACTTAATTTTGTTTACCTCTCAGGAGTATTGAGAATAGTGTTTTATCTTTAGTTGCTCCAAAAAATGTTGAAGGAATGCTGACTTACACTGAGAGATGGTACTTGAGATTCTCAGAGGTCTATTGGTTTGAGTCTGGAGGCAACTGGTATGCGGTCCTGACCTGCTTTACAAGATGATTGTGTAGGTCTGTGGCTGTAGTGCCCTACGGAGTTGTGGGCAGTGATCTACTTCTCTAGCAGGGTCTAGGTGAACATATTCACGAGGTAACAGTAAAATGTAAAATTCTGCATAAGTATGGCATGTTTCATGTCCATAAGATCAAACAAAAATGGTAGCTAGTAGGTGTAGTCAACATTCAAGATTTTCAATTGGGTAGGAAGGATTAGTTGGAAAGTGGGTTACGGAACAAGAACCGGGGAAAACATCTTTGGGTTCCAACATGAATTAATGAATGTGTTCTAGGATACATACTGCTGTTTACTGGCCACGTGATCTGTGGGGAAAAAAAATTTTAAATTGAGATGCAGTTAAGTACCATGAAATGCACCTAGCTTAAGTGTACAATTATGAGTTTTGACAAATATACATCTGTGTAACCAACATACCCATATAGAACATGTCCGTCACCCCAGAAAGGTCCCATAACCATATGAACGAGTGGCTAAACCTTGGTCATCAGTAAAGTGAGGATAATTATAGAGCTTGTTTCACAAGGTTGTTGACAATTATAACAGTAGCAACTAGCAATGGTATGAGTTAGAAAGTTTCCAAAAATTTAATGTAACTCCTAAAACAACCCTATGAGATGGATTATTATTGTTCTATCAGTTTTTACAGATGAGGAAAATGAGGCCAAGATTATTTTTGGCTTGCCCAAGGTAGGTAATCCAGTTACTGAGTCAATGTGGGAGCTCTCCATGAGTAACATGTGCCCTCCATGTCTAGCAGCTGTGGGTCTGTAGCTGTATAGAGTTACCAAACGTTAATTGATTTTGTTGCTGTGGGAAGGAGGGTGGAAAGAGATTAAGATTACACATTTGAACTGGGTTTAATGTTCATTGCCATTCATTAACTCTGTTTCTTGGGCAAAGTACTGAACTTCTGGAAACATCAGGTTTAACATCTCTAAAAGGGGAGGAGGGCTAGGAGGAAGGTGACTGTCATGGGACCTGTCTGTCCCACGGTGCTGGCAACTGGGAGGATGACTATGAAAATACTTTGTGGGCTTTGAAGAGCTGTGTGCTGACGTCATTATCTTTATCTGTGGAAGAGGTAGCTGCCCACTCCCCCATCCTGGCCTCACGTACTTTGCTGAGTGTGGGCGGACAAGTAGGAATTGACAATGTGTCAGAGAGAGGCGGTCCCCACTTGTCAGTTCCTTGATGCACTGAACACTGTGTTTACACAGCTTTTTCTCTCACAAGTGTTTTTGACATTCAAAAGCCTCAGATGGTTTTTCAGCTATTAGGTCAGCCTCACTCCACAATGCTTGTCAACCTTATTAGGAAAGAGTCTTTAAAAAAAAAAAATTCTATTTTGATTTTCTTTCTGAAAAGTATACCCTTGATAGGAAACAGTATGAGTTGTTTTGAGGTGGGTGAGTTCCTAAGTAATCCAAAGAACTGTGATGATGTGTTTTGGCCTAAACTGAATTATCTTGTGCATGCTTCCTGTATTCCTGAAGATAAGCTATTTCCACCGTGGGTTTAAGTTCCAGTTATTAAACATACTGCCTAACTTCAGGGTTTAAATTTGGTCAATTCAGATTTCCTATGCAGTGCTGTTCCCTCCTCTCAAGGATTGTTTTCCTCCCTCCCCAGTACACCCAGTTCTGGGATGGTACCTGGCCTGGAAGAGCTCTATGGCATCATAACATCATGGCGGTGGGTCAGGGTTGTCTGGTCCAGGTGCTGCCTTCCAGACCTCTTGGCCTCTGCTGAGGCAGCTCATCATGGTTGGTCATTAGATGCCTCTGCCCAGGTGTGTGCTGGTCTCTGTTGCAGCTTCCACTGGAAGGCTCAGTATACACCTTCCCTCCCTTGATCTGTCCCAGGCCTTTTCCAATCCATTGCGCTCTCAACACTTCCTTTTGCATGTGTCTTTCTCTCTGCTCTGCCTCTTGGATCTTCCTGGAGAGGGAGAAACTGCCCTCCGTATCTCATCTGGCATCCTGCCACCTCTGTCCTCCCTCGTCTTCCTCATTGCTTTTTTCACCTAGCTCAGAGGTTCCAAATGGGGATCTCTGACTCAGGGGTGCTTGATGACAAAATGTTGACCATGATACAGGGAAATGGAAAAAAAACCAAAATAATGTACTAAGATTTTCATCAGGCTAAATTTATATGATCTAAACTAAAAGAATATCCTTTATTCTGCATTTATGTACTCCCTTAATTTTTGTGTTAAAATATCCTTTTATAATGTGTTGGTAGTTGTAAAAAGTTATTTTGTCTGAAGTATCCTTAGTGGCAAAATTAAAAGCCGGCTTCCCCATGTTGTCTCTCCAGATTGGGGGAGGGGAAATTTCACTAGTCCATAAAATCTGAAAGGCTGAGAAGCACTCACCTGCCTATCCCTTATCCTCAGCTCAAGCTTTGTCTTCAGGGATCTAGCCTTGACCTTTCCCTCCATATATCTCTATAGCAGGGGAGCCCATCCTCTGAGTTCCCTTAGGCTCTGGTTGCTTTGACTTGGCAGTTTTTGTAATTATTGACTGGTACTTTCTTTTCTTCTCAACTGAACTATGGGCTCTTTGAAGGCTGCTTGAAGACAGGAGCTGTCTTGTTCACCATTGTGTCCCAGCAGAGCAGCTGGCACATGGTAGGCGATTAATGAATGTTTGTTGAATGAATGCAAGCTCTTGTAGTAAAAGGTCACTTTATATCAGAGATGAGGAAACTGGGAGGGTGGTGCATGAATAGCTGACCCCCACTTTGCTTCTGTGGGACCGGTGCTATTGTATGGGTTCTTCCTTTTGTAGCTAATTGGAGGCTCTGAATATAATACAAATTACATAAAGATTATTTCTTTCTTGAAAGTCTCTAATATTAAAAGAATAGTTGTAAGGAAATTGGTAAGATTTAGAGTGCTAACTAAAATGTCTTGTTTATATAATGGCAGTGAATAGAATTATTCTCAACTGTAAATGTGGATTAAGTTAAACTACCTTGCTGTCTTGCACGTAACAGCTACATTAGGAAGTTAGTATCCAAGAAGAGAGACATTATTTTATTTAACTTGTGATTAAAATACTTTATACAGAGGTTGAAATCATTTGGAGAAAGGCATGAGTGGATACTGGAATTATTCACTTAAAAAATCGGGCTATTGAATTCCTTAAATATTAATTGGGTAAGCATGAGCAGAACATTTCTCTCCCATTTTTAAGTGCAAATCTTCACTATATCCATCCCTGCCTTTAAACTCTGAGCTAGCCTGTCATGCCGTCCATAGGCATGACATAGATCTGTGAGAATGGGAGCAGTGGTCCTGGCCTCAGTCAGTTGGAAATTGGTTGGCCATAACTGAACTGCAGATTGCCAGTAAGGATGGAGTCAGCATACTACTGAATTGTTTCTTTTGAGAGCTATTGCTGAGGGTAATCATTTAGAGGTTTCCATTTTGACTGACTTCCATGTACCAATGATTTTAAAGGCTGTCACAGACAGGCCTGGGGAACCAGACTCGGGGACCATTTTCATGGAGCTAAAGACTGTGTTAACTACATTAGCCTTAGAAATATAAACCTAAACAAAGCCCAGTTGGTGAATTTCCAAATTCTCTAGCACAACAGCAGGCATATTGAATGTCTTGAATGTCTTTTCTCTTCGAAAAAAAATTATACCATCTATTCCTCCAAGTCTATTGAGAACAGATTCTAAGATCCCATTGGCTCCCTCTTCCTACACTCCCATCTGAGAAATACAAAAAGTAGCCAGTTTTGGAGCAATGAGAGTTTATTCTGCCTCTGAGGGTGAGGGAGGAGACTTGGCTGGGTTTCTTGCTTCCTGAGGTCCATATTGTATTCCTCTGTTCTCCTGGCACACTCCCACATTTAGCCATCCTGGAACTCCAGAGAGGATGGAGGGGAGGATACCCGACAGGTGGAGGTGTACTCACCTTCAGGGCCAGAGACCCCCATTAAGCAGATGCTAACTGCTAAAGCCAGGACCCGTGAGTGAATCTCCTTTTTTCCTTGGCCCTGCAGCTCTGAGTCAAGCCAGCTTGCCTTCTCAAATACCAGAGCCAACGTGTTATCCTTAATGCTCTCATGACGTCTTCACTTAGTGTTATCAGTAGAAATCTGGAGAGCAAATATTTTTGACACTGTAAACTTGTGGGTTCAGAAAAGATGTACAATTCTTTACAAATTCCAACTTGGGGATGAATGAGAGTGATTAATTTTGATATGTCATGATATCCTTAAAGGAAAGGTACATCACGCAATACGTAAATATATTTGTCCCTATATGTTTTGCATGTACTCTCATGAAATTTCAGTTGTTAAGACGTTCAAACCTAGTTTGAAGTTCTTATGCTTCATTTTAGTAGTGAGATGGAAAAACCAACCACACATTTAACTTGAAATTCATGTTACTGTAGTTATCTTTTATAGAGGTGTAGCAGTAGATGGTGTATAGTTTTAACATCAGATATATTTAGTGTTTCTGGTAGGCCTGTTCCAAGTAGAGGTGTTATAGTATATGGTTATATTTATAAATAGCACAAGGGGATATTTAACTTACTACACTGTCTTGGTATGCTATTCTTTTTTTGAAAGGTGACTAAAATTTTCTTTGAATATTTTTATCAATACCTACCTCTTTCCAAGGCTGTTACACAAATCTGAAATCTCAGTGTTGCTACTGGGCATGACATTTCAGGAAAAAAAAAATCTTAGAGTTGTTTTAAATTTTTTGGCACATGGGTTAAAGTTCTTATAATAGTAGGAAATCTCTTTCAGCTTTGATTTTTTTTTTTTTGACCTGATGAAATCACGGGTCATTTGGAATGGGAGCCTGACCTTGGTCTGGCCAAGTGAAGGCAGTGAGTGTGTTGGACTATAAAGGTCATGACCTGCTATCCTTGGAGGGCATTCTCTTTTGCAGCCCTTAGGGAATTCTTGCTGTGTTAGCAGAGGAGTGTTGCTAATCCTGCTGGAACTTGCCTGGCTTCTGAAGGGTTTCTCTCTAAAGACTGCCTCATGATTATCTAGGGCCAAGTGACGAATCAGAGAGGGGCCGCTGGCCTAAAAATAGTCACAGCTGAGGAGGAGGGCCTAAATGGCACAGAGCCTGCTGCTGCCTTCCTGCTGCCAGAAGATGATCACGTGAGGTGGACGGGAGGCAGTCAAGTGCGGAGGGTGTGTGTCTGAAGACAGGTGTGAAAAGTGGAGGAGAGAGTGAGTGTTTTCTCCTGGCTTGTGTAAGGGGAGGTCAAAGTTTTTTAGTGATTGACTTTAAAAAACCTTAGAAACAGTAAAAGTAAATATTGGAGGTTATTCTTTTTATGAGGCTGGTGTCATGGGATATATTTCTAGATGTTTCTAATTTTCAAGAAAACATTTTGTATTTGATGTTAGTCACAGTATGTTTGAGGAATGGAAACAGTAACGTGCCTTGTTTCCTATACTGCCTGGGAACCTGCAATGAAGCCTTGTTTAAAAACTTGTGGACAACAGGTCATTTAAACACAGACCTACACATTTTAAATTGAAGTTTCTGGGAGGATTATTTAATATACTTACTAATGACTCTTTGGATACATATGGTGCACATTTTATGTTGAAGTCATGTGGGTGAGGAGAAACTTCAGTCTGCAATTCAGACACAGTCTGAAATGGTAGCTGTTTTCTGATTGGGTAGAACATATTCAAAACTGAATATTTATTTTAGAGACTTATTTTTTATATTTAAGGTAGAAATGTAGACAATCAGTGGTCAAAAGCACAAGAGGACCCTTTTCCCTCCCAGCCTTCAGAGTGATTGTGGAGGTCTGATTAGATAAGAGGCGGAGAGTATTTTGTTTGAACATGTTGCTTTAGGAAGGGATGATCGTTTTCAGGGATTCTTCCATTGCATCTCAGAGTTGGCTATTAAGTTTAAGCAATATCATCTGATTTGGGGGTGGCAGTGGAGAATCCCTTGCCTTTGAAGATAGTTTTTGTCACCCTTAGCACAAGCGCTAATCTGTTGCTAATTATTATTCTAGGTCAGTAGGTTTAATTTTTGTTAAGTGTGATAGGAGATCCTACAGGGCTTTGAGAGTGGATTTGCATGAGCTGAGGACAATTCAGAAGGATCAGTCTGGTTACTATGTGGAGAGTATATTGTAAGGAGACAGGAGGCTAATGATTTGCCCAGTTAGCCTTCCAAGAGAGAGACAGTGGTGGCTTGGGGCTGGGGCAATAGCCTAGGTGAGAAATGGTTGCATTTGGGATGTATTTTGAAGGTAGCGGCTGTTGGAGTTGCTATGGCGGTCGGAGGGAAAGAGAAGAATCAAGGCTGACTCCTAGGTTTTTGTCATGGTCAACTTTGGTGCACAGTGGTGTCTTTCACAGAGAATGGGGAACACTGGGACAAAAAGAAAGTCATCGGGGGTCTAGAATCCTGGTGTTCTCTTTTAGATGCAGGACGTTTGAGAAGCCTGTTAGATATACAAATGCAGATGTTGAATTGACAGTTGGGTGTTCAAATCTGGAGCTTTAGGGAAAGATCAAGGCTAGAAATATGCTTGTGGGAGTTGTTATCAAACAATGTATTTATAACAAGATAATGAGTGTAGGAAGAGAAGGGGTTAAGAGGCCGAGCCCTGCCTTACTCCCAACATTTGGAGGTTGGTCAGAGAAGAATCCAGCAGAGGCATTTGCCAAGGAGCAGCCTGTGTGTTTAGGAGGATAGAGTAGAGCCTCTTAAGCCCAGCAAAGGAAGTGTCTTGCAGCTTAAACCCTATGGCGTGAAGAGTTTTGTTTCCCACACAGGGAGCACTTTTGTTCACTTTTTGGTAAGTGTGTCTGTGTGTAATCATTTAGAATCTGGGATAAGCTTGAGGATACCATGGTCAATTCAGCCACAAGCAAAAACAAGTACAACAAATCTTTTTAAAACACCAGAACATGAGATTTAGATACCCTGAGGCAACCTCATTTCAGGGAAATGTATACATTTCTGTTAATCGTTTCTGAAATATTGACCATGGATAGAGGGACTATGATACTCTCTGAGGGTCCCTAAAATCCAGAACACTTCACATCTGGCCACTGCCCATCGGGCTGTTTCAAGACCTCCATTGGCCTGGGTGCTTAGGAGGCTCCATTCCATGTCATATCAATATATTAAAATATAACCACACTTTATGTATTTAAAGAGTTGAGTTGTTGTCAACTTTTGATATAATACATTTAAAACCTTTCCATTTTTTGCCTCCTTACCTGCTACTTATTCCTCAGCTGCACACATGACTTACTCAGAGACCCCCCCCCCATAATAGCAGCCAGAATGCCCATGCTTTTCTTCATTGACTACAATTTCTGTTTGCGTAGTTGTGTTTTTTTTTTTTTGTCTATTTTGTTCACTCTATAGTAACTCCTAGTAGAGCGTTTAACATACGATGGACACCCGAAAAATTTGAATGAATGTCATCCAGTATTAGAAAACAGATGTCTTAAAGGTGCCTCAGTAGCTTTGGTTTGATTTCCAAGCTTGGTGTCTTCTTTATTTTTAAGTCAGATTTATTGAAGTATAATTTACATACAGCAAAATTTGCCTTTTATAGGTGGGCATTTCATTTAATTTTGACATACACATAGTTGTGAAACAATCAACCACAATCAAAAAATAGAAATGTCTATCATGCCGAAAAGTTCCCTTGTGCCCCTTTCAGTCCTCTCCCCGCCCTTCCAGGAAAACTCTGATCTCAGTCCTGTGCTCCTGGTTTTGCTTTTCCAGATATTATGTAAATGGAATTATATGCCTTTTGTGTCTGGCATTTTTCATGTAGTATATGTATTTGAGATACAACTCCGTTGTTTGTATCAATGGTCTACCATTTTGTTTCTGAGCAGTATTTCATTGTATGGATGTACTACAATTTTGTTTATTCATCCACTAGTGTTGGACATTTGTGTTATTTCTAGTTTTGGGGAATTATTAGATTTTTCTTCCTGATTTTAATTACTACCACAGACAGGAAATTGCAACAGCCTCAATAACCCACAGCCCCAAACCCCCATTTGTATCTGCTGTTTTCATTTTCTCATGTCTTTTTCTATGTATTTTACATGGTTGTCATCACAAAACACACAAACATTTTTCCTAGTTGTTTAGTAAACTGCATAGTTTTTAAATAGTTGCATTTCACTGAGTTACTCTACTGCAATTTTCTAATTAGTCCTGTGTTCGCATTCAGATTGTTTCTAAGTCAGTTTTAGAAAATATGCTAAAAATCCTCTGTTTAAAGTCTTTCCTGTGATAAATTCTTGGCAACAGTTTACTGAAGGTTCTTAATCAAAAGTAATAGAAATCAATTCAAGCTAACTGGGGCAAAAATGGATAGGGGTTATAAGGGTATGGAATATTTCTTAGAACTCAGTGTCAAAGAAGTTGTCAGGAACCAAGTCAGGTCAGTCAGCCCCCCTCATTATTTTTCATTTCTGCTTCTCTCGGGACATTGGTAGCATTCTTCTCTCTGTGGACACTCGCTTCCTCTCCCTCTGGGTGCATGGAGGAAGGAGGCTCACTCTACGGGGCTTGGATTTGTGTATTTTTCAGTTCCAGGGAGTTCCGTGGACATACTGTGCCTGATTAGCTGTTTCAAATCCAGATGCTGGGGGAGAGAAAATCTGACCACAGTTGAGGCGGGTGTTGACACAGGGCTGGTTCATATAGTAGAGCCCACCTCACTGAGTAAAAGAGGCTGCTCTCAGAGAAAGGGAGTTGTGAACTGAACCTACGCTCAAAGGTTTCCATTTAAAGCAAGATTGCGTAAAATCCATTTTTATGACTGTTGAAGTTGCTTTCCAAAAGGGCAATTACAATTAGGTCTTAAAGAGGAGGGGCTTGGGGGGATATTACATGTATCTATTTTTTTATATTTGTATTTAGCTATTAAAAATAGTTGTTTACCACTTAATTTTGACCCATCACCTATGAGTGATGTTTAATGGGTAGCTAAGAAGATCTGATTTACAGCCAACATTTATTGAATGCTTACTTTATGTAAGCATTGTGCCCAAGACTTCTGTAAATACAAGGAAGTTTATTAGATAGCCCTTATTCTTGGAACTGTGCAATCAAGCCGAGATTTATTTAACCCTGGAGAAGGAGTTTCTTATTCAGTGGGCCTTTAGTGGGAGTGTTCGGTGTAGAGGTAGTTGCATAAGCCTTTGTCTGGAAACAGTATCAACACTGTTGCTGAATGGTTTGGGGGGCCCAGCAGGAACATGAGCACCTCAGTTTAACTCTGAAATGCCTGCATAGAAGCCTGTTCCTAAGTTGCCTGCATAGAAGCCTGTTCCTAAGTTGTGTGATTCAGTGTTGGGTTGTGTGTCTGGTGCTCACTTTGAGTTTTAGGTGCTAGCTGGAGTCAGCTAGATTGGCGAGGCTGCTTCACCTGGAGTCTACACCTGAGGTCTCCAGGGACCTGTCTATTGGCCATGGGTCTAGATGTTCGTCCTAGTGCCTTCCTCTTAGTCTTAAAGAACCTTGTCTAAAAATCTTTGTCAGTAAATGTGCTTTGGTCACTATCACAATTTTACTCTTCTCTGAAATCATTTGTCTGTTTTATGACTCTTATGTTGACAGAGTGAGCATTTAAATGAAGATTTTAACACAAAACTTGCGAACTTAAGTTATCTTCATATGTAGGAACAGATTCTTTCTATGTGACTGTCTAGTTCAGAAGAGCTTCTATCTGGCAGCTGTCTAGTGCCACAGTGATCAGTATGGTGATGAGTGCTGTAGTGTAGACCCTTTCCATTTGTGGATTTAACATTTGAGATCCAAATATTCATGAGGCAGCCAAAAGGTCTAAGATGCGTGGTATAGTATTTTCTCCTGTTCTGTAGACTGGGAAAGTTGAGGTAGCAATGATGTTAAACCATTAGCTCTGGCTCTTCCAGTCTGTGGTAGTGCCTTTTTTTTTTGGGAACTGTGGTAAAATATATATAACATAAAATTTACCATTTTAATCATTTTTAAGTATACAATTCAGTGGCATTAAGTATATTCACAGTGTTGTGTAACCATAACCACTATCTAGTTCCAGAATTTTTCTTCATCCCAAGCAGAGAGACCTTGAACTCACTAAAGATTAATTTCCCATTTAACCTTCCCACCAGCCCCTGATAACCTTTATTTTTCTTTCTGTCTCTATGAATAATTTACCTATTCTAAGTACCTCATGTAAGAGGAATCATACCATATTTATCCTTTAGTGTCTGGTTTATTTCACTTAGCATGTTTTCAAGGTTCATCTATTTGTAGCATGTATCGGAATGTCATTCCTTTTTACGGCTGAATAATGTTCCATTGCATCTGTGTACTACATTTTGTTTATTCATTCACCTGTCAAGGGACAATTGAGTTGCTTCCACTTTTTGGTTACTGTGAATAATGCTGCTGTGAACATGGGTGTACAAATATCTGTTCAAGTCCCTGCTTTTGGGTGTGTATCTAGGAGTGGAATGTGAAATCATATGTTAATGACATGCTTAAATTTTTTTTTTTTTTTTTGCTAAGGAATACTGGCCCTGAGCTAACATCTGTTGCCAATCTTCCTCTTTTTTTGCTTGAGGAAGATTAGCCCTGAGCTACCATCCATGCCAGTCTTCCTCTATTTTGTATGTGAGTCACTGCCACAGCGTGGCTGACGAGTGGTGTAGGTCTGTGGCTGGGATCCAAACCGGAGAACCCAGGCCGCCAAAGCGGAATGCGCAGAAGTTAACCACTATGCCATGGGGCCAGTGCCACATGTTTAACTTTTTGAGAAACCACCAAATTGTTTTCCACAGCTGCTGTACCATTTTACATTTCCTCCAACAATGCGAGAGTGTTCCAATTTCTTTACATCCTTGCCAGCATTTGGTAATAGGTGTACTAATGGGTGTGGCATGCTATCTCATAGTTTTGATTTGCATTTCCCGGAAGACTAATGATGTTGAGCGTCTTTTCATGCACTTAGTGGCCCTATTTGCATATCTTCTTTGGAGAAATGTCTCTTCAAGTCCTTTGCTCACATGGACTTTTGAATTAAATTTTCTGTTCCTTGGCTTCATAGTCCTATATATTAGCTCTTTTGTGTGTAGGTATGTATGTCTTGATTCTTAAGAAGGTTGGATTGAAAGCGGGGAGGAAAGTTTTCTCTGTTTTGGTGGAAGATGTTGAAAAATTACAGGTGTCATCTTTTGAAGTAGAAATTTGCTCTTGGAGTTTTCAGGTTGTCTGTGTGCTCCCATACACATGGACCAGGCAGGTTCCTCCCCCTGTCTGATTGGAGCCAGGGGAGCCTGAGGCCTTATGTCCTGTTAGAGATTGTAAAGGGAGGAGGAGGAGGAGTCAGGATGGAGAGTGAGATTCCCTCCTTTTTCATTTCTTTATATTTTAGAAAGAGAGTAAACTTCCTCCCTTTTCTTCCTCCAGCCTCTATCCTCTTCTGACTCTTGAGACTGGAGATGGTGGTAGCCAAGTAGAAAAAGTAACTTTGATTCTCTTTTCTGACTTGGAATGCATTTTATTTTTCCCATTGAAATAATGCCCTAACTTGCATTCAGCTTCTTGGTCTTAATACGTGTTAAGGGTTTGGTAGGTCTTTTTGAACAAATAGTACTTATATTATGGATTAAATGGGTTTCAGTTTGGAGGCCAGCCTGGGAACCTCATCATCATTAATAGCATTGCTCTAGGAAAATTAGTTTTGGGGCTGGCCTGGTGGCATAGCAGTTAAGTGCTCGCGCTCCGCTTCGGTGGCCGGAGGTTTGCAGGTTTGGATCCCGGCTGTGCGCTGATGCACCGCTTGTCAAGCCATGCTGTGGCGGCATCCCATATAAAGTAGAGGAAGATGGGCACAGATGTTAGCCCAGGGCCAATCTTCCTCAGCAAAAAGAGGAGGATTGGCATCCGATGTTAGCTCAGGGCTAATCCTCCTCACACACAAAAAAAATTAGTTTGGCCTTAAAATAAATTTCCATGTGAGCTTTGGAAGATAACCTGCTTGGAAGTTGGGGACTGCCTGGTCCAGCAGTATAGCTAAAGGCTGTCTAATGAGGTGAGTGGAGCTGACAGAGGAGGTGTGTGTGCGCAGGCTGCAGCGGGTAAGAGCCTGGGCTTCAGCATGAGCGGGTTTGCATCTGAGTCCTGCTTACCTGGTTGGTGCTTTCTACCTCGGAAACACCAGCCGTTGATACACCTGTGTGCAGGTATGATGTCTGTGCACTGGTTGACAGAAACAGAAGTGATGAGGGGGACATGAGAGAGTTCTTCCTGGGAAGTCTCTCTTGGGTTTTGGTGCTCCATCAAAGAGTGTGTGACATCTTACCCTGAGTTGGCCTTTGTGCACACAGGCTGCTGATGCAGACACTGGGCTGTCTGACTTGCTTCCAGCAACCCCAGAGCATCTCCAGGCTGTCTCTAATGACTGTGTGGCTAGCAGGATTCTTGCAGACTCTTCCCTCACTGCTGCACTTGGGTTTGGTGATCTAAGGCATTACAAAATATTTTAAAAGTTTTGTTCAGAGACGTTAATTTCTGGTGATGTTTAATTCATTATTTTTTTCCTTGGGAATCTGATTCCTAGTATTTCCATGTATTTTACTGTATACCTTCATTTCTCTTGGATCCTCACTGGTGTCTTAAGGGAAAAAAAGAGTTAGTTTCTCAGCCTAAGTTAACTTTTCAAATCAAGTTCACCACCCAAAGACTAATTACAATCCATCACCATGCACATGTGCCTACTCACCCCTTTTGCCTTCCTCCCTCCTTCCCCTCTGGTAACCACCAATCCAATCTGTCTCTATGAGATTGCTTGTTGTTGTCTTATCTTCTATTTATGAGTGAGATCATATGGTATTTGACCTTCTCCCTCAGACTTATTTCGCTTAGCATACTACCCTTGAGGTCCATCCATGTTGTCACAAATGGCCAGATTTCATTGTTTTTTATGGCCGAGTAGTATTCCATTGTGTACATATACCACATCTTCTTTATCTTTGGAGGTTTAATCTCTTTTTGATTCTCTTATATGGATTAAACAGTCTTGTCATATAATCTTCACAAAGTTCCTATGCCAGTACTTTTTCATAGACCTGTGTCCATTTTGTGGCTCCCTGCCTCTTATCTCTTTGTTTCTTTGTGATGAATCACAGGTGGTTGTGCAATTTCAGAGACTGAAGAACTACTCTGGTTATTTACTGAGCAATGATCTGAAATGTTTTTATTTGGTGCCTAGATCTTCATCATTGAGTGATACTGGGTTACAAAAAAGTTGAACATATGGTGTTTAGTTTTTTACCTAGTTTTTCTTTGTAGAAAAATTTAATCTGTTTTGAGATCCAGTAGAGTACATACTGAATGTACTGGATTCTTATCTGATTTGGCATCAGCAATTGTAGCCAAAAGTGCTTCCTTGTTATGACATCAATACAGATGAGGCTGGCCTCTTCTACTGGGAAGCAGGACCAGATAATTTTGTTTTAGCAGATGAACATGACTGTTGTAATTAGGAATCCCTTTATTTATCTCCTTTGTGGTGTAGTCAGTGGAAGGTTGGGAACAATAGGGATTTGGGTTCGGATAATACAAGCAAGATGTTTATGCTCGTTTTCACATGTAGCTTTGGGACACAGACTATTTACTTAGTATGTTACATTGGTGTAGGTCGTATTTAGTATTTTTTTAAAGTTGCTTTGTTCTGTAGGCTTGTCTCTAGTTTTTGCAGGCTTTCTTTTAGTGTATTTGATGTTCTTGGTGCAGGATTAGTCTGTGGTACTCATGCCATTTCACCTAAAGTGATTAAATGCATAGTGTTAAAGAGGATAAAAATTTGGGTTTTAGCCTAAATGCACCATTAAATTTTGCTTTTCTTCCCCCTGCCCCATACTTTTATGAGGCAAGATGGTGGTGAGCCAAAGGGGAGATGAGAGTTTCTAATCCTGGTTCTGTCTCTACATGGTTGTATAAACTTGGAAGTCTTCAGGGCTGCTACATTGTACAATTTTAGGGGCACCGTTACCATCATCTTTACTGTAAATGGTACCCCTGGGGTTTCTTTTCCATAGAATATGGTGTGAATGGTGACTCCTAGAGTTACACAAGAGAGGCACTACTAGAAATCATTTATTCTCTCTAGACCATAGTTTTCTCACATAAGTAGGTTGGATGAAATAAACTCAGATACCCTAAGTACTGGAAAGTGATACTCTAAGCATCAGTGTTAGCTAATCCCTCTTCCATGAGTGTTTACAAGAGAATAGTAAAATTATTTTTGTTAATGAGAGTAGTGTTTTATTTCAAGGGAAATTCATCTGTTGTGGTGTTTGACTTCATGTGTAGACTGCCTGCCTGCAAGAGTTCTTGGCATGTATTTCAGGTGTCTGAGTTGGACAATCTGTTGTTGGAATTTGAAAGACATTTACTTAGGGATTACATTGACTATTTTGTAAAGTAACAGCCTTGATGACCTTGGTTATTCATGTTGCAAAGAGCAGATATGCTGGCCCAAGATTCTGAATAAATGATTTCCACTTCTTTTAATTTCAGTTTCTGTGAAGGAAATGTTGATCAAAAAAGTACAATC